>NW_026542600.1:71557935-73957935 GCF_028750875.1 Macrosteles quadrilineatus | reverse complement strand
TTTATCAGTTTAACCTTATTTTGTTTCATCCATTTAATGAATTACTGGTATGTAATTTCATACCTTTGTTTCGATTTTGGTGACAAACGATTAGCACAAACAGTTTGTGCTCTCATTTCCATCTTGTCAACTTTGCTTTCACTAACTGACATTTAAAATCAGTTTAATCTACCTTCCTTTAACTTCCACTAACTTAGGTTAAGAATATGCGAGTATCAACAGGAACAAGTCGGATCAACAATTAAAATTGCCAACTGATCAGCTGATCAGCTGATTAGTTGACGTTTGAAACATTACTATTTTACTTATTTTCTCTCAATCCTTGAACCTCATTGGTCCGTTACCTGTGTTGTTATGAGAAAAACTATGCTGTTATGAAAGTAAACAGCTGTTAAGTGAAACTTTTCAATTCTAAAAACTGAACTGAAATGGCTACTTTAAAAAACGGTTGTAGGTAAAATATATAATTTTTATTTATAGATAATTTATAGACCTGCAAGAATATTTAGTATTTACCCAAGGTTTCAAAACAAACCCTTTTTGCCCAAGGGAAAAAATCCCGTCTTGAAATTAAATTACAATTCCATTCATCTCTACAAATGACTATGAACATACCATAAGAGCAGGGTAGTGGATCATGTTGGGAGTCAGGTAAGGTTTCAGCAGTTCCTGGGCCTGTGACTGCTTATTGCGACACAACATCAAATGAGCTGCCTTGTGGAGAGGGGCATCTGGTGTATCCGTAAGTTCATTTAATATCGTGCATTCATCGAATCCTGCACGGCACAAAAACCCTGCCTTCTCCAGCTTAGCTTTGGCAGAGCCCAACTTGATGGCATGGTCTAGTACACTGATGACCATTTCCACACCCTGAAACATGACAATTTTTATCCTGTTACAATTTTTTTAAATGTAATCACCTCATAATGTAACAATACTGATACATTTAACTAATGAACCTTGATAATTTGCATCTTTCCCAGCAGAGTCCCAACTGTTCCAAACCCAAATATTTTGAAAATCTGTCTATTCCACACTTGAGTTTGAAAATTATTATTATTATTCTTAGCAGTCACGGCAGAAACGAGAAACATCTTCCATGGTCACTTTGAAATCATGGAAATTTTTTACGGTCTTCTACATCATCATCTTCTACCACAATCACGGCAAAACCGTGAACATCATCTGTGATTGCAGCAAATTAATCACTCATTTTCAAAGACTTTTTCTGCAATGGCGAAGGAAAAAGTTCAGTGCAGTCATGAGTAAATCTTAAAAATTGATCGACATTACAGCAAAATTGTCAAGATCTTCCACAGTCAGGACAAATTTGTCATCAGTTTTGCAGTTACAGCAAAATCAAAACATCAGCTGCTGTGTCAGAGATGTCATCATTGTATCCCTCGATTGCAACAAAACATTCCTGGTTGCGAGTATAATTATTACAGAAATCCACTTACTCCAAATCCCTACCAGAAGGATTTGGTCTCAGTGAGTTCAGAATAGTGGGACTCCAGTGTACACGTTAGAGTGTTGTATCATGCCAAATATAGCACATTTCTGAGTAAATTATATATTCTTGATCAAACAGTTGTGGTTTTAAAGCTGATACAGAAACTTTTGTTGGACTTTAGTAGATATAAAATACCCCCGCCGCAGCAAACCTGCCGACTAAGCGAATTTCCATTTGTCTGAATTGATTTTCAGTTAAATATATTTTAATAGCATTAGGGGTAATGAGTTCCTAGGTTTGCTGCTACAAGGAAACTAATAAAGTGTGTTTTTAGTAAAATATTGATAGCTTAGTACAAAATAAATAAATTTGCCAAGTTTGATCAAAATATAAACAAGCAAACTACAACATTTGACAATATTTTCCATAAGAATAACATGGGAATTTTAAATTTACAATTTTTTTAATTTTCTCCGTTACTAATTGAACAAAAATACTTTTATATACTAACTAAATGATTTGTTTTTTAAGCTCTTTAAAAAGGTCTAAAGAAAAATTGGGAAATTATGTGTTTTGAGGGTCAAAAGTGAGAAAAACCAATTTTTACCCCATAAAACCCCCCGTAAAGCCTCGTTCCCATGGTCCGATCATGCTGGTTCGCGAACTCATTCAAGTTTATCCTGCTTTACACCTTTAAACCAAATTTCATCAAAATCGGACAAAAATTACTCAAGTTATCGCGTTCACGGACGTATATATATATATATATATAAGTCTATATATATATACATATATAAAAATTTGAACGAATGGTGTTTTTGGCCTCTGGGGACATCAAAATGAAAAAGTAAATCGGTCCCGGGTCTAGGTCTTACTGTGCCACCTACGGTAATAGCTACTTCCCTATAGGGAAATTCGCTAAAAAATACATAAAACTTTTGATCATCTTCAAACAGTTAAAAAACACTTTAAGCGAATTTCCAAAAAAATAGGAAATAAGCTATTACTGAAGGTCTTGTGGTAAGACTTAGAGCCAGGACCGATTTACCTTTTTGTTTTGAGGGCCTAGAGGACAAAAACACAGACCATTTAAAATTCATATATATATTTTGTACATAGGCCTTTAAATTTCTTTATTGTAAATTAGTTCACTTATGAGGACTACTAGACTAAATAATAATGATTATACAGTGACATTAAAAAAATAAACAGCGTAAGATAAAGTTTTTCGACTTCAACATATCATTATATGATAGCTTTTTGCAAGAAATCAAAATTTTGCCCCCCCCCCCCTACCCCTTTAAGGGTAGATAGGAGGCAACTAAACGTTTTCAAATGTAAAGACCATTGTTGTGACCCCTCATTTTAAAGGTCTTAATTAGTAGAATACAATGCGGCAAATTTGAACTCAAACGCATAACCGAGGCGGAAATGACAGCCGTTCAGAGATATCTTCCATTTTGAATCTTTGACGGCTCTCAATTTTTACTCAGTTGTTCTTTTGAGCTCAAATTTTTGGCATAGTATTCCAGTAATTAAGATATGTAAATTGATGTGAATATTGACATATTAATTTTTTTTTCAAAGGAGATGAGGGAAAATGATTTTACGCACACAGGTTTTAGGCACTCACTAAAAACCCCCCTCTGCTCTGTTGGACACAGACCTGCAATTGTTTGTCACATTACTTCAAGTAAGGCCAACATGTGACTTAAGCCCTCAGGGCTCGCACCGTTTCTAGCATTTAGATTCTTATGACCTACACCGCATCCCGGTCAAGGTCAAGCTTCTTGGCGCGGAGAATAAGCTCGATGTAATGTGACACACAGATCCAATTGACCTCACCCTCCATCATCATCGGTATGACCGTGTCCACCGACAGCAGACCTACAGACTGCTGAGCCTCCAGACGGGGCCTTTCCCAATGCTGGCAGCCAAAAGAAGTATGTTCCACATCATCGAGAGTGCCTGGGCAGTATATACAATCGGATGACACGGCTTTGTCCATCCTGAACAGGTAGAAATTCACCTCTCCGCACTGCCGATTAACCCATGGTTGGACTTGCTGTATTTGTCACCTGGTCCAGCGTCCCCGTGTGTCCTGTTCCCAGCTCTCCTGCCACACACAGCTGGTAGGTGCGGGTGTGTTCCTCAAATCGTGCCTGGTCCTCCCCAAGGCCCTGGTAAATTGCTTTTCTCTCCGCCACCAAAGGTTTGACGGGTATGACTCCAGCAACCACCAGGACGACGGGCTCGGACACTGTTCGGGAGGCAGAAGCTACCCTTAGTGCTGCCTGACGCTGCACTCGGGCGAACCACGTCCTCTATACCTCCTTATTGAGAGCGTCTGCCCACACCTTCGCACCGTACAAGAGTACGGACTGCACCGAAGACATTAATGGCCTTCTAAAACTGGACCAAGGCCCTCCGACATTGGCCATCAACCGGCTAAGAGAAGAAACCACCCTAGCGGCCTTGTCAACTGTATGGAAGATCTGATCCCGTCAGCTAAGCTTGCTGTCCACCATGACCCTAGGTACTTAGCAGAATGAATAATTTGGACCTCGACGGCCCCCACCCTCAACACGGACGGATGATGTCAATACGTTTTTTGTCAAAACCACGGTCTCGGTTTTGTTCAAAGCAAGTAAGAGACCGTGGTCTGCCATCCATGCGTTTATGGTGTGCATAACTCGGTTTAGCTTTAGCTGAGCCAGCTCAACTTTATGTGCAGCTATCAAAGCTGCATTTCAGAGGTCTGGGTCGAGTATAGAACCTTGAGCAGCACCAGAAGTGACACTCATCATCCGCAGGCCATCCATAGTGTCATACGTGAGGAGGTGGAACTGGAGATAAGCTTCTATGATGCACATGAGGTATGCCGGAACATTCTCCAGAGCGTCCAATATATCACACCACCTCACGGAATTAAATGCATTTCGCACATCGAGTGTTACGAGCAGCGCAATCCTACAAGAGTAGTGGTTAAAAATATAAAATCCTCAGCTCTCATCATGGCTTGCTTCACCTCCTCAATCGCGTCAACATGAAAAAAATTATTTTCATTTTAGGCTATGGAGGTTGGTATTTCTTTATTTCTTGATTTACGGCAGGGAAATCTGTTCTACAGTAAATGACAGATCATTATTTAATTTAATTATTTAATTTTTCAGAATACAGAATTTTAACAGAAAATTTTAAAACCGCCAACTAAAAATCTTGCTATACCAAAGCCATGAAGGTCATGAATGATACATTATTATGGTAAGGGAAAAAGGAAACGGTGATATAAATAAGTTAACACAATCATATAACTTTTTATTTTTGATTACTTAAATTATAGTTTTTGTAGGCTTGATTGTTGAATTGTAGCCTGTATATATTTTTAATAACAAAATGCAAAATCTCAGTTATTAGAATTAAATTATGTCAGAGTGTAAAAAAGTCATGAATAAATAATATACTTTTTAAACGGTGGATTGGGGAAATCTGAAATTTTTTTGTTATTTAATTAGGCTACTTCTATGGTATTTTACTCATTAGGACATTTTTACTTATTAGGAATAGATGAAATCAGAATCGACATATCCCTACTTATATACATTTTCAAACTTTAAAAAATGTTCTGGTGACTATGTTGAAATGGTAGTTTTGATAAATAAATAAATAAATTACTATACTATTATATTAACTGTTGTACCTTTTTTAGTTATCATTGTGTCTGTCAAAACATACAATGTTTTATCTTCATATGCAACAAAAATTAACTATTTTGCATTCAAATATGTTGTTAAGTGTCATATTATTCAAAACTTGTTTATTTAGAAAATATTTCTAAAATGTTATAACAAATAAGAGGTGCTAAAATAAAGGAGCTAAAGAGACTGAATTGAAAAGTAAGAATAACACTTTACCTCTTGATCCATATTTTGTTTTTGCACCTTCTCCCTCCTTTGTTGTGCCCATCTCATCTCATCCTTCATCTCTTGCTACAAAAATTTATAAATATTAATCACAACTCAATCATTTTTCAAAGTTGCACTGATAAAATCTCAGCTGTTGAAGCAAAACTATAGGCAGCCAGCATATTTTACAGGATCTAATTTTAAAAATCGTAGAGGACCTACTTTAATTTAGCTAAAACTATAAATAAACCAAATTTTTCATGAATACATGGAAAATATTATTTAAGCCTTGTGCATTCTCAATTTTAAAAACAGATAACTGGAATGACGAGTGTTGTCCATAAATTAAGGTCTCCACTTAGCTAATGTCACAGCCAAGTGACCTAGTTGAAACATAAGACCTAAAGCAGGGTTCACACGAGCCACATATCTAGCTGACAGATAATGACTAGCATTCCTCCCAAACCCAGTGACAATACAGTTCACAGTTCACACCATCGATGAGTCCACCCACTAGATCGCAGGCGTGACGTAAATGAATTTGCATCAATAAGCAATGGTTTCGATACAATGTTTTGCTATCAATATTTCAATATTTGATGTTTTTTGCATCAATTGTCAGTGACGGAATTGTTCTTACAGATGGTTTCTATTTGTTCTTTCCAATTTAATTTAGAATCCAAATAAAACCACAGCAATTTGATTGAGTTTTTTTTATTTCATTGGAGAGGCCAATTAAAATATTTTGTTTTTTATCCTGATTACATTTAAGCTTATTCGCTGAAAACCAAACAGAAGCTAGGATTATGGCTTTATTGGTCATTGTATATAGAGTATGAATGTCTTTATGGGTGGCAATTAGGGTAGTATCGTTGCATATATTACTGCGTCAATCCCCTTGGGGCAAATCATTAATACATATTAGAAATAGAAATGGTCCACTGACCGAGCCCTGTGGAACATCAGAGACCACCTCTCTTAAGCCAGATTGCATCCCACCAAATGAAACATACTGCTTTCTATTACTTAAGTACGAATGAACAAAACCTAACTGTGCATCCTCAATGCCATAAAATTTGAGTTTACTAAGCAAAATATTATGAGGAATACAATCAAAAGCTTTTGAGAGGTCAACCAATGTGAGAGAAACAATTTCTTTCTCCTCAAGAGTATTTATTGTTTTATTAATAACTTAGAACTGCAGAAGCAGTTGACTTTCCTTCCCGGAATCCAAATTGCAAATCTGACAATATATTATTGTTTACAAAGTGCCCATTTAATTGTTCATAAACCACCGATTCAATGATTTTTTAGAAGATTGAGACGATAAATATTGGTCTATAATTTTGAGGCAATAGTTTATTAAAATCCTGGCATTCTTTTATATACACCCCTGTATTATGTAGTGACTGAAGTTCACAGCAGGCTGTATATTTAATTTTACTTGCCTGCAATCTACATTAATTGAAAAGACCAACATAAGGATTGCAAAATTTCTAATTTTTAGGGTCTTAAGACAAGAATGACAAAGGTTGTTGTCAGCAATTTGACGCTGAAGTGTTTACTTACCCTTATTTGCAACTCCATGGATAGAGCCATTGTCCTGAAGGTATATGCAGTGCTTTGACTTACAGTGGAAATTTTTCTGAGTACTTCTTGAGCCTCCTCCATCCACATCCATTCCCCATCACTCGGTATGATAAACAGCTGTTCTGCCAGCCAAGCCGACGCCTCGGGTCTCCACAATTTCAAAGGTTCTATCAGACTCCTAGAACAAAATAACCAAATAAATATAATATACACTTCCAATCAAGCTCTTTAAAGTGTGTTTGAAGTGTTATTTTGCTATATCGCTGTATGTTAATGATAGATAGTAATATTGTGATACAATAAAAAAGATAAAATTTAAGAGATGGTTTAATGAGCATGATTTTCAAAGAACTGATCAAATGTAAATAGATGATTAACAATTAATGTAACATATGATTTCATGTGCAGATGGCAGGCAGTAGAGAGTATACATCCATAGAGTAATTCTAACACTGTAAATTTCCGTTTTAGGCAGACGTAAATCATTGACTGTAAACTAGGGATGGACTGGTCTCGAATCTTTGAGAATTTAGCGAGATTAAAAAAATCTCGTTAGTTTGAGTAAGAATGACTTTGCAACAGGACTTTTCGAGACAAGATCATTAAATTAAAAAAAAAATTAAGAAACCCCCTTTGCAAATGAAACGCAACATAAACATTCTCATGTATTGCGGGTATTGCAGAGACTTTCTGAAGGCGTTTTTAAACTGTGTACATCTCAGTAAAATCGGTTTATCTGGTACAGTAAAGTCCCGCAAACTCGGCTTAATGTGGACTGGAAGGGTGTCGAGTTTGTGAAATGCCAGGTTATCGGGAACTAGGGTTAAAAATAAGGACTATACAATTTTTAAGCTTTTAACCTCCCTTTTTTATATTACAAGTCAGTATTAAGTCATCAGATATAGTACAAAAATCCTTGGTACGAGTTGTGAATGATTTTACTTGAGCTGGCTTGAGTCCATGTTTAACTCGGACTCAAAATATCTCTAATTTTCTGAGCCAGGTGATGGCCGAGTTATCCAGACTGCCGGGTTATCGAGTGCCGAGTTTGCGGGATTCTACTGTAATTCGTTTATTCGTTATGACCCTGGTCCCATTTATACCGGATATAATATGTTTTACTGAATATGATATCATTATCACTAAGGTCAGAAGTAACAAGTACAAGCTACTACAATTTTCTGTTGTCTCTTATAGACTGTTTTTGTTGTGATACAGTTAGGTGTGGTGTGCATGTTACAGTTTTACATTAAAGATATCTCTTTTGAGGTTAAGCTACATTTAACTTTTGCATCCTCATATTTCACGAATTAATAGTGAACATATTTCAACAGTGTTTAAATTATGGGACAACATCAAATCTGAAGGTGATAAAAATTAAAAATTTGAAAATAATGCATTTTTGAAAAAAATATACATATAAACTCAATAATAGATTAGTTATAGTTACATGAGAGTGTAAGATTTAATATACATAACAAGAGGAAATTTAAAAGCAAAACCATATATCAATTAACCCCTTAACCGCCACGCACGAGATATGCCGGGCAATACTAGTTTTCAGAGCAACCGCCACGTACGAGTTATCTCGTGTTGACGTAATCAGCTGTTGTGTTTTATTTTTAACAGCTCACTTCCCGCCTTATCTCTGATATACGTACGTAAACAAGTTGTTGACAGTGCTGCTTGACTAGTGCTGCAATCTGGTGGATTTTAGTGGTATTATAGGTCAGTAATGGTCCCGATCAGTTCCGTTCGTAGTTTCAGTAAAACTCGTGCTTGCGGAACCTTACGTAATGCTAACGTACATTATGCGTGTCATTATAATTGTGATTTTTGGTGGTTATTTACTTGGTAGTGTTGAATGAGTAGTAAATATTAGTCGTAATGGCTGGTGACATGCTTGAGGATGACGATTTATTAGAATTGTAGACTTTATTGTAGGCCTAATTTTTATTATAGGCCTAACTCAAGAAACCCCCGAACCCCCCCCCCCAATCTCAAATTTTAGTATTGTTAAAGCTTAATGTTTTTGAAGATGTCTACAAACAATATTGATAACTATTTTCTTTAAAAAAACAACTGGTACAATTTTTTAAATCACAAGTAAAAATCTTCAAAAAACGGCAAAAATAAGTGGCAATGGCGGATTTTGACTAGGCTACTTAGACGGCGGTTAAGGGGTTAAAATCACTGAGTTAAAAGAATTCAATCTCTAACGGTTTAATGCAGAGACAAACAATAACAAACATTTGAGAAAGAAAATAAATAGTATCAATAAATATAAAAACCTAAGGAGAAGATAACGAAAGAAAATAGTTGAGAAATTAGGTTCAATGAGAGTTTACATCAAGGAGAACTGACAAGAAAGTGAGAGAAAGAAATATACAGTCAGTAGAACCTTGATTAACTGTCATCCCGCAACAGTACTTTATTTTTAAATGTGATTTTATTTTACTGTACGAACATTGAACAAGTACATTATACAAAACAACAGTTCTGTATTACACTAATAAGTAATTAAATATAAATATGTATTATTCACTCATTCAGGCTTTAATTTCTTCTTAAAACATTTTACATCAACTGTACAAGGACAACCAACTGGCCAAGCAACCAAGGTACTGACCAACCAAGGTATCAACTGTACTGTGTACTGTACAGGTTTACAACCGGATTTCTTTTATACGTCTACTAGGTTTACCGTCATGGTCCCAGTCCCGAGAGATAAGGGTGCCCAATAATGTTTTCAGAGTATTGTACTTGTACTGTACAAGTACAATTATTGTTTTACAATATTGTTTAAAGTATTTTTTTAGGTGGTGTTTATTAATGAGATCCTCAATAATTATTGCAACAAATATTATTGCACTCAATTTTCTATTTTTTTTTTTTACCAAAACATTTACCAAAAAACACCCCGACTCAAAAGTCTAATTACGCCGAACACAGCAACCACAACTATTCAAAAATCAAAGAAAATATGACAGTAATTCACACAATGCAACAATATAGCCAAAACAACAGCTCTCGAAAAGTTTTGAAATATATAAGGCCTTTAAATTAGAAACAAAACATATTTTAAATGACAAAATCAATAGTCAGGCGAACGAGTTGTTTGACACTATCATCAAATTAGACAGAGAAGGAAACCAGAAACCACCGATCAGCTGATTTTACATGACATCACCCTGACCTTCGACGGAACTCCAGTCGCGGCCGGCTCGACATAAGCGTGCACGCATCGCGATGGTTTCTGTCTGTAAATATAATGTGTTTTTGTTTTGTGTTCGGTAAAAACTTTATGTATTTATTATAAAGAATCATTTTACGAGGATTAGCCCGATGATGTGACTGTCGTCACGAAACCGGTCGTCATCTAACAACACCAAAGGATATTGAACAAGGTAACTGTTTATTTTATTACAAAAAACTGAACATTTCTTAAAAAGTCTGAAAAAATTTTTAATGGACCTGGCCATGTATTCTTTGGATGAATTAAAAATGGTTATATCTTAGTTTAAGCTTTAGTTTTAGTTTATTTGCCACTATTTATGTACAAATAAGGAAATAAGTATATTTTATAAATATTCTTGACTATGACTAAACTTCTCACTAATATATAGGAGGCCTCAAAAAGGTTGTGTTTTTCATTTAATTAATTTACCAGAGGTATCAAACATTCTACCAGCTTAAAACTCATCTGGTATACAGTTATAAGAAAATGTGTAACGAGCTATTTTCCCTAGGGGGGTATATTTTTGCTATTTGGCCGCGCCATGGTTGTTGAAGTAAGCAAGCGGCGGCGGCGAACCTGGCCAGCGCCCTTTGACCCGGCTTATCAGTTCGGATAAGCTTGGGTATCCTGGAATTACCGGACAGCCGAGAACGGACAGTCGAGTCGTGGATCCCGGACAGTGAGGATAGTGTGGTGTCTTGTGGACGACTGGGATACGTCGGTGTGGTGTACGTAGAGAGGAGCGTACGTGACCGTGACAGTGGTGTCGGAGTACGTTGGTGGTGTGATCGCGCCGAGTGTTGGTGTAAGTTGGGTACTGACCCACTTGTGGTGAGTGGACGACTTGATATTATTCGTTTGATAATATTAATATCTGGTTTTATTGCGAGAGTTAGAGTTGTAACCGTGCTGGTCAAAGCCTGACGGTAGTTAGGATTTATTTACAGGTGTCAGGAATAAAAGTATATTCCTGACGGTTCTGGGCAGGTGCTAGAGCGCAAATAATATAGTTTATTGACTGTAGTAGTTATTATTTTGCGTTGTACCAAGAGTTAGTTATATTACTAATAACTCTGAGGCCCGACAAACCTAGGCTGCACGATTTAGCGTGCGTAGTTGGAAGCACGAGGCCAGTAGGCTAGTAGCTAGTTTTATTAGCCTATTAACAGAAGCCCGGCTAAGCAATATAACGTTGATATAGTAGCAGTAGTGGTAGTAGCAGTAGGGTTGGTATTGATTAATCATTTGATTAACTTAATTTAACCTGAACAGCTTGTTTAGTAATCCAACACGTTATCTCGGTAGCTTGGGTAGCGGAGTACCGGCTATCAGATAATATATTTATCTAGTGTTTGGATCGTATTTAATATTTATTTATCTGTTACTAAGTAGCTCAATAATTTAATAATAGTGCAATTGCCATTTAGTTTTGCTTGTTTGGCTTGGTATTTATTGAGACCAGCTACTAGTGGTGTAGTCACTCTACCTATAGTGTACTTGTATATTATTATGTGGTACGATTATTGAGTGAACTGTTTGATTCTTAGCTTGGGCATTAGAGTTGTGTATTGGATTATAGTGGCCTAGTAGACCCCGCCTGGTGATAACACGCGTTGTGGTTTTTATTGGCAAGTCGTCGTGTAACTCACCGTGTTTTAGGCACTCTGGGCTTAACTATTGGATAGTTAGGACGAAGCCCGAGTTGCGTAGTCAGCAACGACCCCCTAGGAGAGTGGAGAATCGGCGTAGGCCTGGTGGTGATTATTGCACGTTTGTTTTGGTGACTTGTTTTTGACTTGTTCACAGTGCCCGTGTATGAGCCAGTCCTATACCGGTTAGACCCGGCTTTTGGCCTAGTGGTTTCCCTGACCTTATCGCAGACCCTGGAATTTTACCCAGCCATTGTAGGCTGAGCTATCCCCGGCAAACGGTTGCGACTGACTGCACTTTTAATATTTTTTTTCCAGTGCAGAAAACAGCGTCGCAAGATGGCGCCTGCGAACAGGGACTGAGGTTGGCAGTGGTGCTGAGTTGCTGACGTATTAACGGCGCCCGAACAAAATAATTTTATTTGTGCAGATTTGCTGCGGACTTGTGCAGATTGGCTGCGGACCTGAGCTGTTGAGCAGAGTTTTAGGCAGACCTGCTGTGATTTTATAGTCGGTTGGGTAGGCCTAACCTGTTTTCTTTTACAGCGTGGTGTGTTGTGAACCCTAATTTATTTAGTGGTTGTATACATAGATATTAGTTAGTAATTTTAATTTTGCTAATTAATTGAGCCTTATCATTGGATATTATTTGAGTGAGAACCCTTATTGTGTATTTGTGGTTTGACTTTCACACCCATAATTGGTTTGATTTATTATTTTGCTAATTAATTGAGCTTTATCATCGAATATTATTTGAGTGAGAACCCTTATTGTGTATTTGTGGTTTGACTTTCACACCTATAATCGGTTTGATTTATTATAACGGCGTTAAATATATTTTAATTGGTTTCGTTTTTTTTTGCGGATTAGTCGTGGTATTTGGATTTTAAATATGGTTGTGACTACGAGTACGACGTCTGTGCTGGGCGGTACGCCTATTACGTCTACTATTGCTACGACGAGTTCTGGGGTTAGCTCCGAACTGTCGGTGATGACGACATCGTCATTGTGGCCGGCGTCTTCGCCCGTTTGGCCGACAATTTCTTCGGTAGTGGCTACGACGGTGACAACTTCGTTGACCTATTCCGCGCCAGCGACTTTGTCCTTGGGGTCGCAGCCCCGGGACGTTCGCGTGGGATGGATCTATGACCTCTCGAAAGGGGAGCTCATGAGGACGATGGACCAGTATGGTTTGGTGACCACTGGTACTTCTGCGGAATTACGGCAGCGATTCTCGTCGTTTTGGAAGCAGCGGAATGCCCGTCGGTACAGCGATGATAGGCTGTGTACAGCTGGGGCTACTGCACCGACATATTTACCGCCCGCTACTACAACTGTGGAGCTTCCTGACCCCTCGAGAACCGTACCTCAGGTACTGGGTAATGCGGAATCGAATCAAGCAGAGATAGTGGGACTTAGCAGGGAGTTAGAGGTGGTTAAAGAGATCCTTGGGTTGTCTTTGGAGACTGATACCCGGACTCTTAGAGAACATCTGGCATCGGTGGTGCGACAGGCGAGGGGCTCGCCGAGTAATGAGGTCGGCTATGGGTTCGAAAGACCCGCCAACCCTACGTCCCCTGTTGTGGCTGCTCCAATGCCTACCTTTGGGTTACCTAGTAGACCCGAGGGATGGCAGCGGCCCAATGATATTTCTGAGAGACCAGCCCGGCCTTCTAGCTTGGAGCTGCCACGAGGCTCGGATATGCTCTCAAATGAGGCCAGCAGGGTGGAGCCAAAGGATTGCTCCAAAGTATGCAACACGGTACGGAAGTGGGGTTTAAGGTTTGATGGCCGACGAGACCCTGTGTCGTTCCTGGAGCGCCTTGAAGAGCTGATGGTCTCGTACTCTATAACATCAGAGGACCTGCTCAGAGCGCTGCCGGAGCTGTTGCAAGGCTCAGCGCTTCTATGGTACAGGAATTGCAAGGAGCTCCTGTATTCATTTGAAGCTTTTCGGCATCAATTTGAGATCCAGTTCCTTCCACCTGGTTATCAGAGGAATTTGGATGAGGAGATCCGGAAAAGGACGCAGGGTGAGACCGAGCACTTCCGGGACTACGTGGTTGCTATAAGTACCTTGCTTAGGCGTAGCGGTACGTTGTCCGAGCATGGTAGATTGGACTTGATCTACAACAACATGCGACCTGAGTACAAACTCATGGTGCGACGGCGGGACTTCCGCAATCTGGCCGAGATGGTTGAGTTGGCCGAAGATTACGAGGCCTATCTGAGAGAGAAGGCGGCCTTTAGACCTCCTCCTTCTCCGAACGTAGCGCTGGTTTTGGAAACCGCCTACACACCCAAAAAGAAGGTGGAGAAGCACGCCGAAACTGCCGCCGTCGAGAAGCGGAGTTTCGGGAGACCATCTCCGGAAGCCGAGTCGCGTGGGCGGGTAGCTTTAAAGTCGGATCGGGTCCACGGTCAACGGCCCGTGACAGCAGCTAGAGCGCCTGAGGGTCCAAAGGGGACGGTGAAATGTTTTAGGTGCCAGGAGATTGGTCACTTTGCCCGAGAATGTGGGAAACCAAGGACCGTCTCCTGTTATGGGTGTGGAAAACCCGGTTTGACGGTGAATCAGTGTGGATGTCGGGCGGGAAACGGCAGGCCAGCTCAGACATCAGGAGGTCAACTGGGCAAGGCCACCCAAAACGAACGACCTCAGAAGAGTGGTCCGAGTGGCTCGGAAAACTAAACAGCTTGGTTGGTGGAGTAGACGAGGACCGGCTGATTTCGGAGACAAGGCCCTTTGTTGAAGTTGTGCTGATGGGCAGCGTTTTTAAGGCGTTATTGGACACTGGGTCCGTAGTTAACCTGGTTGGGCGCGAAGTCGCCGATCATCTTCAATGTCAGGGGGTAGAACCTTTTAAGAAACCCTCTCCTCTAAGGATGGCAGATGGGTCACGGTCTAGAGCCGAGTATTCATTCCGATTGGCAGGTGAAGCTGCGGGGAGACGGTGGGTTGGAGACGCCTTATACGTTCCCACTCTTACCACTGATATGATTTTGGGTATGGATGTCATACGAGATCTCGGACTTGTGACGGTCGTGACGGAGGTGATAAGAATGGGCGTGGGTGATGACTGTTCTGGTCAAGGTGGCCGCATAGACAGTGTCAAAATTGGTGACGAAGACCCCGAAGGCCCTTGCAATGGAAATCCCCGTCTGGTTCCTGATGCCAAATCTTTCAGTACCATGTTGGCTGGTAGTGGCTAGTAGAAGAGTTTTTCTTTGTTTTGAGTTTGAGACCCGTGGTAAAAGAGGAATCATTGGGTTAAGAGCCGGAGTATTTTGTTTTGGCCGGAGTTCAAAGATTTTTTTTTCTTTTGGCCGTTTTCTTTTTTTTCATCCCGATGTAAGTGGGGGGTGTAACGAGCTATTTTCCCTAGGGGGGTATATTTTTGCTATTTGGCCGCGCCATGGTTGTTGAAGTAAGCAAGCGGCGGCGGCGAACCTGGCCAGCGCCCTTTGACCCGGCTTATCAGTTCGGATAAGCTTGGGTATCCTGGAATTACCGGACAGCCGAGAACGGACAGTCGAGTCGTGGATCCCGGACAGTGAGGATAGTGTGGTGTCTTGTGGACGACTGGGATACGTCGGTGTGGTGTACGTAGAGAGGAGCGTACGTGACCGTGACAGTGGTGTCGGAGTACGTTGGTGGTGTGATCGCGCCGAGTGTTGGTGTAAGTTGGGTACTGACCCACTTGTGGTGAGTGGACGACTTGATATTATTCGTTTGATAATATTAATATCTGGTTTTATTGCGAGAGTTAGAGTTGTAACCGTGCTGGTCAAAGCCTGACGGTAGTTAGGATTTATTTACAGGTGTCAGGAATAAAAGTATATTCCTGACGGTTCTGGGCAGGTGCTAGAGCGCAAATAATATAGTTTATTGACTGTAGTAGTTATTATTTTGCGTTGTACCAAGAGTTAGTTATATTACTAATAACTCTGAGGCCCGACAAACCTAGGCTGCACGATTTAGCGTGCGTAGTTGGAAGCACGAGGCCAGTAGGCTAGTAGCTAGTTTTATTAGCCTATTAACAGAAGCCCGGCTAAGCAATATAACGTTGATATAGTAGCAGTAGTGGTAGTAGCAGTAGGGTTGGTATTGATTAATCATTTGATTAACTTAATTTAACCTGAACAGCTTGTTTAGTAATCCAACACGTTATCTCGGTAGCTTGGGTAGCGGAGTACCGGCTATCAGATAATATATTTATCTAGTGTTTGGATCGTATTTAATATTTATTTATCTGTTACTAAGTAGCTCAATAATTTAATAATAGTGCAATTGCCATTTAGTTTTGCTTGTTTGGCTTGGTATTTATTGAGACCAGCTACTAGTGGTGTAGTCACTCTACCTATAGTGTACTTGTATATTATTATGTGGTACGATTATTGAGTGAACTGTTTGATTCTTAGCTTGGGCATTAGAGTTGTGTATTGGATTATAGTGGCCTAGTAGACCCCGCCTGGTGATAACACGCGTTGTGGTTTTTATTGGCAAGTCGTCGTGTAACTCACCGTGTTTTAGGCACTCTGGGCTTAACTATTGGATAGTTAGGACGAAGCCCGAGTTGCGTAGTCAGCAACGACCCCCTAGGAGAGTGGAGAATCGGCGTAGGCCTGGTGGTGATTATTGCACGTTTGTTTTGGTGACTTGTTTTTGACTTGTTCACAGTGCCCGTGTATGAGCCAGTCCTATACCGGTTAGACCCGGCTTTTGGCCTAGTGGTTTCCCTGACCTTATCGCAGACCCTGGAATTTTACCCAGCCATTGTAGGCTGAGCTATCCCCGGCAAACGGTTGCGACTGACTGCACTTTTAATATTTTTTTTCCAGTGCAGAAAACTGCGTCGCAAATGTAAATACATATAGGTAAAAAACCCACAGTTCCATTTGATTCTGATTAATAAGAACAAAATGGTGAAGCATCAAAACAACAAAACTGTAGTCTGTTCATAAAGTGTAGGCGATTTGAGGGAAAGTTCCCCCACCACTCTTTTCTGCTCTATGTAGGTTGCGCTGATTGACGTTTTGACAAATCTCAGCTGTTGAGCTATGTTTAAATGGTAGGATCAAGACGTGGAGGGATAGATTTCTTCCCCTAAAACCGCCTACATTTTGTCAACAGAGTATAGCAAAAGAGTGCATAGCAATTTATAGGCATCAGTCAAAATGAAAGATTTTGAATCTAATCAATTTTATTTATCAGTTTAAAAAAATCAAGAATGAATTGAAAATGTTTTTGCAGGTAAATAACTTCTTCAAAAGCAGTCCACTATTTTGTTTCCCTATTTTGTTTTTATTGGTCGGAATCAATTGGGGCTTGGGGATGTTTTTATTAATACATGTGTTTGTTGCAGCTGTTGAGTTTTAAGTTTGTTCAATGTTTCTGATATCTTAATTCAAAACCTCTTCGTGGGACATCCTATATATACCTGTATATAACAGGATATGAGGAATATGACTTGTGGCTACTTACAGGATACTACAGTTTTGTAAATATTAATTGACAAATTGTTGAGAAAACGTGCAAGGTTCCTACAAAAGACAAGTATATTGGTAAAGAAGCATGTAAAACATACAGAACCCATAGAATGAGAACACCAAACAAAATTACTCCTAAATAGAATATAAGAAGTGGTTGCAAAAATTCAAGGAAAATATTACAGCAGTAGTGATGTGGCCTTTCTGTAATAGAACCCAGAAAGGTGTACAGATTCTAGGAAATTTCTATAGCCCCTCAACCGCAGAAACTCGGCGAGATACATTTTGACCCGAATTTCCAGGCTAGATCCAGGCTCTGCTTGATGACTCAAAAGCTTGTTTAGAAGATTCTCCTCCTGTATCCACTTAGCACCTGGCCACTGCTCTAGGTAACGGACAGTACCTACAGAAAAAAATGTATAGATGAATCTTAAATAAATACATTAGATAATAAACTTCTTGATCAGCACTGTACGTGTTATTAAATTTACGGAAAAGTAAATAAAAGAAACGTCTTATAACACTTAAAATTCAATTCAATTCAATTCAATTCAAAACCACTTTATTCATTTCCTGTACATAATACATTGAATAGTGTCAACAGTTGCTTAGGCCTAATAGTTATGAAATACATTTCTAACATAATAAAATAAAAACTAAATTTTACAAACTTAATTTTTTTTTTTAGTCTAAACAAAAAATACATAAATTGAATTTGTTTTTGACTTTAAAGACTATTCAACTCTTCAAAAGAAAAAATAGCCTTGCTGATGAGAAATCTCTTTAATTAACCATTAACAAAACCATATATTTACGCTTATACTGTTACTCACAAGACGGTTAGTATACATAAAAGATGGTAAGTGGTGATCGATTTCGATTGGACACTCCAATCATCATCAGACCCAATAGGCGAATGACAAGAATCTTGAATAGCGTCCCTACTTAGATCTCCAGTTGTACTTATAAAAATGTATTGGCCGGTGCTTCTGATAGCCAATAGGAAACATTTGATTTGTTTACAATTTATCTGTGTTTCTGTTTTTAGTTGTGTATGAAGCTGTACAATGTAAATATAGATTTTTTAAATCCAGGTTATTTAGTGGAACATTTATCAGGACTAATTTAAATATAAAATATCTTAATATTTAATTTACCACAAGATTTTATGTAATTTACTTACCCAGAATCCGGGCTTTCAAGAACAAAAGTTCCTGATTTTCTGGGGACTGGTCATCATCTAAAACTTTGACAAAGAGGATTGCGGCTCGTTTGCAGCATTTTGCTCCGAAATGTTCATAAAATGAACCTTTGATATAAGTTACGGCCCATTCTGGAGTTGGTCCCCTATATCCCTATAAGAAAAGATGTTAAAGTAAAAAATTGACAGTTGTAGTTATATAATTGTATGTTATATAATGGTAAAAAATATTTAGATTGTTGTGAGTTGTTCATTACCCATTTAAGGTTTAACTCAGTAGAATGCTATAGCTATAATCAATCAATTCTCTGTAGCCACTTCTTTTAAATCTGAATTAGTGTTAAATTTGTCTATTCGTTTAAGCTCACCAACTTAACTAAAGTTATTTAATTTCAATTCATGTGTTAATAATAAAACGTTTTGCTTTGGAGGGAATAAATCTACTAATTTCTGTAGCACCAAGAATACTACACTTAATACTCTTTTTTTACAGTTGTATTCACCTATAGATAATAAAGTGTACCATTCCAGTGAGTAGTGGGCATAGGTAAAAACACAGTTTCAAATTCACGTAGCAAATATTTTTAGTTGGGGTACAATCTTTGAAACTAAACACAAATATAGAGAATAAGTTTTTGGCATTTTTTGCAAGTAAATTCTTTTTAGTTGTTTTCACAAGTATGTAATTTTTATTTTCATTTTTTTTTTGTTTTTTGTGCCATACAGAATGCACCATGTGTATTTTCAGGAATATATTTTACATCAATTTAGAACATGTTTCTCTGTACTTGTGATTTTTGTAAATACTAATCATTTAAAATAAGAGTAGGATTCTAATTAATCTTTGTTTTATCTGAAGTTTCTATGGGCTCTCAGGTGGGTTTGTCTCTTTTAATGGAGGAAATCTTTGACGACATAATATCTTATCAAAATGTGAATGCACACATATACGAAGACATATCGACATTTAATTTTTTCAGTGAGTTTAATGCAGATATTAAAAATAGTTTAACGATTCTTAGTCTAAATATTAGAAGTTATAGTAAAAATATAGACGAGCTGATTATTATTTTAGATAGTTATGTATATCATTTTGATATAATTGTTTTAACTGAGACTTGGGTGGATGAATCTAGTGCGAATGTGAGTATGGATGGTTATAACGTGTTTATGAACAAAGAGAGTAGAAATCGTAATGATGGTGTGATTGTATTCGTGAAAAAGTGTTTTTCTGCGTGCATGGAGGAGGTTGGTATGTTTGGAGCGACGTGTGTTAAAGTAGATGTATCGTTTGGCGGTGCGTGGATTTCGCTGCTATCGGTGTACAGGAGTCCGTCTAGTGATCTATCTCTCTTTATTGACGACCTTGAAGCCTACTTAGATAATAGACCCAGGGATAGGACACACTGGCTGGTCGGCGACATTAACTGCTGCATTTTACCAAATAAAGTAGACAATCTCTCACAACGCTACTTGGATGTTTTATATGGTTCAGGTTTTATTAGTTGTATAAATTTGCCAACCAGAGTTACAGAAGATACAGAAAGCTGTCTGGATCATTTTTTCACCGACTGTAAAAACACTAACTCCATTAAATCCGCAATCATTAAATGTGCTCTAACGGACCATTTTTTCACGGTTGCACAATTACAAGATCCGAAAGATATCTCAGATGCCACTCCAATTTTACAAGCCAAAACAGAGAAAACGTGTTTGGATTTTTCTATTGCAAACCGCCTTATCTCTGATACGGACTGGTCTGTTATCACGGATGTAAACGACGTTAATGATAGTTGTAATCTTTTTGTTAATAAGTTACAAGAAATTATTTCATTATCTACTACAAGGAAAACAATTTCATCAAAGGAGTTTAAAATAAAACCTTGGATTATGTCTGGTATTGTCAGATCGATCCGTGTCAGAGATAGGATGAGTAGACGTTTAAAAAATCAACCCTTTAATGCAGTCTTAAAACTACGTTTTAAAAAATACAGAAACGCCCTTAGTAAGATTATTGCTTCTGCTAAACTTCTTTATTATCGCAGGAAATTAAATGAATCTCGGAACGACAACAAAAAATTATGGAACAATATAACTGAAATCATGGGTACAAAAAAGATTAAGGAGGATTTCCCTATCAACCAGTTTCTAGGTAAAAGGATTTGTATAGGTACAGATGATATTATAGAAGCTGCGAATACTTTTAACGAATATTACGTCAATGTAGGAGCCGACTTAGCCAGTTCTGTCCCCCCTGTGTCTGAACCTATCGTGAGAGATGAGGATTACCGGACGGACTCTACCTTCCAGCTGACGCCTATTTCAGAGATAGATTTAGTAAAATTGGTCAATAATATGAAAGGTGGCTCTGCCCCAGGTGTAGATGGAATTCCAACTAAATTAATCAAGCTAAACATAAATATACTTAAATCGCCAATTCTTTATATTATAAACATGAGTTTTTCAAACTAGGGAAAGTAATTCCAATCTACAAGAGTGGACAGAAAAACCAATGTGTGAGTTTCAGACCAATTACATTAACAAGTGTGTTGTCTAAATTATTAGAAAAGTGCGTTAGGGAGCAGCTAGAAAATTATTTGATGGTTAACAACATTTTATTTGAAAACCAATTTGGCTTTAGGAAGGATAAAAATTTAAATGATGACCTTTTTCTACTCACTAAAAATATTCATGACGCAGTTGGGAGAAATAAGAAACCTCTTTTAGTCTTTATAGATTTGGCCAAAGCTTTCGATACAGTTGACAGGGAAATTTTACTGAACAAATTGAGCTTAATAGGCGTCCGTGGGGTTGCACTGGAGTGGTTTAGGAGTTATTTTAGTAATCGATTTCAAGTTGTGTCAATTTTGGGCCACTCCAGTGTACCTCAACTGATTGAATTTGGGGTTTTCCAAGGAAGTTCGCTTGGGCCTCTATTGTTCCTCGTTTATATAAATAATCTAGGTAGGGTCTTATTGGATGGTGGAAAACTTTTCCTTTACGCCGACGATTCCGTTTTACTTTTTGAAGGCGACAGCTGGGAGCAAGTGTACCGTGTGGCTGAGCGGGGCCTTCGCGCTGTCAAGCAGTGGTTCGACCAGAGTCGGCTCTCAGTCAATATTTCCAAAACCAAATATATGCCAGTGTCTGTGAGAGCCGACCACGACCCGGTCGGCCTGCATCTGCGTTTGCACACGTGCGGAAGTGCGAGGCTGTATGAATGCGTGATGTGTGAGTGCATTGAGAGAGTATCTGAATATAAATATCTGGGTATCATCTTTGACAACCGCTTAAAATGGAATTGCCATATTACTTATGTAAGAAGTAAGCTGCGTAAAGTATCTTTTATCTTTTCACGCATCAACAGGATACTTCCCCCCGACTTGATTAGAACTGTGTATTATGCTTATGTACAATCTCTATTGCAATATGGAATCTTAGCTTGGGGTGGTTGTTATCAAAATGTTTTATCGCCACTTGAAACAATTCAAAAATCTATTATCAAGATAGCACTAAAAAAAAATCGCCGTTATCCCTCAAACATTTTGTTCAACGAATTCAAAGTTCTTAATATACCCCAACTCTTTATAAAAAATATAATTCTGTATATTCATAAAAATGAAACGTTCTTGTTCCAACATATTACACATCAATACCATACTAGATCAACAACTAATCATGGAATTATTACTCCTAGATTAACAAAATCAATAAACAGCACTTCGTCTTTTTATCTTGCAAACATAATTTATTCCCAACTTCCACTAATTATTAAATCCCCCCCTCCTTGCAGTCTACGTCATACAAAAAAATTATTGACAAATGGTTACTAGAAGTTGGCCGTCACAGAATAAGAAACTATTTCACCTCCATTTACATATAGATACTACTATCATTTCATCAACAACTGCAGTATATCTATGCCGTTGCGTGCGTGTATGTTTGTGTGTGTTGTGTGTGTGTGCGTGAGTTTGAGGTGGGTGTGTGTGTGGTGTGCCAGGGGTACCCCGCTAGGCTGGACCACAGGGACAGTGCAGTGACGGTTTTTTTTAAAAAGAGCTACCAGCCGCCTGTGGGTCCCGGGGCGGGTACTATGGAAGGTAGTGGCTGTGAACGTATGTTGTGGTGAGTGTGGTTCTTTTGTGAGTTTGTGTAGGTATGAGTGGTCTGTGTGAATGTGTTAGGGCTATGTGAGTAGAATGTATGTGCCAAGTCTCAGGCATTTCAAATTATGTGTTATTTCTAATGGTAATCTATATATATAAAAGGCTTTTCCTATATTTTAACGTGCAAACTGAACGCGTGATATATGTGTGCATTAATTTTTCATACACTGAATCGTTTTGTATATATTTACCTCGTAAACTAGTTTTTTTTATTATTTATCTTTTCTTGTAATCCAAATTATGTGTACAATGTATATTATTTTCCCTTTTTAAAAGTAGCCTAAATTTATTGTTTTATTGTGCGGATGATGGACTCAATCCCCAACCACAGGCATTAGCCCATTTGGGGATTACATTTCAGTAATTGTGTTTGTACCATTGTAAATGATGTACTGTAATGAAATAAAAAGGATTCATTCATTCATTCATTCATTCAATTATCTTCTTTGCTTGCACATAAATACAAGAAATGGTGTCACATGTCCAGGACCTATCTTTCTCTCTTGGGAGGAAACTTTACAATAGGACCGCAATAATTTGAACCTTCTTAGTTAGTTTGATAACTAGAATTTTTTATCATTTCCCTTATAATCGAGGTTTATCTCATCATTTAATTAAGTTTATTGTTGTTATTGTAACTGTGTCTAATAGGCAAAGTTTATTATAATAAACTCAGTTTTCTAAATAAAAATAGCTCAAACATGAGCTATAACTACATTTGACATCTTCTGGCAAAAGTAAACACAGGGTGTGGCAAAAAAACCTATTCATTTTCTGCAGCGCACTGTTCAGCGACAGGTAGTCTGAGGGTGGTGAGAGTAGGCTCGTTGGAAAGCCTATACAATGCCATTTTTTGTAGTCACAGAGCAGTGGTCATATGAGCTACGTGCGGTTGTTATCGAGTCGTTTTTAAAAACTAATGATTTAGTCATTGCAACTCAGTAGCAGTTCCGCGCTTTTATTCAATTAGGTCGACATAGGGAAGTTCCGTCGTGATTATCTGCATGGATGAATACCAAATTAAACAGGGAGTATTTCATTTGGTCCAAAATCGTTTGGTCCAACAGTTGTAAAACAGTTTGTTTGGTCCAAAATCGTTTTATCCTCCAGTTGGGTAGTATTTAATTTTGTCCAAAATTAGTGATGGGCGGATCCAAGAAAATGTCGGTACCGGATCCGGATCCAGATACACACTGTCATAAGGGCGGGTTAAAAATACTCAACAAATTCACTACGTCGTTTATTTCGCCATTTATTATTGATTATTAACTCAAATCTTAGTTCATGTTGTGTCCAGTTGACTTATATACTAAATATTCAATATGTTGAACAATCCACGTATTTCAGTGTTATAATGCTTTAATTAATCAATCTTTCATCAAAGCTGGCTCTTGGGGCCTGTGAATTGCGGTAAATTGTCTCCTCTGTGTTAAATAATGTGTTCAGTTTACGTTTCCAACAAGAACGATTTGGTCAGGATCTTGAATCGCATGATCAGATCACCAAAATGTGGCACAAAAAATGCCACAAAATTTATTTACCTTAATGTGTCAATGATAAATAAAAGTAGCCTATTTAACATTCATTTTCATAGACTGTAAAAGCCTTCTGCACTTGTATTATTCTGTATTCGGTTACATAATGGGAAATTTTCCAATGATTAAATACACATTTATAACCATAATTTCGTGAACATATGATGATCTGTCTTGAATAATAAGACAAAATATCGGCAAAAGTAGTCAAAAAGGCAGACACCAACCAGTACAATAGATATAACATAATGCAATAAAATATCATTGAAAGAGTTACTGTAATATTAAGACTATACAATAATTTGTAATGGAACGTTATATTGCTAAACATGACATTATACAGAAGAAGATCAATTTTAAAATAAGAAAATAAGATCCTTATATATAATATAATTCTGTAAGACAGAATTTTTACCAGGAAATTGTGGACGTCCAGAAAATATGAGTAGGCTAATTAATGTAATTTTCATGTTCTATTTTAAACTTTTGATCAAGAATTATGGACAACGATGGAGGATCAATAGTAAACACTCCATTGTAAATAGATACAACAATAAAAATTAAGGTGCATGATAAACATTTAAAACACGTTGGTCCACTGAATTTCTATACACTCACACTCTGTATATTAGAAGGTTGCCAAATGTGATAAAAACTGTTAATTTATAAGATTTCCAACCGTATGATACAATATTGAGCTTTAAGTTTGCTTATGTACGTTTAGTGATTTGAATACTACAAAACATGGTGTATTTAACATTTAAAACATAGATAGTCGGCATGTTTAAAACAAAAATTGTATTAATATTATTATTGTATACGTCGGTGGATGTTTGAACGCCTTCAATGTGAGGGACGCAATAGTTTATACCGTTGGACCAAACAAACTCGTATTAATGTGTTGGATAAAACGATTTTGGACCAAACTAACGAGTTTTTTACTGTTGGACCAAACTATTTTGGACCAAACGAACTGTTTTACAACTGTTGGACCAAACGATTTTGGACCAAATGAACGGGAATATAAACGTACAGTATATTTCATAAGTTTACTCCACAATGCAAAATTGTACTTCTAGTTGGGCCTGTACTTTTGGATAAAACGATTTTGGACCAAACGAACGTGTTTTTAACTGTTGGACCAAACGAACGACAATAAAAACGTTGGACCAAACGATTTTGGACCATTTGAAGACCATCCATTAAACAGATTATTATTCTAATATGTAGGGATGAAAATTAACCTCAAAATTTTTGTAACTGAGCGGTCAGACATGTTCAAGGCAGCCGCTTGTTTTCGGGCGGGCCTACGAGAACTGGTTTCCACAGCAGCACGAACTCTTATCGAATGTATATTGTCTGGCGTCCGATCTGACTTTGGAATGCCTGTCAGCTTCCTTTTCAACGCAGAAGCCGTTGTTCTAAAGTAAGTAACCCACCGCATTATTCATTATTGTGCTACGCAACGGAACTTCTCCGTGTCGCCTTAATTGAAAGAATGCATGAAACTGCCGATGAGTCGCAATGAATGAATACACTACTTTATAAAAACGACTTCATAACAACCGCACTAGCTCAGGCGACCACTGCTCTATGACTACAAAAAATGTTATTTTGTGTGCTTTCCAACGAGCCTACTCCCACCACTCTCAGACGACCTGTCGCTGAACAGTGCTCTGCAGAAAATAGATCTGTTTTTTGCCGCACACTGTAGAATCTTTTTTATAGTAAAAAATATAAGGCTGATCAATTTAAAAACAATTTCTACTACTTTACTAATACTGCTATTTAAAACAATAAAATTGTAAACTTTGTAGTGCAACAGTAAAAAATGAAAGCGCATAAAGTTTCTAAAACCCAACTAAACGGTAGTTTAATTTATGTTTAGTTGATTTATGTTTTAGAGTGGTCTGTTTGCTAAGTGTTTGAAAGTGAATAAGGGAGTCATCTGTTTCTTTATGATAGCATGTAATGTCATTGCAATACAATACTCTCACTATAATCTAATCCTGAATAAATCCTCTGCAACACATTTTAACACATTGCCTACCAGGTAACTCTCCAATATATGAGTGGCCATGTTTCACTAACATCTTAAACGTTACAGAGTAAATGTTTCAATACTTTTTATGTCCCCTAGCAAGGGAGTGCAAAACAGACACTCACTAATTTAAATAGTTTTCCAACACCAAACACCGGATCTTGAAACCTCACCATTCTATGTCCTATCTTGCACTATAACATGATCAGATAAAATTAACTCACTAATAAGGTATTGGTGTCGTCAATGCCCATCATTCTTTTAAGTGAATGACACATTTTCCTTGCGGTATCAACCAGCTCAAGTTCAGTTTTAACCAGAACATTTTGATTTTCACAGTCATCGCTGGTTTTTATTACAGAATATGCCTTTATCGGATCCTTATCATACAGCACTTTAAAAATGATGATTTTGTTCAAAAGGCTGAAACAGAAAGAATGAAGAGATTAATAAAATACAATTTCATCACTATATTTTAGTGCTAAAAACACAGTTATATTAAATACCCCGCCAGAGCTAACCTACAGACTAAGAAAATGTTCATTTGCCAAATGAACATTTTCATTCAACATTTTTTAATTCTTCTTTATGCCTCTCCAGTGGAAAATAAGTATAATATATTTAATGAAACATTTTGTTATTACTTTAACATATGTTTTCCTAAATCTCTGTAAAGGCAGCACACACAGCCTAACTTGATTAGCAATGAGTTAAAAGAAGAAAAACAAAAAAAAATTAATCTTAGCCAAACAGCCCGAGAGTTAAAATGTAAAACTTTATATAAAAAAGTTAGAAAATTAAATAAAACATTCAGGTCAAAATTCAAACAATGTAAATAGAACCTCTTGGTCTATTATAAATTCAGAAGTGGGAATAGGATCTAAGAATGTACAAAACATTAATTTAAGAGTAGGTAATAAGTTGAATTCTGACCCTGTATTTATTTGTAACAGTTTTATTGAATATTTTTCAAATGTAACTAGTATAATGTCTAACTTTGAACTAGGGATGGTCAAGTCTCGAAATTTCGGGAAATTTTCGGGAAGTTTTCAATCTCAAAACACGAGAAAAGATTACTTTTTGGCCGAGATATGTATAGAGACAAGAATAAAAAAAAAAAAAAAAATAAAAAAAAATTAAAAACGCCTGCAGAAAGTCAATGCAATACCCGCAATACAGGAGCGTGTTGTAGTTGAGTTTCCTTTTCGAAGGCGTTCTTATTTAATTGATTCTTTTAATGTAAATATTACTTTAATTATTTTAATAATATTACTTTAATAACATTTGAGAAGTTTTGTTAAGTGTAAGCAGTGTGAGGAATGTTTTATTACCATAAAAAAAAGTCAAAACAAGTAACTATTTTATAAAAATTAATATTGCTTTTATTTTATGATTTATTTTATTTTAGGATAAGTTGAACTCTATCCTAACTGATATCACCATGTTTCCTAATCGTAGGCATTTTTAATAAGTTACGCGTGATTAATAAAAAAATGTTATGCTGATGTTTTTTAATAAAAGATTGTAAATATTCTTGCCTATTATCATTATTTTTGTATTTAAACAGTCATCTAACAATGTTACAAAATCAGGTAAAAATTTCGAACGTGCATTTCCCGTTGTGTATGAGAAGAGAAATCTCGTCTCGATCTCGTCTCGAAATTTTATGAGAAATAAAAAATCTCGTCTCGTCTCGTCTCGAACTAAAAATCCAATCTCGTCCATCCCTACTTTGAACCAATGTCTGAGAATCAGGTAGACAATGAAATATTTCAGTTTAATAAAAGGTTTCGATTCAGCTTTGTTAATGAGAATGAAATAGATATAATTATTAATAGTCTAAAGAACTCGTTTAGTATGGGTTATGATGAGGTTTCTGTGGTTCTTCTGAAATGTAGGTTCTTCTCCCCTATTTTCAGGCAATAAGCCCTTTCTCTTCAAACCTATATATATATAGTGTTTATTTGAACTGAGCAGCCCCTCATGTAGTAATAATAAGTGAACATGTATTGAATAAAGAAGAATTGCATTGCATTAATTTTTATTAGTGATGGGTCGGTACTTCACGTCAAAAATCGGTTCTGCCGGTTCTTTGCAAAAGAAATCGGTTTTTTGCAACCGAGAATCGATGCCACAAAGGGTTCCAACACTCTGCACCTTTAGCCTTTACTACTCCCTTTACCACTTCCTACGTCATGGACCTGTTTCCCTCCCTTCCTATAGCATTTTAGGATTGCAGGCATCAATCTAACTGCCACAGACGGTTCCCACACTACACACAGCTCACCTTTACTACTTCTTTCACCACTTCCTACGTCGTGGACAAGGTTAAGTTTGCCATTTATGAGATGGATCCATGAATGTGATTCACTGACAGATTGTTTAATATAAAAGTTAATTTTATAACCTTATTTAGCTACGTAAATCAAATCTGTAAAATACTGTACCTAAGGGAGTACCTTTTATCTATGACTCTACCTATTCGATCAGTGGTTGTTTCCAAATTGCGACTTAAATATAAGCTTAACCTTTCTCTGTATAATTTGATGAGTGATCATGATTCAATTTTTCCCCCCTTTGTCCAGTGTATGTCGTGGCTTGATTTTAACATCTGCTATCATTTTCTGTTTGTTTAAATTTACGTCGTTATATTGTAGCCATCTTGGCAACCCATAAGGCCAATGTTAAAATTTAAAAACTTTGAATTACTTTTACATTATATAGGCAATATAAAAAATTAAAATTGGTTTTGTCTAAACCATCTAAACATATGACAAAACAACCTTGGTAAGTTTGGATGAAATATGTTTAGCTGTTATTGAGTTTATCTGTTAGAAAGTTTGCATTGAATTTGATCCCAAAGAGCTTCGCTTCCCTCCGCTCAATAAAACTACTCGCCTTACACTTTAGATTGTGAAGTCCTCAACTAAACAAATAACTTATAAATAATCTAGTAAATAATATGTTCAAGTACCTGTGAAATAGTGTAAGTCCTTCAGTCAAACTGTTTACAAGGCTTAATGTATTGTGGATTGGTTCATCCAAGAACCAAAATTGTTCTTCGGTGACATCCCAATCAACATTAAACTTAAACAGCCATTTCATGTCTATATCAGGTTCTGTAATCAATAAACATTTCTTCTTCTAGTAACTTGAAGGCTATACTGATGTGTTTTCTTAGACTTGATGAGATGATTAATTGTTAAAGTAAACAAAATTGTGCATAAGCATATATCGATCCCTAATCTTCAGGTTATCTTTATTATTCTACATTCTCGATTGTATATTTAACTATTTCTTTCCTGATTATTATTGACATCCAATAAATTAACACATTGTTGATTTTTAAACATCACAGTTCATTTGATGAAAATAAAACTGAGGCAGAACAAAGAAATAATGATTTAGTGCTCCAAGGTGACAATAGTCTGTTCATTACACATCTACCTGCTCCTCTGCTGTGCGGTATGTCACAACAGATTTCATTAGCTAATGGTTAGTAGTCTGTGATTGGGTGATGAGGTTACCACGTAAACTTGTTGGATGTGTGGATATAATAATTTATAACTGCACAGGGTCCCAAGTCCAAAAGACAATCTCTTTAAAAGTTAACATCACAATGTAAATGTTTACTTCTGACAATGACTGTAATTTTGGACTTTGGAATTTTTTATAAATTTGAATAAGCTGTGCTTTTAAACTTTACAGTTTTTACTACTGAACCAAGAATGGCTTGAAAATATCATGATGATAGTGCAAAACAAAACATTCTGAAATTTAGGGGAATTTCCGCCTAACATTTTTTTTTATGAAAGAATTTTTATTTCTTATATATTTTTTAAAGACTAAGATCAAACTGAATACATATACACCCTTTTTAGAGGTGAAGAATTTATATAATAGATTATATTTAGCAATTATCCATGGAGTTGCTTCCATGGAGGTGACATTTTTTTGTTCAGTCCCTCGTAAATCTTAACCTATAGATTCATATATCCAGAGCTTATGTTTTCTGGAAGATAACAGGTGACACCCAAATAAAAAGTTAAATTTAAAATTTTAGCAAATGACATGCATTATTTGTTACACACATGGAGATTTTCAATCGATTTCGTATACTATGTATACTAAATTATTTGTTTTTCTTAGCTCTTTACAATTGTCTAGACAAAAAATGGGAAATTTTTTGTGTTGAGAGTCAAAAATTAGAAAATCCTATTTTTACCACTATGAAACCCTCTGTAAAACCCTGTTCCCATGGTCCGATCATGCTGGTCCGGTAAATTATTCAAGTTTTTCCCCCCTTACACTTTCAAACAAAATTGCATCAAAATCGGACAAAAATTACTCAAGTTCTCGCATTCACGGACGTATATATTATTAAGATCATCTAAGGGGAAGAAGTTGATTTTCAAGATCAAACATGATTCTAATCTTATTAACTAACTTAATATCATAAAAATATGTAGCTAAAAAATGCAAAGCTTAAAAACTTACCTTGAATCTCATCTTTGATTCCTTTTACTTCATCTTTTTTCAGTTCTTTGTCTTCCATTACAGTTGTGTCTTTTGTTTCTTTTTCTTCTTCATTATCAGAAACTGTCAAATCCTCCACAGGCAATATAAGCTTGATATATTCAATGCCTGTATCCTTTGGAGCTTCCTTTTCTTTCTTTTCCACAGATTTTTCTTCTTTCTTAGTCACTTCTTCCTTTGGCTCGTCTTCAGTGATGTCAATCTCTTCTACCACTATTAGCTTCTCAGCAGCAGCCTGAGGAACAAAATTCTGTTTGAGTAGTCAAACCACACAGACAACCTCAGATAAATCGAATAAACAACTTTTATTTTGCAAATACAAAATTTAGGAAAAATACTTATTAGAAGTGTAAACAGGATTCATTTTATTGCCTCATGAATAATAATGTATGGTCATGATATAAATGTTTGGTTAAAGAAAGCAATTCCTTGAGTATTTAAGACTATTACAACTATCAATAACAGCAATAAGTAGATAATTTCTTAAGAAAATGTGAGATTAACCATGTCTGTGGTGGACAAAAGTTATTTTAAGTTTTAAATAAATCAACTATTGATGGACCAAATCCAAAACTGTTCAATTCCAGATTAAATAAAGATGCAAAATGAGCAAAAACAATGGTTTAAAATGAACTAAACATTAACTAATTAATTATTCAGAAAAGATTAGTTTTCAAGTAAGTAGACAAGGTTATCTTTTAATTCTAAATTAAGTAGAATTTGTAAAAGTAGATATGAACACTTCCTTTTTTCTAGTGGGATTTGAATTATGTTGACATATCTTTGAGATGGGATACTGCAATATTAAAAAAAAAAAAAAAAAAAAAAACATCTGCAAAGGTTGCAAAGTTGCAAAACTCACAATATCCCTACTATTGGATGGGAGAAATCATGATGAAATGGCAAATTGAGTAGATGGTGAAGATTTTGTCACAATTAATTGTGAAGATTTTGGAATCATTATCAAAACCTAAGTAGCTATCAAGAATTTATGATCCTTTATCATTATAAGGTATTGATAATCAAAATCATTCCAATCCTAAAATTATACATCTTGGTAGATTATAAAATAAATAAATGGTAACAGAAAACTGACACCTACTTTCTCCTATTCTCTTGGTGTAAATAATTAAATATCATACAAATTTTATGAGCAACCTGTTTAAATTGGGTAAACCGCAGGGTTAGATGTGTTTTTATTTGGAAAATTACTAATATTGCAATAATCTTTTAACCCTAACTCTGTTACAGCATTGGGAGTTGTGCCATTTTGTTTCAAGTTAAAAGAACTAAAAAAAAACACACACACACCTTTGTTGTTAAGGAGTTAAAAGGGCATACTAAATGTTTTTCCAAATTGTTACAACCTGTTTTTTTTCTGTTATTTATCAGGATTTTATAGGAAAATCCCCATTAAAAATAAGCGTCTTGAGAAACCATAGGACCAGGGTGTAGTCTGTAAATTTATACACATATGAAAACAACTTGTTGAGTTCAGTGGGCCCCAAAACGAATATTTTCACTCAAACTCAAAACTATTAAATTAAACAATTCTTTACATATACTATGTATATGGACATTTTACCTTCTGGTCCTCCAGACAGATGGGATGCACCAAATTGCCCTCGTGGTCAGCTGCATTGCGGAGATGCCACTCGTCCTTCTCCTCGTTGTAGGAAGACTCAAACTTGACATGACACATATGACAAGCTGCTTTTTCCGGGTAGTCTGCAGCTCTCACACTCACCATGACCCGCTCTGGTTTATCCTCTTCACCAGCGTCATATTGCATCTCAAAGCATGGATGGGCTGAACAATACAGTTTTATTTTATATCTCGAGCTGGTATATATGTATATACATACAGGGTGCCTCTTAAGTAAACTTCGGGAAATGGTTCTATGGGTCAAAATAAAGAGAAAATTAAGAATAACAATTTTTCCAAAATCGCTTCGTTAACCAGATATCCGCCATTTTGTATTTTTTACATAAATATTTTATTTTTGATTTTTTCAACCAATCTTTATAAAACTAGGTACAGTGGAGTCCCGATAATCCGAACTTCGGTAATCCGAAAGTCCGCTTAATCCGAAACCAAAAAATATATTTTTTAATTAAAAAAAAATTTTGAAAATTTTTTAAATTTTTTTTTGAAATTTTTTGAAATTTTTTTCGAAATTTTTACAATTTTTTTCGAAATTTTTTGAAGTTTTTTGGAAAGTTTTTGACACAGTTAGCTGTACCTCGTCAAAGTATTCTGTAGCGGCTGGGCGAGATAGACTTTTTTGTAGAGTATTTTAGTAAATTATTATTTCACCATTTTTGTTAGTACCGTAACATTTTACATTTTCGTCCGCCAAATCACAAATGGATTTTACTAAGTGATAATGCTGCATTCAATAGGTCTAGCCTTAAGTAATGTGAAAAACAATCCCGGGCTCGTGCCTGCGTCCGAAAAAAAAGTAGTAAGAATGAGACAAAAAAATTTCAAAAAATAAAAAAATTTCAAAAAAAATTTCAAAAAAAAAAAATTTTAATTAAAAAAATAAAAAAAAACAAAAAAACGTTTAATCCGAAATATTCAGTAATCCGAAATGGGCCCGGTCCCAACCATTTCGGACTAACGGGACTCTACTGTATGTAGGTTAAGGTAGAAGAGCTACATGTTAGAAAAAAAATCATCTTTAATCAACTTAAAACTTAAACATGGCGGCCATTTAATTTTTTTACCTTAAATTACACAAAAACGGCTGATTTTGTGGAAAAATGTAAAAATGCTTTTATTTCCAATTTTCAATTCCCTATCAATCGGTACCAAATTTAAAAAAATTGAATAGGAAATAGCTGAAATATTAAGATATTTAGTTGAAAAATGGGGTAGAATTAGGCTAAGATGGTTCCGGTTTGCTCCATTTTTCAACTAAAAATCTTAATATTTCAGCTATTTCTTATTCCATCTTCTTGAACATCGTACCGTTTGATAGGGAATCAAAAATGCTAAATAAAAGTGTACTTGATATTTTTTCATAAAACAAGCTGTTAGTTGTGAAAATTTGAATAGTTTTTGAATAAAACAGCTTAGGCCTTTATCGAAACTCTTTCTTATGCAAAATTTTTAAAACTTTAACCATTATTATCTTTGAAACGATTAGGTTTATGAAAAAATCACAAGAATAAAATCGTCTTAAAATTACATTTTCTACCGGAATACATCATAAAATACAGAGTGTTCCGTAAGAAAAATCAAAGTTGGCGGCCATATTAGAAAAATGGCGGCTAAAATCATTTTTTGACTTGACTAAAATTTTTAAAATAAAAAATCCAAGGCACTTACCATTTAACTTTTCTTGATATCATAGTTTTAGAATAAAACGGCTGGCACACTTATATCAATCACCATGTATAATTTTTTTTAAGAATAGTGTTTTTGGCCTCTAAAAGGGGGAAAATCAGTTGTAACTACTGAGCAAAGATTACACTGAAAATACAAAGATTCCTCGATAGGAGAAAATAGTTCCGATCAAATACTGATTATTTTACATAGCCCTTTCCCACCATGACTGAATCCCCGAAGTACTGATGCATTCCGAGTAAACTAAACTAATTACATCTAAGGGTTTTAATTGGCATAAAACTATTACCGTATACTAAATCCCAATGAATAAAAGCAGACAAAATCTCAGTTTCTTTAGAACTAGTGGTATAAAAGCAAAAAATAGTAGTCACAAGCCATATCGAAAATCGTGAACATCGTCGGGGACGTCATTGTTGTTCCCGCGGTCTCAAAAAAGTCATCGTCGTCATCCGCAATCACGGCTAAATTATCAACATTTTCCATGGTCAAGAAGACATCGTCATCGACTACATCAGCCACGGAATCGGCATTGTTGTCGTCCATCATTGAGGCAAAATCATTACAATTTCTGACTTAGATATATCAAAATTAAGACTAAATCCCGACTTTTTAAGACCATTTTGAAATTCAGTACTTATTCCCGACTTTCCTGTTTTTCCCGACTACTAGACACCCTGTACCTAGGTTTGCTGCTACAGGGAGGCTAATAAAGTATGTTTTAGTAATATATTAGTAGCTTAGTGTAAAATAAATAAATTTGCCAAGTTTGATCAAAATATTTTCATAAACATGCAAACTACAACATTTTACAATATTCTCCATGACCATAAGAATAACAAAGGAATTTTAAATTAGCAATTTTTGGATTTTTTTCTGTGACCAATAACCGTGCAAAAACACTTTAGTATACTAAATTATTAGTATTTCTTAGCTCTTTATTTGTCTAGACAGAAATTGGGTAATTTTGTGAGTTGAGAGTCAAAAATTAGAAAATCCTATTTTTACCACTATGAAACCCTCTGTAAAACCCTGTTCCCATGGTCCGATCATGCTGGCCCGGTAAATTATTCAAGTTTTTCCCCCCTTACACTTTCAAACAAAATTGCATCAAAATCGGACAAAAATTACTCAAGTTCTCGCATTCACGGACGTATATATTATAAAGATCATCTAAGGGGAAGAAGTTGATTTTCAGGATCAAACATGATTCAATCTTATTAACTAACTTAAGATCATAAGAATACGTAGCTAAAAAAGGCAAAGCTTAAAAACATACTTTGAATATCATCTTTCGATTCCTGGGGTATTGTCTTTGTCTCTGTTGTTGTTGATGTTACTTCTTCTAATGGTTTTACTTCATCTTTTTTCAGTTCTTTGTCTTCGATTACAGTTGTGTCTTTTGTTTCTTTTTCTTCTTCATTATCAGAAACTGTCAAATCCTCCACAGGCAATACAAGCTTGATATATTCAATGTCTGTATCCTTTGGAGCTTCCTTTTCTTTCTTTTCCACAGATTCTTCTTCTTTCTTAGTCACTTCTTCCTTTGGCTCGTCTTCAGTGATGTCAATCTCTTCTACCACTATTAGCTTCTCAGCAGCAGCCTGAGGAACAAAATTCTGTTTGAGTAGTCAAACCACACAGACAACCTCAGATAAATCGAATAAACAACTTTTATTTTGCAAATACAAAATTTAGGAAAAATACTTATTAGAAGTGTAAACAGGATTCATTTTATTGCCTCATGAATAATAATGTATGGTCATTAGGGGTCTGCGGTGCACCGAAAAAGTCGGTACGGTACGGTACAAGCTTAATTACCGTCATCGGTTCGGTACAGCATTTTACACGGTACAAATTCGGTACAAATTCGGTTCGGTACAGCCTATTATAATAATAAATTACTTTCAGTTTACTATCGTAGTCAACGGCAGTTGGTTCCGAGCACATAAAAGTCTTATTAGATGTTTGTTTACGATCTTCATAATTTATTACTAGCGTGATGATACAATAAAAAACCCATTAGCAGTCCCAAATCCATTAACATTTTATCACGACAATAATTGTTGTATTGAAGTACTTCCAAGAACTGTTGAGTTTTATCACTTTTATTTCTTTACGACTTTCCCCAATTCTGTTTTATCATAAAAATAATAGTTTTATGATGACTGTTGAATGTTATCTCTAACTTAATCAGTATTTTCGTGAATATTGAATTTGCCGCTGGCCATTGCCTACTGCCATAAAACTGTTTATGGCTACATATTAAACTTGTAACAATTCTACAATCTTATTTTATAAATTAAATATTTGTTATGGATATTTTATCTTTCTATTGACGACCATGGATATATACAAACATTTGTCGTAATTTTAATTTCAACATCAAAATACAATATTGCACAATCGTGATATTTTAGGCCATTGACCTTTATTATGCATCCGGTATTGCTGTTTCAGAAGAGAAGCACGTTGATAAATTATAAATTGATATTCCCGTAGTTAAAAAGAATTATTTTATAAACCTATAAAACAAAATCATAAAATCTTACATAAAGATAACAATAACGGAAATTGTAAAAAGGGTATAAAGATAACAACGTCATTCTTTCTCTTTGTTCTTCTATTTCTTGGGTTTCCCTTCATCACGCATTCAACAAGTTGCCATGGTTACTAATCACCCATGTCGTTATCAGCTTTTGTGACATAGCGCACAGCAGGGGGTAAAACTTGACGAAAATCGGTAAATTTTTACCTATTATTTAATTACCAATGAATGAACGGTACTACTTTATTGGTATTTGGTATTGTATTAATAATCGGTCCAAATGGCAGATTATTGTCAAATTTTACACCAAATTTATTGAAATTTCAAGGTGAATATTAATAAAACAATTATTACCAAATATTTGTATTCATTTAAAAGATTGATTTGTGGTATTGGCTCCCCCCTGAGTGCAGCCGAGCGGCACTAATGAGGGTCGGACCTTCTTGGGGGTGAACAATAGACGGCTTATCAGACCCTCCCCTCCCCCGTGGTCTGGAGAAAGCATGTAAACAAACTATTGCACAAGCGTGCGTGACTTGACATTGAGCTGCTTCAACTATAATTTTGTCAAATGAACTGTGATGTTTCAAAATCAAAAACAATAATTTGGGACCATACTGCTTAACAATAATGGACTGCAATTATTGTTGAACATACAATCCATTTTTAACAAACTAAGATTATACGATTCAAATACAATTATAAAAATTATCTTGGTATTTTACTTGGGGTAATGAAGTTATGTAGGCTAGTGTAATTCTTGGTTCATCAAGGTTCTACTGAATTATGTTTGGCAGTGAATAAGTGTAGAATGCAATTTATAAATTCAGGGATACACACCTTTTACACAGTTATAAAGTCTAATTGCCCAACATCAAATCTTACTCTGTGATAATCCAAATTTTAGTTTTAGAAAAAAACTTTGCAAGAATTGTATCAATCTTATAACTTAACTAGTTTTGAAGCTGATACAAAAAATGGTCTTTGCCATTACTTCATCATAACCTCCAGTTTTTCATTGTCATCTGCTGTGAACAGCTGGCAAAACTACACTGTCTTCTACTGAATGCTTTTATATGTTTTTAAAATAAAAGAAAAAGAACTAGACATTGTGTTGGTTGGAAATAATTTATCAGTTTTGTGAAATTATCTTGTCAATAAATGTTTCAAACATGTTTATTCATAAAAACTCTCATCCTATTTTTAAACTACTTTATCATGGCTATTCAAAGTATCTCAGAGTAAAATAGGTAAAGCCTTTATCTCAACTGTGATTTTTCTTGACACAATCCTCGTAGTAGTAAAAGGTTTTGTTTTAATAATATGTGGTACAGTAATTGTTGTTAGAAAACCATGAATGTAGGATACTATCCATTTTCATAGTAATGTCTATGTATTAAAGTTAAAAATAATGGTTTGGATACAGTTCTGAGAAGAAAACCGCAAAAATACGGGTAGCCGCGTACCGTACCGATTTTGTACCGAGAACCGAGGTACAAAATATTGTACCGTACCGAACCGTACCGACCTTAAATTTTCTGTACCGCAGACCCCTAATGGTCATGATACAAATGTTTGGTTAAAGAAAGTAATTCCTTGAGTATTTAAGACTATTACAACTATCAATGAATAACAGCAATAAGTAAATAATTTCTTAAGAAAATGTGAGACTAACCACGTCTGTGGTGGACAAAAGTTATTTTAAGTTTTAAATAAATCAACTATTGATGGACCAAATCCAAAACTGTTCAATTCCAGATTAAATAAAGATGTAAAATGAGCAAAAACAATGGTTTAAAATGAACTAAACATTAACTAATTAATTATTCAGAAAAGATTAGTTTTCAAGTAAGTAGACAAGGTTATCTTTTAATTCTAAATTAAGTAGAATTTGTAAAAGTAGATATGAACACTTCCTTTTTTCTAGTGGGATTTAAATAATGTTGACATTTCTTTGAGATGGGATACTGATACTGCAATATTTTAAATAAAAAAAACATCTGCAAAGGTTGCAAAGTTGCAAAACTCACAATATCCCTACTATTGGATGGGAGAAATCATGATGAAATGGCAAATTGAGTAGATGGTGAAGATTTTGTCACAATTAATTGTGAAGATTTTGGAATCATTATCAAAACCTAAGTAGCTATCAAGAATTTATGATCCTTTATCATTATAAGGTATTGATAATCAAAATCATTCCGATCCTAAAATTATACATCTTGGTAGATTATAAAATAAATAAATGGTAACAGAAAACTGACACCTACTTTCTCCTATTCTCTTGGTGTAAATAATTAAATATCATACAAATTTTATGAGCAACCTGTTTAAATTGGGTAAACCGCAGGGTTAGATGTGTTTTTATTTGGAAAATTACTAATATTGCAATAATCTTTTAACCCTAACTCTGTTACAGCATTGGGGGTTGTGCCATTTTGTTTCAAATTAAAGAACTAAAAAAAACACACCACACACCTTTGTTGTTAAGGAGTTAAAAGGGCATACTAAATGTTTTTCCAAATTGTTAGAACCTGTTTTTTTCTGTTATTTATCAGGATTTTATAGGAAAATCCCCATTAAAAATAAGCGTCTTGAGAAACCATAGGACCAGGGTGTAGTCTGTAAATTTATACACATATGAAAACAACTTGTTGAGTTCAGTGGGCCCCAAAACGAATATTTTCACTCAAACTCAAAACTATTAAATTAAACAATTCTTTACATATACTATGTATATGGACATTTTACCTTCTGGTCCTCCAGACAGATGGGATGCACCAAATTGCCCTCGTGGTCAGCTGCATTGCGGAGATGCCACTCGTCCTTCTCCTCGTTGTAGGAAGACTCAAACTTGACATGACACATATGACAAGCTGCTTTTTCCGGGTAGTCTGCAGCTCTCACACTCACCATGACCCGCTCTGGTTTATCCTCTTCACCAGCGTCATATTGAATCTCAAACCGTGGTTGGGCTGAACAAAACAGTTTTATAAACTATCTCGAGCTGGTACATATATACAGATATAACAATTTTTAAGAATAGTGTTTTTCGCCTCTAAGGACATCAAAATGAAAAAAGTTTATCAGTCCCGGCTCCAGATATTACCATGCTACTTACGGTAAGCTACTTCCCTATAGGGAAATTTGCTTAAATCAGTACAAAGGGGAAAAAATCAGTTGTAACTATTGAGCAAAGATTAAACTGAAAGTACAAAAATTCCTCGATAGGAGAAAATAGTTCCGATCAAATACTGATTATTTTACATAGCCCTTTCCCTCCAAGACTGAATCCCCGGAGTAGGCCTTCTGATGCATTCCGAGTAAACTAAACTAATTACATCTAAGGGTTTTAATTGGCATAAAACTATTACCGTATACTAAATCCCAATGAATAAAAGCAGACAGAATCTCAGTTTCTTTAGAACTAGTGGTAGAAAAGCAAAAAAATCGCCATTTTGAAAGCCATTTTGTTTTAGAAGCCATTTTGAATTGTATATGATTTTGTTTATATCATATTTTGATCTGCTTTCATTGGTGAGCGTAAAAGTCGAACAACAGGTTTCAATGACTTGAAGGAAGAAAAATCCTGTGTTAGTAGCACCAATGAATACACAAACTATAAAGAAGAACAGGTCCTATGGACAATATTCTAACAGTATTTTCAAATTTGGCGCCCGAAATATCTGTAGTTCTGCACTGAACCACCACTCAGCGCTGTAGTCAAGTTTAGCATGCGGTGAAGTGCGAGAGAGAGCGACATACACTGTTTTCGCCCCCTCTCTCTTTCTCTCGTGGCCTGGCCCACAGGGGACGAAAACGGTGTATGTCGCTCTCTCTCGCACTTCACCGCGTGCTAAACTTGACTACAGCGCTGAGTGGTGGTTCAGTGCAGAACTACAGATATTTCGCGGGCCAAATTTGAAAATACTGTTAGAATATTGTCCATAGGACCTGTTCTTCTTTATAGTTTGTGTATTCATTGGTAGCACTTCAAAGTGAATTGTATTTTGGTTTGGTTGTAAACTTTTACATTACAGAGTTATTATTTCAGCGGTCAAATGTCTATGGTTTGTAATAAAAATGTTTTTTTTATTTTTTATTATAAAATGTCATGTTAACGATATTGTTTTAAAATTCATCGTGTAGCCCTGAACTGTTGATTAGACTAATATTTAAGGTACATATCTTCACGTCCACAGTTCATAAATGTATGGTCAAACCCACCTTATATTGTTTTAACGATTGAACCCAATTAACCACAACTGAGCAAGGCCTCCCCCACCCCTGGTACTATTGATTAATTAATTAAACAACTAAGTTATTTTTTAGTATACTACTGAGGTAAAAAACTGAAACCTTAAACTAAAATCTATTCTATATATAATTCAGTTTTAAAAATCTTTGTACAACTAAATCTAGAGTTCTACTGGACCGATTTTATTAATTAATGGGTCGTTGGAAAGCTTAGGTCGTGTAGATTTGCAAATAATTATGAAAGTTTGTTTTTATTATGATTTAAGGTGAAAAATTTCAAAAAAACATGTTTTCCATAAGAAATACATTGAAAACGGTGTTTTTCACACTTTTTATTTGGGTGCGACTTTTAGCTGCCTTTTTTAGTGTTTCCAAGAAGTGTATGGTATCAATTTGTAGGAAATTTTATTCTCTTTCAGAATATCACCTTCCACTTTGGTCGATTTCCTCACCATTTAAAAGTTATTTGCAAAAAAGCTAAGCAACCTCCGAATTTATAATAATGAGAAAATATTGAGTTTGGGATATTTTTGTTAAACTTTGTACAACTAAATCTAGACTTCTACCGGACCGATTTTGGTAATTAATGAGTCATTGGAAAGCCTTACTCATGTAGATTTGCAAATAATTATGAAAGTTTGATTTTATTTAATATTTGTAATGGAAAAATAAAAATAACAAAAATACATTAAAAACTGTTTTTTTCAGGTTTTTATTTTCAAGTTTATATTTGTAGTCAGCTTTTGGCTGCCTTTATTAAATAATTTCAAGAAATACACAGAAGTTATTTGTAGGAAATTTTATCTTCTTTCAGAATATCACGTGCATTTTCTACGATTTACTCACCATTTAAAAGTTATTGTCAAATTAGATAAGTGACCTCCAAATTTTTAGTTGTTAAAAATACTGAATTAGGGATATTTTTGTTAAACTTTGTACAACTAAATCTAGACTTCTACTGGACCGATTTTGTTAACTAATGTATCGTTGGAAAGCCTAATTTGTGTGGATTTGCAAATAATTATGAAATTTTGATTTTATTAAATATTTGTGGCGAATAAAGAATAAAAAGCAAAAATACATTAAAAACTGTTTTTTTTTATAGTTAATATTTTAAAATTTCAATTTATAGTTAACTTTAGGTTGCCTTTTTTGAATATTTTCAAAAAACGCCAAAGAGTACTTTGTAGCAAATTTTATTTTCTTTCAGAATATCACCTTCCACTTTTGTCGATTTCCTCACCGTTTAAGAGTTATTTGCAAAAAAGCTTAGCAACCTCCTAATTTATTGTGGTGAGAAAATATTGAATTGGAGAGATTTTTGTTAAATTTCTACAACTAAATCTACAGTTCTACTTGACCGATTTTATTAATTAATAGGTCAATAAAATCTGTGTAGATTTCCAAATAATTAGTAAAGTTTGAGTTTTTTTTTATTTATGGTAGTAATACGTTTGCCGGTATGAATAATCTAAAAATTTTTATGGTAGTAATAATGGGTTAGCCAGTATGCATCATCTGGTCATATGGAACACATGTATTAAACAATAGTTTAACAGCTGATTGTTTTATTGTTATTTCCTTGATTTTTCTTTGTTTACTTTTAGTTGTTTACTATTTGAATTGGTGGTTGAGGTCCGTAAAGTGTGTTTATAAAGTGATGTTTTTAATCTGTACCGTACCATTAATAAGTATTGGTAAGTTAAGTGATGTATGGATTTCATAACCAAAAATTATTACTTTAAACTGTCAATTATAAATTATTCAAATTTAATTTATAATTCACAGTTTAAAATAGTATTTAATATTCGTTATTTTGAACTGTTAATTATAAACTCAATATTTTACATTAGTTGAAAAATGAATAACTTTACTCTTCACTACATGGTTGGTGATGGAAACTGTTTCTTTAGAAGTGTCTCATTTTTATGCCATAAATTTCAATCCAGATACAGTGATATACGATCCACGGTAGTTGATGAAGTCGTCAATAACTGGGACTACTATTGTCCTTTGATCGTAGGGGATAAGACATATAGGCTAGAAGTAAAAAACGCGACGGAATACAGAAATTTGATGACCAAAGATGGGGAATACGCCGGTAATGTCGAAATCGAAGCTGCGGCAAGAGTTTTTGACTGCCAATTCAAAATATATGCTGAGAAATTGGATTATTCTGTAACGGTTGGTGAAGGCACAACGATATATAAACTACGATTCTCAGGAAATGTGGATGCTGGGCATTACGATGTTTTGATAGACAATAGTATGCCTGAGAATCAAGAGGATATAATCTTACCAAAATCAAAACGTGGCCGTGCATCAAAAAATAGAAAAAGTAAAACATGTTCTGGCAGACGTGAATCAACAGCTCATAAAAATAAATTGAAGAAACCAAATAGTATGGATAAAGATTTACTCCAAGAGGTAAAAAAGTGTTTATCAAGCAATCAAAAGGATGGAGACCCAGAAAATGAAAAAGAAATAGAACAAGATAGTCTGACCAACACTTCACTCAGAGATGATGCATCTTCCTCAACCTCCTTAATTTGTGTATTGGGAATGCCAATACACAAATTAAATTTAAAAATTGGAGCTGTAATAATTTTGCTACGAAATCTTAACACAAAACGGGGGTTATGTAATGGCACACGATTAATTGTTAAAGAACTCAAGCCCAATTTAATAATTGCAGAGGTTTTAACTGGATCAGCAGCACGTGAAATTGTATTCATTCCAAGGATTGACTTAGCACAGACGCGGTCACAGATTTACCATTTGTTTTAAAGAGACGGCAATTTCCTTTAAAATTAGCGTTTGCTATTACAATAAACATAGCGCAAGGCCAGACATTGGATAAAGTTGGGATATACCTTCCAGTATTCAGCCATGGACAATTGTATGTTGCAATATCAAGGGTTAAAAGGTTTGAAGACATAAAAATTAAAATTATCCCTGGCAAAGAACAAGGAAGATTATTAAAACAATCGGATGAAGTCTTTACAAAGAATGTTGTTTACAAAGAAATACAGTAAATAAAATATTTTTGTAAAATTGTATTTGTTTTTCATTATTTTACTCTTTTAGAATATCAGTTTATTTTCTAAACAATTTCATTCTTAAAAAAATGTTCAGGTACTTACAAGGGCATATATTATGTACTACTGTACTTTCTAGGGACCGTTGTATTTAACTACAACGGGCTCTGTTGCTAGTTATGATTATAAAAAGTATAATGTTACTTAATTTTTTTCAAAGAAGCAACGTAAAAACAATAATAATAAAACCTGGGTGACGGAAGGTATAAGGGTATCAAGCAGAAATAAAAGGCAACTGAGCAAACTTGCAAAAACCAGTAAAGATAAGAATTTTCTAGCTCACTATAAGAATTACAGGAAAATGTTTAAGACTGTATGTGATAAAGCTAGGAATATGTATAATTGTGAAGTAATATCAACTGCTGATAATAAAAGTCAAGCTGTGTGGAATGTTAAGTCTGAGCTCGGATCTTCTGGTAATAAATCCTTAGATTTTCCTGACATTCAAGTTGGAAAGAAGCGCCTAAATGATGATCAGACTATTTCAGATTTTTTCAATAACAAATATTTAAATGTTTTGGGAGACAATAGATGCGGTTGTCGATACTGCAGAAGAATTTGTCAATAATTTTAAAAATAATCAAAAAAATTACTTTAATTTCCACTCTGTAAGCATTTCAAAAGTAAAGGAAACGATCAAAAACCAAAAAAATAAAAAATCAGTTGGATGGGATGGAATTCCCATGGTTATTATCAAAAGGGTAGCTACTTTCATTGCACGTCCTATTTAAATAAATATAAATAAGTGGTTTTATGAAGGCATATTTCCTAATCAGATGAAATATACTGAATTGAAGCCTCTTTTCAAAAAGGGATTAGTGGAAAACCCCGATAACTACCAACCGCCCAATATCAATACTACCCAACATCTCTAAAATCTTTGAAAAAATTGGGGATGCGGAATACTATCCCCCGGAAAACTACCCCCCCCAGGTGAAACGTGACGTCACAAAATCTGCTAACTAACCAATATGGAAGCCGTGTCCGCGACTGGAATACTACCCCCCCTAGTCAAATCATGCTATGTAATTTTAATTTTAATTCGAGTAATTCCGTTGGATAATAGAAAAGGCATGTGGTGAATATAAAACAGATTTTCGAAATGTTACAGCAAGTTTGGTTGGTTAGGTTAGGTTAGATTAGAACTGTTTGACAACTAAATTTGAGTGTCCGTGACTGGAAAACTGCCCCCCCCCCCCCCCGGTCTCTGACGTCAATATGACGTAGGAACCTGCTTGGGGGGGTAGTTTTCCGGGGGGCAGTCATCCGGCGACCCAAAAAATTGCATACAATCAAATTTATTCTTTTTTTGATGCTAGCAAACTATTTGCTGACCAGCAGTTTGGTTTTAGATCTGGAATGAGCACAATATCTGTTTTCTCTGATTTCATAAATCAGGTGTCGGAGGGTTTGGATGGGTCACAGAGTACAGCGGCTGTATTCTGTGACCTTTCCAAGGCCTTTGATTCTGTAGATTACGATATTCTGTTGACAAAACTTAGATACTACAAATTTTCTGCTAAGTCATTGTCTTGGATACAATCTTACTTGAGCGATAGGTATCAATGAGCAATTATAAAGTAAAATGGTAAAAAATGTTCCTCAACATGGGGTAAAATTAAATATGGTGTCCCTCAGGGGTCAATTCTAGGACCTTTATTAATTTTTAATATTTGTAAATGATTTGCCCAAAAACGTTTCTTCTAACCTCATTCAATATGCTGATGACACTACAGCAATAAGGCTAACAATTCTAATAATTTGAAAGTAGAGCTAGATCGTTCACTTCTATTATATATCCAACTGGTTTAATGTGAATGGATTGAAACTTAATAGTTCAAAAATACAAATTTTAAAATTTCAGACCGCTCAAAATAAAAATATTTAAATACATTTGATTTGATTTTTAATGGTGATATTTTATCCTTTGTAAAAAGTACAAAATTTCTTGGCTTACATATTGATGAAAACTTGCATGGAAACCACACATTGATATGCTTACAAAAAAATTAATCACTGCTTGTTTCTAAATTTATGTGTTGCGAAATATAATAGATGCCAAAACTAAAATTATGGCATATCATGCCATGTTTTTCTCTCATTTGCAATATGGTATTGAGCTGTGGGGTTCCACTTCCCACGCAATTAAAATATTTAAAATCCAAAAACGTTTTTTTTTTTATTCTATCTTTTAAATCTAAAAGAACATCATGTAAGCTACTATTTAAAAAATATGAAGTCTTGAAAATGCCTTCACTGTTTATTTTCAAAACTCTAGTAAATTTAAAAAGTAATTTTCACTAATATGTAAATAAGCAGTTTGTTCATCACTACCCCACACGTGCACACTTTGGGCAATAACTCAGTTTATAGTTAATTTTACTTTAATACTATTTTAATTTATAGAATGTTTTCTTTGTTTTATATTAGGTATGCATATTTGACAATGTCACTTGTTCCTCTAGCTGCGCTAGAACCTTGGAATGTGTTCTTGTGTATGTGACAATAAAGTAATATTTATTTATTTAGTCATTGATAAATACCGACCATCTCCTAGAACCTTTGAACTTGAGAGAAAAGAATGCAATAATAATTCCTGTAAATAATTCAACTAACTTTGAAAGTAGAAATGGAACTCACTGGAGTCTACTTGTATATAACAAAGGGTTAAAATGTTATTATTCGTATGATTCAATTCCACAACATAACATTGAGCAAATTGTAATAACTAACTGTAATCTCATTATACTAAGGATCAACTCCAAGATTAAATTAGAATTTATTTTTGGAGTCCTGCGGCACAAAATTAGAGTGATATGGTTTGATCAATAAATAACTTGATTTGTATACTCACTTTGTGTTTCTTTGTGCCGGAGGCTTTTGAGTGCCGCAACTCTTCTTCTGGCACTCATTGACATGGGCTCTAAAAAGAAAAACAGACAAATAAAAATAGTCATTGATAACAAAGGAGTGTTTACGTAGATCAGTAAATATTTATATCAGTAATATACAGAAGAAAAATCAATATTTTGTGTTTCCAAGTCAGAGGTAAATTTTCCTGCTGTGTAATTGTAAAAAACTTGTTTTTTTTTGCCAAAAAACTAGTATTGGGCAAGTGAGGTGATGCACAATAGGCGTTTCATGTGTCATATTTTACTTTCAACCATCACCATAAATTTTATTATGCTTCCTTTTTAGCAAATTTCCCTATAGGGAAGCAGCTATAGGTGGCACAGTAAGACCAGTAGCCAGGATCGAAATACTTTTTAATTTGGCCAAAAAACGATTTGTTCAAATTTATATATATATATGGATCAACATCGGTAATTGATATACTGTAATCGGTTTATATAAAATCTGTACGTTAATGGCGAAATAGCGTGGATCTTTTTCGGCTTTGCAAATTTCCTCGAATGGATCGCAGCGAAATAGATTATCGGTGATATAAATCTATCAAGAAAAAAAGATTTGAGGCCCGCCGTTAGGAATATACGGCCCTGTGCCAAAGTTCTTTGGAGATTTAGCAAAACAAAATACTCACAACGTGGTGTGGACTAAAATGATTGCCCACGTCAGGATTTGGGTACTGTATTTATACTTTGCGCAAACGCCAAATAGCCTGTATGACCGCGTACAAGGTCTACAAATATTTTAAAATAGCTACTTTGTTCAGAATTTTATGAGGAATCAAAAAATATAATAATATAAGGAAGTATATTTGCAAATAAATAAGTTGTGGGCAAAAAACAGATTTCGGTACATAGCGTTTAGCTAAGAATGCATAGCCTAACCATAGCTAGGAATCTGGCTGATAATTTACATCAATATCACTACCTACTTCTTCAGGATCATCAACCAGCCCTTCAAAATCACTTAAATCTTCTTATAATGCGCCACGTATATCACTACTTTTGATTTTTAACACTAAAACAATGATAAACGTAATAAAACACATCAGTCATCGGTGCGAGGTTAACCAAGCTGTTTACAAATACGCACGTCAGCTGTCTGCTACAATTATGATCGGCTCGAGAAAAAAAAGCGCTTAGAGACAGACCTCGGGAGAAAGCTTAGAATCTGCCAAATAAAACGATACCTAACTCGATCCAGTTCAATCCGATTTTGTCAGTCATAGAGCCTTCGCCGTAAACAGTGTTTGTGAGTCAAAAAATCGACACAAAACACTACACAAAGTGTGTTATGTGTCGATTTTACGACACATAACACCCGGAGGGTTAATTCCATTTAAGTTTTATTTACTTAATTACATCTTTTATTTGTTTATCTATTTTTATTTATTAAACTCCATGTTCATGGCCCCTGGATTACTTTATATGACTATGATATTATGGTACAGTACCTCGTCAAGTAATCCAAATGTTGATTGAGGTTAACAATCTACATTCTTCGCCGTAAATGCTGCATCGTCAGGGTTACAAAACATAAGACATCGATGTCACACCCACACGACATGGATAGGGTTCCCAGAGACCCTCCATCAAAAAAGAGGACAATTATGACTCGAGGAAATTATCTTTGAGGGAGAGGGGTTACATCATTTTTTTAAATTTAGAATCACTTTGCCTATGCATTTTAAGGGCTTTAAAAAATGTGTGACGCTTGCGTCACAGCGGCAACGCATCAGATGGAAATCAGCTGATTGCTGGAGAACTTAGGGAGGGGGTAGGAAGCGCGGAGAGAGAGTAGTTGTGCTCTGGAGTCTAATAGTAAATAATTCAACTAACTTTGAAAGTAGAAATGGAACTCACTGGAGTCTACTTGTATATAACGAAGGGTTAAAATGTTATTGTTCGTATGATTCAATTCCACAACATAACATTGAGCAAATTGTAATAACTAACTGTAATCTCATTATACTAAGGATCAACTCCAAGATTAAATTAGAATTTATTTTTGGAGTCCTGCGGCACAAAATTAATTAGAGTGATATGGTTTGATCAATAAATAACTTGATTTGTATACTCACCTTGTGTTTCTTTGTGCCGGAGGCTTTTGAGTGCCGCAACTCTTCTTCTGGCACTCATTGACATGGGCTCTAAAAAGAAAAACAGACAAATATAAAATAGTCATTGATAACAAAGGAGTGTTTACGTAGATCAGTAAATATTTATATCAGTAATATACAGAAGAAAAATCAATATTTTGTGTTTCCAAGTCAGAGGTAAATTTTCCTGCTGTGTAATTGTAAAAAAACTTGTTTTTTTTTGGCAAAATACTAGTATTGGGCAAGTGAGGTGATGCATAATAGGTGTTTCATGTGTCATATTTTACTTTCAACCATCACCATAAATTTTATTATGCTTCCTTTTTTCTTTCTCGCCCTATACACACAGAGAATATGGAGATAAATATCATGGAGAAAGTATTGTTTTTGTCAACATTTTTGAGTTTGAGTTTTGAGTGGAAATATCCGATTTGGGTCCACCTGGAACCAAAAAAATGGTTTTCAAAGTGATGTCTGTGTGTGTGGTGTGTGTCTATATGTCTGGATGTGTAGGTACAGAGCTAGGGACTACACGTGTGGTCCGATTTCAATGAAATTCGGAGTGTAGCTTCTAATCCATGGTATCTCCAGAATTTTTATCATTTTTTAAATTTAGATTTTTAATGTTTATTTTCCCTATAAAAACCCATAAAATTAAGGAAAAATTGGATTTTCTAGAAAATGGCCTGAACGGTTTTGATAAAAATTTTGTATGTTGTAGCCCTTTAAAATCTGAACAAAATTGTACGACTCCCATTTCTATAAAAATTACGGTTCAAAAGTTATTATAAATTATGTTATTTTCCCGTAAAAACCCCATAAAATAATAGGATTTTAGACAAAAAGCCGGTTTTGAATTAACTTAGTAGGCCTATGTTATGGTCCTTAAAGTTTTTTTCATTTTTTGGAAATTTTTATTTTTAATGGGGATTTTCCCATAAAACCCTATAAAATAAGGGAAAAATCTGATTTTCTTGAAAATGGCGGGAACAAAAAAAAAAAAATTAGTATGCTATAGTACTTTAAATTCTGAACAAAATGGTTCAATTCCCATTGCTGTAACAATTACGGTTCAAAAGTTATTGCAGCTTTGGTGAGTTTTAACTATAAAATATCATATTTACTCTCACCGCTTACCCATGATAAAGGTTGTTGACAAGCTTATGGAAGAAAGTATGTGTCAGAATGCTGATACCGTTTATTTTAGTATTGTGGCCAAAGTTTTTGATGGATTTTGCATGCCACTTTATTGAATATTTATTCCTGGGGAATCATCCATTTTGTAGTAATATCTAAACTCATTAGAAATATAAGTATTTATTCATGTGGTTTAATATTACATATTTTGGTAAACAAATATAAGCGTCTGTTTGGATGTAGATTGGTTGGCGATAGAAGAAAAAGTAACTTACAAAAGCCAATTTTTTTTTTATTTTTATGTCTATTGTATTAAATTTGCTATAATCTTTCACCCATGTATAAAATGTGTGTATATACAGTATATATATATATATATATGCAAGTGCAATATCTCTATGCATGTGTAATAAATATATGCATATGTAATATACAGGGTGATCAACTCAAGGAGGCCACCATTGGGATATCGGAAACGGTAAGAATTAGAGACAACTTTAAATGGGGGACATTCCTTTATTTTTTGTAGCAGTTAAAAATATGATTTTATTTCTTCAAAATTCAGCCGCCATTTTCCAAAATGGCGGCCAACTTTGAAATTTCTTATGGAACACCTTATATTTTATCATGGTTTCAAATAGAACATGCAATTTAAAGACTTTTTTATTCTTGACATTTTTTTTGATAAACTCACTCGTTTAGGAGTTACAGCCTATGGAAAAATGACTTCCGGTGTACATTTTACATCATGTAGCTCCTAACCAAGTAAGTTTATAGCAAAAATGCGAAGAGTAAATAAGTCAAATAAGTCTTAAAATCAGCAGTCAAAATTGGACATCCAATATAGCTCAGCGCTGTCGCACGACGTCCAAGCTCCTTCATGATGACCGGTTACGATGACCGGCTACTTGCCAAACAGTGTTCTCTCGTATAAAATTCTTATGGAACGTTTATAAGTTATATATACATGGGTATATGTTCTTGTTCAGAAATATATATCCTATGAATATTTGAACCATTAATTAAAACATCATAAAGTAAAAAAAAAAAACATAAAAAGAAAAATAAACAAGGCAACAGTTGGAAAACTATAAGGTTTACATGGAAAACAATTTTTTATACCCTCATTTTAATTTTTACTAGTATAAAGAATAGAATGCCTTTTTCGAACTGTTTTTTAGGCTTCAATTAAATGTTCTTATGTCGCAAATATGTTTATTAATAGTATTCACTTAACATTTGACTTAATTTTATATCAATAAATTTTGTATTTGTGTTTTGCTACACCACTTATTAAATTGCAACCAATGAGAATATCATATAAATAAGTTGTACACAGGGTTCTTTTATTTCCCCAACTCTAAAATACAACGCACATGAATTGAAAATGTTATAGGTTTAATAGTACTGTAGGGAATCGAATATCAATAAAGTTAACGTATAACAATAAATTTACATATTCCTAGATTATAATTGAATGTGTTTACGAAGGAACACCACAACCTCAAAATTCAGCATTACAGTATATTTGCTCAAGATTTATTGTTTTCATATAACACAGTTGATGTTGCCAACTAGCGTGGGAGCGGAGGTCCTGATAAAAGCTGGTTCTCGGAAAAGTAATAAACTTGTAGTTTGAATGAAACATTTTTTTTTTATTTTGTACAGGATTCATGGGATCCTCAGCATCAAGTACAAACTGCAAAATGTGTGTCGAAGGTCTGATTAGACCTTCCGAGATTTAGACCTTCAGCAACTCATCCGTTTTTACCTTCCTTTAATTTATTCTTTTTCATGTTGTGCTTCATGTAACATACATAGACTAGTGCTGTATACTAGGCAAAAGTACTAGTGCATGTATGTTTGTAGGGCTCATGCCCTTGACAAATAAATTAAAATTTTCGCCCAAATACAAATCAATATCATCATTAGACAAGAATTAAAAAATAAAATTTATGAACAAAACCTACCACGGCATATTCTTGAACAAGTACGCCTACAAACCTACGATAAGCATGTTTGTTATTATTATACTTAACCTACAAATGCTATGACTTAGGGCATACCTGCTTTCCAAGATAAAACATGCGAACTAATTGCGAGTGTGACGTGAACTTAGAAAAAGACTAGTAAAAATTTACAACTGTGAATTTCTCAGAACTGATTGACAGTTCAGATGAACCTATGGCCACAGACTACAGAAACCTACAGTATTATTGTATTAGTATACTGTATTTGTATTATTGTGTTACTAGCAGAGTACCCGTCCTTCGTACGGGGTTGGCATATAAGTATAAATGCTTATTGCAGTTATGGGAGAGGACACGATTTAAAAAAAAACTGGTCTTTTAATTTATACGGTATCCTATTGTGTAGCACACATCTACCATAGTCCTGATGTTCTACCACTGCACCTAAACCATGGAAAAAAGTAAAGTTCTCATTGTGTACCACAACTTTTTTTGCTAGTTGGTTCAAATTAGCTGTGGTCATTAATGCAAACAAACAACATAATAGTGCTGCACCCTGTTTGGCAAGCCTTATAACATCATAGAACCAACTTGTACAGTTGAAACGGCTGACAAAATTCTTTAATTTCTTTAAATATGAATACTCATATTTGCTTTTCCTGAGTGTTTTATAGTACGTGGCAGTACAGTATTATTAGTTTATTAGTTGCTTGTTGCACTGTTCTACACACTGCTCAAGCGCTACAACTCATTAAGTGGCATCCTGTCCACACACTGTTGATATATACTGAATTGTGGCATGGTGCCACTATTAAGAGTGTAGACTGGCGCGAGAATTGGCAACGTAGCATTAAAGAAGTTATAGTTCCGGCGGACGGCGCGAGGCGCGCTAGCTACCTGTATGGTTTCGTGTTCCACAATTCGGCGTGTACCTACGCTACTTAAACTCACATCAACGAGTTCAAAAATACTCAAATATGGCATGTGATGTTTAAACGACGTAATAATGCTGGAAAACCTCAAAAATGATTGAATTAGCTGTGGCACCCTGAAAAAGGTGCCACAATTTTTGAAGGTGCCACAGTACGGGCGTGTGCCTGTGAAGGATGCCACTATTCGGTGAATACAGACACACACACACACACACACACACAGACACCACCTCTTCTTTATAATAGTAATAATGATAGATAGATAGATTATAGTATTATATATTGTCTGTGCTATGGCTAAAATTCGTTTTTATTACTGCATCAGCTGGAGACACTCTCTGAATATCTGCTTCAACCATTTGCTGTCAAACATTGATCTCGTTATATAGTGAAATTATTTTTCGTATGCACTAATAGAGCAAGGTTTGTACTAAAAGAAAACCTTCTTTTAGTTTAAAAATACATGTTTCACAGGAATCATTTTTAACCATTGTAGTAAAGTAACATCATTATAGCTTAAAAAGTTGATAAGTGATAGTTTACATAATATTTAGCACATTTGACGGATAAACCTTTTTTGAATTCGTCATATTATAAGTGTATGAAAATTCGTTGATATCTGTGTATCAATATCTACTTATCTCATTTCTGTTCAATGGAAGTTATACAATTTCAATGATACCGGTACTTAAATGGGAAGTCTTACAGCTGTTATAAAACTGTGCATACATTTTATCTTGCGAGTAAATTTGCTACCAATTGATATAGTATGACAATTCTATTCTTCTGCAGTACTTAGAATTCTACCACTACTCACATTAAGGCCCGGTTTCCCCAACTCATTTAAACTTAGTTTTAAGTTAAACAGCGATTTAAACTTAGTTTTACTTTGATTTTGCTAAGTTCAAACTAAACCACCTCTCGACTTGGTTTAACTACTGGGGATAAAATACACTGAGTTCAAATTAGTAAATTACAACAGTAACATAACCTCAAATCAAAACAAAAAGTAGGGTTTAAAACAATAATAATTGAAGCAACTACAAATTCATTTGGACGAAAATAGGCTTGGTTTAGGGCTAGCTTTTAAGTAAAGTTTTATTTATATTTTAATTTATTGTTTTTATTAAGTTATTTTTTTGTACATTTTATTTTATTTCAAGTTAGGCCACTATTAATTGCAGTATTTGTCCCTTAACTCCAACGGATGAGTTAATAGACATTTTCGAAGAAGTAGAAGATTAACATTAAACACTTTAGTACCTAGAACAAGAGGGCCTACCAAAATAAGGGACAGAATTGACCATTTCAATAAATGGAATGAATCTGAATTTGACAACAACTTATAATAACTTGATAACATAACCTTAAACAGCGATGTTATTCTAGCTGCATTCGCACTGCTGTCTGCTCTACTGAGTTGTTTTTGTTTGTAGCGTAGCGTTGTGGTGGTTGTAGGAAACACTAGCCCAAAGCACAGAAATTGTACTACTATGTACGTTTTCTGTGCCCAAAGCCCACCGAAGATTCCTTACAAATATACATTCAGGATTGCCAACCGCTCGAATTGCCGTTTATCTTAAACGAAGCCAGTAAAATGTTGGAGAAACCGAACACACATTTTAAACGGAGTTTAAAAATAAACTAGTTTATTATAAACGTAGTTTACACCATTTTGGGGAAACCTACCATATTTACTTTAGGACTAGTGATTAACTTATTGTATTAATCATACAATATAGTGAATAGTGTAGTCATTTATTTATTTCGTTTTTATGACATAGCTCTATTTAGTAGAAATCAATTATGCAATTATAACAACAGAAATACTGCATCATTACATTTTACGGTGACATAGTATTTATTTTACATATAAAAAATTTAAGCTAATGCAATAATTAGTTCAACCAGACCCATTGAATATTGAATAATTTAAACATTAATCGAAGACGAAGCGGTTGACAACTTTCAAACAGTTGACTAGGCCTAGTTGCCTTCAATAATTGCAATGCGAACTGTATGCACTGAGGTCCGCAAACAGTGTTCACAGTGTGCAGGCACTTTGGACGTCGTGGCACTTGGACGTCGTGCAACTGGCAGAGGCTTTGGACGTGGTGCAAATGATACTTCTTTCCAATTCTACAGTGTGCTGTTTCACGACGTCCAAGTGCCACGACGTCCAAAGCTTGTAGAAAGGCTATATTTTTGGCAGTAACTGTACTTTTGGACGTCGTGGCACTTGGACGTCGTGCAACAACTCAAAAATTATGTTTTGGACGTCGTGGCACTTGGACGTCGTGCAACACTCCCCAAAAGAGTACAATGCTTTGCCACCCACCTTAAAAGAGTACAGTTATAATAGGTTTAAGAAATGTGTAGAAGAAATGTTTACCTAAATGTTACTGTATAGGCCTAGATACTTTTATTTTTGATTTTATGAATAGATTATTGAATTGTTTTATTTTCTTAATTTGACAAAAGTTGTCATGAAAAACATCAAAAGTACAAACTCTGTTTTTCACCGTTCACCCCAATATTTTTAATATTTTTATCTGTGAACGAGGCGACGATCGGCTCATCTCTTACCCCCACCATGGATTTCCCCGCTTTAGACCGTTCCTGCTGAAAATCTCAGGCTTCACCTCGTTCTGCACGACCTCTAACCATGTTAACATACACAAGACCTATAATAGAAAAAGTAATAAAGTTGTTCCGACTGTAAATTTCAAAATGGTGGCCATTTAAATAATAAATAAATAAATAAGGTCTTTATTTGCAAGCGGTCATCAAAAGTACAAACTCTGAATGCTTGCAAATAAAGACCTTATTTATTTATTTACTATTTAAATGGCCGCCATTTTGAAATTTACAGTCGGAACAACTTTATTATTTTTTCTATTATAGGTCTTGTGTATGTTAACATGGTTACCAAATTTCATAATCATCGCATGAAAAACTTCACAGATAAAAATATTTTTGTATAAAAAACAAAATGGTGGATAACTGGGTAGATATGCATTTTCGAATATACCATCTTTTTCTTCCTTTTAGTATGAGGATTCAGTCCCCCTACCTAAGGACCCTGTAAAATAAAACTTTCAGAGCTAATGAAATGAAATAAATAGGCTAGTTTTGGACCTACTGAAATCAGACCCTGTGAAATGCTCCTATTGACATTCCTCGGTTTTGAAACAGTATTTACTGGTAGCCTATCACTAGCAGTAGCTTACAAGACGTTCTGCTAATTTATTCCTTAGCCTACAAGATTTATTGCTAAAAAGTCTTGGCAATTTTTTTTTTAAGTTTGAGTAAGCTGTGAGTTTAAGCGTTCAGAGTTTTTTTATAACTGAACCAAGGTTATTGAATTGAAAATAACATGATCGAGCAATGTGCAATATTGAATTTTTTATGAAAAATGCAAATTATACACTTTACTAAGGCAATGCTTTTACTATATTTTTACCATTTTGGATACACCATGGTTAAAGTTATCCGTGGTATATGTCCCCTCAATTACCCCTGAGTGACATATTCCCATAATATACTGTACTTTCGGGTTTAGATGTTAGATAGTCTAGAAAAGAAAGTTTACTTACCAGCTAATTCTGGATTAGATACAGGACTACTTTTGTCGCTTGTTGCCATTTTGCATAGGTCTGGAACATATAGACAAAGTCATTACAAAAGTGCCAATAAACAGGCCACTGTGTTACGCCTAAACTCCGAATTTGGATAATGTCCAACATTTTTTCCCACTTCGCAATGTGGACATTGTTAAATACTCATTTCGCGAAGTGGGCATTTTATTCGGACATTGACCAAGTGAAACGCCCAGAACACATTGTTGGTTACAAACTGATTTACTCAAATGCCGAAGCAGGGCTGTATTTAGAATCTATGAGGCCCCCGGCGGCTCTCACCAGAGAAGCCCCTCTATACAGTATTCTGATTCTTTGTAGGTTGGAACTTAACGGTTTAGAAATACACATGGTATTGCTTCAACTCGATGAATTGATCTTTTGTTTTCAACAATCTGATCGGTAAAAGATCCTTGGAGACTAGCTAAAAAATAAGTTTATTATTTTTTTTAATAATAATATTTAGGGGTCTTAGGTTGGGGGCAGACATTTTTCACTTCTTTCAGTTTGAGTAAAAAGTGTTGAACTTCAGGCATTGGATCAACATCGGCTAGTTTTGGAAATATTTTATTTAAAATTCCGGTAATTGAACGAAATGAAATGATAAATTCTTTATTTTACCAGGCAAAGTTAGGGCCACGTGGCCCTCTCTTTCACTTAACCTGACAAACTTAAAATATAAATCAATAAAAATAAAATGAGATTTCTTAATCTAAATATAAATCTATATATTTAACAAATCAAGAACAGGTGAAACAAAAATGCAATTTTACAAAATGATATACTTAAATTGTTTTATATAAAATCTGTGATCGCGGCCAAATATAAGCGTCTTCTGCAGCCATAGTATAATCATGGACATCTACAGCGGTCGTGGAGGGATCGTAAACATCACAGAAAAATAGTAAATATGCGCGATCGAGGAGACATAATCATTGTCTCCTCTGATCAGGGTGAAATCATAAACGTCTCTTATGGCCTTGGAGGAATGGTAAACATGTCTCGCGATCATGGAGACAACATCTTCGTCTTCTGCGAACCCGGCGAAATCATGAACGCCTGCTATGGCCGCAGAGAAATGGTTAACATAAGTTATTGAGCAAGCGCAGACACATCATCTTCGTTTCCTTCAACCATGACAAAATTGTGAAGATCTTCAAAGTCTACAGCGACAAGATCTTCGACTCCCATGGTCGCAATGAAATCCTGGACATCTTCTCCGATTGCGGATGAGTATTGACAACTAACTTCTACGTTAATGGCGAAATAGTGTAGATCTTTTTCGGCCACGCAAATTCCCTCAAATGGATCGCAGCGAAATAGATTATCGGTGAAATAAATCTATCAAGAAAAAAAGATTTGCGGCAACCGCCGTTAGGGAAATACGGCCCTGTGCCAAAGATCCAAAGTTCTTTGGAGATTTAGCAAAACAAAATACCAACAACGTGGTGTGGACTAAAGTGATTGCCCACGTCGGGATTTGGGTATTCATACTTTGCGCAAACACCAAATAGCCTGTATGACCGCGTACTATTCTAGATTAAGTCTTAATATGGAGATAAAAAAATAAAATTTGCCTATGAAATTGTATTTATAAAAAAATATATACAGGGTGAGTCTTCTAAGCTGTCCTCAACAGATTACAGACGAACAGCTTGACATTCAGAGATGAAACAAAACTTTTCTCCACGAATTCATACCCAAGGAACGACTTTAAAATATGTTTAGGCCTACCATTTTTTAAATACAGGTTGTTCAAGAAACTGGGGGTCATGGTTTCAAATCTCAGTGTTTTCCAATGTATATTGTATATATCAAGTTTTGCACCATTTTAAAGCTCTAGACTAGACAAACAATTTAGTGAAAACCAAACTCCTTTATCTTTATCCGTTTCAAAATGGCAGTCATTTTTATGGAAAATATTGATATTTACAGAATACTCTTTGGAAACCACTAAACTTATTTTTGTTCTGTTTGAAAATTCTCAATCCTCGTGATTTCAGCTTAATTTTATAAACTACATGTCAGCATTTTAAAAAACTAAATATTTTTTCCATGATTATATTTTTTTTTATGTTGGTAGCCTTGTAAATATTTTTTTTTAATAGCAACATATCAAATAGTGAATCATTTTGAAGGTCTTGCAAAAACAAACAACTTTTTAAGTTAAACCCACCTCCTATCTTTAGTAGTTTTCTAGTAATTAACCAAAAACTCCAATTGTCCGTATAACCAATATAAAACCCATGAGACAACAATATGGTTCTCTCATCCAATCTCTCTAGTAATTAGATGATAACCTCCTTCAATGATATGTTTTAAATTTCACGATCTGCGCTTGTGCATGCACCCCATTAGCTGTTACTGTATGTGAAAGATAGTCAACCATTTAAAGCACTGTCTGGAAATAAATCAAATGCTTAGTGGTCAAACTTTTGAAGCCCTTTATCAAAATATCCTTTTTAATATTTTGACCTCTTATTCTTAACTGATGTTATAATAAACAAATGTTAAATGTTAAATAAATGTCATGTTTAATGCTATTTATATAAGCTATAGAACAATAGGCTACAATGCAGACATGAAAGGGGTAGATAGGAATGATCAAATGCTTTCCTACTACCCCAGTGATCTTAAGTCTTTGCGATGGTACAAGAAAATTTTTATCCACCTAATTCAAATTGGTAATGGTCAACGTGCAAAACTTTAAAATATTGCAAATTAAGACAACACTTTGCAGCTGTACGACTTTCATCTCAGTGTTATCGAAGTGCTGTTGCCCCTGCGAGCCTAATATAAAACCGGCCTTCATCGTAGCTCTCTCCAAGTTCTGTCCAAGATGACGAAACTGAACAAAAAAGGACGCCTCCTAGGAAAAAGATGTCGTCAGTGCCTAAGAGAGGGACGATACATGGAAACCGTGTTTATGCGTGCCCAGTGTTAAGGGGAGCCTTTATTGTGCGCATTGGCTTGTTTTGACAAGTAACCGTAGACTTGCAGTAAAGTCTAGATAGTACTGGTAGAGTGGGAGGGGATGTACATATTGTAAATAGGTATTCATCTATGTCTTTTTCTACCAATTTAGTGAAAACCCTAATGTTATTGCTTTATAAATCAAACTAAACCAATGAAAACACAAAGTGACTTATCGCCAAAACTTCTGGTGGAGCACGGGAATTCCCGCACAATGTGACGTCACTGTTTTGGGGCTGCTGAGTGCCACCACCCCACTAATATCATGCTAGGACATTCCAACATTCTATGACAAAAGGTAAGTGTTTACCGAAGTCATAGTGTAGCTATTTTCGTTACCCCTTGCCCAATGCTGAGCTGTGCTTTCCCACAAAGTACTGTATTATGACGTCTTTAAAACACGTGTTCGCTATGGAAACCAATTTTGATAGTAATTTTTTACATTCCTAATATATAATCTTTAAAAATATCCATCAAGTACAGTAGGCCTACTTTCAGCACTCGGGTAAATTTTTCCATACCTATTTAAATATCTTAGTGGTCAGTGTGCCCAGCATAACTCGTGCTACCAATTAATAATGTATAAAATTCTTTGAATAAGTTACATAGCAGAACATCAGTTTGGTTTTGGTAAGTAATTGATCACCACAAACATTGGAATAGTATATTACATTACTAGCCCGGTAAGTGGTGTTTTACCGTGCGAGCACGACAGTAGGGCCTACCCACGCTAGGCGTAGCTAAGTGCGAGTACGTTTAAGCTTACCGGGCACACAAAATAATTAGTACATTTTAAACGCATAACACAATTTAATTAGGACATAGGCTAACATAAATTATAATATTTTTATATTAGGCCTACAGAAAATAAAATAGGTTGTTGCAGTTAGCTGTTTATTTCATCAACTGACTAAGTGGAAGTTTTACCGTGCACTGCACGGTAGGCCTACTTACTTACTTTCTGTGTCCGGAAATCAGACTTCGCTTTTCCAAAAATTAGCTACCGATATGGCTTTGTCATTTGCTTGTAAAAGATCATCTAATGTGCAAGACTGGTCTAGGCGTGGACAGATCAGCAGATGGCCAGGATCCTGAACAGCACCACACACGCACAAGATGTTTTCTTCGTCGGGTAAGAGACCCCATTTCTGCATGTTTGTCTTGCATTTTGGTACCTCGACCCTGATTCGATTTAGGGTCTTCCACGGACTGCACGGTAAGTTAATAGTATATGTCATTACTAGTAAAGAAAGTGACCCATTTCGGGGGAGATAGTGTTTTATGTTCAAGTTGAAGGTGAGTATGGGAAACACTATGGAGCCCCGAAATGTGACTTTCGTGACAAGTAGGCCTATTGAATTATACTTTTCATCACGATGAAAAAAACTACTTCATCAAACTTAAAAAATTATTTGATATTTCGTAATTGGTAACTTCAGTTGTAACTTTGTTGATGTCAGGCAAAGTATTGTTTGTGTAGTGAAAGCAATTGAAATTATCTTGCGACTAGGTTGAGCAAGAGTACCGTAGTAATTTATAAATCGTTAGAAACTAGATTTTTACCTGAAAACAATGGTGCAAAGATTTTTCTGCTGTCACAGAATCCTAAATAAACTACAATTTAGTTTTAATTTTATTACTGTAATGCCTCTTGTCTGCTGGTCTCTGTCCCCATTACTGTGAATTGACTAAAACAAACATGAAACGATTGAAAGGATCGTCTAGGGAAGAAGAAGAAACCTAAGATTACAAACATCAAGTTTATACAAAGAGGACAAAGAGGTAGAGGCATTTGTAAATTCAACTGAGTGTTGATTATGAACTAGGCTACTTCAGTAGCCTAATTATTTAGACAGGTGAGGTAGGTAGGTGTTAAGCGGATTCGTGACTGTATTGAGTGTTTTGAAGTTAGGTTAGATTAGGAAGGTAAAGTTTAGGTTAGCCTATAATGAATTGAGTTGGTAATTTATGTTATCTCCAGACTGTTTTTGCACTCTGTAAAATGTGCAAAAAACACAATAAACAATAATTTTAAAAATACGCAGCATTATGGAAATTGTTATTTAAGTTATCATATTTTTAGCACATTTTAAAAAGTGCAAAAACAGTCTGGAGTTTAATGTATGTTATGATGCGCATTTATGAAATTATTGTTTAACTTATCGTGTAGCCTATTCATCACTTTTTTACAAAGTGCAAAAACAATCTGGAAATGACATAAATCAACAACTCCATTATAACCTAAACTTTAACTTCCCTAATCTAACCTACCTTCAAAGGACTTAATACAGTCACAAATCCATAAAACAACCAACCTACTTAGGCCTACCTCTCTTTTTCAACTTATAAAACAAATTTTAAACTGTGATGAAAAGTACATAACTTAACGTTACTTTTCCGTGTTTAGGCACGGTAGGCCTAAAGGGAAACTTTCCAGTCTAATTATATGGATGGAAATGTATCCGTTTCTGTGTAGACTGGGATAGGTGGCGTCATCCTGTAATCCAGTGACTAGGAGGTCACGAATTGTGGATATTTGTAGGCATGCACTGTGGATGCGATACCATAGACTAAGCAACACAAGTAGACTCCTCATCCCATTGTAAATTTTGAAGCTTCCACACTGATCGCTGGGGTAGACCACATTTTGTTTATATTATTTTAGGGTTATTTTATGATTTGTGCTTTACTGTTTGGTTATATAACTAGAAGACCAGTTATTCTTTATGATTAAATCGTTTTATATGATTAAATGAGGTTTTAAATGACTGAAATATCAAGAAACAAATTGTAAACAAAACATAACCTCTACAGTTGGACGTACAGAACAAACAATAAAATTGGCTTCAGCTGTTCCATAAGGATGACAAATCTACTAAGGGCGTATGATTTATCTATGGCGATACTCCCTGGTGTGGATTAATGTCCTGGATTAATGTCCGCACAAGTGAGTACTACGACAATCCGCACTACTATCCTGATAATTAGACCAATTCGTACATACCAAGGAAAAATGTGGTTCGGATTCCACTATAAACTGTAGGTCCCTTAGTTGCCATTAGCTGTATGGGCTATTAAGCCTAATTAACAGCTGTGTCTAAGGAATGTCGGCCTTAGTCACTAACAAGACTACAAGATCGCGCCATTCATCCTACACTCATCTCCATTCACTTGGCTTAAAATACCTACTGTGTATAGTCGCCATTTCATTGAACAGTATTAACAGTAGTGTGATGTAAAAAAAAGCAATATGGTAGCTACAATTGACAAATGTAAGTTCGGCCTACTAGCCTAGCAGTTAGGCTATTAGGCTTGGCTAACATTAATTGCCAATGCCAATTCTCTAAAAGCCTGTACGTAAAAAATAACCAAAAATAAATAGCCTATCAATACATTACTTACCTAAAAGCCTAGTAATGTCTTATTTATAACAATAGCCGAACAAGCAGCAATTAAACATAAACTTTTGCCGGCTAAACCAAGCACAATTTAAACATAATGCCGGCTCAGCTAAACGATAAAAAGCAACATCAACATCATAATAACATCATCCATTAGCAAGCCAAGCAATAAGCAAACGCAAAGCATTCGTTTCGTATTTTGTCAAGCAAAGAAGAAGAAGCAAAGCAGCTACAAGACCGTTCATGAAGGACCACAACCCCCCGCCACGGCGCCCGGGACAGCAGAATTATTGGTATCGAAACGGAACACGGAACATCCGAACTGAGGTCCGTGAAGTTGGCGTATCCACTTTTGATCATACCAATCGTTAGTTCATCGTTAGTTCTCGATAGTTCCCAATATTTACGTTATTTCTCAAAAAATAAAAAAAGTTACGAGGCATACAACGTGGTTACGCTAACTTCACAACTACACAATTTCCAGCGGGCACAGTTTTTTGAATATGAATGCTTATATCTATATACCAATCGTTAGTTCTTCGTTAGTTCTCGATAGTTCTCCAATATTTAAGTTAGTTCTCAAAAAATAAAAAATTTACGAGGCATACAAAGTGCTGACTTCACAATTATAACATTTCCAGCGGGCACCGTTTTCTGACTAAAAAAGCTTATATCTATATACTACCTAATCGTTAGTTCTTCGTTATTTCTTGTTGGTTCCCCAATATTATTGCTAGTTATTGAAAAATAAAAAGGCAATAAGGTCTTAAGCGTTGTTATGCCAACTTCACACCCAAAGCATTTCTAGCGTGCACCTTTGTATAACTAAATGTGCCTATATCTTAATATTAATCGTAAGTTTTATTCTGTTAGTTCTAAAAACATTTAAAAGTTGCAGCTGATGAGTTGAATCAGAATGAGGACACTAATTTCACACTTACAGAAATTCTAGCGTGCAACTGCATCTGACGAAAAGTTCTTTTTATTATTATTTTTGTATTTGCTATGCTGTTATTGTTATGTTTACTATATGGAGAGTTTGTTATGAATTTATATATTGAAATTTCATATTACTACATTAGAGCGATTTTCAAGTTTTCCTAAGCCGTGTCAAACGCCATTTCAAGTTCTTCCGTCAACAAAATAAGCTGTCTCCAGACATGCGCCACTCCCAAAGCACGACATATTTGCCGTTCGGTGATCTAGTTGTCTTCTTATTCGCCGATTAACGAGTAAAACGTCTGCACACATGTGTTGTTTTCCCAGCAACTGTTCGTTTCGGGAATGGCAAAAAAATCGTTCACTTTGGTGTGTGCAAAAATACTGGCAATGAACGGAAAACACGAGCACGAGCATTTGCTGTCATACTACTCGCGATTCGGCGAGTCGCTGTTCTGTACTTGGCGTAGGTACAGTCTGAAGCCGGCTATAGGCATCTTGAATAAAACCCCCTTTATGCAAATCATTAAACTAAATTTTAATTAATTATTTATTACTAGCAGAGTACCCGTACTTCATACGGGGTTGGAATATAATATAAAATGCTTATTTCAGTTATACGCAAGCTTTGCATTTGCAATTAGGGAGGACACAGTTTGATAAAATTTGTTTTTTTTTTAATTTACAGTATTCTATAGTATTTTACATCACCATAACCATAATGTTCTACCACTTCATCTAAACAATAGAGAAAAATAAATTATCAACAATTCGCAAAATATCACAAATTATTCATGACATGAAAAACATAAACATAACTGTAAACAATCCTACTTTGACAGTTCTCATTGCGAATCACAGTTTTTTGTTGCTGCTTAGTTCAAATTAGCTGTTTTCATAAATGCAAAAAAATATATAGTGCTGCACCCTGTTGGTAAATCTTATAACTTTTTAATGCTTTTCCATATCATAGAACCAACTTTTTTAGTTGAAATACGGCTGACTAAATTCTTACATTCCCTTTAAATATGAATACTCATAAGGTTAACATGGGGAATTACAGAGCCACTGGGGCGGAGCCCGAAAGGATTTTTGAGATAAGAATATGCCTATATGTTAATCGGGAATGTAAGCTATCATCATGCCAAATTTCAGCCCAATCCGTCCAGTGGTTTATGCGTGATTGAACTTCAAACACACAAACAAACAAACAAACACACAAACTTTCACATTTATAATATTAGTAAGATAACTTATTTATCATAAGTTAAAAATACGTATTCTCGGTGTATATTAATCTAACTCATTTAATTTTGAACGTATTTCTAAACTGTTTAATAACGACGCTGTGAATGTTTGAAAGAATAGTTGAGTGTACGTTTTTTAGAACTATCGAGAACTAACGAAGAACTAACGCTTGGTATTTAGTTATAGGCATTTATAGTCAGAAAACGGTATTCACTGGAAATTCTATAGTTGTGAAGTTAGAGTGCCCACTTTGTATTCCTTATAAACTTTTTGATTTTCGAGATCTAAAAACAATATTAGAGAACTATCGTGAACTAACTAAGAACTAACGATTGGTATATGGATACTGTATAAGCATTTTTATTCAGAAAACTGTGCCCGATTGAAATTCTATAATTGTGAAGTTGGCGTACCCACTTTGTATACCTCGTAACTTTTTTATTTTTTGAGAACTAACGTAAATATTGGAGAACTATCGAAAACTAACGAAGAACTAACGATTGGTGAATAGATATAAGCATTTATAGTCAGAAAACGGTGCCCGCTGGAAATTGTATAATTTTGAAGTTAGCGTACCCACTTTGTATGCCTCGTAACTTTTTTATTTTTTAGAACTAACGAAAAAATTTGGGAACTATAGAGAACTAACAAGGAACTAACGATTGGTATATAGATATAAGCATTTATAGTCAGAAAACGGTGCCCGCTGGAAATTGTATAATTGTGAAGTTAGCGTACCCACTTTGTACCCTATGCCTCGTAACTTTTTTTATTTTTTGAGAACCAACGTAAATATTTGAGAACTATCGAGAACTAACGAAGAACTAACGATTGGTATATATATATAAGCATTTATAGTCAGAAAACTGTGCCCGCTGGAAATTCTATAGTGAATTTAGCGTACCCACTTTGTATGCCTCGTTACTTTTTTTATTTTTTGAGAACTAACGAAAATATTTGGGAACTATTGAGAACTAACGATGAACCACTCTTTCTGACTTTGTCAGTCTAGCATTTTTTTTGTCTTTTTCCAGTCCCACATACTCTACGGCACTACGCTGTGGGGTCACTCACCAAGGGTGTATAAAATTCTTCTGTTGCAAAAGAGAGTGCTGAGGGTGCTGTGTGGATCTCATAATCTTGCACACTGCAGGCCTCTAAGAATAAGAATACGTTTATTGTCCTTCAGGCTACATATTTAAAGGCTATTTAAGGCTTTTTAGATTCTGACTGTATACAAGGCTGACTGTATATTTCAGTGTCTTGTAGCGATTGAATCAAATGAGCATGTTTATAATTATAATCTAAACTCAGAAGTGCTGCACTACTTCTTGCACAACTATTCCATTATAAACTGTGGCAATTTGCGTTTGCGTGTATCTAGATGCAGGCTTGACAAAGTACTAAAATATTTTCCTGTTGCAGGTATCAGATTTTATAATAGTATACCAATTCAGGTAACACGGCTGCCAAGTCAAAAATTTTCCAAAATCATTATAAAAAAAACTGGCTTCTAGAAAACCCTTTCTATAGCCTAAGTGAGTATAATGAAGCAGATTTCTCACCAATGATGATTGGACTTGAATAAAGTGAATAATAATAATACCGGATAGAACTAACAACAAACTTAGCTTCAGCTGTTCCATAAGGATGGGAAATCTACTAAGGGACTATGTTTTATCTATGATAAATCGTAGACTCCCACCTCCCACCTAAAATCATTTAAACCATTTAATCAACATTAGTGTACTCAAATGTTTCACCAACGTAAACCACTTATAAAACAGATGTCTTCAGATTTTGCAACGGGATGGGGAATCTACTAGCGCTACTCAAAGTCATAACATTATAATCAATAATAAATAAATTAATTTGTATGATACTATTTGCTTTCTAATGCTGTACCTCTTTGGTTAATGCTAAGCTTTTCCTGCCTCTATGCTTTAGAGAAGATACACCTACACCTACACCATCAACAACCAACCCAACACCTACTTCTAGTTCTACTTCTCTTTTGTTTATTTTATTGTATACCTACCTAGTTGTAGTTGTCAAGCTCCCTTTCACCAAAGCTAGAATTTTAAGAAGTGCGCTGCAGTGAGAAAACGGATATGTTTTATATTTGAAGATTGATGATATTTTTACAAACCGTAAGTAATTTTCATTATTTAAACCCTTCAGAAATTGCAATTTGTATTTAATTCTCATTGAATATCACTTGCATGGCGGATTTGCACTGCCGTTGAGTCCAATGTTTGACGCTAATTTTTCGCGGTCGAATGTTGTTTGTTTTGTATTGTATACCTTTCACTGACTGAACTTGAATGTTTCAGTTCACACTCTTTATGTTGTTGATAATATTTTCTTATGATATTTCATCAATACAACACCAATTAACTGTCACTGGGGTTAATTTAGCACTAGATATGCTTCGATCAATTGATTAAAGTTTAAATAACTTAGGCTACCAAGTTGCACTAAGGAGCTAAAACCGATCTACAAAATATTGATGGCTTAACTTAAAATAATCATCCTTGAAACTCATTTGAACGAACAATGTGGAAATGGCGTATGTGTAGCTAAACAATGTATTTAACTTAGCTAGATCCAATAGTCAATACTAGTACATAATTTGTTGGCTACAATACTTAACTTATTTAGGATCCAGTAGGCTACCCAGCTTAAAGAATTATGTCTGCTAGCCTCTCCTGACTACATTTGATAATTTTGTATTATACAGAGGCCACTTATTTTACAGCGCACTGCTGCGCTTAGGTTAGGTTGGTTATCATAAATATGTTTATATAACTTATCTTCATGCGTAGGCTTTGCGCCTACTTCATGCAAGCGGCCGTTGCCATTGAAATCCATGGTGATGGTTTTCGGCGTCAACTGCGTCGTCAGTTGTATTTCACTGCCAGACGTTTCGCCCTAACTATGAAGTGGCATCCTCAGTGGAGGGCTAGGCTGAGAGTTGAAGCCGAAAACCATCACCATGGATTTAAATGTTTGTATGACTTTCCTCATTTCGTTATGAATCGAACGATACCAGATGAGTCATAAAAAATTATGATAACCCAACCTACCCTAACCGCTACAGCGCACTGTATATGGGTGGCCTCAGTATATTACGTAAGTACGCAACATTTTGTCAGTAAACACTAAATAGGTAGGCTAGGACAATAAGACATTTTATTGGCCCTTAAGTAAATACAAAATACAATAGGTCTTGTCAATTTTATAATAAGGACATACGGTACCGTTGGGGCCTGCATAAAATAAGAAATTATATGGAAAGTCAGGTAGGCCTACGTACGATAGTGGGTTAGAGACTATTAAATATGAATCATAAATAATTTAAGGACAAAACGAGAACCAATAAAAATTTTGAGAACATAACAGGACACATATAGGCCTACATTCACTTTGTTTAATCCTCATTAATAAAGAGACCATTAACTGTGGACCAATGAACAACCTTTTGAAAATTAGTCTTAGCATCATGAATAACATTATCTGAGTTACTATTACCTGAAACCAAGGAAGTGTCATCCGCATAAACCCAAGAAAAACAATTTATATTAGCTAACATCACATATAATTAAAAATAATAATGGTCCAAGAATTTTTTTTTTAAAGAGGTTGGCGGCCTCTTTTAACCTTGCATTTGCCCGTCCACATAGACTAAGCGCCCGTGCGTGGATCGTTTGCAGCAAAGCAAGGAGTGAGCCGGTACAGTACAAAGGTGAACTGTTCTGATAAAATGTTATCGGTAGTGACCAGGATCCGAACCCACGACATCGCTGCCTTGGGCCCGAAGTCCGCGACGCTACCGACTGAGCCACCGACTCACTAAACCCCTGCAATTGAACCCTGCGGGACTCCTTGTCTAATATCTACAACCCTTGAACGGTCACCATTGACCTCTACCAACTGTGTTCTATTTTTAAGATAAGATTCAAAAAACTTAAGCTCAAAGTCTTTGATACCATAGAATTCCAACTTTTTTAGCAAAACTGGGCGTGAAACACAATCCTTACTCACACGCCTTACTCAGGCCGCACAATGTGACCAGAGCCTGACAGCCGCCCTCCATGGCTGATATCAATTGATTGACTAACCTATCAATTGCCATAACTGTTGATCACCCCTCCCTGAACTCAAATTATCATCAAACAGCTTACTTTGCTCAAAATAACTACATAGTTTATGCTTGATAATTTTCTCTAAGATCTTGGCGAGAATAGGAATACAGGATATTGGACGATAGCTTGCTGCCAAACTAGGTTTACCTTTCTTATAAACAGGTACAAACAGGTTCTTGAAAACTTAAGAACTTTTGGAAAACCCCAAACTAAAATACATAGATTAAAACAGGCCTACTGCTAGGATAGTCAGTAACTTAGATCTCTTCTTTGATGAGTTTATTAACTTTGACTATTCAACTTATTTCCATAATTTGAGGGGTTAACTTAAACCGATTAAGTTACTTAATCTAGATTTCAATCTGTAGCATTACAAGTAGGCGGTTACAAGAGAGCGAAGAATAAACCCTCCTGACAACTCTGTCCCCCGAATCCTCATTGGACTTAATCAAACCCGCTATTAGAATACGGTAGGTACCTTTAAGTTATACCATGCATCCATGGCTGACCAGTTTTTTAAAGACTGGATGAATTTCATCAAAATTTAAAGATAAAAAATTAACTTCAACACTAGAAAACTTTTAAAAAGATTTTTAAACATCTGATTTACAGCTTAGCCTAACTTATTATCATTAGCTAAGTGTTTTTTTTTTAATACACTGTTATTTATATCTAAAAATACTTAAGATAAAGCTAACAAGGATTTGAACTTTTGAGAAACCCGTAAGCCGCACACCTATTCAACCAAATACTTGAATAAGAGGTCTTAAAGTAAAAAACATCCCTGAAAAATATCATTTAAAAAAAAAACTCTCCTAACGACAGGAACCTCAAAAAAAGGGTTGAATTTATTAACATTTAAAATTATGAAGATGCATCTAGCTGTTCGATTTGTTTTTGTTTTAGTTTGTTTATTTACTTTTCCTTGAGTTAACCTTTTGATTATAGGCTACCATAGATTTCTATACTGCATCAAGATAATTACCAGTATGTTTTTCTTAAATGTGAAGATTGATTTACTAGGATTGTATTAAAATAAGCAATTACCGTACTACTTTGTCCAAAGCCACTGGCATCAATAGAGGTATATTGGTGCTATTCATGGGAAAAAGAGCTCAAATGGTCAAGAATTTTTCACGTATTAGAACAGTAATGGTATGGATCATAAACATAAAAAATGACGTCACTAGTTCAAACCACTGATAACATTAACATAATATGTTAAGCATATTGACATATTATGGTTTGGATGTTATTTGACAGTTATTTAAATAACAATACAAACTTTTTGTTTTCAGGCTAGTTGCGTCATTTGTATATGATCAATACAGTTTCTGTTATATATTTGTGTATCATCTTGTTACGTGCGTAATTAATTCTTGGTTTCAGTTTGAACATGTTTAAATATGTATTACCCACAGAACAAGCTAATTATTATGTGTATATGTATAAGTGTTCCATTACTTTTATCTTGCCAACTATAGAATGTTATGACTGTAGACAAGAAAAGACAGCATTTAGTTATAAATGAGCATTTAGTTACCGTAAATGTAAATACAACGGAATCAACCTACGGGGACGGCAGTGTTCTCGTATTAGCACCAACAGGTTGTGCTGCTTCTATTGTTAATGGCCAAATAACAATTCACTCAGCACTAAGATTGAATATACAAAATTTTAATAAACAAAAAATAGTGAAATTTTTAAGTTTTGACTCCTTTCAAGGTTTGATAAAGGTTTCTTGGGTGAGTCCCGTTGTTACACGGATTATGATATACACCCTATTAAATTAGTATTTGTAAAAATAAAGAGTATCTACTTAAAATACAATAACATGTAATAAAAAAATGTAAAAAACATGTAAAATTTATAATTTGATCAGAGATGCTTTTTATAGTCTATTTCAATTAAGAAAAAATTTTCATTTGTACAGCAGCAGGCTGTTTGGTCTTTGTGTGATAATTCGTTCTTGTCTGATGGGAGTGCACGTGCTGCTGATAAAGCCTTTTTCTTCACAATTAAGCAAATGTGTTTCCATAAATGTTGTTGATAAACACTACCTAGTAATTAATTTTGTTGTGTAAAAAGTCCCATCTCTTACCATGTTTATGTTATCGTAAGGGGTGCGCCTTAGCAGGTACACACTTGCTATTTTGTTGCTCTGATCTATTTTTGTATCATGCAACCTTGAGTTGCTAACTCATTGTTGGGACACTGACCTCACATCCTACATATCTTCTACCCCATAAACCCCTCAAACTAGTGATTTGACTAGCAGTGGTTTTACAGTTAGCCTACAGTTCTAATTATGATTTTCAAGTATGATAGTGATTTTAGCGAATTTCCCATATAGGGAATAAGCTATTACCCCAATATTCCAATATTTTTGCTCGTGGTACGTAAGACTTGGACCCGAGACCGATTTTCTTTTTTATTTTGATGTCCCTCGACGCAAAAAACACCATCCGTTCAAATTCAAATATACAGTATATATATATTTATATATATGTAGCCCTATATATATACATAACCGTTATAAAATTCAAACAACTTATATGTATGAAAACTACTTTTGCTAAGCATTACACCAGGGGACGACCCATGAGGAGTAGGTAGCCTACATAATCTTTAATGTAAGCATAGGTTGATATGCACATCATTTTAGAGGGTTAGTCAAGTAGAGTTCATTGCCAGAAACCGCATCTCAAAAGGTTCATCCGTTACAAAATGGCGGCAGTCCAAAGTTCTGGTGGAATATACCTGCACAGGCCTTAGTATTGGTAAATACTAGTAGGCTATTTAAAATTAGCTTGAGAGCTGAAATTGTATTAGTAAACTAGCTCATAGACTAATCATTCAATCTTAAAAACAAATTTAACCAGGCTTCAGCTTTCCCTGCTAATGTTGACTGTGAGCTAGTGTATATCAGGATTGAGACCCCTATATACGCATGACCAATTTGGGCAGACCTTTTTAAATACCAACAAACGGATTTAATTTTTTTTTGTCACTATTGAACAGCTTTAAAATTTTTTGTTCAGACTAACATTAGTCACTCACAAACACATATAGGCCTAGTTTTTTTTTTTTTTTTTTTTTTTTTTTTTGTGGAGAAAAAAAAACTAAATTTAAAATTCCCATGTTATTCTTATGGAGAATAAGTAAACTGTTGTAGTTTGCTTGTTTATGGACATATTTTGATAAAATAAATTTGGAAAATGCGTTTTACAAAAAAACACACTTTTACCCTTCTTGTTGCAGGAAACCTAAGTACTCGTTATAGTAATTATATTTAAATAAGGAATGAATTTAATATTTTCAAGGAGACTTTTTAGTGTAAATCCAATCAGGCAAATGGAAATTCTCTTAGTCTGCAGGTTTGCTGCGGCGGGGGTATATTACATGATGACAATGATTGGAGTGTCTAATCAAAATTGATCACAACAAACCATTTTTTATGTTTTAACCGTCCTTATTAGTCAGCAGTAATAAGTGTAGACATATTTTTACTTACCTTCCATATATTTTTTTCGGGTTTAAATTTTAGGCTTGAATCCCATCCTGGGATTTGTCTAAATTTATCCCGGGATCGTTTGATTTTAGAATTTTCACATTTTATAAAATTCAAGCCCACTAAAGTATTAAAATAATCTTAAGCATTTTGTAATGCACACTTTTTGCTGTCCATCTAAATTCAAACATAGTACCACATGGGACTTTTATCACTGTTTTTCTTATGAGCAGTGCATAGATTTTGATCAGCCGTTCTTGAATGAATGAAATACACACTAAAGAGGACACAAGCAACCACACTCGTGTAAATGTTACTGTTGTTCACTCCAAACAAATAATGTAAGTTTCACAGCTCTGTATCCTTTGACCACTGGGGAACAACCATGCAAATGCAAATCTTACTGCTCAGTTATATAAACCAAAAAATAGTACTGTATAAGGATAATACCCCCCCCCCCTCCATCCCACAGCAAACCTACAGACTAAGTGAATTTCCATTTTCCAGATTGGATTTTCAATAAAATATTCCCTTAAAATTGTAAGATTTATTCCCTAATTAAATAGCATTAAGTTGAACGAGTACCTTTGTTTGCTGGCTACGAGGCAGGTATTAAAGTATGGTTTTTATTTAAAACAATAGCATATCATTAAATAAGAAATTTTGCCAAATTTAAACAAAATATATCCATAAACAAGCAAACTAGAGGTCCGAGAAGTTGGCGTACCCATATTAGCGTATCCACTTTTGTTCATACCAATCGTTAGTTCTTCGTTAGTCCTCAATATTTTTGTTTGTTCTCTAAAAATAAAAAAGTTATAGCCGATAATAAGTGAGTACGCTAACTTCACACTTCCGGTTTCTAGTGTGCACCGTTTTCTGATGAAAAATGCTTAAACCTATTTACCCTAGATCTTCGTTAGTTTTCGATAGTTCTCCAATATTGTTGCTGAATCTCGAAAAATAAGAAGTTACGAGGCATAAAAAGTGGGTACGCTAACTTAACAATTATAGAATTTCCAGCAGGCACCGTTTTGTGATGAAAAATGCTTGTATATTTATATATCAATCATTAGTTCTCGTAAGTTCCCCAATATTTTATTTTGTTCTCAAAAAATAAAAAATTTATAAGACGTTCAACGTGGGTACGCTAACTTCACACCTATAGAATTTCCAGCGGGCACCGTTTTCTGACGAAAAATCCTGATATCTATACAGGGTGATTGATATAAGTGTGCCAGCCGTTTTATTCGAAAACCATAAGAGATATCAAAAAAAGTTAAATAGGATGTGCCTTGGACTTTTTATTAAAAAATTTTTAGTAAAGTCGAAAAAATTATTTTAGCTGCCATTTTTCCAATATGGCTGCCAACTTTGATTTTTCTTATGGAACACTCTGTATTTTATGATGTATTCTAGTAGAAAATGTAATTTTAAGACGATTTTATTCTTGTGATTTTTTTCATAAACCTAACCGTTTCAAAGATAATAATGGTTAAAGTTTTGAAATTTCTGCATGAGAAAGAGTTTCGATCAAGGCCTAAGCAAGCATGCCAGCTGTTTTATTCGAAAACCATTCAAAATTTCACAACTTAAACCATTATTATCTTTGAAACGGTTAGGTTTATGAAAATATCAATCACCCTGTATATAAATAATTAGTTCCTTTTTAGTTCTCGATAGGTCTCCAATATTTTTTTAGTTCTCTATAAATAAAAAAGTTACAAGGCATGAAAAGTGATTATGCTAACGCATTTATAGAATTTCCAGCAGACACCATTTACTGACGAAGAATGCTTAGATCTCTACAGCATACCAACGGTTACTTCTTTGTTTCTCTTGACACTTCTTCGAGATTTTCATTAGTTCTAAAAAAATAAAACAAAGCTAGGTATAAAGTTGTTCTTCATATGAATGTGTTAATTGTCAGATTAATGAAACCATTTATTACCGGCCATAACATTGTTTTAAATTTTTAGAACTGACGAAGATCCGGTAAAACTATTGAGAATAAACGAAGCAGTAACAATACGTATATTATAGATATAAATATTTTTCGTCAGATAAAGGTGCACACTAGAATTTGTGTAGGCCTACGTTCATTTTTTCCACCTTATATCTTTTATTTTATTTTTGGAGAACTAACATCAATATGGAAGAACTATCAAAAAATAATGAGGAACTAATTTATATATGGATTTTTCTTCAGAAAATGCGGCCCGCGGTAAAGTTTTAATTGTGAAGATAGCGTACCCACTTTTTATGCCTCGTAACTTTTTTTTATTTTGTAGAACTAGCAACAATATTGGAGAACTAACGGATGGTAAACAGATATAATAATTTTTCGTCAGAAAACGGTGCCCGCTGGAAATTCCATAGGAGAAATGTTAGCGTACCTACGTTGAATGTCTTGTAACTTTTATAATTTTTGAGAGCTAACAAAAATATTGGGGAACTTACGAGAACTAACGAAGAACTAACAATTGTTATATAGATATAAGCATTTTTCATGAGAAAACGGTGCCTGTTGGAAATTCTATAATTGTTAACTTAGCATACCCACATTTTATGCCTCGTAACTTTTTCATTTTTTGAGATGCAGGAACAATATTGGAGAACTATCGAGAACTAACTTATAGTAAATAGATATAATTATTTTTAATCAGAAAATAGTGTGCACTAGAAACCGGAAGTGTGAAGTTAGCGTACCTACTTATTATTAACTATAACTTTTTTTATTTTTATAGAACTAACGAAAATATTGGGGAACTATCGAGATCTAATGAAGAACTAACGATTAGTATGCACAAAAGTGGATAAGCTCTACAAAACAGTTTAAAAAGACTCTGCTAATTTAGGGGGGGTAAAATCATGATCAAAGCAACATGGTGGTCGTGGCAAGGATCCAACCATAATAAGGGAGGATTTGGAGTGGTGTTTGTACTAAAGTATTTAAACTGTTTTAATCAAATATTATATGTAATATTTTTTAATGTTCTATTTAATATAAAAATTAAATTAATTAATATTTACATCTTTATTATACACCCATTGTCAACCACTTACCATAGGCCTGAATTAAACAATGCTTAACACATTGTCTAATCCAGAGAGTAATTTATGTATTTTTTTTTTTCATGGTAAAACCTAGACCCGGGACTGATTTTTTGCATTTCGATGTCCGCAAACCTTACCAATTGGTTTCAATTTGTATATGGTGTCTGTGTACATGATAACTTGAGCAATTATGGTCCTCAAATTAATTTTATTAATTATTAATTTTATTTTATTATTTTATTTTATTAATTTTATTCTGATCAAATTTGGCATGAATGTGTAGGGTCATGGTCATATGTCATTTATTTGACCATTTACATTAGTGCATTGGCTAAGTCAGAAATATACAGTTTGTTTTATAAACTAGCACAACTTTTAAACTAAACAATATTTAACAATTATTCTTAAACAAAGCACACTATGTACCCGGGACTACAACAGGAAAAAACTCACGTACACGGTAACCTAGTAGCATTTACGCTCCTTTCACACTATACGATTTCGCTCGTACGAGTGTTAATCGTACGGGCAGATGATCGTGGGTCTGTTGCTTTCACACTATACGATTTGTAATCGTACGATTAAAAAAATCTTAACCCCCACTCCACTAGAACAGAGTTCATTGACATTTCAGTGGAAAGTTTTAAGTAGTATGGATCGCGAGGAAATTATTGCTACTTTAATAATTTATAGGAGAAAAATAAATTTAATAATAGTCGTATTTAAATTTGAGACGTGAGGAAGTGGGGATGTTTAAAACATTATTTCAAGACCTGAGAAATTACGAAGAAACGTTTTTCAACTATTTTTGAAATTCAAGAGAATCGTTTAAAGCTTCAAGATCAATCACATTCATAATTTTAACTATATAGACAAAACTGTAATTGAGGCGTCGAGAGGCCAAGGGAGATATGTGACTTTTTAAAAAATGCTGTCATGGTAACGGGTTTTGTTAAAAAAGGGTGGAATTTCAACAAATAATTCACTTATATCCCTTGGCCTCCAAACTAAACACCTAAGAGTTCGAAGCCAAGGGGTATAAGTGAATTTATTTTTATTTTTATTTATTTTTTTATGACCATGAAAAAAATACAATGACATTTTTTAAAAAGTCACATATCTCCCTTGGCCTCTCGACGCCTCAATTAATAACAAAAACTAAATAATAAAATACGGTATGCACAGGTAGTTCAACTCAATAATTAAACAATTAAACAACTGTAAACGCAAAATATCTGAAAACTATACGCAACAAACTGCACTTGAGGAGGGCTCCCGCACGACTACAATCGTGTAGTGTGAAAGGGGACATATGGTCACATGGCCACTAGCAGTAGACACGATTTTTACTCGTGCGGGAGTCGGATACCAACCGTGTGCACCTACGGTCGCTACGCGGGTGAAAATCGTACACGGTTGGTAATCGTATAATGTGAAAGGGGCCATAAGCTCCAATGCGTTACAACAAATACGATTAATAACCGCACGAGCGAAATCGTATAGTGTGAAAGGAGCGTTAGACACTGGTAATTTTGGAAGTATTTTTTTTTAATAACAGCAATTTTTAGGTAATTTGGCAATGCATTGAAAAACACTATACCGTTATAATAAATAACAAAAATTAAAAGGGTGGTTGAATGCTTTGGTATCTGTGGATTAAGACTGTTTCGCAAAGAATATGGGCATAATCTGGAACTTGTAAACATAGTAATGTTTTTTTTTTTTTTTTTTTTTTTATAAAAGAGAGTATATACATGGAGATGTTAAAATATTTGAATACGAAATAATTCTTTGCAGGAAGTTCGCAAGCTGAATTTGAAGGGCTTAATAAACTTGAATGAGTATTGCCACAGACAATGGATAACCCATTTTCTTTGGTGTCGCGAAGCAGCAATATTAGGTCATGTTAACAGTTATAGGGTTTTATAATTTTCAAAAATAAATTATTTAAATATGAAATATCAATTTCCATTTTTTTGCAGCCATCGAGTGTAGAGCTTAAAAGACAAACAGATTTAATGTTTTGTAGTTTTTTGTATGATAAAGAATGTTTCAACTAATTCTCAAAAATCTCTGAACATTTAAAACCCTTATAGACAATAGGTAAACGGTTGTAATTTACAGTTTTATTGAATTTTGCCTGATTATTTATCTTAACTATCTACATTTTATTAAAAACACGTTTTTCTTCCCTGTAGCAGCAAACCTATGTACAGTAGGCCTTCTTGTTTGTTAGTTGTTAAACCTGATGTTACTGAAATTGGGGAAATATTTAATTAAAAAATGTAATCGGGCAAATGGGAGTTCGGAGGTGTAGGTGGAGATGAATGTGCAGTACAGTATACACCAACTCTAGCGGTGGCGTTGGCGGTAAGCGACTGAAGTAAGTCACGTGACGGATTACGTCATCTGTCTCAGTGTAAGTTGGTTGGGAGTCGGAGAGACTATTCTGACTATTGATCACCCAGTACCAGCGCTTGCTCGCGCTCGGCAACCTTCGACAATTCCCGCCCGAGTTCGGCGTTTCAGGTCAATCTATCAGCACGGTGCTATCTCGTGTGTTAAGATGACATTTATTTTTTATATTCCCGTCACCGACAGTGGTTATTTCTACACAGCCAGTAAGACGATCAATATTTATGCCTGCTTTCCCTTATAGCTGTAAACTAGTGTCTGTTGGTGTTTGCCGGGTTCGAATGTTCGAATGTTTTGAGCGGCAAAATTGATTTGTAGCTTGGCGGCTTCTCATCCCCAGTATGATCTTGTAAATCTTGAATTGCCGCTGCAATGCTCTTTGGCGGTTGTACGTGTTTAGAATCCCGGGACAGCATAGTTTTACACGTTAATAATTGTTTATTTAACTCGCAAAATTGAAATAAAATAAATACTAATTTTCTGTGTTTATTAGAAATACAGCATGTGCATTGGTATTTTGTACAAAATAGAATTACATATATTATTCAATTTAAAATCCCACAATAAAGTGATGACCATAGCTCTTTTGTAAGATTGTCATAAATTTGTTTTTAAAATAATTGGCTTTTACGGTAAAAAGAATTTGTTAACTGCAGTTATGATTACTAATTACATGAAAGCTATACTGAGACAAGACAGAAACAGTATCACGTCAGACCTAGATGTCAGTATAGGCATACAGCATTAAGTTAGATCTCGGCGACAGTGTGATAAACATATAGCAAGAGCAGTGATAAAACATGTCGTTTGATGTTTGTTATGCTGTGTGTAACGTTGTCTTGCCTAATTTCATCTTTTGGCAAACTCTGTGACGTAGTGTTCTGCGCTTGCGCCGAGTCGGATTAGGAGTGATAAAATTGGCAAAGAAAAGTCAAGTATTTGGTATGATTAGTTGATAGAGTTTGGCTGATTTGGTGATCTACAATGCCTATACAAACAAACACTACAATACCCCCGCCGCAGCAAACCTGCCGACTGAGCGAATTTACATTTCTGAATTGATTTCCAATTAAATATATTTCAATAACATTAGGTTTAACGAGTACCTAGGTTTTCTGCTACAAGGAAACTAATAAAGTGTGTTTTTACTCAAATATTAGCTTAGTAAATTTACAATTATGAATTATTTGTGTTTTAAGCTCTTTAAAGAGGTCTAGAGAGAAATTGGGAAATTTTGTGTTTTGAGGGTCTAAAATTAGAAAACCCAATTTTTACCCGATAAAACCCCCCGTAAAACCCTGTTCCCATTGTCCGATCATGCTGGTTCGCGAACTCATTCAAGTGTATCCTGCCTTACACCTTTAAACCAAATTTCATCAAAATCCGACTAAAAATACTCAATTTATCGCGTTCACGGCCACACACATATATACATCACATAGGTTCACACATAGGTTCGGCGAAACCTATAATTTATAACATATATCTAATACCACTTATACCGTGTATTATCTATACACGGTAAATATATACAGGGTGTTTTTTTAAAAACTTGCATCTTTATTGATGTAAAAACCGCAATAGATAGAAATATGCAGTTTGCGGGAATCATCTATTGACGTAGGGGGACCAATTGTTTTGAATTCAACGTTACATTCACATTCCCCCCCTTTCCCCCCCTGACCCCAACTTATTTTTTTTAAATAGCAAGGTACCCCTTGTGACATATCAAATAAAAGAGCATGAAAAAAGAAAATGTTTGATGAAAAAAAATTGAAAATCGGTTCATAAATTTGTGAGATATGCCCCCCCTCAACCCCCCGGAACTTAATTTTTTTTAATAGCAAAGTACCCCTTGTGACATATCAAATGAAAGAGCATGAAAAAAGAAAAATTTTGGTGAAATTTATTTTTTATTTGTACCTTGCTATTAAAAAACAAGTTATGGGTAGGGGAAAAGGGGGGTGATTATCTCACAAATTCATGAGCCGATTTTAAATTTTTGTTCACCAAAAATTTTCTTTTTTCATGCTCTTTCATTTGATATGTCACAAGGGGTACTTTGCTATTAAAAAAAAATTAAGTTCCGGGGGGTGAGGGGGGGGATATCTCACAAATTTATGAACCGATTTTCAATTTTTTTTCATCAAACATTTTCTTTTTTTATGCTCTTTTATTTGATATGTCACAAGGGGTACCTTGCTATTTAAAAAAAATAAGTTGGGGGCAGGGGGGAAAGGGGGGGAATGTGAATGTAACGTTGAATTCAAAACAATTGGCCCCCCTACGTCAATAGATGATTCCCGCAAACTGCATATTTCTATCTATTGCGGTTTTTACATAAACAAAGATGCAAGTTTTTAAAAAAACACCCTGTATATTTGAACGAATGTTTTTTTGGTTTCTGGGGACAACAAAATGAAAAAGTAGACTAAGTTATATATTCCCCGGGCCTAGGTCTTACCGTGCCACCTACGGTAATAGCTACTTCCATTTAGGGAAATTAGCTAAAATTGACTTTACTGCAAAGATTTGGCAATACATTGGGCGGGAGTTGGGCGTACTGGCGTTTGTATTGGGTAAATAGCCGGTTATTACCTTATACATTTAAAGCTGTATTTGTATGGTGTATAGTTTTTGTATTTTAAAAGTAGTTTAAATAGCATCGCGTCGTCCGCTGTGCGCACACACCGGTAAAGACGAATTTGTATTAAATGGGAAAGGATAAATGTTATTTGACGGAACGGAACAATAAAAAACATCTTGTGCTGCGGCTTGTTCTTTTGTGCGCGGCGGCAAGGATAGATTTTATTTGACGGAACAGAAAAAGACAAAGCCGTTTTGTGCCGCGGCCCGGCGTGTGAGTTTGTGCGCGTCAGCAAGTCGGATGTTATTTGACGGGACGGACAGTACAAATCAAAGCCGTTTTACACCGCATCTTGTCCGTTTGTGCCGTTTTGGATTTTTGTATTATTTTAAAATGAATTTGATTTAAATTACATTTTTTGGGTTGGTTGAATTACACGATCTTTTTATATGGCAATTAGGTTTAAAACATACTTTATAAATCCGATAAACAGCTAAAATTGTACAGAAAATTGATTATGTTTCGGATTGTATCTGCCATTGTCAAAACATTGAAGTTGGATGAAGAAATCCTTGTCATTGTTTACTAACAAACATAAACACACATACACGAACGGGACGACGACATTTACGAAACGAATAAAACTTAATAGGCCTTCTGCATCCTGGCCTTCACCGCGTTGTGCGTCCTGTACGTGCATTTTAGTAATAAGCCTATTAAGTTTTATTCTTTCTTAAATGTCGTCGTCCCGTTCGTTTATGTGTGTCTGTGTGTTTATGTATATTAGTAAACAATGATAAGGATTTCTTCATCCAACTGCAATGTTTTGACATTGGCGGATACAAGCCGAAACATGTTAACAATCTTCTGTAAAATTTGAGCTGTTTGTCGGATAAAAGGTATGTAAACCTATTTATCATGTATAATATAACATCTCAGGAGCTAGAATGGAAATTAATTTTAACGAACTTTTAATTTATTAAACAATTTTCTAACCTGTAAAAGTTGACTTTGTCACACAATTTACTTTTTAGTCATTTTGTTGTTGTAATAAACACGTTGTAAATACTTTAAAGTTCACACTGTTGGCAAACCAGGTAACAATGGTCGAAAGGGAGTGCAAGTAATAATTTTTAGATGGTAAAATTGTTGATTTTACAAGAAACATATTTTGTACTAGTGCTTTATTTGCAATTGGAAAGTGTCCTCATAAAGTTTGTTTCTATTGTTTGCAACTCTGAATATAGTTTGACTTTGTAATGCATTTTTATGTCCACATAACACCCAAGTATACTTCTACATCTATCGAAAAAATATACATCACATTTTGCTCTTGGTGTAACATAACTTTTCTTTTCACAGAAAATGTGTGCAATACGTAGAGTAGATACGTAAACACCCTCCTGTTGCTATTAAAGAGGTAAGTTTGTTTGGTGAATTTCCTTTGTTATATAAAATAATTAACATGCCTAGTTTAAATATAATTATAATTTTTTACTCTATGACTTAATGTTTTTTATTAGGTATGTGCAATGTAAAATAATGTAAACCTAATGAAATATCAAATGGAAACTGTAAGCCTACTGATTTTCTTCCTTTGGTCTGAGCATTTCAAAACAGTTGTTCACTTTTTCCAAAATTAGTTAACTAAGATACATACTGTACAGGTACAAAAATTGAAACAAACAGATGATTCAGCCAAATTTAATTCCTGCTCAGTTATAATATATTGAGGTGTGTATTTTTTATCAACTTTATGACTTATTAATTAAATAGCAAATAGACTAAACATCCCAAACCAAACAAGCAAGTTGATAATAGTAAGAAAGCAGAACAAACAAAACAAAAAAGTTCTATAACTGCCTTTCCAACAAACAAAACGTTTTCTACCCAGAACCAAAATCTGAGTTATAAATAAAGTTCATTATCTTTCCCTTTGACGTCACTATTTCGTTTTTTGTTGTTTATTTATATAAAACTGCAATTATAAGAAATGAATCCTATTAATTTAGTCTTTTCCCAATGCGTGTAAAACAGAATATATTCATTGTAATGTTAGAGACTCCATAGATTAGAAATATCTAACAGGAATTACTTAGTAAAAAAAAATAAATAAATAAAGATATTAAATTTTGATTTTTGCAATTTTTTATGAATTAGGGTTGTAAATTAAAGAAATATCAGATTTTCAAAATAATTTGCAGAATTCCTCTTTTGCCTTTATGTGACATCTTATCACATCTTTATAGACATGTCGTCCATTGTGTTCATCTACCCTCTATTTTTATTAATTGTTTTCATCCATCACAATTGTTTTTCCTTGTTTTGACTTCCATACTCAAAGAGGTGGTTCACGAGTTCTTGGTTGCGTGGTCTGCGGTTATCGTTGATCTCGGCCAATTTTAACCGACGGCCAAAATATGGGTTCACGACATAGAGCGTTAGCCAAGACCAACGCTGGCCGTCGCTCAACATCAGGGATTTACGGGAAATTTTTGTTGGAAGGTTGGCAACAGCCACATGGGCCCCTCAGCAGGTTTAAGTTCAAGTCCAAAACCATTGTTATTTTCGCCTGAGATTATCCTATTCACGCTAGACCATGACTCATGAACCCAACAAGTTGATTTTTTGGCCCGGGGTTTTTTCTAATTGGACTCGTGAAGCCGACTTTTTGCGCTCAGGTTTATCCCTCTCATAAATTGGGTGAAGTTTATCTGTATGCGCCCGTTATAACTGGATTTTGCGCTCGGACTTAGGACTATCACTGACTCGTAAACCACCTCTAAGTTGCTCATTGTGTTTTTGTTAATATTTTTTTAGTTTTGTTCTGGTTTATGTACTAATATTTAAACGTAAAATTCGTTTAAATACTTTTGTCATCTAGGGGCGTGATCGGATTCCAGATTCTAGCAAAGACTTACTTTTTCCCATTCGGATTTCTTCAACTAATAAAGATGGAAAATTTCTGCATCGTATACTTACGCTCTTTAAACCCCTTTTGTTCCAGTTTCACCTTTATATCCTAAGATGTAACTAGCTAGGCTCTACCTGGAACTGTTTTCACGTTCCTTAAAAAAAATACAAATTACTTTATAAAAATATGAGTTATATTATTGTTTTTTAGGTTTTTGATTTCAATAATATATATATATATATATATATATACCCTGTATACCCTGTATATATATATATACAGGGTGGTAATAAAGTCCGAAGACAGTTAAATATTAAACGACAACAGATAAATCAATAAGATTTGGTACATCAACACCACACCTAAAAATCAACTTTTTTTTAGGAAATATCAATTTTCTGTCATATCATAGGGACGTCCTATAGCAAGGAGTCAGAAGGAAATCTTAAATCGAAGCATAGGTTGACATGTACATCAAAATAAAGGTCTTTACTAGCAGAATATAATGTCGCAAATTTGTACTAAAACGGACAACCGAGCCAAGAATTACAGTTGTTCAAAGATTCATTTAATTTGCATTGCTATTATACGCTTACTCCTCAGGGGGCACAGCCTTAGGAATCGGAAGAAAATTGTTAACGTAAGCATAGGTCGATATGCACATCAAATCAAGGTCTTCACTAATAGATTACAATGCCGTAAATTCAATCTCAAAAGAACGCCTGAGTAAAAAATGGCAGTTCAAAGATTTAAAATGGCAGATTCAAGAAATGTTTGAATGGCTGCCATTTTGTGCAGGATCAATCTTTTGAAGTGTGGTTTGCGGCATTGTATTCTACTAAAAAAGACCTTCCATTTGATGTGCATATTGACCTATGCTTCCATTTAAGATTTTCTTCCGCCTCCTTGTGGGTCGTCCCCCTGAAGAGTTATTGGATCACTGAAACAGAATATGTGTTAAAATAAAGTTTTATGCTCTTTAACTTTGTACCAAGTATTGTAGCTCTATCTACATTATTTTTTAAAATATTTAACTGTCTTACCCCCTTTTCACTGGTATTCCATACCCTCCAGAGCTCTGGATGTTTACCCCCCCCCCCCCCCCCCCAGTGATTACGAGCCACCACTGCTTGCGGACCTGTGGAAAATTTGATGCAAACCAAAATTGACACTCTGAAATCCTGGTGAGGATTCCTGGCTTAGAGGGTTGCCATATTATCACTGAGATAAATCCATTGCTGATTTGTGAGATTTGAACCCGCAACCTTGGAGATGGAAGGCCCCCTCAACCACTAGACAAGCTCGCTCCCCTTTAGACCTTGAATATGGCTTGTTGCAGGTCCGAAAGAGTTGCAAAGATGATGTGGCTACGTAGTGAAAAGAGATGTCGGCCAAGGCTGAGATGGTGTGGCCGGGGTGGAGGGGTACAGAAGGTAGCAGCCATCGACCACACTTCCGCCCGTGTATCCACACACAACTCTCGTGTCAGCCGTTGCGGCAGAGTTACAAAGTGGCGTAGAAGGAGTGGCAGTCTTCTCAAAGAGGTTTCTCATTCAGACAGTCTTACATAGGGTGTTAGCTTAATAGTTGGCCTTACATTAAACCATTGACTTTTGGACACTGAAGTAGACATGATCTATACAGCGTGTCAAGTTAAGAAAAGTGCTTTACCCTGGTAAGGTGTTTTATGTGTACAAAAACATTTTTTCCCCTCATATCCGTCATTTTGTTTATTTTTTACACAAAGAATCACATCTTTCGTTTTTTTTACCTATTTCTTGGAAATTGGCATTTAGTTAAAATAAATAAAAGAGATAGATTTATTGAAAAATTAATTTTATCCAATATAAAATTTTAAATTGCAGCCTTTTAAATATTCAAAGTCGAATTCCATGAAACAAGAGACTCAATCATTAATTTACATTTCATCACATTTAAATCCCTTTAAAATTCAAATCCAATGACTCTTTGATTGTAAAAATTGGTTAATAAAAACTAGTTATGACAATTTAAATGTCAAATAACAATGGTGGTAATTTTATTTTTACGTTTACAACCTTAAAACACCTTAAAGTACAGCATTTTGTTCACACTAAAGAAGAGTATTAATACATTTATGTACAGTTGCATATTTTAACTAGAAGTGGTGTGGTGGACTATCTTTGACAAGAACACCTATTTGCCTGCTAGTGATGTTTTGTATGTTACAGCAAGCAAATATGTTACTGACATTTATTTTACTGTTTTTAGATACAGAAGTGTTTAGCAGAAAAATCAAAATTCAATAGTAAAATTTTGACGATTGATTTTTTACATTCAAACTCATCCTATCCACTGCCGGGTGTCGGTATCTGGACGACTTGACGATCATTTCTCGATTCCGATACCAATGTTCAAGAACCGACACATAAAGAAGCTGTTTCTTTTTAATCTTTTCCCATCTTTTTTGCCCACCCTATTGAGTAATCAGCTGATTTGATAGAGCATCGATTGCAATTGTCTGCTAAACACGCATCACCGTGCAGACGATGCATTACACCACAACAACGTAACTCAACTCATAACACAGTAGCTCGTATTAAGTTTTCATATAATCAGTAAGATATAAACAGTATTATTAGTGGGTTGAACACGTTGTTGTACTTTGAAAAGTTTAAATAAAATATTAGCAAGAACACACGATAACTTCTAACAAGACAGCAACATTTTTTGTAAGTGAGTAAGGGCCCCTCCGCAATTGCGGACCTGGCCAGTCCAGGCCTGCTTAAATGATTATATTAACTGACAAGTTTCATCAATTAAATTGTATATTTTGACCCACTTCCTGGAGTTTAGTAACATCACTTGTTTGTTTTTCGTACCAATATAACCAATAACTATTTACATTACAGACATGCAAAGAAAATGTTTCACCCTACCACAGTCTCAAGAAAGGGTTTTCACGTTCGAAGAAGATTCTACTTGAAGATAAACTATGCTCAAAGATTTCTGAGAAAGATATTCAGGTAATGAGTTCCACTCTTAAATCATCAAGAGTAAACTGTAGAAGGAATAAACAATTTACTGTGAATACACGTTTTGCATTTAAAGCAGCGATTGTAATTTAGAATAAACATAAGTCTAACCTTTGCTTGGTACAAACACAAACCAAGGTTCAAAATTAAAATATAGCTTCAGAACTTAAAACTACAGTACAATAACCAGTGACCTAGCCAGTCCTAAATTTTATATTTTTTTGTTAATTTACACATAAAATTATATAACTATGCTGTTCTTTATTTCTTATTATTAAGGTAGAAATTAGTAAGCCAACTGGTTAATCATACTAAGATTTATAAATAGCCTATATATGTATTGTAAGAAAGGGGATTAACCCCGTACCCACGGTGCTCATCTAAGCAGACACTCTGTTCACATTACACTTAGTCGACCAGTTGGTGTGAACAGAGTTGAACAGTAGCATGAGCATCGATTTACAAATTCGTTTCCCAGCTGACGTGAGCTAGGCGATGACCGGTAGGGCTGACTTCCAAGAAACATCGCTAACCTATAAGCCACACACCCTATCGGTAATCAGCCAATGAGAAGGGCTAATGAAGAAGATGGAGGGGTAAGGAGTCTTGGAGCTGGAGGACCTGAAGGAAAAAATCGAGGAGATCAAGCCACGGGACGAAAAAATCGAGAGTTTCGGAGTGCATGTATCGGTGCGTGTGCTTCTGGGACAATAAACAGTATTGTAGAAAATGTTAACTTTTCAATAAGATTTACTGCAGCCATTAAACATAGCATTTTGTAATGGGCATTGTTACTTAATAGTTTTTTAAAATACAGTAATCATACATTCAAGATAATCATGCAATTCTAACACTCCCCCTTGCATTCAAATGTCTTAAAATCAATTATTACGTGTTGAATATGCTCTCATTGTGTTATAATATTACTTCATAAACCCTATTCTTTTTTTTCTCCTTGCGTAATTTTATGGTTTGTTTTAGGAAAATGAAGAGACAAAAGAGAATTGGCAAGGCTGTTTGCACAATAGCAATTCTGGAAACTTGTATTCAGCAAGCAACAACAACAACCAGAACTTGTCCTTGAGTCTGGTGCCAGAATTAGCCCACCTTTTGCATCTGAAAAGAGATGAAGATGGTAATTTATGTTTTATTTTCAGCTACCTAAACTGCCTTTCAAGTAGAGTAATCTTAATATTACAACTTTAAAAGACTCATTTTTATCTTATGTCATGTATGGTCAGTGGAAAATATGTTTTAACCAGACCAATCTTAATTGTAAGCTTAAATGGTTCTAAACTTAATTTAATGTTCAGTTCTTAATTATATTTATTACATGTTTTAAAACAACAAAATCTGAAAGAATCCAAATTTGCTATTAGCCTAACTCAAAACTAATATCTTTCATATATTGTAGTAGAAATAAATTTTACAAACTTTTAAAATGAAAGAGATTATAGGAGGAAAGTTTTTTAACCAGGAATATCTTCCTTTGGGCTCTATGTTTAATGAAACATTTACTCGCTATAAAAAATAACTTAAAATCTTTCATGATTTACAGTTGAGCTCGAAAGCCTAGATTGTGCTTACGAAGACTCTGATATGAAACTGAAGCCCACCAATGAAGAAGACTGCTATGTTTTCTATCCAGAAGATGAAGAGAATAACTCATCTAATCAGGTAAAGTAGACAGTAATTAGCTGATAGTTGCAATGTGTGCTGTCAGATTTTTAACTAATAAAACAGAAATTGAGTGTAGGATAACCTAAGCTTTTTTGTTTTATCAATTGTTCTTAGGTTATAGGCTGAATGAATAAATTGCATCCCAACCAAGAGAGGCTTTGTGTAGATAGTTTTAGATTTTTAGATGACATTAATTAAAATAATATATAAATCGGCTGTTGATATCTTTGAACCAAAATAGTATTACAATTCCAACTGAAAACTTACAAAAAAAATAACAGGTTATCTGAAAAGACATCCCTTCATTTTAGTTATTTGGGGCTTTACTATAACTCAATATTGGGTTTTAAACTTGTCTCCCATGATGATTGCTTTTACCGCAGACTAGCATGGTGTCCCAGTGCTCTACTGATGATGAGTGGGAAACATTTGATCCGTACCTGTTTATCAAGCACCTACCTCCCCTCACCTCAGAGATGAGAGCTAGATGTCCAGCTCTTCCACTCAAAACCCGCAGCAGCCCTGAGTTCTCTCTTGTATTGGACTTGGTAAGTGCCCATAATAGACTAAGGCTATGTGCTGTCATTTTTTAATTACCTAAGTAATTAGGTTTTCAAAATACCCTGGATTTTGATATTGGATCACGTTATTTAGAGATTTTTTTCTTAAAGAATTAAGCTTGTAAATTCAACAAATAAGTCTATTAACAAATATTTAAGCCTAATAAAGATATTTCCAAAAATAATACAAATTTGTGCAAAGTATAAACATTTTTTTTTTTTTTTTTTTTTTTTTGTCCTAGGACGCTAGGCACGAGCCTGGGATTGTTTTTCACATTACTTCAGGCTAGACCTAGGGGTTGCGGCATTATCACTTAGATAAAATCCATTGGTGACTAGGCGGGGATTGAACCCGGGACCTCAGGGACTGAAGTCCCGCGCTCTAACCACTACGCCAGCTCGCTCCCCAAGTATAAACATTATGCAATGTATGTATCAGATTTGTAACTTTTTTATCACAATGTTAATGCATTTAAATCAGTTGAAACAAGACAAATATTTTATTTTGGATTTTAAGTTACGCTTTTTGATTACCTAGATATCAAAGGTGCTAAACACAGTACGTTGCCCCCATGTTATCATTCTACTTTTATAAAACCTGGTAAACTTCATTGTTCTATTGTAGGCCTTAGAAATTCAACAGTTTGGTTCAATGTATAGTATCTGAGTGTAAATTTGGCCAACTATTTCATATTGTTGAAAGGCACATCAAGAATATGACTCCACCCTGTGTCAAAAGATAGTCAAAAGTAAAGATTCAAAACATCACAATATCATATTGGTTTATTACTTTAATATTTTTCAGGATGAAACATTGGTCCATTGCAGTCTCCAAGAGCTTGAAGATGCCTCTTTTTCATTCCCAGTTTTGTTCCAAGAGTGCAGCTACACTGTCTTCGTCCGGACACGACCTTTCTTCCGAGAGTTTCTTGAAAGAGTTTCAGCCCTGTTTGAGGTCATCTTGTTCACAGCTTCAAAACGAGTTTATGCCGATAAACTTCTGAATCTCTTGGATCCATCTCGTAGATGGATAAAGTAAGTGTAATTATCAAAATACCACTTGATCATTTTATTAGTGGTTTTTTGTAAAGTGCCCTTGGCCAAGGTATGTTTATCTATGGAGGAGTAGGCTTGTGACGTTTATAGAGGATGAGATCGCTCTTTGTTTCAAATCCAACAACCATTGTACTGTCCGTTATGGTAAAATGAGATTTTTGCACCATAATGTTTATCAGTCATGTGTGTATACTAATGAACTGGGAACATTAGGAACCTGGATACCTACTTAAAGCATGGCTATTCTAAATTATGAATTAAATAAATGCAATGTTGTTAAATATTAAGTTAATTTCACTCAATCTGTGACTATACCAAGAATATATCCACAGTAAAATCATATATTTCCTCAGTACTCTGCTCATGAGCTCACCTATAAGGCCCCGTCCTAGCTGAGCGGTAAAAATTCGGTCGGCGTTGCGTGCGTACGAATGGACCGGCTGGAAAACTTCAAACGCACGTTAACATATGAGAATGTCCTAGCTGACCGAACGATGAGATGGTTGGTGGTGCATCAACGCAGCTACCTGCGGCGAAACACAAACTGGTTTGTCTTTGGTCGTCAGTACGAATTTGGTTGACAGTGCGGCAATTACGAGATAGAGTAATCAACAGAGAGGCCTCATAAGATTTTTAGTCTTTAACGAGAAATCTCTTTTCAATTCACTGACTACATGATCAAAGGTTACAATTGACATCCTTGTATAGTTTGTGAATAATTCAGAATTAGTTTACACGAGGAATGATGGAATTCACCAAACTGATGCCTTTCCTTAAAAATTGCATTAGTAGGTGCTCTAGTTGCCAGAGAATTCTCAAGTTTTCCTCTTCAGGTAAGTATATGTTAGTGACGAACTATCAAGCAAAATAAGCTTACGCCTTTTCCCCTGGGATAGCATGACCACACACTTCCACTCACTGTTGAATTGTTTTAAAAGCTACTGAGACAGGGCCCTAGTCCCTGCCGCACCACACCCCCGCGACGACCAACGCAAGTTCCGTGTGGACACACTTTCGGTCGGTCGGCGTTGCGAGCGATGCCGCACGCACCGCCGAACGAATTTTTGCCACTCAGCTAGGACGCCGCCTAACGAGCCAATACTTATAAATAAAACACTATGCCATTCGACTTATTACTAAACATACACATACAACTAGCTCACTAAACTGATTACCATTTTTCTTTATATTGTTCCCTTCCTACAGATCTAAACAGTTGTGATAAAAATTTGTTTCTAAGTTTTGTGACAGTTAAATTAACTATGATTGCTTTCATAGCAGTGAAAGCCAGTTGAGCAAAGCGCTCACATTTCATGGTGTTTAGATAAAGCAATCAATTAAAACAACGTTTATAGATATAATACAACTTTTACATCAATTTAATCTATAAGTTTGTCTCAGAACTATCAACATCTAGGCTTATAACAAGTTTCATAAGTAAAGATGTGAACATTACGTACATATCCTTTGTACAGTTCTTTTTATATATTTGCTTGCTAATATCATCTGGTGAACCCACTGTTCTGGTTGAACCCGACCAATCGACACTTTCTCAATCTTGACCAGATTTGGCAATTCGGGCAGAAATAATCCTGTGTGGATCCATATGATCAACAGATGTTATTTTTTTTTGTAACTTTGAGAGAACAGCACAAATAGTTTTTACCATGCCTTAAGATCTGTTTTCTTAAATTTTGTACATTTAACACATGAAAAGCTTTGTTTTCAATATAGTGTTCTACATTCAAATAACTCAAAACATTACAAAAAGTAGTTGGTGCGTTTGGGGCATTTATTGCTCGTTTTAATTTTCTACAAATATCAGGCAGTTTTTTAGATGCATTCTGAAATTGTCCTAAATATGACACTCTTATGCGAATTAGGTCTTTTCTCGTAAAACTAAAACGTAAACAACTATTTTAGGTTTACTTACTTGGGCAATTATATACCCCAAGTCGTTTCCATCACGATGCTATCATCAAATACCCCCGCCGCAGCAAACCTACAGACTAAGCGGATTTCCGTTTGCCTGATTGGATTTACACTAAAATGTCTCCTTAAAATATCACATTTATTCCCTATTTAAATAGCATTAGTTTAACGAGTACTTAGGTTTGCTGCAACAGGGAGGGTAAAAAGGTGTTTTTTGTAAAATGTTAATAGTTTAGTATGAAATTAACACATTTTCCAAATTTGATCAAAATATGCTCATAAACAAGTAAACTACAACAGTTCACAATTTTCTCCATAAGAATAACATGGGAATTTTAAATTTACGCTTTTTTGAATTTTCTCCGCAACCATTAGGCATACAACAATGCTTCAATGTACTAAATTATTTCTTTTTTTAAGCTCTACAAAATGGTTGGGAAAGAAATTCCAAAATTTTATGTTTTAGGGTGAAAAATGGGAAAAACTTATTTTTACCCCAAAAAAACCCCCATAAACACCTATTTCCATAATACGATCATGCTGCTTCGCGAACTCGTTCGAACAAACGTAGGTTTACATGTTTGTATCAAATTTCACCAAAATCGGATGATTTTTGCTCGAGTTATAACGGGCACATATATAAATATATGAATTTGAACGGATCGTGTTTTTGGCCTCTATGGACCTCAAAACCAAAAAGTAAATCGGTCCCGGGTCCAGGTCTTACCATGAGTACTACGGTAATAGCTTATTCCCTATATGGGAAATTCACTAAAAGATTTCAAATGTTGCAATAGGTTGGGAAGTCTAGGACTTGTTGTTTAAACTCAGTGGGGAATAGTGTGTTTTGTTGATAGTAGCCAATTTACATAAATATCAATCTAACAATATGTAGAAAAAGTAGGATAGCAGCTAGCTTACCTTGAAAGTGTAGGTAGGCCACAGAACATGTAGAAAATACACTGTGCACACAATATTTCGTCCCCTGAGGGACTTTGTCAAGTGTAGAGAAAGAGTTTACAAATTAAGTTTAAATTTTAATTGGTGATTTAAAATTTGGCCACCAAGCTTAAGATAATGTTTTTATTTATTTTTTATTTTATTTTTAAACACCAACCTAAGTCGATATTGGCACACTCAAATGTTTCCACATGAAACAAGCATTAAATTGGTGTTTGTTTGTTGTTTTGTTGAATATCCAAATAGCTTTGCTGTGCTCCACTCAAAGCCTGTGTCACACTTGGCTACTTACTAGCAGCTACCTAGTAGCAGCTACTGAAATAGCAGCTACTTTTCCTGTCACACTTATTTTGGTAGCGTCTATTCACTAGCTGCTACTACTAGTTTAGCTCAAGAGAGGTTATGTAACAAAGACACGGATATTTTTTATACAGGTTCAAAAAATTAATCACATCTCCCCCACCCCACTTCAGATCACTCATGATTACTTCAGAAATTATTCAAAATGAACGAGAATAAACAAATCAGGCAGACAGCACATGGTGCAAGTAGCCGCTAGTCTGCTATTGAAGCTGTCACACTGGGCGACAGTCGCTACTTGATAGCTGCTAGTTGGTCACGTGACTCACTAGCGCAGTTTAGTAGCACGGAAAGTTGGACATGTTCAACTTTCCATGCTAGTAAAATTTCACTAGCGCGCTACTCTTAGTAGCTGCTACTGTCTATGTCACATTGGCTACTTAGTAGCTGCTATTTCGCTAGCTGCTAGTAAAGTAGCGTATTGTGACACAGGCTTAAGGTCTCACTTTGAATCTGTACAAGTTTTTTGTTCCATAAAATTCATAAGATTTTAAAATCATGTCAAACATATCCTTTTATAATTAATTTAAAATGTGTAATAAGCTAAATTCGTAAATTATCACTAGGCAAAGCCGTTAAATATTTACAGATAAACCCTAAACATTTTTTAACCCTAAATGTTCGTTTCTGTGTACGTGTGCGTGTTAAATGTATTTATTTATTATGAATTGACGACCTTCGAATGAAGCAAGAAGACATCTGTACTGGCCTGACGATGACTCCTTTGTGAGTAAAAACCGGTTGCAATTTAGCAACACATTGATCACATAAATGCAGGTATTTACACCATTATTTAGTATTTAAATGTGATCAGGAGGCTAAAATTCAATATAATGAAGATATTGGTTGTTTGTGAGCATTGTGTCTGTGTCAATGGTAACTAAATCAAGGATATATCAATCCTGGGTTGAGTGTTACCAAGGAAAACCGTTAATTACAGACAGTAATATTATTGTGCATTGTTACAGATATCGGCTGTTTCGTGAACATTGTGTCTGTGTCAATGGGAACTACATAAAGGATTTATCCATCCTGGGTCGAGACCTCTCAAAGACAATCATTGTGGATAATTCTCCACAAGCTTTTGGATATCAGGTGAGTTCCAATCAATACATTCCTATAAATAGTTGTAAAGGTTTCTAACCTTTTCTGGAAATAAGTTTTGACCTGATATTCTAGCACAATAAATACTCATTTATTATATTATCATGCATTTCGGTTGTTTAATAAATATCTCTCTGATTGTTGGATCAATCAACTATTGAATCAGTCCTTGCAATCTTAAAATTAGGGTAGTTAGGCCTTGAAACCTTGTTAAGATAAGTTGCTAAAGATTTATGTACTTGCTTCGTTAAGGTTGATCTCTACGTACAAGAGGTCTTTGAGATACAGGGCTAAAGTACCACTGTGGCATTATTATCATTAGTAGCCCTATTGCTTGCCAATTCATTACTGTTTGGTTGCTGGATGAAAACTCCTGTCCCTATTTAGATTTATATTTTAGTTTTGAGTGAAAATCAGGAAACTCGTTAAAAAACACTTTTTCATAGTAAATTATTGTAACAACTCTTATTTTTTCTAGTTGGAAAACGGCATACCAATTGTGAGTTGGTTTGTGGACCAGAGTGATTCAGAACTCATGAAACTGTTGCCTTTTTTAGAGGATCTGGTTTATTTGGTAAGTGTTCCAACAACTAGTTTAGACTTTTAAGTATTTTTTTTTCTACCACTGCATGGAAATGATCACATTTCCATACCTGTAAACAGTACATAAAATAGCTCATTTCCGCTTTATTCATCCTTGCTTGTGTTTGCAAGTGGGAATATTCCTGCTCGCTAAATCAGCTGATTTCACTGTTGACGTTTCTATAAAACACTAACATCCGATAAGTAAATAACATAACCTAAAATACCAAATATAATATAAATGACACTATATACAACTAAATAGTTAATCTGTGTGTTATTATAAGTTAATTATAGTGGTAGGAAAAATATTGTATATATTACGAGCACAAACAGTCATTGTCCCTCTCGAATGTATGGCCACATACAGCTTAAGCTTCGCGTGGTCATCTACAGTTCTCGAGCGACAATGACGTAATTTGCGCTCTTAATACACAAATAGATATTGTATGACTACAATCAAACCTATTAGCGTGTACATTAATAGAAATAATGACTAAAAATTTCATATTTTGCAACTGCGGTATTTTCTTTTCGTTGTCAGATGTTTTCATGGTATTTGTGACAATGGCTTAAGAACAGAAAAAGGTTCTGGGGTTTGAATGGGGGAAAATTTAACACCTTTAATAACTTTGATGACAGAGAAGCTTGATTTATTTGATGATTTTGAACATGTTTTATTGTTGGATGTATTTTTTCCACTGTTCATGCTATACAACCTTTCAGCTTATCCTACCATGTCGCTGGTGGTTTAGGTCTGATAATCAAGACTAAATGTAATATTTTTGTTCTGAAAGAGTTGTTCACTGAAGTTAATTTGTTCATTTTCAGAATGAAGATGTCCGGCCACACATCAGGGACAAGTATCGTCTCTTTAGCTTTTTGCCCCCCGATTAAATAGTCCAGACCTCTCGCTACTCTCAGGCCTTCTATACATTATTACTAATTGATAGCTAAACTGGTTAGTTTAATTTTAGCTTTACCAATTATTGCTGTTAAAGTTGTGTTTATTTATTGGTTTAAATTTTTTTTATCAGTATTGTCATTATAAAGCTTTGTAAAGTTCTGTGTTTAAAGATATAGAAATATTTTTTATAATAATGTTAAGCCATTGTTTTTATTTTTAATAATGTTTAGTAATGACAGAGTTAACATTTTTGAACACTGCTTGCACACAAGGTTTATATTATAAAAGTAGAAGAATAGTTATTGTAAAGTTATTTAACTCTATATTGTTAAAAACTCTATTAGAGAACCTTTTGCTTGCCGAATGTATTTCTTAGCCAAACTATCTAAAGGCTGCAAGCCCAAGCCATATTTTATAACACATTTACTTAGAAGGCTTTACTATACAAAGAAGATGTTTACTTTTACCCTTACAAGTTTATTTTGAATATGTTCTAAATTTATTCCAAGCTGAAAAATTTAGACCTTACCTTTATCTTTTTTTAATTTTTAACAATATTTCCTAAGAAAATCCATTTTAAATTTCCTTAACCAAATAGTTTCAAAAAGGTTTGAATAATACTGTTTTTATCTGAGATATCTAATATTCATCTCATATTATGTAGGTTTGCTGCCATGGTTGTATTTTAATGTTGTTTTAGGGCTAGATAAAAAAAAACTATAGAGTTTAAAAATATATTGTTAGTTGTATAGATATTTTAATGATTTAAAAAAAAGTTATATTGATATAATTTGTATTTTTTTTCTGGACTCATCCAGTTGTTAGGGATAGATATTCATTATAGAGGGTGATTAAAAAAGAATGACCCAATTTCAAACAGTTATATTTATTTCAAAAAACGGTACACACAAACAAATTTTTACATCAAATTACTCACAAAAGCATCTAGTTTATGATGATGTATTACAAGTGTTCTATGTGCCCTCCATTTGAGGCTTGGACGACGTCTAGATGGTAGGCAAATTCATCCCAGACTGTTCGCAAGATGTCTTCTCAGATAGTAGCTACTGCATCAGTTATCCTGATCTTCAGCTCCTCAATATCACGTGCTAAGGGAGGAACAAAAACACGATCTTTAACGTATCCCCACACGAAAAAATCACACGGTGTTATCGTTATGTCAGGGGACCGTGGAAGCCAGGAATGCATAGCCAAGTCTTGTGGTCCTGTGCGTCCTATCCAACGTTGAGGCAAGTTGGTGTTGAGGAAATGGCGTACATCCTTGTTTCAGTGTGGTGGTGCTTCAACTTGTTGAAAGATGAAGTTGTCAGAGTCAGGAATTAGTTGAGGTAATAACCAATTTCGTAGCATTGCTAGGTCAGATGCACCATTAAGACACACCTTCGTTTGTGAAACCACACAAAAAACGTTCACTTTAGGCGAATCTCGTTCATGCTCCACTGTTTAATGGGGGTTTTCGGTTCCCCATATACAAACATTATGTCGATTCACTTTACAGCTCACATGAAATGTGGCCTCATCACTGAATATCAACCGTGGCAAAAAGGTATCCTCCTCCATGTTGTCTAGGACATCATTACAAAAGTCAACACGTCTCCTTTTGTCACCAGCACGGAGCGCTTGTACGGGTTGCAATCGGTATGGTCGTAAGACCAAACACCACCTTAACACGCGCCACACAGAAGTCTGAGCAACTCCAAGTTCTCGGCGCTGTGTCAACGTACGCTGGTTCAATTAGAACTTCTCCGGAATCTGTTGAACTGTCTCTTCAGATGTGCGTGGTGGACCGGCACTTTTCCCCTTGCATAAACAACTAGTATTAACAAACTGTTTATACCACTGACGAATGTTCTTGGTAGAGGTGATTCAGCACCAAAACGAATCCGATACGCTCGTTGAACAGTGACAATTGATTCAGTTTTGCTAAACTGAAGAACGCAAAAAGCCTTCTGTTGAGTGGACGCCATATATTGTTTCAGACTTCCTAGACGCTCAAGGTCAGCGCTCTTGTTGACATCTAGCGGCGATTTTTCAAAACTCTAGACCTCTCCAGTTGTCAGTAATGCAGTTTCGTTGGCGGTTGTGCACTAAGATCCATAATATTTTAAGTTAAAATTGGGTCATTCTTTTTGCATCGCCCTTTATATTTTATATGACACGTTTTTGTTTTCTTAATACTACTCTTCTCTTGACTTAAATATTTGGTAAATGTCATGCACAACTTTCCCATGGTCTTTATCTCTAAGCTTGGGCCAAAAATCTCCTTAGCCTAATACAGGAATATATTATTAACAATTATCTTAAGCTTTTTTATACAAATTTGTGTGAAGAACTTTTCTGTAAAACCGAGCAGATTTATTAATACTTACACATTAAAGGTAATGATAATATTTAAATCTTAAATGGTGAATAAACAAACTTAACAAACAAAAGGATCTACGCAAAAAGAATTTCTGATCCACAAATATATTGCAAATACAGTGTTAAACAGGAACTAGGCAAATTTAAAACCCCCATTAAATTATTTATTACCTAATAGTGTTAACGAAATCTTGTCAAGTATTATTTATCTTATGGCTAAAGTAACCTTTCAAAATGAAAACTAAAATGTAACTGTGTATTGCTCTAGGAATAGATTTATATTTTTGTTTTAGATTTGCATAAAACCACATATAGTTTTTGAAAAGTCTTGATATTCGTATTTAAAATGCATTTTTTGTAGTTATGTGAATAAATGTAAAACTAACTTTCTTAGTTCATAGAAATGTTATCTGAAATGATTTTTTTCATGGAAATGAACAAATAATTGTAAAACAATGAGGGTAGCTACTTGGCCAATTAAGCTTACAGCATCAAGTTGGAGATTTTTGTGAAGCCGTTATTTTTAATTAAAAATACCCCCGCCGCAGCAAACCTGCCGTCTAAGCGAATTTCCATTTGGCTGAATTGATTTTCAATCGATCTATTTAAATAACATTAGGTTTAACGAGTACCTAGGTTTGCTGCTACAAGGAAACTAATAAAGTGTGTGTTTTAAGTAAAATAATTATTGCTTAGTATAAAATGAATATATTTGCCAAGTTTGATCGAAAGATATCCATAAACAAGCCAACTACAACATTTTACAATATTCTCCATAAGAATAACATGGGAATTTTAAATTTACAATTTTTTTAGTTTTCTCCGTAACCAATAACCGTACAAAAACACTTTGATATACTGAATTGTTTGTTTTTTTAAGCTCTTTAAGAAGGTTTAGAGAAAAATTGGGAAACTTTGTGTTTTGAGGGTCAAAAGTGAGAAAAACCAATTTTTATCCTATAAAACCCCCCATAAAACCCTGTTCCCATGGTCCGATCATGCTGGATCGCGAACTCATTCAAGTTTATCCCGCCTTACACCTTCAAACCAAATTTCATCAAAATCGGATAAAAATTACTCAAGTTATCGTGTTTACGGACACATATATATATATATATATATATATATACATATATAAAAATTTGAACGAATGGTGTTTTTGGCCTCTGGGGACATCAAAATGAAAAAGTAAATCGGTCCCGGGCCTAAGTCTTACCATGAGACCTACGGTAATAGCTACTTCCCTATAGGGAAATTCGCTAAAAAGGAAAACTACACAATTCATTTCTCATTGACGAGGTACTATATCAAAACACTTTTTTAACAAAGCTTGTATACCTTCAAGGTTTGATTAAATGGCATCATGAAATGTTCAAAACTGACATAATACCATTAGCAATCCCTTTCTTATTGATTCCTTTCAAACACAATTTCGTTTTAACCCAGAGAATTGTTGTATGAAAGACTTTTTTAACAATATTAATGACTGTATAAATGCAATAAACATTTAAAAAAAGTTTTGGACAAGCTACTTATCAATAAGTTATACATATACATTACATATCAACGCTTTATACATTTTGTTTTTTTAATGGCCTGTGTTCAGGGGGTCTAGGATTGCATTGCAAGTGCTCTCATTTAATTCTGTCATAAGAGAACACTATACATTATAATACATCAAAACATGCTTCATAATTTTCCTCCTTATGTCATTTCTTCGCTACTTAATGTTTGATTACAATTTTAAGATTAACATAAGTAGATAGTGCTTTTACAACTACCTAGTAACATAGTATTTTATTAGCTTTATGCCAACATTTTTAGTCTTTGGAAAAATACCTCTTGCACAGCTTTCTCCCATCCTATTAATTCTTTTAATTTTAAATTTGTTTATCGGGAAATCAGAAGAGTGTATCCTTCAGAGAAAGGAAAGTATGCTAGTGAGCTTATTTGTACAACTGAGCCCTCATTGGACTTGGAGTAGCACAGCCAAGCTTTATCTGAAGACATTTTCCCCTTCAATCTCAGTTCTTCCCATGTCTGTTGTGTTTATAGTTCTCTGTAAACTTATGTTCCTTATAGTGTTATGACTGTGCAGAAGGTCTCGGAAAATGTATGGTACTCGTAGTTAGTTCGTCGTCATTAAGTGTTGTTATTTTGTAATGTTTTAGAGGGTCCGCGGAATTGGCTAACTCTGGAACTCGCTAACCCCATGTTAAATGCCCTATCTTCAAATTTGGTCGATGAGAGGAACTCGCTAACTTGTTCGGTTTCGGAATTGGCTAACTCCGGAACCCGCTAACCCGCTCTAGAGCCGAGTTAGCGAATTCCGTCCTCGTACGGAAGTCGCTAACTCGGTCCCTCGGCGGAACTCGCTAACTCCCAATCAGAAGCCTCGCGGGCCGTCCAATGGGAGCCAAGCACGAATATTTTTGGCCAGTGTTGCCGAAAGTGTAGTACCTATATCGTATCGGCACCATAATGTCGTATCCTACGCTTAATTAAAAGTAAGAGCAACGTAGTCGATAAAATAAATATATTTTGAAGTATGTTTAACCACAGAGAAGTTCTTATGATTATTAGGGTGGAAAATGCATTATAGTCTTACCATAGACTAACCAACACAAGTAAACTTTACATCCCATTGTAAACTTTGAAGCTCGTTTTTCGTGTCTAGTTCATGTCCGGTGACACTGATCACTAGTGTCGACAAAATTGTCTTTCTATTATTTTATAGTTAACTTCATGATTTGTTCCTTACTGTTTGGTTATATAACTAGGGGACGTGTTATTAGTTGTGATTAGAACGTTTTATTTGGTTAAACGAGGTTTTAATTACTGAAAACAAGAAACAATTGTAAACAAAACACGACCTCTAAAGACAGTACACCGGACAGAACTAACAATACAACTGTCTTCAGATCATCCATAAGGATGAGAAATGTACTAATATAAGGGAGTATGTTTTATATGTGGGTTTCTTACTTAAATAGTAGCTTATTGGTATGAAAAAGATAAAAATGCACATTTAATTTGGATCTATTACATGTTATGAAATATCTATTTTCGTAGTCCGCCATTTGTTTTTTTTATTGGAATAAATACCATTTTGTGAACTTCTGCAAATAAAATTTTGATTTCGTATTTTATATACTGGGCTTGTAGTAACCTTAAATCATAAATCATACTAAAATTTACACGTTAAACGTCATTACAGAATTACATTGTAGTGGTTATGTATTTTTAAATAGAGCTATTGGATTTAAATAAATATTTATTAATACATTATAAAGTGGTAGGCCTAATGTATTCATGGATTGCATTAAAAGTTAGTCTATGCATAAATACAACTTGTAAATTTCTTTTTCGTAGGCTATTAGTGTAGAACCCGGGTCATCCTCTTAATTTTGTTGAATTAATATTAATTTTACGTCTTTCAGTAGGCTTACTTTTTAAAAGTCTGGAGTTTTTTTCCAGGCTGATTCTATCTTATCCAAAAACAAAGCTATTGTCTATTGTGTAGCTTAGTACTGGGGAACGGTGAACCGAGCAATGGCTTGGTATAGTTTATATCGTTTGTGAAAGCAATATAAAGGAAACCCAACACTCAAATCAGGAAAATCCGTCAATTAGTTTATTAAAAATCGTGAATTAAAATAACCCTGTCACGTTTTATTATATGAATATTATATCTTCTCCTATTTTTTACTAGTGGTGCTTAGGTGTACAATCTAAAAACTGTTTTAAAACATGTAACATTATTGCTAAAAAATTCAACACATTTTAGAATTAGGCAACTATTTACTAGTAGGCCTACAATGCTTTGGTTCAAACTATTAGGCCTAGATAAAAACTTAGTCTATGTCATCATATTTGTACACGTAAGTTGGACCGTTCAACGACGAACATTTAATTTAAAATCTATTAATTAATTATGAAAGTTACGATGGTTGATGACTGTATTAATTAATGGTTTTGGTTTATTACGACATTACAATTAAATCTGTTTTCCGTGTTTAAGAACTTGCGTGTATTTTAGCTTATTTTCGTAGAGGTTTAATTATTTATTACCAATTAAACTAAATTTTGAGTATTTTTCATATTCTATTATTTTCTTTTATACTGATGGCATTTATATTTAAGATCGAAATCATAAACATTTAACTGGCCATTGTACAGTTTAATAAAAAACACTTTTTCCTACAGTCACCCGACAAAGTTGGCTTCCTTGTACTGTTTATAGTACAGAAAGCTGCTAATTGCTGCATATTTATACTTTGCCGTACGGTTTATACTTTGTCGTACGGTTTATACTTTGCCGCACATCAGGATTCCAACTGAACAACACAAAACAGCGTGGTTCTATTATGCACGTAATCCGTGTACGCTTGGAAATAGGTTGGCAACACTTAAAGATAATAATACTATGAGCAGCTGATTGACTATTATAACTACGATTTAACCTGTCATTTCGTGTTTATAGTTTCGGTATTTCTGAACATTCTGGACTTTTCTTTTAAATGTTTTTAAAACATTCCTACGATCTTAATAAACAAGAAAATACCTTTAAAGCATTTTTTTAGGCGCGGAAACCACTTCAAATTACAAAAACATACGGAACTATATTCTCAAAACGCGGAGCACATTTCTTGCCGAGGAAAAATAGCGGAGTGATACGGACCGCGGGTACTACTTTCTCTAGGGCACCATTTGTGTTACCAGCTGAACCTAAAACCGTGTTGTATAGTGTTTGAAAGACTAATTATTTATATGTTTTATAGTGACTGTAGGAAAAATATAATGTGTAACACGAGTGAAAAAGGCCTTTGCTGCACTCGAGATCATTCCGCACGAGCCGCATTGCTCTCGTGTGCAGCAAAGTGCCACTTTCACCACTAGTTACACAAATAACTATTTCATGATTTTTTAATTGTCTTTTCATTACTTTGGGCTAGTTATCTGTTAAAAGTGGAATTGATAACAAAAAAAATAACATTTACTGTATCTTTATAGACACTGACATTTTGAAATACGGCAGTGTACGATTATTTTGTCGTACAAGGTTGGCAACGCTCCGAGCAGTGGGCGCGGCCGGGTTAGCGACTTCCAGAGTTAGCGAATTCCGCCGCGAGACAAAATCGAGTTAGCGGGTTCCGGAGTTAGCCAATTCCTGACTGAGACGGTTAGCCAGTTCCAGAGTTAGCCAGTTCCGCCACACGACCGAGTTAGCGAGTTCCTGAGTTAGCCAATTCCTACGTCTCGTTTTAGAAACTAATACAAACAAATCACAATCTACACATGTAAGTGTTATATAAAACTAACATTCAAATTTATATAGAAACATTATTTTAAATATAAATAATTTTAAGATTGCCCTAGATGTAGAATGTCTGTCACCTGTACATTTATTATTAGGCAATTTCGATGTGGAGGTATCTGTTTTCAAGCATAGTAGTAACCCAAGTTTTAAAATTTGTAACGGCAAAGCCATTATGTTCTGATGACTTATCGATCATTATTGAATAAGGGGCGGATTTCAGGTTGAAGCATGTTAATCATAGCTTATTGTGCATGAACTCAAAGTAATTAGCAGGGCATTAAACTCTTATTAAAGTCGTGCATTTTCATTTTACTGGTTATAAATTAAGTGTATTTTTTGGGGGATCTGATTTAAGTTCAGCTGATTGCTGTAGGAGCAAAAAATATGTTGTTCATTCATGATTAAGATTTATGATCTCAACCCTAAACTTATAGTCACATCATAGTTTTAACCTCTTGACCATATCGTTTAAGGTTAAATTTAATGTCTGTTTAGTGATGTGATTGTGGAATTACAGTAGAGTCTTTTGAGGCTGTTTTACTTTTAGCTATTCTCCCTTTAGCCACTCTTTCTGTATATTTCCCTTGGGCATTATTCTGTAGTGGTCAAACAGAATGAAACTTCTAAATGGTTTGAGTTTTGCATAATTCATATTAAAGTTCAGACTGGTTAAAATTTTCAATAACTTTTTAGAATCTTGGAAGAGACACTTTATAGTGGTCGTAGAACGACTAAAAAACGGCTACCTTCACACGAGTGCAATAGTATTTAAGTTAAGCGTAAATCAAATCAATGTAATTGTAGACTAACCTGTTAAATGCAATAATCTACTAAAAAGTAATTAATAACTACTAGCACAAGTTGATAGTTAACACACAACTTTGCACTAGTAGTCACACCATTGGAACATTAAGTAATTTTGTATTTAAATATTATTTGAAAAATTCAAAATGTTTTACAGAATAATTTAACCTTATTTAAAGAGTGCCTTTTGTTATTGTGTTATTAACATAATTTTATAACTGAATACTTAAAAGTTTCTCAATAAAATATAGTTCTTAAGCTAATATTTATGCATAAATTGCACCATTGTTTAGTTGACAGTTGGTATTTTATTTGTACTTACATATGATATATTTACATTTTTTGTACTGTTGGTTATACTTGCCGTGTCAAAATAATTTAATTTAATAAATTTTTTTCAATTTCAGTGTGCCTATCCTTTCAATCCAACATTTCAGAAAACTCCCTATTGCTCAGGTATGTTTGGTGCTTCACCTCACATTGAATAGCTTTGTAAACAAAGCTATGGATAAAGCACAAAACACTACCCGTCTATACTTTTTTGCACATACAGATTTCATCGCTAGTTTCCCTTATTTAATACAGAACACTGTAGTAGTGCACTCATCACTCATGGGTACTTTGGTATTAATACCTACCACATCTTCTAATGGTGGTTAGGTTAGGCTAGGAAATTTTTGTTATTTTAACTAATTAAAATCTTATTTGGAAGTCAATTTATCAGTGTGGTCGGTATAATAGTACCCACTCGCATGGGTGGTTTTCAGATTCACAGATTCAGAAACGCATCCATTCATGTTTGTTCAAGTCTGGTAGTTCTGAGTTTTGTTTTTATTTTATGTGGGGGAGGGGGGGTCCTGTCTTGACATGAGTGAGTCTACTGCATGTTTAAGGGAAATGCACATTCTCAAAATTCGGTAAAATATTAAATGAAATTTAAAAAAAATATTTAATCAGTAAACCCACTTAGAAAATGTTTGAATTAAAGAAGGGGGGGTCCTGTCTTGACATGAGTGAGTCTACTGCAATTTATTTTTAAAATAAATGCACATTCTCAAAATTTGGTAAAATATTAAATGAAATTAAAAAAAAATATTTAATCAGTAAACCCACTTAGAAAATGTTTGAATTAAAGAAAAAACAGCTGCGGATTTCAAAGAAATCATATAGGTAGCTAATCCAGACTATGTTTAATCTATGCCCAGACCAACAGATTATGCAGTTAGAAGTTAGAATATGGGAACGGGCTGAAAAAGCTCTAAATAAAAAATGTGTGAAGCCACAGAGAAGTAAGATAAAGATACAGAGGAAACATTAAATTCCACCTAACATTCAATCAACTTACAATTACACAAGTACAATTAAAGTCGTACCACAGGGTCGTACCAATCGCTTCTTGCGCTGCGCTTGTCTCTCTACATTGGTCTGGTCACTCACTAGTCACTGGTCGTCCCCTTCAGCTCTCCTCTCCCCCCTCACCCTCATGTACTATAGCGCTCACGCTGTAGGAAGAGCCTGTACAGTACTGCTGTTGTAAACAATAGCCGTTCGGGCTCTTCCTGGCTCGGTATTACTATATTTCTGCCCACCATTCCCGACCCGAGCTAAAAGCACACTGTTGACTGTTGTTTGTTCCATAAACATGTTTACTGCTTTCCTCTGTGTGGTGAAGCTTAGTAGAAGGGATCTAGATAGTCCTATGCATCCAAAATAAATCTACATGATTTATATATATATAAAATCATAATACAGTAACAAACAAAATACCCCCGCCACAGCAAACCTGCAGACTAAGCAAATTTCCGTCTACCTGATTGGATTTTCAATTAAATCTATTTAAATAACATTAGGTCTAACAAGTACCTAGGTTTGTGCCTACAGGGAGCGTAAAACAGTTTTTCAAGTAAAATATTAATAGCTTAGTAAAAAAATTGTCAACCATGGGAATTTTAAATTTACATTTTTTTAAAATTTTCTCCGTGACCAATAATAACCGTACAAAAACACTTTGATATACTAAATTATTTGTTGTTTTTTCCCCTCTTTAAATTGGTCTCTAAATAATGTAAAATGTTAGTGAGTAATTTTTAGCAACCGAAGGACCATTTAAAAATACCTGTACCACTAAATCGTTCCAAGATGAGACGTCGCTGTGAAGTGGGACCTTCAATCAGTCTGGTAGTCTTCATGGTATGGCGGACGAGGTGTTGAGACGATTACAATAATTCCACTGAATTTAGAGGCATAAAATACACGAGCGGTGAGAGAGAGACGTGGTCACTACCATGTTCAAGGCACATCTAACCCGACGCTGCTCACTATCTAGTCGATCCAGCTCATTAATTAGTGTATTAATTTAGATTTAATCATTTAGATTTAAATTTATTTATGAACATAAATTTATTAAAAGATTGAAAATAAAACATATATAATTGAAAGCCAAAATAAATATTTAAATTGAAATCTATTTTTTCCATTAAAGTGACGTCAATATTTTCATAGCCAAGCTTCGTAACCAAGCTTTTGTGATCTTAAATAATACACAAATACCATTAGCTAGCTACCTCCAAACAAAACAGCTGTTACTCATATCATATTGATATCAACTGTATATTAATGATATCAACTGTATCATATTAGTTACTTGCGATGTTGCCACATCGAAGGCCGCGGCCTAGAGTTAAAGGAGGTATTTGTGTATTTTTAAGAATACGGAAGCTTGGTTAATGCGATATGAAAATATTGACTACACTTTATATGTACAAAAAGAGATTTTCAATTTGAATATTGTTTTGGTTTTCAATTCAATATGTTTTATTTTAAACCTTTTAATACATTCATGTTCATAAATTTAAATTTAAATTTAAATACGCGAATTAATGAGCTGGTGTCACCTGCCTGCCGTTATCTTATGGGACGTCTAGTGCTAGACAACACTACTTGCAACGTTGCCAATTCTACCAGGCCGCGGACTGGAGTTAAAGGTGGCCGTGCTAACAGCCAAAAGTGTGAGCTGATTCCAGCCGAAAGCAGGAACACAAACTATTGAACATCTAGCTTAAAATTATTATTATATTGATTTGAATTGAAGCCTCCTGATTGCAAAATACTAAAGAATTGGTGTAAATGCCTGAATTTATGCGATCAAATGTGTTGCTAAATTGCTACCGGTTTCGACCCACATGTCATCTTTGGGCCAGTACAGATGCCTTTTCGCTTCATTCGAAGGTCGTAAATTCATAATAAATAAATACATTGAACACACACGTATACGAACATGAAAACTAACATTTGTTTAATGTTAAAAAGTAATTCACCTCATTTTAGAATTGAAATTTTTGTTATCGTTTAAAATACAGTTATTTAGTTTAGAGCTTAGATTTTTTTAATTTGTGTGCTCAAAAAAGAAAGTGCAGTGATTAGAACAATTTTACAATACCCATAGACTGATGATATTGTTAACTCTTCCCCCGATCACGGATCAATAGTCTATTCGGGGTCGTTAGTGAGGTTTTGATCAACATTCAGAGTGAGTGGCCTATCAATATAATCTGTTTTTGAGTTTGTTTCTTTGTTTATGGTGTTCCTTATTTCCATTGTTGGGTTACTTGAGCTCTTGATCTTGTTAAGCCCCGTTCACACGGGGCGAGTTTACAAGCTACACGCCGGCTTTTTTACACGCAGCTAGTAAAATAGCTCAGTGTGAACGACGTACTCGCTCAAAAGCTGCTTGTAAAAAAGCTCTGGAAAAAGTTGACGCTGCCGCTACTTTACACGCCAACTCGCCAGCTTTTGAGCGAGTAGGCGTGTAAAGTAGCCCAGTGTGAACACAGTTGCTTGTGCTTAAGTGCGCTTGTTACCCAAAGATGTTGGAGGATTTGGTTCAAGCCAGCTACTGAGCGAGTGGAAAAAGCATCGTGTGAACGACTACAAGCGCACTCGCCGACTCGCCGGCGTCTTTCTACACGTCTGCGAGTTGGCGAGTTGACAAGCTCCGTGTGAACGAACACAAGCACACTCGCCAACTCGCCGGCTTCTTACACGCTGGCGTGTAGCTTGTAAACTCGCCCCGTGTGAACGAGGACGGAACTTATCGTTCATAATGTACAAAAGGGCTGCAGCTGTTTGTACGGAACTACAACATTCAAATCGTTCCACTCAGTTTTGAGCCACAGCTGAAAAAGTAGTTCCAGTGGAACTGGAACTGGATTGTGGTTCCGCTTGGAATGGTGGAACGAGTTGGACTCTCGGAATGGTGGATGTAGATGTAATTCAATTCCAGGTTCCGTTCCAGCTCAGTAGCACAGTAGCTCAGTCAGTCTCAGACTCAGTAACATTCATTCCCTATTAAATTAACCTCAACGTCCTCGACGTCAACAACCTCAACCAAACGTTGTAAACAATACTAATCTACGACCTACGTATTTGTTTACTAGACGCGTCGCACATACTGATTAGTAAGTTAAAATTACCTAGACCCTAGACTTAATTATGTATTCATCTTTTACAAATTGTGCTTCTTGAATAAAAAGGTTCTGCTCAAAACTTGGAATTTAAATCTAGGCCTAGTCCTAAACCCAACTCCAATCCAAGTATTAAATAGGTACCATGACGATATTAAGGTAAAGATCATAGATGGCCAACCCGATTTTTTGAAGCAAGCAGACAAGTGTTAAATTTGTAAATTTCTTACCTTATAACAGAAAGAGGAACTCCATGTTTTAGGAAATGGCTTTAGGCACAACAACTGTTGCAAACCAGTTGCGCCTGGAACCAGTTTGCAACTGAAACAAAACTTCTGTACGCACACGGTGTGACTGTTTTACAACTACAGTTGCGTCTATTGTGCAATCAGTGGAGTGCAAATTTAGTGCAGTTACGATGTTTTAAGGCCTTTAAAAGTGTGCTTACTACGTCGGACTCAGACGAAGAAGACGTTATTAGCTATTATCAATAGGCTACCGAAGACAGCGACGGGTACTGAGAGAGCATTGGGTTCACCCTTATTTGAGCAAGAATGTTAGTACTAGGCTGTTTGTAGCAGCTAGAGCTAGTCGGATAGGAAATTATAAACACTAATATCACTATACGGCCGTCAAAATACCACCAAACACCACAAAAACACCCCGTGGTCTCGTGCAACTGAAGTCTGCAACGTCGGGCCCACGGTTACATGCAACTGGTTTCAAATGTTTTTTGAAATCGCATACAACCAGTTGCGTCGTGTGCGCTTCCCCACTGCAATACATTGCCGAGGTCACAAAACAGTTGCATTCGCAACTAGTTTGCAACAAAAAGTTGTAAAACAGTCACACTGTGTGCGCTGGGCCTTAGGGATCTAGGCTAGAGGAGACTCCTTTGGGTTGTTTGTTTTAATGTGCTTGTTGTTTCATATCATACTTGTGTTTTATTTAACCATGAATAATCTACAAAAGGTTTTGGTGTAAGAAAACATTTACTAAAAGTTATCGGCTTGTTACAATCTTTATCAATTAATTATTATCTATGTACTGTGTTTTGTTATGTTTACAAATATTTTTCCACATTTTATGTGTTTCTATTGTATTTGTTTTCTGTACTATTGATTTGATTACCGTACTGTTAATTTCTTATGTAATGTCCAATTGATATAATGTATAATACACTGTAGATGTTCATGATATAAACTTTAAGAATTAGGCCTACTGTATTACTTTATTGTCAAAAGTTAAGGAGGAGGAAATATAATAGGCTACATGCAGTACAGAGGAAATATACTATATACAGAGGAAATATAATATTAATTTATAATGTTTTTAGATTTGTTTATTGGCTACAGTGATGTAACGGATTTCATTAAATTCATACTGTTGGTTGACGATTTAAATCTAACCAATCATCAATAGTATCCTATCCCCCAACTGTCCAGGATGATCCATCTCTTTGGCCTCAGTTGTCCCCCACCTTCACCGGCATCACCATCTAACTCTATCCTTTCTCTCTATAATGTCAACCGGCAATAGTTTGAGTTACAATTTGAATTGTTCTTTCACCCCGGTCCTTATGAGTTCCTTCTAAGTGTTAATTTAAGACAACAAACATTCCAGTCCTAAATTATCAAAGTATTTTTTCATTTTTCTTATAAATCAACAGATGTTTCTTATAACAAAACCACTAACTGAAATTAATGTTTTCAGTAAAGCTGGTTGGTCTCTGAAACCTAATCTATCTTATCAGCTGAATTGTGTGTCGATGGGCAACCTGCAGAAGATGGAAGATTATGGACCTAATGTGAAGTATGTAGGCTATAAGCAATAAAGGTCTAGCCTATTAATAATTTTAGTTAACCGGCGCATAGTAAACTCTGTAGTGGCAAGGCAATTTCTGCTACTTTGCAGACATGTTTTTGAATATAAATTAGATCAATAGAGCAACCCTAAGTTATTGAACCATAGCCTATACTTGATTTGTGCATAATATGAAGAAGAATTTGAAAATTGTAAAACTATAAATATTAAGAAAAGTTATTTTCAAAATAAAGTAGAAAAACTAAGGAAGAAGAAAAATTCTTCTAGTAAAGTTTAAAAGGAAAACTTTGTTTTATGAACAGGTGATTTTGTACGTGAAATCCATAATAGACAAATGTTTCGTATTTATTTCCCTATAGAAAAATGTAAAATGTTCTAAACACAATTAGGTATTTTTTTTTATAACCTTAATAACCTAGGTACTCGTTAAACCTAATGTTATTTAAATAGATTTAATTGAAAATAAATTCAAACAAATGGAAATTCCCTTATCCGGTAGGTTTGCTGCGGCAGGGAGTGTTTGGTTATATTTTGATCAAATTTGGCAAACTGAGCTATTAATGTTTTACAAAAAATAATCTTTATTTGGTTCCCTGTAGCAGCAAACTTAAGTAAATCATTAAACCTAACGTTATTTAAACAGGGAATACATTTTATATTTTTAAGGAAATAATCTAATTTAGATTGTAATAGGCGAATAGAAATTTGCTTAGTCGGCAGGTTTTCTGTGGCGGGGATATATTCTTTTTAGGATTTATTTGTTTTATATTGTAAAAATAATGTGTAAACAGTGAGGGCAACATTGTTAGGAATCATCATTAGGATTATTTATGATTGATCCTTCATTCTGAGTCTCGTAGGGGGAGGGGGAGATTTAAAGTCTGTCTAGGGTCAGAATAAATAGCCAAACACAAGCCTTGACAAAGCATTCTTTTTTGTTATGGTTTTGATTAGATTTTGTTTTTTGTACCTATGCTAATGGCCCAGTTAATTTATATTTTTTAAATTTATGCGAGTCCGAAGATTTTTATGCTATGATTGACAACTTATAGGCACATACTGAACAGGTCAATATCAGTCACTGGATTGCAGATCATTACATTTTTTGTTGCTAATAACCGTAATAATGTTGAAGAGAAAAAATTAATGAATTAGACTTATTTTTTGACGTTCAAATTAGTTGTAATTTTAAACAGATTTTCATAATTATTTCTATGCTAGGTATTAATCACAACTAATCATCAGGTTATCATTTGTAAATACGGTGTATTTCATTACCTCTAGTTTGTTTAACATTTTTATAATTGTTAGATTTCAATCTATGTTAGCTTTTGTCTTAGGTACTCATAAAACTTGTTGTTTTCAGTGGGTTTGTTAAAAAATGTTCGGCTGGGATCCTAAGTCAATATGAACCAGATTGCAGACGGCAGGTAGCCTGCTTGAACGAGTTTTTGTAAGTTTGGGTTTGTTATTATGGAAAGCTTAGTTATTATAACACAGTATATTTATTTAATGTATGGAAACACTCCAATAAGAATGGTGTTGCGTTGTTTGGCACTTAAAGAAGAGGTGCATTGATATCTTACATTCAAGGGAAGTCCCTATAATAGTTAAGTTTTGACTGCCAGAATTATATTTCTTACTACTAATTAATATTTACTTCAATCAATTACAGCAGTGGGAATATTTTAAGGCTGGATTTGAAATGACCCCTTGTGGTGGATTATAGAATATTCTTAAAGCTATCTAGAAGTCAGATAAGGGTTCTAGATTCAACACATCAAGAGATAATTAAATGAGAGATAATTTTATGATTGCACCTAATACCTATCGCATTACTTTTGTGATGAAAAATGTTACTTGACTATAACTGTTCAAAACGATGTTTGCAACTCCTTTTTTAAACAGAAGAATGGAATAGCAGTGAAAATGTTACATGTCAATACAATTACTGTCACTGTTACACACTATACAAATATTGTTCTTACAGGATGAATATAAAATAATAGCTAATAAAATGAAGCTACAGTATACAGAGTGCAGCAAAATAACCGATCTATTTTCTGCAGTGCACTGTTCAGCGACAGGTCGAACGAAGGCATTGGGGGTAGGCTCGTTGGAAAGCCTACACACTGTCATTATCTGTAGTCATAGAACAGTGGTTGTCTGAGCATCATCTACGTTTGTCATTAAGTCGTTTTTAAGAAATAATGATTCAGTGATTGCATCTCAGAGGCAGTTTCATGCATTCTTCCAATTAGGTCGACATGAGAGGTTCCGTTGCAATTATCCATATAGATAATAAAAAACTTAAAACTGATGAATCAAATTTATCTGTATTGATGAAAATTATTAAGATCACATCAAAATTCATGTATCTGAACGGTCAGACATGTTCAAAGCAGACGCTTGTTTTATTTTCACCCGGGTCTACGGGGACTGTTTTCCACAGGAGCCTAACTCTATCGAATGTTTATTTGTCTGGCGTCTGATCTTTGGACAGTCTGTCAGCTTCTTTTTCAACGAGAAGACGTTTTTCTAAAGCAAGTAACCCACCCCACGATTGTGCTACGTGACGGAATCTCTCCATTCGTTATGTATGAAGAGAAACATTTACAAAAATCAAATGCGATATTTTCCAGACCTAATTGGAAGAATGCATGGAACTGCGCTGAGTTGCAATGACTGAATCATTACTTTTGAAAAAGGACTTGATGACAAACACACGTTGTTCAGACGACCACTCTTCTACTTAACTGCTTTTATAACCATTGACTGCTATATGATATATGATTTTATATTCATGATCATAATTTAATGTCACTGTTAACACCCAATGGACCATTGAATATAATGCTAAAACTTTTTGAGAATAAGGATGGTATGAGGTGAAAACAAATGTTAAAAATTTTTTGAAAAGATTTGAAGACCATCCTAGTTCAATTTTAATTTATCTTTTAATAATTTTATACATTTTTTAGAGCTAAACAAAACCAGCTGTTGAGTACTATTGATTCCGAACTGGGAAAGTTTAGTGCTTTGGACAATCTACAATTAGATGATATGGTAAGTATAGATTAATCTTTAAAGTGATGTTTTTCTAAGTCAAGGGTGCTTAGCTTGAGTATAAGGAGATGTGATTTTATATTTTACTAAGATATAGGCCTACAGGGTGTCCACAAGAGATTAGTAAAATTTCATACATTACTGTAACCATCCATACTGTTACTTTTCAACATAGGATGTTCTGCCTGTGTTGGTTGCATCAGCCATATTCTAAACATAACTTTTATTCATAATTGTTGCTGAGCTGTAAAGGTGGTGCAGTGCACCGGTGTTGTGCCTATTGACTGTTAGCTATTCTGTACCACACTCTTCCTTACCGACATACAAATAAGTAGTCAGATTTGCTTATGTCGAGCCTGGAAGTTCCACGGTCTGTACAGCAATAATTTTGATCTGGATATTTTGCTATCTTATAAAGCTCAGAATGTCACCTGACCACAGGGGGTCAACGATGCCCACTCACTCATTATCGCTTTATTATTTCTGCGCCGTGCTTTGATATTTTAGGGTCAGTAAGTCCTAAAGTTGTTATATAGACTGACGTCTAACTTGTTAAAGGTGATATTTTAACTTGGCCCTTTAATTATTTAGTTCCCTTTAAAACAACTCTAAGCTATATTTTAAGCCTAGGTATCAAAAGTGCTAGGCTTATTTCCCGGTTTTGGTAATATTTGCCTTTCAGCTGGTTGATTGAAAAAATATTGGTTTTTCTGCACTTTTAACAATGGGCGACTTAAACATTTTATAACAAAGAAACTACTGATCTAATTATCATGAAATTTTGACGGCTTTTAGAACATATACTCGAAAAGTAAATAAAGAAACGTATTATAACACTTAAAATATATATTTACGCTTATACTGTTACTCACAAGACGGTAAATATACAAAAAAGGTGGTAAGTGGTGATCGATTTTGATTGGACACTCAAAGTTCATCATCAGACCCAACATTCACCTATTGGGCTTTCTATCTATTTATCTACATAATTTCCGTCAATATTGGGGCACTTGTCATGATGTTGTACCAGTTTTTGAATAGCCTCCCCATAGTCTGCTGTCTGACTTGTCAACCACCGCATCACAACTGTTTTGTCTTCGTTCTTAAAGACGCTGACCGCCCAGATGTTTCTTCAAGTGCAGGAATAGATGGTAGTCACTGGGTGCCAGATCAGGGCCGTACAAGGATGATTTAGAGTTTTCCATCGAAAACTACCTCTATAAATTTGAACAAATGGTGTTTTTTGTCTCTGGAGACATCAAAATGAAAAAGTAAATCGGTCCCGGGTCTAGGTCTTACCGTACGGTAATAGCTACATCCCTGTAGGGAAATTCGCTAAAACACGCCTTGTAGTATAGGTTTTGAGATTTTGTGATCACTTTTATGTGGCTTGATTTAAATTTGAATTTAATGAAACCTCTTATGTTTCCAGATGTCAATAATTAGGACTTGCAAACATCGCTTACAAAACATCAAGGAACGAATGCGAAAAGCTAGCATAAAAACCTCCAAACTAAAGGTTAGTATTTAAAAGTACACAACCCTAAACCTCTAAACAATTTTCCAATCAATTTTTGTGCAATAACTAGGGTACCAATTGAAAATAGTATTTGTTTTAAGTTTTAAACCAAACTAACAGACACATTACACCATGTGGTTTCCATGGTAACCATCTGTTTTGGCCAGTTTGAAAAGTTATACTTTTACCAAATGGGTTCATGTTAGGTGATCTTGACATTAATTCTGAATCTTTATTTGTGTTATGGTACGGTACTAACTGTCCTTAGAAAAAAAATTAAAAAGAATGTGTGGTAAAACAATGATAATAATAAATGGAATAAATAATAATATAAAAAAAACAAAATTAAAAATAATCCTTGAAAATTATTTTAAATATATTTTTAAACCCCAACTGTTTGTTACTATAAAATTCTGATTTTTGTGGTGAAAGACAGTGAATTTCTGTTTTCCTAGCTGCCGAATACGGCAACGTGATGGTAAATAATGTTCAGATTTTCTAGTGTGTGTTTTGGCCTTTTCCTAGAACTGCGATATTCAATTGCAAAGTAGTTTTAGTTGTCAAGTGTCTTTTCATACTAAAAGTTGCAATGCTTACGACAAATAAATAAATAAATTTAAAAAATTAAAATAAAAAATTTTAATTTAAATTAAAATAATGTGCGCTGTATTGTCAACCCTACATAGAGGACTTACATGGTGAAACTGTTGCATTATTAACCATAAGTTTCATATACAGAAAAAATAACCAATACTGTATATTCTCCATGTGTAAAAAAGGTGTTTTTAACTTGTAATTACCAAACAATTGTTAGATGACAAAACAAAATTCATAGCATATTAGTCAGTATTATTTATGGTCTTTTACTTTTGTAACTTCACTGCTTATTTTCCATTTTATTTCTATGTGCTAAATTTTACTGTGCTGTTTTTTTTTTTTGCAATTGTTGTTGAACTGAAAAAAATGTTTAAGAAGCAGTCGTCAGTCTCACTGCCCGCTACGGAATGCAGTACCTGCTGAATTTGGCGGTTAGGAAAACGTTTGTTTCTTGCCCTTGTGTATTGGGTTAGTGAAAAAAATGCAGCCGTATTCGGTAGCCAAACACAGTAGCTAGGAAAACCGGACTTAACAGTGCAAGTTACATGGACAGCTCAATGGTGAATGCTGTAATAGTATAGTGCAGGTGGCGAGCCTAACACGCTACCACTGAGCCACCCATGTGTGAGGTCGCTATTCTCTCTTGTAATTAAAGTAGTGTTTTTAAATATTTTGATTTTAGCTACTCATAATTTATAGGTAAAATTATTACAGTAAATGCACCATTTTTAACGTAGGCAAGCCTTGTAAAAAAGTAAATTGTTTAATAATTATTACATTGTCTCTTTGTATTATTTATTGTAAGCTTTACTGATGTATTCAGGCAAGGAGTTTGAAAATTCAACAAATAAAGCAGAAAGAGGCCTTGGATCGGGAGCTGAAGCGCGAAGCTCAACTGACAAGAGAACAGGAAATGGTCTCAAAATCCCCCTCCTTCACTAACTACTGTCCAGAGAATACGTCCAAAGCTCTCCCTCCGAAACCACCGTCAGTTCATTCTTTGTGACAGTTGTAAACCAGGACATTAAATTGTTTTCCTACAGTTACCTAACAATATACATGTTCTCTCACTGATTTGAGAAAGCTAAGTGGCCAATTCGCTCACCAGTGAGACTTAACATTGTCTCACTCCAGATTTGCAACGTGAAGGCACGAAATAGTGAGCGTGTAACATGCAGACAAGGTCGTATGCGCGCGAAATACGTTGGCAGCACTGGCTGTATATCAGCTGGTCAGCTGTTGTATCATGAAATATCATATTAAAAGTTCACTTCTGTGTTAAAATATGTTATGTTTCTTTACCAATTTATTTGTTTTGTGGTAACTGTAGGAAAAATGTAATGTGCAATTCGAGTGCAAAGTGCAATTGCCTCACTCGAGAAACCATTCCTCACTCGCCTACGGCGAGTATTTCTCTCGAGTGAGTCAATTGGTTACTTTGCTCACTAGTTGCACAAATAACTATTAGTTACGTTTACTGCAAATGTAATGGTTCTAAATGTTATGTTTTGGGAATACTATAACAGCTGTTTTACTCGTGTACGTAGTTCGTTGTACATTTATGGCCAGCAGTTTGAGATTGAAGGTTTTATTTTACTGTATTATGGAGGAAGACTCAATAGTGCTGTCATATGATAAAATGTTTATAGAACAATTAAATCACAAAAATTGTTTAGTTTTCAATCAATATTTTACATAACAGCCTAAATCCTGATGAGCTTAATACATTTTCTACTACTAATTAACGAATCTAGGAAATGTAATCAATATACATAAAATATATTTCAGGGTGCTGTGGTGCTGATCTTACTAACATTCATGTAAATATGTATCCTTGAATTAAATATAGTGCACTTCTAACAATTAAGAGGTTTGTACTATTAACTTAAAGGAATATATTTAAAAACATGGACGATGATGTGATAAAATGCACTTTAAAAAGTTATATACTTGGTACGCTTTGCCTTCTTTTTGGGGAATCGATAAAATTTTAACATTATCATCTACAGTACTTGATAATTTAACTTGGAGGCTGGTAGGCCTAATTTAGGAAAAGAAAAACATACAGTAACCACCAACAGTGCTTTGTGTTGTGTCAGTTGGCTAACCTGTCGGATATTTTTATTTCAAACTGACAATTTCATATTAAAGTATTATTATGAAACTGTACGATAAATAATTTTACACAATCACATTATCATTTTACGACGGCGCTAAAGGGCCATATTTTTACGCAAATTTGTGTTTTATACACAAAATTTTGAATTTTAAACTTGAAATTTTGACTTTTAAACACAAAATTTCAACTTTTAAACACAAAATTTATGTCATTGGTGGAGGGGATTGATGACAGCTGTACTATTCATATCACGAGGTGCTAGGTGTTGGAGTTGGAGAAGCTTACGCATTGTCGTATAATGGATGAAGGTCACATAGAACGCCTTATCCAAGATTATTTTTGATCAGGGCTTCATAATGCAGAGATTTTAGCTATTTTACTCTCAAAAAATAATATTTAAATAAGTGAGACACAGTTGAAACGGAAACTGTCAGGGTTGGGACTTGACTAAATGGAAGACGAAACTATTCAGATCTTCAAGCAGTTTCTTCCTTTATTCAAAACGAAGTGAGGGGATCTGCATCTGGACGGCTCCATGACTATAAATGGATGCATTTAAATGCATTCAAGCTGGATATATCATACAACCATAAATTAAACATACTCGTTAATGTTAATCTATGCTACAACGAACATAACTCCAGTCCAACTCCCAATGCAATGAGGAACTGAGGAAGACCCGCGTTTCCCCTTCCCCTGCAGATTTTGTGTTGAAATATCAAAATTTCGAGTTAAAAAAAGTCTAAATATCGTATTTAAAAGTCAAAATTTGGAGTTTAAAAGTCAAAATTTTGTGTTTAAACACGAAGTTGCGTAAAAATATTTCTTTCTCTATGGCCCTTCAGCGCCGTCGTATCATTTTCACTTTTGATAAGACTGAAGAAAGATTGTAAATAGTACCACATGAAAATCCGTTGACCGAAGTGGAGCTATACCTAATGTGCCTTTGTTTTACAAGGATTTCAAACTGTTAATCCTGATACTATTAAGGTTGATAAATTATAATGGTTTTATTATGTTGGTTTATTAAAAAATTAAATAAATTATGTTTCCAAAACCGTATGGATTTTTTTGAATACTCCCAAGCCTTGTTTTCTCTATAGTTGTGAAATGCCCTGTGTCAAATTACACTGCAAATTACCGGTGTATTTATATTTTCTATTCAAGATTATAACAATTGTAACAAGAATGTCTTAAGTGTACAGCAGAATAGCACTGTAATAAAAATCATCAGTGAGACTAATTGTAAGATGACAGTGATGTTGAATAGTTAGAACAGTGAACAGTATTGAAGTTACCACACGTTATACATGTAACTTGTATGATTGCTGCTGACGTTAACAGTTATCAAAGCAGATGAAAGGGTGCGCCTAGGCGCTCTCCAATGTTCACTGTTAAAGGAGAAGACTAGAAGCATTGAATAAGAGGCTTGCTCATAGAGAAAGCCTACGTTTCAGGGATTAAGGTCGTACCCACCCCTCATTGCCATCAACCCCTAACTTTCACTTTTGCTAATTACCAGGAGAGTTTTGTTTTTGTTGTGACAGTTTCTATCACCTCGATCGCAGCAGTTATGAATACAATTATTTTTGTAACGTTGTCACTGTTGTCAGAACTGGTAGAACGAGTGAGTGAAATAACGCTAATCCTGTCTTCATTAACAGCGAGTATCATAAAACAATATAGTACCTCGGTAATAGAACTGATTTCACATACTGTAATACCGAAAGGCTGAAGAATGTTCCTGACTATTATTGCAAAGTAGGCTAACGTAACGGTATTTCCCATCTCTACTTTTAGATCATCTGATAGGTTTGGAAAAGCCAATGAGATAAGTATAAAAGAAGCGCTTTGCATAGGCTTCTCCAAACTTTTTTTTTTAAATGTTCGTTCATACAAAGCAGCAACTAGCACCAAACTTAACTGTCACGATATCATGTAAAACCGATTAATGCACAATTAAATTCAAGTTTTGTTGGAATTGGCCGATTAATACTTAAGATTAATGATGCTAACCCTTTGAAATTCATGAACTATTTAGTTACACAGACATCCTAACCTAACTTAACCAAGGTGCAACTCCCCATCCCATGAACTTGGCCTCTCCCACCCATCTCTACCACAGATAGGCAAATTGGTGAACTTTTGAGTTGCACCCCAAACCTAACTGGGGTGGTTTTCTAACCCTCAATGCTATCTCCTAGCCGTTCGGCCAGGCTTTGAACAATCTACTGCACTAACGACACTATTTGACAAAACGTCCAAGCAAAGTAGTTTTCAACTTGAATCCCAGACTGCATCACATGTCAATTATAGCTAGCAGATTAATCCCGTTTTGTGATTGGATTGCTGTGGTCTAAAGCATTTGTTTAATCTTAATGCCCGTCGACGAGATAGCTAAAACTTATAACCTCAAAATGTTAAGACAACCTCCTTATCATTGTGAATTAAATCCCATAGAATTGGTCTGGAGCCAAAAGAGACACGTTGCAGAAGTGCCAGATTTACCACTAGGCCGTGGCCTAGGGCCGCAACGGTTTGACAACAAACTTTTTTTATTATCAATTTTCTGCGATTGCGGGTGACAATGATGATGTCGCCATGATTGAGGCCCACAAGAAATAAATGTTTATGATTTCGCCATGGTGGCTGGTGTCGATGATGATGTCCCAGTCGTTGCGGCCCACAGGAGATGTTTAGACTATGATTTTTCCGCGGTCGTGGGTGTCGATTAGCTCAGTTGGTGTCTAGTGAGAGGTTTCTGCTGTACTCCGTTGAGTTGGGGTGACAGTTTAAAATGTCTGTGTTGATTGAAAATGCCGTGAACTGTGAAGTGGGTGCAGTTACTAAGTTTTTTACTGCAAAAAACTGTAAACCGATAGAAATTTATCGGCATCTTTGTGAAGTTTATGGGGAAAACATTATCACTGAAGGTGGAGTGCGTCAGTGGGTCATAAAATTTAATGACTGAACTAACGTTCACGACGAAGAGCGAAGTGGAACACTCAGCATTGTGACTGCTGAACTTGTAGAAAAAGTAAAGGCTGAAGTCTGTATAACTCGAAATTTCACAATAAAGGAACTCTCAATGGGTTTTCCACAAATTTCGCAGAGTTTCTTGCACGTGATCAAAACCGAAAAGCTTGGTTACGAAAAGTTTTGTGCAAGATGGATACCGAAAATCTTGACAGAGAGTCACATCAGCGAATAGCTGCAGCACTAACATTTCTAGATGCTTACGATAAAGATGGTGACTCATTACTAGTATGCATAGTTTCTGGTGACGAAACATGGGTTAAACATATGAACTGCGAGACGAAATTGCAGTCAATGCAGTGGGGGCACACAGATTGCCCCCAACCCAAGAAATGCATGCAAACGATGTCGGCAAGGAAGGTGACATGGCGATTGTTTTTTGGGATAGGAAAGGTGTAATTCTTTTGGACTTCCTGGAAAGAGGCACTACAATAAACTCTCTAAGGTATTGCCAAACCTTTGAAAAGTGGTATTTAAGTGTGTCTTTCATTTGTATATAATAAAATATTTCTCAAAGACTTTGTTTATCCTTAATTCCAAAACATAATCTTTTTTCTGGATAGCCCTCGTATTTAGTTTGTATATAAATGTAATACAAAGACTAGTCCAACAACAACTGAAACAAAAAGCTTGAAAAAATACAATTATTGCTTATTATGAATACCAGATTTCACTTTACAAATGCTTAAAAATTGTGTTTAGAGAAATAAATTTTTCTGGACGAGGATCCTCCATCTACCTCCTGGGGGGTACCCAGCCCCCCCCCCTTGACGAAGTCTAACTATGCTTAACAATGGCAAGCCTGTTAAAATTTGAATACAATACAGTTTGGAAGGTAAAGATTAAGAAGATAGGTGTAAGACGTGGGGATAAAAGATCAAACAAAAACTTTATAAAACATTTCAACTTTATTTATCTGACAAATGCCAGATAAAAAGTTCTAACAAACTTAAAAAAATATTTCAGTATTTTAAATAGCATTTACTTACGTCCTTAATACATTAACAGAAAAATCAATATAAGCTAGCCAGAAAAAGGCTGACTTTCCAAAACATTAAGTATTAAGTATCAATAAATAATATCAGTAAAGTTATTATGATGAGAAATCGTAAGCATGACGAACAAATCTGAGTGACTATATTGAAATGTTTAGGAGATGCCTTAGTGTATTAAAAGAAACATGTAACTCATACAATGTGGTAAATATAACGTACAAATTATATCTAAGTAAGACAAAATGTTTGAACTCAATTAACTAAACATACACAACAATAAAAGAAACACTGGTTGTAAGATTCACTTTTGATCGCCAAATAACTTCTTTTACGACTCATCAATGTTGATGGTTTGAGTGAATCTCTTAAACAAACAAGGAACTTTAGAGATAACTAAAATAGCGAAACAAAAAATAACACACAATTAAGTATCTGTCTCAATTACATGTTTACATCTCACTGTTTTGCTAACCCTTCAAGAAGTGCTACTTTTAGACACATCCTCCTAAGTGCCATGTGAAACTTATTCTCAGTTTCATTAAAATATACACAACTAGAACTGGAACCTACTCCTTAGTTAGGTGGGCAGCTAAAAATGTATTTGCAGTTAGGAATAGACAAGACATTGTGTGTACGTACTGTAAACACCATCACGGATGAACCATGTACAATATGTTTTGCCACACTACAACCAATAAGCGGGGCTTGTAAACCCAACACATATATACAATTACAACATTGTTTGAGATACACTTTTTAACAGCATTTTCAAACTAAAAATTAAACCAAACAAATTTCAAATTAATATTTAATAAAATAAAAAAAACTATTTTCAAAAACTCTTTTAATATTTATTATGAAAGTGAAATCTGCCTGTCCACACATTTCCAATATTTATCGTATAGCTTTGTTAGGTTTAGAGCCTACTTAAAACTCATATTACGCCCATTTGAAAGAGTGTCGTAAATTTACTGTACTCCATCTGATTTTACTATACCCTTTCTGTAAGCATAGACTCTTTGGTTTACAAAGAGTACAGAAACCAGATACTTACTGTGTAGTGTGGCGTAAAGGAAAAGAAATTTACAAAAAATTCTAAAACAAATATGGAAATCTTAGGTAAAACTTGTATCATATATGTCTAACTCAAATGATTTATTTTAAAGGTGGAAAAGTTTACTAGTAGCCCAACTAATGCTTAGTGAAACAATCATGAATTAACATTTACAATAATAGAAGCCCTTCATGGTAATTGTGTACCTATTAGCAGTAATGTGTAGTTACTAAACGTAAATATTTACATTTGGTCTTTTTAAGTTTCACAAATGGTATCAGTTTTTAACTTTTAAGCAGCTAATTCGAAAAACTAAGAATGTTATACAACTATGTGTATCTATCATCTTGATATACCATTGATTTTGATTATATAACCATTTTTAAAAATACTTTGTTACTTCTGTTTCAAAGTACAGTTAGTAGCTACTGGTGATAACTAATGGCACATTAATTTATACATCGAAAGTAGCTGCGCACTGCACTTCTCAAAGGGTTAGCATTTCAATAATTAGATGTCCATCACAAACTCCACAATCTCACGTTTGGTTATTTTTAGCACCAAAAACGGACTGACAAACAATAGTAACATGAATACCTAATTTTACATGTATTAAGAAAATATTTTTTTTTAATCACACGAGTTAGTCCACAGTAGATACCTAACTAACAACATACTGTACAGAAAACTATGTTAAACTTCTTGGTATCTCCAAATCTTGAAAAAACTTTAAATGCTTGACAAACATCGACAATTGAAAACAAAGTCCAAATGTCCATATTCCTTGGACCTCTTGACAACCTGAAACAAGGAAATGTATTAAGATTAAGTTATTGACTCTTAAGTACAATGCTTTCATAGCTAAGATCAGGATTTATTCACATTTCTCCCAATTTGTCAGAAACTGTTACTTTTAGGGGTCTGTGGTACAGTGGCGCAACAGATTTTTTCAGGGCCCCTGCAACCCTTTTTTTTGGGCCCACTTATTTTTAAACTTTTTTTAAAACTTATTTTTAGTGGTCTAAAAATAACTCAAGAGAGGTCTTGAGTTATTTTTAGACCACTGACTGATACAATAAAATCAAATGCCCTCTATGTTTCTTTCTCGAAAAAATCCTGTTAGGAGTAAAAGGTTTGAATAATAAGTAGTACTGTAATTGTTGTTAGAAAACCATGAATGTTTGACATGATGCATTTTCATTGTATTGTAAATGTATTAAAATTAAAAATAATGGTTTAAATACAATCCTGAAAATAAAACAGCAAGCAGCGTACTGTACCGATTTTGTACCGAGAAGCGAGGTACAATACATTCAAAAACATACATGTATAACAACTATTTTCAGCCGCTTTATTGAATTTCCATCCAAACAGACTTACAATAAAATGATTTTTTTAAATAATCTAATAGTAATTAAAAGTACAATTTTCTTACGTAACACCCTATTTATCAATCCAAAAATTTAAATTTCGGTTCAATTTAGGTTTGGTTCATGTAAACGTATCAGACTGTAAACTGCTTACAACCTCATTTCAAGGACTTTCTATACAAGATAAACCCCACTACTCACCATATCACTTATCAAAGACAGTCTTGAGATCATGCTCGTATACAGCTATCAGTAACATGATGGCGATGCCAGTCATGAGTCCAGCGAAGTGAAGCACACACTGACACAGTGAACCTCCCTCATTGGAGTGACTCGTTGTTAGCTCCGGGATCTGCGGCAAAAACAACCAATCTGATAAAAATAACCCTGCACAGCTTGTTACAGCTGTAAATTACATGGGGCCTACAATTTATGATAAACTGCAACCAAACATGAAACAAATTGGATCTATAACCAAATTTAAAAGCGTGGCTAATGGAGAAGGCCTTTTATTCTATGGAAAGATTTTTTTTGGAAAATTAATACAAATAATGTTTTCTTTTTTTAATGGTATTTTACAATCAATTTTTGCCTTTTAGCATTGACTATACACAGAATAGACTTCCCAAGTGATGCTTCCCAAGTTTGAAGCCAAGGAAATAGATGAAGTTCAGAACCTTCTCACCACAGTTTATTAGTGTATTGGGTGACTTATTTAAGTTCTACTTTTACCATCTGTGAATAAAATTTGGGCTATGGACAAAATGGTACCAAGCAAACCCCTGAAGTCCCTCATTGAGATATTTGTCAAAAAGGTTTTCCTCGATAATATCAAACTGTGTTAATATTTCATAATCAATTACCATATCAACAAGAGCGATGTATAGGAACATGCCCGCAGCGGCCGCAAACACCCACTGTGTCATGTGTTCATCGTGTCCGAGGAAGATACCAAAACACATTCCCACAAAGCATAGAATGGAGGACAACATGTTGTAAAACACTGCCTGTTTGGCACTCATACCTGCTTTTAGAAGCACAGCAAAATCACCTGCAACAAAAGTTAATATTTCAGTTCTAATACTTTTAAGTTTTATATTAGCAAAGTCACTAGCATATTTTTTACACCTTCTTAGTGATAAAGATAGTAAAGATTGCAACATCCTCATCTTAACCCGACCGAAGGATTCTCTGGTACTGGCACATTTGAGTAAACGGTTCGGAAGGGTTACTATTTTAGAGGAACTTTTATGTATACAACATGTTATTTTATAATTTTGCATTGTGTCACCTGATGATGCTACTGAGGAGCGAACTGGTCTAGTGAAGGAGCACAGGACCGAGGTCCAGGATTTAAATCCTACCATGAATTTTATCTAAGTTAAGTGATAATGCTGCTACTCTCTAGGCCTAAATGTGTAAAATAATTTCAGACTAGAGTCTAGGTCTTAGGATGTGAAGGTGAGCATATTAAATTAAAAAAAATATCTTTATCAACCAAATAAACATTGATATTTCTCAGTAATGCTACAACAATGGTAACAATGACGATCTGCTGCGGCAGGAGTAACCTGATCCTCAATCAAGACAACTAAAGAACTTTTATAAAACTTTAGCTCTCTGACATTATCTTGAAATGAAATTAAATGAAATAATATTTTATTTCCGATTAATTATATACATAAGTACAATGTATTTTTTTTACTTAAAAATAATACAGCAAACATTAAAAACTACCTACTACAACAACACCACACTACACTGGTTGTTGTACTATCTAGATAACAAAACAAAAATTATATACTGTAGAAATAAAGTGAACAAAAGTGTAAAAAAAAAATACCTTATATAACAAAGGAAAAAGTCTACGTAGTGTGCGTAGACTCGAGTTGCGAAAAAGTTCATTTAAATGGGAGGTAAAAAATTATGGGAAAACAAAAAATAATCTGTATAATTTTAAAATTTGTCTTGCTTGAAACTGAATTTTCAGTGTTCTAGAATGAAATTGACAATAAAAAACTCTTTGTGCAAACTGATTTAATCTTATCAAGGGAATGAGCAAAATTCAGTTAATGGGTCCATATTAATGAGGGGTTACTCTACCTAGTGGGCTAAAAAAATTAAATTAAATGCTTTATTTCTATAGACATGAATGTATGGGAAATGTCTTTTTTTAAGAGGTTGGCGGCCTCTTTTAACCTTGCATTTGCCCGTCCACATAGACTAACCGCCCCGTGCGTGGATCGTATACGGCAAAGCAAGGAGTGAGCCGGTACAGTACAAAGGTGATCTGTACTGATAAAATGTTTTTGGCAGTGACCAGGATCCAAACCCACGACATCACTGCCTTGGGCCCGAAGTCCGCGACGCTACCGACTGAGCTACAGACTCACTAAGCTCATTAAACTAAGACTGTGAGTAAATTGTATACATACATAATTTGTTTGTTCCTGCAACAAGGTAAAAAAATGCAATGTAACCAAACAGCACATAGTGATATGATAGTCAGACAAACAGATTCACATTACAACAAAAAAGGTCTAAAGCTTGTTACTACATCGAAAAATACAGATTCTACTGTATTTACCAAATGAACACTACCTAGTTCATGTGGAAGCTCGTGACAGAATACAGCGAGGGCAGTGCTGAAACCTCCAGTGACGTTGGAAGAGAACGCGGCTCCGATGGCCATCCCATCAGTGAAGTTGTGGAGACCATCACCCATGATGACCATCCAGGCCACTGAGGACATGGACTGCGGGGCCGAGTGAACATGGCCGTGGGTATGGGAGTGGCCATGATGTACATTCTCATGTTCTCTAAAATTTACAAATAAAACCTGTTATTTTTTAAAAATTATTTATATTTTATTTTAAATTATAGTTGGTGGTCTATTTTGACTCTGAATTTGCTTATTGACATAGGGCCTGTGGGGGAATCATATCAAAGCAAGGGGTGAGAAGGTACAGAACAAAAGTGACCTGCGGTGATAAAATTTAGTGGCGTACACTAAGACAGGAACCCACAACATCACTGCCATGGCGTAGTCTGTTTATTTATTTTTTATTTATTTATTTAACATCATCACATTACATCAATTCTCTTGACAGGTGATTTGTCATTAAGTCTAATAAAATTATACATTGAAAAATCTACATAATAAAAATCTACATTATAAAATACAAAACAAATAAAGCAATCAATACAAACTTATGGGAGAAGTAATACCTTTCAAATTGTAATCACATCTCCAAGATATTCTTCTAGTGAGTAAAATGCCCTCTCCAAAAGGAAACTTTTTAAAGATGATTTAAATTTAGAAACTGAGGCAATGTTTTTTATCTCAGCAGGTAGTTTATTGTAAACTTTTGGCCCTATATACTGAGGAGATAAATGAAATATTTTAAGCCTATGTTGAATTGGTTTTATAATATTTTTGAATCTTGTGTTATGTGTATGAGATGGTTGACAGTCCATGAATGTATCGAAATCACTTTTAACCATTAATGCCAATTTGTATATATAAGAGCTAAAAAAGGTCAAAATTTTAAACTGAATAAATAAATCTTTACAATGTGTTCTATTGGGAACTCTGGCCATTATTCTTACTGCTCTTTTTTGAAGGACAAATATTTTTTTAGCCTGACTTGATGAGCCCCATACAGTAATTCCATAATTCATAATCGATGAAAAATATGCATGATATACTGCTAATTGTGTTTTTAAATTAGTAGTATCCCTGATTATCGTAAGAACAAATGTTGCTGAACGTAGTCTTTTTGATAGGTTTTTAATGTGATTTTGCCAATTTAATTGTGAATCAATATCAATTCCCAGATAATTTATTGATTTTTGTGAGTGAATTGAATTAAAGTTTGTATTTAAACTGATTTCTTGGTTAATATTGGATGCAGAAAACTGAATTAGTTGGGTTTTTGCCACATTCATGGACAGACCATTTACTGCAAACCAGTCCCCGAGAAGTTGAAATTCCTGAGTTATTGAGGCTTGTATGATGTCATTGTTCTGTCCTGTACAAATTAGAGCTGTATCATCTGCATATTGAAAGGTAGACATCTTAGTAGCTTTACATAGATCATTAACATAAATAATAAATAAACAAGGGCCAAGAATGGAGCCCTGAGGAACTCCACAGGGGTTTATGTTCCACTCCGATTTATAATTTCTCTGCATTTTTTGTACAATAAGTCTTTGTTTTCGGTTTTTTAAATAGGATCCAAACCACTTTAATTCAGTGTTTTTTATTCCATGCTTACTTAGTTTTTCTAAAAGTATATCATGAAACTGAGCCACCATTCACTCATTCTGCCAACTGAGCCACCAATTCACCAATCCTGTTACCAACTGTAGTACACTTTGTAACAAGTTTCTATGACCTAAATTTGTTTAACAGAAGGCCAGACTTCATTAATGTTGAATTGCAACACAACTATTCTGTTAACAAATTATCCCTCGTCAAATCAAAGATCTTTTTGGAGATCTTCCAAAGAGATTCCAAAATCCCGGAGTTTTTCCTTACAGTTTTCTCCTGACCTTTCTCAGGTATCACAAGACTCTTGCGCAAGCCCAACAGAGCTGGGCATTGAAAAAATATCTGGAACGCTGTTACCTACTCCTCACAGAATGTTTTTGCACAAAAGCCTCTTTGGGATTCCCAATTCTGTTGTAGTGACAACTGAAAATTGCAAACCAATCCTGATGATTAGATTCATACAGTTAAAATTTTTTGAATAATTTTTAATTTCCTTAATCCGGCTTCTACAAGCCACAAGTAGCAGATGTAGTATAGCAGCTGTGTTTAGAAACATTTCTTGGGCTTCCAAGCAACAACTATTTAATAGATTATTAGCAGAATTAATATCCGCAAATTTACCTTATGATAACAGTGTATCGTTCGTCTGATTGGTTCTCATCATTTCCATCAAGTAAAGCTTTTTGTGTGCTCAGAAGCTCATTTTCTTTGGTCAGATCAGGAGCGTTAATATTCTGCAAATAAAATAAATACTTTGTAATACAATTATAACAAATACCAATCCCAAAGGTTGGGAATTAATTTAGAAAAGTATTATTTACTACGTACTAGTAACAATATTATTAACATTTGTAGGTTTTTTCACCTTATAAAAATTATTGGTAATAAAAACTTGATTTTTATTTTAAATAAACACTGATAATGTGTGATAAATGTTGGATACCAGATACTGTATACTGAAATGGAAATATTTTTGAGTCCCGCTAGTCCAAACACGGGTAATCCGAACGTCCGCTTTGTCTGAACAAGTTCCATAAATTTATTTGTAAATGATTTGCACTAATCTAAAAATATATACCTATTACAGAATTTAAACTGATATTTTAAAAAAATTATTTCTTGATCCTAGTGTGTTAAATAAAATGCATTGTATATTCAACTGTTTTAGCCAGTTATTCATATGCAGTTAGCTCCTATAACTTTTTTTGACACATCACAGATGATTAAATGAAAATTAAATGTAAGCAGAACGAAGATATATCAATCAATGAAGATGAGACAACGCTTGTCTTCATCTACACATCTGTCTGCAGTGTGCTATGTCACAATAGATTTTATTAGCCAGGGACTGATGACAACATAATGCTTAGTTGCCTGTGATTAAATGATCAGTAAATAAATAAATCGATTAATTAAAAGACCTTTATTTACAAGCAAGTTTCATGTATACATGATTTTCCAACTTACTCCTAAAGTCAAAAACTAAATCCAACCTAGCCTAATATTTACACCTTTAATATACAAAAATTACTATGAAAAACATGTACATTTACATTTGTTTTGCTTTATTGTGGCCCTGAATGAACCATAGGATGTGGAGTTCTTTATGTAATGAGGAAATTTACAAATTCATTATACAAAATTCAGGCCGAAATAAGAAAATGACTTTCTTCCAATCTCAAGCCTCAGTTTAGGAAAGTGAAGCCTGCGGTCGGAACAAGTACTATGCAGACAGATCTCCTCCCTGAAGTTAAGCCTCTCGCCACAGAAAACATACTACTATAACCCAGAATGCTCACCGCGTGTTAAACAGTGTTAAGTACTCGGAGAGAGCTTTGCCTGTCAATTCATGGGCAGCGCCACCAGCATGTCTATGCTGGTTGCATTGTATGCTGGTGGCACTGCCTACGAATTGACAGGCAAAGCTCTCTCTGAGTACTTAACACTGTTTAAAACGTGGTGAGCAATCTGGGGTAATAGTAGTATGTTTTCTGTGCTCTCGCTGAGGTACTAAGGCACTCACAGCTTGAGCACTTTGTGGACCAGGCAGCAGGTCAGCTTCCTGCATATGTCATCCATTGGGTTGAGCTTTGCAGCATCTCAAAATGTCAAAGCAATTAAGGCCAAAAATTAACCTTAAGGCAGAATTTTAAATTCTTTGAACTCTTGCCATATCCACCTAGATGCTGTTTCCATATGCAGAAAAGCAATATATAAAGGCTGGGAGGACCAAGGACTGCATGAGTTGCATTTTGGCACATTCTGGCAGTAGAGTTTTAAATCCAGTAACCATGGCGACTTTTGTAGCCTTTGATTGGGTGATAAATAAATAGCCATTGTTGAATGTGTGGAGGACAAGAAACCAACCAAAGAAAAGAAGAATAAAGAGAAAAAAATAACATGGTTTTATGTCTATTACATCTCTATCTTCCTTTACAAGTGTCGTTTTGATCATTAAATATGAGTTTAGAGTTTTTATGAGTTATCTAATATATGATACGTTTTAAATCACAACAAATTCAATGCTAGTTGAGTATTATTACTATCGACATGCCTCTGTTCTGAAATAGCAAATAGGGAAACTAGTCTATCACTAGAAGGCACTTACAGGAGCTATTTGGTTCTTTAATGATTTATTGCTGTACAATGTCTGATACACCAGTAAACTGTGGTATTCATTATCCGTGGTCTCCCTCCCCCCAATTAACCTGGGTAATGGAGGTTCTACTGTATTTCAGCTAATCCGAACAATTGGCTGATCTGAACAGCATTCGGTCCCAATTAGTTCGAATTACCCAGACTTAAATGTACCTGTTACATTTTTAAAACATATTAACTTACACAGCACAATAGTTAGATAACTAAAAAAACATTATTATTACTTACCAGACATTTTTTCTCAAACAATGAATCATCTCCATTTTGGTTTGACACCATACTCTTACACACAGCATTAGTTTCTGTTTGGTCATTGTTTCTCACTTTTTGGTGATTATCTAAAACAAAAATGGAATATATTTCAATACTTTTCAATGAAATGGCAACCATACAAAGTAGGTATTTTAAGCCAAGTATGAATGGAGATGAGTGAGGATGAGTGGCGCGATCTTGTAGTCTTGTTAGTGATTAAGGCCGATTATTCCTTAAGACACAGCTGTTAACTAATAGCCCATACAGCTAATGGCAACTAAGGGACATACAGTTTATAGTGAAATCCGAACCACATTTTTGCCTCGGTAACGAATTGGTTTAATTATCAGGATAGTACTGTGGATAGTCGTAGTACTCACTAGTCAAAGTCAAATCATCTTTATTCACAATATGCACACACAGTACATGAGAATAGTGTCAAATCAAAACTTAATACTACCTATGACTATGACTAAAAGTTTAAAAAATCCTCAAACGAGTACAGTGGTTTGTGAAAAAGGTAATTTGTCAACATCATCTTAAATTTATTGATTTTATTTGCAGTTTTTAACGAAATAGGAAGTCTATGTAAGTATTTTGCTCCAATATATGAAGGTTTTTTTTCATAAAATGCTAATCTATGGTGAGTGGGTATGACAGTATTTTTTTTTTCATGTGTATATCGGTGAGACTGCACAATGTTCTGTTTTAATGGATTCTGTTTTTATGAATTGCTATTATGACCGTGTCGTTGATATATTGCCCATATTAATTAATTATTAATATATTGACATTAATCCACACCAAGGAATATCGTGTCTATAGTGCATGCATATAAATATCTACAATTCATGACCTCCTAGTAGCTGGGCTACAGGACATTGCCACCATCCCAGCCCTAATACTGTGTGAACTTGGTAAAACAAATTGGTACACACAACAGTTGATAAACTTGGCAATACCTAAATTAAGTCACCTAACAAATGTAGGCCTACTGTATTCCTTACAATTTTGGTAGGAAGGGAACACAACGTTTGGTAGTGAAAGGAATTAAAATACCTCTACCGAAGCAAACCTGCAGACTAACTGAATTTATATTTGTTTACATTTGTCGTTAGCGACCAGTTCCATCAGTCACAATGCTCGGGCGACCATTCTTCACTTCGTCATGACTCATAAGCGTAAGTTCGGCCATTTTTAAATTGAATGCACCATTTATGCATAGGTCTTTCATTCATTCCCTTGTTTCCTTAAAATCCACTCACTTGGCGATAAATGTCTATCGGTTTTAAGTTTTCTGCCAGAAAAAACCGTTTCTGACTGCAACTCACAACTAGCGGGATTTTCAATCGAAGCGCACATCTTAAGTTGAAATTGTGAAAAAACGGGCAGGGCGAGGATGCTCCCGTTGTCTTGGCTGGATGCCAAAGTGAGTTGCCGAGTGCGCAAGCATCAAAATGTACGAGATCAGCACACCTAGCGACGTCAGACCTAAAGGGTCCTTACTTTCTATATAGTCCCTTTAAGCCCTTCTAAATAGCCCTCATAAAATTAAATGGTTTTCCAAATTTTCAATTCAATTCAATTCAAAACCACTTTATTCATTTCCTGTACATAATACATTGAATAGTGTCAACAGTTGTTTAGGCCTAATAGTTATGAAATACATTTCTAACATAATAAAATAAAAACAAAATTTTACAAACTTAATTTTTTTTTTTAAGTCTAAACAAAAAATACATAAATTGAATTTGTTTTTGACTTCAAACACTATTCAACTCGTCAAAAGAAAAAATAGCCTTGCTGATGAGAAATCTCTTTAATTTATTTTTAAATATTGTTTTGGAAGTCTCTGATTTAATTTCAATTGGGAGATTATTATAAAATTTGGATCCCGCATACATGGGTTTTTTCTCAAAAAGTTTTAGACTATGGTGGCCAATTGCAAGGTTTTCCCGATTTCTGGTGAAATAATTATGACTATCCCCAACTCGTTCCAAATCATGAAGTCTGTCCTTTACTGATAAAATTGTTTCATAAACGTACATTCCGTAAATTGTCATTATATTTTCCGATTTAAAATGTTCTTTATTAACAGAAGTTTCAAAATCTAAATTGCAGATAATTCTAATAGCTTTCATTTGCTTTTTTAGAATAGAATTCAAATTGTAATCACTAGTTGCACCATAAAGTGAAATCCCAAAAGATATACTTGAGTGGATATATGAAAAATATATAACTTTTAAAGTTTGTTTTTCACAAAAGGGTTTCAATCTAGATAAAGCAAATAATCCCGATGTGATTTTGGCAAGTAACTTTTCAACGTGACTGTTCCATTTCAGATTTTTATCAATTACCAATCCCAAGAATTTCATGTTGTCCATACTTAGAATTTCTGTGTTCTCGAGTCTGATGATTGGTTTATTTTGATCACCTAATTCTCGAGTTTGAAAACTAATGAAATTTGTCTTATCTGGATTAAGAAGCAAATTATTCGAATTAAAAAAATTATTTAAAACTGCTATATCGGAATTTGCCTTAAGTTCAATTTCATCATTTGATTTTGCAGTGATTTTCAAATTAGTATCATCAGCATATAGGCAAAGTTCACTCAAGTCACTGAGTTGGGGAAAGTCTCTAAAGTAACAAATGAATAATAAAGGGCCTAAGATGGACCCCTGAGGCACTCCAAATTTCACATCTCTAATAGAGGATCGGTAATGAATTTTATAGTTTTTGTTGTTTTGGTGAATTAATTCTACAAACTGTTTTCTGTTGGAAAGGTAAGACTTCAGTAACTTTTAGGGATGGACGGGTCCCGAAATTTCGGGAATTTTTCGGGAAAAAAATATTCCCGATTATCGGGACGGGATTACATTAAACTCGGGAATTTTTCGGGACGGGATTTGGTCCGATCGTCGGCGATTTTTCCGCTTCGCGAGTGCCGATAACGCCGTTATTGCGAGCGATAGGTCCGCGAACGCAGGACCCGAAGTCATTTCGACGATTACGCCGTGACCGCGGAGTCATAACGATGATCGCGCCGTGGCCGCGATTATTGGACCGACGATCGCACCGTGACCGCGAGTCATAACGATGATCGGGCTGTGACCGCGGAGTCATACCGACAGTCACGCCGTGACCGCGGAGTGATAACGACGATCGCGCTGTGACCACGATTCATACCGACTATCACGTTGTGACCGCGAGTCATACCGACGATCGCGCCGTGACCGCGAGTCATACCCACGATTGCGCCGTGACCGCGAGTCATGTCGACGATCGCGCCGTGACCGTGGGGTCATACCGACGATAACCCCGTGACCGCGAGTCATGACGACGATCGTGCCGTGACCGCGGGTCATGACGACGATCGCCCCGTGACCGCGAGTCATGCTGACGATCGCGCCGTGACCGTGAGTCATATCGACGATCGCGCCGTGACCGCGAGTCATGACGACAATCGCGCCGTGACCGTGGAGTCATACCGACGATAAGCCCGTGACCGCGGAGTCATACCGACGATCGCGCCGTGACCGCGGAGTCATACCGACGATCGCGCCGTGACCGCGAGTCATGACGACGATCGTGCCGTGACCGTGGAGTCATACCGACGATAACCCCGTGACCGCGGAGTCATACCGAAGATCGCGCCGTGACCGCGAGTCATGACGACGATCGCGCCGTGACCGTGAGTCATACAGACGATCACCCCGTGACCGCGGAGTCATACCGACGATCTCGCCGTGACCGCGAGTCATGACGACGATCGCGCCGTGACCGTGAGTCATATAGACGATCACCCCGTGAACCGCGAGTCACAAGTTTCTATAGGTACCTGTAAATTGTTACCCATTTTTTGGTTTGTATAGATCATTGCCACAAATGGTAAAAATTGATTTCGTATGTCTTTTTTGGTAACTGCAATACAGTACTTTCTTTTTATGCACAGAAAAAAATCCCGTCCCGTCCCGTCCCGTCCCGTCCCGAAAATCGGGAAGGAAATAAAAATCCCGTCCCGTCCCGTCCCGAACTAAAAATTCAATCCCGTCCATCCCTAGTAACTTTAATGCATTGTTCTTTATCCCTAATTTGCTTAGCTTTGAAAGTAAAAGGTCATGTGATATTGAATCAAAGGCTTTACTTAAATCCATAAATAATCCTACCACTTTCAATTTACTGTCCAAACTATCAATAATAGATTCAACAAACTTTGTGGCAGCTGTTATTACAGATCTACCACTGCGGAAACCATGTTGACATTCTTCAAAAAGGCAATTCTTTTCAAAAAAATTTACTAGTTGATTATAGATTACTTTTTCATAAACTTTAGAAATAGCGGGAAGCAATGCTATTGGTCTGTAGTTTGAAACTAAGTACTTGTCCCCTTTTTTGAAAAGCGGTTTTAATTTTGCTAATTTAAGTTTATCAGGAAAAATACCAGAAATTAATGAAGAGTTAATGATGTGAGTGATTGGTTTAAGTAATACGAATCTTGCTTTTTTTAGGAGTACCACAGGAATACCATCATATCCTGTACTAAAAGAATTTTTTAGGTGGTTTAAAATGTAATCAATTTCTTTCTCATCAACAAAGCTAAATTTAAAATTGTTAGTACTAATTAACAACAGATCATTTTCTGAACTATTTTCTGTCTCAACTTGAGTTTGCTCCATACTACATATTGAAGTGTCCTCAATTAAATCTGCAAAATAATTATTAAATTGGTTACAAACCAAAGAAGGCTCAGTACATACAATGTCATTTGATTTTAAAATTATGTTTTGTATATCCTTTGCTTTATTTCCTACTTCTGAGTTGATAATCTTCCAAGTGGTTTTATTTACATTATTTGAATTATTAATAACAGATTTATAGTAATTTTTCTTTGCAGTGTACAATCGTTTTCTGAAATTTTTGTTCATTTCCCTAGTTTTTTTTAACATTTTTTTACAATTAACTTCTCTAGCCAATTTGCTGAAATTAGTTATATTTTGTTTTTCTAACTTCAATTCATTAGAGATCCATTTTTTGTTAGAATGTTGTCTTATCAAAGTCTCAGGAAAACAATTATCAAAATGATACATAAAAATGTGATGAAATGTATCATACTTTCTTTCAACCGGTGATGAGTAAAGGTTTACCCATGATTCAAATTCCAGTGCCCTAATAAATTGATTAATATTTGCATCGCTAAATTTCCTCTTATACTCAAAATGGACCTTTGAACCAATATTTAATTTGGTGGCTTCACTATTATTGATAATTTCAAGAATTTGACCATCATGGTCTGAGAGTTGAGTGTTGATTCCTATGACTCTGTAATAATTGCTTTCTAAATTTGTAAAAATATTATCAATTGCGGTTTGAGTTGATTCAGTGATTCTGGTGGGAAAATCAATTAATGACTTAAATCCATTAGCTTTTACAATATGCAATAATCTATTTCTATTATTGTAACTTTTATCCAACATATCAATGTTTATATCACCAACAAAAATTATATGTTTAAATTTTGAACTTAGAATTTCAAGCATGGTATTTAATCTTTCAATAAATTCTGATTCGTTTTGTTTTATGGGATTTCTATAACAGCCAATTATAAGTAACTTTTTTTTAAACAAAACTTTTTGAATTTCTACTAAACAAATTTCAAAAATTGTTTCTGAAATAAGATTTTGAATTTCGGGTATTAATATTTCTTTGCAGTTAAGGTACGGCTTTGTTAAAACAATGACCCCACCCCCCCTACTTTTTTTACGGCCAAAACAAGCACTAACATTGTACCCATCAATATTGAGTCTCTCCAACGATGGACTCACCATTTTGTGCTCTGACAATACAACAATACTAGGGTTCAACTCATCTAGAGTGATCTCCAATGAATCAAGTGAAGACTGGATTCCTCTAATGTTTTAATGTAAAATACTAAAATTATTCACTTTACCTATTTTATTATTACATTTTCCTGACTTAAAGCTAAAAAAGGTTTTTCTGGCCCTTGAGCTTCATTTTCTTCGTACATTTCACTTGACACTGCACTATTCCCCAAATTGACTTTATTACCCCCCTTGCCACACACTTTTGGAGATCTGGGAGACTTTGGAGCAGGCTGCATGTCACGGCTGCTGTTGGAAGTTGCAGGATCACCATTGTTGCCATCAGGTTGAGGAAAGGCTGGAACTTGTGGAAATAAAGATGAATTTTCTGAGTTGCTTTGCTGGGTAGGTGGAGTCCTAGTTGCTTCCAATTTTATGGCATCTACTATTTGTGTCCGAAATTCAGGGAATGATAAACCATTTCTAAGATTATTTTTCGATGTTTCATTATGAGCTACAATTTTAACAAAGGCACCAGTACTGCGCTGAAACTTAGTTATTTCTGCCGCAAAGTGACGTGGAAGTATACGGTCCCTAACACAGCCGAGTGGAGAGCAAATGAAAGTGTGGAAATCTCTTTTTTTTAAACTATCAGTTAGATTTTGAAAAGCCAAATTGTAAATTTCAGGATAGGGTTTATTGTAGTATCGGGGCTTAGTTACTAGACTGTAAATTACTGCTTCATTTTGTTGTTCTTGGCATGTTAAATATTTATTGCAATAATCAGAACTTGTCGGTTTTCCAAAAATGTCCTTAAAGCTGACTGCCACACCTTGACTCATTTGTTTATTGCAGGTGAAATCGGCAGAAATGCAGTGTCCGAAAGCTACTTTATCATTAGTTTTGTAAATATTAATGACATCTTTCATATTGGCATCAATTATAGAAATTTTATCAGTAATATTGTATTGATTTAGCTGGTCTTCTGCAAAAATGGAAAGAGGCGTTTCTTTGAAATCCGGAACAGGTGTATAATCAGTATTTGAAGTCGATGGCAGAGCGTTGAGGGTCCATTTTGTCACAGAACTAATAATCATGCGGGCTACCTTTTTTCTACCACTGTTACTCAGGTGGAGGCCATGTCTGGTGTAGTGAAAACGCTTTAGCTCACTCAGGTCAATTAAATATGTGTTTTCAATTCTTGACACCAGTTCCCTTATATAACAATTAGCATGGATTAAATCTGATGTGGTTTTGTCATAAGATGGTTTATCATACCTGGTAGGAATTGTAGTGATGAATGTTGGTCGTAATTTGCTTAAATGTTTTAATTTTGATTCTAGTTTCGAGTAAATATTATTTAAGCTAAAATCAAGGCTGTCATTAGTTCCCCCGATGATTACGACTGGCGTTTGTTCCTCAATTGTGGTGGAGTCAACAACTTGCAACAAAGTTGCATTCGCTCTGACATAACCAAAGGCACAGATATTACCCCGACTAAAAGATTCAACCTTGCTAGCAATACCGCTACCTTGACTATCTGAACAGACAGTTATTTTGATTCTTTGCTTAGAAACATTTGTTGATTCATAGTTTATTTGTTTCTTTTTACTTGTAGGTCTTGAGTTAGTCCTTTTGTCGCAACTTGAGCGCTTGTAGTTATTTTCAGCATCCTCACAGTTGTTACTCATAACAAGGGAGTCCTGGTGCGTGGAATTTTCTTGAAAGATACTGAATCTGTTTTGTGTTGGAATAACTGGTTCAACATTACACTGATGACACTCTCTTCTTGAAGCTGATTTTGACATTTTCCAAGAAGAGTCAGGATGAGTAATCAAATTTACTTTCACTGGTATTTCATTGGATTGAGTAGATGTAGCCTTATTGTCAACAGAAGGGTAGAAAACAGTTTTGCCAATTTTTTTTATCATTACAGAATAAAAAGTGTCATCATTGAAGGTTGGATCATTATAAAGAAAATATGCCATAGAGGAGCGAATTTTGACCAGTTCAGAATCTGTTATAGTGGTCTTTTGGAAGAACTGTAAATTTATAGGCTTATCCTCTAGTATATCTTGAACTATAGACTCAATGAACCAACAAGTGAATATTCCACAGTCGAATGAGTTTGGTTGTTGCGGACAAATAACTGGAGTAAAAGTTGCCGTTGAAGATTTTCCTCCCAAGTAGTTTGAAATTTTATCAACAATTTTCTTAGCTGACACAAGGTTGTAATCTCCAAGGGAATCCAGGTGATAAAACACATTGACAGTTTGATCGTAAAGCAAACAACTCCAGTGACTACCTCCCTCTTTCTCCAAGTTGACAGAATCATTTACAGGCAGTATTAAGAAATCTTTGGAACCAATATTTAGGGGCTCCAATAAGTATTTAAAATCTTCTAAATTCTTAATTGCATGCACAATCAGGGGATTAAAAATCAAGCAAGATTTGTTTGTAAGAAATCTATCATTAATTATTTGGAAGTAATGTTGCAATGTAAGATCAGAGAGCCAACACCGACTCAACAGTTCGTGATTGGTCTTCATCTTATTAGTCATGGAATTGTCAGATAATGTCTTCACAGTAGGGGCAAGTGTTTCCATTTCATTATTATCTATTCCATCATTTGTCTGAGTACCTACAGTGTTGGTTAGTTTGGTTGATGCAGATGAATCTACCGACTCTTGACTCGTGGATTCATCAAGGTTCGAAAGAGAAGAATGAGTAGAAATAGAGGTACCACTAGTATTAATTACTTTCTTCACAGTAAAGTTAAAATTTTCAATTTTAAAAGGAAGATTTTTTTCTGAAATGTACTTTTGAAGATCTTTTTTGGAGCGAAATAGCCTACCTCCTGGTGACTTTATGTAAACATCAGTCTTGCCTTGACTCAAGCCATTTTTTCTTAATCTTTCCTCTCTTACCCAACCGCGAGGCAAGCCACAATTATTAGTGTCCTCTAGTGATAAATCCATTTTTGTAAGATAAAATGATCAAAAAATAATTGTGTTCCGATAAAACAAGAAGATGAAATAATAAATTATGTATTGTCACCAAAACAAAAACAAAAAATTAACCGATCAAAAGATCAATGATATATTGTCTCAAGTATCCAAGTTTGTTATCAGCTAAGAGGGCCGTATATCAGTAGACAAGTCAACACACCTTCATCAGTTCCTCAGACGGCCTTATCAGTAAGAGCAAAGGTCAGCTCACTAGCACTCCACTTCCTTGAGTCTTATCACTGATAACATCTAAGCTATAATCTTGAATTTCGTGAAAATAATAATGGAAATCCCCAAATTAATCAGGACTGGTTGTTTTTTATAAGAAACTAGTTTCACATTTTTGTAGAAAAATTTTAACTAAACATTTAGATATAAAAAACTTGTTACATTGAATAGAATTTCCCCTAAAACTTTGGAAAAACTGAAGAGCACAAATACTACAGGTCTTGTGACAACAGGGGCTTCCCCCTCCTCCTCCAAATTTCATTTATGTGGCTCTGATAAAAATCAGCGACTTTACAGTTACTTCCATGACTTCAGTCAAGAAAAGTTGTATTATCTATTGACTTGATTGATGCAATTTAAATTGTCAACTTGTTACTAAACAAATTATTGTAGCTCAGTTCTCAAGTATTTTACTACACTAGATTACCTGGGTTATCCGCTATCTCTCCATAGCAATAAGGGTAGGAGCTGTACTTGTGTTTACACAGTTTCTCTCCCACCTTGGTCCCACCGGTTGGGGAGTCAACGTCCCTCATCACTCTCACCTTCGGCATCAACTGAACCCAATTAATATATTATCATATGACCTTTGACATCAACTACACACAAACAATATATAGTCTAACCTCGGGTATAACAAATCTTAAGGGACTGAACTAAATATTGTATCAAGGATTTTGGTAAGCTACTGCTCATTGTAGGCTGATAGGCTACCGATACATTCTGTATTACAACAGAAGAAAGGCGATAATAATAATCAACTATCATAGGTGTGTTCATAGTTGAAAACTGTACAACGACCTCCCCTCTGATCTAAAAAAATATGCCATCTTTTAGAGCCAAAATTAAGGAATTATACTGTTATGATTAGTTGTTATTTAGATTTTCTTGTTTCTGTTTTGTTATTGTTCATATTTATTTGGTTAGTTAAGTTATTGTTACTTTACTTATAATATGACAAGAGTTCTTCTGAAAAGCAGTTGTACTGAGAAACGCTTGATCAATAAAGGCATTTTTATTTATTTTATTTATTATTAAAACAATAAAAACATTATATAAGTAATAAATAAAAGTAAAATCATACTTAAAGATAGTAAAAACACGAGCAAAAAGAATATAAAGAAAACAAAAATTATGTTATTCCTCCTTATGAACATTCCGGGGGGTTTTCTAGCGGGAGGGGGTAACATTTTTTGAAATTTTTTGAAACTAATTAGATAGGTTTTTATTATTTGAGGCACCTGATTAGAAGTTGGGTTGGTTAAAAAATAATACGTTATTTTCCACTATTAATTATTTTTTACAATTTAAATCATGACAAGAACTGCATTTTTTTTATAATAACTCACAATTCTGAAAATTTTAGTACCGTTGAAGTAGGCCTAACCCCATTTGAACCACGAACACAAACACGCTTCACAATAATCAACATCACGCCTTTAAATTTATGATCACTAAAACTGTAATATGGCTACTAAATCTGTACGAATAATATTACAAAACTAACTAAAAGTGTTAACTTATTACTGTATTTCATAAAATATTACAACTACAACCTGCTTGGCGTTTGCTTTCGTGGTGTACAACATACACTGAGAGATGTAAAAAACAAAGCTATATACACTAGCGCTCAGCACTCCCAGCGAGAATATTGAGAATCAACTCCAGTGAGCCAGCTCAAATCGGCCCATCCTGCACCATATATCAATGCATTGTTCCCTGATAGTCAAGCGCCGCCGGCTGGCGTTGCCTTGTCCATTACGTTCTTATGGGTTGCTAGAAGAGCCAGAAATCCGTGGCCCTCCAATGTGATAATTGCATTGTATTTCAACAAAAGTTATGACCCGTTGAACGTTTAAAATTGATTTATATGCAATTTATTGAATAATATCAACCAAATAACCTTTTAAGTATTTAAAAATATACTTCACTGTTTATTTTGGGTGGGCCCAGCCCACTTGGCCCTTAGGCAAGCGCCGCCACTGCTGACAGTAATTGTTATTTTTAATCACAGTTCATTATGATTGGCACTGAGGTCACTGTGGTACCTGGAGGTTACAGAAAGCAACACAATTCGTGAGAAGTTTTAGTGTACCTAAAAAAGAACAGTTTTACTGTAAATCAGTCATCTGTCTTGGAAAATATCTCACCTGAGTTTTTCTTTGCTTCTTTTTTCTGCATTCAGCAACCATAGTAAGACATTTCTCAGTAAAATAGAAGAAGACAACACCAAGCATGGCTACCAACCCACGCCATATGTTGGCGTCATGGTCATCCATATGGGACTCTACGTCCAGGTGACCCATGTGTACAGTGGTATGATGGCTGTGGGTCGCCATCATAGCCTGTAATCATGGTTGCAATTAGGGGTGTGCGAGTACTCGAACCTTCAAGCTTTTTGGTTGAGCTTTCCACTATTCAGCTCGGCTCCAGAAATTTTTAAAAAGCTTGAAGTTTGAGCCATGCTTTTAATACTAAGTAAAAATATATGGACAAGTAAATTAGACCACTTTTTTATATTCTCCATAAGAATAGAATGGGAGATTTGAATTTTCACTGTAACCAATAACTATACAAAAACACTTAGATATACTAAATAATTTGTTTTTAGCAAATTTCCCATATAGGAAATAAGCTATTACCATAAGTCCCGTGGTAAGACCTAGACCCGGGACCGATTTACTTCTTTGTTTTGAGGTCCTCAGAGGCCAAAAACACCATCCGTTCAAATTCATATATATATATATATATATAGGGTGTTTGGTCATAAGTGTTAAATCAAATTATCTCTCAAACTATATCATAATGGTGATTGAATGATGCCTATTTGAGGTTCCCAACTCAAACGGTAAGGGAATAAGAGATAAAATCAGATTTTTTTAAATAATGGTAGTTTTTATGAAAACCCCTATATTACTAAGTGAGAAAAGCATGTTTTGTTAAATCGTCATAAAGGTCATTTTTTAAATTATAACAAAATTTACAATAAGAATAATACATAAACATTTGGGAATTGAATGAGATTCTACGTAAGTTTCATCGTAAAATTCAACATTTTTAACAAAGAAAAAAACTTATTATTCAAATATGTTTTTCTTTGTTTTGGAGTTCCAATGAAGTAAAGTATTATCAAAAACTTTCTCTTCAGATTAGCTTTAAAATTATGTATTATGTATTATTACTGTGTAAAGTAATCATGGACCTATAGAGACTTAAACGCTATAAACCAAAGAAAATAAACCAACAAGAACAAACTGTCTAGATATTCTACTTACATGGGGCAAGAGATGGAGCAATGCGTCCCCGCAAAGAGTTCCCACCGCAAGAGCCACTAGGAACTGAAGCAGCTGATGATAAAACACAAGCTGCATCACCGGTATAACAGCAACACCCAGCAGGCCACACAAACTTATAATGATGATGCTTAGGGTGGAGTACAACCAAACTGGAACATAATACCTCTTATGTGATTTGATTATTGCAGACATTTTCACAACATTTTGGGATCTGAAACCTGATCCCATGATTAGGTGAGGAACCCCAAAATTAGATAAGTACACAAGCCCAGTCAGATCTCCAATGAAGTTAAAACTCATAGGTCTGGGGGTGTGTGTCTTGCTATTCTAATGGTAAGTGCAAGGGGGATAGATTCTATTCCTGGCATATCCGCAAACATTTTGTTGGATTTTAACTGCTTTGCCATACAAGTTTTTGAGCTTTCTTTAAAATTGCTACTGGCATAACACTGACAAAATTAAGCTGGACAATGACAAGAAAAAAACCACACAGAAAACTGCATACTAGTTAAAAAATCCTGAAAGAAAACAACAATTGAATAAGAACTATTTCTTTTTTGGGCCTTGGTTTGCCCAGCCACTTTTAGGAAGCCAAAAACAAAATGTGTTTGTCAGATACTCAGTTTAAATCACTAGTCTACAATACTTTAGCGATTTATCATTTATTTGTTTGTTTGCATTTTACTGTGTCACTACCACACTCTTACCACACTACCACATACATATTGTGTGTCTTACCACACTACTTTGTGTATTACTGTGTTAATACACTCACACACATACATATATAATGTTCTATTTGTTTTAAAATATCAATTAATATGGTTTTTATTAAATTATTTGTTGGTTTTTAAACGAGCTGAACTTGAATAATTGTTCACTAAATATGAACTGTATGTTACAGTATAGCCTTTTTTATGTTCTTTCACAGAAAGGTGCCACTGTCAACGAAACAGATGGTTTGAAAAAAAAAACGCATTGTTTTTTGCCTTTTGTTATCATCTATATTAGCTGTAAAAATGAATTATGAAAAATAAAGCACTTTTTTTTCTTTCTTTCTTAATCTTGAAAGGGAATGTTTTTGAAGATGGCTCCACGTAGCAGTTGAAACTAGTTGCATCAGCATTTGTATGGATTGCCAATAGCAGGTATTTAAATTTAGTTTTAAGCGAATTATCACTAGATTATACTGAAGATAACCTGTTGATCTGTCGTCGGCAGGAAGGTCACCGGATGTGTGATGTTGGCACACCTGGGGAGACATGTTGAGGGAGATTGGCATCAGTTGTGACAACAATACAGGGCAAACATCCCTGTACATGGAGGGTGTCAGGTGGATAGAACCACTGAGAAGACTAGCGCTGGAGATGCACTGCGGCAAAATTACAATTTCTTTAGTAAAATCAAGGTAAAGATTGTGTAAATTAGAGTGGCAAGCAGAATACACATGTGCATAAAAACCCTTTTCCCAACACTGAACAAAACCTATGGTTTTAAAAAGTGTTATGCAATGAATTAGAGAAAATATAGCCAAGATTTAGTGTAAGATAGTTCTATTTAAAATTGTCCTTTGAAGACCATTTATGTATGAGTTGGAGGTATAGAGAGAGTTTTTAAAATTAATGAGTTTATACGCCCCTTTTTTAATGTTTCTCATCCACCTAGCCTAGTAAAAACGTTGGACAACTGATTGTGTCAAACCAAGACCCTAGGCCCTACACTACGTGCTGGAGTCAAGCCGCGGTGACGTCACAATCAGCCTCAGCGCTAGCAATACACGGGGATAATGCGGGGTTTGGTATCACGCTTCGATAAAACTGTCCCTGATCGTCAAAATAAATTGGTAATATATATGTATTATATATCATTGTAATCTGCATAAACTTACAATTGCATCGGTTGCACTTATGGATCGCCAATGATTAACATAAATTTTAAAATCTGACAATAAAATACTTTAGAACATTGTACGGATGATATTTGTACAATAACTGTTTGCTTTTCATATTTTATTGATAAAATAATATTGTATAGGCTAGTTATATGTCTCTATGTCATTTTATGGTATAAAATAGTTTTTATCTTGTATGATAAATAGCTTATGTTGGAATAGTTAACATTGTACCGAGGTAAAATAAATATTCAATTTTCTTTTTGAAATGACCAAAACAAAATTATATTTTTAATCATTGGTAAGACAGAACAAGTAATAGAGTAGAGTATTTTGGTTTGTAGGTTGGTAGTTCTTGATGATAAGCATCTCAAGTCTTTGTCAGATAAGTTTACTGGAAATTGTGGTCTGGAAACAAGTGGTTGCTGTAGAAATTGTAAGTAAATTTAATATTGTTTTATAGTAAGATTTCAGAGAATTTATTGTATGTAGCACTTGTAGTGATTGTTAAGTAAAGTAAAGTATAATTTTCAAATAATTTTTAATGTGTTTTAACAAGAGTAGAAAAATTACAAAGTTCAGACTAACCTGTAGATTTTTGTTCTTGAGAAGCACATTTCACAAAGTGTTGTAAGGATCTTAAATCCACTCTTCATTATTCGAACTTGTAGAGAATAGTATTTATCGCCTTTGTTTGGTGTTTTCAGAAATCAACCACTGTAACCTTTTGGTACTTTTTGGAAGTTAGAGACCACTTATGCCAGTAGCTGAGATTAAAGTAAGATCCATCCAATTTAATTATTTTATAAAGTACGGCAATAATAAGAAATAATTATATTTTATTTATGAGAGTTTTGTATCAATTTTGGAGATTAGAAGAGTATATATATATATTAGAGCCTATTTTGTCTTATTAATTTATCTCACATCTACTACCAGCTTATTAGGGTTTGTTTTAAAGTTAAAGTATACTACCTTAACAAGTATACAACAAAGTATTAACAAGTATACTACCTTATGGCAATCATGGTAGGGGTATAACATTTAACTATTTAATTTATCTTAAAATTAACATTTATCTTTTAGGAAATACAAATTAAGTATAGCTCAATGTTTTAATATATTAACAGATTTTTATTAGATCTCATAAATTTCAATCTTAACAGCAATACCAATAGTAGATGATAACACATCAATAAATAACTACCAAAAGTCTACATATATTTCTCTTTTGAAATGCTTTTTAATTCAATTGTGAACAGGAAACAGGATTCAATTTATCCTTTTTCATTTCCAATGGTTTTTTATTATTTTTTATTGTCCTTTCCTTTTTTGTCTTATGCCCTTTGAATTGTTCATGACAAGATATAGAATAATTGTTTAGTAAGATACTACAAAAAAATTACAGACATTTTTCCATGAGATTCGCAAAATTTTTCCACAACATAGAAAAATTTTTTTTTCAAATAAAAGCCCTTCTTCAGTGTTTTAAGACTAACTTATTATTACTGCATTTAAAAAACTCTGTTTCGTGTCTCTCAGAGATAATAAACTTAAGGGTGTTGAAAATTTGATCTCGGATTTTTTGTTTTTGTTCAATTAGAGATACAATAAAAATTACATTACAAATAAAAATTAGAGATACAAATATATAAGAAATTTTTTTATGTTGAATATTAAGGGAGATATGGAGCTTGAAAGTATTAAATTTGTCATATTTTGATACCAATTCACAGGGGGGTGGGTAATGCCATTCTCACCAAAATGGGCATTCAGGTGTGGAAAAATAATATAATAATCACTAGCTATTTAAAATTCTAATTATAAAATTATAAATTATAATATTTAAAATAAACCACATAAAAAACGTAGACATATGACACAATTATTCCTTCTGAGAATAATTGTGTTTGCATCATGAAACAACCCGACGAATGGGCGTAATACGACGATGGTATGATTGACTACAGACACGAATAAACAAAGGTTCATCATACAACAAAACAAACAACACGGAGCACGTGGACATGGTGACACACAACGTTGTGTTTTATGGCAAGACGAGCTCAGTTCGGCGACTTGTGTGACGTAGCGCCCAAAGTGGAGGGGGTAGTGTAGTGGGGTCTTGGTCAAACTGTCAGGTGTTCAGTCAAAAAAAAAAAAAAACTTTATTATCATATAACATATAACTATTGCTAAAAATTGCTACAGCCAACATAACAATAACTACAACTAAAAGGACATTTACTAGACTTGGAATAGATTAAATCAACTATTTTTTTTGTTTTAAAACTGTATAGTGTACAAAATACAGTGCAATGACTCCAAACATTCATAAGTGCTTTCAGTGATAGTTTTAAAAATTAACTAAAATTGCTCTAATATTTTTATGATTTGCAAAACTCTTAATCTTCTTAATAGTAATAACCAATTTTTTTTTCAAAAAGTGTATGAATGATAGATAGAATATGTGTACAAAAAGATGTGTTCTGTAGATGGGTCTGAACATTGATTACTAATAAGCAATGAATGGGTATTGTTGGGACAGTTATAGGGTGAATCAACTTTTTTCTATTTAAGAATAAAGTTAACTTAAAACCAAGTACTTACCTGAGGTAATCTAGCATCTTCATGGATATGTGGTACATTTTGGGTTATGTTGTGAGCTGTGGAAAATATATTACTTTAATAAAGCTATTAATGTTTTATTTATAAAGTACTAGCACAACCCATCTTGGTTGATTGACAATACCAATCAAGGCAGTCCAATCAAGGCTCCAATCAAGGCATTTTTCACTTAAAGCTCACAACAATTTGAGTAAAACTAAAAAGCTAATGTTTCATCTACAAAAAATATAAAATACCCCTGCTGCAGCAAAACTGCAGACTAAAGCAATTACAATTTGTCTGATTGAATCTTTACTACAATATTTCCATAAACAAGTCATATTTATTCCATATTTAAAAACATTATATTAACCGAGTAGTAAGCTTTTCATATACGGGGAAGGGAAAAAAAGGTTTTTGATGAAATGTTAATAGTAGCCTATAGGATGAAATTAATAAATTTGTTGGCTTTGATCAAGTTGAATAACCAGTTCATTTCCTGTAAATCATAATTAAATTGAAATTTGGTTCAGTTGTAATCCGTAATGAAGAAAATGTGTGAGCAGAGAGTAGCGGGCAAAGTAAAATGTAGAGAAATCAGCAGTTATGTAAACAAATTCAAGTCAACAAAATGCCACTTTGTACAGCATATGGCCTGTAGACAAAATATATTTTTAGCCATGTGATACTGAATATATTATATAGTGTATTAATTAACATAACTAAAATTTAAACTTTTTAAATAAAAAAGTTTGTTTCTAACATGGCTCCCATCAGCTTTTTGAACAATCAGCTGTTACAGAAGTATCCATTTATTGATTTTGTTCTAGTCAGCAATCTCTAAGCAATAGGTGATTTTTAATTAGTTTAATTTTTATATTAAAATTATTCTCTTTTGTGAAAAATTTGTTTAGTTTATTTAACTTAGTTAGTTTTTAGGTCTAAGATTGATTTATCAAACTTTTTAAGTAAATCTCAATAAAATTTTAGACAATTTTGTGTTTTCGCTAGTTTTTAAATATAAAAGAAATACCTTAATCTTTCATGTAGTATTTGAATGCAGTAATTAAATAGTCAAAACAACACTGCAACAACATATTGATATACTGGGTCCATTCAATAAGTATTGGGACTGGTTCACTGTAGCCTCAACAGAGTGGTGAAGGAGGGTCCGATCTGTCGGGCTTGGTAGAGAGGGGTTACCCACCAGCACTTTGGTTCAGTCGCCTGCAGGCAATCGTTAAATACAAGAGATTGTTGTGGCGGGTGTTTTTTTCATTGTCTCGTCACGCCAATATGGAGCATACCGTTGAGCAATGCCACGCTTTGAAGTTTTACTTTAAACTCGGAAAATCCGCTTTGGAGACCCTTGCCCTCATTAAACAGGCTTATGGGGTTGATGCCTTAAGCCACACAAGAGTTTTTGAATGGCACAACAAGTTTAAGGAAGGCCGGAAACTAGTTGAAGACAAGCACCGCGTCCAACACCCGACGACCGCTTGAACTAAGGCTCAGGTGGCCAAAGTGAAAGACGTTTAGAACTCTGACAGACGTTTAACCATCACTCACATCAGTGAAAAGACCAGGATTTCAGTGACGACCGTCCACAATATCGTAACGGAAGATTTGGTGATGAAAAAGGTTGCGTGAAACTGGTGCCAAAAGCCCTGAGCGAGGGACAAAAACTGACGAGGGTGGAAATTTCACAAGAAATCTTGGACTGCCTCCAGGAAGATAAAAATTGTTTGGACATCCCTAACACCGGCGATGAAACCCGAGTGTTCCAGTATGACCCGGAAACAAAACGTTTAAGTCCAGAGTGGCACATGGATGAGTCCCGAGTCCGGAGAAAGTTTGGATGTCCAAATCCAAAATCAAAACCATGCAATTTTTTTGTATTGGTGTGGCATAGTTCACAAGGAATTTGTGCCTACTGGAACTACCGTAAATGCTGCATTTTACAAGCAGGTACCAACACGCATGCGAAATCGCATAACTCGTGTACAACCAGCCATCGTGAAGAATTGGCAACTTCACCATGACAACACGCTGTGCCAAACTGAGATTGTTGTGTGCCAGCTACTGGCAAAATTCAGCATTGCCACATTACCTCACCCCCCCCCCCCCCAATTTACAGCCCAGATCTGGCTCCACCTGACTACTTTTATTTCCACAAGTAAAAAGGCAACTGAAAGGTCAGCGGTTTGACTCCATCGAGGCGGTTCAAGCCGAGACAACTGCGGCTCTCAATAGCATTCCGGACACCGACTTCCAGCGGGCTTTTGACGAGGGGCAGACACGCCGAACTAAGTGTATCGAAGCAGGAGGAATGTATTTTGAGTATTAGGTACAGTAATTGTAATGATACCTATAAATTTTGATAAAATATATTTAGATTTTTCTAACCAGTCCCAGGCCGATATTTATTGAATAAAACCTGTAGCAGCTGCACCACATTTATATAAACAATAAATAAAAAAACAGCTGATGTCCTCGAAAGCTGTTAATTATTGTTGGCCCTACTCTTAGTTTTGGACCAAGACTTTCGGTCAAGTACATCAAAAGTATAAAATAAAACTTGAATTTTAGTTTGTAATAACACATAACACACCTCTACTGCAATGTCAAGAATACACAGCAATTTCTAAATTTATCTATAGCAGAAGTTTTTAAAACATAACCAAAGAAGGCAAAACTTACTTGAGTTTTTTACATGGCTGTTGGAAGGGCTAAGATTCTGAGGAAGGATTAGGTTTTCTAGTTTAATTTCTCTCAGCAACTTCTCAAAGCCTTGTAGTGAAATAATCTCTCCATCCCCATATTTTTCAAATACTTTATGAATGAAATCTGCTTTATTATCTGTCCAAATAGGCTTCTTATTAGCACCACCAAGTCTGAAAGCATTGTTGATAGTTTCAAAGAAATCCACCAGAGGCAATAAGTACATTCACACCTGACACCAATAGAAAAGCTGATACTTTTTGAAGTAGCCATATTTTAGACAATTATTCTTTACTGAAAGCAAATAAACACATTGTTACAAAGAGGCATTAATTGACGGATTTAAAGAAATAAAAACTTACAAGAGTGTTCACAATTGTTCCTATAAATTAGTGATATCAGTCAATATTGAAAGTGATTAGGGTTTATATTAAATAGGGTTAGGTTAAGCATTTTAACCTCACCCTGTCCATTGCAAGTAAAATCATCAGGTTGTGCAGTCTAGTTCAATCATTTAAACAAAACTTGAAGGGGATGTCAAGCAGTGATTCTGGCAGCAACGGGCGAGTAATAATGTGTACCAGCCATTGACATCCCTTGTATTTACAGCCCTACCTACTTTTTTTGACACTTCTCCTCTACAAGAACTTAGCTTACTTCAACATTTAACATATCAAAAATATGGTCCTGATGTTTAAATTTTTAAATACATATATATATTACAAGAAAGGGGATTAACCCTATCCCCCTGATCATCAGGATTTTGTATTGCCACTTAAAAAAGGTGAGCCAAATCAGGATTAAAGTTTCTTGTCCTGTTTTCAATTCAAAGGTTCACTTAGCTTAGAAGATTGCTATCAAAAGTCAACTGAATTTTATCACAAAGCAAGGAGTTAGGCAAGGAGATAACTTGAGCCCTCTTCTTTTTATTGTACTGCTGGACGAAATAATTTTATCTTATGAACCCCTACAGGAACACTGTAAACCCCTGTTCATTCAGCTACAAATTCCAACAGACATAAAGTACCAAAAACTCGAAACAAAATTCTTATGACTGAATCCACATAAACCACTATCCAATGTTGTAAAAAGCTAGCGGCAAAAAAGATTTTGGACATAGCAAATAATATTTATTGCTGTTTAGAAGAAGGTTATACTTACTGATTATCATTGTGTGAGAAGCAATTAACATGTGCACAGCAGAAAAAACAGAATACACAGGCTACTGCAAATGGACCCCCCATGGCTACAGCTTTCCTGAAACATGTCAGATAGCAAATATTGTACAGATGAAACTGTCACCTTTTCAGTCAAACATTAATATGTTGATAACAGGGATTGAAACAAAGAAATGTTGAGAAAACTTGTCTCAAGATTTGTGATTTAACCAAAACACATCATGAAAAATATACTACAGTGAAACCCCCGACTAACCGAAATAAAGGGGACAAAGCCACTTCGGACAAACAATTTTTTAGTTAATTAACAGTAGGAATTTAAAGGCTATGTCAATTCAAAGAGCTATACATACAACAGTCATTTTTAAAGTTATTTTAATTGCTGTCATCATAAAATCTATACACCATCTAACACACCAAATCTATTAAAATAATCAGCAGTTGTTGACCGAACTTTATCTATTTCACAGTATGAGACCCATGTCTGCTACATAGCATTCTGTTGGCTGAGCTCGTGCTATGGCAGACAATACCTGTTCCTTGGCTCATATTTTTCATGATGGTTTTGGTTTAAAAGCGTCCAGGGGTTTAATTGTATTTAAATATTTAAAACTAACTTGATTGCTTTTTGGAAAAAAAATTGCAGGTAAATTTTAAAACCACCAGGTTAAAAAAAATAGCCTGACATGATTTGAACTATAGTACCATTTCATACAAAATAAAAATTCCTAGTATTATATTTTTTACCCAAATATTTCCAAACAATAATGGTTTACATTTTTTATATATTTGCATAAAACATAGCTAACATAGTAAAATGTGCAAATGTCAAAACTAAGCCCACTATCCCAAAATCTAAGCACTGTGGTCTATGTTCAATCGTTCCTAAAACTATGTAAGTCCATCTAAGTTATCTTGAAATGTTATAATTATGTTCAATAATTATTAAGAAAAGTGGGTTTAGCATGAATACCAACAATCCTGTAGGCTACATTCATGAAATTTGACAGGACATTCCTAATGAAAAGAACTATGTTTTTATAGTTGTTGTACATTAGGGTTTTGATTATCCGACTTAGACCAGCCACAGCAAGATCAGATTAGCGGAAAGGTTTGGTAACATAGAATAAGATAAAAACCAAAGTTTTAAATGTATTAAAGCTCTTTGAGGTTATAACTTAGTATTCCATTGATTCCACTAAACTACTTCAGTTTCAATTGTAATAACTCACAAAATAAAGATAACAAACGTCCACTCAGTCATAAATTTCAATTTTGCACTAAGACTAAGATGTGAGAAGAAGCAAATTATTATTTAGGTATCAGGCAGTTAATGTGTGGTACAGTGTGTAAATAAAAAGAGAAGGTTCAGTCAAGGTGGACGTTAATTAACTAATGGCATAAATAATCAGGGCCGAATTTAGTATCTTGGCAAAGTATATTGTACTTGTACAAAAGAAAGGACATTTCTATGAATGCTATTGAAACTCAAAATACTTTTGGTAGATAAGTAGAAAATGCCAACCAATTGATAAATTACCTATAAAACCTCCATGTGAAGTAAAAAACACAGTAGGCCTACAAGAATCAGGTAAAAATGCACTCCATTTTGAGAAAAGACTTCTCAAGTTAAGTATCTCAAAGATTAGCATTAGTGATAAAAGCATATGACAGAGATAACTTAATAACATCTGACATCAATATGATTCGAGGCCTAGAAGTTAAATATCACATTGTAAAGAACATGGAGGTTCCAAATGATCTGACTTGAGCTGGTTTAAATCAATGTTTTACTCGGACTCAAAAAATCACCAATTTTCTGAACCAGGTGATGACCGAGTTATCCAGACTGCTGGGTTATCGAGTGCCGAGTTTGCGGGACTCTACTGTACTGCTTAAAGGTCATAACTAAATAAGTTATCAAGGTAAAAACTACCAGAAAATGTTAGTATAAAAAGTCAATGAATATTTAAACCTTACCAGAGGAAAATCCTTAAATGAGAAGTTCTTCAGGTATTTACATTTGGCTGCACCACCTGCAAATGAATATTAACAAACCATCATACAGTGAAAACCATCAAAGCATCTAACTTGTTTTACTGCAAAATAAACCTGAGCCTTTACTAAAGCATAACAAAGGACGATTACAACTAAAAACATCATAGGATTTTACATCCAAAGATCTATTTTTTATAGCCATATTAAAAAAAACATATAAAGCGTATAAATTAAACAAATTATGGAGGCACATATGCAAACAAAATATTTTGTTTTTATTTTGGTTGAAATTAAAGCCTGTCAAAAAGAAAAAAAAACTCTTCTACATCTGTGATAGAGCTTTCCCATCAACATTCAAACCTAACCTCGAAAAAAACAATAGTGATGGAACTATGGAACCTTTTTCTTCACATTCTGTTTCATTAATAGAATTAAGCAGTCCTAATGAATTCCTAAACAGTGCTAAGCCTCTGCAATATTCTTATTTAGTTATACTTGAATCTGTTAAATTTCAAAACTTTGTAGTCTGCAAAGCATGTGGTTCTGGTGAAATTGTTTTCGGAAGACTCAGAAAGTAGAATGGGCTGTGCAGCAAAAATTAAAATCCACTACAATGAGTGTGAGGCAAAAAAGGGTTTCATGAGCAGTTCAAAAACTAAGGAATGTATGACATAAAGCTTAGATTGAAAGAGGACAGAACAATTCTATGTAGGTATGTAGGAATGATCTACATACCTGGACCTCCAACTGATTTTATGAAGTACAACAGGGTAATAGAACCAGTCATAAAAAATATTGCTAATACTTTGTTATGTTATGTTATGTTGCTAATACTTATTGCTAATGTTATGTTATGTTATGTATGATAGAAGCTGTTCAAGAAGTTGAAGCAAAAACTGAGAGCACTGACCTAGCCGTTGTGGTGGACGGCAGTCAGTAAAAAAGGAGATATTCCTCTCTAAATAGAGGTGTCACAGTAACCGCCATGGCAACAGGTAAGGTTTTAGATGTCCATGTACCGTAATATCTAAATACCGCCACGGCTGCAAACTTGCAGGTAAAGATAGAGAAAAGATGGGAAACATGAAAGGGAGTGTGAGCTGAACTATGACAGAAGCAATGGTGGAATGGAGGTGGCTGGTGCAAAGGCGCTTTATTGTCGCTCACTAAGCAGTCGAGGGATGAGATGCCTACCTTACCTTGGGGATGGGATTTAAAGGGTTATGAGGGAGTGTATGAAGCTTAGCCATATGGCCCTGATGTAATAATTGAAAAGGAAGAGTGTATTGGACACGTGAAGAAACAAATGGGTGCCAATTTTATTGTTAGTTCTGCCCAGTGCACTGTAGAGGTCATGTTTTGTTTACAATTTGTTTCTTGTTATTTCAGTCATTTAAAACCTTGTTTAACCAAATAAAACAATTTACCATAAACAATAACTCGTCCCCTAGTTATATAACCAAACAGTAAAGCACCAATCATCAAATTAACCCTAAAATAATATAAACAAAATTTCGACGACACTAGCAATCAGTGTGACTAAACATGAACTAGACACACAACGAGCTTCAAAATTTACAATGGGATGAGAAGTCTACTTGTGTTGGATAGTCTATGCTACAATTATACGATAAGAAAAGATTCAACAAAACAGAAAGGAGAGCAAAAGAGGATCACAAAAGAGAAAGGAAATTCCAAAGAATAGCTAAAATTAGGCAAGATGAAGCTGGAAAGCACAATGACTACAACCCTGGGATGTTTTAACTATGTAAGTATCAGTTTACCCTCAATATCCTAATTAAGCTAGTAATATTGACTTTTACGACTGTTTCGCCAGAAATAACGTTTTTAATATAATAGCAGTTTGTCCCTTTTTCTCAGGAACTATAATACAATAATAAATGGTAGGAATAAATACTTGTCACAAAGAAGTTGGTTTTAAAACTAGGCTGCCTACTAAAAATATATTTAGGGATTGTGTTTTCCATTTGATAATAATCTTACAAATAATAGATAGAAACACACAAAATATGTATTTCCTTATGGCAACACAATCACTATTTGTTTAGAGTATGCTCACTCGCATCACTATCAACAATAAACCTTATCATTGTTCTATTCAAATTGTTCAGAAACACAGGTCATATCTATTTTGACCCACTTTCATTTAATTCCTTAATTTTCAATACCTTATGAGCTTCTTTTACAAGCAGTTTAGAGACTTCATTCATTAATTCATTATTATTAGATACTGTACATGATGAAATGTACAACTAAATTTAAATATTCAACAAGGCCAATATATAATAATTTGTTTTATTCACAAGCGCTTTTGGAAACTAGGTTTCCATCGTCAGGCTGTGTTTAAACTGGTACAAAAAGTAAATATTTACTTAATAATAAATAAATATTATAATATACTTTTTGTATCAGTTTAAACGTAGCCTGACGATGCAAACCTAGTTTCCGAAAGCGCTTGTGAATAAAACAAATTATTATATATATTGGCCTTGTTGAACAATTAAATTTAGTTATACATTTCATTATTAATTACCAATATCTCCGATATAAGTTATTAGGTACATGATCAAATAATAGATAAGTTCAATTAACAATTAAGTAACTTATTTCAACATATGTTTTGAAATAACCTTAAAGTAATTAAACCAAATAAAATGTGAGTTTTGGTCTTAGGCTATAACTGAAATAACATTTATTAGAGTGAAGGAACATGTGACCTTAGGCCCTACATAATTGCCCAATTGATCTCAGTTCAACGATTCTAAATTGATAAGTCTTTTATATTACCAGGGATCGGTAATAACAGTAGGCTCATAAACTGTTACAAGTGGAATAAATAAAAGTTTTTCAAGGAAAACATCTATACTAGGTCCAATTATTAATTTGTTTATGTTTCTGGATTTTAAATAGGCTACTAGTCAAAATTGAAGTCACATTCTAAGCTTCTTTTAAACTTTGGTTTTAATGTCCATTCATAACATGAAATACATAAAATACCGAAAACCACTCTTAAACACTGGGTTGACCTTAATGTATGGTAGGTACTTTGCTGCACTGCAACCACAAATACTAGGCTTAGGCCTACTTTTCTGAAGTCCCAAAATACTTTTGATATACAGGGTGTCCATAAAAAACGTTTCAGGACTTTGGGAAATGGATCCCCATACTAAAAGGAAGAAAAAAGTTTATGGGAAGGTATGTCCGAAAATGTATATTTACCCAGATATCCGCCATTTTGTTTTTTATACAAAAATATTTTTATCTGTGAAGTTTTTTATTCGATGATTATGAAATTTGGTAAACATATTAACATACACAAAACCTATAATAGAAAAATAATAAATTTGTTCCGATTGTAAATTTCAAAATGGTGGCCATTTGAATTTTTCTAACTTAAATAACTCAAAAACGGCTAATTCTATGAAAAAATGTCAAGAATACTTTTTTTTAGCATTTTTAATTGCCTATCAATCAGTACCAAGATCAAAAAGATCGAACAAAAGATAACTGAAATATTACGTTTTTTCTGTAAAAATAATGCAAAAATTAAGGGTTCCCCGACTAACTTTGCCTTATTTTTACAGAAAAAACGTAATATTTCAGTTATCTTTTGTCCGATCTTTTTGATCTTGGTAGTGTTTGATAGGAAATTAAAAATGCTAAAAAAAAGTATTCTTGACATTTTTTCATAGAATTAGCCGTTTTTGAGTTATTTAAGTTAGAAAAATTCAAACGGCCGCCATTTTGAAATTTACAATCGGAACAACTTTATTATTTTTTCTATTATAGGTCTTGTGGATGGTAACATTTTTACCAAGTTTCATAATCATCGAATAAAAAACTCCACAGAAAAAAATATTTTTGTATAAAAAACAAAATGGCGGATATCTGGGTAAATATGGATTTTAGGACATACCTTCCCATAAACTTTTTTCTTCCTTTTAGTATGGGGATTCATTTCCCAAAGTCCTGAAACGTTTTTTATGGACACCCTGTATAAGTAGAAAATTTCAACTAATGGATAAATTATATATCAAACCTCCATGTGAAGTATAAAAAACAGTACAAGAATTATGTAAAAATGCACTCCATTTTGAGAAAAGTCTTCTCAAGTTAAGTATCTCAAAGATTAGCATTAGTAATAAAAACATATGATAGAGATAACTTAATAACATCTGACATCAATATGATTCATCAAAACTTATAGGCTTAGAAGTTAAATATCACATTGTGGGCCTAGGGGGCAAAAAGAATTTGGAGGTTCCAAAGTAGGAATACGAGAAAACTAAAAAAAAAGTTGGAATATAGGGTGGAAAAATGTTAAAATCAAAATTGCAGGATTCCATATAGGCCTATTGTTTGTCAACTGTGCTTGTCGAGTGCTTGGAAAAAGCATAATTACTCTACATCACTATCCCATGCGGCATTGATACTGTGAACCCAAAATCTTCTCTTTCCCCTTAAAACTTTATAATCCTCTTCTGCAGCTAGTGCCAATGGTAATAGCAATCTACCAATAGCAATCTTCGTCACTTCTACTGCTGGAACTCATATCACACTAACGGAAACCCCAACTTATATCATTTACTTGCGAAAAATTACAGTGTCTGTCATCCACTGGCTTTTGGTGCTCAAAAACGACTGAACTGAGCGGACCGAACTGACACAGTGTGCAATATGCCTAAAAAAAGTGTGTTAGGTAGGTAAATTAAAAATGAGGGAATGTCTACTGAAGACATATATGCGACAGAAGTCTATGGGTAGAAACCGGCCATCGCATATGTGCGTCGCTGGTCCATGTGAATGAAAAATTGTGTACTAACTTATTGCAGTAGCGAACGTGTTAAGAGAGATTTTTTTACCGGAGACCAAAATGACTAGGTACATCAATTGGATATAACATGCATTATTTGACTTACTGTCCAAATTTGACATGACTGTGATTAGCCGTTTTTACTCCCAGAAGGCAGCAATGTCTGCGAGGATTGAGTTTAATGTGTCGCCGCCGCTAGCTGCCGCATTTACTCCGCCAAGTAGGTATTGTTAGGTTTGGTTATTATATATATGTTTGTCGGACTTTCCTCGTTTTGCTATGAATCGAACGATATCAGATGAATCATACTTCCGCCCGCCAAATACCCCAGATACATGTGGTGACAGGTAATGTGCACGCTCAAGACAACGACCTGACCTTGGCCTACTCGGAGCCTACTCGTTCAATTGATAACGAAACGAGGAAAGTCCTACAAACATATTTACGATAATGCAACCTAACATAACCGCCGCAGCACACTGTATAAGGGTGGCCTCGAGCCGGATAATACCAAAGTACCAAATATTTTATTAAGTTAAGGGGTAGGCCTACAGTTTCTTAACTGGGCTACGCTAATATTGATTGAAACTATCAATTCGATTAGTAAACCTTCATGCGACTTTTTCACCATCAGCAAGTTTGGTTGGTTAGGTTAAATTAGGTTATGGTTATGATAGTTTAATTTTATAGGCTAATAGATATTTTCTAAAATAATGATTAGGCCTATTGATCGATATTTTCAATTCGATAATTTCAATCAATATTAGCGTCACCCAGTTAAGAATCTGTACCCAAGTTAAGTTATCTATTCGACTTCGGAAGCAAGACCTATCAGCATTAACTCAGGCTATGTTAAAATGAACCTACCGTAGGCCTATTTCTTAGTTGAACACAAATTAAGTTAAGTTAGGCCTAGGGCCTATTAAAAGTTTGAACAATCTAAACTTAGGATTCTAAATTAATAATTAGATATATAATACCTATCACCAATTGTGGGACAGAAGTCAATCTTGCCTTAACTTAGTCTTAGTTAGGCTAAGACTAATGTAAGATATAAACCTTAGCCTTTTAGAAATGTTAAGCTAAACTTTAGATGGGCTTAGGCCTAGGCCTATAATTGTTCAGATGCCCCCCTATTAATAGATATCGCGTACACTAAGAAGTTGGGTAGTTAGAAAGTTTATGGATTCGTAAATCTAAAACCAATATCAATATCCCAATGCTTACACAGGCACGTAACTTTCGCCAATGGGAATAAATTTAAAATATAAACTAGGGTGCTGAATCGACAACATAACCAAAAACAGCCTCGACCAAATGTTAAGAAGACAGGGAATTCCCAAGATATCTTTCACTTGTGTTTCCTGCTCTAATAACAAAAATAACATTTGTCAACTAATGATTAAAATATATGAGTTATTCAAAGTAAAAAATGCATTTACCTGCTCCACAATCAAAACCCGATATGGTTGGTTAGTTAGCTAGTAGGCTCAGTGTTGCCAATCCCTTTTTGAGAAATTACCCTCAGTCCGGCCCAAAATTACCCTCGAATACCCTCGAAAACCACCAACGTCGTAAAACTAGAAACTTTTACATTACTAGGCCCTGTTTTGAATATAAATGATTGATTTTGTAATGGAAAATTGAATATTTAAACAATTTATTAAAATCAAGGGTAAATTCAGGTATTAAAAAGTGTTGAAAATATAAACAAATTACAGGAACCTAATGGAATAATAATTTACACTAGAGTTCTGCACCGCACCCACGGGAACCTCAGCTTGTGCATGTGCAGAAAGCTCTTATTATTGCTGCTCTTGGAGCACTTTCCGAGGTAACTGTTACTTATTCTGCTTCTGATGTGTATTAGCTTCTAACAGCTTTCCCTTGAAACTGTAATCTAACAATTTCACTCATAGCTCAACCTAACCTAGGCCTTATTAACAATCACTCTTTCTTGAGAAGTCCGAAAAAAATAGATTAAGTGAACAGTTAAAACTTCACTTCATAAATAATTCATGCACACACAACAATTTGTCAATACTTATTTAACAAATCACTTCAGCTTCAGAACACTCAATGCACGTAGCAATTTCATTTTCATAAATCATAATATTGACTTTCATTCAAGCAGCTCAGGTCAATTAAACAAACATCGGAACACCTTCACAATGCACAGTTTTGCAACTGCAACTGTTGAAAACAACTATCTAACCTAGTTCAAGAAAGATATAGATTGAAGCTATTAAACAAATAGCTGCTATCCCAGGAACTGTTCTATGTTCCAAGGCTTTCTGTGGAAGTGGAAGCATAAATTCCCAATGGGTACGGAACGTCGAGTATAATCATAGACAAAGAGAATTAATAATTAATTTACTAATAGATCTTACAAACACTCATAAATCATGTATCAGACGACTGTGCAACACATTCCATAGAGTATTAACAGTTTGGGAAATAAATAAATTATTATTACTGTATTAATATATGTTGCACTCGGGTTGTTCAAATTACCCTTTTTTACCCTCGAAAATTAATTACCCTCGAAAATACCCTCGAAGCCCCAAATTACCCTCGAAAAGGGTAATTACCCTCGAATTGGCAACGCTGAGTAGGCTAGTTGTTCTTTCTAGGATAATAGGCATTCGGTTCGGTGTTTAGTGAGTGTTCTTAAAAAGGTACAAACAACAAACTAGCCAACAACTGGAACTGAACTGACCAATAAAAACGAACCAACCAGGGCAACCAGCGAGGCCGACAGCCGAATAGGGATCGAGTTCGAGTTCAAATTAAGGCTTAGGACTGGACTAGACTGGACTAGGTGGAGTTGGAGAAATTGAAAATCATCAGAACGGGAACCAGAACCAGAACAGGATAACGATAACAGTAACAGTAGTAGTAGGCTTTGTGGCTGTACGTGGCTGTACTCAATTTGGTCATTGCAGTATATCAATTTTAATGTAATATGTGATCGTATACTTTCTCAATACATTTGGAAAATATTTATCTTTTATCTACTTCGTCGATTATTATTTATATAATCGACAATTTTTTTTTGTCCTAGGACGCTAGTCACGAGCCCAGAATTGTTTTAGCGAATTTCCCATATAGGGAATAAGCTATTACCGTAGTACTCATGGTAAGACCTGGACCCGGGAACGATTTTTTTCGTTTTGAGGTCCCTAGAGGCCAAAAACACTATCCGTTCAAATTCATATATATATATCAAATGGAACCCCTTAATGCAACGGTGTTTTCCATTGAGCGGCAAGCATAGCGCTGCCAACTTACCCCGCGTCGCGTTCTGTCATCAACAGTAATGAAATCGCATAATGTTTGTAAATCATTGTAATACTGTAGATTGAACTTACTTCTTACTTCTTTGATGCGTACTTCTAGCTTCAAGTGATACCGACCGGACGGTGTCTCTCACATACATGGCTTGCCAATCTCCAACAGTTAGGCTCAGTCAGAATTATTTTGAGAGAACAGTCAGGTTGGAGTTTTCTCTTCAGCTCATCTCTCCCATCTGACTTGCTGGGACAATGTGTGGACAATGTGTTCTTCTAGAGTCTCTTATTCCAATTGACAAACGAGACACAGGGGTGACTCTGTGAGGTTAAATCGAAAGAGATAGGATTGTGTAATTATTTGTGTAATATGTCCTGTTCTTGCTCTTTAGGCAAACGATGCTACTGATCTGGAAAGGTTTTGTAAATTTCGATGTTGTTGGGTTCATTGAGGATACAATAAAGTTGGCGGCTAGTAGGTTCACTATTCCATCTCTTTACCCACCTGTGTCTCAGAGTGTTATGAACTGTTGCTATGCAACTGGAGAGAGTTGGTTGCTTAGGTGGTATATATTTTTAGGTAATGAAATATTTTTGCCTGAAGCTGAATTCAGGAGATGGGATATTTCTTGTATTCTATGATAATAATTTGAAGACTTATTGTTTTAGAAGCTGTAGTGCGCTTTTTGAATCACTGAGGATGCATATGTTCTCACTCTCCAATCTTATGCAGTGGGTAATTGCTGATGCGTTGATGGCAAGAAGCTCGGTTTCGGTGCTTGAGCATGAATTTGCTGGATCAAAAAAGGGGGCGTTAGAGTGTTCTGCGAAATAGCTGGCTCCAGATTTTGGTTCGATGGAGTCGAAAGACCCATCAGTAGAGATCTTTTAATGTTTGTGGTTTGTGTTTATGATTTCTATGGCCGCAGCTCTTTGTGTTTCTGAGGATCTTTGTTGACGTGAATACTGGAAGATCTAGCTCAATTTTCGGAGGTCGAAAGCACCCAGATGGGATTCTGTTGACTGTTGGGTATGGCATTGGATAAATGTTTGGTGTATTTTCTACTATTAATGTTGTTTGGAAGGCAAAAGAGGACTTGTGATAAGTTTCTTGTGGGTTTAGTCTTAGAGCTGGATTTGATGAGGGATCTGCAGAAATGCTGAGGGACTTGTGCCAGATTGCTTTTTGTATGCATGTTCTCACTCTCAAAACTTATGCAGTGGGTAATTTGCTGCGTTTTGAGCAGCCTCTGAACCTCTGAAACCCCTATTTTCACCGTACCATGAACAATGGATTAGGTTGTTCATTGTTGTTTACCAAGCACGTTAATAATTCATTTTCCTCCTTTTCTCCAAGTAATATATTTGCTGTCAACTGTGCTTTTTCCATGACGGTCAGTAGTGCAATTTCAATTTCACTAGTCACTATAGTTGTGGGAGTCGCGGCATAGGAATTGAGACAAGTGACTCCAGCCTTACGGCTGTAGACGCGCGGCTAGAGTCGTAACAGTCACAGGATAGGAAATGGACCTTAAAGATTCCACCCGACGACAACGACGAGCATAAAAGTGGACTTTGGACATCGAGCCGCAGCCGCGCATACCTATCTTATGTCACTGCCATCACTGCTCTACCTATTTTGATAATTTCTTGTCTTCGAGAGCCAACCAGAGTGATTAAAAATCAAAAGCTTCGATTTACATTCCTAAACTTCACACACATTATTTCGATTCTTATAAATCTGTTGGTGCAGTGCTCTTGATGGTTGCAATGTTTTTGCTGTCACAATTTAAAAAAAAAAAAAAACAGGGTTTACTATCATTTGTGTGTTATTCCCAGTTTCAAGAACTAATGATTAATTAAATTGGTTTACCTTATGGGTTCCAGGTTATTGTAGATATTTCTATGCTTGATGTACATTTTTCCACAAGTGTGGAATCTTCAGGCAGAAAGTTTATCAAATCACTTAAAATGCAAACACTATTTTACTATTTGTATTTATTTACATTATCGGTCGGCAGACGCAGACGAGCAATTAAGGGACAATATCCAGTCAGTCATATGTTATACATGTAGTGCCTCCGACCAGCGCTTGCGCTCGGATTCCTGCGACTGTGCCATAAATCGTCCGCAGACCAATAATAAATAAATGTAAATAGTAAAAATAGTGTTTGTGTTTTAAGTGATGTGATAAACTTTGCTCCTAAAGATGTCACACTTGTGGTGAAATGTATATCGAGCGTAGATTATGGATATACAGAGTGGAACGAAGTTAGTGTTAACAAATTGTATGTGCTAAACTACTAGGTATTGGTGACAAAATGGCACCAATTTAAGTTGCCATACCTTCACAGGTAGGGAATAACAGACAAACTAAGATTTTTTAAATATTTGTATTTGCTTACATAAAATGGCCATAAGAACACTAAACATTGTTTTTATTTCGATCTTATTGTCATTTTCATAAGCCTTGTTAAATTTTCAATAATAATAGTACAGAGTTATTGAGATAAACCATCTGTATAAGCCCTTATTTTGCAATGGAAGTTTGAATTTGTCACTTATGAGAAAAATTCAAAACTTTTACATAAGTTTTTCTGCTATAAACTGGACTATATATAGTGTGTAAAATATTACTAAAAACTTAAATTAATAACCTTTAAAATGATGTATGAAAACTTACTGTTTCTTTGATTTGTTATTCTTAAATTTAAAGAGTTTTTATTAAAAAACTTTGAACGGCTAAGTTTTGATTTCCTTATGATAAATAGGTTCACATACCTTATAAATCACATACAGCTCAATTTTATAGATGGTCATTTACTTGTTTCGGCTTGTATCGGCCATTGTCAAAACATCACAGTTGCATGGTGAAATCCTTGTCATTGTTTGTTACTAAAAGTAAGTACACATACACGGTCGAAGAAAACGAATAATCAGGACAGACAGATAGAGATTTCACGACTAAGAAACAAGGAGCATAAACCAGATCCTCGTTATACAAAACAAAAATCATCGTTTGCTCAGCATTTGGTCGTTAATAACCATGACATGAACGATATTAGTAAAGGCCTTGAAATTCTACATGTTTGCAAAAGGGGAAGCAGAATTAACACTATCGAAGAATTTGAAATTTATAAGGCACAGGTTAATGAGAACAAAAATGATGAGAGCATAATTCTGAATAAAAAACTTTTAAATACGACCACATTTTCAACAACATTTTAAGGCCGGTCTACTGGGGCGTCATTTGGGGGGGGGGGGCATTTGCCCCCCCTGGCTCCTGGACTAGAGAAAAAAATATGAAAGAAAGAAAGAGTTTTATTTCTCCATAAATATACAAATATGTACATAGAGAATAGTCATAAATTAATGATGAGTAAGTACAATGTCTCTCAAAGCTTAGACTAACTTAGCACTACTGTTAAAAAAGTCATTCAAAGTATAAAATGCATTGTCATACAAGTATTGCCTGACCTTCAAAAAACAATTGTTAAAGTCTGTGTCTTTTTCTAATAATAAGAATTTATTAATTACCCTACGAGTCATATAATCAGGAGATTTTTCAAATTTCGCTGTTGAGTGCGAGGGATATACTATAAAATTACGTCTTGTGATATGCTGTACTTGTAATATACAAGTATTTTCTCCTGTAAAATCCTAAAATGCACGGCAGACAAAAATCCGCCTATTCTTGTACAGTAATTCGAAACAAAAATATAATTTTTTTATTGTCTTAGATGGCACATTTTGAGTTTACATAAATTAGTAGTTTTGTTATTCATTTACTTTTTCTGTTTGGTTCTGTACGATCAACCACTTACTTCTAGTTTATATATACATAAACATGCAGATTTTCTTAGAAGCATTGCTTTGTCATTTACTTTTATGAATTATTCAAGCATTAAAATTGTACACGTTTATCAATTTTACGTAAGTTAATTTATTTTGAACATTGTAGACTAGCAGTTTATTATAGGTAGTTAAATAGCACCTTTTGTACTATTGTGTCAAATTATTTTATTTATACTGTTATAAACTATAGGCTATGAATACAACCGTATTCATTGCTAAATGTTGTACAAGAGGAATTGGTCATGAATCTAATAACAACATAATATTAATACATCATGGAACTATTGATCACGTTTCTTAGATGACTAACTTACTAACATATTATTATGTTTCTGTCTGTTGTCAAATAATTGTTACTTTCATTAATTTTCTGTTGATTTTATTGTTGAATTCATCGAACTGTACAGATGTTTTCCTTATTTATGGAGGGTCAAGAGTGAGAAACATAGTGACTATGATAAGAAAAAGACTTAGAGAATTTTGAAAAATACAAAGCAGTAGATTTGAACGTGAACAGAGAAACTATTATGAAATTGGTTGTCTTTTTAGTAACCAAAGTCTTGACCATAGTGAGCGCCGTCGTCGCTCAGACTTATTTCTTTGCTTTCTTGTAACACTGGCTGCAGAAATCGACCACAGTAACACATCTTCCATCATATTACATGCACATAAACTGAAAGTTATCACAAAACTACACTATAAGTTGGTGCGGAAACCTGTACTGTGTGGACGCATTTCTTTGCAACGACTTGACTACAACGTTTTACCTGCACAGGTAAAACGTTCGCTTTCGCGAAATCCTTGCGTGGGGTGCCTTTAAGTTCAGTCCAGTCTGCATCCTGACCTTCACCGCGGTATGCGTCCAGCCCGTTTATTTATTGTAATAGGCCTATTAAAACTTTTTATTAGTTTTCGTAATGTCTTTGTCCTGTCCGTGTATGTGAATGTACTTTTAGTAACAAACAATGACAAGGATTTCACCATCCAACTGCGATGTTTTGACAATGGGTTGAGGAGTAAGTTGGTTGTTCTCTCTACACATGCCTTGGTTAGTGTTTATGACATTCTAGTTCTCACTGAAACCAACCTTACTCCTGATATAAGTGACTTTGAGCTGAGCTTGGTCTTCCTGGCTTCAGGGGCGGCGGAAGCAAATTTTTGTTAGGGGGTCAGAAACCTATGGTGGAGGACCACATCCGGGGGGTCTGGGGGTTCCTCCCCCGGGAAAATTTTGAAAAATAAAAGCCTTAAAACGTGTTTTTAGGCTACCTGAAGAACATTTTTCTTCAAGCAGTACCGGTAACAAAGAAAATTTACAATTTAACCTACTCTGTTCATTGTAAAAACATTATAATAAATAATACACATACATCTCAAACAAACATAAAATGAAGTACTGGTGCCCAGATTTTACTAAAGCTGTCAGCAATGAGTTGCTGCAGACGACAGAGAAGAGTAAACAAGCTCTAGGCCCTAGGGATTTATGTGTTCGCGTAATTTCGGCAGGCTCTGCCCCTCCCCCTCAAAACTGAATTAATAATAAGTTAAATTAAAATTGGCTGCTTGATTATAGTTAATCACAAAAGTAAGACGGTAGGGTATAACCAAGTAAGTGTGTCCACTGGGGATAAATAATGGTTTACACAAAAAATACGGTACATACTTAAGTTCCGACTTTGACTATGACGAATACTCAGTGCGAAATTCAAGTGTTACCTGTTAGTTAACTCTCCAAAATTCCAATACGATCATGAACATCAATTAAATTAATTATTACTTTTATAAGGTTTTGTGAGTATTAAGACCCTTCATAATAAATGTAATAGATTATTATTAATAACTAAATTGTTTATCTTTGTACTTATCTTCAGTAACTGTTATTAGGCCTACTTATACTTTTCTTCTTGGGGCGAAAAAATAAACGTATACAGTACGGAATGCTTTATATCTTTAATTTTTTTATATGAACCCCTGACCCTTGACCCCCCTGACCCTTCCTAAAATTTCAGGGGGGTCAACTGACCCCCTGGTCCCGCCGCCACTGCCTGGCTTCTCAATATTCAGATGTGACAGAACTAACTGGACCAGTGATAGCAGGGGTGGTGTACTCCTTGCTACTTATTTATGTTATTTACAGATTGTATTCCTGAAGGTTTTTGTACTTCAGCTAAGGCTTTTGTGGCTTCCTGACATACATTGCACTCAGCAACTAGTTCCAACACAGTGGTGCCCCCTACGTATAAAATTTTAGATATTGTACAAGTGTGCAGTGTAGAATAAAAAGTAAAATAACATCAACAACATTAAAATGATGATTAAAGAATGCTAAACCCAAAAAAAAGGTTCAAGGATTTAACAAATATTTATTAAAACATATTTTTCGTGAAAAATTTATTTGAGAGTAAAATCAATACAATAAAAACCATTTTGTTTTACAGATCGACACAAATTTCAATACTGAATTACAAACCTTGAATACACAGCTGATTCACTTTGAAGATTGACAAGATTAAACATTGGTCAAAATGGAATGGACCCAATTTAATAAATGGTATTAAACTATTAATTTGTAAGTGTTATACTTACAGAAGTCAGGACAAAAAATATAATTGAAAGAGTTTAATCGTGGCACATATAACAAGTGCTTGTTTTATGTTGTATATCTTTAACTAGGGTAAATGCTAATTTTTTAAGTAAATAGGCTGAGTATTCTCATTGGTTTCAAAGTACTTAACTCAGAACATTAAGTATACGGTTTTAGACACATATAAATCCTTATTTGTTTTTAAGATATATTTACAATACCAAAAAGCTTATCTGAATACATTAAAACACATTTACAATATAAATACATTGCCTTATAAATAAATCTGTTGACTAAATTAGTGAGACAACATAACAATGGGAAAGAAAATTTTACACAAATGTTCAAATCATTCACAAAAAGTTAAATCAATAATAAAAAAATGTAGTTCTTTTCAGAATCCATTTACAGTAGGGAGTCGAAAATCCGAAACGTCAAAAATCTTAACCGCTCCTGAGGGTTTTGAAATATTGAATTAGCACAGAGACAACAGATCCAGTCTGTGTTTTGTTCGTTTCCAATGTATAAGCTCTTCATATTTTTTTCAAGAAACGAATTACAGTAATATAACAAAAATACCTAAGTACAAAAACCATTATTTTTATTTCATTAAATAATGAAAAGTACTTGATACTAGTGGAATGTAAATTCATTGTGGAATAAGATGCAATGTCTTAAGTTGTATAATAATCTAATCAAGTTAACATCAATATAAAAACACTTATTTGTTCTTTTCCAATACAATTCGTCAATAATAATACTGAATCTGTATTTTTAATACTGTAGGCCTAATTTTGTGTCTATTAGGCATTTCTAGGCTATGTTTGAAAATCCAAACAAATCGGTAATCTGAACTACCTACGGTCCCAATTGGCTCGGATTTTTGACTCTCTACTGTAGATAAAGCTACATTAAAACATTAAACTGCACTTTGGTGGTTTGACTTGGGTCCAAGCTGCAAAAATTAACAATGTGACATGTATTGGCAGCAAAGAGCAAGATTGTGCATTTTTCCCAGGGTAAGTTATTTATTGTGTAAATAAATCAATATCATGCTCGATATTAAACTAAAATAACAAATTTATAAGTTATATTTTAAAATTATACATTAGATTAAAATATGATTGCATAACTATTTATGTGGTTTTACAAGTTTTTTATTATCAGTGAAAAAGTATTTTACAGGCATTAAGAAAACTGGGTAGGTTTCCAATACTCAAAGTACGTAAATTGTTTTGTTTCAGAAACTCACTGTGGCAATGGTTTGGCAGATATTATTGCTAGGCACTGAAAAGCACCTTCTGCAAATGTATAGGCACTGTTACAGACCTTTTCCCATATGGCTACAACAATCAACTGATATTGATACCCATTAGAAATACAGTAGCAAAAGTGTTGATTTGCAAAAGGAAGATTTGTTTGGGGATTGTTTAAATTGAACTTCGGTATTTTAGGTAAGACTTGTTAAGACAGTTTTCACATTTAGTAATAACACTACTATTGCAGAGACATCATTGAGGGAAATTAAATATTAAACCATTTAGGGGTCAAGATAACACACATTTTTGTGGTTAATCCGGGTAATCAGGTATCAAACTATGGTCAAACTTTCAATATTGATGAGTAAGGTAAATTTCTACCATGTTTTACTATTAAGAATTCTTTGATATGAATGCCAACCATTTGTCCATTAAAATGTGCTCCCTTGATATGTACAGTATTTGACTGTATTTATTTATAAAAGTGACAAGCCTAATAATATGACTTTTCACTAAAATACAAATCACTGTGGATAAGTATGAAATAGTTTACTACTCTCGATCTTTAACAAACTATTACAAGATTCACTTACTTTATAAATTTTGTTCAAATAAGTGTGGCTTATACACTAATATTGTTGTGGTTCTAAGAATGATATCATGTCATACTCGGTACAACTTAAGTGATAAGATGGTAACTAAAGAGTGCTGGAAATCATTTTCGCTCTTTAATACCCCACCAATAAATTGCTGTGTTTATGTTTTGTTGACAAGTCACAAAATAAGTGCAAAAGTGTTTGTAAGAGTTGAATATGCTGTTAGGACTTTCAGCGAGTATTAAACAGAACATAAAATATATAAAATGTATATAATAAGAATATATAAAAAGTTGATCATTATTTTGCTTTGTTCTACAAAGTGATGTAAAAATATCACATTGAATGATCAAATAAAAAGTTAAAATGAGTCTTAAATAAATAAATACTGTTTTTTAAATCATAGGGACGGATTAGTAATGTATACAAAGTCAATTTTGTACTAAATTTACTTATTATAATAGTTTTGTGACAGATTTGATTCAGAGAGTTTTTTTTTGCTATGTGTGACTGATTAGTTTTGGTAATACTCAAAATGCAAAGACTATGCATTACACTTCTTAAGGGTTAAACATAAGTTTTGTTCCAATTAAAAATCAGTCTCGATTAAATGGATTATCTTTACGATAACTGTTTGAATTTTCATTGGCATATTACAAAAAAGGAAAAAATAAATAAAAGAAAAAATTATGAATGTACAAATATTACAACATTATTCAATTTTTATAAACTGCTGTCTTTTATTTATTATTACCTCATATAAATGTGGACATGCTGCCATTGGTAATTCCCTACTTGCAAGTTATTTGTATGACATTGTATAAAGATTTGTAAATATTTTCCAAAACACTGTTAGTAGGTTTTATAAAAATAGTAACTTTCTGGAATACTACAGTAACATTGCAGGTAAAACGTGTGACGTAGTAAATACCTGGAATGTGCATACAAAAATACTTAAAAAAAGTGTTTAACCCTAATAACTTTGTATTGTACTGAATATATAAATGTGACATTACACTGAGGGTTGTAAAATATCAAATGTATCAAAAAACAATTGCGCGAATATAAGTTCATTGATACTAGTGGAATGTAAATTCATTGTGGAATAAGATGCAATGTCTTAAGTTGGATAATAATCTAATCAAGGTAATATCAATATAAAAACACTTATTTATTCTTTTCCAATACAATTTGTCAATAATAATACTGAATACAAAACACACTTGTCAAAAAGATGACAAATACAGAAACAAACTGCTCAAAAGACAAGCAACAGTTAGACAGAAATAATGAAAATCTTTTGACTAAAACACTACCAACTCTGAAAATGTTGGTACAGATCTATAATTTTGGAACTCAAAATTGGCTAGCCTACTTAAAAGTAAGTAATCTTTAAAAGTACGTCAGGTGCTAAATGGAATGATTAAAATATAAGTAATATAAAATAACATAGTATACAAAAAAGTAAACAAAACTCAGATCTAAGTCTTATTGCTAAATAAAATAAAAACCTGTATACACCGAACAGAAATAAATGTTGATAATCAATTTGTACAGAGTTTGCTTAAAATAGAGCTGCTAGAAGGAAAGCACTTACAGCAAGGATCAAGGGAGAAGAAGTGATTCTAGAAATGTGGTTATCCGCAGTGAGTAGGCCAGGATAGTTGATGTTCGGCAATGGGATTTCTGCAAAAAACAAATGCAATCATAAATCAAGTAGTTAATAAGTAAAACTTACTTTTTAAGGCCTTTGTCGAGATAGCAAATATCCTAAATGGGGAGGGTCTATTCTTTACACAATTCACAAAAGTATATTGTGAAGTTTTGGAGTTTATTGTACCAGGATCTTTCCGTCTCTTCCAATCAGCGAGTACAGCGACTCCCTAGTAAAGTAATTGTGTTCTATGTTTTACCTTGGAAAACTTAGCGCTCTTTATGAATTTTTATTTGGGAAAAGAAGATACAAATTACACCTACAACCTTATAGTTATGGATACAATATAAAATATACTATTCACTAAACAAAATAACATGTTTTTTTCTTTGTTTATTCAAACATTTTGTGAACTGCAAATTATTACTTTTTCTTGTTTCATGGTTATCAAAGGAAATCATTTATTGATAAAAAAACAATCAAAATATTACAGCGGTGGCTGGATAAATCTTATCAATTTATCATGACTTAATATAATAAAATAATTATTAGTGCACTTGAATAAACAAGCACGCCAACAAATAAATTAAATGTAATGATCAATCTCAACCATTACCTAATGTGTATATATAAACTCTAAAGAAAACTTGAACAGAAACAATTTTTTTATGAAATGTTAATGAACTGTTTGGAATTATGAAAACGAGATTCTGATTATGAATTTTCATTAATTATGTTGAATTTATATGGGATGTAGTCATAGTTTCTATCTGTCATTCTTCAGTGGAAGGATTGGGTACAACTGGACTTTAAGAAGCTGGAGAGAAATGAAGAGAAGACCCAGATCAGAGAAGGCTAAGTGAAATAATGATAAATAATAATAAAACTAAATTTGCAAAGCGCTATCAAGAATACCAATGGTTACAGAAGTTCTGTTAACAATTTACATAAGGGATTTTTCGTTATTTTTATTGTCTATACGTTGGTTGGTTTGGTTTCAGTATCATTGTTAAGTATTATGTTCTCATTGGTCTGTCTGTACCTGGGCTTGACAATAATATCACACAGTTGCTGTGTATTCAAATTCAAATTCAAATAATCTTTATTTGTTAGTAGTATACAATACATACATAAATAGTGTCAAATATACAGGTATTGAAAAATGAAAAACAAAGGTTTCTTAGAATTAACAATATAGGCTATGCAAAGTTTGACATTACCTCCTACAACTCATCGAAAGAATATATAGCTTTGCTGATGAGGTACTGCTTCAATTTAATTTTGAATTTTTTGGTTGACACCTCATCTGTTATGCTTTTTGGAATTTTGTTATAAAATTTTGAACCAGCATATTTAGGTTTCTTTTTGAAAAGTTCCAGAGTGTGATAGCTCATTGCGATACAGCCCCGATTTCTGGTGTTAAATTCATGATTGTTACCGATTAGCTCCAATTCCTGAAATCTATTTTTTATGGATAAAACAGTTTCAAAAACATACATTCCATAAACAGTCATTATGTTTTCTAATTTAAAATAATCTTTAACTGAAGTTCTGGGTTGTAAATTACGAATAATTCTAATGGCTTTTTTTTGCATTATCAAGATAGAGTTTAAGTTTTCTTTAGTAGTTGCACCATAAAGAGATAGCCCAAATGATATCACTGAATGGATGTAAGAGAAATAAACAACTTTTAGAGATTCTTTTTCACAAAAATTTTTCAACCTAACCAATGCATAAAGGCCAGAAGAAATTTTAGTGAGTAATTGTTCAACATGACGGTTCCATTTAAGTGTACTTTCTATTTCTAATCCTAAAAATTTTATGCTGTCTTTAACCTCAATTTTTTGATCAAATATGGTAACATTAGGTTGAGTTATATTTTGAGCTGATCGAGTTTTAAAACAAATAATATTAGTTTTTTCAGGATTTAAAAGCAAATTGTTGGCATTAAAAAATTTGTTTAAGAGAGTTAGGTCGGAATTAATTTTAATTTCTAATTCAGCAACGGTTGATGCAGTGATTTTCAAATTGGTGTCATCAGCATAAAGACAAAGTTTACTGAAATCAGAAAGCTGAGGGAAGACTCTTAAATAGCAAATAAATAAAAGGGGACCTAAAATGGATCCCTGTGGCACCCCATATTTAACTGCTGTAATATCGGAACGATAAGGGATTTTATAATTTTTGTTGTTATGGTAAATAATTTCGACAAACTGTTTTCTATCATGAAGGTAAGATTTTAGCCAGTTTAAAGTATTGTTTTTAATTCCTAATTTACTCAATTTCAAAATTAATAAATCATGTGATATTGAATCAAAGGCTTTGCTAATGTCCATGAATAAACCCGCAACTTTACCTTTATTGTCTAGACTATCTATAACAGATTCAATGAAGTCTGTGGCAGCTGTAATAACAGACCGACCATAGCGGAAGCCATGTTGACAGTCCTCAAATAGATGATTTTTTTCCAAAAAATTTACCAGTTGATTATAAACTACTTTTTCATAAATTTTTGAGATAGCTGGTAACAATGCTATAGGGCGATAGTTTGATACAATTTTCTTGTCACCTTTTTTGAAGAGTGGTTTCAATTTTGTAATCTTAAGTTTGTTGGGGAAAATACCTGAAATTAAGGAAGAATTTATAAGATGAGTAATAGGTTTTAGTAAGACTGATTTCGCTTTTTTTAGAAGTACCACAGGGACATCATCATACCCCATACTGAAAGAATTTTTTAGGCTACAGATAATAGCATCTATGTCCTTCTCATCAACAAAGCTAAAACCAAATTTCCTGTCACATGGAAGTATCTCACTCCCAGTATTACTACTGCTATGATCATCTCTGGCTTTCTCTAGATTCGACAAGACACTGTCATCCACAATATTTGCAAAATAATCAATGAACTGATTACAAATCAATAAAGGATCAGAACAAACATAATCATTTATTTTTAAATTTATATTTTCAGTTTTTAAAGAGCCAGTTCCTACTTCAGAATTAATTATCATCCAAGATGTTTTATTAACATTACTAGAATTACTAATTTTCTTTTTGTAATATTCTTTTTTTGAAGATTTTAATTTTTCTTTATAATGTTTGTTCATTTTTTTAACTTTGTCCAACAAAACTTTGGATTTAATATCTCTCGCTGTTTTACTTAAATCAATAATTTCCTGTCTTTCTGTCTTAAGTTCCTTAGAAATCCATTTCTTTTTAGTGTGCTGTCTTGAAAGAGTTTTAGGGAAGCATTCATTAAAATGACCAATGAAAGTTTTATGAAATATGTCATACTTATTTTCAACCGGTGATAAGAAAAGATCTAACCAAGTTTCATTTTGTAAAATATTAATAAATTGTTCAATATTGGAGTCGCTGAATTTTCTTTTGAATTCATAATAAAATTGAGAAGAATTATTTAACATTTGATTTTTATGTTTATTTATAATTTCTAGAATTTGTCCATCGTGGTCTGAAAGTTGTGTGTTAATACCGACTAATTTATAAAATTGGCTGTCTAAATTTGTAAAAACATGATCTATTGCTGTTTCAGTTGATTCAGTAATCCTGGTTGGAAAATCAACCAGAGACTTAAATCCATTTGCTACTACAATGTTTAATAACATTTTACTATTACTATTATTCAATTGTAATAAGTCAATATTTATATCCCCCATGAAAACCACGTGTTTATATTTAAAATTGAAAACTTCAAGCATTATATTTAGTCTGCGAATAAATTCTGCTTCATTATGTTTAATAGGATTCCTGTAACAACCAATAATGAGTAATTTACCGCCTTTAATTACCTTATCTACCTCTATCATACAACATTCAAAAATATTTTCAGATATAAGGTCTTGGATTTCAGACAAAACAATTTCTTTGCAATGAATATATGGTTTTGATAAAATTACAACCCCGCCACCTCTAGACTTTTTGCGACCAAAACTGGCAACGAGGTTGTAGCCATTAATATTTAGTCTTGGGAAAGTTGAAGTTAACATTTTGTGCTCAGTCAAGACAACTATACTAGGATCAAGTTCAGTTAAAGTTACATCTAACGGTTCTAATGATGACACTATACCTCTAATATTTTGGTGGTAAATACTTAAAGCTAATTTGTTTTCATTACATTTTGGTTGGGTTGAGCTAAAGCTAAAAAAGACTCCTTTTGTTCTGAGGTTGGTCTGGATATATCTGCTTCCATCACATCACTAACCACTGCACTCCCCAGATTGGCTTTATTCCCCCCCATGCATGGGGAAACCACTAATCAAACTTGGCAATGGTGGAGAACGATTATGATTTCCCATGACCGCAGGAGACGAAGATAATGTCTTACATGGTCAGGGAAGATGTCCATGATTTTGCCGCGATTGCGGAAAACAATAATGAGGTTTCCATGATCGCAGGAGAAGATAATCATGTCTACACAACCGCGGATATTCAAGATTAGGCCCCGATCACGGAAAACGGTAATGATATTTCTGTGACCACAGGAGACGATGATGATGTCCACACGACCGTGAGATATATTTACCATTTTGTGGCTATTACCCAAAATGATGGTGATGTTTTCGTGACCAGGGGATGATGATGAGGGGGTTATGTCTACACAACTGTGGGAGAAGTTTTGGATTTCACCGAGATCACGCTGCCTTCTTTAATAACAATACTCATTACTGTGGATTTAAGTCTTAAAAAAATTCTTTCTGTAAGCTATTCGGATAGTCGGTAATTCGGGTAGCTGGAGTTCCACTGTACTTTTTAAAGAGTATTACCATGGAATTGTGAAAGAATGAAATAAATAATAGTTAGAGGCAGATAGTTACCAAACAGGATTTGTGCCTTATTCTAAAAAAAAGTATAATAACCACAATGGTGTTGAAACAAACAAAAAGTAGGCTACTATACATTAACTAGAAAGGGATAGAGTTCAACTAGCACTAGTATAGGCTATATATATATTTTTTTTTACATTGTTTGTCCATTAGACCCTGACTCCCAATTGTTTCAGGAAAGCTAGCTGAACTCCACCCTCTTTTCAAAAATGTTGTTAAGGAGAAAGGAAGGATATACAACTAACTCCTGAACTAATCTAAAGGAAAAGACCCAAGGAAGTTAGGAGAACACAAAAAAGGAACACAATTTGACTGATATTTCTGGCAGTTACAGTTCTAGCACTGTTGACAGTGGATGTAATCTAGGAAATAGCAGTTGTAAGGTAGCAAAATATGTAAATGAGTAAAATTAAGATACCTCACAATCTCACATACTGTTTGGGGACTTCTTAGTAGATGGCTATCTTGAGCTATAGTTTCTTCTTCTTTTTTATAGGGACAGGTGGAAAATTTGAATGTATGGATTGTGGTATGTTTGGACGAAAATAAAAAGGAAAAATTTTAATGTCTCTGGGATTTTTGAAATGAAATGAAGTCCGACTCTAACAAGCACCGTTTTAAATGTCTGTCAGGCGCAAAACATTTCACTTGCATAGACTAAAAATTGTAAACTGTATATACACACATATATATACACCATTGTTTTTGCTTCTGTAGTTAGTTGTGTGGGTTAGGAATATTTTGGAAGGAATTTTTTTGATCACAGTTGTTGTACAGTAGACTCTCGCTCATCCGGACTAATGTGGCAGACGTTCGGTCCGGATTACGAAAAATCCAGACTATCGAGAGTCGAGCAGTTTTTTCATTTTGTTCCAGGTCCACAGTATTGATAGCCGGGCAAATGCACATCAGCAAATGCAGTTCTACTGGTAATAATTTTTACCGCCGTGTTATTTTGCATTTTTTTGTTATCCATGGTAATCTCGGTCCTGTTTAGCTTGGATAATCAGGCTTCTACTGTACTGTGCCGCTAAAAAAAATCACGATTGCTGATCCGTACTAGCGGGAGTCCAGACAAGGCTGATCCGGATAAGCGAGAGTCTACTGTAAATCCAGTAAAAATAATTTGAAATAAGTAAAAAATTATACAAAATTATTCAAGGTGCGGACATAAAAAAAGTCAATTCACATATTAAACACACTAATAATTACTTGGAAATTTTGAACATGCCTTATATTTCAACTACAATAAAACACAAATTAATAAACAAGGTGATTCAAATTTAAAACTAGAAACAAAACAAAAAATACAAACCACTTGAAAAATATGTAGAAAATAGATAAGAAGACCAATACGGTGGAAGGCGCAATAGGCACAGCGGCCGAGTAGCGAGCTTGTCCACAGGCAGGAGGGCAAACGGGGATAACGGTCTCTGTAAGCAAGCACAATCACTACACTATCACTACATGCTTACATACTTAATAAAGACCATTCCTTAAATTTATGCATGTGTCAATTCTCTAACCGTTTCTCGATCCAACCAATTCTTGGACATTGTTATCAGTATATAGAATATATTGTTAAAAATGTGATGCCAATACCAGTTCACCTCGCAGTGGATAGGAAAACTTGTAAAAATTGAATTTTGTAGCCATTAATTTTGTCAACATGTATCCTGCAGCTGCATCACAAATAGATACGTTTTTTATTTTGTACTATCTTTCTGTTGCTAAAACTTAGTACAGTAAACCTAAATAACTTGACACTCGGGAGACTCGACACTCAACAGATGGTGCACGTCTAGCTGGCTTTGGGATAACTTAACAACCTCCAAACTCAACAACCTCTGGGACCACGAATTGTCGAGTTAGTAAGGTTTAACTGTATATTAATTTTAAATATCATATGCCAAGCCAAAGTTAAATTTGTAGCAGGGTGTCTACTAAATCTGGTTTGAAAAATTCAAGAAGTTTTCCAGGAGAATTCAAAACAAATTCCTGAATTTTAAAAACTACTATTGGAACCAAACTTTAAGCTTTATCACACCATTTTATATATAAAAAAACTTTTTTTTAGATCATCATTTTAGTCACATAATGCATTTAACTAATGTATTTCAAAAATGTGGAACGAGAGCTAATTGTGACACTACTCCTAAGGATCAATGTTGTCGGTATTGAGAATAGAGTATCAATTTGTCAGGTTGATCAACCTGTCTACTTAAATGCAGTTGATTTATCAAATTACCAAACTATGACTAGATATAGATAAGTAATTATTGACTACTTTGCTGAAAATATTTATAAAAATCAACAATCTACAGAAAAATCACAAAAAACAATTAATGACTATTACTAAATGAAAAAAGGGTTTTAAGGGATTCCTTAAAGAGAGCACTGTCAACCATTCCTTTAACATTCCCGATTTCCTTTACTAATTAATTGAAACTGATGTTGATTCATTACCTATTATCGATAAATTACTGATTGGGGACTTATTACTGTAGACTAAATGGTAAGATTTCATCAACACCTTGATGGCATTTTGTAAAATAAATTACAGGTGTCAACAGCCATACAAATTTACTTGTCTAAATTTATTGGATGGACAAAAACTTTGGAAGATAGATTATCTAAATAAACTGTATTTTCTTTGGTTACAGCCAGTAGCTTAACTGGAAAATAAGTTATCCATACTTATGATCAGCTTCAAAACAAAAATGATGGTTTAGACTTCTCTCAAAATTAAATTACAAAGCGAAACAGGGAATCATAATGCTATGCAATTAACTGAAGATAAACAAAATTCACTAGATTATAAAGGATTGTTTATCACTACTCAAATTCTAGCAAATGAAAAAGTGAGTGATGCAAGCATTCAGAGCAATAACAATAAACATGCAAATTGTATTTAACACTTAATGGAAGTCTACATACAAAACATAGCATGTTATATATTTGAAGGATATAACTACATAATACTATTTATTGACTTACAAACTTAAAACCTACATTGTGTCCACAAAAAGTAGGTCATTGGTGTATCAATGCTGATTTAAAATGAAAGCAAAGCCATACTCATACTCCTAGGAAAACTTTTGTGTGTACTTTCAAAAATACAATTTATGATTATATAATTATCAATAATTGGGGAAATATCATACATTGTAAACCATTGGAGTGTGTTAATTAAATTAAAAAAGTAAATCTACATTTTCAAGTTCGGTCAAAAAAGGGTAATTGAATGTGTTAGAAAGCATTTTTATTTTCTTTGAAAAACAAGTATGTATGCTTTGAAGCATACATTGTCCAAGGCGTAAGATTTTTTACATATCAGAAACACTCATTTTTAACAACACACGCTTCAGAGATTAGTACAAAGAAAGTTTTTCCAAGGGCTATTTTTTGTTCGGTTTTAAAGTAGTTCTATGAAGAGCAATTTTATGGCCCTTGCTTGAACTCAAACAACATCACTGATGAGCGGTTAGCAACTTCACTGAAATCTTTTCCTACAAATACAGCATAAAAATGGAGTCTAAAACATCTAGTTCAGTATAAAAAGTTTTTGGTCCTTTAGAAGAAACACTATTTGACAAGTATAAAACAAATACAGTAGAACCTCTTTAATCCGAACTAATTGGGACCGGGGGTAGTTCGGATTATTGAATAGTTCGGATTACAGAACATATTGTTGTTTTTACATAGCAAAGCTAGGGAAAAGTGAAAAATGCTTTATAATGTAAAATACAGTGTTTATTTAATACAGTAGTAAACATAAGGAATAAACAGTAGGCCTACTATACATTACAATTGAAATAACTACGGTGCGTATATCAATAAATACAGTATAGATACAATAAAAAAACTACTGTACTGTGTATAGAGCACAGCAATGAGGCGTTCGGATTAGTGGACGTTCGGATTACAGGGGTTCGGATTAAAGAGGTTCTACTGTATTTGTTTAAAAAGACATATAAATATAAACACTCAAAATAAAAATATAAAACACACATGTTCATAGTAACTTACCAAACAAGTGAACCCAAGCCTGGGCAGTGCCTAGTTTATTGGCGGCTTTGCAGGAATAGTTGCCATATTGTCTCTTCTCAATAGTAATCACACGGAGAGTTGTGTCAGTAAACTCATCGGCAGTAGCGAAGTGAGAAATCCTGCCAAATGCCAAATAAGAATACATGACTGGTAAGTAGAGATATGTCTAACATTAGGTTACTGTTGACTCACAAGAACTACAAGAATATTAAAATTAAACACCTTTCCCATATACTGTAATCATGCTGGTTTGTGATCTTGTTCGAATAAAGTATAAGGTGAAGTAATAATATTTTCCATTTTTTCCCCTCGAAACATAAAATTTTGCTATTCCTTCACAAATTGTTTTGTAGAGCGAAAAAAAGAAAGAAAAACAAATTGGCCTAGTTTATTATATTTAAGTGTGGTTTTACAATTAATGGTTAAGGAGAAAATTTAAAAAAAATTAAATTAAATTTAGTATGTTATTCTTATAGAGAATAAATTAAATATTGTGGTTTGCTTGTATAGAAATATTTTGATACCATTTGGCAAATTGACTTATCTGTGGTCACAACAAAATAATAGCAACACTATAGGTATGAGATGATAACTATAAATTTCAGTAAAATATATCAAATTTAGAGTAATTTCAAAGAAGTGATATTAGATCAAAATTACCTTATTAACCACTAGCAACAGAGCCTTTTGTGGTTAAATAGAACGGTCTCTAGAAAAATAATGGTTATAAACCCCATACACCAGTTTACGTCTGCAGCACACCTCCAGTAATTTTGGTTTACTCACGAGTAATGTTGGTTGTTGGAAAGCTGAACATCATCTTTAATCCATGAGAGTGCTGGAGGGGGGTACGCCTCGACGTGGCAGACTAAGTCCATGTCATACTGTAGTGCCTGACCTAGGCGCGGTCGGGGCACGGTGATCACAGGAGAGAACTCCACCTCGACTGCAATGTTACGTCTGGCGCCCTTGCCGACTCCATTCTCTGCCACACAATAGTATGTACCTCGGTCTTCCTTGCGGATGGCACTTATCTTCAGAACGTGTCCTCTGTAACGCAATGGATTATATACAGTATAGCCTGGCTATGGATCTGGGAACCACTGAAGGACTATGTTTTTAATCTTTAGGAAAAAATTGATACACTTTTTCTATTTTTAAGTGATTTAAAAACACTACGTACCAGGAGGCAAGAAAACTTCTACAGTTTTCAAATGACCGTATATCTAAATTTACCTAATTAATTAGACTATCTAACCTAGGTGTTTTTTTTAACACCAGTTAGGTTAGGAAGGTAAATAAATGTATTTAGGAGGTCACTTGAAAATGTGAGGAGTTTCCTTACCTCCCAAAAGTAGGGTATTTAACCTCTCAAAGTCTGAGCCATATAAATGCCTGGGCCGTGTTTTTTTTTAGATTTTAGCATTATTATATGTTTATTATAAAAACATATTATATATAAAATTTTAGTTATAGTATTTTATAATTGATTTTATTTTTATTTATTTATTTTATTTTTATTTTTGAACGGGCCATGGTTGTGTATACGCGATTGTTGCCCGGCGGCAGGACTAGGCCTACGTCACATATACGCGACAGTGGACTTTAAGAGGTTAAGGCCTGTTTTGCCAGAAGGGGCTGTTACGTCTAACGCTCAATCGCTCGATCCAGTGCAACTCCGCGTCAATCGCCGCCCACTGCTTTGCATTGTTTCAGGTTAGTCTATTTTGTACGAAGCGTCTATCGCTACAACCGCCAGCGTCTGTAACTTAGCTGCTAGCGTCTTTCACAAACCACTGCTCCTGAAGCAGATGGAGACGCAGTCGCTAGCGTCTATTAGAAGAAGGAACATGTGTTTTTTTGTTGTTGCCTGTTCTTAATTATTTTTTGGAACGGAGCGAAACAAAGCTTTTTGGGATTGGCTTCAATGCAAACTTTCTAACACTATCTCTCAATAACGGCTGAACATATTTTTAGCCAAACTTACCAAGGTTGTTTCGACAAATGTTTGGAAGGTGTAAGACGAAACAATTTCAATTTTTGATAATGCCTATATAATTTAAAAGTAGTGATGGGTCCGTACTTAACGCCAAATGTCGGTTCCACCGCTTCTTGGGAAAGGAACCGAGACAAAGAATGGTGAAATGTATGTACCGATATCTTCGGTACCAAGTTAATAGGTTATATTTTTATTTACTCATTTACAAAATTCAAAATGTCAACCATGATGATTATTTCACTTAAGGCTATTTGAAAGGGCATATTTATCATGAAATATTATCAATAGTAGGCTATGGGATGATTATTTCAGTATTTGATGGTTAAGTTGTCGTCACTATCGTCAGCTGATAGAATGGTGCAACCATCGACACCAATTGCTCCACCAATCCACATTCTTTAAGCAGAAGACAGAAGGCAAGCTTAATAAAGACTGGATCAAATAAATGATTTATTTTGACTCAACAAAATTATTACAGTACCTTAAAACCATCCTTTCCTTATCTGATGTTGATTATTAGAAACATTAATAATAGTTACAAGTCACAAGATTATTTTTTTAATTCATAGAGTTCTTCATTTGACTTTGTTTCGTATGAACTATGGAAATACAGAAGCAACATAAACAGAAGATCAGCTAGCACAGCGCTGAATGTACGTCTCAAACCTCAAACTCAGTCAAGTTCATTCTAACTGATTGACTCAGTCCAGTAACTGGCTGAATGAATTTATTAATATTTTTTATTACCAATGGTTAAATGTTGGGGTAAGTTACTCATGATTTTGACGAATCATATTGCATTTGATCTGTAACCACCGTGACAAATGGCAACACTGCACATTGCGCAAGACTACTATTTCAATTTTCAAGTTAACGGGTAGGCCTATGTATTTTTTTATGGATGAGACTACATGGCTACCTGACTAACAGCTAAGAATTCATTCAGTAAACCAAAAAGGGCTTTTATTTGTTATTGTTTGTATGTTCGGTGGTTCGTACTTAATTTTGTTTTTGTCTTTCTCTTTCTCCAACGAGATGAGAAAGTTTAAAATGTAGTTTAGCGTTGTCCGTCTAGTTTCTTCGAAATTGAAGAATGGACCTTTGTTTTTGCCTTGATTTCTTAAATCAAATTTATATGTTGATGTGAATAATTAACCTTTTTTTGTGTGTAAATAATAAGTGAAAGTTGGATTAAACTTAGTTTATTACAAGAATGTAGAAGTAGGCCTACCTTAAGTTGTTGGTTTTATATACTAATTTTTCATAAATTCTTGTTAATCCCAAGAAACAACTTTGTGCAGCAACAACAACAATTTTGTGTTTCTTGTTGTCCCAAGTTTGGAAGTATTTTAAAACTGATCAAAAACAACAGATTTGCAAAATAAAACATATTATTTAATAGGCTTATATCTAGAGTTGGGTGGTCTAAAAGCACTTTTAACCTAAACCCACAATACCGGTACAGGCGCTAGGCCTACAAAATAACCATCACAGTCAACAAACTAAGCCTTTGTTAAAACTGTAATGGGGTTTGGTCAAAAGGGGTTTTACTGTACCATTACACCTTTACTATTCCATTGACTCATGAATTACCTGTAAATTGATCCACCAGTGGGGAGAATGGCATTGTTTTCTCTTCTCCAAGATATTCTCGGAGGAGGGTAACCACTTGCGTAGCACTCCAAAGTCACCTGCTGTCCTTCACTCACAATAGCTGATCGAGTAGAGTTGTCTGATATCACAGGAGGTCTACGAACCTGCAGATCTACTTCTGCTTGAATTTTGTTGTTGAGCGCGATTATTACTGCACATTGGTAATAGCCCGCATCAGTTTCCTGGATGTCTTTAATCTGTAATAATATATGATTAATAGTTAAAAATTGTTAGTTGCTCAGTATTTTATTTGGATTATAGCCACTTTTAAGCCTTTGTAACTCTGTAACGTTAACTGAAAAACTTATTATAGTGGGGAGGCGAATGGCCAAAATTCCAAAGTTGGCTCACCCCGAAAGGTAACCGGTGAACACTATGCTAGATGATATTGTATAGTAGTAGAGATGATATTTTGACCGGTGTTCACTCTGTATGAGTGGGACTCTCTTATCTGGACGCCATTTTCCAAAATGGCGGATGTCAACGTTTGATCTTTGAATAACTCGAGCAAAAATTATCCGATTTTAATGAAATTTGGTATAAACGTTTAAACTTACGTATTTATTCGAATGAGTTCGAGAACCAGCATGATCGGACCATGGGAGAGGGGGTTTTATGGGGTAAAAATGGGATTTTCTTATTTTTTGCCCCCAAAGCACAACATTTTCCAATTTCTCTCTAAACCATTTTAAAGAACTTAAAAAAAGAAATAATTTATTATATTAACGTTTTTCGTACCCTTATTGGTTACGGAGAAAAAAAAGGTGTTATTTAAAATTTCCATGTTATTCTTATGGAGGATATTGTCAACTCTTGTAGTTTGCTTGTTTATGGATATATTTTGATCAAACTTGGTAAACTTATTTATTTATACTAAACTATTAATATTAATATTCTACTAACATTCACACTTTATTAGCCTCCATGTAGCAGCAAACCTAGGTACTCGTTAAACCTAATTTTATTCAAATTGAATTAATTTAAATTCAAATCAGGCAAATGGAAATTCGCTTAGTCTGCAGGTTCGCTGTGACGGGGGTATTTTATTCTTGACACTTATTCCTAACCCTAGTGGTTCAGGAGATATAAGCATTTAAAGTTGGGGTTTCCTCCATGATAAATACACTGATCCGTTTTAACTGTCACCCTAATGTATTTTCTGTACTATTCCGTTGCATTTCTTAAGAAGTGCAAAAAATTTTGAATTGGCATATAATAACAAAGCTAGATTATCAGGCACATCTCAGATTCGCACGATGCGTTAAAATATTAAAAGTATCGTTTTATTTTAGTTTTTTTCTCCATGAATTGTATTTTGGCGGCCATTTTGTGGGATCAAATCAAATTTTAAGTTGCAGATTTAGTTTCCCCACCCTTTTAAACATTAAAAACGATATACTACACACTATATCTAGCAAAAATGTTTTTAACTATTTTTCTCTGGGAGCGATTATTATTTTAATTTAAATACCATAATATCAGGTACATTACCAAGTCGGATTTTGGTAGACTTTTTTTGTTGTTGTGTGGAGGTATAAAAGTAATGAAATCCGTCGAAAAACTGTTGAAACAATTTTGTTGAACCTCCACTATATATTTCTCTTTAATTACCGGACTATTACAACTCCACAGACTTTTCATGCCGTAGTTTATGTTTATCAATATTGCTCTTATTGCAAAAACTGGCATAGCAACTTGTTTTATGCCATTTCGGATCTTTTAGCTCTAGTATTTCTATGTCCTCATATGTATTCCTGATATTATGGTATTTAAATTAAAATAATAATCGCTCCCAGAGAAAAATAGTTAAAAACATTTTTGCTAGATAAAGTGTGTAGTATATCGTTTTTAATGTTTAAAAGGGTGGGGAAACTAAATCTGCAACTTAAAATTTGATTTGATCCCACAAAATGGCCGCCAAAATACAATTCATGGAGAAAAAAAACTAAAATAAAACGATACTTTTAATATTTTAACGCATCGTGCGAATCTGAGATGTGCCTGATAATCTAGCTTTGTTATTATATGCCAATTCAAAAGTTTTTGCACTTCTTAACAAATGCAACGGAATAGCACAGAAAATACATTAGAGTGACAGTTATCATGCTGGTTCTCGAACTCATTCAAATAAATGTAAGTTTAAACGTTTATACAAAATTTCATCAAAATCGGATCATTTTTGCTCGAGTTATTCAAAGATCAAACGTTGACATCCACCATTTTGGAAAATGGCGTCCAGAAAAGAGAGTCCCACTCATACAGAGTGAACACCGGTCAAAATATCATCTCTACTACTATACAATATCATCTAGCATAGTGTTCACCGGTTACCTTTCGGGGTGAGCCAACTTTGTTATTTGACATAATCTAATATATAAAATTCTCGTGTCACAGTGTTTGTCTGCAAACTCCTCCGGAACGACTTCACCGATCGTTATGAAATTTGGTGTGTAAATTCTGTAGGTATGCGAATCGGACGTAAACTATTTCCCATTTCGAAATTCTTAAAAGGGCTCCGCCCCAGTGACTCTGGAGTTTCCCATGTTAACCTTATGAGAAATGGAATTAATGAATCTTAACAGCTGTTTCAATTAAACAAGTTGGTTCTGTTCTATGATGTTCAATAGCATTAAAGTTACAAGGATTACCAACAGGGTGCAGCACTATTATTTCTTTTACATTTATGACAACAGCTAATTTGCAACCAAAAGGTGAGTGAGCGTAGCGAACGAACTTCAACCTGGAGGCGAGTTAGCGTAGCGAACGAGCTAACCTGAAGGCAAGTGAGCGCAGCGAACGAGCTCCAACCTAAAGGTGAGTGAGCGTAGCGAACGAGCTCCAACCTAAAGGTGAGTGAGCGTAGCGAACGAACTTCAACCAGGACGTGATTGAGCGATGCGAACGAGATCATCTTGAAAATTAAACGTAACGGTACTTTCTTTCCATCGGTCTTAGGAACCTCCATTTGTCTTAGGGGAAACCTATAACTTAGGCGATACGAAGTTCGCCGGGTCAGCTAGTATAATAATATTATTTTACTACATTTGCCTCCCCACTATTAAGAAAAACACCATTCTAGTTTAAAATTTAATGTAAATTATTTTTGTATGGACGTGTTTTGTGGCTATAATACATAGCTTCTGAGATATTTAATAAAAACCATAAAAATAAGACTCAATAATTCTTCCAGTGCCTATCACTATATTGATCGGAAATATGAGCACTAACAAAAGAGTGTAAAAATAAACTTATGATTTTTTTCAATAAGATTCTGAGAAAAATATATGGACCAATTCAAGATGAAGAAGGGTGGAGAATTAGCAAAAGTAGAGATCTGAGAGATTTGTATCACCATCCAGATGTTATAGCAAAGATAAAAAGCAGGAGACTGAGAAGGGCAGGACATGTGTGGAGGAAATAAAATTGATAATAAAAGCTATGGACTAGAATAACCCAAAAGGCAGGATAGCACTCCGCAGGACGAGACTGCGATTGAGGAGCCAGGTACTGAAGGATATAGCAGCCCTGGGCACTACACCCTACACCTGAGGCAGCCAAGAATTGATAAGAGTGGAGAGGCATCGTAGGCGAGGCTAAAACCTTCTTAGGTTTTAATGGCCAAGAAGGTGGGGTAAGGTAAGGTTATACAATAGTACATTTATTTCTACAGTATTAACATTATAAAGAATTTTATAATTCTTTATAAAATTATTCTCTCAACCTTTTAGGTTATCTGGCCTGGACCTACCTGGAGGGTGTAAGTGGAGCTGGCAGTATCATATCTGAGTGAGAAACGTCCGTCAGGAATAATGAGAGAGCTGCCTGTAGAGATGGGTAGAGGTTGGGTGATACGGTTACGGTCAATCTTCATCCATAACACCGGATACTCTTGAGCATACTGAACCGAACATTCCAACTCTACGGTTCCTCCAATGTCCTTGATCTGTTCTTGTGAGATATACGAAATAGTTGGAGTACGTTGAGCTGAACCTAAAACATGTTACATATTTAAATAAACTAATTAATCATATTTTATGCTACAACGAAATTCTCTACAGTAAGAGAAGATACAGCCGACTCCCAATTATAATGAGTGGCTGATCATGCATAGGTGAAATCACGGACATATCCAAACCTATCATGAAATGCTAGGGAAACTATTGACTTTGAATATATTTTTAAGCTATAAGGTAATAATAAACCATTTTTAAATAGTTTATATACTTTTTGATTTTGTTTCACACAGGTATATTTAAATACCGTACCTCCACCGCAGCGAAACTGCAGACAAAGCGAATTTCCATTTGCCTGATTCGATTTTCAATTAAATATTTTCTTCAATATGTCAGATTTATTACTTAATCTAGAACCAAGAATTCAACAAAATAGGACTTCAGCAGTCATGTTTCAGCCTCTACAACCTTTTGATTTCAAACATCCTGAGCAGCGGGAAACGTGGTACTAGCTGTATGAAAGGTACAGAATTGCATCAGGACTAGACAATGAACTTGAAGAAAAGCAGGTAAGTTGCTTGATATATTGCATGGGACCTGATTCTAGAAGATATCTTAACAGCGCACCTTTCAGAAGATGATGAAGCCTCATACGAAACTGTAACAAAAGCTTTTAAGAAAACATTCATTGGGAAAAGAAACGTTATTTACAAAAGAGCAAAATTTAATTCAAGATCCCAACAACCAGATGAACTATTCGATACTTTTCTAGCTGATATAAGCTCAATGGCAGAACAATGTTCATTCAAGAACCTAAAAATGAACTAATATGTGACAGAGTTGTAGTGAGTATAATTGACAAAAGTTTATCAGCTCAATTAGAAGAAGATTCTAATCTAACACTTGAAAAGGCAATTCAAAAATGCAAGCAAAAGGAATTTATCAGCAAACAAGCAGCGGATATGGAGATGATTAGTCAACAAAGGTATGCAGCAATTTACAATATTAATTCAGACCAGAAACAAAACACAAGATTTTACAATAATGCATCTGACTTCAAGACAGCTCAGAAAGAATCATGCTGGGACTGTGGAAGTCCAAAGCACCCTCGCAAACCATGCCCTGCTAAAAGATTCAACAAGTAATTACTATGACAAAACTGTACACTTTGCTGAACCCAGGAACTGATAGGCAGTCTAAAACATCAGAATCCACAACAACCTGTGAAACTACTTGGATTTGGTTGGATGACAAGTTGACATGGGATAAACACATAGGTGAGTTAGATACCAGACTTTCCAGAACAAATTTCCTTCTAAGGAATCTACAAAACTTGGTCACTGATACCTACTTAAAACTAGCCTATTATGGCCTCTTCCACAGCCTAATGAGCTACGGTGTCATTGTCTGGGGGCAAGCTTCGGAGACAAGAACCATTCTAAAAACTCAAAAGGCTGCTATAAGAGCCATAACGTCCAGTGCAAGGCATGAACATTGCAAACCACTGTTCCGTGACTTGGGAGTCGTGACTGTTTACAGTAAATTTATTTACAACTGTCTGGTACTGCAGAAACCAACTTCATAATTACAACACGAGAGGAGGAGAAATTTTAAACATTCCTTTCTGCAGGTTGAGCAAGCAAAAAGACTGCTATCCTGTCCTTGGCATTAGGCTATACAACCATCTTGACAAGGACATAAAGTCACTCCCTCTCAGGAATTTTAAAAAGAAAGTCGAGGAACTACTAAAGGCTCTCTATTTCATTAATGAATATTTTGTTGAGGAAAGTGATGAATGGATCTCATGACCTACTGCCATGTTAACCATTTCTAAAGTATTAAAAATTTAAACATTTTTGACGAAATCTATCCAGTCATTACTGGTCAGCGATGGATGTATGGTATAAGGTATAAATGTTGCAGAAGGGCCTTCTGAAATTAAGTGAAATTTTTGCCCAAGATTTGTTTTAGGTTTTGTATGAAAGAATATTAATATTTAATATATTTTTTAAAGTCTAATAACAAATTAAATACATATTCACCCTTTTTAGAGGTCAAAAATGAATATAATATAATATGCTGTATTATGTATAGTAATTATCCATGGAAGTTACCTCCATAGAGGTTACATTTTTCTGTTCAGTCACTTATAAATCCTAACCTATAGATTCATATATCCAGAGCTTATGTTTTCTGCAAGAATAGGCCTCGGGTACGATACGAGCGGTGAGCGGCACTGCTCTGACATCGGGTCTCACTTAATTGCGTGTAAATTTGTTGAGGGTGACCACGATATGTATGAGCGGCGGGTGGCTCAGCGCCGCTTATGGTTCCAAGTCAAAACCGATTTCCGCGAAAACACAGCTCACCACTCAGGTGAGTCATGCTTCAGTTCAGCCTAAAATGACAGGGAAATAGCATCAAACGTGCGATACTTGTTGATACGTGAGGTGCAGTCCAGGGAATGTTTGTGGAATGGCCAGCCATATATAATAAATATTTTGGAAGTTTTAAAAAACACTTCAGACACCAGAAAAGTGTGGGACTAAGTAAGGGCTAAGTTTTTTTTTTTCTAAAACCCAAGTTTTTCTTTAAGAGCGAACAATTTTCAGATAGCAACAATAGTTGCATTACGTCTTGCGGGTAAGTACAGTTTGCCATTTTCGACTAAACCGACTCCCACAACCAGGGAAATTTGATGAGCGTTATAAATGTGCTGCTCGTATCGTACCCGGGGCCTAACAGGTGTCTCCCAAATAAAAAGTTAAAGTGAAGATTTTAGCATATGACATGCATTATTTGTTGCACACATGGAGGTTACAAGTACAAAAGGTACTCGCCTTGCCAGAAATAAAATCCTGTTTATTAACAGCAAGTAGGAAAAATGAGCAGAAAACAATCTACAGAAACCTAAATATTGCTGCCCCTTCTTTCTCAAAACTCCAACAATGGACAGTGCTGCTCTCCAGTGAGAATTTGTAGAGGTTTTATGTTCCATGGAGGTTACATCCAAACCCGTGGACAACTTTTGTCTTTAAATTAAGCTAATTAGATATTTTTGTAAAATTTATAATATCGTGTTAAGTCTAGGTTATATCTTTTATTACTGATATTGAGAATTTTGTTACATAATTCAATGATTTTTTTCATAAATCACTTGTCAGTGTAGTGAATAACATGGGTGGGGGGACATTCCATGGTGGTTACATTCCGGGTGTACTTTCCAGATTTTATCTCTTAAACATAAAATTGTTTTAATAAAATAACATTGGGATCTCTTGAATACACTCTTGCTTCATAAAAAATATCATGTTTATATAGATTAGTTTTTTTGGGTAGAAAACAAGAAAACATTGAGGGACAAAAAATTCCACTTAATTTCAGAATGGCCCAGAAGTAGACTATCAGAAATCAAAATTGCAAGCAACACAAGTTAGTAGAGTCAACGAAATTAGACATTTAGAAGAACCGGGAGACCCTGAAACTAGAGTGGTATATTTAGGGCTAGTGAATGCATCAAGCTATGACGCCAGTCCCCGTTGTTCACTCACTCCTGACTATCCATTGCAAATGATAACTGTCAATTACTTGGACTTTATGAATGGTAAATACTTTGCTGTTCTAGACTATTATTCACGATATTTAGAAATTATAAATGTGCTCACGATGACTGAAGATGAGCTGATAAAAAAGATGAAAGCCGGTTTTGCTCGATAGGCCTATGGGATCCCTGAAATTGTCAAATCTGATTCTAGCTCGCAGTTTACAAGCTCAGAGTGGAGAACCTTTGCAGCCGATTTTTGGTTTAAAACAATAAGTTGCAGTCCTAATCTGTTGAATCTTCCAAACCCTCTGCCTAATTAAAGCCTATTCAATACACTGTTATTAACACTGTAAGTTACAAACTGTGGACACTATGAACACTGTTAAAAAATCATAAAATAGGCTAGGTAAATAAACAGTGTTGACATGTTAGGCCTTAAAACTTTCACAAATGTTGCGATAATTATGCAGGAGATGGTGACTAAGAGAACCATTGTAATTTATATACCGTATCATTTGAAACTATATTTTTACCAGAAAACAATGGTGCAGAAAAATTTCTGCCGCCACAAAAACTTAATATAGGCCCCTACTACGATCGTTTGAATTTTATTTTAATGTTGTATTAGGCACGTTGATCTGCACATCAATGTTTACACTATAAAATCAAAGTTAATAGCCTAAGTCACATTTCATTGATTGATTATATGCCATTTTACAGTAAATATTACCCTCACAACCCACAATTAGACAGTAAATATGTTAATTTAAGTAGGCTAAATGAAATATTCGATTAAAATGTAATCAAGATTATTAAACACCACTGGGTCAGACATATTTAATTTGGACTGGTTTGGAGTATGAAAAATTAAGAAGGAATTCATTTTGTTCTTGATTTTGATTGATTGGCATTATTCTAACCTAACATAACCCAACCAAACTTCTCGAACAGCTTAAAATTTGTTTTATTAGTTGGAAAAGACATGTGAGGTAGGTAGGTTGGTTGTTATACGGGTTCGTGACTGTATTGAGTCCTTTGAAGGTAGGTTAGATTAGGGAAGTTAAAGTTAAGGTTATAATTAATGGAGTTGTTGATTTATCTTATCTCCAGACTGTTTTTGCACTTTGTAAATAGTGTTATAACAATAAATAATACTTTCAAAAATGCAAGCGAAAAAGCCCTGTGCTGGCTTTAACAGGGTTATGTTTGTGTTGAGAAGACCGAGTTTTTATCTGCCAAAATATTTCATTTGTGTTGTATACTTTGCTTTTTTCCACTCTATTATTGTCTTTACGGACTGAGACTGGGGCCACTCGCCTAAAGTCGACAAGTTTCTTGTTCTGCAAAAGAAAGTGATGAGAGTCCCTAGTGGAACCCAGCATCTCGCGCACTCCAAATCACTGTTTCTTCAAAATAAAGTCATCACTGTATATATTTTTCAATGTCTCCTAGAAATTAAGTCTAATTAAATATACCTACTAAGGAATCAGCATGTACATAGCCATAACACTAGAAATAGGTTTTATATTTTCACTGTAAGGCACCGACAGGAGTAAATCAATTACTGTAATTGTTTCCCTGTTACTACAGATTGCAAGTATTTCAATCATTTGCCTCTTGAAGTGAGGCAAATGCCTTTAAAAAGTTCATAGCTTTTATAAGTAGGCCTAATTGGGGTACTTTCCTCTTAAAGGGAACATTCATTATTATTGATGATTTATTTTCGATATGTCGATATTCTTGTTTTCCCTTACAATCAATAGTCCTTCTGTTTTATTATCTTGGATCTTCAAACGCATTTTGGCATTTAAATTACAAATTGAGAACTAATCTTGTTAAGGCAAAAATAATGTATAACTCACAATAGGTAATGGATTAAGAAATAAAACTGGCCTAAACTAACATAATATAACAAACCAAACTTGCTGTACCATTTCGAAATTCAGTTTTTTAACAGAAAAGGCATATGGGAGATAACTTATCAAACGGTATTTTGAAATATTACAGCAAGTTTGGTTAGTTAGGTTAGGTTTAGAACAGTTTTTATTTCAATATATATATTTGTTTAATTGTTTGTTGATACTGAACAATAATTAGGTCTATTTATCTTAGTTGGCAGCTGATGTTTCAATTTGTTAATATCGGTATATCGGATTGAAAAAAAATCGATATGTCGAAAATAAATTATTGTTAGTAAAATAATTATGAATGTTCTCTTTAATTGGCTCTTAGAAACACCTTTCTATGACTCTAGTGAGTTCTTTAAGACAGAAATCCACCTGTATTTAGCCTAGGTAATGCATGGTGTGTGTTTATTTGTTGTTTTTTTACTGCATTATTGATTTCTTTCTCCAAATGTGCATGGTTTTGATTTGTATATTTAACTTTTAACTTTAATTTTGTTTGCTGGTTGTCTTTAAACTTTGAAGCATGGTTTGATTTTATTGTTAACCAATCTCCGATGATTGTATTTTTATTTAATTGAATTATGTACCTATATTAGACATAGCCTATCACTGTAATGTTTAATGCAAGGCCCCCACATTCGATTGAGGGCCCTATAACCAGAATCGAGCTCGGGGCCCCTTCCACTATGTTCGCGTAGTATGCTATAGTACATGGCAATATTTCAACCATTTACAAATTTGTGCAATGTAAGTAAGGAATAATTATTTAAGACCAATCAAATCAATAATAAAAAAATGTACTTGCTAAATTATTACAAGTAGCGTAAATTTAAGTAAATCATCCACTTTTATTTTAAGCTTCTGAAAGTAAATTTCAATTTTGTGTTTGATTTCTTGTACTGACTAGGAATAAAATTCAAGTTATAAAAATAGTAAGATTGTGAACTAACTAAGGAGCAAAACAATTCAAATGTTTTTGGCTCATTTAATAATCTGACTAATGTATTTTATGTTACTCAAAATCGTGTAATTGTAAAGTAGGGATGCCTACATGAGTTATTTAATAACAAATAGGCCTAACAGTCATAATTTCCAAAGAGTTTTTTTAAAGAGCCAACTCAAAAAATTATGAAACTAATGGTAATACTCACAATGTACATACTAGTTCGATATAATCAACATTTCTTGTAAATACTGTTCCTTTTTCAAAAGCTGATCTTGTTTTTTAGCGTTTTCTACTGATATTTCCTACTCACAGCCGCATTAGGTTGTCCATGTTTACCTTCGTCATTGATAATGTAGCCTTCATGGTACTACCATAGATTAAAAAAACCTTACTTTGATGTATGATGGTCTATGGTCTAATCATAGCTTTCTTAACATTGTTTTCACTAAAATATTTAATAACATCTGACAAGTCGAGTGAGTTTCGCCAATTCATAACTGAACCTAAAATCTAAAGTAATATTAATTTTTCACCTTGATTTTGTAATAACTAAGTTATATGTAGGCTATTTGAATTTTAAATCTATGATCCGCTGTAAAATATTCTTCAATAAACAAAAAGGGGGACCAGAGTTGCACCCTTGTGGGGGCCATGGTTTAGTGGCTGAATAAACTATTTGAATTTGAACAACTCCATTCATTATACAGTAGACCCCCTCTTAACCGACCTCGTATTAACCGATAATCGGATTATCCGCCTTCGATCGTAAAATAATACAGTTTGTTTTAACCGACCTTGATTTGAGAGCAGCTCGGTTTAACCGCCGCTTTCTAGGAATCTCGGCATTTCCGCTCCCACGCTGGGCGATGAGAACTGAACCATACGCTATCTCCACAGGATATGACTAACAATAAGCTATTTTGTGTTGAGCACAAAAAATATAGCATAGCTTATTGTCAGTTTGTCATCATCGTTCGTAGCTCGAGCACATCTGATCTGATTTGTTATCTGTGCGGCAAATTTATAACATCATAAAGTGCGTTACGATTTTGAGAACTGATTATCTTATCGCCGGAGTAAACAAACAACGCAACTTGTAAGGAAGGCAGGGAAAGGGGGTTAACAACTCCAAGGTCATGATAGTTTTTGTGCCTGGAGCCTCCAGTGAGAGGCTATAAATAAACGTCCTGTTTTGTAAAAAAATGGTCGCTTGTATCTTTAATCTCGACAAAAGGTTCTGTACTGTATTACGATGTATTTGGAAAGCATTAATTAATACATTACAATATTAAAGTTATTAAAATAGGAATTTTATTGACTCTTGCCTAGTATTATAATAATATATTCCACTGAAAGTAGGCCTATTTGACTTAACTGTGTTTTGTGTTTATTTGTGACTTTTCTATCAATATGAAAAAGGAGATAAGAGTAGTTTATTTTATAAATAATGCAAGTATGACTTCTAAATAATGATTATATAATTCCAAATGAATAGCACTTCATTATGTTATGATTTTAGGGATTGCTTGTTTTATTCGACCTTTTGAGTTATCCGACCTAGGTCCGGTCCCATTAGGGTCGGTTAAGAGGGGGTCTACTATAACCTAAACTTTAACTTCCTTATCTAACTTAACTTCAAAACACTTCTAGGTAACACAGTGACGAATCCACATAACACCCAACTTACCTACCTCACATGTTTATTTATTTTACATATCAACGGACAACTCCATTTTTACATTCATGCAACAAAACAAGATGGAAAAAAACATTTATAACAATAATATAGCATTGCTCTGGCCTTAGTGAAAATCGTGAAAATACATAGCCTACATTTAGAAATAAGAATGTACATAATGATTCAAGTGTAAATAAATAACATATACAATAAATGCCATATCATGGTACTAGTGTACCAGTATGTCTAAATAAGAACTGATTAGGCCCTAAGTATAACTTAAGTACCTAGTTCATAATCAACATTCAGTTGAGTTTATCAATGCATCTAGACCTCTTTGTAGAAACATCTTAGGTTTCTTCTTCGTCTCTAGACGATCCTTTCAAACCGACAGAGCAAAACAGACGAGGCATCACAGTAATAAAATTCAAACAATCGTAGATTCTTAAGTTTTTGTGACAGCAGAAAAATTGTTTCACCATTGTTTTCAGGTAAAAATCTAGTTTCAAATGATAGCCTATATAAATTACTATGAATTTCTTGGTCACCATATCCTGCATAATTTACTGTACTTCAAGTAAGTTAACTTAGGCCTATGTATGATAATTATTGCCTTCATCTTTACCAAGTTCAGCAAAATAATTAACTAGGCCTACCTTGAACTTAGGTATGTAGTATACTTTAAATAGAAACTTATTCAAAAATAAGATACCTATCTTAAACATGGATTATATAAAGGCATAGTATCATATGCTCAAGTTTGGTTTGTACCATAGAAAACTGACCTGACAACATTTAGGCATACTAAATAGGCCTATAATGGTAAATCTAGTTAGACACACTGAGGCAAATTTAGAGTAGGCTAGGCCTACATTTTTCTATTTCGATATTTAAAAAGTTAGGCGATGGTTTATAATATCCTTGGTTAAGTTATATACCAAGGATCCAAAATAAATTCACTGCTGAATCGTGTGAGGTTACGCCCCTCAACTTATAAGCTAGGGTCTAATACAAACAACTTACCAAGCAAAGCGTTATAAAGAATCACAACCGAGATAATTGACAGCCGCATTTTGGAGGGTTCTTCAGATGTCGGTGTTCTTAAAACGTACGCAAAATTAACACTGTTCCAATAGGAATAATGGATTGGCACTTTAAAAATCTCAACCAAAAGTAAAATTAATTATGATTTGCACTTTGCGTTTGCAGCACTCGACACTCGACTTAGCTAAGCTATTCTTGCTTCTCTCTCTCTCTACTCTACCTCTACCTCACCAATCAGCAATCACCATTCTTTTATTTTCATTCTGTGTTATGTTCTTCTTCTCCTACCAAACAAAACCATAGAGATTATGCCACGAGCCGTGCTATCGTGCACTTGCTATTTTATCCAGTCTAGATTATAGATTCTAGAATAAAAACAAACTCTGACGTTCACCGCCTTTTTTCGAATCACGTCGTTAAAGTAGCAACGTGATTTTATTAGAGTTCAGTTAGAGACTGGGTAAATCCTGTAATCAAAAGCTCGTCTTCGTGCTATTGTTAGTACAGTATTTTAGTATACTCTAGTTGAGCGGAGCGAGCGAAGCTCTTATACTACACTCCTACTTTTGTTTTCCACAAACCCCTCCTGGAGCCCATTTCATAATAAACTACAAGTTTAAAAGTTACAACTTGTAACTTGTAATTTCCATTAGATTTGCATTGGCTCATCAGCTGATTTACTAATAATATTAGTTTGTACTTTATTATGAAATGGGCCCCTGGACGGCTGATGCGATCCATTCAAGGCGGCCGTGTCCATATGCAAATTTAGCTAGCACAGTCATATATTCATATTCGTATTCGCTTGAGATGGGGATTCAATATTCCCCACGGTACCTTACCTATAATTTATTTATTTATTCCCAACGGTAAACATTACATCGATTCGCAATACAAAAATACGAATCATATTTTTCTCAACTTTGTTTCGTTAATTCTAAGTGTATGTAGTAGATAGCTGTAATGGTCACACGCAATGTATTATTACGTCATCTTTTATTAGGTACCTTTGGCCATCTGTAAAAAAATTGCTATGTAAAATGGTGTTTGCCGTATATAAATAAATAAATAAATAAAAATAAAGGCAAGATGTGCTAATTTGTGAGGGAATTTCCGCGTGTGTGTCGATTGCATTATCTTATCACCAAAGATAGTTCATCAGTGCTGGGTTCAAATTTCCAGGGGTCAAATGTGAATCAACAAACTATTGTTGGTCTGAAATTCCACTCATGTACTAAATTCGTGTCGATAATCTTTCGTTTCAATCGTTCGTGATAGCAATAAAATTCTTTTTTTTTTTTAAATGACAGGGCATCTCAGTGAAACATTCGAACCAATTAATTGTCGTTATTCACTGAAACGTTTGGAACTGGTAACATGATATTAATATGAATTGTGAATTCTGTAAAAGTTAGAATATAGCAAAAAATGAAGATTGAAATCTACTGATGAAAAGATCTATTGTGAACTCTGTTTGAATTCAAAAGATTATATAAAAAGTACGATCACCAAAGTTATGTGTATAGTTCAATTCGGTTAAGCCGATTACTCTTTTTTTCATCAATTCAGTAGGGTATTAAAAATGAACTAGACACAGTTAAATGAAAAGATAATATTATGTAACAACTAGCTGTGTGCCTGTTCTACGTATGGGAATCTTGTAGTAAGTTGAAACCTTCTTATATTCAGAAAAGGAGTTGGATTGCATATTAATTTACCCAGACAGCACACTTTATCCCAGGGACATCCCATAGTAGTCCCATATGTCCTGAGAATGTCTCGGGATATGTGCGCTATCCTCAGGATATCCCGCAAAATCCCGGGACGAGTACGAAATCCACAGGATATCCTACAATATACCGTAATGTCCCGGGATTTGTAAGTTAACCTCAGGACATCCTGTAAAGTCCCGGGATATGTACGAATGCCATAGGATATCCCAGAATGTCCCATGACATCCCGGGACATGTACAAAATCCACTGGATATCCTGTAATGTCCCGGTAACAAACTGAAGAAAAAAAATACTACCGTACCACTGATGAAATGTACAGTATATCTAAATTTAAATGTTCAACAAGGCCAATATATAATAATTTGTTTTTTTTACTAGTGCTTTCAGAAACTTGGTTTCCATCTTCAGGCTGTGTTTACACTAGTACAAAAAGTAAATATTTACTTAATAAATTAATTTTAATTGTTCACACCATCTGAAGTAGCTAAAGTAATAAAAGACGATTTAAACGGCAAAAAATCCCCCGGTTATGATCTGATAACAGGTAAAGTGTTGAAAGAGCTTCCTAGAAAAGGAATAGTTTTCCTTACAGTACTCTTCAATGCAGTTTTACGCCTTGAATACTTCCCAATACAGTGGAAGGTTTCACAAATTGTTGTTATTCCGAAACCTGGTAAACCTTTAAATCAAGCATCCTCGTATCGGCCTATATCTCTTCTTCCTGTGGTTTCCAAAGTTTTTGAAAAACTTTTCATAAAAAGACTCCAAATTATAATTGATGAAAAAGAATTGTCGCCTTCCCATCAGTTTGGATTCCGCCGAAGGCATTCTACCATTGAGCAAGTGCATAGAATAGCGAATGTAATCAAGGAAGATCTTGAAAATAAACGTTTTTGTTCATCTGCTTTTTTGGACGTAGCCCAGGCGTTTGATAAAGTCTGGCACACAGGATTATTGTTCAAAATTAAAACTTTGTTGCCCCATACATACTATGGAGTGTTGAAATCGTATTTGTCCAAACGCTTTTTTCAAATTAAATATCAAGATATAGTTACAGATGTGCATGAAATTGAATCAGGTGTACCACAAGGCAGTGTTCTTGGACCTATTTTGTATATTTTGTTCACTTATGACCTTCCAAGTACTCAGGGTATTACGGTTGCAACATTTGCAGACGACACTGCTTTTTTATCATCAAATCAGGATCCTATTCTGGCATCATCAAACCTTCAGGCTGCATTAGACGATTTGTCTCAGTGGCTACAGAATTGGAAAATTAAAGTAAATGAAACAAAATCCGTTCAAGTTACATTTACTATGTCTACAAGAACTTGTCCCCCAGTAACATTGAATAATGTCATGCTTCCACAATCCAACGAAGTTAAGTACCTTGGTATGCATCTCGACAGACGGCTTACATGGCATTCACACATTTGGAACAAACGACTTCATTTAAATTTAAAAACAAACAAACTAAATTGGCTCATTGGTCGAAATTCAAAATTATCTGTTGAAAATAAATTACTTTTATACAAAATTATATTGAAACCTATTTGGACCTACGGTATCCAACTCTGGGGAACCACTTCCAACTCAAACATAGAAATAGTTCAAAGGTTTCAATCGAAAACACTGAGAAAAATTTTACAAGCACCTTGGTTTGTCACAAATAAAGTAATTCATCAAGATACGAAATTACCCTATGTTAAAGAAGAAATAAAGAAACGAAGTGAAAAATACCAAAGAAAATTAGAAACCCATCCAAATTTCCTGGCTGTTAACCTCCTCGACAATAGTGAAGCTACATATAGGCTCAAAAGAGTTAATCCAATAGACCTTCCAAATCGTTTTTAGTTAAACTTTTTAAAAGTTTTTGTATGTTAGTGCACTTGATGGAGTGTAACTAACCCATGTTAAAATGGTTATTGAATTTACTTATTATTCTAGTATTGAATAGATTGTAAATAAATACTTGTTAAAAAAAAAAAAAACTAAGTTAAAACAGATAATTTAAAGGATATTGGAAAAATAAAAAATAATATTAGAAAAATTAATCTTTTAAATTTTGGATATGTTACAGTGTTGTTCTTGATGTAATTATTTTCAGTAATTCTGAATTTATAATTGGGCCGTCTTCATTATTTAACAAATAATTTTGGTCTGTTTTTTTTTTCTAAAAATAAGATTCCCACGCATTAAGATGTTGAGGTTTTATAATTTATTTTAAAAGTTTAAGGTTTCCCAGATTGAAAATATGTCTTGTTAATACTATGGCTAGCAAGGGTTGACTTTACTTTACTGACATATTACTACCACTGAGTTCAGGAAAACTAGAGTTCTATCATAGTTGTGTGGAATGTGAATTTAATTATAACTTTAAATTAATAAAACAACAAATAACTAATTTTAATCATATAACAATCAATTATTACAGTGCTAATCTAATGGTGATTAAATAATCTATATTCAAATACCAGTATCATCTCCAACTACCAGAAAAACAATTCAACTACTTGAGGCCTAAACAGATTAACAGAATCATATATAGCCTATACTGTAGTATCAAAAATATTTTAAGTATTGCGACCATTGCAACTGTCGGCTACTCTTTAACCACTTGAAAACACCCATAATCAACAAGCGCAGATAGCTCAGGAGGTAAGGTAAGAGGCTCACAAGACGAAGGTACCAGGTTCGAAACCCGTCTGGGCCAAAAACTTTTTTCTCGTTTTTTTCTTCAAAATTTGTGTTTATTAACTATTTAATCAATTTACTAAACTTATAATTAAGATTTTCAAACTAAATCTATATATTATTTTGTGTTTTTTATGTTCAGACCCAGACCACACTTTATCCCAGGGACATCCCATAGTAGTCCCATATGTCCTGAGAATGTCCTGAGGACTACCCTGGGATGACCTCGGATGTCCCACGGATATGCGTGTGAGCTTATCCGTAGGACATCCCCGGGCGGGGACATTAGGCTTTCCTGTGGATATCCTGTGATATCCCAAGTTGCCCATAGGACCACTATGGGATATCTTGCATATCCTGTCGCAATATCCGTGGGATGTCCTGAGGAGAAAGTGTGCTGTCTGGGTAGTGTGCAGTTTTCCAGATATGCTGGCAAAACTACAGTATAGGAATAAATATAAACCTTTGCAAATACAATATCTGACAGTTTCAAGCCTAAACGAATGCTTTTGAATTAAATGTCACCCCGTGTTTGTCCATATTTTATATCTAATGATTAAAGGAATTGCTTTATAGATCTATGAGGCATTGCCCTAAGGTAGGCCTGTAATTGAAAGTTACTTTCCACACTGGTTAAAAGTAGTTAAAATACTACCTCAACCTCACTACTGCACACTTTATTCGGGTTGATATTTTCATTAACAAAGGTGCTCACTTCTTGACCACGAAACACTAAGAAATAAGGTCCTTAATGTGTTACCAACAGACATACATGTACACAAATACAGAATTGAATTAGGGGATTTGCTACGCTTTAACCAAAGCAAATTACAAACAAAATAATTATTTGAAAGTTTTGATAGTGTCGTCAAATTTTATGATAATCGTATTTAGGCCTAATCAAACTGTAAAATTGGTGTAAATCTGTTGGCAAATATATAAATAAGTAAATAAATACACAGTCCACAAAACATAAATACGTTAACAACAAAAAGCTTTAAAAATTCATGATGGTTTGCTAAAAAAAATCTTTCATTAATGTTTTATCATTTTCATGGCATAAACCAACAGTTTGAAGTCCAGACAGAAAACGCAAAAATTATACAGTAAGACATCAATTAAATTTAATAAGGAATAAGGCGCAGCACTAATGATCAGTAAGTTGTAAATAGTGATGTATTTGTACGTAAAAATGATTCTTACTGCAACCATCGGGTCTAAGGAAAAGTACCAGTACCAAAAACCAACGTTTACAGTTTAAAAAATAACTATAGTATTTACGACCAATTCAAACTGTCCTTGTAATCAAACTCTATTATAGCTGTTAATCCGTTGGTTGGCAAATATATAAATAAATAAATACACAGGCCACAAAACATTGATACGTTAACAACGCAATGCTTTAAAATAGAATAGAATAGAAAAGTGCTTTATTGAATACATACTATGTACAGTAGGCTACATGAAATGGGTGCGATAATTTATACATGCACATACAACAATGGTCATACGACCGTCTGCTGGGTTGGCATTAATGTCCATTCAATATTAATTAAATAAAATTGTCCCACATAAATCAACATACTGAGCACTAAAACAAAATAAAATAACACTTCTTTATGCACACATATACATAGATATATACACAAACACATGCATGCATATATACACATATATTTATACTCTAAAACATATTGTAATACAAAATTTTAAAAATTAAATTCCCTAACTAGCTCCCATCTACGTTTCCATGCAATTTTTAAAAAACTCCCAATCCTTCCCATTCAAATAATCCACAAACTCCTCATATTGTATTTTTTGTTTACCAAAATACAAGAGTCGCAAGTCGTTGAACACAGGGCAACTAGCCACAAAGTGTAAAGCAGATTCATTCTCGTTTAAATTACACAAGGAACATGTGTGGATTTTATTTTTTTGCCTTTGACACTATAGACAGAAAGGCCCTAATTTATAAATTATTTAGTATAGGAGTTTCAACCAAATTTGCCAAGCTTCTCGAAAATCTTTACGATAGAACCAATGTTTCTGTATGGTGTAAAAACGGCATTACAAGTAGTTTTGAGTCCAAGATGGGTTTAAAACAGGGTTGTAATCTTAGCCCTACTTTATTCTCAATATTTATAAATGATTTGCCAGAATTTTTAGAGGGCGGATGTTTATTTGGAGGTCAGAAAATAAATATTTTAATGTATGCCGATGACATAGTTTTAATAGCTCCCACAGCTGTTGTACTGCAATGCTTTAAAAATTCATGATGGTTTGCTCAAAAAATCTTTCAGTTGATGTGGTATCAGTACCAAAGTTATTAATATTAATCTCCCTTGGTTTTGGGTTTTCGAAAATCAAAGTTATTTCCAATTAAAGCATTATTTATAAGCAACTTTTAATGTTGACATATTAATGACAGTTTGAAGAAACCACCTTTTTCCAAACAAAGGTTTCTTATTTAAAAGATTACGTAATCTCTAAACGATTATTGGTATATCTAGCAAACATTCAGAGGAAATGTTACAACAATCGCACAAATCTGTGGTTTTGGACGTTTGTAGTTTTAATTTCTAAGTACGAAGGCTATGTATTCTAGGGAAAAGTACCGATATCGTTGTCGAAATGTGGTTGTGAATAATTAGGCCTACGTAGGGTCTACCCAAGAGATAGGCTAAGGGCCAAGATTTGCGGTATGGTCCAGCGATTGCAGCACAAAGAGGCAAGTAGAAACCAAAAGTGACACATTGGAAAAGCAAGTTTAGCTACATCTGTAAGTTAAACCTCTGTTACGATCACAGCGAAATCAGAAAGATCTTCCAAGATTGCAGCCACATTTACTATCACCCACTGCAGTTGTGATTTTTTACTTTGCACTTTACACAACTGTCCTTGAAGCGCCATCAATTAGTGGAAACCTTTTTTGTAAGCTATTGGTGATGATGATTAAAAAAATGTAAGTTTCCCAGCACTATACAACACTGATTCACGGTCTTTTCCCCGATTATCAAAACTCAAGAACAATCGTTGCACTTGCGATTAATTAAACCGGATAAGTAAGGCACAACGTTTTTAATCTCACTTGGTTTGGATGTGCTTACAAAACTTGATCAGAAATGGTTGCGGTATTTGTAAACTATATTTAATGTTAACAAATCAGTGACAGCTAGAAGTGAGAAATAATCCAAACAGCTGATCGTTATTTCATCAAATGTAGTAAACATTGGGAGAAAATTTGACAAAAATCTAACAAAATTGGTTTTTTGATGGTTCTTTATTTTGTTTTCAAAGAAGCGAGGCTGTGATTGTGCACCTTTTTGTTTTTATGATTCTCACTACAAGCAATGCAAAGTCTCGGGATTTAAGAAAAAAACTATTTAATATTTTAGGTTTTTGGGTTACCAGACTCCTTAAAGCACCTCCTTTTGTTGACAACTGGCCAGCTGACTATTTAATACAACAAGGGAATATATTCTGCAGATTTGCGAAGTATAACACTTCTAATTGCACATTCTTTTGATCGTTTGTTTAAAATTGATTTTTACTGAAGTTAATAGAAGTCTATCCTCGTAACCCTTGACATTTCCTAGCCTTCAACCAAGAACAATGCTTTGTTTCCCCTTAATTACCTCTGTACAATCAAATATTCTCACTTGAAATGTGTTTCTTTATTGTTCAATTAAAATGTGAACCTCTTAATCATAATAGAATGCTATTACCTCGTTGGCAGACAGTACAATATTTACTATGAATAGTAAAATGTAATGATTTTAATATGATTTATTTTAAGGTGAAATTCAACAATTGTTATAGGTCTCTTCAAATTAAACTATTTTGGTTGACTGGAAATGTTATAACAATTTAAAATAATTACCCTTACTTATATGAACATGTGACAACGTTACAGACCTACAGAAACATGATTGTAGAATGAAAAAAACATGTAGATCAACTTAAATTGGGCACATTGGCGTGAGCTATATTTATAATTAAAACAAACAATACACATACATTTACTTACATACACATAGACAGGACGACAAATACACTAAAACAATAATTATAACACTCCACTTGGGAACTAGCACAAAATCTGTCAATATTTGAATTCAAAATCGGTACAGTGGCCTTCCTTGCACTGATACAGTAGAGAAAGCTGCTATTTGCTGCGTTTACTTACTTTGCCGCACAGTTTTTACTTTGTCGCACACCAGTATTCCAACCAAACAACACAAAACAGCGTGCTTTTATTATGCACGTAATCCGTGTATGCTTGTAAATAGTTTGGCAACACTTAAAGATACTACAACTACAATCAGCTGTTGCAGTGTTTCCCATTTCGTTCAATGCTTAAATTTAACCTAACCTATAACATGTTGTTTAGTGTTTGAAAGACTAATTATTTCTATGCTTTATAATAGCTGTAGAAAAAATATAATCTGTAACGAGTGCGAATTGCCTTTGCTGCACTCGAGAAACTTTCCACACTCGAAGTGCAGCAAAGGCAGTTTGCACTCGCGTTACACATTATATTGTTCCTACAGTTACTATGAAACATATAAATAATTAGTCTTTAAAACACTGTACAACACGTTTTTAGGTTAGGTTAAATCTAAACATTGAACGAAATGGGAAACGCTGCACCAGCTGATCGTAGTCGTAAAAATTGTTGCCAACTTATTTTCAAGCGTACACATATTACGTACCTAGTAAAAGTCCGCTGTGTTGTGTTGTTTGGTTGGAATACTGGTGTGCGGCAAAAAAAAAACAAAAAACAGTGTGCGGCAAAAGTAATTAAATGCAGCAAATAGCAACTTTCTGTGTTATAATCAGAGCAAGGAAGGCCACTGTCAGGTGACTATTGGAAAATTTACTTACAATAATGTTTTCAAAATTAATTATTATTCAACGTATTATTCACTACCAACAGCAGTTAGAAAATATAGCTATACAAAAATTTGGATATAACACATTAACTAACAATACTGTTTTCAAAATTCACTACGATCAAGGTAGTATTCAAAACCTACAGCACTTGGAAAGCTCAGTTGTAAAACTTGGCAATATTGACATTTCACAATGAAACCTGGTGTGATCATACATTCTGTCCAACAAGTGTTAAGTTCAAATATGTAGGAATGGTTCACAGTATCACAATATCACTGCTTATGGCTATCAAGAATTTGATACCTTTCCTAGCAGCTAAGTGTAAGGCTTGGACTTTATTTGATCCTGATCCGTCAAATGTGAAAGGCGGTATGGTGCTAATGTCTATCATTACGTTGTCTAGAACAAAAAATACACAAACTTACATAAAATCATCACAGTTAAAATATAAAATAAACACTGAAAACTGTAGCGTCTTGTGTCTTAAAATAAAAAAAAAACTTTGGTATCTATGATAAATAATACAAGCACAAAAATCTTGAATAGTGATGTAATAACCTTAGTACTAAGGCTAATTAATCTCTTCAGCTTTATGGTCGACAGTAAAATTGTCTACAATAAACTAACTTTAGAAATTTTCTGCCTCTAGACAACTAAAAATGGTTCCCGGTTAATTTAAGCTAAGGCATTAAATTAACTTTATCTTAAAATCATTTAGAACGTCCCTATAAATAAACGGGATTTTGTAACACACTCAAACTAATGACATCAAAATAAACTCTACTTCAAAAATTTGATGAAGTGATTTTAGCTTGAGAGTAAATGTTATGTACAAAAGCCCCACACATCAAACTGTAGACAGTTTTGGAGCTAATGTTCAATCTTTGAAGGCACAAAATCTATACAACAGAGTATTTTTTTAACGCAACTCAAATTACAAATACTGAGAGACACTGTTTAAGCACAAAGCTAGCTCATAAATTTTTTATCCCTGGTTTCTTTACTTGATTCCTGATCAGCTGATAAATATTATTGCATCGTTGTCTACCAGGTTTAGTCTCATAGGGAATTTATTGGAAATAAGACTCAACATGGTGTTTTTGCAAGCTCAAAGAGTAAGCATTGTAGAAGAATACATTAAAAGTAAATCATTGGATTCATGCCAAGAAATGTTTAAAATTAAGATTCAAGATGTGATTCCAGTATCTAACAAATCAACTAAGAGGGCTATCCAGAAAGTAGATTACGTTTTGGAATTAAGGAAAAAAGAGTTTTGAAAAATATATTATTATATACAAATGGAAGCCACGTTTAAACTCTACTTTTCAACATAATCACCTTTCAAATTAAGGCACTTGTCCTATCGACAAACAAGCTTACAAATTCCGGAGTGCCGCCGCTTACGGGTGTCGCTGCTTACGGCTGCCTCCGCACCGCTTATGGGCGCCGCCGCTGCCACAGTCCGCAGACTGTAGGCGCGACCGCGACGGCACGGTGGTGACGGAAAACGACAGTCAAAGGGCAATGATGATATAGATGAGTTTGCAATAGTTAAAAGTAGGAGGAAACCAATGTAAAGACACAAAATGAAGACTTTACAAAGATATTTATGTAAAAATATATAAGTTTAGTGTTGTTATTTCTTATATTCAACTCAAGTACTGTATTTCAATATTAGGTATTTTAAAGTTTGTGAGGTGGTAGACCTTTTCAATTGTATTTCAAATTAAAAATATAATTTGCAGTAAAAAAAACACTCTATATAGGTTAGACTTAGTTTATATTTAAAAAATAATTACTTTTTAACCACACTAAGATGTTTAAAACGTTAATTGGAGGCTGAAAGCTATGTAATTGCTGTCCAGGACCGAAATGGCAGCTGTCATCGTCATTGGAACCGATTTGGTTTTTACGGCCCTAGGGTCACAAAACCAGCTGTTCGCTTACTTACTTAAAACATCAATGTATATAAAATAAAATATACAAGCAATATCCATATGCATTTTATGTCACTGCTGCCTAGCAACTATTTATTAGTATTTTTGCCGGTTCTTATAGATTATTTCTTCACATAAGTTGCAGTTGTGTTAACTGTTAATGTGCATTATTTTATTGTGTGCAAATGACAACTTAAGACCCTCAATTTTGTATAGTATGGTGAAAAATGGCGTTCGTACCACGGGCCGAAAGGGTTTTGCAGCTCTTCACTTGGTCCTGAACTTAAAAAAACTACGAGCCGGCAAAACCTCATTTTCGGTCCTAGGTACGAAATATACTATGAAGGGGGAAATAGTGCAAGGGAATAGTGCACTAAGAATAGTGCCTAGGGGGGAAATATGTACAAATCCGTCTCTGTTAAACCCATGTAATAAAGGCAAACAAAGTTTTTGTTTAAAATAGTTAAGTAGCTTTAGTTGTAACAGGAATATGTACTAGGCGAATGGAATCCTATTATATTAATTAACAAACCAGCTTATCTTACTATTACATGAGCTGTGACTTTTGCTGCTGTCAAAATGTTGCTTGGTTTTGGATGAACAGGAATTTTAAAATGATTATTAAATGATAGACAAATACTATTCCCATTTCAAGCAAGCAACATTTTTTGACATTACACTATACTTACCAAAACTGGTTTGTGGATTTTGTATGACTGATAATAATTTAATGTAAATAATATTGAAAACAAGCCAAATTAGGGGGCTTAACCTAAATTCTATCTATTTGCCTTTATGTTTCTATGTCCGTAAGTACATTGTGTAGCAATTATTCCGTTGGAAATAACATTATGTTCACTTATTCATTAAAGTTACCCAAAATATTGTTGAAAAGACTGTATAGTATGTATAATGAAGTTCTAAAAGGTAATTTTGATAAAACGGTAATGTGACCATAATACAAGTTTTAAAGATCAACATGGAAACAACTTCTAATTTAAGCAATACAGTGACGGCTTTGAATATTGATACAACTAGACATTCCATCCCCATGTTAAAGCTGTCGTCAGTTTTTTATCAAAATTGTCGTAGTTGATGTGAGCCACCGACATATTGTGCTGATCTAAAATACTATTTTATGTTGAATACACAAACTGTTTTACCAGGACAAACTGGAACAACTTATTGTGAGCTATAGCAACAGTTATGACCGATCAACTATGTCAGCAATAAAAAATAAGGTAGAAAATAGAACTTTAGACACTAGCGCTCATTTTGTTACTGGCTCACAACTAAGTTTTCTTTAATAAAAAATTGCTTACAGCTGGTCTATATACATGGGCTGTCTACTTGAGTATCAATTAGTCAATGGTGATGGTTTGCAGGAAGAATATTTCTTTAAATCAATTAGCATTAGATACATGAGGTATGTGGTTAAAGTTACAAAAAATAAATATTGCTATAAACTGGCTTTTGTCATTCATTATTTGGTTTACAAATAATTTAGGCCAGGTTTAGACAGTCAAAGACATTCTCACCAGTTCAGTATATACAGAATAAAGTGAATAATTAAGAGATAATTACGAGAACAATTAATCTAAATTTGTGCATTTTAGATGCAGCTCTGCAGTTTTCCGGAAGTAAAGAGTGTAAATTGGCATCTCTGGCATTACTGACAAACAAACAAACAAATAGACAGACAGACAGAAATTGATATTGGATTCGTTTTAGCTTTCTTAGAGCACAAAACATAAAAATACCCAGAAATCTTCAAGATTCTATGCAATGTATAGAGAAAACTATAATTTTAAATAGATGTAAATGGTACAAATTCGACTTCAAAATCCTATATGTGCAATGAACGTGTAAAAATATCTTTAAAATATCTCTTACTAGTATTGGTATTCAGGCCTTTAAACTTGGGATCAATAGGTACTTCTACTGTTTTGTATGCAACACTCAGTTCATCCAATATTTTCTCAAATGTGTTTATGTTGCATTCTTCAGGCAGAATGTTTTCATGTTTTACATCGTTGCTCTGAAACAAAGTTAAAATAAAAATACCCCCGCCGCAGCAAACCTGCAGACTAAGCGAATTTCCATTTGACTGATTGGATTTACACTGAAATGTCTAGGCCTACTTAAAAATATAACATTTATTCCCGATTTAAATAGAATTAGTTTTAACAAGTACTTAGGTTTGCTGCATCAGGGAGGGTAAAACTGTTTTTTTTTTGTAAAATGTTAATAGTTAGTAAGAAATAAAAACATTTTGCAAATTTGATCAAAATATGTTCATAAACAAGCAAACTACAACAGTTTACTTATTCTCCATAAGAATAACATGGAAATTTTAAATTTACAATTTTTTTTAAATTTTCTCCGTAACCATTAGGAGCATAATAGCGCTTCAATATACTAAATTATTTGTTTTTTTAAGCTCTACAAAATGGTTTGGAAAGAAATTGCTAAATTTTATGTTTTTTTGGGTCAAAAATGGGAAAAACCTATTTTTACCCCATAAAACCCCCGTTACCGATGGTGTTTTTGGCCTCTAGGGACCTCAAAACGAAAAAGTAAATCGGTCCCGGGTCCAGGTCTTAACATGAGTACTACGGTAATAGCTTATTCCCTATATGGGAAATTCGCTAAAAGAAAAGAGTTTGTGCCATCTACGGTAAAAGCTTTCTTAATTTAACTTCCCTTTGGGGGAAATTTGCTGAAAAATTATCTGCCTACTCTGTGCAAACCAACTGAAATCTAAAACATTCTGAAAAGTCTACTTACATCTAACACATCTACACACTACATCTACATACATTTATAAGGGCGTTAAGAGTGGGCGATTTCTCGGGTAACTTATTGGTTTTACCCCACTCGTGCATCTTACTAATTTTTTGGTTGTTGGGGGCATGTTTCCTCCTTCTATCTGAATTAGCCCAAAAGAGTTCAAATTCATGTTCAAGGTCTTCTTTTGTTGCCATCCTGTATGTAGATCAAATCCTGTAAATAGAACAAATAATTAATACCCTTTATACCTTACTCCCAGCAAAATTATTTACTGATAAAAAAATATAATAAACCTTTATATTTTAATTTAATTATCTTCACTAAATTAAAATTTGAGTTGCATTTAAGTTTCGGGTGCTTGCTGAAAATAAGACTGGCCTGATAAACATACTGTATACTGTACAGTGAGTGTGAATTTGACGTTTGCACATTGCTTGTAAACATTTCAGTCCTGCCTAGACCCCTATTGTACTACTTTTATTTAAAATAGTTGCAAATATACAACTACACAGAACCTACACAGAACAAACAAGAACAATAACAGAGAGAAAACCCAAGTTACAGATACGATAGTTTATTTATCAAGCTAACACGTTGGAATAGGCAACCCAGCTAACCTACACTTCCTGGAATTCAAATAAGGCACGTTATTGAGACCTTCTGAAGTTCAACTGTATGCATGTTTCAATTCTTTCATTTGTCTTACTTTCACCAGTAATTAAAACTAGTTAAATTTGTCAATACTTATTATTTTTTATGAATTAGTATTTTTTTCTGGTTTCATTAACATGATCTGATTAAAGGCTGGGTATTGCTGCACGCTTCTTTTCTGTTAGAATAAGGCCAACTCTTTAACAGCTTGTTACAGCAGTAGGGCTAGGTTAGGTGATTATGTTTAAAAGGACTAGATATTTAAACTACAAAATTCAATGTTTACATCCACATTAACCATCTCTGACAGATTCATCCAATTTGACAAGGCCATATTGCATGAAGTCCTAAGTAAAAATTGTTATAATGCACTAAGCAACGAAAGGATCTGTAGACCCTAGAATTATTGACATCAGGAATTGACATAAGACGTGGATTGAAACTAATCAGTGAACGATTTACTCACAATGACAGACATGCTTCAACAAGAGATAATTATGGCATTAACATACGCCTATATGACTCATTTATTTATTCCATCGCTGTCAATGTGGACAGATAGTGTGGATAAATTTTGTAAACTTATAAGAAAATGTGTACGGTAGATATGTCTTTTAACACATGGTTTGCTGAGTGTGCTGTTTTGGTTTTTACTCTTGGCTAGGTAAGATTCAGGTACTCTTTCACTTACGTTTTTATCATTATGTTATTTTTTGATGATGCTTTAAGCCACACAAGAGTTGTTGAGAGGCCCAAATACACCAAAAAGGATACTGTTCTCCTTGCAGATTCAATCAACTATGATCTTTTATTACTCAGAAAACGGTGCTCCATAAACAAAATGCAAGTAAATGTTAGTAAGACAAAATATGTTAATTTTGACTTCTTTTGTTTTGACACCCATTCTTTTTTAATTTTTCATTCCCCTATCTGCAATATCCACATATGTACCTGCCAACCTTTATAAAAAGTTAAATCGATTACATACTTGGGAGTTTTGCTTGATGAGAAACTTACTTTTGAACCCCATATTTTAGAACTACACTCAAAATTAAGATCACAAATTATAAATTTCTATTTTCTATGAAATTTGTGTAACACCTCACTTTTACGAACGCTTTATTTCGCATTGATAAATTCAAGATTACAATATGCCTTGCCTTGCTGGAGAGGTACTTACAAAACAGTAATAAGTTAGAGAAGGTAAGAACAACTCAAAATCTTTTCTTGCATCCGGAGTGGAAATAGAGAAAATATAATTCCAAATCATCCTTACAGTACAAGAAGTTTTACAAATAAATCTATAAAATTGCTCAAAGTAAACAAATTTTTTTTTAGTTATTCATTTCAATACTTGGGTCCAAAATTTCAACTTTCAACAATATTGAAAATACAAGAAATTTTAAATATTTTTGTAAAAGAAGCTTAGTTGGCTTAGTTTTCAACAGGATGTAGGTCATCTTGCCAACTCTTTAGAATAAGATTATGTTAACTCATTTTATGTGTATTTTTTAAATATTTTCTTAGTCTAAGTTTTCCCAGATGTTACAGCAGGCGGATGAAATATTTGTCATCTGATGCTAGGCTAAACAATTTATTAATTATTATATAGCCTACGTTTAACTTTGTAACCATGGTCACACTACTTGAAAAAGTGACCAGTTTAAATTTCTCAACAATTATTTTGATTGTTAAATGTTTTGTGATATGGGAAATTAATTCATTTATTCAAATAATTATGGAAGGCCGGACGCCCAACAACAGCTCGAACCAAGGCTCACGAGATCAAAGTGAAAGAAGATTTGGATTCTGACAGGTGTCTAACCATTGCCCACACCAGTGAGAAGAACGGCCCTTCAGTGGGAACTGTCCCCACTATCATGACGAAGAATTTGGCGATGAGAAGCTGGTGACGAAAGCCCTGAGTGAGGAACAAAAAATTTCAAGGGTGGAGATTTCGCAAGAAATTTTGGACTGCGTCCAGCAAGATCCAAATTTTCTGGACAACCTTATTACCTGGGTGTCCCAGTATTGTGAACAAAATGTCCATGTTGAGGGCAAGGGTCTCCGACACAGATTTTCTGAGCTTATAGCTAAACTTTACAGCGTTACTCGACAGTACGCTCCACGTTGGCGTGACGACCTAATGAAAAAAACACTTGGAGCAAATATCGACCTTCTGTTTCAACAAAAGTCCGTAGGCGTTCACTAAAGTGCTCCTGAATGGTGAAGGACCCCTCTATCAAACCCAACCGATTGGACCCCCCTCCACTGCTCTTTTGAGGCTATAGTGAAACAGTTCCGATACTTATTGAATGGACCCTCTAAATATACCAATATTTAACCAAAAACAAAATACCGTAAACTTAATGTTATGAACATTATGAAAACAAATAATAAAAAAAACAAGAACTTAAATACAGTCCAACCTCGGTATAACGAATCTGAAGGGACCGAACTGAATATTCGTTATATCAAGGATTTCGTTAAAACGAGGTTCGTTATATTGAGGTTAGGTTTGCAGGAATTTCGCTAAGTCGAGGTTCAGAACCAGCGTCAGTCAATATAGGTCGGTATTTGACTCACAAACACAATTAAAGTAGCCTAAGCTACAATACTTTACAGTACACTGTTTACATTGTTAAGTAGAACCTCGATTATCGGGGGTAGGCCTACTAAAGGGGAGGGATCTTTAATATTGCGCAATCATGACATTTCTAGTCGTTGACCTTATCTAATTCACCTAAAACCTAGCTAAACACTGTATTGTATAGCAATAAACCTTGTAATGAACAAAACAGTAGGGAGTTTTGTAAGGTACTGCGTGACAGGCCGGTAGGCTTACAGTGCTGCTTTAAATCACAACAGAGGAATGTCTATACTGTAATAATCATCAACTATAGCATTGGTGTTGCCTTAGTTTAAACAAATCGTATTGAAAATAATAAAAATATTAGATAAGTCGTTAAAGTGTATAATCATAACCAACTTAAAGATTAATAAAAACACTCGTAAAAGGAATGTTAAGATAACGATGTTGCTATTCTCTTTGCTTTGTTCTTCTATTATTTTTCTTTCTTAGGATTCTCTTCATCCAAAAATTGTACAAGTCACCATAGTTACTTATCACCCAATCACAGCTTACTACACATTACGTCGTCATCAGTTTTCAGTGAATGAAATCATTTTTCTCAGTTGTAACATAGCGCGCATGCAGCGACGACAGCAGACAGGGATAAATGGAGCAGACGAATGTTAGCGCAAGCGTTGACATCACCTTTCCATTTCATTTGATGAAGAAACTGATTTTTCAAAAACAATAATGAGGGTGGGGGGTTCGTTGTATTGAGGGAGAGACGCAGACAATTTGTTAAGTAGAGGTTAAATTCGCTATGTAGAGGTTCTGACAATGATAAATTCGTTATATTGAGGTGTCTTATTTTAGCCGGGATCATGACAAATTTGTTAAATCAAGGTCGTTTATATGGTTTGTTCGTTATGTAGAGGTAAAATATACATTGTGTCTTATGGAGAGTTCTAGGGGATTTAAAAAAAAATCGTTAAATCAAGGAATTCATTATATTGAGGTTCGTTATATCAAGGTTAGACTGTAACTGAATGTAAAAGGAACAAGGAAATATAAACTAAAAAAACCCTACAAACCAGGGTAGGCCTGTAATATAGATACTGTTCATACGGTAACCACATAGAAATCACAAATTCATGGCAGTGGCCGTGATAAGAGCCTGCGGGCCCCCCCGCAAGTTTGTTTGCCGGGCCCCCCTCTCCCAATAATCTTTAAAAACATCACACGTATTACCGCCTTAACTTGCACCTTAGCTTGGCACGGCATCTCCCGAGGCACCGAGGCGTCATCGTCGTCTTCCATGATCACGGCAAAATCGTGAATACTTCCCGTAGTCATGGAAGAAACATTAGCCTATCATAGAAATCCATGGTGATGGTTTTTCGGCGTCAACCGCGTCGTCATTGTATTTCACTGCGAGACATTTCGCTCTTTATTTAGGCCTATTTATTTATTTGAAACAAATTGAACACACATTTTTTACATACACCATGCTGCAAAAGCCTGACATGGCTTGTCTGCAGCTCATTAAACTAAAGGTAAATCAAGTCCAAACTCTTATCACTTCCATCAGTAAGTGTTTGTGTCCTCCTTATCTCTCTAGCCTGTTATCGCAATCATCATGAAGTCCCAAAAAATCTGCAGCCAAACTACTATGCTACTTTGAAAACTCTTTACAATAAAACAAAAACCCAATTTGATTACAAAAATTGAAATTCTTTAGTTGTTCATGACAACCATAATAATTTAAAAAGCTGAATAACACTTTTTTGTGCATTTATACAGTATGCACTTACTATGAAGTGGCGTCCTTATTGGCTAGGCTGAGACTCACGTCGAAAACCATCACCATGGATTCCAATGACACCGGCCGCGAAAGCCTACGCATGAAGATTACAGTAGCATATCATAGTCGACCACGATTGCAACCAAACCTATGACATCATCAGATAACCACATCATTGTCTCTGCGTACACGGCCCAATCCCTAATATCTCCCGTGATCCGTGGTGACGGGGAAATCATTTTTTGCTCAACCGCGGCAAAATACCTACGAGGGATATATCTCGCGGAAAAAGAAACGTCCTTATCGTCTTCCGCAATCATAGCAAAATATTGAACATCTCCTGCGGTCGCTGAGACATTGTCACTGTCACCCGCGGAGAAATGTTGTCGTAGATATTTGCAATAGCGGCAAAAACGTCTAGGCCTTATCTTTCAATTTCGTGAGCATGATCCTCGCGGACATAAAGGCTTTTACTTTTAATTGGGCATTATTGTATTGAGTACTGAGAAAATCAGCTTGAGCTTGATTTTCTGACTTTGTGCTTGATCTCTCAGGCTTATAGTCCAGGCTCTGCTCGGCTCAAAAATCAAAATTATATAAAAATCAACAGTTTTCAAAACAACCCGATTTTGAACCGATCTGATTTGGCCCGAGGCCCATATGTAAGTAAAAATGTTTACATGACTCAAAGTAGGCTAAACAAATCTAAAGTGCAGCCTTCTAAGTTAATAGTAAGAAATTACATTAAATGATAATCCTTCTTTAGCATCAATGAAAGAAAAAAAATATTTATTAGCTAGTGTCCTACTTAACACCTAGGTTAATTCGCCGATATGATTGTAAAAAAAATGTCAAGTTCATTTAGTTGAATCAGCATTGAGGGCCCTCTCTGGTGTGACCCGCCGGGGACTAAGAGGATTAACAGTAATGTTTTATCCTCCTAGGCCTGGAGCCACATTGGTTCTAAATACGGCACTATTATAGCGCCTTCACACAGTCCACGAGGACAGTTGATGCAACCTGCATGACTGATGACAATTCTTACTTAGGTTGGTAGAGAATTTATAGTGATCAGGCAAGTAATAGTGTCAGTTTAGCTGTTGTAAACTACTTGTTCTAGTGGTCTTTCAGGTTTTAACAAATTGTCTTCATAAAATGTTAGGTAAATATTGTTATGATAGGGCTGAGCCTATCGCACAATGGCGGGTCCGTGTCCCGGTAAAATTTCCCAAAAATCCCAGTCAAGGCTAAAGGGCCCCCCTAGCTCGCAGGCCCCCCCGCAATGCGGGCCCACTGATTCATGGTTTCTTCCATTTTCATTCTTAAATAGCAAAGAAAAACTAATAGGCCTAATAAAATAAATAAAAACTTGGTTAATGTTTTTTGATATTTTTTTTCATTTAGTTCTGTATCATATGGTAAAATTAAATTCATTGTGATATTAACATTGAATCGGATGGATAACGATAGGCTTATTTATTGTTATTCATCCAATAATATATCGCAGGTTCTCTGTGGAACTGTAGCCTAACTTACTCTTTTAAATAAAAAAAATTTTTTTTAATCTATCCAAGATTTGCGGTTATCGATGAGGGCCGCTATATCAATAGTAGCATAAGTAACAAGTAGGCCTAGCCTAAATATAACCAGGACTAGGGTTAGTTACTCCGTTATGTGGCCGCGCATTTGTTCAAGTAAAAAACAATGTAAACCTGATCCGTGTTCTTGATTTAAATGTTTAAGTTTTGTGTATTTACGATAGTGTATTACAAAAGACTGTAAGAAGGAAGAGGTTTGAAAATTAAACTGTTGTTTCTACACTAGTCGCTCGAGACTAGGTCTAACTAGGGATGAGCATCGATAGTCGATGTTTTCGAAACATTGATTTTTTTCTATACATGTTCTATGCTTTTGAAATCGATGGTAGGTTCTTTTTGTTACATCGAAGTTTTTGTTAAACATTTATGTTTTTGGCCAAAGATAATTATGTTTTCCACTACAGGAGAGTACAAAAAGCAGATGAAAAAACATCGATTTTTTGGTCCGACGTCAACCATCGATGGTTGACCTATCGATACTCATCCCTAAGTCCAACTAGCAACTAGCCTAGCCTAGGATTGACGGGTTGTACCGGTATTGTATAGTAACCTATGTCTTCTGTGCCTATGTAGGCCTACCGATCGGTATTGTAACCTGTCTATAATTATTTTTAAATCCAACCAATTTCAGAGGATATGAATCTTTTACTGAAAATAGACCTAGCCTTCAATAAAATAATTTACCATGCAGGGTAAAATATTATTTCAATTCAATTCATATTCATAATATTATTTCAATACATACCTCAACACAAATCAATATTTCACCACTGATCAGTGATCAATGACCAATCAATGATTATTGATTTTGACTCATTGCTCAAGCTCAGCTCACGTTCCATTGAGTTTTGTTTTGGTTGTTTTGACTTATACCATAGATTAAACAACACAAGTAGACTTCTCTCTCATCCCATTGTAAATTTGGAAGCTCGTTTTTCATGTCTAGTTCATGTACGCCACACTAAGCGCTAGTGTCGACGAAATTTTGTTTCTATTATTTTAGGGTAAATTTCTTGATTTGTGCATTACTGTTTGGTTAAATAACTAGGGGACAATTTATTGTTTATGATTAGATCGTATTATTTGGTAAAACGAGGTTTTAAATGACTGCATGAATGGGAAACAAATTGTAAACAAAACACGACCTCTACATAAACCGTACAGAACTAACAATAAAGTTGTCTTCAGCCACGGCCGCCTTTAACTACGGAGTTAAAGGCGGCCGTGCTTCAGCTGTTCCATTAGGATGAGAAATCTACTAAGGGAGTATGTTTTATCTTATCTATGCTTACACTTATGTTTCCGTCTGATCTGAACTGACTTACCAGTTAATACTCGTCGTACTGACGGCCACCTTTAACTCCATCCAGGCCGCGGCCTTCGAAGTGGCAACGTCGCAAGTGGTGTAACAGCTGTTTTGTTTGGGAGCAGCTAATGGTATATTTGTGTATTTAATTTACGAAAGATTGGTTAATGGACTATGACAATATTGACTCCGCTTAAAATGTACAGATATAGATTTTTAATTCATATTGTTTTGGTTTTCAATTCTGAATGTTTTATTTAATTAATGAGCTGATGTCACCTGTCTGCCATGTTATCTTATGGGACGTCTGTCACTAAACAACACCACTTGTGACGTTGCCAATTCTACCAGGCCGCGGTAGTAATTTTCTAAGATGTAATTTTCTAAATCATTAATTCTTATAGAATAATAGACTATTATGTACAAACTGCTGACATATGAATAAACATTTACGTGATGCCAAAAGAAATAGAAAATTATTTTAAAGTAATGGTAAATAATACTGTTAAAATAATATTTACGAGAACTTTTATTCAAGTTATAATAAACATTTCGATTTAAATTAAAACATTTTGTTAGTAAAACATATTGTCTCGTCAATAGTCGAATAGTCTTTTATTGAGTGGTATACTGGTATAAGTCACTATTTCGTAGATAAAGTAAATAATATCCATAAACCTTCCTCTGTTTTGAAGTAAGTAAGACCTCTTATTGTGGGTCAATCCCTAGGAGGATTAAACATTATTGAGAGGACACGCTGTAGTTTCATTGAAGTCGTGCGCCGCCGCCGGGTGCCGTACTTGGATTGGATACTTATGTTTTATATTATTTTTAATACTATATCCATAAATTTAAATTTAAATCATGATCAGTACTGTAAGTGTATTTGCAAATTTTGTCTTAAAGAGAAATAAAACAAGTTTTAATCCTTTAAAAGAATGGTAAACGCATTTTGGCGTCAGAAGACGCGATGATTACTGAACGTGTACACTTTTTACTCAAAGTTTCTTTGGGCAAACAGATCAAAAATAGCTCAACATGATATCAATATAGCTCAAAAATCATGAATTTGTTTGCCAAGAAATTGTTTTACTTTTTATGTTAGTAATTAAATTGTAACAACGCTGTTAGTGTAAAAAAAGTGAGCGCGGATTTGAATTTTTTCTTAACTTTGACTATTTAAAATCACCTGCCTAGCCCATAAATGCCTTAAAACTAGTATTAAAATGTTATTTATAAATAGAGAAAACGAAGAAAAATGCACATTTAAAATGTATTTCACCACCCAATTTAAATTTTTCATTTTTACCTATATTTAATAAGATTGTTTTATAAACTGGAAAAATTAAAAAGAATTGTATTGTAATTATTTTTCTAAATACTACTTTTAAATAAAGGTAAATTTATATTTTTAATTTCGAGAAACTCTTAAGGAACACGAATAAATTGATAAGTTGTATAGATAAATATCACAAAACACAAATCATTCATCAAACGCCCAGATTAACAAAAGACACAGCTAACATACAGACACTACATCCTAAAACGAATATACGTACGTTCATATTGTGCTTTGTAAGGTTTTATATTGGTGGTTGTTGGTACATGTTTCTTTCAAAAACGTAATTAAAGTAATCATATGTTCAAAGTCCGGGACAATTTTTTCAACTTTGAACTTCAATAATAAATAATAGTTTTTATAGAAATTATTGACACCATTCGATAGGAAATTTTATTTACTTTAAGAATGCCATCGGTGAATAACACAGGTGTTTTAGTTTTAGCGGCAATTTTAATTCGAAATAGCGTGCGCCTCTCGGTAAGAATCTCTCGCTAAGCAAAAATACAATCGAAACGTCTCGAGAGGTTCAAACAAAACGTTCGATTGTAACATCTGCATCTCGCAATCGCGCATCACCGGATCAGGTATCACTACTAGCACTAGCATTGAGTATAAACATAACTTATGAGTGACGTGAAGCTGGCCCGCCCATTCCAGCACACTTTTTTTTAATGTATACAAAAAAGTGTGCTAAAAGTGTGCTCTTTATAACTGCTATTAAAAAAAAGTGTGATCTTATAATAATTATGATATAATCAATTGTATTTGGGAGGGCCAGAATCACGACTGGCCCGCCCATTTCAGCTACAGATCTATAAACCATACCAAAAAACTGTGCTGAAAGTGTGCTCACGGGAATCATTAATTAAAAAAAGTGTGCCGCCCCCGTTACTATACAAACAACCCCTAAATGGTAAGGGTAATAAAATGACCCAGCCCGCCCATTTCAGCTACAGATCTATAAACCATGCCAAAAAACTGTGCTAAAAGTGTGCTCACAGGAATCATTAATAAAAAAAAGTGTGCCACCCCCGTTACTATACAAATAACCCCTAAATGGTAAGGGTACAATAAAATGACCCAGCCCGCCCATTTCAGCTATAGATCTATAAACCATACCAAAAAACTTTGCTGAAAGTGTGCTCACAGGATTCATTAATAAAAAAAAGTGTGCCGCCCCCGTTACTTAACAAACAAGTAACAACCCCTAAATGGTAAGGGCAATAAAATGACCCAGCCCGCCCATTTCAGCTACAGATCTCTAAACCATGCCAAAAAACTGTGCTAAAAGTGTGCTCACAGGAACCATTAATTAAAAAAATTGTCCCCGCTACCAATCGTATGTAATTTAGCTACACATCATGGTGGAAGGAAAAAACATAGGTGTGCTATTCCCACAAATTCTGACGTCACTCGGATTGCAAACAAAAGATCACCTGATGTGACTGTCAAATTAGTATGCATTTGTTTTGGTTTGATTGTTATTGTTTTTATAATAATAAAAAACAATAACAACCAAATCAAAACAAATACATATACTAATTTGACAGCTACAATCAGGTGATCTTTTGTTTGCAATCCGAGTGACGTCAGAATTTGTGGGAAAGTCAACCTTATTTCTGATTAATTTCAAGGTGCGCTATGTTCGGGTATTCGGACCCGAGAGGTTCAGTCTGGGCTCAACTTAATAATTGAGGTCTTAAGCGATGAAGAGAGGTTTAACAACGGTGGAATGGATGTAGGGGTGTTAACAAACGTGAAATTCTCCCTGGATGACATCCCAAAAGAAATACGGTACTCTGATAGAACATTCACACTTAGAGGAGTCGTCGTGTTCATACCTCCTGCAAACGACAATCACGTGGGACACTACACATCATTAGCATTAAGAAATGACAATATTTGGGAGTTGTACGATGACCTTAGAGATAAAGTCATCACACGTTCTGAAAAAACAGAAGTAATTGTACATATTTTGTTGTACACAATCTAAGGTAAAAGTTTTTATAACACAATCCCACAACCAAGACTAATTTTGCACCAAATTTAAACCCATGAGTAAGTTGTATTCAATGACAATAATGTAAAATGTTGATAAAATAATACACAGGGAATCTAGTAGGAAACTATTTACTGAGAGGACAGGATGTATTTGTTAAAAATACATAAAGAATAATGGTTTTTTTCTAGGAAACAAGTTATTAACATCAAATTTTGTCTGTCATTATTTTCAAATCTTTTCTATTTTTATAAACTGTTATTGCTATTATGCGCGGTAGCGGTCACGACTCATGCGCGATAGCCTCTGCCATAAAATATTGTAAACAAATGTTATTCTGTTTAAAGTTCAAGAAGGATACCACTTTAATTGATTACCACTACCGGTAACTATACATTTCAAAAGGAAAACTATATTTTTTGCACTCGAAAAAGAACCTTTGACACTCGTTTTAACTTAGTACTTTTTATTTCCCATCAAACGAAATGCCTCTAGCATAGAAAAGTACACTAGTTCTGTTCAAAACATAAACCAACATGCATACACTTGGGAAATATTTGTTTTATATACAAAGCCAGGCGGCCAGGCACATTCCACCATAAATTTGAACAGATTAATTGTTATCTTTACTTTACGAAGAATTCTTCTAAAACTAGCAAGCTTATATTTTACTGTAGCATACTCTAGTAATCTTGATAAATTGAAAAAATATTTATTTCAAACTTATACTCCTATAATTGTTTATTCCATGTTGTAGGTTACCAGTTTCTTGTCGTAAAAAAATGATTATGTACCCTAAATTACTATCGCTAGCCTGGATACATTTACCGAAACTGAATGCTGTGGTTTTAGACATTGACAAAATTATTAAATGCTAAGCTTTAATCCTTCTAAGGGAAGTATTGTATCCATGTTTAAGATTATGTTTGTTATAATAACTTGGTTATTTGTAGCAACTATATGAATAAATATATTCCCTTTATTCATGGGACTTAAGTTTTTTATTGAGACCTTTTATTCTTTTCTATAATAATCATCTAAGTTATTGGCTTACAATTCCTTTGCAAAATTAGGGTGTGCTAAATCAATTAAATTGGCGTTAATCAACAAATAATGCATACACAGAGTAAGATAAAAGTAGTTCAAAGAAGGAAGTAGTAGGCCTACAAAAATCTCACGATGGTGTAGAAAGGATTCTTCATTTTATTACTCTTGCCAATTAGGGGTTATTTTTTAACTAATGGGGCGGCACGCTTTTTTTATTAATGATTCCTTTGAGCACACTTTCAGCACAGTTTTTTGGTATGGTTTACAGATCTATAGCTGAAATGGGCGGGCTGGGTAATTTTATTACCCTTACCATTTAGGGGTTGTTTGTATAGTAACGGGGGCGACACACTTTTTTTTATTAATGATTCCTTTGAGCACACTTTCAGCACAGTTTTTTGGTATGGTTTACAGATCTATAGCTGAAATGGGCGGGCTGGGTCATTTTATTATACCCTTACCATTTAGGGGTTATTTGTATAGTAACGGGGGTGGCACACTTTTTTTTATTAATGATTCCTGTGAGCACACTTTTAGCACAGTTTTTTGGCATGGTTTATAGATCTGTAGCTGAAATGGGCGGGCTGGGTCATTTTATTACCCTTACCATTTAGGGGTTGTTTGTATAGTAACGGGGGCGGCACACTTTTTTTAATTAATGATTCCTGTGAGCACACTTTTAGCACAGTTTTTTGGTATGGTTTATAGATCTGTAGCTGAAATGGGCGGGCCAGTCGTGATTCTGGCCCTCCCAAATACAATTGATTATATCATAATTATTATAAGAGCACACTTTTTTTTAATAGCAGTTATAAAGAGCACACTTTTAGCACACTTTTTTGTATACATTAAAAAAAGTGTGCTGGAATGGGCGGGCCAGCTTCACGTCACTTAACTTATGTTATGTTTATACTCAATGCTACTTACTAGTCACTAGTGGTTGTGGTTGTGATGGTTGTGTCCGAATTTTAGCTCAGTGGTCCGAAGTCCGGTGTCGTGTCGTTGTGGTCTTTGTGTCTGTTCTGTTTGTCAGTTTGTGTGTTGTGCGTTGTGGTTGTGGTCGTTTGTGTCTGTTCTGTTCTGTTCGTTCGTGTGTTGTGACTTGTGGTGACAGGTGACTAGACTATTTCGCATTCAAAATTTCCTTTTCTTTTAAGTAAGTAGGCCGTAGGCCTAAGTAGTTGGTTTTTATTGTCGTGGTGCGAGAATAAGAAATATATGTTGTGGTAAATTTTGTAGCAAAATATATTGCCCTATCACTTAGACACACTTTTCGTTTTTGACATTGTATTTAAACATTTTTCCCCTTATACTTTTAGCGTATAACTAAGCCTAAGTCTTCCTATGTACAAATTGGCCTAGCTATAAATTAGTTATTTCTAAAAGTCCTCCAGTTTGCAGTTGAGATGGAACATTTATGTTGCCTTGGTGAGTAGCACTACTTATCTTAATCTTCAACATCAGTAGAATCTAGTAAAGCAGTAACTTAGGCCTAGGTAGGGATCACACTGAAGGTCATAGGCATAACTGATAGAGGTGTATTAAGTTACTTTTAGTGCTTTTAGGCTTGTGTTACTTTTAGTTGTATACACTCTAAATGTGGTACGCCTAACTAGTGCAAAGGCCTATTCCCCTGATTGTTGGGCTATTGTTTTTTACCTACAGTCTAAGTTAGCTTATAGCCTCGAGAGAAAAATTCTTATAACTTACGTAGGGTAGGTAGGCCTAGCTAATGTACTTTTGCTAAAAATTTCTATTGTAAGTTATAGGTCTAACTTATGTACACAGGCTTTTGCAGCCACTGTCATAAGAACCCTTGGAAGTTTTCAGTGTCTAATTTAAGATAGGCAACTTCTTTGTCAATTATTGATTGCTTTCAGAAGTATGCCCTTACAGCAAAACTTTGATATCCGATTCCATCGATAGCTTATACAAAGTTTGGGTTTTAGTTAGTAGAAGTCTGGTTATCAATCAACTTGATACTTTTACTGCTCGGTTCCACTTACCCCACTGGAACACACATCCATCATCCCCACTGCTACCTATGTACATACTACTACAACCCAGAATGCCAACCACATGGTAAAAAGTATAAGTGTTTTGAGAGAGCTTTGCCTGTCAATTCGTAGGCAGCGCCACCAGCGTGTCTATGCTGAGTGCATGGTATCGCTGGTGGCGCTGCCTACAAATTGACAGTCAAAGCTCTCTCAAAACACTTAATGATTTTTACCATGCGGTTGGCATTCTGGGTTTTAGTAGTATGTTTTCTGTGCTGCTACTTAGACATCTAACCTAGGGAACTTAGGTAGGGTAAGTACCTAAGTTAAGCTCCCTAGGCTAAATGTCTAAGTAGGCCTACCTAACTTTGTAATTTTCCTGGATTGACTTTTGTGGCCACTTATTGTAGAATCATGGTCTTCTGGGAGTGACTGTGTCAAAATCAACAATACACTATTTAAAAAATGTTATTTGATTTGTCATCTGTCCGGAAGTCAAGTCGCCCTTAGGATGCTCCTTTACATTGAGGCTGAAATGCCGGAGAATTGTTTTTTTCGCAAGTTAGGTTGATTTCATATGTGTAGCTGGTTAGCTGAGTGTCTGGTAATCAAAAGTTCAGCAGTGTGATATTTAAAAAATGCATTAGTCAATTCCAGGGCTATTAAAATTCACAATTATTTTGTTTGTAAGGTTTTACAAAAAAACCTTTCTTTAGTTAATATAGCTGGGTATGTTAGCTGAGTGGATATTATGCTTACCTAGTGTTACGAAGGTTGCCCGTTCGGTCCTGATTAAGGGTGCGCTTTACCTCAGCTCGGGCTTCAGTAGCAAGGTTTCACCATTGGACAGCGCTGCGAGAAGCGCTTGCAGACGTTTCCAAGATTACTGTTAGAATTAACAAATAATGATAGCTATGCACTCTAAAAGGCTTATAGTAGTACAAAGACCAATCTATAGTTCTGTGTTTTTAAAATGTTCAAAAAACTTTTTTTATAAGTTTAGGCTAGTTGAAAAGACCCTTTTTTCTTGTACTACAACTCAAGTGTATAAGGTGTGTTTAATAATTGAAATATAGAAAAAAAGAACTATAGAACATTTCTTCTTCTTTAATATGAGACCTTAACTTTGATTCTACCTTCAATGTAGCAGGTGAAAACAGAAATCTTGCAAACTCTTGCATTCGGTTGCGCGTCAAGGGTAAAGCGCGCTCTTAAGGTCAAAATCTTTTAAATGGTTCAAAACTGAACCCAGCAGATCAGTCAGTAACAAAGCTGTCATCTCATTCATCAACACTCGCTGTTCATCCATCCGTCTTTAATCAAATGCACTTGTAAAAATCTAATTTAATTCATCAGAGAAAAATAAGATAAACCATACGCTAGACTAAGAAAAGTGCTAAATTCTTTTGAACACGTTGGTGTAAAAACTGTGAAGTTCTTTGACAGGCTGCCTTTTGAAGCTCATTGATTTGATTATGACCATTTAGAAAAGTATTACACAGGTATGGCTCTCAGTCACTCCTTCCTAAATCATTTATTCCTCTGTTTCACTCCCTGATATTAGCTAAGTTTTTTAACCTCACTACATTATTTTATCTGCGATTTTATCATTACTGTTAATGTTCTAACAAGAAAACCATTCATTGTTAGCTAGCATGCCTGTTTTATTTTTAGGCCTTCTGTAATTTCTGTTATTTCATTGCAGATTGAAAATGAATGGAGACTTCATACGTTACCGTGGGCTGGTTGCTGTGGCAGTTGGTGCTGGTGTTATGATAGGTGCTGCCAGTGTCTTCCTATATCAACAGTTATTTGGTGAACGCAGACGTCTTTTGCTCCAAGAGGATATTTCTCAGCTGGGTGAAACTGTTGCAGAAATTCGTAGAGAGCTTGACACTTTAAGGTAAGTGATGAAAATAACTATATTATTACGTATGCCCTCTCCCTAAAATTCACTAAGTTTATTGTTTGTTGGCAACATACAGCAAAAATTTCAAAGTTGGTATTTTATCCTAAGCTTAGTTAGGCTATGCAATTTTTTGTGATTGTGGTAAAATCACTAACTAATCCCGTAAATGTCACTGATTTTAGTAAGTACGCCTACTGTACTCACACCATTGAAATAAATACCAAAACCATGAATAGTTAGTTTTCACAAAACTTATAATAATCATCTTTATTGTGTTTTTGTAAAGATTTGACCCTAGCATTTGAGCAGTTGGTGTGTTTTATGGAAAGTCCTGCAAATTCCTGTATTTTTCATAGGCCTCCATGTTTATTTTCAGAGTTCTGCAAATTCAGAGGAAGAGCCGCAACTCCAAAAGACTGTTGGGAGCTGCCAGCATCACGACTGAGGCTGAAACTGAGATGTTCTCTGTTGTTGGTGGAGACGAAGTTGATGACGAGTTTTTTGATTTTTCCTCAGATAACGAAAAGTAAGTAATTGAATAAAAGTACATTCCCCTTAACCAAAGTTTCTAAATCGCGTGGCTGAATTATTAGGCAAGTTAAAAATAAACAATAGAGTGTTCCAAGCGTATAAAAAGGGAAAAAGAAATGTCAAAAAAGAGTTTTTTTTAAATAGGATTACATATCCAAAAGTTTGGGTTTTCTTAACCCTTTTAGTGCTACAGCGTCGCTGCCAGCGACGATGTGTTTTTACCTTGAAGTGCAAGCGTTGCTCATAGTGACTATTCATATTTTATATAGTACGCATTGATGCCGTGGACTTGATAAGCGTAGAATTGTAAAAGTAGTTTTTAGTCTATTCTCATGCATGATATGTATGTAGTTTTCCTGTTTATGGATATATATTATATTTTGATCAAAATTGGCAAATTTATTTATTTTATACTAAGCTATTTATATTTTAAAAAAACACACACTTAAATACCCTCCTGTAGCAGTAAACCTATGTACCTATGATAAACCTTATTAGGACTTTATTTAAATAGATTTAATTGAAAATCCAATCAGGCAAATGGAAATTTTCTCAGTCTACAGGTTTGCTGCAGCGGGGATATTCTTTGTTAGGATTACTTTTGTCTTGTTGATGTAGGGAAACACATTGTCTATAATTTTAAAACTGATCTTGTAGCCAATGTTTGTACTTATTTATGTGTTCTTGACTATATAAAATTGTATTGCTTATGTACAAATCAAATAAATGATGATTTCTTAAATATTGTCTGGTAAATGTTCATATGCGGTAGACAAGTGTATCATATATGAACAAAAATATATATATTACATGTGGCTTATATAACTTAGGACATCCTGTTGGCAAAAAGACCAATGTTTTTTTATAAATACAGCCTGGATGTAAAACATGTTTTTTTTTATGTGAATAATTCGATAAACTTCTGTCCATTATATTTCCCAAAATCAATGTAATTTTACTGTCTTTCATTTTTTTAAACTCGAACTAATATATTTATTTAATTTAATCTAAAATGATCATGTTTCATGTTTTATCTTATCTATAGTCAAGTGTGGATTGTCAGAGAAGTAGCATTGCACTCTCAGTGTTCTGGTATACATCAGTTTTCCAAGAGTAACCATTTTCAATTTAAACATTTTCCACTCTAAAACAAGTGTTTAATGACATAATGTATACATAATTGTTGAAACGTGTGCTCTTTTTAACCATCTACAGTAAGTCTCGGTGAATGTGTTGGTAGCATTTTTGTACTGAATATTTCTTTTTGTATAATTTTAAAACACCAAGGTTTGTACTCTCAAGGAAGTAAAAATATGTTAAAATAAATTTTGTGATTAGTTATTTTGAAATTTAGGTTCTTAAAAAAATATTAACCTAAGCTAGAAAAGTAAAAGCTCAATGCAGGAATCTAATTTGTTTTGGTTTAAAGAATACAAATTCTATTATTTAGAAAAATCATAAATTAACTTACTTAATATAACATACTGGTACAGCTAATATTTCATTCGTATCATGTATTATGAATGACCAGAATACTTTTTTGCAAACTAACTAAATACTGCTTCAAAACAATTTTTATAACACAAAATTCAATTTAACTCATTGACATTTAAATTATGTTCCCTAATCTATGTATTTTTCACTCAAAGAAATAGGTTGGTTGCCTCTTTTAACCTTGCATTTGCCTGTCCTCAAAAACCTGTCCATGGAACGTAACAAACAAAGAAAGCGGTTAGTCGATATAGTTAAAGAATGAACTATACCAATGATGACTTAAACTAGTAAAATTACACCATGGCGTTTGTTTTATAGTCTGTCACATAACTGACTGATCTATTTAGAAAAATCCTTTAATCATAATTATTTAGGATTCACTTGCTCCCTAAACTGGATATAAACTTATGAACAGTATAGTAATGATTCATAAAATAAACCCTTAACATTTCAAAGTGGTAAGTGTCTTCCAAACAAACTATGAAGTAGACTTCTTTTATTCCGATCTTTTTTGTTCTTACTAATTTGGTTGGTTCAGACGGCGACAAGTTTGGGAACCACCATCATCAGACTTGGGGAATGGGGTTTTATGGGGGGTTTTGTAAAAATTGTGTCTTCCCATTTTTTACCCTCAAAATAAAATGTCTAAAACGTTTTGTAGAGCTTAAAAATAAGTAATTTACTATGTTAAAGTGCTGTTGTACAATTATAAGTTACAAAAAAAATTCAACTAAAACTGTAAATTTAAAATTTTCAAAAAGGTGAATTTTTTTATATTTTTTTGTATAGAGAATAAGTCAACTGTTGTAGTTTGCTTTTTTATATTTAATGAAATATGGCAAATTTATTTAATTTCCTGTTAAGCTACTAACATTTTACATTTTACCAAAAACACATCTCTGTACCAGCAAACCTAAGTAATCGTTGAACCTAGTTTTATTTAAATATAGAATAAACCTGCAGTTTTAAGTTTAAGGAAATATTTTAACAAAAAACCAATCAGGAAAATATAAATTCACTTCGTCTGCAGTGGCATGTATTTTTATTATTTATGTATGTTATGTATTTATGTTTATGTTTTATTTATGATGAGATTTTCATTGCAATGAAACTGCATTTCAATAGAAAGGAGACTTTTTGTTTTCCACTTTCTATGGATCTTTTACAGTGAGATGAAAAATTTTTATTGGATTATATTAATTTTTTATTGCTTTTAGCATGGCAGAAGAAAACAAAGACTCCACATTTGATGAGATCGACACTCTCCTGGAAGGGAGTTCACGAGAAGACAAAACAAAGGGTTACGGTCTGCTGCTAGAACTTCTTGATAAGGTAAAAATTATTGTAGATTTTTCATTATTGCTAAAAAAACTTGTAAATATTGTGTGTAACAAATCAGCATGCAAGTTATTTGGTTGTGTAGGCTTGTGTTTGTTATTAAATTTATATAACGTTTTGGTAAATAGAAAGATTAAAGCAAACATGAACTCGTACAGCAAAGCAGCACTAATGGCACTCGACAGTTTTGACTTTACCTCCAAGGCTGTATGGGGCTGTCATCAGGCCATGAAAGCCTTGGGAAAGAACAACAGGATCATTCTTAGTTGGGTTCCAGGGCACAAAGGTATTGCTGGCAATGAGGGAGCTGACAAGTGGGCAAAGAAAGGAGCTGAAAGCCCGCTCATGGGTCCAGAGCCGACGTGTGGCATTGCTTACAACACAGCACGGAGAGCTGTTCGCCAGTGGATGGGCATAGAACATCGAAGGAGCTGGGAAAGAACAGAAGGCAATGTACATTCAAAGAGAATGCTGCAGACACCTACTGGTGCGATAGCGGCAGATGCCCTTAGGCTGAGTAGGAAGACCTGCGGAAGGTGGTTTGCTTTATTATTGGCCATTGGGTATTCCGTGGACATCTACACAAGATGGGAGTTCATGTTAAAAGCCTTTTATGTTGGAAATGTGGAAAGGAGGAGGAGACAGCATTCCACATGATATTTATGTGCCCAGCCCTACAAGGTCTGCGCATGAGATCCCTTGGCCTATCGACTGGAGATCAAAGGGAAGAAAGGATCTCATGGTTCACAAAGGACCTGGGATTTGACGGAGAATGAGGACCTGTGAATGAGGGTGCACAATAAGCTGTTCCAGCTGCGCTGCAATCCCATGGTTACTTGTAAGCCTGGCCCTCTATAAAAAAAAAAAAAAAAAATGTTGTTGGTTGGATGAATAAGAAAAATTCTGCTGTGTGATTTTACCTATCTTCATCGTCTTAAAGTGCATAAATTGGTTTAAACAAAATTATGTATTGAGAATTGAATAAAATAGTCTGGAATAAAAGCCCTATGCTGACAAATATACAGAGTGCCCGGCAAACGGGAAATCGTAAAAAGCGGGAATTATATGGGAATATAATGACGATTTTCTACAGTTTATCTAAGTAGTAGGGAAAAGCCGGTCCTGGACCGGCCCCCAACAGACTAGAGATTTGCCCATTTTCAAGCTTGACTGGCTTGTGGTAGTGAACCCCTTAGACGAGGCGTGCAAGAAACATGGCACGTGATATGGGGATGATAGGTGTGCCGAAGACCGATGGGTGGCAGATAAGAAATTGCAAGACATCACTTGGAATAGAATTACGTCACTCCCCCCCACTCAAAGTAGAGTATATATGTTCTTCCTAATCCGGGATCCAATATAGACTCTTATGAGAGTAAAAATTGGGAGGTGATGAAGACCCACCACCACTTTCACTAGTAGTATATGTTCGTCCTACTGCCGTAGCCAATATGGGCTCTTATGGGAGTAAAACTGGGAGGTGTCCTCCAACCCCACACGTAGAACTAAACCATATGTTTGTCCTACTCCGGAATCCAATATCAACCTTATGGGGACAAATTCAACCCCTTCCCTTATCACTCAGTGACAAAAATAATATTTTTATTTTTTTTCTTACAATCATCTAGAAATTGTTTGCAGTTGTCTAATGATGTTTCTTGAAATGTCGTAACTGAATCCAGTTTCAGAGACCACGACTATGTATGACTGAGTATGTATTCTATATCAGTGTCATCAGGTAAATAAGCTATAATGGACTTGCCATCTCGACCTATAGGGTGAGCTCTGTTTATCCACACTCGTTCTTGACATCCTAAAACCTCATGACAAAAAGTCCTCACTATTTTTCCGAAGTCCGGTCGCTTCCCGGACCAGTGCAAACCTTTAAATATTAGGTTATTTCTCTATTCCAGATCAATGAGCTTTTCATGGGTAAAACTTTCTTGTCTTTTTAACGAAATAATTTCTTCTTCCTTAGAGCAATGTTGTCAGCAGTTAATTCCTCTACTTTGGTGTTTATGGTTATTACATCGTCCTTGGTTGCTACTTTTGACAGCTTTTCGTCTAATCTCAAGTAAGCTGCTTAAACCTGCCATAAGCTGAGCTAGGGTCATGTCGCCTACCTTTGCATCTCCCACGTAGCTAACCTCAATGTTGTCTGGGCTATCAGGTGAGATGATGACACGTGAACGTTTAATTCTTGAGCCACTCGGAGTAAAAAAATCACCTATTTATGAATTAGGCGTCAAAACGCACTTCACGGAAAATGTTTACAAAAGCCAAAAAGTCAAATATAGTTCACCTACGAGAGACTTACTCATTTACACCGGCACACCACAACCAACCACGTTGCCGCACCACAGTTTTGACCAACTAACCACAATCAGGAGGGTTTATCACTAAAAACGGTCGTTAATAACTGAATTTACCTTAGTCTGAACAAATTATCACAAACCGGATAAGAAATAGAACTTAATTTATATTCTAAATTGAAATAAACAGTTTATAGTAGAATGTTTCAAATATTTCTAAAATCCAGTAATTTAATGAAAATGTTTGAAAGTAAAATTAATGTATGCAACATGAAAGAAAATCAAACCTGTTCCTAAAACCTTGTAAAATGACAGAAAATATGGATTTAAAAAATGTCTTGAACAATTTTGATTGTAGTTTTGTATGTTTTAGCCCTTCTAACTTGCAACAAAATGATAAAAACCCCATTGCTGTAAAATTATGGTTCAAATGTAATTGCAACTTACATGATTTTCCCATAGAATATCATAGATTTACTCCTACCGCTTAAGGTTGTTGATAAGAGTTGTTGACAAGCTAATGGTAGATAGTATGTATCAGATTGATGATTATGTTTATTGTTTTTTTTTAATTTAAGTGAAAGCTTGGATTTTAAAGTCATATTATTTTCCAAGATTGTGGAAATAAATTTAAAAAGTATTTAGGTATTATGTTGCTAATTTTAGAATATTTTTCTTCAGGACCTAGAAAACCCTGAGATCCTTTGGAGGATGACCAAGGCTTGTCACATGATGGGATCCTTGAACGGAGCTGAAGGAGATAAGGACAAAATGAAAGAGTTTGTTTACAAAGGTACCTATTTAATTGAACCAATATTTAGTACAATAAAATATATTTTTGAATGCTAAAGTTCTAAAAGTTATTATTTTTAATGTGTTACCTAGTCTAAATAAAAGGAGGGAAAATTAATATTTACAGATACAAATGAACAAAGGCCCAAAAATGTTTGATGAAGACATACTTTGAAAATTCATAGGAAAATACTTTTTAAATTATTTCATAGCTCTTGTTTGGTTTATATATTTAGTAGCAAGCACTTACTAACTAAAAAATATGGTAGGAGTGGACTACGGACAAAAAGCCATAGAGATTGACGCTGAGAACTGGAAAGCACATAAGTGGTTTGCCATCTGCGTGGGAGCCAGGGGCCAGCTCCAGAGTGTAAAGGAAAAGTTACGTGACGGACATGTGTTCAAGGAACATGTAGACAAGGCCATCAAGATCAATCCTCAGGATGCGACACTACATCATCTATGTGGCCGATTCAACTACGAGGTACATGCTTATACAGGGTGTCCACAACAGATTAGTACAATTTCATACTTAAGCCATACTGTTACTCTTTGATCGACAATATTTTTATTTGTTGTTGTTAGATCTTCTTTTACCTTTGGTATGGTAGCTATTTAATGTGTGTTTAGTAGGGTTTAAACTTAAATTAGATTGTTAGAATTTGCACATTGCTGCTAATTTTTTCTTTACTTGAAAAACACACCATTACCTTAAAATACTTTTTGGAAGGACATAAAGACAGGTGGTCTTTTAGTTCAACCAATCCATTCGGAACATTTGGCAAAACTATAAAAAAATGGTATCGGTATTGATAATTTATACATTTTGTATCGACACATCATAATTATATATTATTAATATTTAATATATTTTACATATGTCTAGTTTGTCATAAATTAAATTTGTCAACAACTGCATAACACAAATAATATGAACAATACAGTATCTACAAATTTACAAAAACAATGCTTAACCCATTAATACTATCAATTCAAATATTTTATTTTTGGTACTAAAGTTTCAGACTCATGAGATGAAATTAAATTAAATATTACTTTATTATCACAAAACATTTCACAAATCCAGCGTAGCTGGTGAAACAGGTGACATTGTCAGATCTTAAACACTACAAAATAAAATTAAAAAACTACTTAACTAAAACTAAAATACATTTACTTATCATTTAAACATTCGGTAAGTGAATAATAATTTTTCTTTTAAAGGTATTGTTTAAAATAATTTTTTAATTTGGAAATACTGTTAATATTTTTGAAATTAGTGGGTAGACTGTTGTAAAGCCTTAAACTCATGTAATAAGGAGATTTTTCATATAAACATAGACGATGTCTTGGAAGTTTTAACCCATTGGCGTTAGCTGTAAACCAATTAGATAAATGAATTAAGAATAGAAAGACTGAGTTCTTGTTTAAGATTTTACAAATTATTGCCTTAGTGTCATCAGCATATAAGATAAGGTTTGACGTAGGGGTGTGCGAATAGTGATTTTCAACCTCGAGCCGAGCCGAGCTTTTTAAAAAATTTTCGAGCTCGAGCTTTTTCGAGCCGAGCTTTTCCTAGCGTCACCTTATCTAAATTATTAAACTTTTTTTCTTAAAACAGTGCATAATAATAATAATAATGTTCAGTCAATTTTTAAATAAACACAATGTTATTTTAATACATATGTTTAAAAACATTGAGAATTGTCAAGACACCAAATAGTAGATAATCACGATAAGAACTGAACTAAATTAAGATGCAAGAAATAAAAGGATATCGATTGAAGGGCTGACGAGATATGCAGTGCAGACAGAGACAATCAGATTGTCTTTCATAACAGAGCAGCAACGCGAAATTGAATGACGACAGCAAGTCGATTACATAATGTATATTGTAACTACTATGAATATCTAATTCTATTTTGTATAAATAAATACAAAATAAATTTAAAAACACATGCTTATTCTTGTTGTTTTCATTACACAAAATATTTTTGTTTCATGAATTGTATTAATCAAAAAAGAACATGGTTGGTTTGGATCCAAAAAGGTGGAGAGACAAGTAAAAAGTAAACTTATATATTTAAATAATATAATTGACATATAGAGGAAATAGACCAAAACACTAAAACTAATAGAATAACACACAACGTAAACAAGAAATGAAATACAGAACAGTGATTTAACACTGTCACTGTCACTCAATTTTGTTATCTAGAAGGGTCGGCAAACTAATCAATAAATAGCCAAAACCAGTTTCCTCCCCTTCTCACAGTCTCACCGCCCCCCTCCCACCCCAATCCGGGTGGCCCAACACTTTGTCCTTGAAACACCCTAGCCTCTGAAACAATAAACCCTTACACCCACCCGCGTTGCTGTTTTGACAATAGGTTTATGAATGCGATCACTATTTTTCATTTTCCAGAATTAACTATCAATTATTAATATTTGCAAGTTACAAATAGGAAACTACATCACATTATGGTATTCAATGATCCATGTACTATCAAAAATTAATAATTCATTACTTATTTTGATAATACAAAGCATTCATTACAGCACGCACCACTTATTGATATATATATATAATCATCAAAGTAACTACAGAATGAAATAGGTACAAAATTGTGTGGCCAGTCAAACTTTATAAACAAACATTTTATTCTATAAAATATAGATGGTAAATAGGGGTTGGTTTAAAGGAAATAAAATACAAAACAGATTAATTAATTATTTTGATTAACATCAGAAAGGTTATGGGATTGATTGAACTAAAATAACCCAGGGAAAGTTATAAGTAGAAAAGTCGTCAACCACAATCTGTTTAATCAGTACGTTGTTAGAGAGAGAGAGAGAGCAGAGAGAGGGAGAGAGGGGGGAGAGAGAAAGAGAGATAGCAGATAGGGGCGTTTGATAAGGAATCTGAAAAAGTAAACAAACAAGGAACAACGGCACGACGATACTCGTTTACAGCCTTATTGTGTCGCCCACTACATTTGCACACGTGACCACATTTTGTTTCTTCCTTATCTTTATCCGTCCCAAAATAGAATTCCAGAAATAGTTTGTTGGTATAATCTCCCCTCCCACACAAGGCAAAGGCGCAGTGCTCAGTGCGCACTGTAGGTTGTCACGGCAACCGTGTGTCGTCATAGCGACGAGCCAATCACGCACTCGCACTGCGTTGTATATTACGATACGAATAGCTGTCAGCTGTGTTAGAAAGACACCGCGATAGGTGGTAGTTTGTCTCTTTCCTATCTCCTCAAAATTACGATCGATAATCATTGCGTCTTGATTGAGCTGAGGTTCGTGCTTATCAAACCTCGAATGCATGAACAACGTAGAATTGTGATAACATTGTTTTCAATTACGACCCAAATTAAGTGTTTTTTTTAGTTTTGACAGTATTAAAAGCTCGGCTCGAACTTCGAGCTTTTTCAAAATGCCTCGAGCCGAGCCGAATAATGAAAAGCTCGACCAAAAAGCTCGAAGTTTCGAGTACTCGCACACCCCTAGTTTGACGATACCTTTAGAGGTAAATCATTAATAAATATTAAAAATAGCAAGGGGCCTAATATTGACCCTTGCGGAACCCCGCATTTAAGCCTTTGTGAAATACATTTTTTATGATTATTGTTCTTTGTTGTCTGTTAGTTAAATATGAATGCATCCAAGAGAGTGCCATATCATAAAATTTTAATATTTAAGTTTGCATATCAATATATCATAATTTACACAATCAAATGCCGTGGATAGATTAATTTTAATTAATCTTAATTTAATTTATTAATTAATTTTAATAAGAAGAAAGGACCATGTGGACACCTGATTTATTAAATCTGAGACAGCAGATTTAGTGCTTTTCCCAGATCTAAAACCAAATTGTTTATTGGTAAATAATTTATTATTTTCTAAATATCAATAAAGACAAAAAAATATAATAAAGATCTCTGACAATATCACCTGTTTCACCAGCTAACGCTGGATCTGTGAAATGTTTTGTGATAATAAAGTAATATTTCATTTCATTAAATTTGTTTGTAAGCAATTTTTTCAAAGATTTTAGACAACGATGGGAGTATTGAAATAGGACGATAGTTATCGGGATCCATGACTGAGCCTTTTTAGTTTTTTCAAAGGTGGTTTTAGCTCATCATTTTTTAATTGGTAGGGACAAATTCCTTCACCCAATCATTGACTAATTGAGACAGTGTGTAAGCAAGGCATACCCTTTATATTTTCCTACAGTCACCTGACAAAGTGGGCTGTACTGATTATAGTACAGAAAGTTGCTAATTACTGCATTTCCTTACTTTTGCCGCACTCTTTTTGCCGCACACCAGTATTCCAACCAAACAACACAAAACAGTGTGCTTTTTATCATGCACGTAATATGTGTACGCTTGAAAATAAGTTGGCAACACTTAAAGATATTACGACTAAGATCAGCTGGTGCAGCCTTTCCCATTTCATTCCATGTTTGGATTTAACCTAACCTAAAATAGTGTTGTACAGTATTTGAAAGACTAATTATTTATATGCTTTATAGTAACTGTAGGAAAAATAAGTTGTGTAACTCGAGTGCAAACTGCCTTTGCTGCGCTGGAGAAACTTTCCACACTCTCCTAAGGCTTGTGCGTAAACATTTCTCTCGTGTGCAGCAAAGTGCCACTTCTCCGACTTGTAACACAAATAGGCTAACTATTCTCTATCGTTTTTGTAATAGGCTACTTTTTAAAATTAATATTTTGAACTGTTTTGGCAGTTGGGCAATAGTGCTTAGCTCTCTTTTTCTTGACTTAATATTTTAATACCTTAAGTCACCCAGCAGTTCCTATATTTATTTTTGGGTTATTTATTAGTGTAAAGTTTATGAGGGAAACATTATCAAAATTTACCGACAATCAATTTAAAAAATGGTAAAAATTTGTTTGAGCATCTTTTTGAGGCAATAGGTTCCGATTAACTCCTGATATCTGTTGATAATCAAGCGCTTTATTTTGATTCAAAAATAATATTTTTTTGTACCTACCCTACTTTTTTGCAAAGTGTAATATTTCTTGAAATTGCAATAAAAAGTGCCCTGTGATCCGAAATGCCTAGTTCAAGGTTATTTTAGATCTTATGGTCTAATAGATTATTTCACTAATGATAGGCTTTTTTGCACCTAAATTTTTTGGGTGATTTTATGTGAAAGTACTCATAATTTAGATCTGACCATGGTGGTATTAAATCTGGTATCCCCTATAGAGAAACATATTAAATTGTAACTGTGAAATTTGTCTAAGTATACATCTTGCAGGTTGCTGGTCTATCCTGGCTAGAGAAGAAAGTGGCCAATACACTGTTTGGAGAAGTTCCTCCAGGAACTTATAAACAAGCGATTGACTCTTTGTTAGAAGCGGAGAAACTCAACTCTACGGCCTGGAAGGAAAATCGGCTCCTTCTAGCTAAATGCTACGTTGGAGAGAAGAATTATCAAGAAGCACTGGAATGGCTTGATAAAGCCAAGGAAATCCCTGCTGCAAGCGCCGAGGTAACTATTTGTAATTATACTTAATTATAACTGATTCTTAAACTCCTGAATAATCCTTTTTGGTAGCTACTAACATATGGCAAGTATTCCCTGCTGTATGCAGTAAATGTAATCCGGCAAAGTGCTGTGTTAAGCAAGAGCCTTTTACTTTACAACTGTTGGTAACAAATTGATAACGCTAGTTTTAATTCTGCTAGTTAAAGATACAGGGTGTCAGACATCAGTTATCTCTCTATAATAATAATAACACTTATAAATTAAACCATGATTCTTATTGAATAAATGAATTTATTGAGTACAAACTTATTACACACATTGAGAGTGTTTGGAAATTGACTGGCCGCTTTTCAAGTAGTGCGGCCAGTTAGAACAAATAAATAAACAATAAATTATAACATATTTTTAGTTAAGCATCATGCCCCCCTGCCGCAGCAAACCTCCCGACTAAGTGAATTTCCATTTGTCTGCATTGATTTTTAATTAAATCTATAAATAACATTAGGTTTAATGAGTACCTAAGTTTGCTGCTACAAGGAAACTAATAAAGTGTGTTTTCTAGTAAAATATTAATAGCTCTATGCCGCCTAATCACCTTTATCACCTTTAAACCAAATTTCATCAAAATCGGACAAAAATTACTCAAGTTATCGCGTTCACGGACGTATATATATCTTGTTTGATTTCCACCCATAGCGGCGGCAGCATAGATCGTTTTATACCCTCCAATACAGTTTTCTGCAACGTACTGACTAACGGTTTGGTAGAAGCTTCCAAATACCTCTCAACGTTTTCCGCGTTACGCTGTAATTTCCGATATGTTTTGCGAACGTTTTTTGTAAGCCTGACTATTTCCCTTTTCAAATCATGTTCACTGCTATAACTCACTATTAGAACAACCTTATATGATACAGTTCCTAATAACGATCTTTTTCCTCTTACACCTCTCCATGGTCTGCATGTCGGTGGTAACAACTCAATCGACCCAGACATGGTTGATTTGGGCAGCGCCCAAACACCTCTCAACAGCAATATGTACTAGTCCCCATATATCGGGGAGAGAGCTGGCGTAGTGGTTAGAGCGCGGGACTTCAGTCCTTGAGGTCCCGCGCTCGATCCCCGCCAAGTCACCAATGGATTTTATCTAAGTGATAATGCCGCAACCCCTAGGTCTAGCCTGAAGTAATGTGAGAAACAATCCCAGGCTCGTGCCTAGCGTCCTTAGGGGAAAAAAAAGTCCCCATATATCGCGTTTTCAAAGCCGAGGAATATATATCTACTCATATCTAAATTTACACCACTTGACATTATGAGTTAAGGAAATCCTGCTGAACTACAAAATGAATTTAAAAAAAATTATCTGCTGTATATTATACCATGGATATTTTTTGAAGTAATTAACAAGGTTTATTGGAGCTTGAATAGTTCATCATAAGTGTCAATCTTCTTGCATTTCGCATCCTGACACTTTCGTGCAAAAAACTTGCCGTCCCTACACTACGCATATTCATAACCTATTCCCTTAGATTTTTTTTCAAATTTTTTAAGAATACCTTATTGTCAGGAGATAGGTGTTCATTCACGCTCAAATACTGTTTAATACTGTCTTTGGGGAAAGACGTGTTGACCCCATGGTCATCATCTTCTTCTTGTCTCTGAACTTGCCAATATTAAATTATAACTATTATGCTATTCCAATACCGATTCCCGACTCTTCTGCGATGATCGTGTGATCTGAAATATAATACCACTATTCCAATACCGATTCCCAACTCTTCTATGAAGATTGCGCGATCGGGAAATTACCTTTATTGCCACGATCACGAAAGACGATGATAAAGTCTAAACAGTATGATTTAAATTGGACTTCTGTAAATATCGATTAGGTTTTTTTAAAAACCCCATCCTTATAAAACAGTACAGTATGTATCTAGATCCGCATCCGTAAATGACATTTTCTTGGATTTGCCCATCACTAGTGTGCTTATTAGGCTTGTTTTTATTTGTTTATTTGTGCATATTTATGGCATTAGCATTATTTATCACCTTGTCGACTTCCAACATTTATTTTTGCTATATTAAAATAATTTTGTTTATTAATTACTGTTATTTTATGTAATGTATGAGTAGTTTACTGATGATGTTATTTTTTTACAGGAAAAGAACGCCGATAAAGAAATAGATTCTTTATTGAAGAAGTACAATTCTTACCGAGGGTTAATGACATGAACTACCAACCAAGTATTAGTGAAATAATCAAACCACCATAATTTAGTTAAAAAATAGTTTACATTTTGAAGTTGTCAACCTCTTGTCATTGTACCATTAGTTTTTTCAATCATTTATTTGTTGTTTCATAATGTTTTGAGTTGGAAGAACTCTTACATAATATGTCAGCTCTAAAGGCTGTATGTTTTTGAGTTCTTACTCAGGTATTTATTTATTCGAGTTTTTGATAAAAATAATCTTTTGTTCAAAACTAAGCTATCTGAGACTTATTTAAAGCAGTATGAATCCCACTAAACTTTATTAAAGCATATTAAGATGTCGAGCTATGTTTTTATATAGGTTTAAACATATCGACTAAAGAAAACTCTCTTCAAGCAATCACATTCATTAAAAAATAAAAAATAGTCTTGACAATATTCGGCAGCTTTATTTTATCCATAGATTACTCCCCTAACCCAAGAATGGACTTTTCTAAATTTTTAAGTGACATCAATAAATAATCACTATTAATAAAACTAAACAGTTGTGAACCATGTTCATTTAATCAAAGAAGTGCAAGTCTGTGACAAATGCCAAAAACAATATTTCTCTTAAAAGTATGAGTTGTATAAAATCACAAAATGTGTTCCAAATATATTTATTCTGCTCTACTTTAGTTTGTTATAATACTTTCACATTTGTAGAGTTAAGTGAATATTTCATAAAGTCAACAAATATAATAAAGTTCAGTAATAGCTTGGAAGTATCAATTATGGAAAATTACAAAACTGTTTACTGTCATCTTCTTTTAAACTGTCCAACATTCGCTGGAGACTATGATACAGTGATTACTGCAACAAAGGTGTAAAATATAGGACTGGAAATAATCAAATTGTATTTTCTAATAAGTGAAGTAGTCAGTTCTAAATGATTAGTTTTAGATAAGTAAAATGTGATTTGTCAATATTCTAAGAAACAATCTGCTATTTTGTACTCTATACGGCTTAAAAAGTTTAGTAATTTTCCAAAATTGAGACTTCTAAGCTATTTCATTCTATATTTGAAATAAGTCAAAAATTACTCTTCAACATCTAAAAAATTAAAAAGTTTCTGCAATTTGCTTAGACAACTGTTTTTAAGATTAACAAAGTTAATTTATTACCTTCCCTAAAGATGTAAATGTCATTTCCTAATCATAATAACGTTTTTTACTAATGTTTCTTGCCCCTTTCTTGGAAATCATTCCAGTCTACGGTTCCTAGATATCAAACGCACCTGTATTTTAAGAACTCTTTAAAAACATTATAGTTACTACTACACAATTTCAATATTACACAATTTCTAGCCAGGTTAAAAACTGCATATGTAAGCAATTTAGTCGAAAACATTTTCTGCCTTTTTAAATGCAAAAGTAGACATTATGCATTTAGTGTTTGTTGTTTTTTTATCCTCACAAATGAAAAGTATTTTAGTTGTATAAAATATGTAAGGGCTTTCCAGTTACCCTTTTGAATTTAATTCAAGGTATTATTTCTTGCGAGCATATCGGGTTTGGTAACCATAGATTACCACATGGTGTTAAAAAATTAGTTATTATAATATATTGATTGTGCTATGTTACCTTTTAAGCTTTTTATATGGAGCTTACATTAAGCTAGTTTCATTAATTTGTGAAAATTTAACTTTTCTATTATTTTATTTTTTAATACATTTTTAAGTTGATATATGGCTGGATTTTCATATATAGAAAAATTGGTTGCGATTTTGTTAAAGTTTTCAGAAACAGTTTTTGTCAAAATGTTAGTCGTATTTGTATTTTAATATTATGTTTAAGTTATCAAAAATACTTATGATTTAAAATCTAATTAATTTTAGAGATTTAGCTAACCATGACTTGATTCACTATAGGTATTCAAAGATATAATTCAGTACATCCCTCCAGGACTGATCTTACAAGTTTAGTTTTGTAGAAACTCTTAATCAAAATTTAGCGTAAGACTACTATTTAACATTGTAAAAGACTGCTTTATTTTTTTAGAATATTTATTGTAAAAAAACATGTGTGTACAAGTAGGAAAGTTAATTGTGGTTTGAATGTAATTCCTTCCAGTATTGTATATGGGTATTAATCCAGGTTATGACTACCTTTCATAATTTGAAGTAGTTTAAAACTTCTATGTAGTGGGAAGGAACTAAATGGGTAAGGTTTTGTATGGCTGTATTGTTGGTTATTTATGTTGTTAAACTTAGCGTAGAAAATAAAGTTAAATTCTTGTTAAAACCAACTGGAGCTTTACTTCGTCATCCTCATAGCATCACACATTATTATATCATGATTTTAGAATTTATTTTATGTACCTCTGATTTTACTTAAGAGTTAACATAAAATAGCTTGACCTAAGTGGGTTATGGTCAAAGAAAAAAAAACTAAACTTTATATACTAATAACTTTGTGGGCATAATGTAACAAAAACAGCTTAAAATTGTACTTGACAATTTCTGTAACTTGTGAGTGCCTAGAATTAACTACTATGCCTTAGCCTGGGAGCGAGCTGGTGTAATGGTAGAATGTGGGACTTTACTCCCCTAGGTCCTGGGTTAAAATCCTGCCATTTACCAATAGATTTTATCGAGGTGATGATGCCGCAACCCTCTTGGTCTGGCCTGAAGTAATGTATAAGAAGCTGTTCCAGGCTAGAGCCTTTATGTCCCAGGATGTGTAGGTTTTTTTTTGTCCTAGGACGCTAGGCACGAGCCTGGGATTGTTTTTCACATTACTTCAGGCTAGACCTAGGGGTTGCGGCATTATCACTTAGATAAATCCATTGGTGACTTGGCGGGGATCGAACCCGGGACCTCAGGGACTGAAGTCCCGCGCTCTAACCACTACGCCAGCTCGCTCCCCAGGATGTGTAGGTGGGGCACAAAAGAAATATGCTTGAGCAAAGTGCTTACCCCTAACTGTTTAATCAAATGTCGAGTAGGTTAAGCATAGACTTCCTGGTCAGGAGTTATCTATTATCTATTACATCACTATAGGGGGAGGGTTCGAATCTTGTCTCAATCCAGATGGATATATTCTTTATGAGTTGCACCTCAAATCAGCCTTTTTGCTACTTTTTTTTTTACCTATCCTTACATGTACTGTATATGACAACAAAAAAACTTTTTTATGAGAATGTGGATTTTTTTGGTTCATCAGATGAGAAAAATGTAATAAAAATAAACATAATTAAATCAACGAATTAACCCTGTATCTTGAACAGTTGAGGAAAGTAAATTAGACAACATAGCTTTTGGTTGTTTTAGATATTTTACTTAACTAATGGCCTCATTAACTGACAAATATAACAAATATATAACGGACAGTTGCAATAAATAATTTGGTTTACTACTGAAGATATGTATCACACCTCTGCTTGGAATCTTGGTTCTTCTACTTCTCTGTGCAAATCGATTTTGTAAAACACTAAACCATGGTCCCTCTCTTGCTCTGGCCCTGAAATCATAATCACACCATCCCAATCACATTTTGGAATCGATTAACAGCAATTAATTATTACCATAAGAGATCGGTGATGTAATTTTGAAGTCCTTTTGTTTGAGGCAGTTAAGTGCTATGAAGTGATACCTAAAAAAATCAATTTTGTAGGAAAAAGTTAGGGTGAATAAGAGTTGATACTGGGAGGGGATTTAAATTTAAACCATGGAACCAAAGGACATACTGGTTACAATCGCATATTTTAAATACACTTTGCCATTGTTTTTCTAAACATAAATCAATTTTTAACTCATCATATGATTTATTTTTTTCACACCTCTAGCCATTGGCAAACATGTTTTGCTAATACTCAAGCTTCATTCAATATAAAATGTTGCTTGTTACCATGGAAAGCTTCACTCCTCTTGAATGCTCGTGGCATTAGTTCAGGGTTTCGGAACCAAGGCCATGCCGACATCTCTCCTCCCTCCATCTATAAACATTGGTTGAGAAAGAATAAACTGTATTACAAAAAAAACTCTGACCTTTTGGTACAAAAATAATATGAGATATTTTAAGTAGCCAATTTACGTTTGGGTTTTGGGATGGTGAAGGATTGCAAGCTAATTTTTAGGTTTTTGACCTTAAGATCAAATATAGTCAAATTGGTCTTGTAACATAGTTACAAGACCAAGTTAGTAAGGGAGTAATATAATAAAGCTTGATGGATTCACATACCTTCAATATTTTTATCAAACCTTTATAATAGGTAGCAATGTGCTCTTACAATGTTAAGTAACTTTGCAAATTGTATGATAATGGGTTTAATTTTACCTATCTCCTTATTTAATTCATATCCCCCCTCAGGAACAACTATTGCAACTACTGTAAGGCTAGACATATGATAGGGCTCCAACCATCAGGATCGATTGGGGCCGGACCCCATCTAGATAACCAATAATCCGAATGGTTTGATTTTTCAAGAGAAAAGTATACTAGACAAGCACCAGGCAGATGACTTAATACTACTCTTCAATAGACTTGCCGAATGATAGACACAATTAGCACTCATTACAATATTTAAGGGATTACCGCAAACTGCAATGAACCTATTTTTTTGCAAAATTACTTTGTTTCTCCTTGAGATGAACAATAGTTGGCGATCCTGATTGGAGTTTTACTGTAGATACGGTATAAGTTTCATTTTTGATGAAGTTAACTTACAGCGTTTGTGAGAGCTCCTCGTTTGTCCAATCTATCTTCCCTTCGGCCAATTCGTGGTACAGACTTAGCAGCTTTGAGGAAGAAATCGTTCCTCCTTCCAATTCTGGGAACGGATTTAGCAGCCTTCAAAAAGAAATCGTTCCTTCTCCCGATTCTTGGTAAGTTCTTGGTAATCTGAGGCGGGTTTACCTCTTCAGTCGCGTCCCTGCGGCCAATCCTCGGAACAGATTTGGCTGCCTTGAGAAAGAAGTCATTTCTACGTCCAACTCGGGGGACATTCTTGACTATGTCACCGAGGTAAGGGGGTCCAGGCTCATAAAAACTGTCATCAAAGGGATCGAACTGGTCGTCAAACTGAGATGACGGACTGGAGCCACTGAGAGTTAGTAGGCTGCTCACCACCACACATTCTAGAACAAAATTATTTTCAAATTAACTAGTTTTAGTGTATTTCCAAAAGGTCAACACTTAAAGGTTTGTTAAATATAGCCGTAGTAACTTGAAGGGTGAAATAAAAAATAACATTATTATTCTTTAGGAAAACCACGTGAAATACAATAAGAAATATTTATTCGCAATATATATATACTGTATAATCACATAATTCTGTATGTGAATTAAATGTTATAAAACTATAGAAGTACTGAATTTATCAACTTACCTATCAATAGGGTGTGGTAAGCCATGGACCTCAGCGTTTTTTAATTTTCTGTCAACAATATACAAGTGTTACACCCCATATCTATTTTCGTTTAACCAAGTTTTATTAACTTCTAACTCATTATTTGTTCACTGAAAACGGAATGATGATTAATTTTATGTTAAAATTAACGTATTAATTTTCAACAATAAATACTAACATAAACATGCATTTTATTCAAAGATTTCAAACAAATAAGTAGTTACAATTTAATTTTTAACATTAAAATAAACAAAGTCTTTATTTCGTGTTTTCTTTTGTTTATATAGTTATATCAGGCAGTTCAAGTCAACAGAAAAGTTAATTCAAATTATATAATAAATTAACATAGTTAAATGAGCTACTACAAGGTAACGGCGATTACTTGGCAATTAATTTATTATAAGACAATTTTCAATCTATGTTTGCTAAAATATACAACATATTATATGTTTGAGGAGAAAAGAAAACCTTTTTCCCTTTTTTAAACTCCACTTAAGATTTGAAAGCTTTCTGTTACTCATAATATGCTCTCAGAAAGTAAATAAAAGTACATCTAAAAACATTTGACACATATACACTTATTATACCGTTTTAATAAGACGGTAAATATACATATTAGATGGTAGTGGCGATAGATTTTTATTGGATACTCCGATCATCTTCAGACCCAATAGGTGAATCCATCTACCATTTTTATGTATATTTACCATTTTATTAAACCAGTATAAGTATAAATATATGCTTCAAGTGTTATTAGACCTATTTATATACTTTCCGTGAAATTAATGGCACACATTATGTTAATAAGAAGTCATTTAAAATTATTCCTTGTTGCAAGAGACTAATCTCTTAAGAAAAAGTGGTGGTGGTGGAAAGAATGTACAATATCTCAAACTGATGATCAAAATATCAGGTTGGTAGCATTTAGAATAGGCTGACTGCTCAGTAAAATTACTCTATAATTATGAAAGAGAACTTAGAAGCTGTGAAACTGAAGTAGATACTTTATACAGCTGGGAATTGATAGACAAGATTAAACCAAGAACCCATTGTTAAAAAACATTGTTCTTTACAGTTTTATATCCATTTTTGCTAATAAAAAAAGGAATAAACAAATGTGGTGGAATACTTTCTTGGTTCATTTTGAAATAATAAATGATTACAAAATTGATTGTACAGTAATATATTTTTATTTTCAATCATTTTATTTGGTAAAAAACAATAGAATATTGGAAATAGATCTACTCACGAGAAAAATGTTAAAAGCTGTTTTCATCCCAAATAAGTTACAAAAAATACAGTAAGTAATTTGTTTTACGTTTGAATACAAATCTCGTCACTTTACCACCTCTTAATTTGAACTGTATTAAATTGTATTTAATGGAAACAAAGTACACAGTTTGTATTGGGAAGTACCAAAAAGCTTTTTCAGGGCGGAACCCCCTTTTATTCAATCCTTTGACATCCCAACATATTTTGTATCTATCTGTATTCAAAAGGATCAATAAAACTGTCTTTGATAGTGGCATGAAAATCCTATAACTCGGTCTGAAAATGAGTAACTTTTGTCCCTAAAAGAAATTGTACCCCCTATGTATGCTGAACTTCTAAATCTCCTACTTATCAAATCAGGGCAGACACTCAGATCTAAACAGTTATAAAATAAGCATCATAGTACCATAATAAAAAATGAACTTTAAACAAAGAAATTTTAGCAATTTACTAGGAAAATATTCCTTGTTATCAAGGCACATATTATTTTTGGGGGTTTCAAATTTTACAAGACATGAAGTGGCTTTTTTCAAAAACACATTTAAAATGACAAGTTATTAATTAAAAGTTTAGTTTGTTTTATAAATGATGGTGGTTTATGAAATAAATAACATAACACATTTGGAGAGGGAAAGTTTATACTTCATGAATATAAAATACAGATTTGAATCCACTTTCATCAAAATTAATGTTTAAGTTTTCTTATGATATGAAACTATATCATACAAAATGCATATTTGCAACAACAGAATAATTAAAATACCTACACTTTTGATATTATTTTATGTTTAATACATTAACTTAGATTAAATACATTTTTTGTTTAAAAATTAAATAGTGAATGTATATGAATGTTATTTTAAAACTTTTTAATTATATACCATATTCATATTTATTTAATCATCAAATTAATCAACAATTTTATCATATTAATTATTTATTTAATTTATTAGTTACAGGATGAGCTTTGATTATTTGTTTCACTCCTCAACTATTGAAAATTAAAAAGACCCTAGTTAAACTGTCATATGATGTAATTAATAAAAATGTGTGATGGAATAATAATAATCTCTTTGCAGTTACAGTACAACAATAACTATTTGACCATGTGTCAGAGCAGCATAAAAAGTTTCTATAACTTTAGAAGAAGCCACAAACCTCTTAAAAATAGATAAAAAATAACTAAACCACTGAGAAACAGACTCTGAAGGGCTAAGCTTACCTGGAGGAAAGCCTGGATTCAACTGATTGCCAAGGGGGCAGCTCCCGGTTATATTCTGTGCTCCAGGGGTGACTGACTCCTAGATGCGGGCTGAACTTGCACCTGCCGTGGAACATGGTCGCTCGGAGGATAACAGCCTGGATATCGTAAGGAAGTCTTCAAAGAGTTTAAACAAGATGCTACTTGCTAAAAAGGGTGTATTCTTTCCTACAATGATTATCGCGTTAAGAGAAGGAAAATAATGTTTTTCAAAATTCCAGACAGATCATCTGTTAATCTAATTATGATCGGTTTGCTTCGCAAGATGTAAAAGGCAGGTAATATAAAATAAACGGTATCAGCATTCTGACACATACTTTCTCCCATAAGTTTGTCAACAACCTTTATCATGTGTAAGCGGTGAGAGTAAATAAACGGAAATGGGATTTGTATAATTTTGTTCAGAATTTAACGGACTTTAAAATACTAAATTTTAAACAAAATTTTTCGAGCCGATTTGGGAAAATCCGATTTTTCCGTTATTTTATGGGGTTTTTATGGGAAAATAACATAATTTACAATAACTTTTGAACCGTAATTTTTACAGAAATGGGATTTGTACCATTTTGTTCAAAATATAAAGGACTATAACATACTAAATTTTTATCAAAATCGTTCGGGCCATTTTTGGGAAAATCCTATTTTTCAGTTATTTTATGGGGTTTTATGGGAAAATCCCCATTAAAAATAACAATTTCTATAAAATGAAAAAAAACTATCAAAATTGTAAGGACCATTACATACTATGTTAAATCAAAAGCGGATTTTTGTCATAAATCCAATTTTTTGTTATTTTCAAAGGGTTTTTATGGGAAAATAACATAATTTACCATAACTTTTTGAACCGTAATTTTTACAGAAATGGGATTTGTACCATTTTGTTCAGAATTTAAAGGGCTACAACATACTAAATTTTTATCAAAATCGTTCGGCCATTTTTGAGAAAATCCGATTTTTCCGGTTTTTTATGGGTTTTTATGGGAAAATCCCCATTAAAAATCAAAATTTCAAAAAAATGAAAAAAACGCCTGGAGATACCAGGGATTAAAACCTACATACAAAATTTCATCGAAATCGGACCACATTTGTAGTCCCTAGCTCTGTACACATCCAGACACACAGACACACACACGCACACACACACACACACACACACACACACACACACACACACACACACACAGACATCACTTCGAAAACCACTTTTTTGGGTCCAGGGGGACCCAAAACGAATATATCCACTCAAAACTCAAACTCGAAAATTTTGACGAAAACAATACTTTCTCCATATACTATGGTATAGGGGGAGAAAGTAAAAAGCTCCTACCTGCAACAACATCTATTGTTATTTGTTAACTATAGTTATTGAGTTTTATATATTTTCTATAATTAAAAGCATTGTATAGAATACATAAACAATTTACTTAGTTTTACATAATTCCATTTGTTTCATTACTGTTTATGAACATAAATGTTTTTCTTGAAAGAAATGTACGTATATAAACGGAAACACACACTATAAATATATGATATACCTCATATACGTAATAAATTCCATTTTTAGATAAATCGGCCATTTTTAGAAATTTATGTTATAAAAATTAAAATGGCCGCCATTACAAAATTTCAAATGAGTTTAAGTTCATAGTTTCTCTAACGCAGGTCTTTTCTACGGTTTTTTTATTCAAAGATAAATATGTTCATTAACAAATACAAAATGGAGGATATAACAAATCGTGTTAAGAAATTAATTCTTGATTTTTTCCCTTTTTTATTTTAATCAATAGAATAATTTCCCGGAGTTTAGATGTTACTCTGGGCTCATCATAAAATACTACTGTTTAATGTTTAATTAGGAATTCGATCACCACTTAAACTTTTTTTTATATATTTACCATCTTGTAAGTATTATTGTATGTATAAGTATTGGGTATTATTTATTTTTGGGTATTACTGTCTTTTAGTATAAGTGTAAAGTTATATATACCCTCGCCGCAGCAAACCTGCAGACTACAAGAATTTCCATTTACCTGATTTGATTCTCACCAAAATAATATATCCTTAAAAATGTCATATTTTTATTCCCTATTTAAAAAAACTGTTTAACGATTATTTAGGTTTGCTGATACAGTGACGGTAATAAGGTTAAATATTTATAGTTAAATGTTCATATTGTAAAGTAAAAGATAAATAAATTTTCCAAATTTAATCAAAATTTGTTGGGTTGCCGGAAGACTGCCCCCCCCCCCCCCCCCCGACAACTACCCCCCCAAACAGGTTCCTCGACGTCAGAGATCGGGGAGGGGGGGGGGGGGTAGAGGGTAGTTTTCCAGTCACGGACACTCAAGTTTCTTTTTCATACTGTTCTAAACTAACCTAACCAACCAAACCAAGAGGGGGGAGTGGTTTTCCGGGGGATAGTATTCTGCATCCCCAATTTGTTTATAAACAAGCAAAACTACAACAGTTTATTTACCTACATAATAATAACATGGGAATTTTAAATTTGCAGTATTTTTTTATTTACACCATAACCGTCAGGCATAATAACAATGCTTCAATATACTTAACTATTTGTTTTTGAGCTCTACAAAATGGTTTGGAAATAAATTGCAAAATTGGTCCCGGATCCTTGTCTTACCACAATACCTACGGTAACAACTTAATCCCTATATGGGAAATTCACTAATATTGCATATATACGGTAAACAGAGTTGGTATGTACCAGGAATACTAAACTCAGTATAACCGTAACAAGAAACTGAATACTACTTTTTCATCATACTGAAGCAAAAACAGCCGCGGCATTTTTAATGCATGCATTGCGGGGTATAAAGTAGCATTTTTACTCTCTAGGGAGTAAAAGGCGTTTTAGCCCCTAGGGAGTAAAAATCAGCTGTTGTCAACACTGTTGTAAATATCGATTCTAAACAATTGTGTGTATTGAAAGTAAATGTATCGATTGTTTAATCGATTGTAGAAAATTTTTCCCTAGTTCCCTTATTGTAAATAGCTCGACATATCGCTAGTAATAGTATGTACACTAAACAATCGTAATAGCCGAAACGATTGAATCACTTAGGTCTACGTAACAGCTGCTTGTTTCCATTAGCAAATTAAATTGAAAACAAGTTAGAAGTAGTTTTTAGAGGCTATCTTTAAATGAAAACTGTTGTCAGTTTTGTAATATTGTTTAAATAATGGTGCAAAGACGAAAGATATAGTTCATCACACGGGCAAAAAGTGTTAAAAAAGACTCACTTTAGAGTGATGAAATATATTTCATCTATTTCGGTCTGTATGACAATTTTGCCCGGACCACCATAATAGGGTACTTCGGGGGCAGCTCAAAACTTTTAAATACCTACAGTGTGTAAATTAAGTATTGAAACAAATCTGTATTTTTAAAACCGAAATAGATAGAAATATTCTGTTTGTGGCAATAACTATTATCAAAGGTTCCACAATTTTTTACATCAATATTTTTTAACCCCCCTAACAGGGTAGTGGGTAGGGGGTGACAATTTTCTTTTTAATAGCAACCCCTATTGAGTGACCCATAATTTTGAAGAATTTGTTAAAGTAAACACAATGAAGCAAACCCAAGGTGGATATCTCTCCCCTAGCCAAAATGGCAGGCATTCCAAAATTTGATTTACTGTATGTGAAAAAGCACCAATTTCACAATGGAAAGAAATATGTACTTTTAAAACCGAAATAGATAGAAATATTCTGTTTGTGGAATTGATTGTTAACATAGGTTCCGCAATTTTTCACATGAACATTATTTTTTCAACACCTTTAACAGGGTAGGGGGTGGGGGTGACTTATTTTTTTCAATAACAACTCCTATTGAGTGACCCCTCATTTTGAAGGGTTTGTTAAAAGAAAAACAATAACGCAAACCCGAGGTAGATATTTAACCCCTAGCTTAAATGGCGGGTATTCCAAAATTTAATTTTTGTAAAAAAGCACCCATTTTGGAATATACGCCATTTTGGTTAGGGGTGAGATATTCACCTCGGATTTGAGTTATTGTGTTTCTTTTGACAAACCCTTCAAAATGAGGGGTCACTCAATAGGGGTTGATATTTGAAAAAAATAAGTCACCCCCTACTCCCTACCCTGTTAGGGGGGTTAAAAAATATTTTTGATGTAAAAAATTGCGGAACCTTTGTTATTAATTATTGCCACAAACAGAATATTTCTATCTATTTTGGTTAAAAAAAAAAACAGATTTGTTTCAACACTTAATTTACACACTGTATAAAGCCCCATCAAGTGACGCCTCATTTTGAAGGCCATCAGTTAACTTTTCCGATTTTTATTATCGCAGGCATTTTTTCCCATTGGTATGAAAATTTTAATTGTGGTTTTCCCATAAAAACCCATAAAATACTGTAACGGAAAATCGGATTTAAAAAACAAGCCCAAGCGGTTTTGACTAAAAGTTAGTATATTATAATTTTAACAAAATGGTATAGCCCTCATTGCTGTAAAAGTTGCGGTTCAAAAGTTATTGCAACTTTTGTGATTATTCCCATAAAAATAGCATAGTATCTCCCATAGCAAAAACATGACAAGTTTTGTTGACAAGCTAATGGGAGAAAGTATATGTGCCAGATTTCTTATATGTTTATTTCTACTGCAGATCATTGCTAATAAGCTCTGCGTTAGTAAATAGTGCCTGGAAAATCCCCAAATAAATTTGTTTAGACAATTTGCTACCGTACTTAGTACGGTAGGTACTTTAGATCTACAGTATTGCCGTAACTGCAATACAATACAATACAATACAATACAATAGTACATAGTTTGGTAGACCTCGCTGCCAAGAAAGGTACGTTTTTTATGATAGTTTGTAGTATAGGCTTTATACCTTATGGAATATAACTTATTTACTTTATTCCAGACACATTACACTTTCATATCTCGTGAACGTAGATACTAATTTGCCCTCAATTTATAACATGATAAATTAAGTTGGGGCATTGGTATGGTCAAGTCATGTCAATTATTGAAACCATCAGCTGTGTAACTCGTGACGTACTACTATCAGCCATATCACCAAATTCACAAACATTCATTCTCCGATGTGCAGGGTGTTGTAAAAACACATTCCATAATTGAACAGTCCCGTTGGTTAATATTAATCGCCTATTTCTAGATAAATTTATTTTCCTCTTTTTAGTACGGTTGTTTAAAAACCCTATGCATTTAGTTGCTGTGTTTCTATGTTGGAATTTTCATTTTGTATTTTTTTAAGTCTAACATCTATTCTGATCTTTGTTTCAACGTTTTCATGGTTTTCCAGTCCATTATAAGCTCATTCGACTTTACCAGGATTTTGTTTTATTTTTTATTCACTGCAATATATAACATTGTGGTCCGTTGCGCTGGATATTCTCAAGAGTTTCAGTTTACAGTATATGTTAAATGATTACACAAAAAAGATCTGGTCAGTTTCATAGATTAAATTTATTCCAAGACTTAATACCTAAATTTTGACTCATTATTGTTTTAAGTTGTATGACCATATTCAATTGAAAATGAACATTGCCATATTGCATTGAGACTTCTTCGCTTGAAAAAATGTTGTTCTTGTTCAAAGAATAACCTTGTATGGATTGACGTTATTGTAGGTATCTGATGATTACTGAGTTACAAGTAAGGATTGTTCTACTTACTTAAATGTCACACTTCACACTTTTCAACGAGCATTGGGTTAAAACATTCTCATAATCTCTGTTTTGGCTTTTTCGGGGAATCGTCCCCTTTATCCATTTTTGCATTGTGATAACTGTAATAACGCCAACTTTATCAGCAAAGTGTAGTAATAGGGTGCCTACGGCGCGGCAGACGGACGTATGCGCATGCGCTCCAGGTGGAGTCCCAGCCAATGGGAGAGCCGTTCGAAGTTCAAAAGTTCCAGTTGCGTTTAGGAAGGAACTCGGCTCGGATCTCCCGAACTCCAGTCGGATTTAAAGTAGTCAAGCGAAACGAGACTGACCGTAGGCCACCGAGTGAGAAACCAGTTGTGTTAGCGAATCATTCTTACATGGTTTACTATTGTTTTGTCGTGTTGAATTTATTTTGACTCACTACTATCGAATTGTGTTAGTGTTTAAGCAATGGCTTTATTGTTTTTTCGCCTAGGGGCCCGAGCGGCTTCGAGAAACCTGCAAAAGACTTTACAACCGGCCGGGGTCACCTGTTTGGACCAGGTAAAACTTGTTTAGTTTCGTAAACAATCATGAAGCAAATTTTGTTGAATTTTTATAAGTTTCTGGTTTTTGTGTTTGTAGATTTTTATGTCTACAAAAGATTACGCTCTTTTGCTTTATGGTTATTGTTTCGGATCCACACATCACTTTTGCAATCCTTCCATCTTTATAAAGTAAAAATGTTTGCTTAACCCTAATTTTCATTTTTAAATGACAGTTCTTAATTTTTAAAACTACAAACTAGCCTACCTGATTGTGTATTTAAATACTTGTTATTTATCATCATGTCATGTTGCCTTGCTATATTACCATTGAATTAAGTCCTTTGGGACTCAAAGAATAAAATTTTAATAATTGAGTTGAAAAAATTATTCACGGTCAATTTAAGTAGCGCATTTCAATTTAAATAACCTTGTTCCAGCTTGTATTTACTTTAAATACTTGTTTATAGTTTTCACCTCAAATTAATGAATGTGTACAATTACAATTCATCCTAGCAGATTCTTCAAATTAAAAATAAAATTTTTGAAATACCCTACTACTTAATTATAATACATACTGTAACACATTTATCTTTCCCTAGACAAATGCTCAATTATTGCACAAATAACTCATTAGGCCTATGCGTAGTTTCATTGTGATTAGCGATGCGTTTTGGGACATATCAGTAACTTTTATTGTGACGGTTTTTATTTTTATTTTAATTATTGGATATTTATTTTATTATACTGGAGAAAGCATTTTAATTAGTTCATGAAATTTAGATAGGGCCTACAGTATTTTCCCCAATTATTAAAATGTAATTATTTTTGTAAGATAATGATTTAGTACTACAATACTATGATACTGGTTTCATTCATTGCTTCCACGTATTAATGGATAAAAAGTTGTATTGGTCCATTAAATCATTTCTTTCTTTGAACTAGCCTCCCTAATATCACCCAGGGAGTATTCAGGGAGAATAACTACGTAGGTATAGTAAATATGAAAATATAAATATAATCATGGTAGATTGTAATTACCTATTATATTTTTTATTAAATCGTTTTACAAAATACTGTTTTGTTTCTAATATTTTTACTCCAAACTAAGTTGTATAAATATTTGGAGCACTAGGTTTTCGAGTGTGAGAATTGATAGATAAGATAGTTACAAACGTGTCTGATGACATGTCCTGGTTGTTTAGATTGAAACCAGACGGACTTTAACCCTAGTTCTTGATAGGGAAAGTACTGTTAGTTTATCATTAATAGTATATCTTTGTTATCAGTAGTTTATATTGCGTCGTACTTCCTACTTATAATTCCTACGCGTACGCGTAATTTCCTATAATTTCCTACCGGTAATTTGCTAAATTCGAAAACATGCTTTTTACGTGATTATTGCGCAGTAAAAATATTCCGTTCACATTAATATTTTCTATGAGGATCGCTAAATCATTTTGGAAACTATGTCGCATTGTCTTTTGAGGTCTTTATTCCAAAATAATATTTAAGGCATACTACTTCGGTGGTGCATGTAGTTTTAAAAAGATAGTTTGAATGAAATGTTGCCAAATTAATCTATGAAACGATTGGCCCTAATTCCAATACGAATATCTCATCGATCAAAATTCGTTACGTGCCCACAACTCTATTTTTTCCAATTATACTTCTATAACTTATTGAAACCTTTTATAGGTTAAATAATGAAAAATACAATATTTAGAAAAGGTTTTTGATCACACGCTATATAAATGTGGAGAAAATACACAAAATAGTAGAATATAACAAAGTACTGTACTGCAAATTTTAAGTTGTCGAAGAAGTTTGGTTAGTTAGGTTAGATGACACTGTTCTAACCTAACCAAACCAAACTTCTCGACCAGCTTAAAATTTCATTTTTGAGTAACTGAACTCAAATTAATCGTCATCTCGTTGTTTCAACTAAGTCAACAGTGATTCATAACCGTGGTTTAGTTCTTGAGTCCTTTTGGTCGAAAGAGACTGTTGCCCTTAAAATGCTTCGTTATCATTGAGACTGAATAATATAGTTAAACAATTATAGGATATACTTATACTTACAACCACATGCATTTACGTTATTTACGTATGGTTACTAAATTGTTTCTGTCCGCAATACAACAGAACAAAAGAATTCAAATACTTTACTATAATAATTATGATTTTATTATAATACAACTATGTTGTTATGCAAGATAATCGAGATTCCATGGTTTAATTAGTTTGTAATTATTGGTTAAATTTTACATAGTAATAACTAATGTGCCTAAACTTTTTACAATAATACAATCAACCATAGTAGGGATCTTTCGATATAAATTCTCTAAATTATTTGGAGAAAACGTTCATATTTTTCGAAATGAGATTGACATACTTAAAACTGTTATTAAAAGCTATACCGTACAATAAAACTAATAGTTTAGATTAACAAAATTTGCAATAATCGGCTATACCTTAAACGTATAGATAATGCATCCTAAAAACTGAACTACTACTTTAAAAATCAAAATGATGAGGTATTGCAAGTGTTTAAGAAAAGCAGGAATTGTAATTCACTACTACTAATTGCAATTATAGATAATTTATGTTTATAATTATCGGCAGATTGGAGATTACTCAGCAAAAGAACAGGGACAGACAACAAAACGTTTTCGAAATGCATTGTTGTTTATACCCAAGGACATCAGCTCTCATGGCCTCGACTGGTCAAAGAACTCGTGAACTAACCCACGTTTAGCAACAGTGGCTACAACAACAATGGTACAACAATGTACTGCAGCAAACCTGGGTGTATAACTTTTACAGTATCACCCTCTAAATACGTAACAACAATGGTACAACAATGTACTGCAGCAAACCTGGGTGTATAACTTTTACAGTATCACTCTCTCAATACGTAACAACAATGGTACAACAATGTACTGCAGCAAACCTGGGTGTATAACTTTTACAGTATCACTCTCTCAATACGTAACAACAATGGTAAATGGCAGCTGCAAGCATCTTGCTTGGCTTAGGAAAATTAGATAGCCAGAGTGTTTTTAATTAATTCATTTTCAACGAAAACGTTTCTTTCTGTTATCACACAAAATCTCGAAGCAAAAGTCCAAGCATGGATATAGACCGTTTTTCAAACACATTCTATTGTCCTAAGATAACAAAAAAATCCCTTCCACATTAAATTATTTATGCAATTCGATTTTAAATTGTTATATACCGTACGTAATTTGTTTTGACGGTTAGTTTACACATTTCCTCCACTTACAACTTAAATTATATTAGCTCGATCCAGTCAAACTGTTACAATTTCGATTTTCATTACCGGTACCATCTTTGTATAACTAGAATATTTCTAATTATTTATTTGACTAAAAAAACACATTTGTATTAACATTATTTCTAACAAGCCATAAAACCACTAAGCGGGTTTTAAGCTATCAGTTTTGATTTATTGAACCTGCCCAAACACGTTAGATTTCTACCACTTTCTCAGAGTAGTTGACTTTCATATTCATACATGCAAGTAACCATTACATGCTATTATAAACTACGGTGGTAGAGTAAGATATATCCTAGTGGTGAAATTGAGGTCACTCGGTAAAGAAATTTGATCCCTTAGTTGGGGGAAGAGATCTACTTTCATGTGTAGACAACAAAAACAAATAGATTATTCTCACAGCATCAACATGAAAACACCAACTGTATCGTTGTTTGAAACTGCTATGTATGCGTAGTTTAGCAAATTTACCCGACATAAATATAAAATGTTTACCATTCTTAATTTTACTTCGATGCTTATCAGTTAACCGTATTACCCATTATTGAATCTTCAAGAACTTCTTCTGCAGTACAATTGATGAACTCAAAACACAATAAGGGAAGATGGATAATACGAACATCCTGTTACTGTATTAATTTACATACATTACGCCCGTGCATTTACTGTGTGTGTGTGAGAGAGTTCGATCACACGATACACGTGTGCCTTGTTCGTAATTGTGTCAGATCTGTTATGTGTTGTGCGGGTTTGTCTTTCGGTCATTGCCTTTAAATGCTCAAGGCCATCACTGGTTGGCTGTGTTTTGGAAAGTGTCTAAACCCGATAAGCCAACCGACGATGTGAAGAAAAATACGCGCAGACACATGTCCATACAGTAACATTCTGACCACATACTAATAGACCAATAGTCTATTTTTGTCTGTGATTCTAACCCACCAAATTTCATGCTCTATTATCATCGTGTTTTAGTTTCATTCCCAAACTTAAACAATCGGACCGCACCAGTCAAGAGGTACTGGAGAGGCTTCAGGAGTTGAAATAACTCGTCTACAAATTTCATTAAGTTGGAGTTGAGTGTGTTTTTCCTTTTGCCCAGAATTTTGTTGGGAATTTTTAGCTAAAAATAACGCCCCCACTCCAAACAATCGTTAAAAACAATTTCTTCTGATTGCCTTGTCTTTATTGACTATCCCACAACTGTTGCATGGTGGGAACGGGAACCGTGAGTCGGATTTTTGCCAGGAAAACGTCAAAAAGTCACTCCGACAATCGGTCTCCAATATAAATAAGGCGGTGTAGAAGTGACATCTTTACCTAAAAACCACCTTGCAAAGGGTGAATCGTGAATCTTGATCAAGGTGGCAATCTGATGGTCGTTCCCAAGGTAAAGATTTAATGATGATATCCGACAAATAGCCACCTTGTGTTAGGAAATGGTCTACAACCACCGAGTGCTTAGGTTTGCTGCTACGGGGAAGGTAAAACGTGTTTTTGACGATACGTCAATAGTATAGGATGAAATAAATAAATTTGCCAAATATTATCAACATATATCCATAAACAAGTAAACTACAACAGTTTTAATTTTCTGCAAAAGAATAACATGGAAATTTAAAATTACTTTTTTTGAATTTTCTCCGCGACCGTTAGGCATACAACAGTGCTTCAATATAGGCTACTAAATTATTTCTTTTTTATAAGCTCTACAAAATGGTTTAGGAAGAAATTGCATAATTTATTGTTTTTAGGGTCAAAAATGGGAAAGCCCCATTTTCACCCCATAAAACCCCCCATAAACCCCCGTTCCCATGGTCCGATTATGCTGATTCGCGAACTCGTTAGAATAAACGTAGGTTTACACGTTTGTACCAAATTTCATCAAAATCGGGCCATTATTGCTCGAGTTATCGCGCTAACGAACACACATATATAGATAGATAGATTTATTCGATCATTAAACATTATACATAAAATGCAATAGATCATGTCAATAAATAGTAAGCAAGGTAAACAGAGAGATACATGCAATCAATTAAAGGTTTACATGCACGATTAATAAGTACCTATAAGATAAATTATAAATAATACAGACAGGCTTACTAAAAATACATGCACTAGTAATTAAGTATAAAATAAGTTAAATCACAGTAGGCGGCATACTTGAATAAATATTACAGGCAAGCAGCTAGCAATGAAAGTATTACAAGTTATAGGCCTACTAAGAACAAACACTCCATTGAACGGTCTTTTGTTACTCGATGTACGATGTTTGAATGTTATGTGGAAATCGGACACTTGAGTTCATGGTAAATCAGGAATTCCACCGGGAAGTGGCGACTCAACAACAAGAATGGATCATGAAAGATAATACTGTATCAGAAATTCCTGGCGCCACCGAGAAGAAATGCCTTTACATATTTAGCCTGTTTCTGAATTCCAACTGGTTTTAAGCCAGAGTTGATCGCCCTTTTACTTATTCGCAATGACGAAACCACTTGTAACTCAGTTATGCACAAGAGCCGTCATTAACAAGTAAACTGCAATCATGAGTAATAATCGTAAAAGAGTGAAAGGGAGTTTGCCCGCTTGCGATTACGTATACTATGGTCTTCGACATTTATTTCCAGGGGACCGTTCTTTGGCAAATCCAGCCATTGATTTATAGCTCTAAACCAGGTCTGTATAATAACGCTTGTTAAGATTTTTATAATTATTATTACTGAGATTTCAGCAGAACCACAAAATAAAGAGACAAGGGCCTCCCTTAACTCCCTAGGATGAACATTTGATTAATAAACGGTATCAGCAATCTGACTTACTTTCTCCCATTCCCATTCGCTTTCTCCCATAAGCTTGTCAACAATAACTACATATATTATATTATCATGGGGTTAGCAGTGGGAGTAACTATGATATTTTAAAGGGAAAAACACAAAAGTTGCAATAACTTTTGAACCGTAATTTTTACAGCAATTAAGGGTTGTACATTAATGTTTAGAATTATAAGGACCATAACATACTAGACTAACTTTAATCAAAACTGTGTGTTTTTTTTTATTGAATATTCCGTTATTTTATAGGAAAATAACATAACTTACAATCACTTTTGAACCATAACTTATACGGAAATTGGAGTGGTACCATTTTGTTCAGAACTATCATGTTAAATATGTATTAAAATCGTTCGGGCCATTTTTGAGAAATTTATATTTTTACGTTATTTACGTGTATTTATGAGAAAATCGCCATTAAAAATCAAAATTTCAAAAAAATGAAAATAACCGCTGGAGATACCATGGATACGCAAATACCAATACACACCTACATACCAAATTTAATCAAAATTGAACTACATATGTGGTCTGTAGCTCTGTAGACATCCACACATACATACAGACACAAACACAGACACCACTTCTATAAAACCACAATTTTTTGGTTCAGGGGGACCCGAAACTTATATAACAACTCAAAACTCAAATTCGAAAATTTTGACGAAAACCATACTTTCTCCATACACTATGGTATAGGGGGAGAAAGTAAAAATCAATGTGAGTATGAGGGCATTTTAAACACATTCTTCATTTTGTAAATCTTGGGTGGAAGATATTCTAAAGGCAAAGTCGTGTGAAAATTATGTATGTAGTTTAATTCATAGACTACTGACTACATAGTCAGTTACTTAGGCTACTTTCATTGGATCATTTAATCTTTATAACGGCTTAATTCATAGTAAGGGTTATATACTATGTTGACTGTTCAATTTCATATGGCTAAGGTGGTTACAGTAAAATTATATTTTAAAATAAATTCAAAAATAATAAAAGTTTTCTTTTACTGGTAAATTCAACTCGTTTTTTGAGACGGCGGGGCGTTGTCGATCGATTGCATGTAATTGCCTAAAGATCAATGCCTTATGTCTTATGATCGTTCAGTTGCACTTACTAATAAACAAACTAACAAAGTTAACTATAGTCAACAAAGAAAGGTTCCATGCAAATATTGGAAATACACACTACTGTTAAGTGTAGTTATATCGAAAAGTGTTCGAAGATGTACATATTTTTTATACATTTGGATAATAACGCCACCACGTAAAATGCTAAACAAGAAACTATTAATTGATAAGCAAAATGTGTTTGACTCTAGTATTATATTCAAACGACGCTTTAAACGATCGTAATTTCGGACGGATTTTCCGCGTTCGTGTTTGGTCCGAGTTGGCTTCCGCCCAATTCGCAACTTTCACTTTAACGAGGACCGGGGAATCGAGGAGCCAAGGGACGAGGACCCTAGCATCCACCCCCCCCCCTTCACCGGGAACACACACCCGACCAGTTCCGCCCCGGACCCTTTTTGCTTTTTGTTTGCAGGCCCCGACCGAGCTGGAATCGCCAGACAAAGAGCATTGAACCTTGACCTGTTTCCCTTCCAAACATTGAGAGCCATTTAACTTTCAACTTCATCAATGCCATGCCATTGGTACAATAATCATAAAGTTGATTTATAAAAATCCTAATTAAATTCTTTGGATGAAGTTTACGGATCTTCTAATTATAAAAGGTTTTTATCCAAATTAAACATGTGTAATTGAGTAACATATCTTAAAATACACAAATATCAATCTAATTAACGGTTTTGGCATCTTTGCTTGAAGATTTTTTTACTCTTTAGAGATGTTTACTTTGGTCCTTTAAGCGAATTTCTCTATAGGTAAGTAGTTATTACCGTAGGTAGCACGGCAAGACATAGGCCCGGGGGCCCGGGACAGATTCACTTTCCATTTGATGTGTGTGTGTGTCCATCAACACGACAACTCAACTCCAGTAACTCAACTTGAGTACCTAATTTTGGTCCGGGTTTGATGAAATTTGGCATGGATGTATCCACCTGGATAAATTCGAGAACTAGCAGGATCAGGTTTTTACTATTTTTCCAAAATTGATTTTCCACGTTTTTACCCTTAAAACATAAAAATGCCCAATTTCTAATTTAACCGTCATGTAGGCTATAAAAACAAATAATTTCTTATGTTATAAAGCTTTGTGGTAGGATTAAAAGTAGGCTACGGAGAAAAATCCTAAAATTCATTTGAAATTACCACGTTAATCTTATGGAGAAAAGTAAACTGTTGTAGTTTGTTGTTTATGGATATATTTTTATCAAATCAGCAAATTTCTTTCTTTATATTTTATTAATATTTTTACAAAAAACACCTTTGTTTATGTAAGGCTAAGTTGAGTACGGTAATCAATTAAAAAACTTACTGAAATGTCTAACAATGTGACAAAATACAAATAAATACTGAGTACCTCAGTTATAGAATCTTTGAAGCAATACTTGTCAATCATAACCATGAAGATTAGAACATTTGGAACCCAAAGTCTACAACTGATAATAGATTACTGTAAATATTTGTTTTGTACTCCGACAATGCTTTAAAATATGAATTTAAAGTTGTGTTCAGGAATGCTAGTCCCAAACAAGTAGCAATTATGCTAAATAAGTACTAAACTGGACCAAAATCCAACTCTGCTCTAGTCAATGAAGACTTCAATCTTCCACTAATTATACACAAGAGAAACCAATTAGAAGTGATAATTAGTGATTTGAGTTGGAAATGTTGTTTTCGTTAGTTCAAGTCAGATTTTGTTTTTAAAATTACGGCTTATGAGTTGAAATCATAACGTTTACATCCTTTTAGTGAATTTCCCCTATTAGGAAATAGCTAATTTTGGTCTTAATGGTAAGACCTACGTCCAATATCTCTGTCATGTTGAATAAAAACACTTTTAAGTAAATTTGTAACATTTTCCAATTTTGGGAAATTTTATTAGGCCTACATTCAAATTAAATCCAACTGACCTGATCCAACCGTTGTAAGTGTATTTTTAATGGGCTTAGATTTGTTTCTCGAAGTAAAAATATTTTTATTGTTTACAACAAGTCAATACAGCTTGAGACAAAAAATTTAATTTATTACATTATTATTCCATGGAATAACAAGATATTTTAAATTTTAAACATACATTCACGCATGTTATCCTAAAGGTGAATAAACTAATTACTGTTTTAATCATTGTTTATGGAAATGATGAGAGAGTACCTTCATAAACTATTCCATACTCTTTTACTTCATGGCAGGTTTAAAAACTTGTTTATTTTTCCTAGAAACTATGTTTTTCTATTTACCTCTGGCTTGAGTTTAGGTTTGAATCTACTTATGTTGTAGACTATTTAAAATTAAACTAAAAAAGGAAATTGACTTAGTATGTAGATTCGGTGCATATTGACCTTGATAGTGCAATCTGTGACATGGGTGAAACAGTGGTAGAGAAGAGCTCAGCAGCAGTTAGGGGCTAATTGAACTTCATAAAGTGAATTAATTAGATTTGATTCAGAGTTACAATGGCAATGGCATCATAGCTGTACTATCTAAACTAGTCAGATTAATAGCCATATTTGGAGGAATCTTGTACCCACGTAAGAATCTTTTTACTTTTATCTTAATTTGAAGTTTTGGTCTGTGTTTAATTTTTTTTACTACAACACTGTTTAATTAAATCAGATAGTTGACCATGTTCAGTCAATGGTCATGGTCAAATTTAATTGAAATAAATGTTTTTTGTCAGGAATAAAGCCCACAGTGAAATTATAATTTTTCAAAATTACCCATAGTCCTGTCATTTTCAAAGAATGTTCTTTGAAATAAAATCATTTATGCCTTATTATTTATTGCAGTACTGTAGTGTCATAGCATGGCTAGTTTAATGATTCTGGTCTACTGGCCCAGAGGCTAGGTGACAATGCCGCCAACACGTTCACTCCGGGATCACTGGTGACTCACGAATCAAATTTCAGGCAAAAGTAAATTTGTGTACAAATTACCATAGACAAAAAATACCTTCGCCGCAGCAAACCTGCAGACTAAGCGAATTTCCATTTGCCCGATTGGATTTACAGTAAAATGTCTCCTTAAAAATATCACATTCATTCCTTATTTAAATTAATTTAAATAGTACTTAAGTTTGCTGCAACAGGGAGGGTAAAAGTGATTTTTTTTTTTGTAAAATGTTAATAGTTTAGTTAGAAATAAATGCATTTTCCAAATTTGATAAAAAATATGTTCATAAACAAGTAAACTACAACAGTTTACTTATTCACTATAAGAATAACGTGGGAATATTAAATTAAAAATTTTTTGGAATTTTCTCCGTAACCATTAGGCGCATAATAACGCTTCATTATACTAAATTATTCGTTTTTTAAGCTCTACAAAATGGTTTGGAAAGAAATTGCTAAATTTTATGTTTTTTTTTTTCAAAAATGAGAAAATCCAATTTTTACCCCATAAAACCCCCCCCTGGACACCCGTTCCCATAGTCCCATCATGCTGGTTCGTGAACTTGTTCGAACAAATGTATAGGTTTACATGTTTATACTGAATTTCATCAAAATCGGATCATTTTTGCTCGAGTTATCGTGCTAACGGACTCATATATATATATATGAATTTGAACGGATGGTGTTTTTGGCCTCAAGGGACCTCAAAACGAAAAAGGAAATCGGTCCCGGGTCCTGGTCTACAATAATAAAGGCTATGGGAAATTCGTTAAAAACAAGCGATTTTTTTCAGGAATACAACAAAACATCTTTCAATATTTCTCACATACAATAGGACTTTTGCAAACTATTAAATATTCAGAATATAGTAGTATGTTTCCTTCTTTTACATATTATAGTTGTTTAACACTGTGATATTTGATACATTTATTTTCAATTGTTTCAGGGGAATGGAAGTTGTCCATATGTTCAAAATGCTCAGGATAGAACTGTTTACCATCCTCTCCTTCAGGTATAGAGGTTCAATCTTATATCTTACTCTTACTTATCTTATATCTTAATCTTATATCTTACCTTCATCTTATATCTTACCTCTATTATGCTACCAAAGTGGGACTATTGGTTTCACCAGCTAAATTCAACATGCTGATGGATAGAAAATACAATGTCATAGCCTATTTTAGATAATGATATTTGGTCCTGTTATTAGTTTTATTGTCATAAGTTTAGTTCATGCTACCATGACCTACAGGGTGTCCACATTCTGGAAAGTCAGGGATAGTCATGGAAAAAAATTCTGGTCATTGAAAGTCATGGAATTAGGCAAAAAGTCATGGAAATCTCCAATGATGGAGGGATTTGAGGGAACCATTCAATGCGCTATACTCCGCGCCAAAGCTGGTGGCGGCTGAGGGATTAGGACGGCCAGGTAGGACTACATAGGTCGGACATGCTCACCGACCTGGCCGCCCTAATCCCTCAGCCGCCACCAGCTTTGGCGCGGAGTATAGTTGGCCTTAAACCCATTATAGCATTTTTCAGGATTTTTCACAAATGTTCGACAACTCAATTTATTACAGTTGTATTAGTTTATGAGTTTTGAGTCTGTATTTCATTGTTGTACCTATTGTACTCTGTTGTTATCTGTTGATACATATTTCAGCACTTTCTGTGAAATAACTTGTCCAGGCAATTCGTGTGTGTAGTTGTATTATAATTTTCAAGTAAAGTTCGTGAGGCGTGGAAATCAATGGTAAACGGACATGGATAGTGATGGAAAGTCATGGAAATTAAAGACAAATTTTCTGTGGACACCCTGACCCTAGTAAACTTGTATCGATTGCATACATTAGAGAATCTATTACCTTATCATTGTTATAGATCGCTCTGTTATAGATGCCTCTTTCATATGATCGCTCATCGCATAATTGAACATTGTACATACAGAGTTTCTCATACTATGTTAAAACCCATCGCTGGAGATAGCATCAATAAAAATAAAACATGAAAGATTTAAAATATTATTTAAATACATTAATAAATCAAAAGATGGGGTTACTTAAATATGTAAACTTATAAAACCAGAAAAAACCTCTTAAAATTATACCTAAAATATAAACAATCTTCTGTTTATGTTTTGATACTCTTTTTTGGCGGACACTAGCCAAACTTTGACCACAGCAAGTAAGAAAAAAAATTGGCTAAAACAAGGCTTCAAAATCTTTTTCATTAACATTTGTGAAAAACTAGCATTCAGATTACTGATAATTAACTTCCCATAGATGTATTGTGCAAAATGGTGCACCAAACTTATCTGCTATATGTATATATTTCCGTAATCTATCACAAATTTTTAAATAATATTTTATTTCTATGTTTTAAAGGAGCTGAGACTGTATAGCAGGTCGGCTTCAGGGAAAAAGGAACAGGAACTTGTCAATCAATCTGAGTCAGATTCCGACTCGGATTCTGATTATGAAACTGAGCACAAAGAAAGGGTAAGACATTAAACTGGAAAGTATGTTTTGACCACTCGATTAAGATTGTTATATCTAGTTAATGAAACTGAATATTATAAAAATTTACACGATCATTAGAGAAAAACAATTGTAGATTTAGAGCTATTTTTATTTTTGCTAAACATTTAATTGCTATCAATAAAATTGAGTCCTAGCTTTGAGGCTTGGACATAAGGCTAGGAATAGAGGGTTGTGGTGTTATGACATAGCTAAAAGCATTTGGTGATTTGGTAGGATTTGAACCTGGTACCTCTGGGACCACTCCATAATCGCTCCTCTCATTAGTGTCCCAGCACATCTTACCAGTAGTGAACCTATTTATTAGTACAGTATATCTGTTCATTGCTATTCTTCCCCAACTTTACTTATCTGTTGACACCTCTTGTAAGAGAAGGATGTGGTATTGAAAGTACCAAAGAACCAATGACAGTACCTCTATGACAGTAGTAAACTCTGAAAGCAGCTTCAAAGTCAAAATCAGTTAAAATCTCCATTCCTTTAGTGCTTCTTTCCATTATTGAAGACATTTGTAAAAATTCCAATACCATTTACCTGTCCACAGCAGAGTAATTTCATAAACTTCTGTCAACAACAATATTTTAGGCCTCTTTTATGCACGACGTTTTCGGTCGGGCGAAATTGTCGGGCGGAATCGATGATCCTTTTATGCAGTTTCCCCGCCGAGCAGAATCCGCTGTTTTTCATGATACCCGTTGGGGGTTGTCAGTGCTGCCAACTTTGTTCATTTGGCCATCATCAGTGACAGTGACCCAAGATGGATTCTTGCTTATTGGTTTATACCTATTTGTGCTTAAAGAAAGATATCAAGAAGAATATTAAGAAAAAGTATCAATCCCGGGGTTATACCTTCGATACAAAAATCCCCATGTCAGTCCCGGGAATACAAAAGTCATATTATTCCTACAAAACAGTAAAGCTGTATTATTCCGCGGATTTAAACAAAAATGTAATTTTCGGCCAGTACATTTTTTCCCCAATTACATCTCTTTATTTGTACTCTTTAATCTATTACAATGAATAATGATCCTTTATTTACAATGATTAGGCGATTTCGATACTGTGTATGACAGTAGTACAGGGGTAGGTTGGCAGCGCTACATTCCGCCCGACGGAAAACCCAGTTGCATAAAAGGGTTCCATTTGAACCAATGTAAAACATGCTCCGACGAAACGCCGAAACTCGGCGGAGTCCCCAAATGAAGAGTCATTATTAGTATGTATTTTGCCTAAAATCATTAATACTCCTTTTATCTATGCTATAATGAAGAGCCCATATGTCGTATTTGAACTCCATGTTCGTTACAGGGAAAGGTCTCTTTATAATTTCACATAAAAACTGGAAATGTAGGCTACTTGTTATTGAAATATATAGGGTGTTCAAAAAGGTAGTGACATAATTTACATAGTGATTCCTTGGGTCAGAATGAGAAGAAAGTAAAAAATAAAACTTTTTCCGAAATCGCTCCGGTAACCAGTTATCCGCCATTTTGTATTTTTTCATAAACATCTTTATCTTTATGAAACTTTGTATGTATGTTAAAAAGGTAGAAGCGAACCATGTAAGAAAAAAATTATCTTGGTGCAATTCAAAAGTTCAAAATGGTGGCCATTTAAAAAGTTTAAATTTTAATTACTAAAAAAGGCTGATTTCATAAAAAAATGTCAGGGACACTTTTATTTAGTATTTAAAGTGTCCTATCTAATGACACCAAGTTAAGAAAGATAGAATAAAAAATAACTGAACTATCACGATTTTTAGTTGTAAAACAAGGCAAACCTGAAACCGGACTAGCTTAGCCCCATTTCAACCTCATTTTACAAAAATATCTTGATATTTCAGCTATTGTTTATTTGATCTTTTTGAATTTGGTGTCATTGGATAGGGCACTTTAAATACTAAATAAAAGTGTTCTTAACATTTTTCATAAAATCAACCATTTTTAAGTAATTTAAATTAAAAAGTTTTAAATGGCCACCATTTTGAAAATTCAAATGAGACCAAGATAAAAATTGTTTTCTCACACGGGTTGCTTCTACCTTAACATACATAGGTACCAAAATAAAAATGTTTATGTAAAAAATACAAAATGGGCGATATCTGGTTAACAAAGCGATTTTAGAAAAAGTTTGATTGTTGATTTTCTCTTTATTTTGACCCAAGGAATCACTACATAAATTATGTCCCTACCCTTTTTGAACACCCTGTATATTAAGAGTCTTCCTTAGTGGAAGCCATGTTGGATTTCTTCCCCATAAGAACAATGTTAAACATTACATCATTTGTGGACACGTAACGGCGTTATTTGTTAAGATATAGCTTTGAAATTTATAATTTGTATTTTTAACATAATAGACTCGTGACTGAGGTTTTTGAATTTCGAAAATCCATTTTCATTTCCTTTCAATAATTAGCTTAATTTTAAGCTAATTAATAATCAATTATTCATTATAAAAATTAAAAATTGTGAAATAAAAAACGTCAATCTCTAGAGGACCGCAATTCCTTAAATTTAACTCCTTATCCATAATTATATGACAATTTGCTGATGAGATATTTGGACCCAAAGTTAACATTGTTCTTATGGGGAAGAAATCCAACATGGCTTCCACTACGGAAGACTCTTAAGAAAACAACTCATTTGAAATTTTATTAGTTTTTTTATACTTGTCAAATTGTTTACTGTGATTGAAATGATAACTTTGATCATTTTATGATACAATTTTAAGATAAAAGTAAGCTCATGGGATGGTGATTTATTGGGTGTTAGTAAGAGTGCATATTACAGCTTACAGTTTAATTTATATACAATTTAGAACAGTCAGAATTGTAACTTAATTTTTTTTTCATAGGCAAATGATTTGTTTTTGTTTCAGTGTTATGTGAAAACTTAAGAGACAGCTAAATTTCATGTAGAACCATTATCTAACATTCATGTTGCTAAAATAGTTTTAAAGTTGAATTTTTTTAGGGAGCCAGTGAGTTTTGGAGGAGAAAGATGAGGACATTCCATGGAATTTTAGACCTCAACAAAGACGGGGTTATATCATTCGATGATCTACAGATTCTAGTTGACCGATTTGTAGACCTCGGTCATCTTTCTCCCCACCATCAACAGGAGTTAAACAATATTATCAAGGTAAGTAATTTAATGGTTTTAGGGATAAGGAAACTTCATTTTTAGAAATCAAAATAAATTTGAACATGATAAAATACCTGGAAATTACAAAATTCACGTGTAAACTTATTTTCAATAAATAAAATTTCAAGCGTGAGACTAGGATCCTCAACTTTGACTACTCTTTAAATCGTGTTATTCTACCCAAAGTAGACAGAGTGAAGGATTTGGGGATCATTATTACGCCTAATCTTAGCCCGTTTCAGCACATAGCTCATATAACGGCCAGGGCCTCTCAGGATCCATATACAGATCCACATGGAACTTTAAGTCACCAATTACATACATTTGTTACATGGTACATGGAGTTTATTACATATTTTAAAACTAACTACGCTTTTTAGGAAAATAACTGAATTGAATATGAATTACATTAACATGAATGGCAACTCTTACGTTAACGGCAAAATAGTGAAGATCTCATGCGAACGCGGAGATTTCCATAAACGTGTTATTCCAGATTATCGGTAAAATTAATTTGAATATCTTCTTGATCAGCATCGTAAGTGTTATTAATTTACCTGAAAAATTATGATAGTTAATTATGATTATACCTAGTCTTAGTGGGTAAAAATGTTAATTTTTGTTACAGCGTATGTGGGAAGAGCGATGGGGAAGTATTGACCCTTATAACATGGTCACCACGGAGCAATACCTTGATGATATGCATCATGTTATAAATGACAAACAGCTTAGAAAGAAGGTCCACACCTTCCTCCCTTACTTGTTCAAAGTAAGTAAATAAAAAATAGAGAGGTTAAAGTACTTGCCTTCAAATGTTTGAAAAGGATCTATCTTGTACGATTTAATTTTTTTTATTGAACTCAAATGCCCTTGATAATGGGTGTTTTAATGAACAAAGCCTTCTATCCCTTTTAACTCTTTTAGCTTTGGCTTAAGAAACAGCATCTTAGTCAACTAAGATATAATAAACATCTCACCTCCATTGTACACTAATCTTTTGATCAATTTCTCATTGAAATATGAAGCTCAATTTATTATAATGACAAATACATTTCGATGACAATGGCTCTACTTTTTTATCGATGGGCCCTTAATTGATGATCCTTTCAATAACAAGTAAATCTTTGGTAGCAACTGCAAAATGATTTAAACTGTTCCATTATTATAAACTAAAAGAAGAGAGAACTCAAAAATATCATGATCATACAAAAGACATAGTAGACAAAAGACACTTTTTAGACAATAACCGAAAGACCATTAAATACTGAACCACATGTTTAAAGAACGAATGCCTTTAAAATAAATGAGACTATGTGAAGACTTCCTAGAGCGTACTCTAACTTCTTAGAAACTGGAATCTAATTCTAATTCTAATCTAATTCTAAAGAAACTACTTATTTTCAAGTAAATGAAAGCTTTGAGACACATGTAGTGCGATAAGAAAATAATTTTAAAATATATAATGTATTCTATATTTTGATTTGAATAATTACAGGCTCTTGACAAAGACAGAAGTGGACTAATTTCCGTACAAGAGTACAAGTTGTTCTTTCAGTGTCTTGGATTGTCCAATGAAGTAAGTATATGTTCTTTAAGTTAGTAACAAAATGTTTAGATAGAAAAGAACAGTGATTTACTAATTTAACTCTACCAAATGTATAGTTTACATCAGTAGTTTAGCCAGTACTTTGTAATGGGAGGGGTTTCGCAAAGCCGGGTAAGGCACGTCGCACACTGAGTCCGCTCAGTTCAGTCCGCTCAGCTCAGCTCAGGTCAGTCAGCTCAGTTCCGGTAGTTTTCCCACACACTGCGTCAGTTCGGTCCACTCAGTTCAGTCGTTTTTGAGCGCCAAACGCCAGTGGACGACAAACACTGACATTGTTCACAAGTAAATTACTTGTGTCGAGATTTCCTAGTTATGAGTTCCACCAGTAGTGATGAAGAAATTGCTGTAATCACATTGGCACTAGCTGCATAAGAAGATGATAAAATTGTAAGGAAAAAGAGATGATTATGGGTTCACAGTATCAATGTATCAATGATATTTCCTCCCACGCGGCCTCCTTCATTGTAAAGTTGTAGTAATCCTTGTGTGACAGTGAAATCAGTAGTTCGTCGAAACTCATATTTAATAAATATCAACCAGGAGGCCTACTACAAACATGTGTCAGACCACCCGAGTTCAGTTGCACAAGACTGACAACTCTGCAATGCACATGCGCGGCACCTCCATACCTTCCATCCAAATCGCTCGCTAACCCAAAACTGGCTGAGATGGACGGAGCGGACTGAACTGAGCGGACCCAGTGTGGGGTTCTACATTTGAATACATGTTTTTTTGAAATTTGCGAAACGGACTGAAATGAGCGGACTTAGTGTGCGACGTGCCTAACAGATCAGGAGGGTTAGGAAAAACCTAAGTGGTAGGGGGGATCTGGGGGGAACTATCCGAAATTGCTCTCCCCCCATTATTTCAGTTAACTGGGGTTCTACTCTACTTTTATATATATGAAAAATTTTTATCTCTCAATCACGTTCATACAAATAATTTTGTATGTATTTTTTTCCATACAAATAATTTTTATTGTTTGATTTTTTGCAATGTAGGTACCATATTTGAATATTGGTTAAACTTTTTTTATTTATGCTGATTAAATAGGGTCCTGGTTGGTATTTTAATATTGCGCTACCATTCAAAAGCATCACTTCTGGCAAAATCTGCAACTTCAAAGCAATACTCTACTCACAGTGGTGTACTGAGATGGGTTGTCTAAGTTGTGTAATCAGAGAATTGTGGCTGAACCTTGTGGTCACTGAAGCCAAAATTCATATGATACATTTAAAAAACATAAGATCTGAGTGTAAAAAAAAAGAACACATAATCAATGAGTTTTGTCTTACAATCCTAACTTGAGGTTTGTTCCCTTAAAATGACAAACTGAATTAAATCAATCATTCATCTTTAAATTTTCAACAGATCCGCCAAACCTTGTTTCAGACAACCACACAACCTCCGTATGTCAGTCCACCCAAAAATTCCTGACCTGTCCAACAATAATCCAACCAATTTATGCCCTCAGAGGTCATTTGCCTGTGAAAGCAAAAGGTGCAAAACGTATAATATAAACACCACAAGCAAAACCTTTTCCAGTTCGATAACAAGATAACTTAATATGAATGAATGAATGAATTGAACGAATGAATTAATTATATCTTTATTCCAACAAAGTATTTACCAAATTTGTACATAAATATTTAAAGGAAAAAAATATAATTTACCTTTGCATTACATCTATGTGTAACAAAGCGTGTACATGTTGATAAGGAATAAGCCGGCATGGGCATCAAGCCTGTGCGTCGATTTTAGTTGCGTCCAAACATAACATTATTTTATCAAATACTAAATCTAAATTAATAAATAAATAACAGAAAGATATGATGAGGTGAAAATAATAATAATTTGATTAATTTCTGAGGTTTCAACACTCGTGAAACAATGAATATTATTTACCAATGTGATGCACAGTATGTTGGCCTATATGCTTCAATAGCTTCAGAACCAGGATTATTGGCCACAGACGTGATGTTATTTTATGTTATTTTAGAGAGGTTCGCAGCCTCTTTTGCCTTGTTTTTGCCCCATCCACATGGGCCACTGAGGTCTGTGCAAGAAACACACCCAGCAAAGTAAGAGGTGTTCTGGAACAGTTCAAGGGTGAAATGTACTGATAAAAAGCTGTGTCAGGTACCAGGATCCGAACCCAAAACATCGCTGCCTTGGGCACAAAGTCCGTGGCACTACCAACTGAGCCACTGACTCACCATTTTTTATGATACAAAGACAAACCAGTAGTACAAAATGCCCAAAGCCTCATAAACCCCAATTTTAATGACTGTTACACAACAAAAGTTGTCGACCCCTGCCTCCTCAGTGTAATCAGTCACAACCGAGAAAATGGGAATTACCAGTGCTTCACCAAATCTTTACAACTCCCAAACCTAAATCTAGACCTTTATATACCTAGACCTTTCAATACCAACCTAATAAGCAGGCTTACATACATATTTACGTATATAAAGTATATTACAAGATCGACTGAAACTGTGATATATAATGTATTCCTGTTGGCAACACCATTAGGCCCACTGTTTTTGTGACACTGAAATGTTCTGGTGCTATGTGCATGTAGTGTAAAATTTTGTGTTTCTTGGACCTGTTTGGACTCTTTCACATTCAGGCAATCCTGCTATCCTCACTTCTTGTGCTCTATGTTGTATCCTTAAATTATTAATTTGTGTTATATCATCAAACATAAGAATATCTACTAATGTCAATAACTTTTTACACAAATTATTTATGCTGATCTGATATGTTTTTTAGGCGGCTGTGGTCTCATTCAGTGTGATTGACGAGAATAACGATGGCCAGATAAGCTTGAAGGAGTTTGTAAAACTTGGCCGACAATTCTTCCTTTCCGAAGACCACAAGAGCCCTAGCAAGATGTTCTGGGGCCCTCTCACTCACTGACAGATGTGAATTCACATTTACCATATTTTTATATAATCTTGTTTTATTCAAGTCACATTAATAAAGTTGTTTAATTTGATAACCTGCATTTTTTCAACCAGGGATTGTGAAGGCTTGTATTAGGAGTGATTTTCCCATATTTCTCTCAGTTTAGCCATAGAAAAGTAAAAAAATACACAATATATTTTTACCACACTACACAGGGAGCAGAGGGAGCAGCTGGTTTCTGCACTCTTTTGAGACCAGAAAGATGTTTACATAAAAGGACTAGTGAAGTCAGCTGGTGTAGGCTACCGTAAATTTACCAGAAGGTTTTTCAATAAATAGACTTTAAACTAACCTACCTCCCCCACGGCAACAATGCTACCTTCTCGGCGCAGACTCGCCCACCACAAAAATGCAAATTTTCGTTAGTTTGAACATTGTTTGACGACCACCATTCTGGTCACCCATTGTGGTTGCACAAAGTAGAGTACCTATTGTAATAATTATGAATTAATTCATCACAGAGGATGCATTACAATAGAGAATATTGTGAACTTCCACATTAAATAATATTAAAGTCAAAAGATATTAGCTCAAATCTGCTGCTTGATTAACTCAAAAACAGGCATAGAGTATTCTATTAGCAAGAAACTCACATTAGAACAGTGGCGGTCCCAGGGGGGGGGGGGGGCGGAAGCGATATATCCCCCCCAGAAATATTTTACATTTTATTAGCTAACATCAGTGGTGGTTCCAAGGGGGGGGGGGTACAAAGGGCTAAAGGCCCCTCCCTTTGGACCCTGGAAAAATAAATTTAAACATACATTTCGTCCTTAAAACAAGTAATATTATAAAACAGACATCAATGTAGTTTTTATTAAACTTAATAAGCGATGGCAGGAGTAGTATTAAGTTCCACATAGATAAACTTTGTGGGGCAATAGCACGACAAATAAAACAATATTAAACCATGGAAAGTTGTACGCATCATCCAAATTTTACAGCAGTCAGCTGTTGTCATGCTAGGGCAAAGGCGAGCGTGACAGTGAGGACAGGGAAACAGCTGATTTCATTTACCTAGTTGTCAAATTGTCTGCTAGCTACTTACTTACAGGCATCAGCCATCAGCGGTAGCACCTGACGGTAGCGGTAGCCTATTACCATTGACTATGCAAACACTAGTGTTTAAGTTTATAATGCTATTACTGAATTTGATACTATACATATTGTGAAAGATCTATAAAATGGAGAAAAACGTAAGGTTAAAAAACGTGTCTACTTGCTTGCATGACATATAACAGGTGAAATGGAAGGTTTTTGTACATTTAACTTATACACAGATATAGACATTAATAATGGCTTTAGAAAGTCAGTAGACAGCTTTTAGGAGGATATGGCCTACAATATGTTGAGATTTATGAATCCAATCGTCTTACAGTGGAACCTTGATAAGAAGACCCTCGATAACAAGCCGCCCTTATAACAAGTGTCATTTTCAAATCCCCTTAAAATTATTTTACCCCTAATCACATGTTATTACAAACCTCGATAAGAAGTCAACCTTGATAACAAGTATTATTTTACAATCCCCATGAGAGTCTTGTTATCAAGGTTCTACTGTAGTTATTTTTAAAAATGTCTACTTGTTCATGACAAATAAATGGGAAAATGGGAGGTTTTGCACACAGTTCTAGACGTTACAAATGACTTTAGAAAGTCACCAAACGGCTTTTAGGAGGATATGGCCGTTGTCTACAGTGTGTTTTGAAATTCATGAATGCAATCGTCATAGTTTAATTTTTTTAATGTCTACTTGACCATGACAAACAATAGGTGAAATGGGAGTTTTTGGACAATTGGGCACAGTTTTATGTGTTAAAAATGGCTTTAGAAAGTCACCAAACGGCTTTGAAAATTCCAAATTTTCCTGGAGGAGGACCTCCGGACCCCCTACTTAATTCCCCAAGCCCCCTCCTTGACAGGGTCCTAGAACCACCCCTGGCTAACTAACATAAATACTATTAGCTTGAGCATATTTTAGAGCTCAAATACATATAAGAATATGTTTTTAGGCTTTAAATTCCACATTTTTCCAGGGGGACCCCCGGACCCCCTTTTTTCTGGGGGATATTCGATACCCCCAGAAATGAAATCCTGGGACCGCCACTGCAGTAAAACATCAATAATCATGATTAATTGGAACCTGAGCCCATTCAGATTTTTCAAACCATCCAGATTATTGAAAATGCCCTAAAAAAGGGCCAGCAAGCACTTTTTTATTAAATACTTTTTATAAATTGCATATTATAGAAGGGATCTAAAAAAGAGATGAATTATTACCCCTGCCATGGCAAACAAGCACATTAAACGAATTTGCTTTTGGCTGATAGGATGTTAACTAAAATAACTCCATAAAATGTCAGGTATATATATACATGGTAATATGGTACATGGCGTATGGTGCTGCCCCGAGGCCCATTCAGCCCGGAAATTTAGGAACATTTAGGAAAAGTATCCTCCAATTTCTCTTCTCTAAAGAATGTGCTCATAGACGGAGGGGTGCATTTGATGTTATTGCATTTAGTCAATTTTGAAAAGTATGAAACTGATAATCGACTATAGTATCAAGTACCAAATATCCTATAGTAACAATTAGGATACTAAAATTATGGCACCAGTTCCAATAACCAAGATTTTTGTATTTGGGCCGAGAACAGAAATCGAAGAGGCAAAAATTAATTTCAAAGTACAGTAATAATAAAATACTTAGTAAAATAATTCTATCATAATAATTTTTCCAAAATGTGTTGAAAATAATTCAATTGTGTAACAAATATAGCTTCAGTACTATTTTCTAAGTTTTAGTAAACCTATTTTTAGTCAAATACATATTTTAACTTGTGAGTTTAATATATCGTGTATTATTTGCTAAAAGGCTTAAAAATGTTTGAGTAAAAATATGCATTAGTAATATTTATTTTATATATTTCTTAAAATATTTAAGTAAAATATTATTTCAATTTTTTTTTTTCAAACGGGTTAAAAAAATCAATATTCAAACCGTGTTATCGCCCTAGAAATTTCCACTCTTTGGCCCATAAAATACCTTTTCCAATTACAGATTTAGCAATAATCTGTATCACCGGCCCTCTTTTGGAATGGTTTGACAGCTACCTATCGGGACGCACACTCAGAGTCAAGCTTTCATCCAACATCTCCAAACCGATTCAGGTGACTTTTGGTGTGCCACAGGGTTCACACTTGGGACCATTCTTGTTCAGAATTTTTTTTTCAATGACGTTGGAGCAGTGACGTAGCCAGGATTTCGAAATAGGGGGTCGACCGACCGAGGGGTATCCCATACCCCCCAGGTAAAAGGGGGGTCCGGGAAAATTTTTTAAAATAGAGGCCCTAAAACGGTATTTTTTTAGCTCTCTTGGCATTGGAGATAATGACCCAACGTCAATACAGTATGATTATATCATTTTACATTTAATTTAACAAAAACATTTTATATTTAAGACTGGAAGGGGGTGTCCGGACCCCCAGGACCCCCCCCCTGGCTACGTCACTGGTTGGAGACTCGTTGAGCTGAGCTGCGAGTATCTCTTATTCGCAGACGATATCAAGATCTACAGGAAAGTGTCTTCTCTGCAACATCAGCACGAACTCCAAGAAGCCCTTAATACCGTTGGCATGTGGTGCACCAACAACTTAATGGAACTTAATGCTGGAAAGTGTGTAGTTATGTCATTTGGATAATCTCAGAACTTGCTTGTCTACGACTATACACAATTCTAGGCATTCAGCTAAAAAGAGTATATGGGGCTAGAGATCTTGGAGTGTTCATAACCCCTACTTTGGACCCAGGTGAACATATACAGAGAATATACAAGAAGGCCAATTGTGTACTCTGGGTTTCATTGCCTGTATTTCAAAGAGTGGTGCTTTCTCTACCAATACTTTAAAGATCTTGTATGTATCCTTGGTGAGATCTATTCTCGAATACTGCTCCACTGTATGGTCTCCGTTCCAAGTTGGCCATATTAATTCCTTGGAAATGGTCCAAAAGCGCTTCCTTCGCCTGGTTGGTGTTTGAGCAGGGATTCGCTATACAGATGTAAATACTGATCAGGTTGCAGCTCAACTACAATCGCTGCCCCTTTCATCAAGACAAACTGCATTATTGGACCTGATTTTCCTGTACTAAATTGTCAACTACCTGGTGGACTGCTCCGAGATTCTCCAGATGTTGAATTTCCAGGTTCCTCAGAGAACACGGCTACAGAACGTCTTTGCCAATCTGCACTACTCTACCTCCTACATGTACCAGAGTCCTGTACCTCGTCTAATGCGTCTCGAAAACAATGCCCACCTGGAGTTCTTCGGAGTTGGTCATGCTGTCTTCGGAAGAGATGCATTTTTGAGTGTTGTGAGTCTTGCATGTAGTGAGTCAACGTAGTGTTGCACCTTGTGTTTTTGTTATGATCAAGCTTGGTTGAATACATTATCTCTCGTTCATGTTGTCCCTGTTCTTGTGTTTTTTTTGGTCAGAGTCTACTTGTTACTATTGTATGCACTATTTATTAGTATTTTTATTATGTCCTGTTTATTATGTACCGTATGCAAATGCATCTTGTGTCTCATTTCAGTACTATGCCTTTTGCACGTTACCTGTATATCCTCTGTAACATGTTAAATTTTGCCATGAGATTTTTTGTGAAAGGTGCCGATTTAGCTCCAATGCAATGTCACAAATGTGAATTTGTAAATCCCGCCAACATTTGTGTCGGCGGCTTCCATTCGTACAGCGCCGAGCGCTCTGCGCCATAGACAGTCGAGTCAGGGAGTCGGTCGAAAGCGTCTATCCACTACGAGTACACGAGACAGACGACTGTCAACCATGCACGGTTTCACGAGGACTAAGGACCACAACTCTGTGTAAGGTAGTCATCACCTTGCTTTGAATTAGACATTTGTCGTACTGTTGGTTCAAGTCTAGTACAAGTTCAAGTTTCATTGAACATTCTGATAAAGTCAGCTTAACGTAAAACTTGCTTGCGCTAATTGTTCAGTATATTTAGTAATCGAGAGTAAACATCATTGCAGACATACATTGACATTTTGTCCCTCACATAATTCGATACTTTTACATGTAATTATTTATTGAACTTGATTGAACAGTAATTACATTCAAAAGGAATTTACCGTCACTCTTCATCCTCCCACAGAGGAGGAACCGGAAACCATTTAGCTGTTGTAGTCATATTTACTGTATTTTGTGTGGTTTTAATTAACTTAACGGCTATAATCAAAGTTATCATAATGGGAGTTAGCTAATGTTTTTGACGAATTATCTGTAGTGTAAACAGGTAAATACTGTGCGACATCAAGTGTAGTTCTATCTTAACTAAACGTCTAAAATCAAAAATATATATCGTTTATTGTGACAAATAATCAGTAGTGTAAACAGGTAAATACTGTGCGACATCAAGATGAGTGATCTGATTAAATAATCAAAATACTAGCTTATTTGTGAAATCTGTGTAAATATCGATGTAAACCATCCTTCCCACATAGCACATAACATCAATTTGACGTAAAAATTAAGTAAAAGACGTCAAATTGACGTCCTGATCAAATTGTAGACGTCATATTGACGTCAAATTGTGGTCAATTTTTTTATAAAATATTTCAATGAAAAAAATTGTTTCCTTTATTTTTAATGACGAAATATAATTTGTGTTAGTATGATAATCAAAACCAACTTCATAATCCAACTGGAACAAAAATTATCATCAAAATGTTTACATCATTTTGCCGTAAAAATGACGTAAAATAATTTATCAACTACACTGATCAAAAATCTGTATATAATTTAAAGTGGAAATGGAAAAAAAACTTTTGAGACTAAATTTCTATACTAACTCGTACAAAAACCTACTTGATTGTTATACATTAATCTAAGCTATAGTTCACATATTTTACAGAGTGAAAAAGTACATAGCCTAATCAAATTGTAGAGTTCCATTGAATACAAGTGTCAAATAAGTGCTTAAAGTCGTGTAGTAAAACAACGCTATTTTCTTTAAAAGTCAAGAAAGTTTCTTTTCGGATGTACAGAATGTCATATTTGTTTTAAAAAGGCATTTTATTATGGCAAGCTACATTAAAAACTGTATTTATGTACACTTTATTTATAAGGTAAATTTTTAAAAGCAGTTAGTTGACTCCATCAGTAAAGGTACCTCTATCTTTTTCTTTGGTCCTTGTCCATTAAATACGTAACTTATTTCAAATAAGTTATTTGTTGTCATGCCTGTCAAGTGAGTGAGCTGGTCTGCTCTGCTTCATATGGTGGAATGTTAATGTTTGTTATGTGTTTGCGTTATTCATTTTGTGATAGCCAAAAAACCAGCCGACTTTTTCTTGAATGAATTATTTATAATTATCCAATTATTGAAACATTAACATAAATTATTACATTAATAACTTCATTTATTATTTTGTAGTTTCAATTGTTAACAGTTTTTTTAGTCTAACTTAGCTAGTTTTACTTAAAAACAAGTGTTCAGGCCTAGAAGCATCCTTAAAAGTTCAACCGGGAAATCCAATTTCAACAAAACTCAGGCAAGTACTAATCATTTAACATAAGCAAATAACTTAGCTTTAACATTAATCGGTAACATTAAGCCTATTTCATATAGACTCCTGGGCCACGGCTATTTAATTAGGCAGAGGATACGCGTCCGGCAGTTACTGTCATAACCTAACCTAACTAGCCTAAACATACTTGCTGATAGTGAAAAAATCTAATGAAGGTTAAATTCTGTTCATAAAATTAAATTATAAGTTAAATGCCTCAAATCTAACAAAATATATAGGCCTACAGTTAAGAAGAAATGGTATTCTAAGCTAAATCTTTGACAAAAAGTTAGTGCCTCCGTTGGTATTGGATCTAGATAAGTTAACTCTTGTTCATCAGCCGAGTAGGCTACTCTGTCCACTACACCACTGAATATGGCTGTAGCCTACGTCGTACAGTATCGTTGTGGTTATAGTGTTCCGGGCCCCCACAACCCGGTGAGGTTACTGCCGGACGATAAAATTAATCTACGTTCGGTTACTGGACGTGTATCCTCTGCGATTTAATCAATACGGTTGCAGCAAAGTAATTAGCCTAGGCTATCTTAGAAGTAGGCCTACTCTACAGTAAGTTAAGCTACTTTAGGCTTGTTTGGTATCATAGGGGTAGGCCTAAGTTAAGTCTTTTGGATAAGGAGTCTAAACCTAAGAAAAGGTAATGTTCTAGCCTGACCATTATGTACTAACTTAACTTATTTTGGAAACTGAAGCAGGTTACAAGTTATTCCGTCAATCAGGACCTGCCAGTTTAGTATTTAAATCAGTAGACTAACTCAATAACTTATCAAAATAGCCAAGGTAGTCGGATGAGCCATCTACACAGAGTGTGCTAGCCTACTGTTTTAAATTATATTTTATAGTAGCCTATAATTCTTAACCACTTACACCTATATAGGCCTATATGTGTAAACCTTTTGCATTTCGAACTGAGAACTGAGTTCATCTTGCCCATCATAAAAATTTGCTGGATACCGGTATTTAATATCCAATGGGATAGTTAGGTTACCGTTACTTAGTAGCCTACTTAATTTCATTGGCTTTTCACTTTGTAAACATACGAACAGCTGACGTACAGTAACATTGTTTATCTAATTTAACCCTGAATTGCCCACTTCGCGACTTAACTTCACTAACAACAATAGATAGTATAGGCAGGCCTAGTGTGATACATTGAGAACTGTAATTATGTTGTTCCGAGCAAAAGCCTATCATTTTTAAAGTTACATTATTACAATCAATCGCAATTAAAACTACCCTATCTTCTTTACAGTACGGTACAGAGGCTATCATGATGAAGAACTCCAAATGCCCAGGGTCTACCGCCAACATTGTTGAAGACCTCAAAATAATTGGCTGCGGATGGCATGCTACTAGAGGTTTCTTAGCCTAACTTACTTAAAGTAAGTTTTCATAGATAAACTTTTTAACTTTCATGTATTAAAAATAAGTTTGATGAAGTTACTATAGCTATAGGTACCGGTAGCATATACAAAATGAATAAGGAAATATGCCCAAGTATGAACAAATGAAATCTTAAGAGGAATCATGAAAATAAAATAAATTGTTAGGCCCATGATTTAACTTTTTACATAAAGTTAATTAGCCATCATTAAACATTAACCACCGTAATAATTTAAATAATCCACCATGAACGACAACTCCAACTTTTTATTTAAGTTCTTTTTTTGGTGATATTGAGGTTGTGTTGGTTCCGCGTTTAATTTTCAGAGGAACCATTGCCTAATTTTCACTTCCAAATCCCGACATGTATTACTACAATAATCCTTCATATTGAAGTACTATTCCCTCTCAAGATACAATAATAATAATGATGATGAAGTAAATTTAAAATCATTTACAGGTAATTAGCAATCATGTTGTGATTTAATTTATATTTAAGACATTTTGTTTTGTTGTGGCAATAGGGATTGTTTACTGTTCTATGGTTTGGTTGGGATATATAATTAGCTCTTCAAAAGAGGGATTCAGAGTTGTGATTTAAGAGACGAATTAGACCTAACAGTAATTTTCCACCAACTTTCAGTTTCTATACCCTCTGTATGGGTAAGGGCTTGTGGCCCTTGTTATAGGTTATAGTCACATCAAGTAGGCTGTTGGCTAGTACTTTAATTCACCACTAAAAGTTTGTTTAAGCTTCAATCTAACTGTAGCCTAATCGGAGCATGACCAAGATACAAGATTAAACTAGTTTGTACGCTAACAACGAGATAACATTGTCACTGTTAAACGCTACTTACGCATCTTAGACTGACTACGTCAATTATCGATAATTTATTTAGAAGGTCAACTTGGCTATTGACTTATGTTGATAAAATGTTAAATAGGCCGATTTTGATCAAATACATTTAGCCAACTTGGCTTAGTACTAGCGGTGTCTATAGTTTAGATTTGTATTAATTAATTAATTCAAGATTACGACCATTCAGTTTAATTAGTAAATCTTTAATATGTAGTTATAATATCCAGAGACTTGATATCATATTCCTAACCCCATATTATATTGGGTATGATATAATTAGGTCTTGGGAGTACCCCAATTGGATCTACACTATGAAGAATAAGTTAGTAGGCCTAACCATTAATGTATTTACCATATCTTGATCAATTCTGTGTTCATCCTAAGCAGGCCCCCGAAGATTCTATATTTTTATATTACAGTATATTTTTTCCAGTTAATCATAGTACTTATGCCGTATGCCGACTTTCATTTATTACCCACTTTCGTCAGATAATTTAAAAGTGTAAGACGGGTTCGTTTTATTGAATCGGCCAGGGTAGAATACTAGTCGGACCTAGACTACAGAGTCATTCTTAAAGCTAGACCAATTTTAGGGTGAATATGAGATAGCTCTCACCTAAGCGTCTGCTAGATTTCATGAGCACTTCTAGAGCTCTATAAAATCCCCTAGGGTCCCTTCGATAAAATTAAAATAACTAATCAGTTAAAAAGAGTGAAACAGCTTTTTATCGACCCCTAAATTTTATCGGCTCCTTCTGAGCGTTCCGAGGAGGGAATTTGATTGTGGCTGGTTCTATGGGTAGGCCTAGTCTTTTTCGTGAATACAATTTTGTTTGTTTTTTTCTGCGTTCGTTTAAAATGGATTCTTAATTAATTTTATGCTTGATTTTAATTTATAATCCTTGTTGGTCAAATTTCTTGGACCGTCCTAATTTTCCACTCTAATGGGTTAAACGGGTAAAATTTTTGAATACGCTAAGTTCACAAACTATCAAGCAATAAATCGCTGTCTATTAAAATTATTTAGAAATAACTACAAATAATACCTCATATTTTTAAACATAACTAAGGGTAAATATTTCTGAAAATGTTTTCATTTCAATAAATAAAATCAACAAATATATGCCTATAGGCTATTAATAAAAATGCCCATGTATGAGCGTTTCTCAGTAGGCTATAAAAAAATCACATGCATCGCAAATTAGCTAGCATGAAACCATGCACTTGTTTGCAAAGCCCGGCCAAATCTTGTCCTAATTCTTAGAAGAGTTGGTAAATTTGACTATTTCGTCACACCACCCTCTTTTTCGTGTCTTTCCTCCTGGGTCTTTAAAATGGATAGGTGTATTTGTATATTTGGTTAGCCCCTCAAACCATTGGTAAATCAGTACCAGCCCTCTGACACAACATTTGTAACTTCTTGATCAGCATTGTACGTGTTATTAAATTTACGGAAAGTAAATAAAAGAAACGTCTTATAACACTTAAAACATACATTTACGCTTATTTAAGTATTAGCGTAAATATATGTTTTAAGTGTTATAAGACGTTTCTTTTATTTACTTTCCGACAACATTTGTGCGCTGCTATCCATTTAATGATCTTTCTATAAAGAATCTATTTTGTATTTCCATAATCAACCATTTTTATTTATTGCTTGTTACAGGAGGGTGCAATAGAGAAGAATTGGAGAGCGAATATGAGTTATATAAGTAGTGTGGATGTTAATGATGTACCTAGTTTTATTGTATGAATAAATATTTTTATTTGTACTCAAGGTTTTATTTTCCGGCATAATTAATTCCTATTCTATTTGTAAAAATATCATAAATTGAAAATATTTTTGTACAGTAAAATGTAAAAAGTAGGCTACATAAAAGATTCTGTATGAAATTTATAAAGCCTATCATTTCCGTTTTGTAAGATACTTTTATATTGTTATTTACATAACCTTAGAATATAAACACCATAATTTTAAATAGATCAGAAAGAAATAGCATAAAAATATATTTTCCACAGTTAGTTTATACCAATGTCTAACACTGCTGTTGAAAAAGTTTATACCAATGTCAAACGCTGCTATTGAAAAAATTTAAGCCTAACAAATATAAAGTGCAGTATTTTTATAGTAGGCCTAGTTATTTTATCTGTTAGGCAGAAAATTCATCAGCTGATGCCTAGGTCATCCATTTGTTTTACAATTTGTAACAAAACTTATTACCTTTGTACAGTGTTTGTAAAATAGGCTAGGTTATGTATTTATTTACATGTTTTCCTCAGCATGGTACCAACAGATTTTTTGCAAAAGATTTGCCAATTATGTCTCATTAAGATTTTGCAGAACTATAAAATATTTGGCACTTGTAACATTGAAAGTTAATATGAATACAATTACAGTTCTATGAAGAATTACCGATAATTTTATAAAAAATTAGGGGAAATATTTTACATTTTTTTAATGTCAATTTTACATTTTTTTGCTCAACAAAATGATGTCAATTTGATGTGAATTTGACATCATTTTGCCTAAAAAACTGAGCAATATTACGTCAAATTTACAACAAAAAGACGTCAAATGACATCAATTTTTTTACATCATTTTTACATAAAATTTATTTTCTTTTTTACTTCATATTGACGTCATTTTGACGTCATATTGATCTTCATTGACGTCAAAATGACGTACAAAATATCATTGACGTTGACGTCTTTGACATCAATTTTACGTCAAATTGATGTACTTGTGCTATGTGGGTTAACTGTGGTTTGCCCGCAGCATCCTCCGATCCTATCTGTGGTTCGCCCACAGCAATTAGCTTTAGTTCCCTGTGGTTCGCCCACAGCACTTAGCTATAGTAAACTTTAATTCCCTTTCCCTGTGGTTCGTCCACAGCAATTAGCTTTAGTTAGCTTTAGTTCCCTGTGGTTCGCCCACGGCAATTAATTATAGTTAGCGATAATTCTCGGTGTTTCACCCACAGCAATTAGTTTTAGTTAGCGTTAATTCCTTTTCCCTGTGGTTCGCCCACAGCATTTAGCTTTAGTCTCTGTGGTTCGCCCACAGCAATTAGTTATAGTTAACTTTAATTCCTTTTCCCTGTGGTTCGCCCACAGCATTTAGCTTTAGTTAGCGATAATTCCTTGTGGTTTGCCCATGGCAATTAGTTATAGTTAGTGATAATTCCCATTCCCTGTGGTTCGCCCACAGTAATTAGCTTTAGTGAGCTTAAATTCCCTGTGGTTTGACCGCGGCAATTAGTTGTTGTTAGCAATAATTCCCTGTGGTTCGCCAACACAATTAGTTATAGTTAGCGTTAATTCCTTTTCCCTGTGTTTCGTCCACAGCTCATAGCAATAATAAACTATCCTTACCTGTGGTCCGCCCACAGCAGTCCCTGATCCTTAACTGTGGTTCGCCCACAGCATGTGTAATTAGGTTACAAATACGTCTGTGTTTTTATATAACTATATTTCAGGTGTTGTTTTAGTAGTGACTAATACGTGTGTCTAGAATAACGGTATTTAAGGTGTTGTAGTGTTACTAATACATGTGCGTCTTGAAGGTATTTTAGGTGCCGGTGTTGTAGTTTTTAGCGGTTACTAGTGCATGCGTGTCTTATCCCATGTAGCACAGATGGTTGGGCCAACGGTAGAAATGTCACCTCTTTATACTGTTTTCCAACCAACCATTGTCCAACAATGGCCCAACTATCCAAAAATACTGATGGCCAACTAACCATAACACAACTGATATCCAACCAACCGTTTTATTTAACACAAAATATTAAAGATTTAGTATGAAAAGCATAATTATTAGTTGAGTAAATTGATTAAATAGTTCATAAAAACAAATTTTGAAAAAAAGCTAGAACAAAATTTTTTTGGCCCAGACGGGTCTTGAACCCGGGTCCTTCGACTTATGAGCCTCTTACCTTACCTCTGAGCTATCTGCGATTGTTGATACAGAGAGTTTTCAAGTGGTGTAAGAGTAGCCGACAGTTGCAATGGTCGCAATACTTGAAACAATTTTGATACTACACAGTATAATATGATTCTAATCTGTTAAGGCATCATAAGTAGTTATTATTTTTTTGGGGGGGAGTTATAGAGGATACTGGTATTTGAATATAGATTATTTAATTACCGTTAGATTATTAATGCTATTATAATTGACTGTTATATGATTAATTACTCTTTCCCCTTAAATTGTTGCAAATAAGTTCAAGAATATTAGTTGATCCAGAGAATGAAAGTCGTGTAAAACTCAACTATGGACCATCGTTGGTCCAACAAAAGTATCTTTTGTTGGTCCAACGGAGTGAAAAACGGTTGGACAACGGTTGGCTTGATGTATGATACCCAGCAATGCATATTAATGTATTTCATTAACAATGAACCAATGTTGGTCCACAGTTGTAAATATTGGTTGGCCCAACTACGAGATATACAGTTGGACAACGGTTGGTTGGTTGTGGAAGCTCCAACCAACCATCGACCAACTGTTCCACAGTTGGCCAACGTTGGCCCAACCATCTGTGCTACATGGGATATAACTGTGTGGTATAGGGGGTGTAGGTTTACTGCTTATTTAACTGTATTGTAGGTGTTGGTGTGGTATAATCATATTTTGCAAGTTAGGTTCTTTCCTTTCCCCAAGATCGCATCCGTCCTAACTGTGGTTCGCCCACAGCACTCCATCCCGAACTGTGGTTCGCCCACAGCACTCCGTCCCGAACTGTGGTTCGCCCGCAGCGCACCTTTCTTTCCATATAGAAAACAAATATGGCAATGATGATAACATGGGTCCGATTGTTGAAGATTTTATATCTTATACCCTTTGTCTGAGCCTGAGCATCCCCTCTCTTTTCAGAATATTAGTTCGCTCTTTATTGTCGATCCGTTAAGTGCAGAAGACCTCAAGTAGAAAAACAGAGCCAGGAGCGTTAACCGCTTGTCCCGAGCAAGGAATCTTTTTATAAATATAAGCGTAATCGAACAAGCAATTCCGAACTTGTCCCACCTTGGAATTTAAACCATATATAGGGAGGAAGATTGGAAAATTGCTAGGGATTGTTATTTACATCTGTTCGACGAGTGTATGTTTTATCTATGGCTCTATGGTTGTACTGAAATGTTTAACGCTTTGCAGTTCGTACAAAAGATTACTACTTACTTACTTACAGTAGTTAGAACCAGGAATACGATAATCACAATCTTGTATTTGACTCAAAACTCAACAGGGAAATGCTCGTTCTGAGTGCAACATGAATGTGAGTTTCCCCAAATCAACCTCTGATTTATCCCTTCTGCCGCACTCTGTATTATTCTGTAATAATAGAAGGTTTGAGACACCATCGCAGGGCACATCCTAGGGACGTGTTAAGCCCGTGCAACCCCGACAATCTGCCACCAAAACGAAGGAGTAGTCAAGATGAAGATCACACACCTAGTACACCTAGATCACGCGCACAAGTAGTGGTTGAAATGGGGGCAGCACCTAGACGGGAGAGTGAACGATAACAAACCACTTTGGAAAATTGTGTGGTGGTGTGTTGTTGTATTGGCACGTTGTTGGGAGGCGGGCCTGTTTATGAGCGTGCAAGTTAACCACGGCCACCTTTAACATCCCTTCAATTCTCTATGTTTTATATTCAATATTTTAATAAATGTATCTTCATAAATTTAAATCAATAAATTGCGAATTAATGAGCTGATGTCACCTGTCTGCCATGTTATCTTATGGGACGTCTGTCACTAAACAACACCACTTGCGACGTTGCCAATTCTACCAGACCGCGGCCTGTAGTTAAAGGCGGCCGTGACGTTAACCCGCCTCAACGTGATGGCAGGTAGTCGGGTGGCATCTTGTTGATAATCTTGTAGCGTGCGTGGTGGCTGGTTAACGGGAACGTACCGGGAGTGCTACAACAACCTCTGGTGAAAACTGGAGTTTGTAGGATGTCAGGGGGCATCTTGACGGGAGAAAGCGTATCAACCTGCCACCTCTGATAAATGTGTGTTGGCATTCATTAAAACCTACGGAACGTGTATTCCAAAGTGTTGAGATAAAATTATAAAATGTTGGGATATGCTGAAGATTTATCTGGCGATGGTATGGATAACAACGACGATAAAATGTATTTACTACTCTAAATAAATTTGCTTTAGACTACAACAATAAAAATTATATGTCAGATCAAGGTAAAGTGACACTATTTTATATAGCTTAACTTACTAGGTTTTCGTAAGTATAAATATTCATAGATTAGCTTACGAGGTGAGGTCATGGTGTTATATACATTTACTTTTATAAAAACGGGAGGATATGAGAGCAGGTAATTTTAGTTTTCAAGTTTATGCTGTTGGTACTGGCAACAACTGATCTGCCTGGCAACAGCAAGCAGCAACATTGAACCGAACGTCTGTTTCGTCGTTTCGTGCTGTAATAAGTGTTCTTTGTGTGTGTAGTGTAGGCTGCTGTCAGGCAGTCTGTCGCATCTTTGACAATTTAGCAAACATAGCTTCTGCCATAAGCAGCAAAGTATTGTTCATAATGAATCTGAATTTTTCGTCTTGTTTCTTTACATCAAAAGTTAACAGTTGACAATCCGTTTCGGTAAGTAAAATGAAATATCCATGTTTGTTATTGTAGTTGACACTTCGGGGAAATCAGCTGGTCTTGTACAGTCAGCAACAAAAGCCTATGGAAACATCCGAAAATGATGGCAACATGATATATATTGATTGAAATCGCCTTATTTTAATATTGTATGAACTAATGTAGGTAATTTTAATGAAAATATAAAATGCAAATAACGTAAAAATTGGTGCCAAATACAATTTTGAAGTAAATCTAAGATAACTTCTACTTTCACCACATAACTGTGTCATATGTTTTGGATTCAGTCCTAATTTAGTAGTTCAATCATCAAGCATTATTGACTTAAAGTTCGTGACTTAATAGTTTATGTAGTAGCAAAAATGTCTAAGGATTATAAACAGTACAATATGTAAGTATACCTATGCCTCCAGCTCAAGCTGCAAGTGTATTGGTATCATGGAGTTAAAATTTATAAATGATAGGCTTAGGTAACATATAATGAGAGATTCAGAATTATAATATTTATTTCCCTTTGAGCAAGGCTTTCATTGCAATTGGCATTTTCAAAATAAAGCAAAAGATTAACAACTAATCAAGTAATACACAAACAAATTGAAATCAAAATTGGCTTAAAAGGTTTCATTAATAAGCCTAGGCCTATATTCCTTTGTTTAGCCTCATAAACCACATTAAAATTTAATTGACCCCTACACATTGAACCATTATATAGTAGGTTGTCAAAGATATTTAATCTTTGTAAGTTACAGTGTTGATTAGGCCTATAATCAAAATGCATCTAAGTTAAATATGCCTAACTTAGGCTAGTTGTAACTGTCAAAGTAAGTTGATATTTTATTTGTCACTTGAGGCTTTTTTTGGTACTTTGGTAGGCCTATTATACGGAAGCCACATATCTTATCTATTTATTTATTTAAACCGCCGCAGTGCGCTGTATATGGGTGTACTAAAGTAGGCCTACTCCTTTTTCTCCATTTTTAGCCATGCTGTTTTTTAGGGATTATACATTCGATCACAATAAGTTAGCCTGGGATTAGCAACTTTAAATCTTCTTGGTAAAAGAAATTGTTTATTTGCCCTTAAAAAAGGTCACATATGTTAGTCATCAGTTATTGTTATTAAGGTAGACTACATGTAAAATTGTTCGTTTTGAGTCAGTGTGATGTTGATATAGAATTACCGGTAAGTTATTATTTAAAATAAAAGAAGCTGTCATGTTTCCATCAAACCATTCTACTGCGGAGGTAGGTAAACGAAATGTGTGACTTTAAGTTTGATAAATCATAACTCCCGGACAGTTCCGCAGAAAACCTGCCTTTATAGGCCTATTGTCAGTTCAAATATCAATATATCGCTTTTGATTCGGTTCGGGTTTTTTTTCTACAAATGGCTACAATTTTATTATTCTAACATCAAATTGAGCTAACTTATGATCTGTTTACGAATTTATTGATGTTTAATAAAATGAAAGTATCAATATTTGACCACATATATTTTATGGAAGTTAACAAAACAAACTAACTTAACTTATTCATAAATTACTCCATATAGGCCTATGGTTATAAAATTTTTACTTTCTTCCATTTTTAGTCCTAACAATTTTAAATAAAACTAAGGATAGAATAAAAAAACAACTTTATAAATGTTTTTGTTAGGCTATTTATTATTTCTTTATCTTTAATCAATTTTAAAAGACTGCATTAACCCTTTCAGTGCTATGCGACGGTATATCGTTGTGCATCTTTTCCCTGAAAAGTGCAACGGAATAAAATATCGTTGTTTGTGTTTCATCCGAAATGTGCTAAGCGACGATATATCGTGCCGGCGCCACTTTCGATCTTGTGAGTTTAAATGGGCATATTGGTTGACTCGGTTGTTGTTACAAAACGGTGATGTTCCCTATACGATTGAGGCCCAATATAACTTATCGTTCCTTTGGACTCTTGATATGAAACATTTTATTTTTACCGATTTTTTCTCATACTAGACTTTGCCCCCATGGCAAGCCTAGCACTTTTCAGACAAAATAAGTAAATAACTCTTCTAGCATTTTTTTAAAATAACAAAAAAAATTCTAGCATCAAAAGGGTTTAAGTTTAAGTTAGTTAAAGTTTTACCAACTTCCTTCACATATGATGAATTTATATAGCCTAGCACAGCCTATATAGATTTACATTAGGCATAAACAGAACAACTAGTTGCAGTGTGAGGTAATAAGCCTAACTCACAGCAGATTAAAGAATTTGCATTGTCCAAAATTGAATGCATGCTGTTAATTTTGTTTCTGATAGTACAGGCTGGCTGATGTACAATAATTTAGTTCACATGCCAATAACATGATTGTTTAAATTTTTATATTTATGTATCCGTAATCGTGATAACTCGAGTAATTTTGGTCCGATTTTGATGAAATTTGGCTTGAAGGTGCAGGGAAGGTTAAACTTTAATTTGCGAACCGGCAAAATCGAATCATGGGATTGGAGTAACGTGTTCTTTTGAAATTGTCAAAAAATTTGTTTTTTTTTCAAACATTTACCCTTAAAACATGAATATGCCGGATTTTCATTACAGCCATCATGTAGAGCTTATAAAAGCAAATAATCTTGGATATTGAAGCATTGCTGTAAAACAGAGAAAATTAAAATTGTTACAGAGAAAATTAAAAAAAAAACTGTATCCTACATTTAAGATTCCCATGTTATTGTTATGGAGAAAAAGAAAACTGTTTAGTTTGCTTGCTTATTGATTTACCTACTGTATGTTGATAAAATGTGGCAAATTTATTTATTTCATCCTATACTAACATTGGGTAAAAAAACTTTTAATCTTCCCCATAGCAGCAAACCTCGATTTACTTTAAGTCTAATGTTATCCAAATGGGGAATAAATATGTCGTGTTTATTGAAATATATTTTTTTTATCCAATCAGATGAATTGAAATTCACTTAGTTTGCAAGTCTGCTGCGGTGGAGATATTTTACTATAAATATCCTTTAGGAATGTATTGTCTAACTTGTGTCAGTTGGTGTATACAGTTATTTTCTTTGATCATTTTGTATTTTCTTTCATCTATAATACGGGAACATGTTTGGTTGGATTGAGAAGGTGGATGTTGGTGATGTGATGTAGCCAATTGTACTGTAGTTACATCACTGTCTTGGCATATTTTGAAGGAAGACTACCAAGTGAAGCTTATGCAACTATTGTGTGACTGTATGTAATCTTGGACCTGGTCATAACTACACCTTCTGTCACTTCATTATCATCGATAATTTCTCCAGATAATATTTGCTTCCTTCTCCTTAGTTACACATTTGGCAGTTTTAAATGTGAAGAGCTCCAGTTGTCGCTATTCTAACATGTGCCACAAGAAAAAAAGCTTAAATTGTTTCTATTCAATCTATTATCTTCTATTAGGTAATAAGGTTTGCTGCTACAGGCAAGGAAAACGTGTTTATTTTAGGGAATTTCCCAAATAGGGAATGAGCTAATACCGTAGGTCTCATGGTAAGACCTGTACCCGGGACCGATTTATTATGTCCAGAGGCTAAAATCACCATCCGTTTAAATTCATATAAATTAATATATATATTATGTGAATGTCCGTTAGTACGATAACTCAAGCAAAAATCATCTGATTATGATGAAATTTGGTACAAATGTTACACCTAGGCTATGTTGGTTTTAACAAAAGGGAACAACGTTTTTTTAGGGTAAAAATTGCTTTTTCCCATTTCTGACCCTCAAAACATTGAATTTCCCAATTTCTCTCAAAACAATTTTGTAGAGCTTAAAAAAAATAATTTAGTATAAAAAAATTGTATATTAAAAAATTCCCATGTTATTCTTATTAAGAATAAAAAAACTTTTGTAGTGCTTATTTATGGATATATTTTGATCAGCCCTGGCCAATTTATTTATTTTATATTAAAGCTATTACAATTTTATAAAAAACACACTTTCTTACCCTCCTTTAGCAAAAAACCTAAGTAGGTACTCGTTAAACCTAAACGTTATTTAAATAGGGAATCAATCTGACACGTTTAAGAAAACATTTAAGGCAAAATCCAATCAATCAAATGGAAATTCGCTTAACCTGTAGGTTTGCTGTGGTGGGGGTATTTTTGTAATATTTTAACAATAAATAAATTTGCTTAATTTGATCAAAATACAATTATTAGCGAGCAAACTACACCGTTATACGACCATTTACTTTGTTTCATGGAATAAAATAAGAATTTTAATGTAAGGTTTTAGCACTTCAATGAAAAAAAAAATACTTTTTTTAAAAAGCGCTGCACAATGGTTACAGTTACAAAGACTTTAATAATAGGTTTTGGTCTTGTCTTTTCCCCCACATAAATCGGGGTAAAATGTTGTTATAATAGTGTTTTCGTTTTCCTTTTTGACATTCCTATGTAATCCATTAATATTTTGTTTTGATCCTTCCTGGTTGTCCAGCACAAAATTTACAACAATCTAACAATATTTTACTTGCAATACCATACAATAATTTACATATATATACCATATTAAATAGCTATAATAAAGGGCTACCATAATATAGAGTGTGTCCGTATTAGTTCAATGTAAATACGCGTATCTGTGCTCTCATTGGCGACTGGCGAGTTGCCAAATACATTTACGTCTACTACATCAATATCACGACACACGAGTGTAGGTCTCGTGTGTACATCCTCCAAACTCTTGCAGCCTAAGAGATATTCTGCCTCTTTGCATATTGATTTTTGGGCCATCTTATTACATCTGTATGGTAAATACGGAATAGTATTAAAACAGTGAACATTATTTATGTGCAAGGAGTCTTCAAAACCTATAAATCTTCTGTCCAAGTTTAGGGGTTAGTGGGGCTGTGGATCAGCTAAGTACGTAAGGAATGCGCTGAATGTTGGATCGTTGGCACAATTAGATACCATGTACTAAGTAATGTACTATACTATGTTTGTAGTCCTGCATAGTAAATTGGGTTATTAGAATATGAGTGAGATATCGGCGCAGTGGTTTGGCCGAATGTCAAAAAGCGCTGATTTATCCAACACTGCATGACATTTTTCCATTTACCTACTTTACTGTGTTTATGTTGAGCAGGTGTAATTAAACCGATTTTACATTTTGAAACGTACTTGAGAATTTTCATCACTGTGATCCTAGTCAATTGATATGTTTCACTTTGTTTCCAAGTAAAACAATTGAATAAAAATGTCTTTATTGACCTAGCCTAGTTAGTTTTCAGAAACAATTAGAAATAACTCTTTCCATTATTATTGTTGACCGGTACTTAAAATTAAATAAACCATTTATCAATCAATGTGTAAAATTATTTTTTATACATTCAGGGACTCTTGAAATTAGTTTAAACGTGTTTCTTTTGTCATGGAAAAAGAGTTTTCATTGTTGCACTAAAGGTTGCGAATTTTTCCGATACAATATAAAATGTTAAATGTTATTGGCTATTAGAGCTTGGTACTTTTTGCGATTGGTTTCCTGAATACACAATGAAATGTAAAATCAACTACCAAGTCGTTTAAACCCGATAATCATTATTTTCAGCGTTTTTCCTGCAATAATGAAATTAAAAGTTTAAAACTTCCTGTAAACGCCTAAAATATTTTCTCGTTAGGTACTTAAATATTGTGCAGTTTCATGGGGTTGATAAATAGGTACCGGTAGATAAGAGTAAACTTTCAAATTAAACATCCCGCTTTCTGAATTCTTACCGTATAGCGAAGAACGAATAAAGCTACAATCATCTTTAGTACATACACCGTACTAGTACACTAGTTCCCTTAAATCTCTATATACAAATGAGGTTTTGCTCGAGTACAATACAAAGTACAACATACAGTAATACAATACAAAGGTACAACTTCAACCTTGAACTTTCTATGTCGCGTCTCGTCGTCTCGTGTGATATCGAGATTCGTATAACCTGTATCGAGGTATAGATCTCAGTGCGCGTGCTTATCACTGGAAGATGTGCGCAGGCGCGGGTCGAGTCCTTGGCTAGCGGCCGCCAAGTGCGCAGCTGCCCTAGGTCAGATAGCCTTGGCATGTCATTGCGCAGTCCTAGTCCTAGACCTAGAGAACTAACTATTGCTGAACTTTCCTTCTGCCTTTTTCGTATACTGCCAAAGGCATTTTGTAATTGGCGATTCCAAGTGCAGCTGTGACCAGGATCACAATTACAGTCGTAAAATTATTACTTTGACCTTTAAATAAATTATGCTGAATTATTGAGCTGATCTGTTTGTAACTACTACACAGATCATTCACTCCATTCTACGTTCATTCTGTATTCACTTAGTTTAAAATACGCACAGAAGGTATGCCGCTGTCAGTGAGAAAAGTGACGGACACGAAGGATCGTATTTTACTTGGATGAGTAAAATATTAGTTGAAAGGATTGTGGTGCCTATTGTTCTTATTGACTAGGATTGGCTGTTCTTCAGCCAGGAACGTGTATTATAAGCCGTAGGATAAAGGGCAACTGGGTACAGTTTCGAAGCATCAAAAAGCAACTGACTTTTTTCAACATCGATTTGGATTCTGATTGAAATGACTGAGTTACAGTGGTGGTTGCATAGGCCCCCAATTTGACCCTGGTAACTTAAGCATACTTTTCATCGTACAAGACGTTAAAAATTGCTTTAGAAAGTCACCAAACTGCTTTAAATATACCAAATTTTCCGGGGGAGAACCCCCAGCCAGAGGCTCCTTGTGGGCACTCCCGGTGGCCCTTGACAGGATCCAAGAACCGCTACCGTCCTGTTATACTGTAGACTAAATATGGCCCGGGCCTTCTAAAAATCCTAAAGCCTTCAATACAACTCAAATATTTCCACAATTATCAGTATCGATACGAATTAACATCACACAATTTACACACACAGTGACAGTTAACAGTATCAGGCAGTAACGAGAAAGAACGAGACAATAATAAGTAAATAATAAAATGCAAATTCCTAAAATAAGTAAGGGAAATAATAAAGCGTGAATTGTATAATAATTACATCCATGGGAGCAGGATTTGGAACAGGGGGTGCAATATATATTTCTAACGAACACCCGGGGGTCCGGGGCCTTCTCCGGGAAAATTTCTGAAAATATAGTGTTTTAAAACGTACATAGAAGAACCGACCAAAACATAATAGTATATTGTGCGCCAAGTAGTCATCGTTTTTATGCCAACAAAAATTAATAAGCTTTTTTCAGTTAATATGTATAATTTTTATGGTTAAATCCACAAGCCGAACAATTATAAAGAAAAATAAATTTACAGCTCATAGTTTTGTTTATGTTCAAGTTTGTTAATGAACAGTGAGCCAACAACTTATTTGATTTAAACATCAAAAAACAATTCTTAGAAATGACCATTATTAACTTATTTTTTATAAATTTCTTAAAACCCAAGTGATTACAGAACATTATGGGTATTAAATTTATTTCTTTTTTTAGCCTTACACCCCCCCCCCTATGGGCGCCCATGATTACATCGTCGAATGGACTGCAAGTCCGTGCTCGGGGATTTCGCTTACCATCAGATCTCTGTTACAAAATTTATCCTCAGGCAATTTTACTGCCGTCCAAAAGTACTATAAAGCTTTCTGAATTTTGTATTTATATTAAAACCTTTTTTATTAAATAATAACTATTTTCGAATGTACAGTTTTCCAAATGTTGGCTCTATGGGGCAAGAATAATCCGTTCCGTTGTTAAAATAACTCACATTTTTTAAATTTTCTTGAATTCAGTAAGGTTCGGAAACTTTAACGTAGTTGGTGTTGGACGGTGTATACCTTAACTCCAACTGCTCATATATACTTGCCATTGATATTATGTTTACCGTGCAAAGAAGTACTGCCAACACTGTCAAATACTGCCACTAGTAAGACGATTTAAATAAATGTCTCATTCTTTACAAATGTAAGTTTATTAAATCAATTTGTTTCATACATTGACCAAATACACCTTAGGTCTAAAATAAATACACCTTATAAATGGGCTTCTCGATATGTTTACACCTACGTGTAAATAAATACGTTTGTAGTTTTAATTGGTTGCTTATGATTATCTTTTTGATTAATTTTAACCATAGCTGTGTCTGTAACAAGACCTTTCAATTTTTTCACTAATATAATTTACTGAGATTGCTGTTTGCACTCGTGTCATCTTGGATAACACAGCCAACGACCAAACTTCATATATTAACTTGACTATTTCGTTACTATACACACTCTTCGCCCCTCTGTAAATAAACTATGTTACATTGGCTATATCCGCCAATAACACCACGCATAAGCTATTTAACCACCAAAGCTATTTAAAAGGTCCTACTATTGAATTCATATCTCTTTTATTTTTCGTAACAATTAAAATTTGAATCTAAAATATCTCAGTCCTGTGCTCACGTGTTCACATTATGTTGTAACAGTGTTTTTGCTGATTACGTTGAGGGAACCTGAATCTTTGGAAAAATAAGGTACAGTAGGCCTTCCAACGACAGCAGTTTCGGAGTAGTGCAACTAAGGATCGCGATATCTCAGCTATATCTAGGTGAAGGCTACACTAACCTACTGTAGTTCTCCACCACTATGGTCCCATCTTGTTCCTACTACGGTGTGATCCATGGGACATATCCCAATATGGGATGGTTGATTGCCCTGTAACATATCCTTTAAAGTGATTCTTCAACTGGAATTTGCGTCCGATTATTTTGTTCGCGCAACTTATTCTCTTATGTAGTTTTATACTCTATTTTTTCACGCTGCTTATTTGTGGTGGATACGTTTGTACAATTTTTTATCGTTGTATGTGTATTTGTTTTGCATGATCGTCATTCCCACATTTGTTAAATAATTTAAATGCTCAAACTTTCTGCTCTTTTCAAATCAGAAATAATGTTAAATAAACAATATTGATTAAAATCGTATAATTTGTATTAAATATGAATTTACCATTAATACACCATTAACTTTTAGGAGTTGTTATTTAATTATTTCGATTCCAGATTGGTTAGGGTCTTGAATTCTAAAACGTTCGAAAACTACCGTACACTTGTTCTTTCAAACCCTATCGGGAGATGTTTAGGATCTTAAAGTTGAAAGTGCTCGAATGCTGCACTTGATCATTAGGATTTTGAATTTGAAAACGTTCAAATTTTACTGCACCTGTCTTAGCAAAGATGCGGGTGTAGTGGGGTTCAGATGGCCGTTACTAGGACTTGAACCTGCTAATAGTGTAGTAACTGTTATGTGTCAGTGGGTCGCCTTTCCCTGTGTGCAGGCGCAGTCTATTGGGCAATGGGCTAGATTGGCCTCCGCTTTGGCAATACAGTGACGTACTAGGTCGAGTTGGTCTAGTGGTCCCTCACCAGTGCACAGGGTGAATAAAAAGTCAAGACCCCCCCTCTAATACGTTTGCAAGTAAATATACAGATACGTCCTTTTGGTGGTCGTGCAATCTTAGCAGGAAGTTTCATTTTATAATTTTGAAATTATTGAGTATTTTTGAGAATTTTCGAAGGGGGGGATTTGGGGGGCAACTAAAAATTTGTCAATGTAAACCCCCGTCCATTGATTTTCCACAACATTTGACGGGCTACATTTTGGATAGAGAAGAGATAGTGACCTCTAGTTTTCACCATTCTTTAAGTTTTTGTAAACACTTCAAAATGAGGTGTCACTTGAAGGGGGTTTACTTTTAAAATATTTGAGTTGCCCCCAAAACCCCCCTTTGGGGGGGGGGGGCACTCAAAAATTTCAAAATCATAAAATGAAACATCCTGCTAAGATTGCACGACCACCGAAAGGATATCGCTGTATATTTACTTGGAAAAATATTATATGGGGGGGGGGGTCTTGACTTTTTATTCACCCTGTATAATGAGCTACAGCCTAAAATAAGCATCCATAGTAAATTTTATTTTGAATACTTATACAAGGTACTTTTGCAATCACTAAGATTAAGCAAGACATAACCTCTATCTCTCACGAACGGAGTTGACAGTTTACCTCAGTGTTTCGAAATATGGTAAAATTTGGTAAAATTTTGAAATAGATTGAGATTAGCTGATAAAAGGATCCAGATTTTAGAGTAAGAGGTTAGATCGAAGATCGCAAGAACTCTGCATTGTGATTGGTTTAAAATGACGTCATCTGAATTTCGTGCAGTCGTATGCTTTAATTTACAAACGAGTCACTCAACTAGTGATTCCCAACTCACTTCTCAACTGTTGGATTTCAAAATACCAAATCCTGTTGTTGGTTGAGTTGAGTGTTGACGGTTAACTCAACTGCCAACCGTTTCAAAAATAGGGCCCCTGGTCCTATCCACCCCTGTCCAGGTTTCGGCTTCCTGGACTAATCGTAAAAACTGAAAACTAGATTCGGGGTTGAGAGTCCATGGCTTAGGCCGAGGCCACTTTCACTTTCACTATTGCTTGTGATATTCACGGTTGCAGAATGCAGGGTGTTCCAGTGATCCAGTTATGAAATACACTTAATATCACACATTCACATCTCGCCAGACACTTTCAATTCGCTCCAAGTCTTCAAGTAGAAATTTAAATTATGATCCGTGACTTAACTCGTGTGAAAAAAAACACTTTTGTAGTTTCTCGTTCAGTGATTTTCCTCCTCTGAAAACATCCTTTTTCGAGGAAAACATATTTCTTACACTTTGGTAAGAAAAGTCGGTAAAAAGTTGATAAATTTACAATTATCGTTTCATATTGTTGGTAGTAAAATAAAATTGAATTGATCACAAATTTCAATAATACGTATATTAAAATGGTTTAATCTTTTTGGGGGGTTAAATGCTAAAATAATAGTCGCTATCCACCCGATTCTCTTAAAACTTAACTCTTTCAACATAGAAAAGCCAAATCATCAACTTCAAGATAATGTACTAAAGCTAACCACTCAAGTTTTTGTTAGTTTCTCAAGCATTCTGTACTTTCCTAAGTGTCCATAACGATCGTATTAAATTAGTTTTTTTCTCATACCATAGGGAATTTTCCATTACAATTTATGATTCAATGCCTCAATGCCACCAACGATTTTTAATTATTACCTCTTTTCTGAAAAAGCTGCGCCTAATTTAATCATTTAGTTATTGGTTGAAAATATATAGCGTATTTTCTAAATTGTTAATCTGGGATTAGTTAAGATAAAATCCATTTATTACAGCCCTTTAAGGTACCCAAGTTATCGTCAATACCTTTTTGTAACTGCAGTTAATAAAACAGCTGATACAGGTAACTTTTATAGCAATCTATATATTTGTACAAGTGTATTAAAATGTTTTCTTTGTATCATCTAAAATTTGTTCACCATGATTAACGTACATCATAAATAGTCTTAAAATTCAATCCGAGCAAAGTTTGGTCTCCTGGTACTTAACTAGGCTATAAAATTAATTAAGGGAAATGGTAAATTATCCACAAGTGACATAATGTTGTATTAAGGGGAGACGCTACTGAAAAATTACCAATTTTGTAAAAACATGATTTTTTTATTATTTTTTATCTTGTTCTATGGATTGTAAGGTTTCAGAAAAACATAACATTTGGTATAATATATATTTTTATCACTGTGAAAAAAATTGAAGTGAAGCGTGCACACCTCTTTTGGGGCATCAATTAGGCCTAGCATTAACTTCAACCGCTGTTTTGCGCGACTTTAAATTTTTTTTATATATAAGTTCTTGCAACTTTTTAACTATTACAGCTATATGAATGAAATTTTCCACACATTGTTTATACTATGAATCAACTTTCTGTGCATGGATATTGTAATTGGGTAAATAAAAGTACATAAAAAACTTCTTTTTGAAGCCATAATTTATAAACTTATTGAGAAAATAACATGAGTATGCATAGAAAGTTTGTGCTTTCTTTGCTCTCTAAAATGAGATATCAAACAATAAAATTGGTTCAGTAGTTAAATAATTATAAGAGATTTAAAAAAAAATTTTTTTCCGGGAAAAAACTTTAAAAACTCCAAAATAGTATGTAAAAAAATTTTTTCTTACTTTAACAGCAGTAAATCTTTTTCTAAGACTAAATGAACTTAAAAAAGTATATATGATAATTTGTAAAAGGATTTTTTTTAAATCACTAGTTTCAGTAGCGACTCCCCTTTACCGTACAAAGCCTGTACTATTGAACCGTGTACTATCGTTCAGTATAGTGGATACAATTGAAGACCTACCATTACTGTGATGCTGTAAACAAGATTTTGGAGTATTGATGTACAGTATGGCAGCTAGCAGTGGGTCGTAGCGGGAGGGGCGCCTCCAATGTCAAAATTAGGTCAGGGACAGGCGTGTACACAGCTCTTCCTGTACCCACCCTATACTTGGCCAAAATCCACTTAATTTTGGGGGAAATAATACAAAAGCGTAAGAAATTGTTCACAATTGGTTAAAATATACTTTCATTTAGAGGAAAATAATTCAATAGTCGTTTAAAGAACCATTTTTACTGTACCATAGTCGCTTTAAAAAATCATTCATATTTTCGTTTAGTGCCATTGTCTAAAATGTGTGAGACCTACATTGACAGCAAAGACTATCAACAATAATTAACAGTATTTTGTCTTTTCTATACTGTATATTGGGAGTTCGCAACTTTTACCCTTGCACTTGGTATACTCTGTAACACTGCAAGTTAGAAAATAAATATTGTAAATATAAATATTATGTATTAACAAGTTATTTCAATTATATGTTAGTTTAAACTTCAAATTCGGTTTAAACCTGCACTAAAATAAAATTATAGTTTCTGTATACAATTAATTTACCGTACAAAAATTATGATGCACGAGAATTTTAATCGATAGTGAATTACAGTAACAATTACCGTGTAATATTTTACTGTAGTATTAAAATTTACATAATAATAGGTGAAAACACAGCAATTTAAATTTTAGTTTTAAAATGAAGACTCAAAAATAAAACCCTTGCAAAATTTTATATCTGGAAATGAAGGTTGCATCTTAGTTTAGCCTTGACCCAATTTTCACTCCCGCCAACCACCTCCTATCTTAACACGTGCCCTCTTGCGACCTCCCACCGTGAACAAACCTCCCTTTATATATTATTACTTTTATCACCCCATCTGAAAATTGTAAATGTATTTTGTTCTATTTTTATGTAACAATTAAGTAAAATAATTAAAACAATTTGACCCTTTTTATTACTAAAACAAACTAATATGTTCCAGTCCAGGCCATAATATTATAGTTAAGTAATTATAAACATTATTGAATCATGATATGATTTTAGAATATTTTCTTCATATGAGGCTATCGCGTTTTCGTTTTGATTTTTGTATAAAATGTTTTTTAATATTTGGGGTTCTTTTTTAATTTGTTTCGTGTTGTCTAGATTATCAGGACATTTTTTATAGTGGCTAAATGTACACAATTCTTCTTTAATTAATTCTTTAAATTTCAATTACTGATAGGCTTTGTAGTATTATTTTGTTTAAATATGTTCCGTATAGTACTGTATTGATTTAATAAGTTTTAAAATTTTTATACTTTTCATACCAAGTATCTTAATTTATATCTATACATTTTTATAACAATACACCAACAATTTTGTAGGTCTATTTTATATGTGTATTTATTTTATTTCAATTAACTTAATTTACTTATATCACAGTTACCACATTTAATGATTCATATTTTTACTTTTTAAATCATATATTGAGTCGAGTATGACATAATATAAACCAATTATTATCAACAGTTTTGGTATTACAAATTGGGTAATGTCCGCTTATTAAATAACTCCAATCAGACTATTACTTGGCATTGTTCACGCGTACTTGGGCTGAACGGCATTGAGTTAAATTTTAATAAAGCCTAACCTAATTAGTTATCTTATGAACGTCTAGCCATACAAGAGTTATTAGATGCTTTGCTTGCACAATATCCTTTTAGTTTGCATAAAGCCAGTCTAGTTACGGATATATTCAGTTCCAATGATTTTTTGTTTTAAGGCATTTTCAAACAATTTTATTGTTTAAATCTTGTCGGTGACTTCACCAAGTTACATTCCTATTAAGAATTTCTCGCGTAAATTTGTTACAATATTTTACAGTTTACTCTATTCCGGACCGCAGCTGGTTTTAGATATTTAGTCTTCTGCGTGAAGGATGTTATTTAAAACCCAACATGGCGAATTAGCTATGTAGTAATCAGTGGTTTGCAGTCCACTAGCTATTGGTCCATCTATTTAAAATCTCAAAGATGTGTTTCTCGGTTAGGGAAGACTTCATATGTATTGAAGAACTCACTCAAGTTGTATCCTTACGTTATTTATAAAATATAATTACTTAGGTTCAACGCTTAAGTTAACCGGTAAATAATTCATTGAAGATTCACTCGAATATCAACACTACTCAAGACAATCATTAATAGGAGATGTGATCAATCAAAGCTGAACTGTAATTCCAATGGGGTACACTTCCATATCTGTTGGCACAAACAACCGAATGAGTAACATTGATTATTCGATTGTTTAATTCGATATATCGTTTGGTTAGTTAGGTTAGGTTAATCTTACCTAACTAACCAAACGATATATCGAACAATCGATATATCGATCGATATTACTCATTCGGTTGTTTGTGCCAACAGATATGGAAGTGTACCCTTCCAATGTTCTAAAAGTTCAATTTATGTTACGTATAAAAATGTAAACTTGTGATTTACAACAAACGTTCCACCAAATTTACATTTGACAGAATTTCATGTTGTAGTCAAAACATTATACGTGTCTTGTTTATTTTTTCTAATTTTAACTTTAAAAGTGCTTTATTATTTTGTATAGAAAAGAAGGGGTTTAAACAGAAGGTGAATTTTATGGTTTTGGTGTAAAAATTACACAATATATGTAATTGCACTTCGCATTTAAGGGTGCACATACATTCGTTACAAATCGAAGTTACAAAAGTACCGGCCATATAATTGTTTCTGTAGTACCCATTATCTTATTGTCAAAAAATACTAGTTAAATATGTCCGCCCAAGTGAAATTTTAAGCACTGAATTGAATTTAATCCAACAGACGTTTCCAAATAGTTTTTGAAAATTAATAATACCCGTTTCTTATATTTATATTTTCCTTCAAGGAGTGGATTTTGAAACTGTTTTGTTTGCCAATATTTTGAAATGGTCGTCACTGTGAAGCGTTGCCAGATTGAGCGCGTGCATTTACACGACATTGCCAAGTAGTGTTCACATACAGTATACAGCGTGTCCCAATACTTCACAGAGCTCCCCTTCTATTCTCTTTGTTTCTGTCCCTGCCACTTCCAATTAAACGATAAATTAGTTATTGCTGGAGTTTATTGGCTGGCCTAATTTGTTTTTGACAGCATGGACAAAATGGTTATTTTGGTTTACAAAATGTATTATACAGGGTGTCCCGGAACTCTCTACCAATATTTTAGAGCATTGCTCCTGGGTAAGAAACATACCTAAATATCATATTTAAACTGTCCGGAAGTCCTTAGTTACTCACACAGCCACCATTTTGTTTTTTTCAGTTATTCATTTTTTTCTAAAGAATGGTTAAACATACGAAATGGAATATTTGCACAAACATTTATGACAACTAGACAAAGCTACCAAAAAATTATCACGATTTTTCAAATTCATAAAACAAAATGGCGGCCATTTAAAATTTTGTTTCTTAAATAACTCAAAAACTATTGATTTTACAGAAATTTTAAATGGCCGCCATTTTGTTTTATGAATTTGAAAAATCGTGATATTTTTTTGGTAGCTTTGTCTAGTTGTCATAAATGTTTGTGCAAATATTCCATTTCGTATGTTTAACCATTCTTTAGAAAAAAATTAATAACTGAAAAAAACAAAATGGCGGCTGTGTGAGTAACCAAGGACTTCCGGACAATTTAAATATGATATTTAGATATGTTTCTTACCCAGGAGCAATGCCCTAAAATATTGGTAGAGAGTTCCGGGACACCCTGTATATACTGTTAGCGGATTTGTCCCTGATAAATCAACGAATCCCCTAATCTCCTGAACAGATTGTGCCCCTGGTCAAATAATGCCAATTTATGTAACCAGAGCGCATTTTAGAAAAGACTGCATAACTTTTTGATAAAGTAATAAGCTTCCTTAATACTTTTGTAATCACTGTTAATATTTTTGGTTTTTATTGATTGTATAAACATTGTTTATTTTGTTATTAAGCTTAAAACGGACACTTAAAAATGATCAACGATGAAAAGTGGATTTTCTTGTATGAACTTTTCGGAAAAGAATTAAATATAGCCTACTTGATTTCTTACCATAATCCTGCGATAAATTATATTCCGTTGACTACAACACTCTTTTATTTTCAACGGGAATTGCAAAACTCGACAAATAAATCTTTGATAAATGTTTATAATGAATCCAAATAAAAATGATGTAACATCTTGGATCGCATCCCAACTTCCAATTCGTACCAAACCTGTTAAATGACATAGTAAAAAGACTTTGAGAAATGCATTTTATGATATAGAGTTTTCCAACTTGTGAAATGGTTGCAAAAAGCGAAAGTAAATCGCATATTTTGAGTAATGAGCAATCGCAACGAACCATTGCTATTTGTTTTTCTAACTACATGATTGACCCTAGCGTTCACGGAAAACAATTAGTTATTATCATTTGGGACTTTATTCACACGAGCTATTTGATATCAGTTCAATTGAAAGGCGTTACTCGACATTTCGTCATGTTTGGATGGTTTGCTTGTGCGAGTTTATCAGCCAATTCACTCATTGGTAATTGAATACCGTTGGAATTTATTCCCATTTTACAGATTTTAGTCCCACAATCAAGTTTCAGTTTACTTATCCCACAAAGCATGTTTATATAAATATTTAGATCAGTGTAGGCTGTGATTTAATATGATTTGATTCAGTTTTTAGCTGATTTCTAAATTAGGGAATATGCTATCCTACCTTCTCATGGTACCTATACTCGAAACAGATAGATATACCTATCGCCTATCAAAAGCGTTGTTAATGGCGACGGAACAATAATAATGTTTTCTTTAATTCTCATGAAATTCCTATGGATATAATTAGAACATTTTTGTGGTTTATGTACGGTATATATTTTTATCTAATTTGGCACATTTATCTATTTAATACAACACTATTAAAATTTTACTAAACCTAATTAATTTTATTTAATTAGGGTATACATCTGACTAAGGACAAATTTAGGTGTAAATTTAATAAGGCAAATGGAAATTTGCTTAGTCTGCAGGGTTGCTGCGTGTGGGGGTGTTATTTATTTGTAATTGACTGGTCTATATGAGTGTTATCTGAAAGTTTATTGTTGGAATAAAAAAAGTGCTTCGCATTTTAACGGTTCACAACTGGATCTAGCTGTCCTTGATATTTTGGCATTCATTAGCATCTCGCAACAAGCTAGCCATCCTAAGCTTATTTTTTACTTAGCTTAAACACGATGTTAGAATATGGTACGTTTTGGATATTGTTAGTTCATTATTTAACTACTCGTACAATATTCAATATTTGATTAAACAACATTTTCCCTTGTCCTGTATATAAGTAAAAATGAATCACTCTCTATCCATTAGGGAGTTTTTTCGCAAATCTGTAAACATGTACTGTGAGGTGTTAATTGGGTTTCTAGGTCATGCCGTAGCTTCTATTTTAAAACTTTACAAATACAACGAATCACAAATTACTCTCTTCATTAAAATATTAATTTAGTTACTTCATACACAGGTAATGAATTTTACTGCACATTTTGATTATACACTCCTGATAGTATATCCCATTGAGTATGACATCACGGTACATTCAGCGTTCGTTTATTTACTCTGTGTGTTTGGATTGCCATTGCATAATATGTTATCACACCAAAGGCTTGTGCTGTTACGCTTGAGCATACGAGCAACAGTTTACAGCTGAACAGCTGTTTTGGCTAATGACAAAGGAAAGTGTTGTTTCGTTTGGTTGTGGTGGTATTGGTATCCCTCGCGCAGCACGTGTGCCCCCCACCCACAACCATTCCCCCCTCACAGCTGATCGTCAGCTGATCGACCCACCAGCTGTTCAGGGAGAGGTGGGGATCCCTCCCACCCTTCTTGCCAGTTGCCACACTCGACTCTCTTCTCTTCTCTCATCTCTGTTGTAGTTCTAGGGTTTTAAGTCATCTCTCTCGCACAGTCCCACAACGACGCTGTCCAGTTTCATCTCTCTCTACCCTACCTCACTTAGTTGTTAGTTCGAATTCTCATGTTCTCCTTTGTTCCTTCCACCTTCCTCCGTTACAGTCTTCATGCTCCTCAACTCCTATTCTCTTTTTGATTGACCTAGGGGTGTAAAGTTAAATATTGTTTCGATTTGTCTAATTCTCGATAGTTGTTACAAAATGGGAAATTTTAGAAAAGTAAAAATGTTCTTAAAAATAAACTTTATACTATCGTTCATAACAAAAAGAATTAATTTACGAGCGACATCTAGAAAACCCGGGGAAACCTAGTTTGTGTTTACCTGGTACTGTACCGCGAACTGTCTTCACGTTCCTTTTGGCAATAGACCGAAGGGTTTTTAAAATTGTAATTACTGTTATATGAAACATACAGTATTTAGGTTTTTAGGGTACACGCATTAAACAGAGTTATAAATGTTAACGATGTAGCATTCAACTTGACCCATATATGAATGAATCAATATTCATATCCATCACTATTATTTATATTGTTCCAAAAGTGATCCAAAGTGACCGTAAATGTTTGTGAGTGGAATTATGATCACACTGCTTCTCGTGATGTATGGGCTTAATCAATGGTAAATCATTCATCAGATGCAAAAAACCGGACATACAGTGAGTCGACTCTTCTGCTGCAGTAAAACAGAAACTACAAAAGAATGTAGGGGGAAAAGTAAAATTAAGTTCAATTCACATTCTAAAACGATACAAAATTGGCTATTTAAAAAATTGGTTCGGTGGACGCTCAATAGTACGTAGTACCCCTTGACGCCGATGACTCTTTTAAACCCCAGAACTTATTTATAAACTATATCCGTTTTTAAACGTTTTTTCATAATAGCTGTTGCATTTTGGAGTTGTTGATATGTTTTTTTTTTATCACAAATCACACATATTTTCGCATAGTAAATTCAACAAATAACTTCTAACGGTATGTAATTGTTTTTTATATCAGTTGTTTGTGGTTGCACACATACAGGGTGATTGATATAAGTGTGCCAGCCGTTTTATTCGAAAACTATAAGAGATATCAAAAAAGGTTAAATGGTAAGTGCCTTGTATTTTTTATTTAAAAAATTGTAGTCAAGTCGAAAAAAATATTTTAGCCGCCATTTTTCCAATATGGCCGCCAACGTCGATTTTTCTTATAGAACACTCTGTATTTTATGATGTATTCCGGTAGAAAATGTAATTTTAAGACGATTTTATTCTTGTGATTTTTTTTATAAATCTAACCGTTTCAAGGATAATAATGGTTAAAGTTTTGAAATTTCGGCATGAGAAAGAGTTTCGATGAAGGCGTAACCAAGCATTCCAGCTGTTTTATTTGAAAACTATTCACAATTTCACAACTTAAACCATTATTATCTTTGGAAATGTTAGGTTTATGAAAAAAATTACAAGAATAAAATCGTCTCAAAATTACATTTTCTACCAGAATAGATCATAAAATACAGGGTGTTCCATAAGAAAAATCAAATTTGGCGGCCATATTGGAAAAATGGCGGCTAAAATAATTTTTTCGACTTGACTACAATTTTTTAAATAAAAAATACAAGGCACTTACCATTTAACTTTTTTTGATATCACTTATGGTTTTCGAATAAAACGGCTGGCACACTTATATCAATCACCCTGTATACGCAACAAGTTTACAAAACTATAAGTTGCTGTTATTTTCACTATTCTGCATTGGGTTGCACGCGGTTGCTTCCTTATCAAGCGAGATAAAGTATTCATACCGTTGTAAATTAAGAATGCAACGGTAACAGTCATATGTTCCAACTCGAGTCTTGAGAGCTGGCAAGTTAAATTTTTTATAAACACCACAGAATAGCCCTTTTAATTTAATCAAAAGTAACGTTATTGCCTTGAATTTCAAAATAGTTAAGAATGATTTATTTGTTTTTTAAAGGACATTCTTGGGTCCCCTAGTAGCACAAATATGTATTTTATAAATATTTTATATATTTAAAGTTGTATTTGATAGAACCTCGAATAAAATATATATATAATATATATTTAATAATAGTTTGATATATTCAAATATATATTTAAAATATTACCAAAAAACAATGCAAAATATAAATTAAATATAAGTTTTGAATATATAAAATAGATTCATAATATATATTGATAAAACAAGTATAGAATCTATAATATACATATTTTATATGTATATTTTTCCTATTAAATATTTAAAAAAATTATGTGTTGAGAATATTTTAAATATATGTATAAAATATTTTTGAAACTATATTATATATTTAAATTATTTATAAATATATTTTGAAACTAGTCAGATATTTTTATTAATAAAATAATATTATATTTGTAGAATATATAGCCTATAATCTTTTATAATTAGCAAATAATTTGTATCTTTTTGTTTGTTATAGTGTCTATCAATTTATACATGCATTTTTTGTATGATAATTGCTATTGTGAAAGCGTTAAAATTAAGTTAATAACAATACGTACTCTGAATGGTGTCACTCTATCATACACGTAAAGAAAAAAATAGCATACAGTTAAGAGGCAGTATACATGTTCGACAGCTACATTTGGGTCAAACGAAAAAAGTGTTGATGGGTTTAATTTTTTTAATTGCAATATGTGACAATGAATGTGATCATAGAAATCTCGAATGATTGGCTAGAAAAGGGTGTTAGTGACTGGCGACCTTTTAAGAAACTAATTTTGGTTGTATATGACGTTCTAAAAATAATTATTTTATTTACATATGCCATAAATGACATAATATTTGTCATAGTATTTAAATTAATTTTTGTAGTTTACTGTATTTGTATTCGTGGAGACTACTCACTATTCACTACAGCACTATTCAACTCAACTACTTGATGCCAAAACAGATAAACAGAATCATATTATACTGTAGTATCAAAAATATTTCAAGTATTGCAACCATTGCAACTGAGGGCCACTCTTTCACCATTTGAAAACTAATGCTAACAACAGTCACAAGTAGCTCAGAGGTAAGGTAGGAGGCTCATAAGTCGAAGGACCCAGGTTCGAGACCCACCCAGGCTGAAAAAAATTTATCCAGTAATTTTTTCAAAATTTGTTTTTATGAACTATTTAATCAATTTACTCAACTGATAATTGTGTTTTTCATACTAAATCTTTATTATTTTGTGTTTTTATGTTTAGGCCCCATGGGATGTTTGGAAGAGATATTAAATACATTTTTTATTTAAATATTATTCACTAAAATATATTATTGGAACATATTTTTTTTAATATTTAATAGATTCAATAACATATTTTTTATATATTTAATATATTTTAAATATTATATAAAATTGACATTAATACACACTTGAGATATATAAAATAGATTTTAAATATATTTATTCATATGTATTTAATATATATTTGTGCTACTAGGGTCACTGCACTGTTTAAAAATGTAGAAAACGTAAAGTATTTTTACAAACTATTTCTCTAGTTGTTATACTATTTTGAAGTGATTGGCAGAATTTGAACCTGAAAATTAGCCCAACTTGAATTTTGGGCTAAACCTAAAGCCGAAAATGTACGAAAATTAGATAAATATTTTCTCTAATTAAAATTTAAATCACAAAGTGATGCAGAATTAAGTATTAAGCATATATTGATGAAATCGTAAGAGGAAATGAGGGAAATCTAGCTAACGTTTTTCCAAAGGTCACTCATGTACATGTACATATTTTAAGAAAATGTAATGATTTAAAATCGACTTGTATGTTTTACTACCGAGTAGTTAGGTACTTATCTTAGAAAAAGTACCTTTGCACCTATCTTATACATATACTGTTATATAGTCATATACGTGTACCTTAAGTTAACATCTAAAGTTTGGGACATTGAGAGTATGGATGAAAATGAACAGAAAATCAAGAATAAAATGTTTCACGAAAACACCGGCGTTTGTCTGTTTTTACTTACGTGACACTTTGTTCAGCACTTTATTAAAATGCATCAAGGGTGTCAGAAGTGTTGGACTTGTTTGTTTTGGGTATTTAAACATAAGTATTATTTTAAATATAATTTACTCATTGTCAATTTCCTAGTTTGTTATCTTTGAAAGGCATGACAGCAGTTCGATTACGTCAAAGTCTACCGGAATACTAACACTTTTGTTCGGTGCAAATATTACATGCAGTTTCCTTGTTTTATGCCTTTCAGTTCAGCGAATCGTGTTATAATCGGTTTGAATGAGAAATCGAATTGAGAACTAGACTACTGAATATTTCCGGACAATATTTCAGCGTATCCTAATAATTAGTATAGTGATAGTTTTCAATCAGAGGTGGTGGCCGGTTCTATCTTTTGTCAAATTCATTAGATTTGTATTTGAATCGAAACTTGACTTGGCTATCCTCAATCTTTGGGCTTTTATTTTAAGGTGCCGGTACCGATACTCAAGTTAACGCTAGTTTCGACACAGCTACACACTTCAATCCATTCCAAAACATGACATGGTGTTAAGGAAATGTAGAAGTTTGGCCTCTGCGTGGTTTCCTAAATTAAATTCGGTCAATATTTAAAAATTGTTGATCCAGGCAACTCCTTTTAAATTTTATCTGCTAATTTAATGTAGTGTTCCATAATGTTATTAAGTCCATGCGTACCGCAACGCCAACGCATACAACTTCTTCTAGATCTGGAATCCGCTGAGCTTACAGGTCTGCAGATGTACTGCACGTGGGGTGTTTCATTCTGTGTACAGTACGTGTAGGCCTATATACAGCATCTGTGTATAATCATTGTATAATCCAGGTGTTTATACGTCATGTGACACTTTGGCATAACGCAAACAATGCAAACAACTCATCGGGTCCATTCTTCATAGTACCACTTGGACGAACGCCATTCGAGTATAGGCTTATCCAAACTAATCTTTGGTCATAAATGATACGATTCAGGAATTCTTATGACGTTACTTAAATCATCATTCGTCAACTTCCCACAGTTCCTTTGTGGATCTTCCTCTAAGTTATTAGGTTTCAGAAGCTAAATATGACTGGAAGTTTGGCTATGGTTGATGAATTCTACATAGGAAGTATTGTCTTCAAGGAGAATGTTGATATTTATTCACTTTAACAGGATTGCTTCGAGTGTAATTATCTAACTATCTTTACTGGCGAGTCGTTCGGGATTCAGAATTCAAGCTTGACTACAATCTATTGTTCGGTCATAATTAATCGATGCTATTCAGAAAATCTTGTATTCAAGTGTTTGAAGATGGATTTAATAGGATATTACTTTCTTTCTTGTCGTATTCCTAATTTTAATGGGGTTCTATATGTAGAATGTATTTTTTCCAAGCGGAAGTACATATATAAACTGTGATAGGATATTTCCCTGTTCAATTTTCTAAGTTTCTTTCCTGATCGTCCATTTTTATCAGGATATAATTGGTGTGTGATCGTTTTCCAGATAGATTTTTATTCATTCATACTCATTAGACTGACTATGCGGATTATTTATAAAATATGTGCTTAATGGCTTTAATATTTATAAAACTATTCGTTATTTATTCTTTTTGTACAACTCACACTTTGTTAGTTTATACTTTAAACCCTAATTAAGTTAAATAAATATGATATGACACGAATAGTTCCACAATACAAAGGTAATTTTCTGAACCCGCTGAATTTGAACAATCGCCTCGTGCTTTTGTAAAACCAATAAAAAAATCACCTAAAACATATCTTGTTCGTAGCTATCATATTAAAAATCCTGCTAAGATACTGCGATATTTAATTGAGATAACAAATATATGGGTGCGGCTTATATTATTTCTTGAGTGCTCGGGTTTAAATCTGTCCAGTCAATAATGACTGTAAAGCTGTACGATTTTGAATTTACCAATAAAAAGCGCTTCTATCCCCAAATGACTAAACAACCCATATGATTTTTTTCTGGCACATTTCTATAAATAATATCTAACAGAACTGTAGTGTGCACTCAAATATATTGCACTATATTACACTCAACGTTGTAGTTAAGTGACTTTACATTTTTTTGTAACTACTCGCATTTAGATTTTATGCCCTCCATATATCACAAACATATACATATTATGATATATCAAACATATTATGGGTCGTGTAACACATTTATCACAAACAAATGAGAATAATTGAAATAAATAAAAAAACTACCTTTCAATACCAACTTTCTAGAGGGACTGAATACTATAGAATAGTAGGTAACATGTAATTGCAAGTGACACTTGTATTAACTGCACAGGGCTACTGAAAACAAACTCTGAGTTTAAATAAGTAATTATTTTCACATTATTGACAGTGGCGTATCGGCGTATCTTTCACCATTGTGCAATAGTCTGAACAAAGGAGCTAAGGTGGTGCAAGTATCCTGGACTCCTGGACTCGCCCGTATATATCTCCCCTTCTAGTCGTGTCTTTTATCAATTCAATTGTCTTAATTGGTAGGTCAACCAATTTACATTCACTATTACTAACAAAGATTTAAATTAATTAAAATATGTATACAATTAAATCACCTTGATTGCAATAAAGTAAAATATAACTCCTGGAGTGCAACTGAAGTGTTTGGATCGTGGGAATTCGGTAATTAAGGCCTGGGTTCGAATCCGGACAGTCATTAATGTCTTTATATGGTAATAGTAATATGTGATACTTCGGTGCCTATCTTATCTTATCGTGGTTTATTATCTAGAAAAAAGGTATATCAGGCGAAGAGAACTTGCTTTGCATTGGAGGACTATCTCTAGCCAAAGCCATACGTTGACAAAATTAAATCACAATTGGTTAGCTCATTGTTTAAAATGCAGTATTTGTAGTCTGTACTGTTGTTGTTTTTAATCAAATAGTGGTTCATCTATCCGGTATTTGACCACTTTTAAAATTATTCTTATGCCAAAGCTAAAGCCAATTCTGGTCATCACTATTTAGAGCATATTGATGACCCGGAAAGTTTTGCGGTGAGCAATTAGGTTCGTAGGATCAATGATATTGCAGTATATCCGCAAACCGGAAACATTTTACTTTTAGATTTAATCCGATGTGAATGTCACTTGGGATTATATCAACAATACACAGAAGCCGAGTACAGTGATAACCCAAACGACTCTCTCTATATTCGAAATTGATGTTACATAGAAAATGTATATATTTAATTTTTTGCATGTTATAGTCCAAATGCTATTCTAAAAATTCATGATGTGATTGATAATGTAAGGTCTTACTTTAGCAATTCAATTATTGTATATTATCCGATATTAATTTCGCACCCGAAGGTCCACCTTCAGTTGGAGTCTAGGAATCCACCCGATGGGTTTCGTAGAAAGTATCACATTTAACACATTACAAATTTCATTCGACACGAATATGGTACAAAGATTAGGAGCAAAAACCATGGTTTTGTAAAAGTATGAGATAACCTCACTTTAGTCAGGGAACACGTTATTTGATTAGTTTCTTACGAGTTCCATGTGTTTTAATGATTGCATAAATAGTATGTTTGCACTTTCGAGTTTGCAGCCTTGTAAGTGGTTTAGTTTTAGTCACTACAGATCGAAGTTACTGAATTATTTTTCACTGAAGACTAATTTTACCTGTATAATTTGGACGCAACGTAACAGAATCTTTCTGTTCAGAATGTTTTTGGTAGTTGAATCAAACAAGATAGCTGGAGCGTGGACTAAATATAAGTCTACCGTTCCCAATTTCTTAACTCCTCTTGCTGTTTCGGTCTAGCCCATTCTGTAGGATAGAGCTCTAATATTCGGATCACTATTCTTTGTAGGGATCACTTTTGTATTACTAAATATCAAAGCATTCGGTGAATTAAAAAAAGTATAAAAGCGACGTTTATACTATAACAGTGTTCGGTATAACATTTAAAATGTGTATAATAGTTTAGTTGTAATTTAAATTGCTCTGCTTGTTTCATAATAGTGCGAAAATATATACAATTGAAGGCACTTTTTTCAGACGTGCAATTAAAAAATGAAACTGAACAGTGTTTAAGAATGTTACTCGGAGTTATTAATTAATTAATTATTTAAGAAATAAAATTATTTAATTTGTTATTTGGTGACATGTGAGAAAAATATACTGCATAAGTTACCTGGATTTATCTTCAGTTCTGATAATTTTCAATCAAAAATCGTCACAATGCTGTCAATTTAAACCGTTTCTCTTTTGAGGAGTTCGGTTGGATTTTATGTTGTTTTCTTTTAGCAAATTTCCCATATAGGGAATAAGCTATTACCTTAGGTCTCGTGGTAAGACCTAGACCCGAGACAGATTTACTTTTTCGTTTTGAGGTCTCCAGAGACCAAAAACACCATCCGTTCATATATGTATATATATCCGTTAGCGCTATAACTAGAGCAAAAATGATCAGATTTTGTACAAACGTGTTTATGGGGGGATCTATGGGGTAAAAATTGATGTTTTCCATTTTTGACCCTAAAAACACAAAATTTCATAATTTCTCTCCAAACCATTTTGTAGAGCTTAAAAAATAATTTTGTAAATTGAAGCGTTGTTGTATGCCCAACGGTTACGGGATAATTTAACTAAAGTGAAATAAAATACTGTGTTGATCAGGTGGGGTGGGAACAATACCTGGAAAATTCATGCTTTTCCAGGATGACACAGAAAACATACTACTATAACCGTAGTATGTTTTCTGTGAGGATGATCACCATAAATAAACTGAGAAAATGCAGAATATTTGATAGATTATTACAAACTAACTTAACATCTTCATGATACACGATAGTCTTCAAAACTTTTTCCATACGATATAATTTTCTTTTTTAATGCGAGTTTCTACATACTGCTATGGCTATACCCCAGCTTCTACTCATTCAGTTTACTCCCCAATTAGCAATCTACAGCTTTCCCTCATAAGTTATTTAACTTCCTGTGGCTGGCTACGATCTTTCTGTACTAAAACTCACCTCTACGGTCAACTTAGGGGGTTTTTACATTTATTGATATAGTACAGTATTTACGTTCAATTACACTGCAGTATAATATAAATTCCTATGTTTTTAATACGACATAGTGTATTTTAATGTATCTTTTTATGTACCTTGCAGGCAACAACTCATTATTAAATAAATAATTTTGTTATCAAAATTTCCATACATACATTGCACTAGGTTTTGATGTACCATGCACATGTACCTTCGTTTTAAATTCTTGAATAGTGACGCAGTTTTATAGATAGATCCGAATCTTCCTTAATTTATAGCTTGGCTGTATTAAGCCATACTTTGACTGCATTGTGAAACAATTTACTCTGCTAATTAACTATTTCAAAATGCTAAATACTATTCGAACGCTTCAGCTTGTAAGAAAAACAAAGAGATTTGAACTGTTTTCAATCAGCTGTTATTGAGCTTACAATAATTGTTAACCCATTTTCGATAGGCTTATTCTTGTTTGGTGTGGATTGATTATCAAACACCAGATTGGTGATTTGACTCGGCCAGTAAGCTTATCTTTTGTTGGAGTACAAAGGTCAGTAGCAAACTTTGCTCAAACATGATTCAGACAATATATTATGTTAGATCCTGCCTGCAACTCTTTGTAGAAGTATTGTGATTCATGTGATGTCAAAAGAATGTAGAAATTCTTTGCGATTAGTCAGATATGATTGGCTAATTTCATTGTTATAGTTTGTTTACATGTGAGTAATAAACTATACTTATGGTTAAATGATCCTGCTGCAGTGAAAGATTGATTGTGTAGAATACAAAATTAATCTTCTGTGTGCGATTCACTTTGAATCCATTCGCATGAACTTACGAAAGATAATAAAACATCACCGTTGCAGCAAACTTGCATACTTGGCGAATTCCTGGTTAATTTATCGAGTTTTCATTCAGAGGATCAAAATTAAAGTAAATTTACACTTGGACTCGGTTCTAATATAAATAACATTATTATAGAAAAGTAGTTAGATTCGCTTGAATTTTTAGGTGACTCAAAATACCCATTTGTAATCGTTATACTTATATATGTATTTTTGTCAATTTGAATTGGCCTGTGTTTTTGTCGTCCGGGGGTCCTAAAAGGTCATTAGACTAGGTCTCGTCATGAAAACTACGGTAAAATTTATACTTTTTTAATCTATACTCGCCATAATGAATCATTTGCAGTGAAATTAAACAACGCACTCAAAAATAAAGTTTTAAATACGCCAGTAACAAGACTTTACTTATAAACTGAATATTTTTAGATATCGATTAAAATACTCAGTTTTTTAAAAAGTGCCGACATATTTCACAACAGAAAACGGAGATGTTCTGTGGTTATTGACCATGATTATAACTCGTAGGAATCTGAGGAAGATGTGATAGGAAGTTATTGTGGCAAGTAACTGATAAGTGTGACGATTTGAGATTTCTTATCGGTTTCACGTGTTGCCACAACCAACAACTGCATCCAAACATATTGTTCCTTGTTTTTGTTTAGGTTCTTGAGATTACAGTTGGCAATTTTGATCAAGTGTCACGGGTTTAAGTGTATATTATGTTACCGGCAAAGTATACAGTATAAATGCATGCAGGTTGAGTTGCCGGCAGAAGGAATGTCCTTGTTTATGTCATCCTAACCTAACCTAACCTACTCATACAGTCAAAGAGAGCCTCCACTTGGTGCAGTTGTGAACGTATTGTGTGGCACCCTGGAGTAGTTGGCGCAATTCAGGAATACCCGACTACCTGACTCAGTGGGCGCAATTAATGCCCGCCCGTTTAACGGGGCTTGTTATCAAAGTTTTTATTACGTGTCTCTCTTTAAAAATACTAAATTTTAATTCACTTCTAATCGGTCTGTAAGCAGTGCAAGCAAGCTATGAAGCATGTTGACGTGTGTTTTAATGTTCAGTAACGTTTCATTATTAGTTTGTTGATTTCTATTAAACATTTGATTTACAAATCGTTATACATTTAAGGGACAAAGATTCTATATATTCTGCTGATCCAGGAAAGATCGTAAATCTCCCCCTTACAGAGAGTTAGTTTATTTAAGGGGGTATTTTAAATCTACTTGGGGGGTGTTATGCTATGGACATTTTAAATATATAGTCACAAAGTATTATATGACGCGCTTATGCAGTAGTACACTACACATAGATGGAAATGTTTAAAGTGATTTTGTTGTGAAGCTATTTCCACTTAGGAGAAAGTGACTAATTTTCAATCTTACTGCACTAATGTGCTTCCCCTCACCTCGAACTGTGGGTAACGAAAGAAGTCTGAAAATATTTGTTATTAGTTTTATACCCCAAAATTATTCCTGCGAAATGACGGAACCCGCTCTGACACCCCGCCAAAAATTGAGATGGATTGCCCCTCGCCATGATGAGGAACAACTTTCTAAACGTACACGGAGCTGAGTCGGGTGTACAGGGCTTGCATGGAATGCGTAACTTTTCCACTGCATTGCGAATCTTCTCTCGGAATTTCATAATCCATCAGTTTTATTTCCGCTTGCTTCTCCCTTTCTCAGAATGATCATGTTCTTAACATTGATAACGCGTTTACGCTTTTTTAGTGGTTTATATTATTATTTAAGATCTTTTTGGTATCATTTAACTATTTTAATATTTGTTCATATTTCCCTATGAATATTATGCAAACAAATCAAATATCGAATCGAGTTGTTATTATGGTGTAAAGTTCTTTATCTCATTATAATGATGACTTGGTGTTGTTAAAATTTCCATAAGTTCGATGTAAAAAATCGAGTCTCTATGTTACTATGAATATACGTAAACAACGAAATTAAATTTTCCATAGATTTATTGAAAATGGTTAGATGTTTTTACTTCTCTCTTATTGGTGTGTTGTGGTCGTTTTACAAAAGCATTAGTTATCCGTTGGTTAATATGAATAGTCAATTTATTTTTGGTATTAGTTTTCATTACAAATTGTGTACATTTAGTTCAATTAGATTGTTATGATAACTTAAACTTGTTTAACATAATCTCCTTCGATGGCTACACACGTTTTTGGTTTACTACGTATACAGATAAATAGGCATATGTCCATCTAGTCGTTTTGTCGACAATGATGCAAAATATCTACTTACTTATAATCTTTTTCTTTTTTACTTACTTATAATCCACAGTTTATAGGTTCGGTACCAAAATGGTGCCATATTCAGACTGACGTGAACAAACGTTGACTAAAACATCGATTAATGATGTACTAATTTGATTATAAATTTAAGGGTTAATTGTCGAACATCATAATAACTCAAAAATAAATAACACACTAAATCACAGAATGTTAAATTAATTAATTAAACATATTAACATATATTCTACGGAAATATGTTAAAATACATAAAACCCATTATCTATTAACAAATATTTAAACTGTTTCATCAATATTTGAGATTATATATAGGTTCAGCAAAAGATGTAAAGTCCTGCGTTCGTCTTATTTGTCGTCTTTCATTATATATTATATATTGTTGACTCGTTGAAAATTCGTTGTCCGAGCAAAATACCTCAGAAAATAGTTGTACAGTAATTTATGATATTTTTCTTAGGTAGTTTTGTTTGTTTCGTTATTAATTTAATATTGTGCACTTGGGTTCAGCACCCAAGGGTTAGGGTTAGGGCTGTTCTTTATCTGTGTAGCTTTCATAACTTGACCTTTTATGAAGTGATTTAATTGTTTGAATTTGGTTTACAATCAATTTAATTTTGTGGGCTAAGGTGAATGTCCAATAATTATGTAGATAATGGAAACTTTGTATTCCCATTACGTGTCAATGTCCATCCTTTGAAATAGCCAGTTCATGCGTTGGGGATGCACAGTTAATTGGTTTTGCATAAATATACAAGTTCCTGTATATTAAATTCCAACCCATTATACATTAGATAAATGTAGCCTATGCAATTAAACTATTCTTGTGCCTTTATACACCTAATGTTTCTTCGCTTGCAACTCTAATCTTATTATTTGCTGTTTGTTATACACATGGTAAAAAAAAGTAATACGCTATTGTTAGCCTGTGCTGAATATACAGTATCTTATGAACGCCGTGTATTATGTACGTGTTCCACTTTATAAAATCAAATTAAACCAAGCACATCCTAATTTTAAAACCCAAAAGTGATAGCCTTAAGAAAATTTTTCGATTTTGAAACTAGAAAAGGACTAAAAAAAATTAATTGTGAAAGTATAAATTAATCCAAATGTTTAAATGATTTTACAAGATGTTTTTGTAAAACATAAGCTGTTATCTAATTATTTATTATTGGTCTACACTTTCAATATTGTTTAAGAGTTGAAATATATTAAGTATACAATCAAACAATTTTATGAAAAATTACTATTGTTCTTTAATCTTGAAAGATGTTTAGGAAACAGTAAAGTAATATACAAGTCCAGTTGTGAACAAACTAAATATTCTAAATATAGTATAGCCTTGAGGTATTTGTTGGGAAAGTCTGAAGCTGCTTGTCAGTGAGCCATTAAAATAGAATCTCGTTTAGTTTAGAGCATTAGAGTAGACTAATGATTACTAAGTCGATCAGAGCTTTGACTGGAAGATTGGTACAAAACTCTTTATTCGTGTGCTGGTTCCATTATTAATTGATAGCAGACTACAGAATACAATATGATGTATAAAAATGTAGTTAGCTAGGTTGTGTAAAATAAATAGATTTATTATTGTATATTCACTTCTTACAAAGGGTTTTGTTATGAATAGAAGATCACAAAGGCACATTCAAATGTGGCTTTTACCGTTATCCACCAACATTATGTTTTATAGGTTGAAATGTTATAATAATTATCTATAAAATATATTTCGGATTAGGGTTTTTTAAGATTGTGATAGGTTAGGTTAGAACCAAGATACAACTTGAAACTTCAATTGCATTATGTAGGTAGTGAAAAAATAGCCGTGTAACGGAAAGGTACCTTTTCAGAGTTTTCAAAAATGTTGAAACGCAATTTTGCACACTACTTAGTCTCCTGAAGTTAACGTTTTATTCACTCTCGAACAAGTAGAAGGTGGAAAATCTTTTTTCCCGTTTTAGCGAATTTCCCTATAGGGAAGTAGCTATTACCGTAGGTGGCATGGTAAGACCTAGGCCCGGGACCGATTTACTTTTTCATTTTGATGTCCCCAGAGGCCAAAAACACCATTCGTTCAAATATATATATATATATATATATATATATATATATATATATATATATATATATATAGATTTATATATAGATATGTGTCCGTGAACGCGATAACTTGAGTAATTTTTGTCCGATTTTGATGAAATTTGGTTTAAAGATGTAAAGCGGGATAAACTTGAATGAGTTCGCGAACCAGTATGATCGGACTATGGGAACAGGGGTTTATGGGGGGTTTTATGGGGGTAAAAATAGGTTTTTCCCATTTTTGACCCTAAAAACACGAACTTTCACAATTTCTTTCTAAACCTTTTTGTAGAGCTTAAAAAACAAATAATTTAGTATATGGAAGCGTTATTATGCGCCTAATGGTTACGGAGAAAATTTTAAAAATTATAATTTTAAAATTCCCATGTTATTCTTATGGAGAATAAGTCAACTGTTGTAGTTTGCTTGTTTATGAACATATTTTGATCAAATTTGGAAAATACATTAATTCCTTACTAAACTATAGTACCTATTAACATTTTACATTAAAAAACACTTCTTTACCCTCCCTACTGCAGCAAACCTAAGTACTCGTTAAACTAATTCTATTTAAATAAGAAATAAATGTGATATTTTTAGTGTAAATCCAATCAGGCAAATGGAAATTCGGTAAGTCTGCAGGTTTGCTGCGACGGGGGTATTTTATTCAATCTCCGTTTGAATTCCCAATCAACAAATTTAAGTCATTAAAGACTATATGCAACACAGCAGACGCACAGGCAGAGTTCGTCTATGTCTGCTGATTCCACAAGACCAATTAATTATAACTAGCTACAAAATTATAAGTTTATTATGTTCGTTTTGCTAGTTGTTGTATAATTCATCATTAAGTTCATAACTTTGTTAATTTTTTTCTTGTTTTGATTATTTTATGTTGTAAACTTTATTAAGTTTACAACAACTTAACTTTATTAAATGTTTACATTTTTTAAGTATAATATTTTATAGTTAAAAATATAAACATTGTACTTTGTAGCAAATTTAAGGGAACAAATAATACATTCATTCATTCCCTAATAGCAAGTTTTACATTATTCATAAATGATACTGTAGTATCAACAATTGAAATTAGTAATTTCAGATAAAAGAAAGTATAAAGTAAAAATATCGTTTTAAAGATATAAAAAATGACGTGCTCATGTAATCATATAAACATCTATGTTAATAGTAACGTAACTGTGGCCTATGTATGTAATACGTACATAGTAACCTGCATATAAATATTGTTGATACCTTGGGAATAGCAAATCACGCGAATTACGAGGGATTTTCTTTTAAAGTATGCAGGATTTGTGTAGCTTTTGCAATCAAAGTTGTTGTAATATTCCGAATGGGTATCCATACACATCATACCATTTGAACTGTATCAATTCATTCGACACGTTTATTTGATCCAATCAAGGAAATATTTTTGGATTGATGTGGTCCAGCAACACCACTAACCGCCCCTCCCCTCCTACTGTGTACACAAAGCCCAGCTGTACAGGGTGATCAGCAATCTTCTATATTCAGAGAATAATAGTTCACACGTCAGAAGCCGTGGCAACCCCGCTGGCACTAAAATCGCTTTAATTTTAGCCTCCACGTTTCCTCCATGTCTTAATTTGGCGTTTTTGTCGTGGTTCCAGAAAGGGAGGGTCGGTTGCGCCAGGGATATTTCGTGCCGCGTTGCGTGGTTGGCAGCGCCGATCACAGCTGACTGTAGGCCTTGAGCTCAACAGCTGATTGTCGATAACTGTCATGGCCGCGCACAGACTCAGTAACTCAAACTTGGGATTCATTTACTTTCAAAGGCCATTGACCCATATGTGCACCCACTGCGTCCCTGTAAAGACTACAACTGACAACACTATACAACATTGTTACCGTCCTTGCATCACTGTATACTAATTGAAGGTCTGCTCTTAGCTCATTGCCAGAGGAAACACGATTCTAGCTAGGCTTTTAAGATTACACAAATAATCACTTTAAGAGTAGAACTGAGTTTACAAAAAATGCAGTATGTTCAATTACATTTTGCTACTCATGGACTGAATAACGATTAGAATATGTCAGTTTTGTGTTAGAACACTGGATTCTTAGATCAAACTGCATAATATAAATATATTTCTGTTATCATTATTCAAAAATCTATAAGCAATTACAGTATATTAAGTTCAAAAATAATATTTTTATTTCGTATTCCTTCTATTCTGTCCCAATAATGTATTTACGTATGTCTAATTGTGTAATGTATTCTTATCATTAATGGGTTACAGTACTAATGGCTTGTTGCCGGATACAAGTAATTCGTTAAATGGAGATGAAACATTGATTAGACTGGAAATCGGACATTAAAAGGAAAACACAATAAGTTTGTGGTAATAAATTTTACCTATTAACTAATAAATATGGTAATATTATGGTATATAGCTTGGGATTTTACCTTCAGAAAATATTTATAAGTGTTCATCGGTTTCATTAGATTAAAGTGAATTTTTTACTGCAAAATAGAGAGAAGATAACCCATGATGAACCGCATTCCCTTGAACCGTGGTACAACAAACAAAGTGAATCACAGCTGTTTCGTTTCTAAACATTGATAAAATAGTTTCTGTTATTAGGAGTATCAATGTTATAAATGAAATGCATGTCCGTAAACAGCCAAGTTGTTTTTAACTAGTTATTTGTATAATCTAGAACTGTATGGTTTCAAAAATATGTTAAATTAAATAGGGAAAACTCGGGAAACGGAGCGAGTGCCGTTCTATTCTTTTTTGCCGTTGGCAAACACTGTCAAAACCGTCAGATAGGCCCGAGTGCCGTTTGATTCCCTAGAGCGTAAGAGTAATTTAGGGGAGGGGTATTAGTGGAAGGTAATGTAGTGGGCAGGATAACGGAGACCGGGTTTCTTAGCTGCCTAATATCGATTCGATTAGTAAATCTCATTCATTTGGTTAGGTTAGGGTTATAACAGTTTCATTTTATCCCTAAAACAAATTTTGCTCATCCCCCCTGGTCGATCTTTTCACCCCCATACCCGCCGCACCATGGAACCAGTCACTGATACCTGGCTGGCACTCGGCCCGCCAAGCCTAGGCTGTAAAATGACCCTCGTCAAAGTGTTTAGGCAAAAGGCACTCGGCCCTGCACTCGGAAAACTGAATACATTCGTAAAAAATGATTAAACAGTTTATAAAAAATGGTTTGAATACTAAATGTTCTAAAACCGGACGCATAAATTATGAAGTTCTGAGTGTAGACCTATAATAGTAAACAATAATTCTGAGGGATATTAAATAACCACTTTTGGTAAACATGGACCTCAAAGGACTCGCGTTGACTTTCTAAATATCACTGCGACGAGTATTTAACATGAAGTAAATATAAAGCTAAGACTGAAAATTCACCAGCCATTGCTAGTTAATTTGAAAACTTGCATCTACATTCTGCGAATTTAGTAATTTATTACATAGTTAAAAATTCAACATAATGCGTGCAGATAAAGTCTGCAAAACTGCCCTCTCCCCTTACTGATGTTGGTGAAAAAATATCTATTTTCAAGGAGGGTTCGTTGACCTCCATAGTATTTCAACAACCAATGGTTTTTATCTTGACCCCTCTTGTAGGTTTTAACGTTCTGGTGTAATTTTTGAATTGCTAAAAAATCTGCAATAATCCAATACAGCCCTTGAACAGTATTGCATAATACAATTACTGTAGGCAACACATCTCGTCTCGACAACAACTTAACTAATTGTTTATCAAGACACACGAGCCGATACCTGTAAAAAATAAAGTTCTGCTCTTCACTTCCGGGTCATACATAACGTGATGTCCTGTGTGGTTACCTATTTTTAATAGTTTTAAGTACAACTTACATTCCCGTAATTTTTATTTGTGTTGTTACTAACGACTCCCACTTGAAAAATGCTGTTTTTGTATTGCACTACCGGATGATGCAGTAACAGAAAACATGTGAATAATCACGTACTGTAGTAGTTAAAGTAAACAGCATATATTAGTCAACCTTTGAACCTCTCTGTTGGAGCAATATTTGTACAGACTCGGAGGCGAAGGACACAGACAACAAAGGGACGTTTCCTTTGTTCCCAGGAATGTACTTCTCTGGATTTAACTGCGTGCCTTCCAAACAATCGATTCAAACTAGCTGCTGGCTGCTGTGTGTTGCGTGTGGCAGGCAAACCCTTGAAGGCGCTTAAAAATACATTGCTCTCCCTGCTTTCAATTGGATTGTAAATACAGTCAATTTTAATTTAGTTTTTGCTCTATTCACGTTTTCTCCATATTGGTTGATCAGTGAGATTTATTTTTGACACCTAAATCTAATGCACAATATGTTATTTTATTTTGCTTTTAGCGAATTTCCCTTTAGGGAAGTAGCTATTACCGTAGGTGGCACGGTAAGACCTAGACCCGGGACCGATTTACTTTTTCATTTTGATGTCCCCAGAGGCCAAAAACACTATTCGTTCAAATTTTTATATATGTATATATATATATAGACTTATATATATATATATATATATATATATATACGTCCGTGAACGCGATAACTTGAGTAATTTTTGTCCGATTTTGATGAAATTTGGTTTAAAGGTATAAAGCGGGATAAACTTGAATGAGTTCGCGAACCAGCACGATCGGACCATGGGAACGGGGCTTTACGGGGGGTTTTATGGGGTAAAAATTGGTTTTTCTCACTTTTGACCCTCAAAACACAAAATTTCCCAATTTCTCTTCAGACCTTTTTAAAGAGCTTAAAAAAACCAAATAATTTAGTATATAAAAGTATTTTTGTTCGATTATTAGTAACAGAGAAAATTAAAAAAATTGTAAATTTAAAATTCCCATGTTATTCTTATGGAGAATATTGTCAAATGTTGTAGTTTGCTTGTTTATGAATATATTTTGATCAAACTTGGCAAATGTATTTATTTTGTACTAAGCTATCAATATTTTACTCAAAAACACACTTTATTAGTTTCCTTGTAGCAGCAAACCTAGGTACTCTTTAAACCTAATGTTATTAAAATATATTTAACTGAAAATCAATTCAGACAAATGGAAATTCGCTTAGTCGGCAGGTTTGCTGCGGCGGGGGTATTTCATATTTGTTTGTCATTTAGCGTAAAAGTAAAACTGGCTTTTTATAACCTAATTTGTCATCTGAACTGCGTCGCCAATTTTTTATAGAATTTAATTAGTTAATTTAATGTATTTCGTTTATAAAAATATTGTTATTTTTTTACCTCAAATGTACACGTTTTATACATTACATCGCGATAGACAAGATGATTCCAAGAATAAATTTGTTGCACGTGTTGGTGCAAGTATATATGACATACAGTTTTATGAAAAAATATAATTAGGCCTACTTGACATTAACCTCAAACTAACATTTTAATTAATTTTGGTTTTATAATAAACCATTTACGTAACTGATTTAGCAACGTTAACTGAGATAGTAATGTAGAATGTAAAAATATAGGTAGTAATAAGAGTTAATTTGTAAAAACACGTTATAAAATGCCATAAGACTTTTGACATTGAAGTATTTTTTTATACTCGCTCCAGAAATGCATTTAAAATTACGTTATGACATACTCCACAAAGAAATCCTAGTTAAAACTAGAAGTTAACCATTCCGAGCTTAAATTAATCAACTCAATTTGTTTTCCTTAAACACATTGTTTATGGATATATTTTGGTCTAACTTAACAAATTTATATACTTTATACTAAGAACAGCTCTGAATTATTTTTACGGTGATTTTATGTCTCAAAGTCAAAGGATAAGGTAGATTGATAGTTTTAAACACTGTTCTAATGTGTTATTCAATCCCTTCCAATAACATAGCTTTACCACCTTTTTATCTTTTGTGGTGGATTTAAATGAGCTGTCTTTTGTTGGAAAGATAATTGTGTATTTTACTCTTCTGCAATTGATAGGTTTAGGTTCATAAACTAATCTTCTTCATACATTTTTAAACTCGTGTACCTTTTAATAGTAAAAGGTACTATTGTTTCTCATTTTTCCTTGATACCTCCCCAAACTTGTACATCAATGTTTTTTACTTTTGCTCTTAACTAGAACATGTGTACCTTAAACATATTTTTTCTTTCATTTTATACTTAACATACCCTTGAAATTGTATTCCTTGTATCACTGATTCTATCTGTTCCTTCTTAATTTATCCTGAACCTTGAGTAACTTTTATAACTGTTTATAACTTTTACTATTTATACTTTCCAGAACTTGTCCATCTTTTACAAAATTTTCTATAATTCCTACTTCACTTATTGTGGAACCTATATAACCTGTCTCACTGTTTCTAACATTCCCTTTTAATATTCCCAATCTTGAAACGTGTGTACCTTTTATCTCTTCAAGCTTCGTCCACACATGGCAATTTGCCTGCGGAAACGTTGTCTGCCGACTGTCTCCGGAGTGTTGCTATTTTATCTCCAGTAAGTCGGCCAACTGTCGGTGTTTCTGGAGACAAAATACAGTATTTTCTGTTTCCCGTTTGAATGGGAAACACGGACACAAGAGACCTCAAGTCTGCATGTGTGGACGTGTCTGGAGACAGGAGACTGGATACAAGCCGAAGGTGTTCAACATTCAGCCCATTTAGTTAGACTGCAAAGCGGTAATATTAAGATTTTTGGGTGGTAATAAAAGAGCTGGATTGAGTTTCTTGAAAGTTTTGGAATTAGTTTTCAATGATTATCATTATATAACATTTTATTGAATCGGTCGTCTTTTCAAGTTTGAAATCTTAAGACCAACAAATCCCAGAAAAATTTAAATATCTTTAGAAGTCAACCTTGTGAAGATCCTAAATCCTCCACCTAATCTGAAGGTCTGATAGAAGATTGCCATAGTACGAACCTTGCTCGAGAAAATGTTGGGTCCATCATCATCTCTTCCTAGATTCATTAGGCCCATGGTTCAGAAAAATAAAGCCTGTACAGGATATAATTACGTTCTCCTCAGTCACCATACCAACAAACATGGAAACACTGGCTGGCTAGTGTGGACGCAAAACACATCGGAAACTTTTATCCGAAACTGTGTTGACAGACTGTCTGCCGACTCAGTCTCCATGTGTGGATTAGGCTTTATATACCTTTTATCTTTGTTTCTGTCTTTTCCTGCCTCTTATTCAGGAACTCATGTGCATTGTTTTCTGTCCAGGAACCCAGGAGAGATGCATTGCTCAAGGATGGAGGATGGGGTGGAGGCTTTTGTAGAGCTGGGGACTCTGATAGTGGAGGGGAGGTTGCCAGCTGAAGGAACAGCTCGGGGGTACAATGAGGGACCACACTGTCCACGAGCCCCACCAACACCACAGCTCAACCCACACCAATGTGATCCAGCTGACTTCTTGGTACATCTTAACTTGTTTACTTCCAAAAAAGTGTTTCCAGGGTGTCTAAAGATCCTCAAGTTCCCTTCCCAATACTTCAGTTTTGTCTTGGATATTCCCCAAAACCACATAATTTTATATTGTATCCCTGATTCCTTATAACTTAATGTAAATCTTTCAACTTGTTATCAAAGCAGTACAAATCTTCTGAACCAAGAGCTACATGCTGATTTGGTAAAGGTTTTTTCTTTGTGAGTTTGAGCACTAGAAGAGTATGGTTAGTGGTAGGCCTATATACCTTTAAAATGTTTAATTTAACGTACACAAGAAAGGCATATTGTTAATATATATAGGTTGATTTTGTTGTAAAAAAACATATTGTATATCAAACTGTAATTTGAGAAAGTAAATTTAATGTGAATAGAAAACAAGGTAGTTAACGAACCAACAATTGTTGTGAGCTGACAATAGAGTGTATAAAATGCATTATAATTTTATGTGACATAAGTAAATTTCACCAAATTTGCTGCTGTAGTATAAAAGTTCCCTAAACAACTTATAATTTACTTATAAAGTAGTTGAAAATTCATTAAAAAACCCCTGATTTTTGTATCGGACCTTGTATTTGAAAAATGCAATATATCTGGTGGTTTTGTTAAATACATAGTTCGAATATACTATTGGTATGACTTTTTGTAGGTTCCAAAAAATAATATTTTCAAAACTAACAGAATGGGAACACCATTCTCATGCATATACCTATCAATAAACCACTGGTTATGTCTGTAAAAATAAGTGTTTTGTAATGTAAACTATTTACATTTATTGCATTATTATCTTTGTACCTTTAATTGATATTACAACTGTCGTAAGATGGCACTTGACTATGCAGTAAGTAGTTTGTGTTACTCTACTTGGCAACAAGAGCATTGGAAATGTTTTAAACTGTTGACAGATTAAAGGCTTTACAGCATCCCTCATATAGGGGATTAACAGTTCAGAAATATTTCTTTGTTTAGTTGTTTAAACATTTTGAAGATATGAAGTGTATTTTGCCACATCTAGTACTGAACTAGGATATGAATGTATTAAATTTACTCTGGTTTGTGTGAAACTAATAAAATAATGACTGAAAAATTACTCACAGTTATATCAGGAAAAAAAAAATCAGTTTTGAAAACTATTCATACTTACAGATCTTCTACAACCCCTTTCTTTTCCCTGTGGCTTTTCGAGGATTGAGAGTGGAATAAAATTAACACAGTTATTACCTAATTAAAATTCACAACTAAAGAACCAAAAACACAACTATATAGGTTTAAATTAACTCGGCTACTGTGGAGCGATCCAATCAAGTTATTTCTCAAGCATTGCTCGATAGAAGCTAAGGTAAATTAACCTATATTTTTGCTAATTTTTGACTATCCAGTGATCATACCATCATGAAACCAAAAAAATAAGGTTCACAACTAAGCAAAATATATAACGTAGTGTGTGTGTCCTGCAGTGTATGAGAGCCGAGAGATTACGCAAGCATCTGTCACTGCTGTGTAACAACGCTGTGCCAATGTGTGTGGAAGTATTACTGTGTCCTTTGTGTCCTTGTGGAACTGAGCGAGCACGTAGTCCTGAGGTTGCTAACATCCCTTCGTCTTCCGATCTCTTGCTGGAGCAATGGACCGTCTCTGTTGTACACATCAGGTAACCCAACTTGAATTTGGTTAGACTCATATCATAATAATATGGGAATTTTGTATGTAACTAGAAGTTTAACAATGTAAACTTAATTAAGTTAACCTAGCCTCAGTCGTTGTAATCTTAGAAAGATGCATATTCCAGTCTCTTCAAACTCTTGCTCAAGCGATGTCTCTATGGTGGACGTTAGGTTATCCAATCCACTGTGGCTAAGTACAGAAATGTAATATTCAGTATTTCCAGAAACAAAAGAAAAAGCCCCCTTACCGCAGTGAGAAAATCTTGTTTCATCGTGCATGCATTTTGTAAATAATCCTGAGTGATTTTTATTACATATCATATCAAATTAAGAGGGTTCTTTAAGCTATTTAGGGGAGGGGGGGGGTTGGGTTAGTTTTTTATATGGATAGCAGAAAAAAAAGGAAATCAGATGTCCAATTTCATGATTCTGTTTTAATCCCGCACATGGTCTACAAATCCCGTTTTTGGGATAAAAACCTGCGTATGGAAACACTGGTACCACCAGGACTTTCTAATATAACCAGAAGTAAGCAAAACTTAAACTTAAAATCAGCTATCCTAACCTAACTAATCTTTTGTCAGGTATATGTCGGCTATTGTAATTTCAGAAGGATAAGTATTCATTTGGAACTCATGATATAGCTAATATGTTTAATAGGAATATTTATGTCAATGAAATTAAATATATTTTATATGAGACTGTGGAATAGACAATCAAAAGCCTCTAGAACTTTGTTCTTAAATTAATCGCTAACAATTACCAGGGATAAGAGTACTTACCAATATTTTTCCAACAAATCTACTTTTTTCTCTTTACCAGTAGCCTAATTGAAACTTTATTTTTATGTTTATTGTTTCACTTTTCTCTTGTTATTTCAACAGATTTTTATCGCTAAACTCAAATCAGCACTTGTTAATATTTGCAATGAAGCCATGAAAATATATTTAAGACATGGTTTCAAAGTATTTGGTCCTTGGTACACATTAGGTTCCGCTAAATCATTGCACTGCTAATCTGATCTAATTGGGACTGAACTTAAGTTCGGATTATGAAACTTCAGATTATGCACAAATATGTTTACTTCCGTACTATGTGCTCGTAATGGCACAATTAATCAGTTTGTAATGCTAATTTTGAAATCTTAACGGATTACAATAATTTACTGTTAGGGAAAATGTTAAGACACTCGAGTTTGGAGCTCTACAGAGAAGCTCCTCAGAAAAACACGGAGTGCTTTACATTTTTCTTTGTTTTATTCTATGTATAAAAAAAAAAAAAACATGAAGTACAGAGCTCATTTTGATGTTAACTATTTATTCCTTGTTTTTTCACCAACTTTCAAATTATTTACAAAATAAAACTGTTTACAGTAAAAGTCTGCTAATCTAGCAATAGTCTTTAGGTCTTAAATATTTTTTGAATGCTATTTTAGTTCATATGTGTGCGTTTGACAGAGCCAGGACCAATCATCATGTCAGGAGTTATTGTAAGCCTCATTGGGAGCAATTGGCATACTACAGGATCAGTCGAAAGAATCACCTTTCATAGGCATACTTAGAATAAAACAAAGAAAATGGTTATATACCTCCGTGTTTTTCTAAGTAGTTCATTTACTTTTCAGTAGAGCACAAAACTCAAGTGTCTAAAACTTTTTCCCTCAACAGTAAAGGCAATTACTGGTACCACCGGTGTTTTGGAAAAGTACCAATACTGAGCATCAACTTCAAAATGTCGGTACCAATACTTCGGTACAAACAGGGCATAAGCCTATTGGTGGCATGGTCTATTGATGACGGTATTTACTGCATCCTCGGGCAGATTGTGTGAGCGGTGATGAAGAACAGGACCTGAAACGGTGAAATAAGTGGCAATGTCATTTGCTCCTACGTAGTGGATGGAGCGAACCTACAGGCAGAACTTCTTTACACCATTAAGTTGTGAAATATGTGAAGGCAAAAAGATAATACTTTCGACCAAAAATGCTAGTTTGAGCACCCGTTTGATTACTGTAGTGCTCAACCTACAGCTGCTCAAGTTGCTGTCAAGTGCTTATCTTGTTATTTTTTTATCAAACCAAGGAATTTCAGTCATTCTTCTGTTTTGCAGGAATGCTGCTTGAATATTGACTTGATCCTTAGCTAATTTGTTTGATTAATATCTTGTCGTTAGTCAGTGTTATTAAAGGCTTTAAATTTAGCCTAGACCTCAGATAAGACAGTCATGTGATAAAAATAACAACTGGTAAAACATTAATAAATATGGGTTATCATTGGAAGAAAAGGGTTTTGTAACGTCAAATGTCTGATTTGAAGCTTACTTACATAAGCATGAAATCGCAACCAACAGTAAAAATAAATAAATACAGTGTTCACAAAATCCTGTAAGGATTTCAGCCTTTAACCCTAGAATGCCCGTCTATCACTATAACGCGAGAGCTCGTGCAGAGTAAATATTTACTCTAACAAGTTTTATTAGATTTGTCAAATAAAACAACAAGTAATTTATTCTGAACACATTATAAACCTTTGTATTTATATTGGCTATTCCTATTTTGTATTTTTGTCTATTCCCTTGTACAAAGAGTGGTCAATGACAATTAAACTCTTGACACTAAATAACAAATTTATTTTTACAAGATGAATATGCCATCTTAAAAATATTAAAGTATAAAATTTTCTTGGTACGAGTAATATTTAGGTCTGGATAGTAATATATCAGTAACCACAATCAGCTTTGGTTAGGAATCGGAAGATTTGGACTCTACGGGAGTTTTAGGGGTGATGCTTTTAGGACTGAGAAAACTTTTATTTTCATGGGGTAGAATGCTTGTTTGCGCTTCTGCTAACTCAGATTACTAACTCAGATTACTCAGATACTTACTCAGATTACTTAGATTAGATTACTCAGGTGGCTAACTCAGGTTAGCCGTAGTCTCAATTATGGTACCATTTTCTTAAGTTAACAGAAGAAGATCTTTTTAAGAAAATCAACCCATATTGAATGTAAAATCCACAAGGGCATATATTTGCTTCCAAACCTCCAACCTAGATTATCCGTCTCCTTACCTAATATTTATCCCTCGTAACAATTTATTACAATCTCATGAATGTTCCAGTGACGAGCCGTGTAACATGAGTATGCGCAGTCTGCTACAAGCTGTGCGCTCGCAGCTTCACTTCTCTCAGTTGTCTGCCTGGTGGAGCAGCAGTCGCGGCTCAAGACCTATCAATGTCTGCTACAGAGTAACCCTGCCAGAGCGAGCTTTTGTGTCACACTTTTCTCGACCCCCCCAACATCACATCTTCCCTCCAGCTGCTGTGGGGCCTAACACTCAACTTAAGGTAAAAAAAGGCAATACAGTAGACTCCCTCTTATCCGGACACCTTTTAACCGGACTACACCCAATGGAAATGACATCTCTTTAACCAGATTATCGTTAATCAGCTCATCGCTTTAACCGGACTAGATCGGCAGGAAGTGGGCGGTACTGAAACGACTGTTCTCGTGGGGAATATTTGAGACCAGTGATCACATGTCTAAATACAATGCTCTCCTAAATTTTATTCAAATACTGTATACAGTATGCATTTAAACGGTCCGTTTAACCGAGTTTTGGGGGACGTCGGTTTAACCGGAAAAACCGTCGTCCGAACTGGCCTCGCTCTCAAAGAGTCCGGATAAGAGGGAGTCTACTGTAGTTAGTTTTTTGTGCTAATAGTGAGCAAAGTGGTACTTTTTAAACTAAATAAAACTGTTAAGGCACTCAATAAGCCTTGTGGGTAAATTTTAATGAGTTTTTGGAATGTGACAACGACAACTAAAAAGTTATTGTACCCAACAAACGTACTTAAAACATTGAGGTTGTTGACATTGTATTTTAAGTAGATTCCCTCATATCTGTCAGGTGCCGGATGGTGTTATAGTTAGAAAAAGTCAGATATAGGATATTCAAAACAAAAGAGATAAACCATTAAAATTGGTCTGAAAAGCAATCACGTTGTTATACTTATCAAGCCTTGCACCATATAAGTATAAATTCAGGGTAATGATTGAGCTCAGTCTGATTCTACCCATATTAGATGATCTGTAGATCAGATTTAGAGGAGATCGTATGACGTAAATTAACTTAAACATTCATAACTTTATATCTACTGTGTGTAGGCAAACCTAATTTCTTCATGTAATTAGTTGGAATCAACTTTCTGTGGTTTTTTTCCAAATGTATACAACCCTAATATGTTTGAACTGTATTTCCATGTAACAGCCATTTGTACCATCCATTTAAATTTATAGTCGTTACAAATTTATTAGTTTGACTTTTTTCTAAACTTCATGATGTGAGGATTATTCTGGATCATGTTTATAAATATTGTAAAAAGGTTAAAATACCTGTTACTGCCTAGTGATTCATCTGCCCTATACAATTGGACTACGCGTTTTGATGTAAATAAATCATCATGGTCTCATCTTAAAGAAATCTAAACCATTGTTGAGATGGTTTACACTTCTTAAGCTGAATTGAAACATGTAGCCCAATATAGCCTTTTTAAATATTTGTTTGTAATCCTTAGTAAGTAATGTTTTGAAATTAGGTTGTCAAAATATATTTTACCTTCCCCCGGAACGCTGTGTTTTCATGCTTAATGTGCGCAGGTATCGGTGAGGACTTTACCACGCAGTGATGTTCCGCCAGTGGTGGCATGCGCCTCGTGCACTCCAGACAACAACGTGCGTAAGAGATCCATCGGTTTGGAACAACCCCTGCTTGGAGAGAGCCTTCTAGACCCCCCTGGTCCATCCTCTGCTTCCAGAGCTCATGGTAAGTTTTCATACCTTTTAAACTATATTTTGACCAATCTTATGCCGCCGCCACAGTTTGTGGGTCTGCAAGAGATGATTATAGTTTGGTAGCTGAATGGTTGTAGTGCAATCAAAAGGTTGCCCGTTTGATCCTGAGAAAAATCAAAAACGTTTTTATGGTTCAAAACTGGACCCAGGTGTTCTTGAGCATTGAGCTTTAAATAAATGGTCTTGGTTAAAGAATCAGTTGGACTTAGTCGGTAACAAAGCCACACGTGGCATCTAACTCCGCTCTATCTGCACTCATATTTGGGTGAAATATGCCCAGTTGCACCCCCATGTAATTGGTAATGATGTGAACTAATGTAAAAAATGTTTTTGAATGGAGCCCTTGTATAAACATAAGGTATCAATGTAAAGTGACAGATACTTTCTGAGGCAATCAGTGTTTCCACGGTCTGGAATGTATTGTATATTTGCATATTTATTTTGTTGTTTTTGATCTTTGTTTTTTGAAATTTAGGATCTGGTTAAGAGTTTTTTGTACCTTATATGGTTGTAAGCTGTGTATCTTGTCCACAATTCTTGCTACAACTGGGAAACGACTCAACTGTTGTGAATCGCAGGATAGACACCCCATCCATCCTAAGCTGTTTGTTTAAAGACTACTGTGCAAAGTGTTGCTAGAGGGTTTAATTTTCAATTCAGGGCCATGTAGCAACTGCATCGTTGATTGTCAGTAGTAATAGTCAATTATTCTAAAAGGTTGATCTTTTTATATAACATGCAACTTATTTAAAATAAAAGCTTGTTTTATAGTTGTACTTTTTGAATCTGATGTGATCGGTTATCAACCTTGATACAAATACAACGAAAGGTACACAAATTGCATGTATAGCAATTTTTTAAAATTTAACCATACAATTTTCATTATAACAGTTACCGGTATTGATGGTGTTGGTTGTAGCACAAACCCAGTGTTCGATTTGCGGTGGAACGGCGTTTCGGTACCTCTCTTTTGTGAAGATAAAAATATTGGCATAAATAGGTACTGATCACATTAAATAGGTTACAGTTCCGGCACCTAATTTCTTACAAATCGAGCACTGCATATAGGCCTACCTGTATTTTAATCTATATTTAACATGATGATACTGTTGTCATTAACATGTAATACTTTCCTTCAATGTTTGTACTGAACATGGTCTCATGCTTAACCTCCAATAAAAGAACGACTGTGTATCGTATGGTCCCTCTCACACAATCATGTTCGTTGACATCACACTTGCAGGTGGAAAGGAACTGACCGCAGTTTGTGTTTAAACTTGATGTTATTTACCCAAAGTTAGGACAGTGATCATGTAGTGTTTCATGTTACAGCAGGTTTATGCAAATGGCACACAGGCAGTCCCCCCTCCCCTCCAAGACGCAGACCCTCTCGTCAGGTCATGACTCGTCGCTGTGATAAACACACTTCCTCTCTACACATACTGCCCCTACCAGGTGGTCAACATAACTATGATTATAGTTAGTCCACTCACTTTAGTTAGTAAAGCCTAAATATTAACCTCTGTAAATTACGCTTCATCTTTTTCCCTTTGTTTTCTCTCTCCATGGTCTTCCTTCAGATCTCTCAAGGCCTTCTATTCCTCTTTTCCAATTCCCTGTTGGTTCCAGTACAATCATTTCAGGCTATGCTCTTATTTACCCTCCTCATTAGTCTATATGTCCAATTCACCTGAACCTCTTTTACTTTATTGTTTCTCTAACATGATTCTGGCATAGACTAACCAAAACAAGTAGACTTCTCATCCCATTGTACATTTTGAAGCTTGTTTTTTGTGTCTTGTTCATATTGGTGACACTGATTGCTAGTGTCAACAAGATTTTTTTCTGTTATTTTAGGGACAATTTCATGATTTGTGGATCACTATTTAGTTAAATAACTAGGGGATAAGTCATTGTTTATGATTAGATCGTTTTATTTGGTTAAACTGGGTTTATATGATTAAATTGACAAGAAACAAACTGTAAGTCAAACTAAACACAACCTCTACAGTGTACCGAACAGAACTAACAATAAAATTGTCTCAAGCTGAACTGTAAGGATGAGAAATCTACTATAGGAGTAGGTTTTATCTACGATTCTGGTCACATTTTTGCAACAATTCAGCATGTGTAATGGTGTTCTAAAAGTAGAAATTTAACAATCCATCTTAGTTACTTGTTTAAAAAACATGTAGGCTAATTTAAAAATTACTTAAATATCCAAAAGGAGGTTCTTACCTTGTGCATACTTTGATTTATTTATTCATTTTTAAGGTATATTTTGATGCCTATTTTGCATCCTCTTATATATTAAGTTAAGTCCTCTTTTGATTAAACACAAAATAGTTGGATGAAAACTAACAAATATAGGCAAAAATAACTAGGTCTAAATGAAAATTGGGGTTAGGTTGGGATATTTGTTTTATGTATTTTTCATTCACAATCACTCCAGATTAGATACACAGTTTTTTGAAAATTATGATTACTCTTTTTGAAGGGAAACATTGACAATTTTATTTTCAACACTTTATGTTTGGAGTTTGTTCAAGATTTATTGTAAGCTTGGCAAAATTTTGCTAAACGTTATTTAAGTTTACTTCTCAATTTCATTTAGTGTTACTAAGTTTTACTCGAGTATTACTTAGATTTACTTAAGATTAATCACAATTTTGGAATAATACACACAATAAGATTTTCCTTTTTAAAGCTATACAGGATAAAGTATAAAAACTCAACAGTTGCACATAATGGATCCTATTCAAAGAACGTGAGTGTGTTGCTAGCCTAGTGGTTAGTGTCTTGCACTTCGATGCGGGAGAGACGGGTTCAATTCCCGGCACATCCAATAAACATTTATTCTCTCGTGACCTCTCTTATGAAATGCCAGTGGCAAAGAAAAAAATGAAAAGAAAGTAACTTGGCAATTATAAGATTGAAGCTACGCTGTCATTTAGTTTCAATCAATGAGGCCCAAGGAGTAGCCTAATCCGTAGTTGGTTATTGTAAAAAGTGTAGGCCTAGGTATGATATAAACTTACAATAAAATGTGCACTTCCTAGTCTATAATGTTAACATTTCATGTTATATTGCACTTGACGGCCTAAGTCTAACCAAAATGAGTAACCTACCGAGAGTACACAAGAGACTAGTACTAGTTACCTACTAATTTACCTACCTATTAACTATTAAAAAAATAGTATAACTCTAAAGAGATAGTCAAGAACAAATCTACAAACCTTGATTGAGTAATGTAACCCTAGGACTGCCCTGATCTGATTTATGCTTGGTGCCCTGGCAATTTTGGCAATTTTGCAGAGTTTTTTTTTAACAGTTCGCAGTGCCTAAAGTACTGTTGATAACCTAGGTATTCATACTGGTTTTGTTCAGAAAAGAAAGGAGATTTAGAATAAAATAAAATATCAGGAATTCCTGTTAGCCTGTTGGTGTTTTTTTTGTAAAATTTTAAAAAAGTAAAAAAAATGGATAATTTTCAAAATGCAGGGGCCTAGCATTTTTACAGACAATCTAAGATATATAAAAACTAGGCAATTTATTTCCCTATAAAAATATAATCAAAAGTATACAGCTTATATACAAAAGTTATTATATTATTAAAGGTAACAATACATTTATTCAGAATAATGTCATATTGTACAAATAATAACTTTTTATGACTTTATATGACTTGAAAAACAATATTTTTGTTTTTCCGAAAACAAAAATAGTTAGGCCGATTCAAAGTTAGATCTAATTTTTGTACTTTACTATAATATGATAAATATTACATGTATTAGTAGGAAATATATATATATATATATATATATATATCTATATATATATATTTATGAACAAGAAAATATACACATATATACAGAAATATAAACAAATAAATGTTCCAGAAGCATTATTCTGGCGTGAGACACACATACGATTGTAGGCTAGGCTAGGATTTAGGTCCAGCTTATAATATGCCCATAGGCATAGGCATAAGGCATAAGGCCTAAGGCATAGGCATAACCCCTAAACAATCACTATTTCAATAACACAAATTTGGACAAAAATAATAATACTTACCAAGCGTAATATGGATAAATACTACTACTAACTCATACACCACCTAACAATAGGCCTACCACTTTTTTCACACCAAAACACTAACCTCTGATGAAAATTAGCACAGATAATAATGTAGCTGTACTGAAAACCTAATTTACATTCCGGCGAGCAGAACACAAACAACTTGTTTTTCTAGTTACAACTAATGTGTAACCTGAATCTCAATACTGAAAGACACCAAAACATAGAGATAGAACGTTTTCTTAGCTTCAAATAGGTATGGCTCTCATCACTATGTCAATAATCAACATATTTATTCGTGATATAGAAACCACCGTTTGGACGGCGGTTTGGGCAAAATGGCCAACTGACAAAACAGCTGATTTCAAATAAATATTTTTCAGACTTCCTAACGTCATATAACAAAGTTCTCTATACGAAAATAAAGAACAACTCAAGATCTTTCCAATGGTACCAACCACTTCCTGTTTATGCAAAATTACTACTTGTAGATTTTTTTCAAAACGTGTTTTATGAGATTTTGTCGATCGCAGCTTGAAAATTTTAACGCGCGCAAAATATCGTTCAAATGATAATAGCTGTTAATAATAGCTGTCAAATAATAATAAATTGATCTGTTAGTGTTACAAGGTTCGTTTATATATGAAAATAAAAGTTCAGAATCTCTTATTTCCAACGGTATCAAAATTATTACGCTTCTGGATCATTTTCATTGCGTAATAAGCGTTTGGAAAAAATGTCAGAACCGGGCGCACACATCAAACCGCCGACTTGGTAGGCAGTCCTAGGGTTAAGTATCAATGAAATCTTGTTAAGTAGGTAGCCATGCAACCCTGTTAATTCTCTTTACCTTAATAAATTAATAATAATAAACCAGCCAATTTAAAATAAATTTCAAGGTACCAATAAAATGCTTTGTAATTAGCATTGAATACACATAATTCAACATTTGAAATTTAATTCAATACAATTGCACAGTATAGTAAAGACATTAAATTAAATTCCACATTAAGTTATTCATTATTCATTGGCCTTCGTCATTGACCCTCTAGGATAGAAGAATAGACTGTGTCTAGTTGTTAAGAAAAAAAAAAAAAACACACAAAACATGACAATACACACAACATACAAACACAATAGGAAACACAAAATTATTAGGTAGATGCCCTATTATTCATTTGTCATAATAACAATCTTCTAACCTCACTTTGTGAATGTAAACAAAGCAATGGACAACTTAAGGACAATAATTTAATTCACTCTCACTCCAATTTTTTGAACTTGAACCAAATGTACAGTGAAGTGGAACAAAAACTGCTGAGGATTAAATCTACAGTCAATGATTGTTCTGCATTGAAACACAATTTCCTCAAAACTCAGTCCACAAGTTAATTCACTCCAGTTCAGAAATTAACTACTGAAATTGGGAAAATAATATGAAATGAAATGGTGTTCTGCATTGAAACACAATTTCCTCAAAACTCAGTCCACAAGTTAATTCACTCCAGTTCAGAAATTAACTACTGAAATTGGGAAAATAATATTAAATGAAATGGATATAGGCTAGGGGATGAAATATCTTAACCTCCAAATATTGACCTTTAAAATTTAAGTAGGCTTAATGTAATTATAACAGTGTGTTCATGATGTTTTTGGTTTACTTATTAATAAATCTGTTAAGTTTTATACCTTTTTCATCTGTTTTAATAGGTTGTATGATTTTAATCATACATTATCTTTGGCCTAAGCCTGATTACTGAATCTCAATCTTAAATATACAATGGCAACAGGTAAACCTACTTAATGAAATTGCATCAACAATTTAAACAAAAATATTGTGTTCAAGTTATGATTTCCATAATAAAAATCATTCAGGTATATTTTCCTTGGGGATTTGTTGTAGATTAATTACCTAATAATTAATAATTATCCGTTTTAGGGCCTGTTGACGATCGTATGCAGACAGACTGCAACCAACATGGAAAACATGATTGTCGCTGTGAGGAAGACGTTGAAGAACCAAATAGTCAAGCTCGCAACAAACTGAATCTGGAGTTGAGCAAGAAGGAAATGGAAGAAGTCCTTACTGTGCTTCGGTAAACAACACATACTTGAAACTTAACTAGGCTACTTAAGTTTACTCTTACACGGTAATGTTATTGATCACGGATGTCACGCTAAAATAATATTTTTTAACTATTATGCTAAATAACGTCCTGAATTAAAAAATTATTGTCTTTTTCTCCGGTAAAGCACCATTTCCACGGAAAAGCGGGAAAGCAATTTTTGCGGAAATAGGTCTTGCAGGTACTCAAATTGGTATAGTGAGGTGAACAAGAATGTGCACAAATTTTCAAGATCCGATGGATATTAACGGAGATACGCCCGGAAAAGCGTTGGAAAATCTAGTTAGCATCAAAATGACCAAAACTAGGTTATATTAGGTTGGGTAAGGTAAGGTAATATTAGGTTGTAGATTACGTTGGGTTGGATTACGTTGGGTTTAGATTAGTTAGGTTTGGTTAGGTTAGATTACAATGGGTTAGGTTAGGTTGGATTAGGTTTGGTCCGGTTAGGATATATTAGGCTATGTTATAATAGATAAGATTACGTTAGGTTCGATGGATAAGGGGGGGGGGGTTTGGTTACGTTAGGATATATTAGGTTAGGTTATACTACGTTGGATTCGATAAGGGGGGTGGTTAGGTTAGGTTAGATTAGTATAGGTTTCGTTAGGTCAAATTATATTAGGTTAGGTTAGATTATATTAGGTTAGATCAGATTACATATATTAGGTTAGATTATATTAGGTTAGGTTAGATTATGTTAGGTTTGATTATGTTGGGTTAGGCTACTAATAATGTACCCATTTTATTGATTGACCTAACCTTACTCAACCCAACGTAATCTAACCTAATAAAAGCTAACCCAACCTAATCTAAGCTAACCTAACCAAACTCACCCTAATTCAACCCAACGTAATCTAACCCAACCCAATATAAACCTAACCTAAACTAATCACCCCTCTTATGGAATCCAACGTAATATAACCTTTTAACCTATTATAACCTAACCTAATATATCCTAATATATCTGGAACTCGCTAACGCTGCTGGCTGGTGGATCTGGATAACCACGGAACTAGCTAACCGTCCCACTCCGGGATTGTCTAACTTATACTCATGTATTTCAAATACAACAATATCAGTGATGATGTAGACAATGCTAATTTTTTGTTTAATTATATATTATACTTCCATTACCTTTTGTGAGATACCTATTCTCAATAAATTTGTTGTTTGTGTTTATCTGTACTACTGTACAATGACCAATTATTCATTCTGATTTCTAGCATTAACCTTCCATCGGGCGCATCACGGAGGTTACCTCCGGGTCACTACTTTTTTTGTTATAAAAACCATGTGTTCGGCAGGGCTGTGGCCTGATTTACCTCATGAACCGCTTTTGCGGAATCGGTTTTGTATACTCTTACCCCTTTCTTAGTTGTCAGTCGACCTTGGGGAGTGGTTTGCGTCACTACTGGAAGTAGCTTCCGTGAGCGCCCTGTGATGCAACGGGTTTCCCGGAGCCTAGTTCCGTGTGTACCCTTGTGTTTGACCGTATTTAGAGATATTATAAAATGGATGAAGAAGAACTAATTGCGAGATTGTTGGCTAGTGTTGGAAGGGAGGACAAGGAACAACATTTAGAAGAAAGAAGTAATGGTGCGTGAGCTTTTTTTTTTTTTTAAAAAGAGCTTTGACAAAATGTGTGGTCTTTCTAACAAATGGTGTTTTGCATTAGACAATAGGTGGTTTATTTCAAACACCATTGCAATTTTTTCCAAAGAGCTTTGACAAAGTAAGTTGTCTATTTTCATAATACTATAGGTGTTTTTATGTCATACACTGATCAGATGCAATTTTTGTCTGAGAGCTTTGATTGAATGAGTTATCCTTGTACAAAATTATTATTTTTATTAGACCATGTACATGTTTTTATGTCATACAATATTCAAATTTGTTTTCTAATATACGATAGTACTGTATAAGTACAAAAAGTAAATCTTTTTTATCCACAACACGTACGCATTTTTATTTGTTTTTATAACATTTTCTAATTTGATATACTACTTAAGTAATAGTATAACTCATAAAAAATGTTTTTCTTACAGTTTTATTGCTATTAAAATGTTTTTTACTCATCATTACATAGTTTTTGTACTCCCGGAGGTAAATTCCGTGAGCGCCCTTTAGTGTTTGAAAATCAATGCGCCCGACGGAAGGTTAACATCTGCCAATGTGTTTAGGCATGTCACACAATATAATTAATATTGATAAAAACAAGCCATATTAATAGAAATTAAATAAAGCTAAATACCTATTAGTTCTTGCACATTTTTTTAAAAATTTACTCATATAATCGTAATACTATATTATTTCGTGTGGTGGGGGGGATTGTTGTGATAGCAATTTTTCAGAGTGGTATCTAGACGGGAGCGTGCACGAGAACCCACCACCTCGGATAAATTTGTGGTAGCAGGTTTTTGTTGTCGTACGTTGTCAGGGTGGCACCTTGACAGCGACCCGATAGAACTACAACCCCTTTGAAAGTTATCACCCGTTGTAGAATAAAAATGGACACATTAATTTGAGTAATTGAATTGAGAAGGTACTTTAATACTAAATCACATTTTAGGTGTCGTATCTCTGATTTATTTCTTCGCTATCGTAGGAATAATGGCCTATCAATCTTATAATGGTTGCCTGAGCACAATGGTTTAAAAAGCAAGGTGATGGTGGGCAGGGCCGGCCTAAGAAAAAAATTACAAGTGTGCAAGACTCACATATCCTAAATTTCAAATTTAAATTTGTCAGGGTCTGGGGGGTATGGAATACCCCCCAGCTTAAAGGGGGACCGAAAAATGTTTGAAATTTAAGGTCTTTTTGTGCACTTTTGAGCCTCTTTTAGAACATTAAATCTTTGTGTATCAATTTTATTTAATATTGATTGACTTGATTGGTTATATACTTTTTTGTACCTTAAACCACTATTATGATGTTAAGCTCCGTAGTCACTTTTCAATGATGTTTACACTTATATTGCAAGTACTCTCAGAATAAATAGCAAATGCCGGAGCTGGACTCACCGTATGCCATACCAATAAATTGCATATCTCATGGGTGAAATAAAAACATAGGGGAAATAAAAATATCGGTGGTTATTGGCTAAATAATTTATAAATAAAAACAACTTTTTAAATTACCACGTTTTTAAACGAACTGTAAAGTAGAAAATAATTTATAAATATTTGGAGAGAATTAATACTTGTAAGTTTTAAAACTAAAAACGTGGGTGGATGCAATAGCTTCTTTACAATTTTTTTTTATCATCTTCACCATTTGAACTATTATTATCTATTGCATGCGCCACGTTTTTTGTTTTAAATCTTACAAGTATTTATTCTCTCCACATATTTATAAATTATATTCTACTTTTTTATCATAGACCTATTTGTCTTTCTTTCATCCAAAAGTGTTAACACTGCAAGTTGATGTACATACTATACCCACCCAACCTTTAAAAAGTTGTTTTTGGGTTGCCATTAATTCAAGTTTTCAGCAGAAAATATTCTTTGAAAGGAATAGTGCAAATATCACAAAACATCAAGTTTGTTCTGTAATGAGTCCCCAGATATACAAGTTTATATAAGCAAGGTTTCACTATGTAATATATTGATTTTTTATAGAGTGAGGGTCGGCACCGAACCAGATAACATCACAGTCAAGCAAGAGAAGGTGAGCGGCAAAGGAGATTTGTTGATGTCAGCCATCTTGCGTTCCAGTCAGCTGTCCCCTCCGTCGCCAGTCTCATTAAAACGTAAACTGGACCAAGATATAGACTTAATTCCCCCAGGCCAGCTCCCTCAACCTGACTCTAAAACCAGCTTAGAATTTAGCAATAAAAACAATATTGAAATTTTACCTTGTGACAAATCCAAAGATAAAACTAAAAAAGAAAAGTGTACACCTCCTCTTGAACTTGAATTGGATAAAAGTACAGAAGAGAACGTCTTGCCTCCCCATTCAGGAAGTGGTGATTGGTTTGGACATTCGACCAACGCTTCCTTCACACAAGATGATAAATGTGGTGGGGGAGATGTTGCCACGGGGCCGAGCAGTATTGTCTGTGAATTGGTGAATCGGTATCGGACTAAACAGTGCGTCAAGAAAGAAGACAAAGAAGAACTCAAGTGCCAACAAGTCAATAATTGCCTTGTGGAAGAGTTTAGCAATCTTGATCTCAACAAACGGGTGGAGGTAAGATATTTTACCAGTACTAAATAGTAATCAATGACAATCACAACGTATGTAGGACCGTACTTTAAAAATTATAACGGTGTCATTGTGAAAAAGCTTAGTTAAATATATCTTGTGATGACAGTAACATTCCAATAATTTATATTTATCACTTAACAAATTAGGCACAAATATAACTATAGTAAATTCAATCAAAATAAAAAAAGATTTTGTGGAAATGTTTTAAAGTCATATCTTCTATCAAAATCTTTGAAAACTAGGCCTACACACATTGAAAATATTTTGAATAAGTAAGTGAACTAGGTCTAGTTATCAGAAACATGAAATATACTGTATATTAACATTGAGTTTACCCACTAAACCGTCACTGTAGACTGTTGGAAAATAATAAAATAATGTATATGCGTTAAGGCTCTATATTTTTTTTTTCGGATAATAGGCCTAGGCCTACACTACTTTTTTGCTAATTCCCTAAGTTTAAAACTAAAATTTAAGAAAATTAATTGTTTGTAAGAAGGCAGTTTGCAATCCTCAATCAGTTAGTCAGTACTAGAAGTATTATTTCAGTGTTTTTCCCCAAGCCCAACTAATGATACGTGAGCACCTATCAGTAATTGCTACAATCCTAGGTACCTTAATCTCCAGATACACAGTAGACCCCCTCTTAACCGACCCTAATGGGCCGGACCTAGGTCGAATAACACAAAAGGTTGATTGATTAAAACAGGCAATCACTAAAAACTTTGAAAAATTAGTTGCTATTTGGAATTATAGGCTATAATCATTATTCTGCAGTTGTGTGGTTATTATTTACAAAATAAAGTATACCTATCCCCTTTTTTATTAAGTAGGTCTATTGACGATAGAAAAGTCACAAATAAACCCAAAACAAGGTAAACTTAAATGCTTTCAGTGGAATAAAATGTAGGCAACAGTCAATAATTTTTAATACCTTAAGTTTTAATTTAATACCTTTTATATTAATTGATGCTTTCCAAATCTATCCTATTGTAATACAGTACAGAACTTATTGTCGAAATTTAAGATATAAGCAACCATATTTTACGAGACAGGATGTTCGTTTACAGCCTCTCAAAATAACTTATTCTTAGTAGCATCGTTTAACCCACTCTCCAAAAGCCAATGCACATACCCAATTGTAAAGCCTGTGTAAAACTACAAGTGTGTACATTTTATGTGTTATAGACACCGCAAGTGCCCTCTGCGCTGGATAAGGCCAAGTTCCGTCGCTCACTGGACTCGGCTGCGTCCATGGTTTTCCATTGGCGCACTGGACTTCCACTTACCTCGAGCCCAGCTCCTCTTCGCAGAACTTCCCAAAGATTTGACTTTGACAGTTCTATCAATTCAGTTTCTTCCATTAGAAGGTTAATTGGGTTTTCAAAAACAAATCTTAGACTATGAAAATTCGTGCTACATTATGTGTCCCTCTGGTGCTTTAGTACCAATTCACAACTAAAGGGATCTATTATTAATCATTGTATTGAAGTTTACTGGTATATGACTAAATATGCACAGTATGCAAGGTAGACCCTGATTATCATAACAAGGTTACTTTGTTATAAAATATATCTTGAAATACATCATTTTTTAGAAAGTTTGATACTGTGATATCTGTTTTAATCACACACAAAGTACAGAAATGATCAAACTCTTCCAAACATTATGCTACTCGACAAAACTGCGTAGAATACAAAGAAGCTTTCCCAACTCAGCCTTATGATCTTTACAAACTGCTGTATGGCTGTCTGGATTAAGTTAATTTTGTATTATTGGAGTCTAGATCAATGAATGTCTACTGTAGTATTTAGTTCTATTGGACTTACAATTACACTTTGCATCTCTCTTTTTGTACACATAGTACTTTCCAGTTGAACATTACTTATTGTACACTGTTAGTGACTAATGTTCTTGTGTTTTGTAGCGCATTGTTTGATCTGGAGAACGGAGAAGATACAGAGAGTGACAGCAGCAAATCTCCTTGTTCTCCTCAAATTGATATCCCGTCAACAGGAGAGCCGTGGTCTTTCCACTACCAGTCACCAGGCTCTGCACTTTTAGGTAATAATAGTAAAAAATAATGTTGGGAATCATTTGAATAAATACTTGCTAAACTGGCAAATTCAGAACTTTGGCGGTCCTCTAAAAACAATTGTTATTGCAGAACTAGCAAAAATATTTCTCATTTTAGTAGAGTGTCGAAAGGAAATCGTTGACCATTAGGCCATTATTCTGTGTTTTATTGCGCTTTCTCTTATTTTAGTAGTGACATAAAACGCTTAAGGTTAAATTATATTAAAATAAAATGCCCTTGAAATTGATTAAGTTCAATCGACTTTGCTGTTCATTACCTACTCTGCGATTGTTTACCAATCGCTCTCAACGTCTGCCGATTGCTCCCATCTGCCAAACGCTCCGGACGGACATTAAATATGCTATCTGTTGGTTATTTGTAGGACTTTCATTTGTCCACAAACACTGAAACACAGTATTCTCTATACTGTAGCAATTCTATTGTATGAAACTGAATAAGAACACGTTTGAACTCATTCACACAGTGAATTGGCTGTTCCGGTCATTACTCAATAGCAGCGAATGTGTTGAACAGTAATCTAATGCCTCTTGTTCTTGTTGCAGGAAGTTTTGAGGAGTCGGTGTTAAATGGAAGATTGGAACCTGTTAGCACAGTCCATGGTTTCACCGCAGATCTCGGAGCGTCAGGATCTTTCTGCCCTCCCCACCTTGTCCTGCCTGTCACTGTATTCTTCTACACTCTCGGTGACAATGATAAAGTCTCCACTCCATACCTTGTAAGTATCTGTTCTGTTTAACAATGCATTATACACTCCACTATCATTGTCTTCTAATTGTATACATTTATTTATTACTACAATGTTGTATGAACATAACAGCTATAATAAAAAATCACAATTAGTAACAATTTTGATAAATAAAAGTTAAAAAATATAAGTGTACGTGTATTACGTGTAACGACATATGAACAATGATGTATGCTGAAGAAGAGTGATTATAAGTTCATACTTCATACCAAATGGAAAAAAAGATAACCTTTTAATTTTAGTCACATTTTAATGTAAGGCGAAGTACCATTTGATAACATTTTTATCATAAGTTTAAATTGCTTAATGCCGCCAGATAAAAACATCGAACACTATTACAAGGAATGTACAATAAAACGGGAGACCTAATAATATTCCAGAAATATAGAAAGCAATAATAATAATAATTCCTTTTACTGCCTGAAGACTATTTCACATTAAAAAGGGTATATTTTTTTCTACTCATGCTGTAACTAATCATGTAAAATGAACGCATACTTTTATTCATTCATTTTTCACATTGTCTAGCAAATGTCATCATTTTTGTATAGAAACAAAGTATATACAGGGTGTCCTGTAACTGAACAGCCAAACTATGGGAAATGGTTTCATGGGTCAAAATAAATTGAAATCAAGAATGGTTTTTTTTATAAAAACACGTTGTTGATCAGGTATTTGCCATTTTGTAGTTTTTACATTTAAAAATTTTTTTCTTTGAATTTTTTAAATTGATCTTTATGAAAGTTGGTATGCATTTTAAAGTTGAATAGACCTATGTTAGAAACATATTTGTTAAATAACTGTAAATGATTTTCAGGCTCATATCAACTTGGGTAAGAAAGGGTACGTGGTGCCTCGTAGTGGTACCATCCAGGTGACCCTCCTCAATCCCCTCGGCACTGTGATAAAGATGTTCGTGGTTATGTACAACCTGACAGACATGCCTAGTAATTCTCACACGTTCTTGCGTCAACGTACTCTCTACATGCCTGCAGGACTGTCCGAGCCAGTAAAAAACTCCCAGAAGTACCTTCGCTACCTCATTCATCTGCGGTAATTACCATTACTATTGCCTTCTTCACTGGGTGTTTACTCAGAAATGTCTGTGTACTGATAAGTTAGTGCTTAGGGAGATATGAAAATTACTGAAGAATGGTTTCTTTAACTAAGGGGTTTTTAAATTAGGCCTACAGAAAAGTGATTTATTTTACAAGCGGGTCACAGTTACGGGTGTAACTAAAAAGTCACTGATTAACATGTAAAGGCATTCAAAGTGTCCGATTTTTATCACTGCCCTAAAATGAAATAGTTAAAATACAGTACCCATATTTTATAACCCAGCAAAACAGTTTTTCCCATTCTTCATCCAATGTTTAGAATAAAATTTTAATAGAACTGTAATTTATTGTAAATCATGCAAGTAGAGTAGGCCTGGTAAAAATGTAAATTACAGGATGCATTTATACATTTTCGTAATGAACATAATGATGGTTTCTGAAGTTCAAGAAATGTTCTCTACATGCTTATCACAAACCTCAGCAATAGATTTTGAAAAGTAACAAGTTTATGTTATAGGGTAATGACTGGTAGATGCTCTTCTTCCAAATTTTAATAGTTATTTGGTTTTTAATTTATATTAATCTTGAATCTATACACCTCGAGTATTATGCCACAAAAAGTGGAGATCAAAATATTTTTTCAAAATGGTATTTAACCTTAATACAAAAATCCAAATAAACATTAAATATTAGTGTTGAAATTAAAATAATACATACCACCGTTTAAATGATGAGTAAATTATCTTCTTTTATGAAAATTTGTTTCTTTCTACTATTTTTTAAATTTGACACCCAAAAATATTCAAAGGAAATGTAGGCTATGTTACAAATCAGAAAACACTATGCATTTACCTTGAACGATGAAATATGTGCTGCAACTTATCACAAGCTTCACATGTACTTGAGATACTTAATATTTTATGTCTACAAAAAATCTATTAGCCTACAATGACTTAATGTTGTGAAGCAAGTAGTGCATAAGTTAAGTAATTTCTTATCTACCTCACATATTTTATAAGAAGTGGCTGATTTGGCATTAATGGAGTGCTGATATAGGTCAGCTAGCTTACTTTATATAACAGTCTACATTTTCTCTACAATCTACTCTGTGAAGAATACCTATAACAGGACAAAATATTAATTTTGTATTGTGACTTTTTGTTTATCTCTTGGTCCCTAGAGTGAGTAAGCTAGATGAATCATTTTCAACAAAATTGCTGTTATAAGTTACTTTATGTGTGTTGAAAAGTGAGTTTCCAGTAATTCTTATGTTTTTTTATTGATCAAAAATAGACCTTTTATTTATATTAGATTATGGACATGTTAATTAACATTTGTTGGGTTTTCTGTGACAGATTTGCCAGTTCTAAGTCAGGGCGTCTGACTCTCCACACGGATATCCGTATGATAATCTTTCGTAAGTCGGACATGGATACTGCTTCAGGTCACGCAGCCGACACTGCCTGTGAAATGCGCTCGTTTACTTACGGCCCAACCAATCCCAAGTTTTCTCCACGCAAGTGAACACTTGACCATTGTGATACTGGCGCAACTTTGTGTTTGTTATGTTTCTTAATTTTATTTGATTGTTGTGTCGGTAGTTTAACGATTATTGCGTTGTCAACTTTGGTTAGTGTTTATCGTTGGACTACCGGTTTGAATTGTTGTGATTTCCACTTGTAGTTTTCGGGTCTGTGTGAGACTGTCCGAAGTTCTTTCTGTTCTTTTGTTTTGAATATTTATAAACACTCTTATGTCTTTCAATTTTAGAGTTAGACCAGTAGATTCATTATTAAAGAGTAACTATAGAGTAGATGAATAAATATATAACATATTTCGTATAAGTATTGTACAGTTAGATAAATTATTATGATGAGAGTTCCGAGGAGGGAGACAAGCGTGTCAGTCACATTCAATTTAGCTCTAAACCAATCTCGTCTTTGAATCCATTTTGAATTTTCAATGTGTTTTTCTTTTGTTTTTCAGGAGAAAATTTTATTTTTCTGTACTCAAAGATAACATTTCTTTTTTAGTTTATTCACATTGTTTTCCACTGTTAGTTTGATAGAGTATGATTAAGTGACAATCTTAAAAGTATCTAGTTTGCCTTATATATTAATTGTAAGTTACTCTCATGGTGATATTTGGTCAACAAAATGCTAATTCAAGTCATCACAACATTTTAAAATAGGATTAAAAAAAATATTATGCGTTTCAGTTTTATTACAATGAATTTGTTTAAATAATTTGACATCTGCAGTAAATGTAGTCATTGAAATGTTTTAGTATTCAGATTTGTGTGAACTAATCTTTCTTTTCGCTATTTTGTTGCGTACAAACAACATTTTATCTTTGTTTTAGTTATGAAACATTATGTCATCAGGTGGAGTTTAATTTCAATCTCAAACAGATTAATTGTGAGACAGTGTATGTATATTTTTGAATAAAGAATTGAGTTCATAAAGTAAGAACAAATACTTGGTTAATATCAGAAGCTTAACAAAAGTTACTAACAGTACTACAATGATTTGCCTATTTTTACAATATAACCTGGAGAACATGAGATCAATCACTGACAGAGGCTAGTGAATATGCATCACATTTCAGGACAAGAGACAACCTACCATTTCATTCAAACATATGTTAAATAAAAATATCTCCTAAACGTTCAACTAATAATTGAAAATTAACAAAGACCACATAAAAGATATGAATACTATCTAACCTTGATTCATATATCAATCATATATTGATATATAATTATATAGTTTTTTATGAGTGAAAACCCTTGATTCGTCAAGATTCTTGAATTGTTTGAATGTGTTCAAGTAGTACCAATGCCTTCAAAAAAGTGGTATAAGCAATATTTTCAATAATAATATACGTTGCTTTAAATCTAATTTGTGTGTACTTGTACTAGAAACTTTATTTTCTCTTCCTTGTGGTTTTTGAATTAGCACATTTTAATTAGTTACCATTGACAGTATCCCATTTGCAAATGAGTGAATGGTAAAATTTAAGTTATAATGATGAACCCGAATTAAATAATCTTACACTGTTTTAAGGTCCATGTTTGTAGCCAGAGCTAGATTATTGTTGCCATTAATTACATAGGTCACTATTTTTATATCTAGTGCTAGTAGTATGGATATTTTATGTATTTAATAGGTGAGCCTATTTTTCCTATCTTTCAAATTTAGTCTGTCAAAGTTTATTGAAATAAGTCGATGGACACAAACTTAGACATACATAAATAACAACACGTTTATTTTAGTTGAGAAATTTTAGGCTTCATTCAGTTATGAGTTCAATCTGACTTATTTTCAATGTATTGTTTCAATTTTTCATTAAAATCCCATTGTATTCTACTCTTACTTAAGTGTCATTATTTAGTTATTTCTTTCAGTTTGTCAATAGTTGTATTTAATTTTCACTGTAATAATGTTTTGCAATTAAGAGAATAAATAGCTATGGCCGTTATGGTGTTGTGAAACTGTGTGGTTTTGATATTCTTCCTACTCTGATTAACTAGTTACACACATTTATGACACAAATATCTGAGGTTGAATAACATGTTTGTTCACCTTTAGTTACATTTATTATTTAAAGTTAACTCATCAAGAGCATACAGAAATGTCTAACCTTGCTTTAAGATATATAATCAAGAAATAGACTGTATCACACAATGGTTAAGGTCGATTTACACACATCAGTTCAGTCTTCCATCACTTTATTTACAGTGATGTTACAAGAAAAAAAAAACACAATATTCTATCAAATTTTCACCGTCCGTATTGTTGATTGTCACAAACAGTAATATAATTAACAAAAACACAATTTTATTTAACAAAATTATTTTTTAACCTCAAACACATACATCATACGTCTGAACAATCCCAAAATATCGGTGGGAAGAAATCTTAAATTGACTGATGGACGTGAGTTGGAATTGCGTCGGGTGAGAATAGATATCGCAAAAGAAAATTTATTAAAGAATAAATTTTATGACTTATGTAACAGAACTGTGACGTGCCGGAATTGTTGTGTGAATCGAACTTTAGGCCTATATGATTGATACGTCTAAAAAGGCTAATGTAAGAAATATTGTGATTGACTCCCAAAAGTATTTTTGCGAAGGATAGAGCTTTAAAATTAATCAATTCCTTTGTAACAGAAACAGTGGTGCAATACAAACCCTGCAGGCATCACCACACAGGGGTACATAGTCAAGGTATAACAAGGTATAAAATCACAATGTTTTTTGCAAAAAGAAATTAGCCTTTTTGTCCTGCACACAAAATCTGCCCTGTCACACGTTTTAATATCTATGCGATCCTACAACTCAAAAACATTTAAAGAAACTTTTAAGAAATATTTATGGTAAATTTGGGTTTCATGTGATGACAGTTCAGAAAACACACACATAGACGAAACAAAGCACAATTTATTGACATTAACAACACCTTTTAAACATATAATAATGTACATTAGTGACAATAAAAATATCATATTATTTACATAACAATTTCCTTATCACATTTTAAATACTTATCTAACATTAATTTTGATTTTTAATAATAATTGTTTTCAAAAGCATCGAACTACAAAGCTGTGCTTCTAGCCCTAGAGTGACTAATAGTAGTATACTATGTAGGGAAGAATTGGAGTGCAGTGTTGCTAGTCACATGTTCGTCAAACATCTAATATTTGAGACTGGGTCATGTTTTCCGTAACTAGTTAAAAGCAAAGAGGTTTTTGAAAGTGGGCCTAACATAACAGAACGATATAACTTTACTGTCTTCCATAATCACCCTTCATATTCGCCCCAAACAAGGTGAAATGGGGTTAATGTTGTAATATAGACATAAAACATTAGTTTTGTTTAAATAACAGGCTTTCCTGATTAAGAAAGAGTCTACCCTGGCCCAACTTGCTTTACAGACTACTTTTCTTGCACTGGATCGGCTCTTACCAATTCAGGTGAGCCTGCTTTGTCAACGAAAAATTAAAATAGAACTTTGTGGCAAACTATATTTCATATGTAATTACTTTTTAGAAATTTACTGTTTTCTTTATTGTGGTGACTATAAACTTGCAACACAGGACTCCTACGGCTAAGTTACTGTATATATCACATATCGGAATGTTATTTTACAGTCCATTCAATGACAGTGCAAAATAGCTCTTAAATGGACTTGTTAAAAGGTTTGATAATTTCATATTACAACCCACAGAAGCTATTGTGAACCATTCATTCTAAATTGCATATTTTTCAGAATATTGAGAAAAGCCAGTTTCTATATGTGTTATTAACAGAAACGATAAATTAATCTATACACATTTACAAGTTTAACCCTACCGACTAAAGAAATGTCTTATTTGAGAACTCTGATCATGATCATCATATGATCCTAACAAGGAAGAAAAACAATATCCTCCTGTTAAATTATTTTTTTAACAGTTTTACACTTGACACTACAACTGAATGACCAACCGAGTGAGTGAACGATGGTAAGATTTGTTATCACCATTTACATTCAGTTTCCCTGAATGCCTTACAAAATTGTTTTAACCCTTCCCGAGTAGCGGCTGCATGGCGAGCCCTACTCACAACACGATCAATAATTTGGTTGGGGTTAAAAAAAATTGATTTTGAAATTTTGATGTTTTTTACTTTTATCTAATGGTTAATATTGATTGTAGACACATTTTATGGCCACAATTTTACATGTGCCTGTGCGTGTGTTACGTGTGCCCATTCTAGGTGCTGTTCCTTTCCACTTTTAGCAAATTTCCCATATAGGGAATAAGCTATTACCGTAGTTCTCATGTTAAGACCTGGACAGGGGAACAATTTACTTTTAATATTAATTTATATATGTGTCCGTTACCAAGATAACTCGAGCAAAAATGATCCGATTGGATGAAATTTTGTATTAACGTGTAAACCCACATTTATTCGAACGAGTTCGCGAACCAGCATTATCAGACTATGGGAAGGGGGGTTTTATGGGGTAAAGATGGTTTTTAAACGTAACGTTATTGAAATAGATTTAATTGAAAATCAAATCAGGCAAATGGAAATTAGCTTAGTCTGCAGGTTTGCTGTGGCGGGAGTATTTTTCCTTTTCGTCTGTCCCCTTGGCCTTATCTTCAGTTTTGATGATTACTTGTGAATGCAGAGGCCTATCCCCCACTTCATTTTCATTTTGATTCATTTTCATCATCAGACATTGTTGTAGTCCTACCATAACCAACAATACTAACATCTTGACCATGATCTAGATTCAGTTCCTTAGGTTTGCTACACTCCTCCGTCTTAAGAGTAAAGCTTTTGTCAGAAGGCCCAGGCCTCTATTAATTTTCATCGTTTTCATAACATTTATTTATTTACAAAATCAAGTGTACTAGCACGAAAGCTACTTTGTTCAAAATGTACATCCATGTTATCTTCATCATAACGTTCTACACCCTGCAGCACTTCAAGACCGCTTACATCATAGTTAGCTTCTGATACCACCTGAACTACGTACTGAAACACTCATTGTCTGAATCTTCAGAGTGTTCAGAAAGCTGAACAGCGGCATTTCTTTCAGAAATACTTTGATTCGATAATTCAATCATGTCTTCTTCAAAATTCGGATCATTTAATCTTAACTAATCTAAAATATATACGAAGTTGGAATTAGGTATGAATAAACCTACCCACTCCTAGCAAAATTTTTGACATGTAAAAATTATATTTAGGGAAGATCCAGTTGTTTTTGTGTAAAAACAGATGAATTAGTTTTATCTATTAGTTTTAAGTCTTTGATTTAACCATTGACAATATGTACTGTTATTATGATGTACTGACATTTAATTAAATAAATAAATATATGGCCAACGCTCGGGAAGGGTTAATATTTGTCCCGAAAACTTAAGAAACTAGAATTTTAAAATAAAAACGTAAACAAGAGATTGGACACAATGTTAACTTTAAGAACATTGCATAATACTTTTATTAAATGCTTGGGAACACAGTAAAATGACAAAACAATGAAAATATAAAAAGTCTTGGGTAGCATATCACCTGTCACTACTTTAAAACTCATTCAAACTTTAAAATTTTATAACATAATATTACTGTAGAGCATCGATTATCCAAAACATTAGCTAACCAAAAGGCCAATCACCGGTGTTGCCGAGACGGCAAGATATAATCACGGTCGTTTACGCTATCGTGGCAGACGATCGTCGTTGTTACTGAGACTGCAAGATATGCTCACAGATGCTAAAGTCGACAAAACTGGTAAAAATACAAATGTAAACATAAAAAAAGTTTTGAAATGTTATCAAAGTTAAAAAAATATATCTAATCTTTACTGTTAATGACCAATTATCCAAAGAAAAAAAATCAGTTATACGAACAGTCAATTTCCTCAAATTGTTTCAGATAATCAACTCTCTACTGTAGTATCTTTAGTAACCTAAGTTTTACAATTAATTGTTCTTAGAAATTAAAACTACCGGACAACACTATTATGGAATAAAAAATGGATTAAACAAAGCTCTCCTAACTATGACGGTTAACAAAAGTTAAAACTATAATACTTTTAAAAGGTCATCTTCTTTCTCTTGAGAGATTTCACTTACGCTGACCTGAAAACCAGAACATTGATTGTGTTTACTTGATGAGATTACGTTCTTTCAGTAAAGTTGAATTTAGTCTAAAGAGTAACGATAAGCTTTTAACAATATCGATAAATAAATATCCATTTATCACAGTGGTAAATTGAACTATCATACCCACCCTTGTTAAAACACTTTGATTTAAAATGAAACACAGGAAACATTTTGTACTTTTTCCAAGCAACACAAAAAGACTTACTACCAAATAAAACATCAATTTAGTTTTCTTTTAGATTCAATAAACATGTTCAGTTGTTGTTTGGCTGAACGGCAAACATGGTAGAGAAATACCAAGCATCAGGCAACAGATTTAGCACTTTTAGCAGGCTGAAAGAATGCTGCAGATATTCTATCGTACTAATTCGCAATGTCGCAATTTTATACAAGAGCCCTTTGTGAAAGTATTTTGAAGCAAGAATAATTAACATGCATTCCTTATTTTTCTTATTGCTCTATGTCAGTACATCATGAATGTATAGTTATATATTTTTGAAGATTACTGTGTACTGTTTCAATTTAAGCAGAGAGATTTTAGATGTTTAGGACAAATGAGGTTAGGACTGAATGGGGACCCAACATATGTGGGAAATTATTCATCGAGATTGGCCAACAGAGCTGTTTGATATAATTTACAAACAACATTTTCTGCCTTAGATCTGACTCCATCTTTCTCTTGTAGTCGATGACTTGGGTTTCAGCTCCTGTTAAGCCAAAATCATCCGTCAGGTGCTTAAAATTATCCATCTTTTGATATTATAATGTCTTCGATGGACACAATAATGAAGATCACTTAAACCGGCAGTCTGCAGTGCACTGTCACCCACCAACCATCATGGTTCATTACTGTTTAACTATTGTTTTCAATTTAAATCTATGCCTAGTTTTTGCTATACTGTGTATCCTTTATTCATACTGTGCTATGTGTAAATCGGTTGAAGAGACTGAAAGGGCTGTACTTGCCCCTGACAGATATAATTGTGGTTTGACAGGATTCAAATAATCATCTAATCCACTACAGATAAGAATCAGAGCTGTGACAGAAATGTTGGTATGTATGTGTAAAAAATAGAGACAAAAACATATCAAATCCTATTGAAAATTTTTGAACTTACGGGATAGGATGTTTTTCATGACTGTATAACATAATATATGACAAAAATAGATAATTTGAACAAGGTTTGACAAGCTGAACTGACAATGACAGTTTTGTATTTACAATTTTAATTTAACAATAGATAGATGTGTTACAGTCTGCTGCAAAGGCAGCCCTTCAACAATGAACAACTGAGAGTCTACTGAAAAATGACTGAATCCATCATTAAACAATCATATGAAAATTAAATGTGAAAAATCATAAATTGTTTTCAAACAGATTTAGAAAAATCATCAGTTTATTTTTCCTGAGCTTTTCATTGACGTCTATTGTGCACTTAAAGGAAGACTACTAAGGCCAACTTCAGAACACTGTCAAACTACAGTGCCGTCACTGGAAAGAGGAGACAATGCAAATATAATAGTTACTTACGTACAGCTTTGGCTAGGTAAACTTTTTTTCAATGTACAAATACATACAGGGTTGTAGATGTTAATGAGCCAGAATAGCTATTAACTAACTCCCTCCTACTTTTTACCAAATAAAATTCTTGATCTAACATTCGACATTTAGTGTGTAATGTTTTATAACGTTGTCAGGCCTAAATATGATTTCAAGGTGAGCTGCCTAAACAAACTTGAACACTGTATCCTGCTGTAACAGGTCACCTGTTTTTGTAACTTCTAGAAGGCTTCCAGTAATATATAAGTAAGAGGGTAAGTATTTGATTTAAAATGTAATTGATAAAAGTCTGTCTAAAGTAGAAGATTGATTATATAAAATAACCATGATTAAATAGTTTTAAGCTTATGACAAAAATCTTGTTGGATAATAGCTGGATTGCCTGTGTATGATTTTATGAGTATTTTTAAATGTAGTAGCTTTTAATGTTTTTAATAATAATATTATTATTTTATTAGGGTGCTTATTTTATATTTTTACCTTACTCCCTTTTATTTTCTAATGATTATTCTTCAATGTATTTTTTGTAGTGTGATAGGGACTAGCAGTTAGGTAGTTTTAAATTTTCTTCAATATCTCTTGAACATGTATTTTTAATTTATATGCAACCACAATTCATCATGGTCTATATGTTAAAATGTCTTAAGTAGGCCAAATATAAATTCTTAAGACAATCATTTGTGAATTATTTTAACTTAAGGCGACGCATGAACAAATTTAAAATATAGTCTGCTTATGAAAAAAAGACTAAGATGATGAAAGATTACAAAAGTAAAAAGACCAACTTGTGAATTGATCCAATAACAAATTAAGGGAGTGCCGTCCTTGTTCATAAAATAATGACATTTCTACATAAACCTTTACAAAAACACACCTGAATGTCTATTATATAATGTATTATATACATGTTTTCATCTAACTTTTAATTTACAACCAAGTCTTTATTACTAATACAAATATAATATATACAAACTTATTTTAAAAGTGTCGTTCTAAATTTCAGAATAGTTTGAATTTGGTTAATAATACTTAACATTACAAACTATTGTTATGTGTAATGTATGAACGTTTAACTTGAAACACACTCTATCTATGGCATAATAATAATAGTTAGTTGACAAAAGATTGATCTAGTTCTAAAATCTGTTTTTGTTCTCAAAGGCTTTTGTTACAATAACATTGAAAGCTCCACAAATAAATATTTCATAAAGAAGCAACTAAAGACTAATAAACTAGAAACAACCTTTCTAAGAGTATTTTGAGTTTAAATGAGATAATGAAATACTTTGATTTGAAAAGCCATTAACAGTTTAGGAAAGTATAATATCAATAAAATGAGATCAAACTTTAATTAACAAGTGTAATTTCCCTACCATTACTTTAAACTGAGATAATACAAAATGCATGTTTTAAAATTAGTTATAAAAAGTACGTGATTGTAATCCCACTAAAAAAATATTGCAATACCTAAACCATTAATAGTTTCAATTTTCAATTTTAAAATAAAAACACATGTAGATGTGGGAATGGCAAAATTTTATTATTTGCTTGAATATAATTTAAGTGAAAAAATATAGATTTGTTTTTAACAGAAACCAGAGGCAAAAATAAAATTCCAAATTCAGGATTTTGAAGATGGATTTTGTTTGGCCCATTTGTTTAACTGGGATGAGACTACAGAATATTGCGTATTTAGATACAAAATATTCACTTTAAGGATCGAGTCTTGATCTCCATACTGTAAAATAAAATAATTCTTGAGATTGAAATGAAAATCAAGAAAAGATTAAACTAATAATGATTCATCAGTTAGCATAAAAACAACCTTATAGAGACAAATGAAAACTTAATATTTTTACATATTTAAAACTATACTCAGTACTCTGAACTTGAGCAACAAAATTGTGAAATCCTACAGTTTGCACAACTTTCAACCTTAAATCCCAACGAACCTTACTGTATCCTTGAATAAAACAATAGGTAAGGGGTGAGAGCAGAGTTTTTGGAGTTTTTCGGCCCCAGAAGCTCCCCCAAATGTTTCTTAGAGATGGTCCTGACAGTGTCATCGTCACATTCGAGCCAAACAGGTTCGTTGGTGTCTAGCTTGGCCCCGCAGCAATCAGCACTCCTACAAGGGGAAAAGTAGGGCCCTCGGTTTTCTAGGGGGCTCGGGTAAGTAGGCTTCGAGCTCTTTGAGAAAAACCTGTCAGCAAGATAAGAATCTGTAGCTACACTGACAGTCAAGCAACTTTGAAAGTTCTTAATTCATACACATTTTAAACATTACATAGAAATGATTCTATTTAATAATTTGAACAATCAGTTGAGCAATTTGAACACATTGTGCATTTTCAATTTGTTTTTACAGTTATGTATTACAACTTGGGTTTAACAAGGTCAATGTGCTGAAAAACTGGCATTGAAGAATAGTGCGTTGTTGCAATAAAACCCAATGTGGTGCACCAAATTACACAGTTAGGTCATTGCCTCATCCTGCCCCACTCCCTTCAATTCTTTCATGTCAGTGACTCAACTTCGCCAATGTTGAGTACCACTAGTCGCTTCCTAATCTCACTCTCTAGTACAAAAAACACATTTTATGAGCGCTGTAATTATTCCAGTCTAGATTTTTTGACATTTTTCACGATATTAAAAATCAAGCAAAGTTGATTGACATAAAAGCAAAAAAATCCCCAAAAAAAGACTACATTTACTTAATACTGTCAATACATTTTCAATAAAGCTGTTTTATCCAATGTGTAGCTTTCCATTTCCGAGCTTTTTTTACCAAACTTATTACATTCAAATTTCTTAACTGGTCTTTTAGGGTACAAATTAACTTTACACAGTGTTTTGACAAGCCTTTGTTACGCTTATAAGACACTGCTATAGTTTGATGAGACCTGCTCGTCATGATGCATCACGATAGGTGGTGGCATTTGACAACGGATCAGTGAATTATTTCAATCTAGGACTGTATACAGCACATTGCACATTAGTTTATACAGTACATATTTTACAGCTGTTCCCTTTTCTAGTGAGTGTGACAGAGACTATGGAAGGTTATGAACCCTTTAGAAAACTATTTAGTTGTGAAAATGGACCTGAAATTCCAGTTGATGCTCATAAAATTAAATTACCAATAGTAATTTAAGAGAAATATGCAAAAGTAAATACCAATAAAATTTTTAAATTCTATTTAGATTATATTATTAATTTAATAATGAATAGCACTAAAACCTATGCCGAACAGCCAAATGAGGAATGGTTTGCCATGTAACAATATTGTACTAACCTGAACAATGTTTTCTGTGTTCCATGTTTCTCCGTGTTACTAGCAGGTTTGCCAGCTCCTCCTGAGAGGGAAGCAGTTTTTCTCTTGTCTCTTGTGCAGTTTGCACTGTCCATGACAGTGTCCCTTCCACATACGTAGCTTACGTAGTGTCCACTGGCTAGGGTAGAGCCCAGGTGCATGATGATGCCATACAGTTGGTACCTGTGCAAGTGAAAGACGCTGTAGTAATACATAATAACTACCCGCAGTAATATATTACAGGGTTGCTCTTACATATCAACAAACAAGCAGTCTACAGTAAAAACCCGCTAATCTGGCATCCGATTGTATGGCACTTTCAGTAATCTAGCATCAGTTCAAAGGTCTAAATTTTTTTTATGTTTTTTAACCCATACTAGCATGTTAAGCAGAGTCAAGTGCGATTGGAGGGAAGATTGTTGCTTCTTAAATAAACATATTTTGCTCTTAGAAATTCTTAACCTTTCAGAGGGCGCATAGGTTTTTAAAACGGGAGAGAGCGCACCTCGAGGTTACTTCCAGGTAAAAAAAACAAACTTTTATAAGATAAAATGTGTATTTTAATGCATATATATATGTGTGTGTGCCCGTTAGCGCGATAACTCGAGCAAAAACAATCCGGTTGATGAAATTTGGTACAAACGTGTAAACCTTTGTTTATTTTAACAAGTTCGCAAACCAGCATAACCGGACCAGGGGAACAGGGGTTTATGGGGTTAAAATGGGGTTTCTCATGACCCTAAAAACAAAAAAATTTGCAATAATTAGTATAATGAAGCGCTGTTTTATGCCTAACAGTCTCAGAGAAAATTCAAAATTAGTGTAATTTAAATTTCTCATGTTATTTTTATGGATAAAATTAAAACTGTTGTAGTTTACTTGTTTATGGATATATATGTTTGATAAAATTTAGCAAATTTATTTATTTCATCCTATACTATAGACGTATGGTCAAACACTTTTTACCTTCCCCTTAGCAGCAAACCTAAGCATTCGTTAAATCGAATGTTATTTAAATTGGGAATAAATATGTCTTATTTATGGAAATATTTTAGCAAAAATTTAATCAGACAAGTTGAAATTCGCCTAGTCTGCAGGTTTGCTACGGCGGGGGTATTTAAAGATATGTCATGATGCTATTTTCCACAGTGAACAGGCCTAATGTATTTTTGAGATTTGGATATCAGCAAGAGAATCATTAATAAATTACTAGTGGAATCAGCAGATTTAGATTAGTAGAAATCCAAACTAAGGCGGGTTACACACCGGTATCACCGACATAATATCGCCAATATTTATCGTGGTAGCGAAGAACACGTTTCTAGTAGTTTCGGCGCTGCCACTTCGGTACTGCACGTGCCAATTCCCATGACATCTTATTATATGTCGCAGACATCATGCTAGCGACATCAGAAATATCGGCGACATTATGTCTGCGATACCGGTGTGTAGCCTAGTAGCAAACTGAAGTCGAAGAGTTATGTGTATGAAGGTATAAAGCAATTTCATATGGGAAACACATTTGAAACAGATAGGCCTATAAAGGGTGGTTCTTAGAGTAAAAACAAATCCAAGCATACCCTCGGTGAGGTTTAAGTCTCTCCTCCAGATCTTTGCATTTGTTGCAGAAGCAACTCAGTTCGATAGGTGTTGGCATATATTCATTGACTTTTTGAACACATGATCTGGAAAACAAAAATCGTGTTAATGTTAGTAAATGGATCCAAACAAAACTAGTAAAAGAAAATCTTGTAACATAGTGAAAACTTTTTTACTAATCATGATGGAAAATGACGATAGTAATCTCTTAAATAACATAAACTCACCATCGCAAAAATTAACTTTAAACGAGGAGTTTAGTATATGCTTTTGGTGATTACTTACCACAAATGAACTTTCAAAATCAGTGTCGTCATACAATACAAACTCATGGAAAAATTAAAGACAAAGTAGAAAAAGTATGTCAATCCATACCCGTAAGAGCTGCTGAATCGTTTCAGATGCAGGATAAGCAGTCTGGGTAAAGTGTCGTAGCTGATGTTACGCCTGGCTTCATTGTACCGACCACAATCTTCACACCAATACTTTTCACTGTCTATTAGGTACTCTTCAGTTATCACAGCCGAATGGTATAGTGAACTGACTTCTTCTGAGGTCACTGGTAAAAAATTGCTTATTAAATAAAAGTCTTGAGCATGAATTATTTTTTGTAAGACAGTGGTTTGGTCGATAGCTTGACAGACTAAAATTTCGTGGTTCCTGTCCCAGTGCAGTCAATAAAATGCTATCACTATAGTACACTAACTACTTGCTTTGCTCAACAATCGTTGTTCTTTTTTTAAAGAAAATAAAAAAACTCATTAAGATACTTTTAATAATTTAATAAAGAAATCTCCCGATTATACACAATTTGATTAATCACACTATTTTATATTAACCACAATTGTAAAAAAAAAACTACATTTAAGCAAGTTACATTATACAGCGACGACCAAGATGTTAAGCGTGAAGATCAAGGGCAGACTATAGATTTGCCTTTGTTTACCAGTACCACACCAACCACCGACAAGTCACCAATTACAACCAATGAGATAGTAAATTAAATTTTGTTTGTTTTTATTGAACCTATATATAGTCAGTATAATATCATTTAGTTTTTTTTGAATAAACGTGTGTGAAATAAAGTTAAAAGGTATTTACACTGCATTTAAAATGTTTAATTATTAGCTACACCAGTATCAAAGCTTCTGTCAATATTAGTTACATATTTCCTGGACAATTTAGGTTAGGTCTGTGTTATTCACAATTTTGACTATCCCACCACTCACTCTTTCACCCATTATTGTGAATAATCAGGAGTCTGATGTATTTTACTTCTTGTTAAATCACACTTTTAAATCTCAATTAAGTAAAATCAGGTTTTTGGATCAGTTTATTATTACTAAGCATTAGCTTACTTGACAACAAGTGTGTACGCTTTAGAATTTAGGTATTGTCAATCAACAAATAATCAATAATACTACTTTTAAACTGTTTTCTGGAGTAATGGTTTGGAAATGAAGAAGGAATGGACACATGACTTTAGAAAAGAGTTCCATGTAGTTGATAGTACAATATAAGCTTAGTAAGCACTAAAATTACCAGTACTTTCCCTGGTATTGCAATAACAGCCTTCTTTAAGACATTCAGTAAACTGGCACCGCCAAAGTCCTGAACATGCCGAATCATCGAGCGTCTACTGTACAACACAACTCTGCTATCATCTGCTTGGGACTCTTTTCTTAGATGTGTATCTATTTTTTCTGCTTTATACTTTTTACACTGTGCGATAAAAGTTGAAACAACAAAAGAGTTTAAGCTATCATAAACCTCAGTTGTGGCTTAATGATTAAAGCTACAAAAAACTATGGTAGCTTTGAGGACAATGCCTTGTGTGACAGTATGTAGCTTCTCTATCTATGTTGGTTCTTGCACAGCTTAAGTGAAGAGTAAGAAAACTTACCACACGGACCACTTGGCGCAGTGATGGGAACAGATATGTCGATAAAAGATTCTGAAAGTTGGCTTGTCCTTTCACACTCTAGACAAGTCGTATAGAGAAGCATAACACCTTCAAAATCCTCAGAAATGAAGTTATTTGCTACTCGAGGCCCCTCTTCGTCATTTTGGGTTAAGGGCTGCTCGCAGATCAGAGGTCCATCTGAAAATGATTAATGAATTAAATTTAAAAATACCGCCGCCGCAGCAAACCTGCAGACTAACTACTGAAAATACTGAACAAAGCATACAAACAATAAATAAAAGCCCATTTTGGTTTGCTGAATGAAGGCTTTGCTGTTTGTCATGTAGCCATGTAGTTTCATCCATCAATAAATAAATTTTACCATTGAGCTTGAAATTGAAAATAGTAGTCTTGCGCAATGTGTTGCCATTTGTCACGGTGGTTACAGTACAGGTTGAATGCAATATGATTCGTCGAAATCATCAATAACCTAACATTTAACCATTGCCTAAAAAATATGAATTCAGCCACTGAGTCATACAGTTATAGTTAACTGGAATGAATTTGAGGTTCGAGTCGTACATTCAGCGCTTCTGTATTTCCATAGTTCGTGCAAAAAAAAGTAAAATAAAGAACTGTACGAATTAAATAAAATAATCCTGTAACTTCTAACTACAGTATTATTAATGTTATTATTAATCAACCTCCGATAAAGAAAGGATGGTATTAAGGTAGTGTAATAATGTTGTTGAGTCCAAATAAACCATTTTGATCCAGTCTTTATTAAGCTTGCTTCCTGTTTTCTGCTTGAAGATGGTGGAGCAATTGCAGTCGATGTTTGCACCACTCTATCAGCTGAGGATAGTGACGACAACTTAACTAACTAACACTGAAATAATAATCCTATAGCCTACTATTGATATTTCATGATAAATATGCCCTTTCAAATAGCCTTAAGTAAAAAATAATCATCATGGTTGACAATTTGAATTTTGTAAATCTTGGTACCGAAGGTATCGGTACTGACAGTTCACCATCGATTCTCGGTCCCAAGAATTTTTGGAACCGACATTTGACGTTAAGTACCAACCAATCACTATTACAAATCCAAACCTACATGCAATTCACAGACTACAGATCATTAAAACTCATGTGAAATTTCTAGTATCCAGTTTCTAGGTTGGATGAAATATTGTTGTTTATTTCTCAACCAAATTAAACACATACTGTTTAATCGTAAATTATAAAATTTCACAACAATGAACGTACCGTTAAGAGGATTCTTCTTGTCCAACACCCCGTTGCTCTTGGTCTTTCCTAGTTTGAGACTTTTCCGTACATTTGAGGAGAAGGAGCTCTTAGCCGGAGGCAGTGGGCAGGTGGGGGGAGGAGGTTGAGGTATGATACACCTCTGTCTCTCATGAAGCTCACAGAGTTGACGACAAGTCTCTCTCATTGTATCAACCAGACATACCAACAGCTCATGAGCATCATGTTGTTGGTTGCCTTCGAAGATGGGATTCACCTCCCTGTCAAAATCATATGTTGCTTACAGCTCATAACCGTAGAACATAGCATTTGAATTCCAGAGGTGAGCTTCTTTAAAGAGAAGTCCTGCGCTCTATCACTAGAAGAGCTCACGACCAAGGAAATAGAAATTAAATCTGTTCGGCTAATCTTTAATACTTACGAAGTAGGTATTTTAAGCCAAGTATGAATGGAGATGAGTGTAGGATGAGTTATACTGAATTTTCACAACATAGGCTATAAATTAGTGAGAACTGAAATTAATTTTTTCCCAATAGGTATATATAATGTAAACTGTAAAGTGTAATATAATATGATTTAATTTAAGTAGGTAACTTATATTGGAGATATTGGCAATGAATAATGAAATGTATAACTAAATTTAAAAGTTCAGAAAGGCCAATATACAGTCCAACCTCAGTGTAACGAATCTGAAGGGACCGAACTGAATATTCGTTATATCAAGGATTTTGTTAAAACGAGGTTCGTTATATAGAGGTTAGGTTTGCAGGAATTTCGCTAAGTCGAGGTTCAGAACCAGCGTCGGTCAATATACGTTGGGATTTGACCTCATTAAAATAAAATTAAAGTAGCATAGGCTACAATACTTTACAGTACCTACAGTGTTTACATTGTACAGTAGAACCTAAATTATCCGGCATAATAAAGGGGAGGGATCTTGAATATTGCGCAACCATGACAATGGCATTGACCTTGGTACAGGTTAAAAGATGTAAGTTTAAAATCACAGCTTGTTCTAACCCTCCTAAAACCTAGCCAAACACTGTATTGCGTAGTCATAAACCATGTAAAGAACAAAACAAAACAGTAGAAAGTTTTGTAAGCTACTGCTTGTGATAGGCCGACAGGCTACTAACAGTACAGTACTGATTTATCACAACAGAGGAATGTCAATAATAATCATTAACTATAGCATTGGTGTTGCTAGTTGAAACAAATCGTATTTACAATAAATTATTAGATAAGTCATTATAAAAGTGTATATTCGTAGCCAACTTAAGGATAATAAAAACACTCGTAAAAGGAATGTTAAAATAACGATGTTGCTATTCTTTCTCTTTGGTTTTGTTTTATATTCTTTCTTAGGTTTCTCTTTATCCAAAAATTGTACAATTCACCATATCGCCCAATCACAGCTTACTAAACATTACGTCGTCATCAGTCCTCAGTGAATGAAATCAGTTCTCAGCTGCAACATAGCGCGCGCAGCGACAGCAGACAAAGATGTAAAACGGAGCAGACGAATGTTAGTGCAAGCGATGACGTGACCTTTCCATTTAATTTGATAAAGAAACAGATTTTCCCAAAACAATAATTGGGTGGGGGATTTGTTATATCGAGGGAAAGACGTAGACAATTCGTTATGCAGAGGTTAAATTCGCAATGTAGAGGTTCTGACAATGACAAATTCGTTATATTGAGGTGTCTTATTTTAGCCGAAATCACAAAAAATTCGTTAAATCAAGGTCGTTGTTATGGTTTGTTCGTTATGTAGAGGTAAAATATACATTGTGTCTTATGGAGAGTTCTAGGGGATTAAAAAAAATTTGTTATATCAAGGAATTCGTTATATCGAGGTTCGTTATATCAAGGTTAGACTGTATAATAAATAAAAATAATTTAAAATAAAAATAAAATAAAATAATTTATTATATATTGGCCTTTTTGAACTTTTAAATTTAGTTATACATTTCATTAAGTAGGTAACTTGATAGTAGAAAAATATCAACAGTTTTATCATCTTTCCTTTACAAGATCTCTGATATTAAAATAAAAATGTTATGCTATTTTTAGGTGGTTTTGATGTTTATTACCCAGCCTCAAATAGTGTAAGGGACCAACAGAATTAATGCTCACATAGCAGGACTATTTTGAGTTGAAGGACAAAAAACTCAATGAAAAAATATTTGGCCTATACTGGATGCAACAGTGTCTGATTTAACAGACAATCTCTACAATTAAGAAAGCCCTTAACAGAATCTGAATTTTAGCCTACTACCAGAGGTTTTATTTCTAAATGGAATAGCATGCTATTTATTTGTATCCTCTTTCAGTCATAAATTAAATTTTACACTTAGTTTGAAGTAGGCCCAGTTCAATACAATTCTTAATTTATTATATGAACTTGTTTATTTACTCTAGGACTTACCTCAAGGCAGTCAAGAAGATCTCAGGCTGGTAAGGCTCAATGTGGTCCTTCAGTTCCGTGTGGTGGAGAGCCTCGTATAGTTCATGTAATCTCAGCGTCGCCACTGCGGTCTTGTCTTCTTGACCCATGGTAGAAAGGTCCTTATTGCTCCAATTCTTGCTCCCGCCTCCGATCCCACGTCCCAAAGACGATGACTTGTTCTATGTCAAATACAACAATAGTAATTTTGGTACTTAAATATAACACGAAAAACTGTTTATGTTTGGCTTAAAAATCATATACACAGCTGTCCAATGATAATCTGACAGCTAAGGGTCATAAATATTGCTTCTAGCTTATACAAATATTTGGAGGGTTACAGATTATTGAAAATGCCAACTATCCATATTGGTTTTTTCTTCTATGCAATATCATCAAGATAAGATATTAATATTATTTTCTAATGCAGTACCGGTATTAATAACTAATAGCATTTGGGACAGTGTAGAAACACGACGTATACAAAAAGTATCTAAGAGAGTACATATAATTTATTATGTTTATACAGTAGACTCCCTCTAATCCGGACTCCTCAGGACCGAGGTAAGTCCGGATAACGGGTTTTCCGATTAAACCGACGTCCTCAAAAACTTGTTAAAACCGTTTACTGTGATATTTGACTTAAATTTAGGAGAGCATTGTATTTAGTAGACACGTGATCACTGGTCAAAAATCTTTCCCACGAGAACAGTCGTTTCAGTACCGCCCACTTCCTGCCGATCTAGTGCGATGGTGTGCTGACTCGTCATTTGAAAATTCATCGTACAATTTAACCTCATTAAAAGTTTCTCTCTGGCTGATGAAAATTTAAAATGACCGCCATGTCGTACTGGGTTGAGATAGAGACCTCTATTTTTTGCTGATATTCTTCTTTAATAAAGGCCTTTAAAATGAGGTGTCACTCGATGGGGCTTTACATTTAAAATTGTTGAGCTGCCCCCAAATTCCCGGGCAAAATTGTGATACCGACCAAAAAGTGCAGTTTTATTTTTTATGAAGGTAAGTGAAGTATAGTTTTCCTGGTGTCACCCATTACTAAGTTAACTAGGGGTATCCACACATTTGCCCAACCCTGTATAATGTGTATAAACATGATTTGATTTTGTGGCGTAAATTTGGTGGCTCAACGCAACTATGTCCATTTTCATTCAAAAACCGGCAAAACTTTAACAAGGGATGGGCGTCTAGTGCTACTAATAGTAAAGGGTGTTACCTTTAAATGTGAGTATCTTCCGCTCAATTCGGTGAGATCGGCGACAAGATGGTGGAGGTTGTGTAGGAAGCTAGGAGCAAACCTCAGAGTGTACAGTACGCTGTTTAGGAAACACGTGTTCCCCAAGTTGCAGAGAGTTGCTACAGGGCTTACACCTAATCCCAACACAACAGACAATGTATTAACTCAATAATTAATTGTATGAGAAAAGTCCTGGTAATATTTCTAGGGAAATGGAAATTCATAGCCAACCAGTAGAACTGAAATACATTAGACTTTGAAACGATTACAGGAAGTAGACCTGAAGTAGTATCAGGTTATGAAGGACCGACGTAGACTCTGGATTGTCGTCTGTGTTATCAACAGCTGATAATGGACTATTGTAGTGACGGAGTAGAGTGTTGAAAATATAATGGGATTCATAATTGAGTTTTACATTCAAAATGTGTGTGCTGTCCCTGGTTTTTAAGACTTTATATATTTCAAACTCTTCCTAAGTATTTAATAAGTTTCCTCTCCCACAGTAATGTAGAATGGCGAGACCGTCATTTATATCCAGCATATCATGGTTATTGTCAATAATGTGTTGAGTGAATTTGGATTTCTGTAATTTTAGTGTAGCCTGACGATGGTGGAGTTAAAAAACCATGTTGCAAGTAAGTTTTGACACTACAATACATGTTAAGGATTTTCTGACGAGGTACATTTTTACCATAATTAGTCATAAAACGCAATTCTGGGGCTATAAAAATGAATTACAAGGGTATAACTATTAAAATATTGATGACTTGTGTCACTTCCTATTCTTATCAGAATCATTATTAAATTGCTATTTAAAACCAAAATTTATGTTCATAAAATAGTCATAGTGGTTAATTGGATAGCGAAGGCCAGGGCCACATGAGGTGGTTTTGCCACACCTAAAAAAAGTTATGGGGGTTTCGTCAACATATTGAATAGGCCAAGTTTATCTAAGCCGCAAGAAGTTAAGCCCTTGGGAAGGGATGACACACACAGTCTTATAAAAGACAACAAAACATACGGTTTGACCGCGTGTTTGGTGCTCTTCTTCAGGCATTTCTAGTGGTTTTGAAAGAGTTTGTGGTTTGTGCATTTGTTTACCAATTATGTACAATGTTTGATACGGTAATTACAAAAAAACTCCCATCTATATGGTTTCGCATGTGCTCGTTAAAGGTTTGACACACAAGTGGGTTATCCGATAGGAAGGGATGAACCCAGTGATTTCTGTTAACCTTTGGTTCCTGCTCACAAACAGCTTCTAATGCACGAGCTAACATAAGAGTTTCGTCCATGACTACTACGAGTTAAATGGACTATGTTTTAATGCAGTACGTGGGGTGGGATAAACCAACAGAAAGCGGTTCACCCGCTCTGTGTGGCTGGACATTGATGGCGCGGCTTAACTTCGCAAGGCAAAACCGCCTCGTGTGGCCCCGGCCTAACATAAAAATGCCTGAAAAAATACAGACACAACCAAACAAAGTTAGAGACAGGCAAATGACCATGCTGATCAATTAGTTACCTTCAGTGTTTAGACTGCTATCATCAGGAGAATGCGTCTTGTGGGTGTCCACCAGCCCTCCGTATCCATTCAGCATCACGCCTGCTGACCAAACAAACATCAGTAACGCCAGTTATGAGAAATGACACACAACAACAACAACTCAATTCAGCCACTCACAAATTTGATATCAGCCATTCAAACAACCAATATTTGAAATAAGCTATTCACACTAACAATATGTGACGTAAGATATTCACGCCAACAATTTTTTACATCAGACATACATGTATATCTTGAAATCAACCTTTCACGCCGACAACAATATGTCGCTTCAGATACTCACACAAACAACTTTTGACATTAGACAATAGACATTAACACCAACATTAGACATCAGACATTTACAACAACAATATTATTGACATCAGCCCATTTACACCTACGATATGTGACTTTTAACATCCAGACAGATTAAGACCACAGGAAAAGAAATAACAATGGAAAGTCAAATTCATTTATTTATTTTTCCAAACATAATTAGGAATTTCTTTACTTTGCCTGCCACATGGGCTTTTTCAAAAAGGTATCAAGGAAATTGAGGGATGAGCTCAACAAAGGAAATTATGATGAGGAAACGAAGGATTGAAGAAATTTTACTTCAACAAATAATGTATGAATTTGAATTCCTACAGCACTTGGTAATGTTATACGACAAGGAATAGAAAAGGAACCATCAATTGGGACATAAAATAATGTTTACAATTTGAATAATGATTTTTATTTAAATATATACATAATTAAGGTAAAGACTGAAAACCACTTTTTCCTTTTTGTATCGGAACAAATAGACCTTTCTCCATCTTATAAATCAACTTCAAAAACCATCAACACAAAATTGTCTCTACTTTTTAAAGAGGAAAACGCCAAGTCCTACTTTTAAACTAACAATCGAACAAAGACAAAGAACAACAACCATGAGGTTCTAGGATTAAAACAAGAAAAAAGATGCGACTCAATCTTTTGAAAACACAACAGAACCAATGAAAATTCAAAGTAAACTTTCCAAATAGATGTGACAAATAATAGATAATTTAAAAAAAAAAATTATTTGCTCAGTCTTGTGACATAATACAGAGACTGATCACAATCTTAAAACAAATTGTTACAAGTTACTACATTAGATATTTGATGTAAAAATACGACTTGCCAGAAAGAAGACCATTATGACCCAAAGAAAGCAAAATATAATGATTAAGTCTTTACAAACAAACACAATGAAAAACAAATACTCATAATGAAACAAATGAAGACATATATTTTCAACCCTTATAAATTACTGCACACTTTGCACCGAACAGATGAAAATACCCCTGCCACAGCAAACCTGCGGACTTAGCGAATTTCCATTTGCCTGATTGGATTTACACTAAAATTTCTCCTTAAAAATATCGCATTAAGGCTATTCCCTATTTAAATAGAATTTGTTTAACTAGAACTCAAGTTGGCTGCAACAGGGAGGGTAAAATTTTTTTTTTTTTTGTAAAATGTTAATACTGTAGTTTAGTAAGAAATTAATGTATTTTCCAAATTGGGCCAAAATATGTTCATAAACAAGCAAACTACAACAGTTGACTTATTCCCCATAAGAATAACATGAAAATTTTAAATTAAATTTTTTTTTGAATTTTCACCGTAAACATTATGCCAATAACGCTTCAATTTACGAAATTATTTTTTTTTAAGCTCTACAAAATGGTTTGAAAAGAAATGGTGAAATTTTGTGTTTTTAGGGTCAATAATGGGAAAACCCTATTTTTACCCCATAATAAAACCCCCCATAAACCCCCTTTCCCATAGTCTAATCATGCTGGTTCGCAAATTCGTTTGAATAAATGTAGGTTTAAACGTTTGTACCAAATTTCATCATAATCGGATCATTTTTGCTATAGTTATCAAGGTAACAGAAACATAAATATATAAATGAATTTGAACGGATGGTGTTTTTTGCCTCAAGGGACCTCAAAACCAAAAATTTAATCGGTCCTGGGTCCAGGTCTTACTACGAGTACTACGGTAATAGATTATTCCCTATATGGAAAATTCGCTAAAAAACTAAAACAATCAAATTTTGTATTTGATTGGCTGTAAAAGATGTTGGTAGTTATTTTGATACAGAGTAGAAATCATAAATCTTTAAACTTAAGTAGCTAAATTATATACAGACCAGTTGAATGTCTAAAGTGAGTAAAAATTCAAATTATACAACTTAATCCCACTATTAAAGAGTCTTCACCACCCCTCTAAAATAGGGCAAAACATGTCCTTTTCTTTAGCTGCTTTCGATACTATTTGTCGTTACTGAGTTTGGAAAAAGTGTTTTCTTGTAGTCAAAGTATGTAAAATACTTAAGTGCATCTCAAATAGATGTATTTTTATTTTAAGTATTGTTTACCCAAAGCTATAGAAACAATTTGAAATTCGTTTTAAACAATGTAAGGTAGTAGAATGGCGCAGTAACTCAAATAAATCAAATAAAAAAATTAAAAAAAAAATTGATCAATAATGTGGCTTGAAGCAGCTAAATAAACCATGTTTCGGCTTGATTCATACGGCTATTGTGTACTACTAGCCGCTTGCAAAATGTCAGGTCAGGCCATTGTTTACGTATTGTCATTGGTTGACCTTGACACAATGACACACTCCAGCCACGACCACCTTTAACGTGACAGACGTCCCACAAGATAACATGGCAGACAGGTAACACCAGCTCATTAATTCGCACTCTATTAATTTAAATTTATGAACATAAATTTATTAAAATATTGAAAATAAAACCGAAACACAATATGAATTAAAAATTATATCATTTTAAGTGGAGTCAATATTGTCATAGTCCAGTAACCAATCATTCATAAATACACAAATACCATTAGCTGCTTTCAAACAAAACAGCTGTTACAACACCACTTGCGACGTTGCCACTTCGAAGGCCGCGGCCTGGAGTTAAAAGCGGCCATGCTCCAGCCCATAGAGCATAAGAGAGGTTATGTTTTTGTTTATAACCTCTGATTGTCACTGACAGTGATGCAACGAAACATTGGGCACGTTCTGGGACTAAGTACCGATGCACATTAACCGGTGAATTACTCACCGGTACCGCCCTGGGGCAAGAGTCTTGGTATCCCAGAACGGTTAATCACCGGTTTACGGTACACATTGGATTATGATTTACACATCCACCTACTATTTGCTTTATAATATTTAAATCAAACAAACAGACTTGCCCTCACGTAATAAATTATTTGAAAATTATTTGTTTATTACGTAATATCGAATTGAACAAATTATTCACTCATTACGTAATATAACCTATAAAACTGATGAACATTATTCTATGGACCCGCCATCTTGCCTTAGCTGCAAGCTGTTGTCCAAGAAACTGACCAATCAGAGGCCGCCGGTGTATTATGCACCGTACAATTTCTCCGGTGCATAAATCTTGCACCGGTGGAGGAAAAAGAGGAAATAGCTGTCTGCTACTTCTTCTACAGCTGCCCCGAGAACAAGAAAAAAATTATTGGACCTGCTCTACTGATGCATTGGATAAGTTATTATAAATTGTATTTATGTGGAAAATAAGTTGAATAATGCTTGGCTAAGTCAGGAAACAAGCGGGGAGCCCTTCTGGCTCACCCGATTATTGAAATGTAGGAAATCACAACTTAGTCGGTTGGGTGCCAGAACGACACATTTTTTGCACCAGCGCGGCACCGGTGCACCGGTACATGTTCCCAGAACGCGCTCATTGTACCAAACACTAATTGCACCACTCAACAATTAAATTGGTGTGAAGAACTGATTAATTGAAATTCAAATCATTACAATTTCTCTTCTTCTCAATCCTTGAACCTCATTAGTCCGTTACTCGTGTTGTTATGAGTAAAACTATGCGGTTATGAAAGTAAAAAATGCTGTTGTGTGAAACTTTTCAATTCTTAGAACTGAACTGAAACGGCTACTTCAAAAAAAGGGTCGTAGGTAAAAATGTTATTTTTATTTGTCTTGTTTTCGTGGCTAAGCCCCTATAATAATTGCTATTGTAAAGGCTTACCTTAGCAATTATATGTAAGCAATCCAGAGGCTAAAATGTTTGAAATAATAATTATTTTTCATGATAACATCATTAAAGCAATTCAAATATATAACAACATATTGATCCACTCTGGTTGGTTCTCAAAGAGAAGAAATTATCTAAATAAGAAGAGCAGTGATGCTAGTGATTAAAATCCAAATGTGCGGCTCAATGTCCAAAGGTAGAGAAGTTTGCCGCTGTGTGTGTGTAGGTGCGGAGTCGTGTCTTTAGTAGTCGTTTGTGTACGATGTTTTCAGATTGGCGCACCTAATGACCCCGAGCTACCTGCCTGTCTAAACATCCCCCCCCCCAAGGCCATACCCACAAAACGCAACCACCCCAAGGGTGGTGAAGACTCTTAAGAATAAACCTGAAATTTCTTGGCTACATTCACTACATAACCTACAGAGGGGCAAACAGGTTAAACCAGGGCTCTTTTTATATTTAGAGCGGAGTGGTATTATGGAGTTTGGGTTAGCTATTTGTGATGGTCTCGTGGTCTGAGGTTTACTTCTGCTTCTTCTAGTTTTTTTAAAATATTTGTTGATGATGACCATTTGGAAAAGTTTTTTCAGGGTGTCCATTTTCCTGATATACTGTTCCTCAGTCAACAAATAATATCTTCTTCGATTTGACATAGAGGTTCCTTGAGGCATCCTTTGGACTACGAGGGAAAGATCCAATGTTTTGAAGATAGAAGAACTGGATTACATAATCTTCGCCGCAGGCTTTTCTGAAAATATAACCAGAAATGTTAAATGTCGTGAAACTTGCACAGAATACTAAAATGTTGGATTAAAACTACTGCATAAATATTTTAGATGGATTATTGGCTTATACGTAAATAATTATGCTTACCAATTTGTTATTTTATATACTTACCATTGAGTTAGTAAGTATATATGATTATGTATACATAGGAACATACTGAATATAGTTAATGAATTGCAAATATTTGCCAAAAATATTGAAGTTCTCATGCACCTAACGGGAGGAGGTGAATTTCAACAAATAAAAATTATAAGGAAGAAGTAAGAGGGGAGTTCTGATTTAATAAAAGTTATCCAGTAGAATACTGTATAAATGGAACATTAGAAATAGTTCCTGTCAAATTATCTGAAAAAAAATATCTCAATGTAAAGTATAAATTTGTTTTCTTATAATGAATCCCTTACAAGACAATGCACTGTCCTTGCTTGAAATCACAATTGGTATAGTGGTCAAAAAGCTGGGAAAGGTGACAATTGTAAATTAAATTCCCTAAAAATATATGTTATTTTGTAAATTGGCTTAACTACAAAAACGTTACTACAAGTCTGCAACAATGATATATTTCCATTTACGTAAATTAGAGAAAAATTGTGACAGCTACCATAAGAACAAATTTAGATGTTAAGTAAGTTAAGAATGAATGTCCCGACCAAACAAGAGAAGGCTGAAACCTGCAACTCATTTAAAATAAAATCATACCAAAATACGTTCAACAATCAAATACAATAAAGTTATAGGCTACTATCTCCGACAGTTTGTATTAAGCTAGGTTACTCATTTGTCTGTCAAAAAGTTCCAATAAGTATATCTTGATTGATACTTATATTTTAATTAATCAATCGATCCCAGATCCTGAAACGTGTAAACTTTGTTTTTTACTGATCACTATAGAAAATGTCCGCAATAATCCTCAAAAAGTAATCATACAACTCATCTTTAGTCAAGTTAATCGCCAACCCCGTGTTTGTAAACTATCTGCTTGTTTAAGCAAAAGGTTTTACACTTTAAACCCACACCTCAACAAATCAGCAGAGCGCCTTCAAATCTAGTATCAACTGGAAGAAAGGTTAGTTAAATAAAGATGTATTGATTGGAACTGACTGACAGAAAATTATGTAAACTAGCTTATTTCAGTAAATTAACTTGCACTCACTATACTTGGTTCGGATTATTAGTCAATTGAGTTTGAATAAAAAATGTATAGCAAATAAAATTCTGACAAGATAAAAATGGGATGCAATCTAAATAATTTCTATTAGCTGCTTTATGTGCAAAAGCTGAAAACACTTGGTAAAACCATGCATTTTACCAAGTAAAATACATAAAATTTAAAATATTTCAACAAAGGTGCAACATACAAAAGGATCCAAACATTAAGGTAGTAGATATAATACAGTATTATAATTTATTTTTTCTATATAGCAATAAATATATTGTAGTATTAAATAATAATAGCTTAATTATTACAACATGCACTATGCAGTGATATTAGCTGAATGACTACCAAATGCACTATTCAGTGATATTAGCTGAATAACTAGAACATGCACTATTCAGTGATATTAGCTGAATGACTACAAAATGCACTATTCAGTGATATTAGGTGAATGACTACAAAATGCACTATTCAGTGATATTAGCTGAATAACTAGAACATGCACTATCCAGTGATATTAACTGAATGACTACAACATGACTATTCAGTGATATTAGTTGAATGACTACAAAATGCACTATTCAGTGATATTAGCTGAATAACTAGAATATGCACTATTCAGTGATATTAGCTGAATGACTACAAAATGCACTATTCAGTGATATTAGCTGAATGACTACAAAATGCACTATTCAGTGATATTAGCTGAATGACTACAAAATGCACTATTCAGTGATATTAGCTGAATAACTAGAATATGCACTATTCAGTGATATTAGCTGAATGACTACAAAATGCACTATTCAGTGATATTAGCTGAATAACTAGAACATTCACTATCCGGTGATATTAGCTGAATGACTACAACATGCACTATTCAGTGATATTAGCTGAATAACTAGAACATCCACTATCCAGTGATATTAACTGAATGACTACAACATGACTATTCAGTGATATTAGCTGAATGACTAGAATATGCACTATTCAGTGATATTAGTTGAATGACTACAAAATGCACTATTCAGTGATATTAGCTGAATAACTAGAATATGCACTATTCAGTGATATTAGCTGAATGACTACAAAATGCACTATTCAGTGATATTAGCTGAATGACTACAAAATGCACTATTCAGTGATATTAGCTGAATGACTACAACATGACTATTCAGTGATATTAGCTGAATAACTACAAAATGAACTATTCAGTGATATTAGCTGAATAACTAGAACATGCACTATATCCAGTGATATTAGCTGAATGACTACAACATGACTATTCAGTGATATTAGCTGAATAACTAGAACATGCACTATCCAGTGATATTAGCTGAATGACTACAACATGACTATTCAGTGATATTAGCTGAATAACTACAAAATGCACTATTAAGTGATATTAGCTGAATAACTAGAACATGCACTATTCAGTAATATTAGCTGAATAACTAGAACATGCACTATTTAGCGATATTAGCTGGATTACTAGAACATGCACTATTAATAAATTTCTGGAGCTTAAAGTGTTTAAAAAAAGGTTGTATGACTGGCTGATCCAAAATCCTTTTTACAGCCTAGACGAATTTTATAAAGAGCATTCTGTTAAATTTTAAATCAGTATTATAGTTATAAGCCTATCTGTTACAAATTGTATGTTATGTATTTTTTTTTATTTATTTTGCATGTAAAATGACACTGTCTATTGCATGTATGTAATGCTGAAAGACAATAAATGATGATTCTGATTCTGATTCTGTACTGATCAATTTTAGGTGGCAGCATCCGGATGCCAATCCAAAACATCGCTGCCAGAGATCCGTAATCCGTGGCATTGCTTATTCACCACAAAATTGTATTGAACAACTACCTCTACAAGCCATACAATAATTGATCTGGTAACTTTCAACATTTCACAATATTTCCAATCTCAATCTCTTGGATATAAGTTCAACTAAACAGCCTTTTTTCAAGTAACTTACTTGGATCTGTATCTATGTGAGGACTAAAACATTTACTGCAAAATGATCCTTTGTTTAGATGTCTATTCAGCAAACAATGTAGTATCTAGTGTAAAAATGTATGCAGGCCCATAGGCCTACAATTTAACATATTGAATTTAACATTAGATAAAATCAATTTTCTAACACTTAAAATGTTGTTAACATACAGAAAAGAAGCAAAAGAATAGACACAATAAGCAGGCACATCATACAAAGGAAAAAGTGAGCAAAGATTAACTATACCCATACATAGTGTAAAAATAGGTTAGCAAGCAAACACATAAAATTTACAGGAACTAGTGATTATGAGACAAACACTTTCTCATGCAAAAACTTGATGAATGCATCGGTGAATCATTCGTCTTGTACTTAACTTCAAGATGTGAAGTTTTCTGTATCCTTGGAACCAACTTCTATACCAGACAGCGGTGTCTCCGTTCTTGTTGTTCTTTTTTTTTTAGTATAGTAATACGTAGGCCTACACTTTTTCATCAAACAGCAAAACGTCCCTTTTACAATATCTCAGCAATACCAGAAAAACAGGCAACATTGTCGTTTGTTCAGATTAATTTTCGCTAAAGATGTTGCCATCACTTCGGAATCCCAAGGTCTTTAAAAACCTCAAACTTAATGTAATAAAAGTTTAAACATCTTAGGATTGTACATTACCATAATATCCTCATTATATACTGGGTGGCGCATAAAGAACGCATGGATTTGAGTTGAGTGGTGAGAGCAAAAGGAGCGTAGTGGAGGGACTGGGCCTGGTTGTTTTGTAGGTTATGGTGTCCAGTTTTAGTAGCAATGGTGCAGTGGTCCGTGGTACATCGCATTTTTGCGGTAGAACATTTATTCGAAAGTAATTAAATCTGTTAAAACTGTTCAACGGCTTTTCTGCACAAAGTTCAATGTTCTGCGAGTCCTGAAAAAAGTACGGTAAGGCCCAAAAATAACGAAAGCTACACCAAACGTTAAGTTTCAAATCGTGCAGTGGTTTTTGATGCGATTCTTTTGGGTCTTCTGCTGCCAAATAGTGCCAGTTTTGCTTATTGACATAACTATCCAAATGAAACTGCGCTCCATCATTAACATCATACACAAAACGCCATCAGTGGTGAGAACATCAACCATTCTCTCTAAACAGTTTCCATTTTCGTAATCACGTTCATAAATCTTCTGTACGATCATAATTTTGTAAGGATGAAATGTTAACTCATCTTTCAGGTTGCCCTGCAACGAGCGTCAAGACAAGCACACAGTTGGAGCGCATCGCCAAGTGTAACAGACGCCCTTACTCTGTCGACATTTTGTGGATTTCGGGCCGTGCAAGGACAACCAAACCACTTCTGCTTCATAACTGATTCAGTTGTGCGAAAAGAAGCTATCCAACAAAGTATTGTGTTGCGATCGGATTTTGTTTTGAACCATTGAACTGTGCACGGAGAAGCCATTGAACAGTTATATCAGATTCATTATTTTTGAATAAATGTTCTACAGCAAAAACGCGATGCGCCAGGTCGATTGTACCATTACTACTAAAACTGGACGCTCTAACCTACAAAACAACCAGTCCCAGTCCCTCCACGGACGCTTTTATTGCTCTCACCACTCAACTCAAATCCATGCGTTCTTTATGCGCCACCCAGTATATATATCATTCAAAGGCTTGAATCACTGCAGATCCTCAATTAAAACCCAAGCAGCAACTAATTCTATAAAAATACAATCTAAAAATATTTTTTATTACTCTACATATAAAACTTTATCATTCACATAAATTAATTTTCTCAACCTAGACTTACTGAACAAAACCGACTCATGAAACTTTTCCAAGATTTCCAGCTTTAACTTTTTTATCTTTTGTAGTATTAAATTCATACATATAATGCCTACATACACTGCCACTTTGGTTGGTTATGGAGAAAGCAAAGAAAGAAACCTTTAAAAACTTACACACAAATACATGGTCTCAAATCATATTGTATAACAATGTGTTTTAAATATCACTACTCATAGATAAGAAAAATTCAATAATCAATTTTACAAAGTTAAGTTTTTTAATATTTGCAAGATTTAAGGACTGAAATTTTATTCAGGACAAAAACCATTACAGTAAAAAATGTTTTGAATGCCAATGCCTCACACGTCCCTTTGTAAAAAAAAAAAATCAAGAACACAAATCTAGACAAAAAATTATAAAAATGTATATTTGATAATAATTGTTTAAATTATTGTTACACAGAGTTAGAATAGATTTACAGTCACTTTAAGAATTAAAGTAATATTTTATGGTAATAATCTGATACGTCTATGTTTGTTGGTTATTTAAACTCATAGAAACTGTCCAAAGAAAATTAGAATAATACTTATCTGCCCTTATTTTGAGGAGTTCAGCCGTAACCCTTAAGTTGAAAAAAAACCAAGCCATTTGTATTGCATTTTGAAACCCATTTAATTAAATTAAAATTATGTTTTGATAACTTTTAAACAGTCCAGTAGGCCTACTTATTACTGATGCTTGTTGTTGAAGCAATCCAGGCACATTGCACGATGATCCGGACAGGTTCTACAAAAGGAATTGACTCATTTGGCTCCTTTCCTGACTTCCTTTGTTACCTTCTCATCTACAAGAGCTGATTTGACACTGTTTCTGGAGATACAGCTTTGTTGACGTTTGCAAACATTATCACTTGATTTTAGGAAATTTCAGGCAACACCAATAACATCACCAATGTTAGCGGCGATTTGATAGGCTTGCTAACATTCATGAAATCACCATTAGATTCTTCAACGTCCTCAGCATTATTAATAACATCACCAACATTTTTTTTTGCCCTAGGACGCTAGGCACGAGTCCGGGATTGTTTCTCACATTACTTCAGACTAGACCTAATTGCGGCATTATCACTTAGAAAAAATCCATTGGTGATTGGGCGGGATTTGAACCCGGGACCTCAAGCACCAAAGTCCCGTGCTCTAATCACTAGATTAGCTCGCTCCCCCAACATCACCAACATTGATAATGCTATCTTCAGTGAAATTTATGGCAATATTGCTAGCTGCTTTAATGTTCGCGGCAACATTTAAAGCTTTTTCAACAACATCACTAGCTTTGATGATCTTCATAGGCCCTAGTGACATAGTTGGCTTTGTACTAATGCCTTAAACAAAATTTACAGTTTTCAAAGTTTAATTTAGGATATGCAGATTTTCATAATAGCAGGACTCTACTGTAATTATTTATTAAAAAATTATATTTTTATACTTTTAACAAATGTATTTTTTTAAAGTCATATTTTGGTAAATTTGTATGATATCAATGAATAACCAGGACTTGTCATAATTTTGGTAGGCTACCAAAATCTTAAAAACTATATATGATTTCATTAATTAAACATTTGTTTGTTTTTAAAATCAGACTAATTGAAAACTAAAAACAATTTGAATTACTGTTTCTGCCAAACTAGACGGCTTTAAGCACTTGATCTACCCATGGGTCAGCAAACATTATAATAATTATCAGTAGGCTACCTATGTATCTCAGGATAAATTATTATTAAAAATTAAAAAGAATTTGTTGTCCAATAAAAAAAGTTTGTAAGATCGACACAATCCAAAATTTGATAACATAAACGTAGCACAAGTTCTGAGGCTTGTAGGACAGCTTGTATTGCTGAAACCACCATTTGAAATACATAACTTGTGGACACACCATACTGCATGGTGAACATAGATTAGAGTCAGGGATTACAAAATTAAAATAGACCGGGCATGTAATTCAAGAACAATTTCAGGTTTTCAAGGTTCAAAATTACTAAATTAAAACTTTTTGAGAAAAAAAAATAGGGAACTGGCTTACTTGTAACCTGCCTGTACATTATAAAGCGTTTTAAGAATCAAAATTAACACACAAAACAATTCAAAAGAATAAAATGTAACTTAAACCTTTTTAGATTGTGAAAGCCGTTCACAGTTATTTATTTTAGGGTCAGTTTGAAACAATGATTGCCTTACAAAAAACTAAACTTCAGAATAACAGCACCGTTGTGAGAATTTCATTCAATCGTATCAATATTTGTGTGGTTATTTTCTGTGGTTGTGGAACTACTTAAGTGTCATCATACCCAGCATTCGTTGTAGGCCTAACATCCGTGATTTCTTGAGATTACAGTGATATCCATGAGGAGAATAAACATTTGGCGATTACTGGCGGACTTTATAGGTGATTAGTAGACATTGGCAAGGAAAATCTAAAGTACTTTACTACCTAGGCTTGATATGTAAATTCTTGACATTGTAAAGACATTGTAAATAAATTCTGCATCTTCCCCATCGAACCTTAGGTAATTTAATTAAAAAATAAAACTATGTAGTCACAAGCCCATACCTGCATCTATTGGCGTTGCCATAGGATAACAATATTTGTAATGAGTGTCTGCAACTTCTTGGCAGAGTCGTATTCTCTTCAATGGCGGTGAACTTGGATCAACACCTAAGATAGTCATTTTTTCCTTCCCTGAAAAAAACAACATGTTAACTTGATTAACCGGTTCATAAAATACATGAGGCACTGTTCAAGACATCATTGATTTTTCTGTTTCAATTCTGTTTTTGGGTTCTGGCTAGGCTATCAGTATTCTACGATAAGATCAAGTAAATTGACTACCGTAACCTAAACCTACATAGGGACTAGAGCACTGAGCCAGGGTTACATCTGGCATCAACCTTTAATTTACTTAGGAAATTTGGTACTTTAGTATTATTCCGCCCATTGTCAGCCCACCCTTATAAAGCATGCCACAGCGGTTAGGTTGGGTTATCATAGAAAGTACCGGTATGACTCATCTGGTATCCTTCGATTTATAAATACACGAGGAAAGTCCTACAAACATATTTATGATAACCCAACCTAACATAACCGCCGCAGCGAGCTGTAAAATAAGTGACCTCCGTATAATACTAAAGTACCGGAAATTTAGCAAACAATCAAATTGAGTAGAACCTTTTCTCAAATGTAAATCAACGTGCTGATTAACTTAAGAAGTGTACTTCTTATAACTTTAGCTCATTTCCCTAGGGAAGTAGCTATTATCGTAGGTGGCACGGTAAGCCCTAGGCCCCGGAATTACTTTTTGATGTCCCCAGAGGCTTAAAACAATAACTTATTAGTTCAATTTATTTTATACCTTGTGTGCAGGGTTGCCACCTTAGGTTAGGGGAAAATCGGGACATACCCCCCCTCCCCCTGGATTAACATAGGCTTAAACACTGAATTTAACACTGAAATTAGGAATTTCAGATTACAAATAAAAGAAGCACAATTTTAGGCTGAAAAGAATGGTATATATAACTTATAGTTTAAATGTAACAAAGAGTATCAATCCGATAGGTAAAAAACAAATTGTGCGCTTCTCATTTATATTCTTCACTTTTTGCGCTAAAAGTCATTTTGTCATCTAAACATTTTACTTCCTTATGCTAAAAATAAAATCTATTTACATAAAAGGTCCAAATAAAACTTGAAAAAGTCATAATAAATTATTCAGCGCATACTAAGTCAGAATCAGCGCGAAACTAGTCAGAATCACTCCCCGCTGCTGCCCTGTCATTCAAACTAGGCCACCCTCTAATGGTTGGTATCCAAAAGTGGTTCATTTTGTGGAAACATGCGGGATGTACTCCCCCATTGCAGCCTGGGCAGTAAAAATGGCTTCTAGACTTTTTGCCTTTAGCAGAACACACAAGACATCTACAGAGTTTTACACCTGGAACCCGAGTAAGTATAAGACCGTTATCCCCTCCAGGGCCAGGCATGGGGTTCTCATCTTGCTGGACAGAAACTTCATCCCCCTCAATTAGAGACTCTATACTTACAATAAAGTCATGCCTATTCAGTGGCTTGTCTGTATTTTTGGAATAGAGAATCCATGCGTCAAAAAAGTGCCATTTCCGTAATGTCATAAATTCTCTTCCAGTATATTTTTGTTTGCCTGGGACCTGATACATGGTAAATAGATTTATCTTTTGAGTCCACTCTCCAATGTTTAGGTTGTACCTACTTATGGATTAGAATTGGCTTACCTTTTTGTCTAGCACTCTTACTCGTTACAATGTCGTCTTTACAGCCAGTAGTAATCAAATATACAGGTTTCCGTTTTTCTTTCTGCTTGTAACCTACCAATAAAATGTCTTTTCCCCCAAAATAAATGCTTTTTGCAAGGGTTCTGATTTAGTTTCAATTACCTTTTTTTAAAGGTTTGACTTTTTATTTACTGTGCCAGTTAGGTAGGCCTATGTTTTGTGATCTAATAACTTTTGTGTAACCAGTAGCTTAGTATAGTAAGTTGATTGTCTATGAACAAATGGCATCCCTTTCCTAACAAACTACACTTTCTCATCAAATGCATAACTACCTTAAATTGTGTAAAAGGGTCATCTCCATCTTGGCCTTCTAAAAAGCCCTTGCCAGGATAAAGCTCAATGTGTAAAACATTTGAATGCGGCCAAAACTCAAGAAATCATGTTTAGCCTTAATACAAATGTTTCCAGTGATGAGTCTGTAAGACTGCTAGGTTTCACCCTGGATTCGGAGCTTGCGTGGGATGACCATACAGCACTTTGTGCACTTTGTGTAAAATTAAGTAGAGTATTACATATTTTGAGGAAGTTGACGTCTGAACTACCTTTTAACTTTTTGAGATTTGCTTTCTTTTCTTTTTTCCAGGCCCATATCGTATATAGCACACTCCTGTGGAGTCACTCCCCGCATGCTCAGAAAGTACTGCTCCATCAAAAAAAGGCTATCCGAGTAATATGTCAGGTTCGCTATCTGGAGCATTGTAGACATTTGTTTGCTGAACTTCGCATTATGACTGTTGTGAATGTCTATATTTACCAATCTTTGTTAGCTATTAAGGACATAGAATATCTTGTTTGTAACAAGGATGTCCACTCATATCTCACGAGAAATAGAAGTAATGTAGGCTACATTTAAGTAGCAATAGATAGAGTAAAACTAATAACTGTTTTCCTATTACAGGCATCAAGTTTTACAATGCTCTCCCGGAAAGTGTTTGGTCATTGCGGAAGTCAAAATTTACTAAAATTGTAAAAGATTGGCTCGAAACAAATCCTTTTTATAAATCTGTTGAATATTATGATACTCTGAAGGCTGGCCATTGCTTTAATTTGTAGTTTTATTTATATACTCAGGTATGTGTCACAATTTCATTTTCTTTTGTTTTTTTGCCATAACTGCATGGTTTGCTGCTATGTTTGCTGTGTGAGATTAACTAATTTTAGCATGGTTTGTAATGGTGAACATTTCATTTAATTATATGAATTGGTTTGTTTTATTTTTAGCATAGTTTTGACGTTACCTATTGTATTTATTACTGAATGGTATAATAAATCTTTTGAATCTCTCTTGAATCCCTACCCAGTCTTGCAGTCTCAAATTTCAAATTTTTTGATACCGAATCTGTCATGTCGTTTGTTGGGCATATACTTGATGTAAACACACCTATTCTTCATGCCTATCATTGATTTGTCAAGAGATATATGTTCTGTTCTGGAATGAAATAGGCCTATTTCTTGAATGCTGCATTCATTAAATCCAAGAAAAATCTTACATTATACCAAGGATCGTGGTAAGGTTGGTCTTTAGGAATAAAACGAAGAGATCTGACTTGCACCATCGACCGTATAGCTTCAAACCTATTTAGGGACATAACACTAGATAAAAAAGGTGTCGCTTGAGATTTAGACTTGCTCCAATAGTCTGTTATATTTTTCTTCTTGATCAAACCCATATTGAGTACCAGTGCAACATATTTTTTTATCCACTTAGTCACATCGACCCACCTAGTTAGCCTACTCTTAGGCCCAAGCAATCCAGAGTTTCTCTATGTATTTATAATTTTGTTAGCATAGGCATTTGTATTCCTAACTATCAGCAGCCAAATAAGATTATTAAAAAAAGATAGAAGTATTCAATAGGGTTACTACTACGGGGCGGGCAATTTATAATTCCTGGGTGTCTTACTTCAAACTTTTCCTCTACATCAAACTCCCATTCAGGTGGATGTATTCTTATCCATATAGGATTCAAGTTTACATTTATGGGCCCATTAATGGTCCAGGGGGAACATCAGGATCATTAGGTGCAATTTCAGGAACTGCAATGTTTGCAGCTTCAATTTGTCTAGGTCTACTGTAGGCCTAGGCCTAGGAGGCTGACTCACCTGAGGTGCTGGAATTTCTAAAGATAGGGTAGGCCTAAGTTACAATTGGAAATTTCATTTATTGCCTGTTCAACATCAATAATTGAAGTATCACTGTAAAAGTCTTCAGGTCCAGGATTCCAGATTTCCCTACTTCCAGATGAAAAATCAAGAAGGGATTCATCGATTCAACGAAGCTTTCGTTATTTTCACACACACCACAAAAACACTGCATAGGAATTAATTGTCATACTACAACAGTGTAATTGTCAGGCAACAGACAATGCCGGCAGACGACAGCTGACTAGCAAGGCAACAATTCACAAAATCCAAAGACGTATAAAACGGATAAATTTCACTTTTGGTTTGCCGACTGCCTTCTAAATATAAACGGACTCTTTCCCTTCATCACTATATAAAAATCATTCAAATCGGCTGACGATTATTGATGTCATGGCTGTTATGGTGACGCGCTGTAAAAGGTATCGACTTAAGCGTTTTAAATAGGGATAAAATAGACGCGATCGCGACTCGTAGCGGATAGAGGATTAAAGAACAAGTACCGGTACAGCTTTAAAAGGTATGCCTGAGCTATGGGAGGGCTGCAAAAAACTACTACGTCTAGGCTATCTCCAAAAAATTACAACGTTTGCATTTTTACTTTGACAAAACTTTTGTTTAAGTTGAGTTACTCTTTTGAGATACCAAACAGCTGGTTAAAGTAAAGCAAGTACGAATACGTAGCTGCGGTAAAAATCCGTTACGTTCCCACAACTCTATTTTTTCCAATTAGGCCTACACTTCTATAGGCCTAGGCCTAACTTATTGGAAATTTTGGAAAAGTACTTACTTACTTACTTACTTACTCCCTCGACGTCGTTGACCAGCTCTTGCTGGATAGACTGAGTCAAAATAAAAATAATAATAATATATATATATATACATATTTACAAGTTTGGCGGCAGGTTAGACGCAAATTTTATAAAACTCATCTAGGGAGTACAAGGGTCTTGCCAGTAGCCACTCCCTCAGTTCGTTTTTGAAAACTGAGGCCTCAAGGTTTTTAAAGTACAGTGGCAGTCGGTTGTACATCCTAATTGCCAACATAGGAAAGCTGTCCTTTTTTTTGTTTAGTCTGCAGAAAGGGATATCAAGGTTGGATTTTGACCTTGTATTGTGATCATGTTGGTCTTCTCTCAATGCAAGACTAGAGATGTTGGTCCTTACGTTGTTTAGGGTGATTAGAATGTACTGGCTGTATACTGTAAGGATATTGAGTTTACTAAAAAGAGGTCTGCAATGTTCGTGGTAGTCAGCGGACGAAATAAGTCTGACTACCTTCTTTTGTAACAAAAGTATATCCTTACATCCAGCTGCATGGCCCCAAACCTCCAACCCATAGCTGATATGGCTGTGGAACAAAGCAAAGTAGACAGTCAGTAGGTATTGCTTTGTCAGCATAGGTTTGAGCTTCCTAAAGAGATGCAATGTCCTCGATAGCTTGGTGCACACTTTCATGGTTTGTTTTTCCCAGGTGAGTTTGGGGTCGATTATGAAGCCTAATAATTTTACTTCAGGCAGGTTATCAGGGATGGGATTCCGAGCTAGACTGCAGGTCATGTGTTGCGTTTTGGTTTCATTTAGGCAAAGCTTATTTGCTTTGAACCACGTCTTGGTTTTCTCAAAGGACTGTACAGCCTTGGCCCTGGCTTCCTCAGGAGTGCTTGCATCCGCAAAGATAGTCGTGTCGTCAAAAGGTTTTTGATCACACGTTATATAGCCTAAATTTGGAGAAAAGACATAAAATATTACAGTATAACCTTTGACTATTAATAAAACAACTAGACATTCCATCCCCATGTTAAAGTTGTAGCCAGGTTTTTAATAAAATTTGTCTTAGTTGATGTGAGCCACCTACGTAAGTCATAAGTTCTTTATTCCAAAATAACAAAAAACACATTGTATTGGAAAAGTCATAAAAATAAACAATACAGATTGCGCTGATCTAAATTACTGATTTCTGCCAAATACACGATGGTTTTTACCAAGTCAAACTGGTGGAATGACTTATTATGAGCTATAGCAACTGTTGTGACCCAGCAACTAGTATGTCAGTAACAAAAATTAAGGTACAAAATAGAGTTTTAGACTCTAGCGCAATCTGTGACTGGCTCACACAACTAGCCTACATTCTTTTTTAGTAAAAAATTGGCGACAGCTAATCCATAGAGATGGGATGTCTTCTTCTGTATCCAATAGTCAATGGTATAACTAATTACTGTACTGCAAATTTTAAGTTGTCCGGTAAGTTTGATTGGTTAGGTTAGATAACACTGTTCTAACCTAACCCAACCAAACTTCTCGAACAGCTTAACATTTGTTTTTAAGTAACTAAACTAAAATTATTGTTATGTCATTGTTGCCACAAAGTCAACAGTGATTCATAACCGCAGGCCACTACTGGCGACGCTAGAGTATATTCTACTATTTTGTGTGTTTTCTCCAATTTTAAATAACGTGTGATCAAAAACCTATTCTAAATAGGCTATTGTATTTTTCATAATTTATTACCTAAAAAAGGTTTCAATAAGTTAGCCTACCTATAGAAGTTTTTGGAAAAAATAGAGTTGTGGGCACGTAACGGATTTTGACCTATAGCCTACTTGGGTCATTCCATATGAAATCAACCAATAAAAAATTATTTTCAACCTGACCATCTTAGATTTTGATGAAATTTTGCATACTTGTAGTATTTTGAGTCCTGAATCCAAATATGCTTTTTAAAAAAATCTATCTTTTATAGTTTTTATGATATAAATATTTGAAAATGGTAAAAATTGGCGTTTTTTACCGTGCACGCAAATCTAAAATGTTGTTTAGGATGAGTTCTATTGGTCCTATCAAGTTGTAGCCTACAATGGCTCATTTTAAAGAGGATTCAAATGCCTTTAATCTGATACCAAACTCAACCTACTTTGGTGAAAATTAATTTTTTTTGAAAATTTCAAAATATGTTTTTGAAAAAAAATTTAAGATAGTGTTTTTTGAAAAATTTGAAAATTAGATATGTTAAAGAATGTAATCTAGTAAGTACATTATAAAAATTTCAAAATGGGATGATAATGGGATCAGCAGTTATGATAAAAATACTTGACTATGGTTCACTGTTTCCAAGCATTTTGGCGCATACGGCGTGCAAGTAGGCCTAATAACCTAAATGTATCATTAAATAAGAGTCTATTAATTATATGATTAAAATTAAAAATATGTGCCTATATTTGAATTATGTATGTCATATTTTGCTATATATAAACTAAATCTAGCAAGTAAACAACATTATTCAAGTTAACAGAGTTTCCGTCAACCTTTGAACAAACATGGACCAATGGGTTTTGGTTCAGGTTCCTCAGTCTTTTCCAGTTAGTTGTGTTGCAACGATTTACTGTAATCAATCTTTAAGTCTGCCTTTTCACTAGGCTGGAGACACTAGTCAGCCACTAGATCTGTGCAAAATCACATTGTGAAGCACTTTACGTTTACACCATCAGGTCGCAGCGACCCACCTCGGCTGTAGCGACTCAGTCTTGAGACAAGAGGAAAGACTGACAAACATAAGTTAGACCTGTGTACCTGTCAAACAAATTACAACTTCTCAAGACCGGGTCGCTACTGCCAAGGTGGGTCGCTGCGACCTGATAGTGTAAACGTAAAGTGCTTCACAATGTGATTTTGCACAGATCTAGTGGCTGACTAGTGTCTCCAGCCTAGTGAAAAGGCAGACTTAAAGATTGATTACAGTAAATCGTTGCAACACAACTGGAAAATACTGAGGAACCTGAGTCAAAACTCATAGGTCCATGTTTGTCTGTCTTTCCTCTCGTGACAAGAGAGAAAGACAAACAAGCATTGATAATTTTGTCACACAATATACTGTGATCAATCTATTTAAATCCTGTAGTAACCTTATTATTGATACATAGATAATATTCCATGATATCCTAATTATTTATTTTTAGGGAAATGTCTGCTCATAAGTATAAATAATGTACCGGTATTCTTACTTTAACAATTAAAATTTTTTTAGTGAAAACTGATTTGTGGATTTAAATACCACAAACCACATACCACATTTCTGTATAACTTTTATTTTGATATGTCAAAAATTAAAAAAGTTACGGAGAATTTTCAAAATGTCCGTCCGGTTATTTTTTAACTTTGCAAGGGTATTTTTTTAATATCATAGCAGTCAAATAAAGGAATTGGATTATAGCTGCTAATAATAACTAAAGCTCAAAACATCTGTTTTCATTAGAAAAATTATTTAAAAAAATAACACTTAAAACCCAAGTATTTTTTTTCATGTCCGGGAAATTTTGCTCCAGAACTTAGGGTCGTGACGCCATAAGTAAGGGTCAGCAAATTGGGTAATTTTTTCTTTCTTTTTTTTAAAGTTATTACTGCTTATAAAGTAATCAAAGCAGGTATTTTCTTAATCCCAGATAAATGGGCTATTCAATTATGGTTTTAAGTCATAAATCATAAACTTACTGGGTTTGCTGTAGACATGGAAGTTTGGACGACTTTATTTACTAAAATTTAAAAACTTCAGTGAAAAATAAGTATTTTTAATTTTTTGTAGAACCATAGTATGCACTATTAAATATTTTTTTTAAGTAGAGTATTTATCTGGGAATAGAAAATTATAATAAACATTATCATTTAAAGATAAAATTAATATGAAAAAAAAATAAAAAATGAAAAGTGGAAAGTTTGTTCAAAGTAGCCCCCATGTTCAAAGGTTGACGGAAACTCTGTTAACTTGAATAATGTTGTTTATTTGCTAGATTTAGTTTATATTATAGCAAAATATGACATACATAGTTCAAATATAGGCAGATATTTTTAATTTTAATCATATAATTAATAGACTCTTATTAAATGATACATTTAGGTTAATACGTACACGCTGTATGCGCCAAAACGCTTGGAAACAGTGAACCATAGTCAAGTATTTTTATCATAACTGCTGATCCCATCATCATCCCATTTTGAAATTTTTATAATGTACTTACTAGATTACATTCTTTAACATATGTAATTTTCAAATTTTTCAAAAAACACTATCTTAAATTTTTATTTAAAAACATATTTTGAAATTTTCAAAAAAAATTAATTTTTACCAAAGTAGGTTGAGTTTGGTATCAGAGTAAAGGCATTTGAATCCTCTTTAAAATGAGCCATTGTACAACTTGATAGGACCAATAGAACTCATCCTAGACAACATTTTAGATTTGCGCGCACGGTAAAAAACGCCAATTTTTACCATTTTCAAATATGTATATCATAAAAACTATAAAAGATAGATTTTTTTAAAAAGCATATTTGGATTCAGGACTCAAAATACTACAAGTATGCAAAATTTCATCAAAATCCAAGATGGTCAGGTTGAGAGCCTTGTTGATTTGATATGGAATGACCCACTTACTAAGCTGCTAATAAACTTATACTAATAGTGTAGGCCTATTCTAATTATAAGGGGATAAGCTTACTTTAACTGCATAGCTTCTAGCATTATATCAAGCTAGGTTAATTAAAATATTTCTCAAGATAGCTTAACTTAAACCCGCTAATTTCAGTGTCTATTTTAAAAATAATTTTCCAGGGCAGGCCCCCAGGGTTTGGTCAAAGTCTAAGTTAAATCTAGTGTCAACAAATTTTGGTAACCTTATCTCTTTGTAACTGCTAGGCCTAAGTTAGATCACTCACCTAGCTCAATAAGTGGTTTGTGATATTAGGCCTACAGCCTATTTAAGTTAACTTAATTTTTTATCCAAACTCCATATGGTGTAAAAACCACATACAGTGCTCAAAGATTCCAAGTGTTCTTAAGCTCAGATATTTAATATTGGCAGTCAGGCATAGGCTATGCCAGTATAAATCCTAACCCTAAATTACAGAGGGCTAGGCCTACATGATTAAGTTAGTAAGTTAAATGCTCCATAGTACTATGAAATGGAATAAAACTTGAGAAAAGTGCAACAGACATTTTAGAAACATTTCCCTATTTCGATGAACTTTGGTGACACTGAAAATGTAAAGATCTTTTCTTAAGGGCAACCTGGCATGTCTTCTCTACTCAAGAGATGGGTTTTTGAAAGGTCTAAGTTTCAGGGCAAATATTATGTTTATAATATTGCTTTAGATGTTGAGATAGCATTTAATTAGTGAGATAAAGTAAATCGTAACAAGCCCCCAAAAAATTAACAAATTACAACCACTAGGTCTGGGTCAAATTGGAACTTAGCTTGGAAAATTCATGGGGAGTTTCCTAAAGTAAGCTGGTTACATTCAGGATTGAATTTAGCGAAAACTTTTCCTAATATAAAATAAAGCAAAGCTAAAAAAAACTTACGAGCGATGTATATATGAATACATGGATCCTCCTTGGTAAATTTTGTTAAATTATAGAAGATCAACCGGTTACACTGAGGCTTTAATACACTGCCATTGCCATTGCCATTGAAGCCATTACTTCTCTCTTCTTAACCAACCAATCCATCCAACCAAACCAACCAATTGTAATTCATTTTTGCCTTCTTCTACTCCTACTTAAACCACTGCCTTCTGTAGCTATAAAAGTAATGATTTTCCAATGCTTCAAAACGTTATATATGTATGTACCTATAACCATAACAAAAAATTGATTAAAAGGGAGGTGCTGTATGTATTAAGAATAATTGTGCCAAAACCATTTAAATTGATAATTACTTTCAAATTGCGCCGACATTACTGTCATTAAAAGAAAGAACTCCGATAATAATGCGAAACTTAAATCCACCGAAGCTGTGCAACGTTACCAGACTAACGATTAAAAAAATGATGCCTAAAGCAAAAATTATCAGTGGTAGGTTTAAGGGAGAAATAGTCTTAATCCCGCGAATACTGATGATTTCATCCGAATTACCCTTTGAATTTAAGCAACTACAATTTCCTTTTTAGTGTCTTGCTTTCGCAATCACCATTATAAGGCACTAGGGGAATCCCTGACTATCGTTGGTTTATTTGTAGAAAAAAAATGCTTTTCACACAGACAGATGTATTTTGTTAGCGCAGCAACGCGCGCCGGGTAACTGCTAGTATTATCATATAAATGGCCTGGAGGCTTAACCATTGACTATAACACTAGTTCATTTCATTTCATTTCATTTATTTCCACGGCAATTTGTACATGGACAATTCAAAAATACATAATTCTATGTATGTTCTTCTACTAGTGTTATATAGTCAATGGCTTAACCACCCATGTAGCACAGATGGTTGGGCCAACGTTGGTAAATTGTGGAGCCACACAGTTGGCCAACGGTAGAAATGTCACCTCTTTAAACTGTTTTCCATCCAACCATTGACCAACCGTTTTATTTCACTCAAAATAATAAAGATTTAGTACGAAAAGCATAATTATTAGTTGAGTAAATTGATTAATAGTTCATAAAAACAAATTTTGAAAAAAAGCTAGAACAAAATTTTTCGGCCCAGACGGGTCTCGAACCCGGGTCCTTCGACTTATGAGCCTCTTACTTTACCACTGAGCTATCTGTGATTGTTGATATAGAGAGTTTTCAAGTGGTGAAAGAGTAGCCGACAGTTGCAATGGTCGCAATACTTCAAACATTTTTGATACTACACAGTATAATATGATTCTGTTAATCTGTTAAGGCATCATAAGTAGTTTTTTTTTTTTTTTTTAGTTAGAGAGGATACTGGTATTTGAATATATATTAATTAATTACTGTTAGATTATTAATGCTATTATAATTGCCTGTTATATGATTAATTACTCTTTCCCCTTAAATTGTTGCAAATAAGTTAAAGAATATTATTTTAAAAAATATTTGCATTATTATAATTATTAAAATTCATTGTTGTAGCCCCGGAACTGTATAAAATATCTGGTTTTACAATACCTTTATCAGTTCCAAAAACTTTTGGAAACTTTTGGAACTGATAAAGGTATTGTAAAACCAGATATTTTATTATAATTATGTTGTGAAAGCTAGACCCAGAGAATGAAAGTCGTGTAAACTCAACTATGGACCATCGTTGGTCCAACAAAAGTATCTTTTGTTGGTCCAACGGAGTGAAAAACGGTTGGACAACGGTTGGCTTGATGTATGATACCCAGCAATGCATATTAATGTATTTCATTAACAATGAACCAATGTTGGTCCACAGTTGTAAATATTGGTTGGCCCAACTACGAGATATACAGTTGGACAACGGTTGGTTGGTTGTGGAAGCTCCAACCAACCATCGACCAACTGTCCCACAGTTGGCCAACGTTGGCCCAACCATCTGTGCTACATGGGCATACATTAATAATTTATAAGAGTTTAATATAGTAGGGTTCCTAAATGGCTATACTTCTCACCTGCCAAGTAATCAAAAGTTTAGTGGCACACCCAGGGGGGGGGCTTTGGGGGCTTAAGCTCCCCCCCCCCCCAAGGACCTAGGGTTAACTCTTTACGAGGGTCAGGAGTCAGCTGTATATATGTGAAATGTTCACTAGTTTTTAAAATATCGTTAAGTTTAAAGCTATTCTTACTACAGAATTTAAATTAAATACTGTACATCAAGGAGCACGCGTTTTGTAACGAGTATTTATGCAGACAGACAGAGACAGCATGGTGCTCACTTACTTGTCCTTGACGTGCTCGCGCTGTGTGCTGTGTGTAGTTGACCCCGTCCGCCCATAGGTAAAGCTCGGCACTGCCCCCTGAGTGTGTGGGAAACACCCGGTTAGATGTTGGGTCAGTCGTCATGGTCAGGTCCGGCAAACTCTTCGATAGTGTGTGGAGTGTGGGGGGCTCAAGTAAACGGTAAAAACCGGAAAATAGTTCCTATGAGTCAAAATAAAGAGAAAACAAGAATACAACCTTTTACATAATTGCTTTGTCAATCAAATATCCACCATTTGTATTTTCTACATCAATATTTTTATATCTAGGTATTCTTCCCACAGAACATAATGAAACTGTTTTGTTAGAAAATAGATATAAACCAAGGCTCAATTAATTAACCAGTACAAACATCTGTTTTTAAATGCTGTATATATAAACATATATATATATTACTTGGTCCAGTAAAATCTTTTTTAAATGGCTGCCATTTTAATATTCGTAATTTAAATTACTAACAAATTGTTGATTATGATATTTAGGCTAATTATGAAAAAATTTAAAGTACACTTTTATTTAGTATTTCAATTTCTTATCAAACAACACCATATTCAAAAAGATCCAATAAAAATAGCTGAAACCTTATAAGTTTTAGTTATAAAATAAAGGCAAAAGGAGGTGACTGCAAAGTGAGGTATTCTACCTCATTTTATAACCAAACCCCCACTGCAGCAAACCTGCAGACTAAGCGAATTTCAATTTGCTAAATCTTTTACTAAAATATTTCCATAAACAAGACATATAGTTATTTCCCATTTCAATAACATTAGATTTAACGAGTATCTATATATTTGGTGCTAACGGGAAGGTAAAAAGTGTTATATCCTCCAAATGTCAAGTATATAGGATTAAAAAAATAAATGTATCAAAAAACCATAACCGAAAATAAACTGTTGTAGGTTGCTTGTACAGTGTGTTGAACAAGTTGGTACATTTATTTTTTTTTTGTTAGGGTTCATTTACACTACAAATCATAGACACTATTGAGCCTCAAAATATGTAATTCTTAAACACATGGCATGGCTCACTTACTCTACAGATCATAGTGCCTATGAGCCAAGCGTATGAATTAATTATTAAAATACAATCTTGCACCGGTGCGGTGGAGGGAAAAGAGGAAATAGCTGTCTGCTGTGTTAACTCACCAGTCTCCCAGAACGACTAACGGCGCTCTGTTTCTATCTACAGCTTTAAAATTGTGAAAAGATTGTGTATAAGAGAGCGTCTAAGAATAACCCCCTTTAGATGTAGCTGTTGTAGGGATGAGATGAGCATCGATAGTAGATGTTTTCGAAACATCGATATCGTTGGTATGTTACCGATGATTTTGGATGAAGTATTAAAATTTCAATGTTTCCCATACCTAAATCTTTTTAGTTTTGATAAAAATATGTATTATTTATTCTATTGAAAGGCTGATGAAATATTGAATCAAACTGGACTTAGACAAGTGTAGTGAGTGAGTGAGATAACTATCTACATTTGTGGGGTGCTTGTTCTCATGCTGCCTAAAATCAATTTATATTTGTAATAAATTTCAGTGGCAACGCTCCTGCTTTCCAACATAATAAATTAATACTGATATTTTAATTGTCTTGCAAATGTGAAAGAGAAACTGCCAATCTAGAACCTCTAGCTAGCAGCATAGACCAACCAACGCAATGGTGTTTTTAATTAATGCTAGTAGAATATGCCAATCCTTAATTAGCTGAGGCAGTACAGAGAACAGACGAAAAACTGAAAAAAATCTATTAACAAGGTGTTATCTCATCCATTTCTAGGACTCTCTCCAAACTAAAATGGACCTTAGACGAATTGGAGTAAACTGCAAGGTAAAATATATTCATCTGACTCATGACTAAAATCATTGAATATACTGTAGATGTAATTGTTTTATTCATGACGTGAATGTTAAAGTCTGCCATGCAGCTAGCTGTAAATAAATTCCACCATTAACTGTTCCTGAATCACAAAGCATATTTAACATGCTCAAATTAATGCATTATATAGGATGCCATCAAAAGAAGTAAATAGTAGGGGGTGATTATTACTAAACACAGTAAATAAACTGTAATTAATCAACTTTTTCTAATAAACTTTTATTAAATTCACATTGTATGAGTCAACAATGAATAAACTTAAACAATTTGTAGGAAAAATACATTAATATACCATTGTTTGTACAAAATATGAATTACTAAACTCTTAACAAGTACAGTAGTTATTAAGTAGGTTATACACATAACAGTACAGTATGAGGAATAGAATACTTAACAGTTGCAACACACATATACAGGGTGGCTGAAAAGTAACTTGCACCCCCCTTTAACTTTTCAACCATTTGAGATATTTGAAATCGGTTTGCGGCAACCTTCTTAGATATGAGGGGCTAAATTTTCAAATGACAAGTATAGTCGAGTTTGGTATCATTTTACAGGTCTTGACAAAACAAAAATATTGACATAAAGAAAACCAGAATCGGCTCACTAATAACAAAATGGCGCCCTAAAACGTTTCAAATCCAAATAACCATGAGGGTGGCAAAAAATTAACTTGCACACACTTAAACTTTTCAACCATTTGAGATATTTGAAATCGGTTTGCGACAACCTTCTTCGATATAAGGGGCTACAATAATTAAGGTCAATTCTGAAAATTTTGCCCTTAGGGGTGTGGGGGTAGGGGGTAGCTCAGAATGTTCAAATAGTAAGTATAGTCGAGATTGGTATCATGTAACAGGTCTTGACGAAACATAACAAATAACATAAAGAAAATAGAAATCGGACCATTAATAACAAAATGGCAGCTAAAAATTATTGAGACAATGGTTATTTAAAGTAATTTTGAACTGCCATTTCGTTACTAATGGTCCGATGTCTATTTACTTTATGTTAATTGTTATGTTTCGTCAAGATCTACAAAATGATACCAAACTCGACTATACTTGCTATTTGAACATTTTGAGCTACCCCCTACCCCCGCTGGCAAAATTTTCAAAACTGACCATAATTATTGTAGCCCTTCATATTCAAACAAGTTGCCGCAAACCGATTTCAAATATCTCAAATAGTTAAAGAGTTAAGTGGGGGTGCAAGTTACTTTTCAGCCACCCTGTATATTTATGTTTTGTATAAGAATTAAATAAATAGCGAGGTAAAAAATATCCTCATCAAAAACATATATAAATTACAGTGTTTTATATAAGGTCAAAGTAGCCAAAAAATGGGCTTATAGAGGCGTTTCATGGTTTTGTTGATTCTTATCTAACAGTATGATTTGTATAAATTAATAAAATTGAGAAAAAAGTCAAAATTAAATGTATGCAAAACAATTCTTCATTTACCTTCTCTCTATGGCAGATATCTGATGATTTTTAAAGCCACAGTCTATTAAGGCGGGTTCAACTTGATCAATGAAATAGCATATTAGTATTCTTAGACATCAATACTACTGATACTTATAAATACATCACCCTGATTGGTAAAATGGTAAAATAATCATTACCTTACAACACCCTTTCAGATTTAAATAAAAACAAAGTATTATACAAGTAAAACAAGAAGTTCCAGTTATACAAGTTGCATTGACCAGTAACACCCTGGATTGGAGTTAAATGTTAACATAAGATTTATCTTTATTTGTAGGCTACTAATCTTTTATTAACTTATGTTTATTTACAACATTTTATAATTTTTATGACGAGACTGATATCATGTAATTGGTGAATGGTCAAATACATTCTTGATTCATAACTTAAAGTTAATGATAAGTAACAATATATTATGAATTATAGCACTTCATTAGTTGAATGGAACAATGAAACTAAGTCATAACTACTTGCAGGGCTGGCCAAGTTATTAAATTATCCAAGGGCATACACCCTTTGATCTTTTAAATATGTTAATAATATGTTTAACCTTTAGTTAAACAGATAAAAATATAAAGATTAAAAAATAGATACATTGCCATTTATGATGCAACTGATTTGTAAAGTGGTCAGTGGAATGGATAAAAATTATAAGTCATTAAAAATCTATTTTCATAATACAAGCAGTCTATAAATTAAATCTGTAGTAAGGAGCTGTTTTGAATGGAGATGGAGTAGGCCTACAGGTAGTTTATCAGAGAAAATCAGAGGTTTGAGTCAAACAGGTACAAACATAATTCTTTGCAGAGTAGATTGATAAAAAGTGTCAGTTTAAATGTATAATCTATCTACAAATTGGTTGATACATGGGAAAACCAACTGAAGCAGACCATGACGTAGCATTTGACCAACTAAAGACAGATTTCAAGTCAAATAAGTTACAAAATAAATATTTGTATACACAGAAATTGATCTCTAGGCCAGCCCTGTTAAGGTATGCATTGATAAATTTAAACTATTTATCAAAGTGATGAATGCATTATAAAAGTACAGTACTAAATTACAAATATTACACACAATAAACACAAAGCCAACTTCAGTTCTAAATAAATAAACTTTGTACACTTTAACGTTACAAACAATAACTTAAAACTAATGGAGTATAAATGTTTCAAAAAAAGAATCTTTTGTCATGTACCGTAGACTCCCATAAAAAAATATGCACTCTGGAAAATCTGGACTGGTAAAATGGAATATTAACTTAAATGAACTGATTAAATAACAAATTTGTAAGACGATATTTCGCCAGTTTCCTGCCTTTAATTTTCTGGAAAAAACCGTTGTTTTTATTTTTTATTTTCTGTAGCGAACAAATAAAATTACTTATGTGGCATTTTTGTAACTGTAGACACTCTTTTTAATGCCCTCGGTTGTTTGGTTTGTGAAGATAAGTTGGGCTTTGCTAATTAATGCATTGCATTGTATGCAGTGTTGAATTGTTTAATACTACACTTACAGGGCGACAGCAATAGTAGCCTTTTATCTGCCGTTACCATCATTCTGAAGGATGCATGGTTAAGTTATGACTGACTCTAGGAAAACTGATTTATTGGAATATTTGAATCCTGATTAACTGTCAGCCTTACTTGTATTGAACTTTGAGAGTCTAAGGTATATGTTTAACACAACTACCTATTAAGGACAGATTTTAACAAATTGTCATTTCAAGCAAATTAAATCTATATTATGTGTCAGTTTCAAATTGCACGGAAACTTGGGTTCTTTTCTTAAGTTACTGAGATAGTACAAAATTAAAACCTAGTTTTTTGCTACATACCTACAATAGTACTAACTTCCATATTACGATAGCTTGCTAAATGAAAGTTAATTTAATCTTTTGAGACCCAGGAATTCCCCAATTGATTGAGAGTAGAGGATAGTAAATGTATTTAGAGTAAGGGAAAATCAAGAGCTTGGGAAACAGGTTTCTTTGATATCAGCTGTCATCAAAATACTTTATGTTTGGAGTTATGAAATACCCCCCGCCGCAGCAAACCTGCAGACTAAGCAAATTTCCATTTGCCTGATTGGATTTACACTAAAATGTCTCCTTAAAAATATCACATTTATTCCCTACTAGCAGAGTACCCGTCCTTCGTACGGGGTTGACAAATAAGTATAAAATGCTTATTGCAGTTATACCCGATCTTTGCGTTTGCGATGTGAGAAAACACGGTTTGAGAAAATTTGCTTCCTCAATTTTACGGTATGCGATAGTATTACACATCTACCATAGCCATAATGTTCTACTACTTCACCTACACAATAGAGAAAGATAGATTTTAAAAATTCGCAAAATATCATAAATTATTCATGAAATTAAAAACATAAACATAACTGTAAACAATCCCACTTTGACAGTTCTCATTGTGTATCACAGTTTTTTGTTGCTGCTTAGTTCAAATTAGCTGTTTTCATAAATAATGAAAAAAATAATAGTGCTGCACCCTGTTGGTAAATCTTATAAATTTTTTATGCTTTTGCATATCATAGAACCAACTCTTTTAGTTGAAACAGCTGGCTAAATTCTTTAATTCCCTTTAAATATGAATACTCATAAGGTTAACATGGGGAACAGCAGAGCCACTGGGGTGGAGCCCAAAAGGATTTTTGAGATAAGAATATGCCTATATGTTAATCGGGAATGTGAGCTATCATCATGCCAAATTTCAGCCCAATCCGACCAGTATTTTTTGTGTTTACTTGTCACAAACATACATACATCCATACATCCAAACTTTCTCATTCATAATATTAGTAGGATTTAAATAACATTAGTTTAACAAGTACTTAGGTTTGCTGCAACAGGGAGGGTAAAAAGCTACTCGAAGAAATGTTATGTTTTCCATCAAAACGTATAAGACTCAAAGATAACTATTCTATCACATAAAAGTGTAATGTTTTTGTTAGTCTTTACAGGAGAATACACAATCAATCACTGCTATCTGGAGTAGAAGAAGAAGAAACACTCTCTTCCACCCTCTTTTGTGTCAGTCGGTTGTAAATGTCTCTCAGTCGATGTAAAAGTTGTCCGTACTGATAGACTCCTCGTCTCTCACCAAAGGGATCCTAGAGAATAGTAAATAATAACCAGTGATGTTAGCGGATCAATTATTTGTGACAAGTAAGGTAGGATAGTTTAAAACACATTTGACAGATTCAACTAAATGTCTTACAGTTTATGCAGGACAAATTGTAAGAACCAATAAAAAACTATACTATTGTTAAGCTCCAGTCACAATACTAGCTGTGAGTGGCAGAGCCTAGGAGGGTTAAGATTAAGGAGAGGGCACAAGAATAGGGATATACATGTTACGGTGAAGCCAGCTTTAGCAGAACACTAGAGGGGCACGCGGAGCCGTAGAGTGACAAAAAGCCGCCACTATAACATGGGAGAGATAGGCAAAAAAGCGATGCACACTGTTTCAAAATTAAAATTCCCGCTAAACTAAAACACATGTGTTATTCACTGATGGCATTCTTAAAGTAAATTAAATTTCCTATCAAATTATGTAAATATTTTCTGTGAAAACTATTATTTATTATTTACTATTGAAGATCAAGTTAAAAGAATTGCCCTGGACTTTGAACATATGATTACTTTTATGATGTAGGCTATCTCTACAAATTAACAATTTATGTGTTCCTTAAGAGTTTCTCAAAATAATATATATACATTTATTTTAGTCCTGTGCATTATATATTAATTTATTGAGTATATCCAGTAAGGTTATGACCCGGACAAAGTTGATAACAGGCTGAAAATTGGTTGAAACGTTCAGAACAATGTCCCGAGTAATCCCAGTTGGGGAACAGCCGCCATCTTGGAAATTTAGATTTTTTGCTATATCGTTTGAAGTAATTGTCTGAAAGGCCTTATTTGTGTCTCAAATTAAATGTTTTGGACTCATGTATGAGGGTAATATATAATTAAATTTTGAGTTAATACGTTCTAAGCATACATTTTATTTATATTAACCTTAAAATAATATCCATAACAATGATATAAATTTACAAAATATTTACAAAATGAAGCTTTTTCTCTTTTTCCATAATGGACTTGTTAAAACCATTAACCCTTTTGAAATTTCTTGCAACCCACTAACTATGCTTAGTCATTGGAATTGGTTAAATATAATGCTGATAGCCTATATCTAAATTATGTGGTAACAGCTGATTAAATGAGTAGCTAGTATGAGAAGAGTTAAAGTCAGCTGTAGTCAACCAGAAAATACCCCTCACAACCAACACAAAACGCTTTCTTTGATATTGTTATAGTTTTAGTTGAAATATCATGGAAGGAACTATATGGCATTGACATAATACGTCAGTGTATGGTAAAACGCGTAATGATGGAGTTCCTGACTTAATCAAACACTCGAACAGTGTAGTGATGCATGTTAACTGAATAAAAGGAATACACCCGTCGCATTGCCCTGATGCCCTGTGCATGCATGTACTACCTGTTAAGCGAAATGTCCGCTCGTTACTCAGTGAATTCAACTTCAAACGTCAATGTATGTTTTGTGAACGAGACATTAACTCTAAAGAACTTAAGCATCCAGAACGCCAAGTGCCGTATAGTGTCGTTACAACGCTTAGTTTTGTTTCATCCTTAAAGACTATGGCTTTGCAGCGTTCTGACACTTGGGCAGACAAAGGAATGTTGAGAGTCAACACCGAAATTGACCTAGTTGCCAGTAAGGCTCGATACCATCGTGCATGTTATACACACTTCAGTCGTCTGGAAAATTTCCCGCCTACTTTCACACAAATTTCAGGCAACGCTTGGCGCCCAGAAAACTCAGTGAAGAAAGAAGCTTTTGAGGTACTCTGTGAATATTTGGAAAATAATGACGAATGTCAGTTCTCCTTTAGGGAGTTAATCGAGTTCATGAAATCCTACGCTCCACATGAACCTACATACAGCGAAAAACACCTGAAAAGAAAGCTACAAAACCATTTTTGTGACCAGATTGTCATTGCTGAACAAATTGGAAAGCCAAACGTTCTTTGTTTTACAGGGACAGCCTACAATATTTTATCATCGAATTGGTACACTGATAAGAACAGCAATTCTGAGAAAGAAAATATGAGAATAGTAGAGACTGCAGCAAAGATTATCCGACATGAGATCAGGTACCGAGTTTACGATTGCTCTGTATAACCAACCAAAGAAAACATTTCATCAGGAAGCGAAGATATGTTACCAAAGACATTGAAAATAATGATAAGAACAATTATACAAACACGAAAGTCATTTAACAATGATAAGGCTTTAAAGGCAACTAATATCGCTCATGCAATTATTGCTGCAGCTCCATTTTCACACATATTTCCCAGTTTTTCACGGCGGTTAAAATTCACGCATAGTTCCAGATTTTTTCGGAATTCCCGGTCGCTGACAACCCTAGACACTATTCAGCGTAAGTTAATTATAATGTCATTAACGCAGCTGGCACAAAACCCATAGAACGCAGTATGCGTGGGGGGAGAGTAGGGCTGCCTCTCACCTCTTCAGTACGGCAGCGCTGGCTTCAATGAAACTCCGGCGTGTGTACTCCTTAATGTTTAATCCTCCTAGGGCAGAGCAACGACGCTGACAATAATTTTTGTGTATGACAATATAGTACATGCAGGCAGCAAACATTACATTTTTAAATGCCCCAATTACCACTCCACATTCTGTCACTTAGCTCGAAATGTGTCACATGTACCAGCTTACTGAAGACGCAAATAGGCCAAGTTTGTGTGAAAGTTAAGTGATACAAAAACCGAAGTAGAAATAACTTTGTTCATCCTTTCCCTTAGCCTACGAAACAAATGAAGGTACACACAAAACCTGCCTCTGCACTTGACAAACCATCTTTGTCACATCTAAAAAGGCACTGCTACGTTTGACAAGTTGTTCTCGTAATGATGCAACACTGAAGGTGGTGGCGTCTGCCAATGAATTAGTGTACTATTCCGAGCTAGGACTGTGGCACATTGGCCTTTAGTTTCTAATTCCTTTATAGCTGTTCCCGATTATAGTGAGTACGACAGAGACAGATGTATTGTTTTCAAACATGAAAACCATTATAGGTTTGTGAACTCCTACGAGAAACATTTAGCTGTGAATTGGATCTTTTAAATTCCAGTTAATAACTCTCTGGTTATTTTTTAATTTTCCATAACATTCTCAAATATTGGGTGTACAAATTTTGAAAGATTACTAGCACTAAGGCTGATGCCTAACACCAAAGAGAATAGTTTGGTTCTTTTTGAATAAAAAACAGCCGTAGCAGATTCCAGTGTATATTAAAAATAATACCGCCTCGAAGAGTTAGCCATGGGTAACAAAATTACCTATCCAGTATTTTTCATATATTCAAGCGTTGATGTAAATTTCAAGATGTTGCCTAACCTACTAACTCGCCTGTAATAATTTTTGTTGTGTTGGCGTATTTAAAATTATTGTTTTCTTTGTTTAGCGTAAAATATGATTTAAATTATTCGCTGGTTGTGCAAACCCATTTGAGGGTAAACACATTAAGAGAGATATAATGTACTGGTCTTATAACTTCTTTGGTTTCTAGACCCAAGGTGTATCTTTTGTTTTTGTTTACATATCATTGATTCCAAATGTTTCAGTGTCCGAATATTTATAGTATTTTTAAACTGGACAAGGAGGTAAAGTGGAGTCTAAACAGCAAATACTTACATTCATTGTAGTGCCTGTGAGCCTGTTTTTGCTCTGTGCGAGGGTTTCGTAAGACTCAAAGAACTGCAGAAAGCTCTTCTCCATAGCTTCGATCAGAGGAGCTGGCATGTTGATGGCAAAGTCATTGTCCAACATACCGATGACAGCTACTCTTAGCGTCTCGTGTTGAATTATCTCATTGTACCGGGCTACATCTCCAGGTACTCTTTCCTAAAAGATCCAACTCATTAGAAAAACCTAGACTCGTATGTACCATTTGATGTTACATTTTTGAAGTAAAAAAGTTTCAGAAAATCCTGTATAACAATTAATTATTATTTAAAATCCAATTATATGTTTTGGTAAAAGTTGTTCTTTTAGATACAGAGTGAGGCAGTGAGAGCACCCCGATTTTCTTTCTTTGAAAATTGAAACTTCATTTAAGCAAAGCAATAAAGAATGAACAGCTGTGCTTATAACATAAATCAAACTATGCAATTTTAGTAAACATTGTGCCTGAGGGTTTTAACACTGAGATTTTGATGTAGGAACCTATTTTTAAAATAGTGATTCTTATGCAAACACCCAGAGATTGTTTGGACCACATTCCATACTTGGTCAATATGGCGCTGTTCCAGATTGGAAAACAATAGGGAACTGGGTAAAATGATTAAGGATAACAGCTTAAACCATAAAAATAATCGGTGGGTGCCGCAAAACTCTTTGTACACCAGCAAATGTTGAAAGAGTGTGAGTCGCAGAAACTTAAAGTCCAAAGAGGTTTGTCAGAATGCTTTCGTTGTTGGAAGCTTTACGTTGGCTCTTTGCTGTCTTCTCCCTATAAGCTACTTGAAATTTAAGGTTTTTTCAAAGTTGCCCTAGAGATTTTCTTGAATTTCCAAGAAACTAAAGTGATTCCCGAAGAAATGTTGGAAGAAGTTTTCAATGGTATTTTTCAAATGATTGAAAAGGAATGTCAAGTAGGACAAGGACGTCACATAAAGGATATTGTTTTCAAGAAATGGAAAAATTTACTTTGTTAGGTTAAAAAGGCAAAAGATAAGCTGTGTGTTGATGTGCTATTTATACCTGTCCATAGGGTAAATAGTATTGAATTTGTTCTATTTATAAATTGGGGCGCTTTCATTGCCTCTCCCTGTATAAATAAAAATACATACAAATAGTTTTTCAGTAGCCTATTTCATAACAATTAAATATTTAGTTTATTATTAAGATGTGTGATGAGTATTATGATGTATATTATTACAACTTACAATTGCAGATAAATAAAAGAAAAAAACAGTTTTTTTTCACACTTATTAAATTATACTTAGGCCTAAATGGAGAAAATCTTAATAAAAATATTAGATAGCCTAGTGTCCAATTTAAAATATATTTATTTCTGCTATGACTATCATTTTGCAGTGTGCTAAATTATGAATACACCATTATCTTATCAGATCAATCATAACTGTACTTAAATTATCGTATTCTACCAGTAATAAGAATGAATCTTTATCTGTACAAAAATAGAACTTCACCAATAATAAATTCAGTACAAGTTACAGTTAGGCGTAAGGTAACCTTTTTTTTCAATCCAAGATAACTTGACAGAAATTAAGCACATTATCGTACTTTCAGGAAGACTTACATTCAATTAGCAGTATATTCTCCTGAATATAAACCTCACCTCGAGTTGTCAATATTAATTTGTTTTCAATCAATATTGATGTGAACCAATATTTTACATAATTACAGGAGACTCAAATTTAAACCCAAGCAATCGTGTAGAGTGTAGACATCACTCTCCCGCGATCGCGGAAAAATCATGAAAATCTCTCACAGTTATGTAGACAATATCATCACCTCCCGTGATCGCGGCAAAATTCTGATTATCTCCTGCAACCAAGAAGACATCAATATCGACTCTCCCAGTTATGGAAACATCATTGTCGTCTTACGAGACCACGGCAAATTCATGAACATCTCCTGGGGCCATCTAAACATCATCATCGCCTCCCTTTGTCACGGAAAGGCGATCCTCGTATTGTGCGATCGCGACAAAATCATGAATTTTGAGATTAGATTTTACATGGTCCATAAAATTTCTGTACGAGACAACAAAATAAAGACAAAATCCTGACTTTTTCAAGACCATTATGATATTCAATACTGATTTCCGGCTTTCTAATTCTTGTTTTTCCCGACTACTAGACAAAATGCTTCAAAGCTTCGAACTTGTCAAAATAGCAATTTAAAAAAACCATAACTAGGCCTATATACAAACATTTAGGTAGCACTGTCATGATATTACTGAATCAATACATTACAGCGAGGGGTTGGTAACAGACTTTGAACAACCCCTCGCCACGTGACACTACAAAAACTGGTACATAAACCCACTCCACAGTTGAATATTACAGTGTTAGGAAAATGCCCTTGCCAAAAGATAAACACAAGCACTAGACAACTCGGATGAAATTCAAAATCAAGCAGCCCTATACAATCGCATAATTCGGCAGCTAGGAAAACCCGCCTTTACTCAAGACTTAGAAGTGATTGGTAAGTAAACGTCATATAGAAACACTGAATTCATGTGTTTTCAATACAATTCAAATGAAAGGTTGAATTTTAAATCTTCAAACCCTACATTAAAAACCTTTTACTAAACAATTAAAATTTTTGTTCTGATCCCTTGGCATTTGACTTATCCAAGATCCCTGCGTTTTGATTGGCCAAATGAGAAGCTCACCCTCTCAAATCCTGGTTCATTGTGGTAAGGCTTGTCGGTGAGAAGACTTTGTATGGAGATGAGGACGCTAGAGAGGGTCTGTGCTGGACTCCAAGCTGGTCCACTCCAAGTCCTACAACATGATGGACAGTTATAGGCTACAGGTTCCTGTTTCAAGTCCAGCTACTTAAAAAAATTCTATTTAGCCCTTCAATGTGGTTTGACGAGCCTACTTCATCACTCATAAAAAGACTTTGCTTTTTGAGTGACGAGTTGCTTTTTGCTGATTATGGATTTGACGAGATTATGTCCGTCATTACGCGTCCTAGTAGGTGGTGGCATATGACGACGAATTAGGTACGGTAGGCTAACTATATCGAACTAGGACTGTATACAAAACATTGTCCGATAGTTGCTCGATATTTTACAGCTGTTCCCGATCGTAGCGAGTAAGACAGAGTTAGAAGTAGGTACTGTTTACATACATAATAGGCCTAACTATGGAAGTTTCTTACTTTGGAAGGACATGAACCCTCTAGAGAACTATTTAGTTGTGAATATGGACCTAAAACTCCAGTTGATAACCCCCCCCCTCCCAGGTGTTTGGAATTCTATTTAAAAAGAATTTTATCCTAGCAAGCACTATTCACAGCGGAATTCTCCACAACACTCTAGTGTCAAACATGACGTTGAGTGACTGCATCCACAATTTGTACGTCACTATTAGCACTAGACATTGTTTATCTAAAATAAAGACAACTAAAAACGCTAATGACACAAAAAGGAAAGAATACACTGTTAAAAAGGTCTGGGTAAATAAAGTGAACAGAAGTCACTAATGAATATAACAGCAATATGGCGAGGCACGTCTCTCTCAATCTACTCAAACCACGATGTAGACTGTGTGACAGGCTTCGTTTTCACGTTAATAACGCATGCGAGCGCAGTCAGTGGCGTCGCATGTTGCCCACGGCTAATAGGCTCCATACTGCAATGCCCCCCGACTGCCTGGACACTAAAACGGTCGCGACACATGTTGCCGGGCAAAATCCCTCCCGGCAACACCTCGGGCAGCTTTTTCGGCGGCGCTACCGGTCTCCCCGAGGCTAATAGGCACCATTTGACTCCATGCCCCTCTACACGTCCGACACCGGCGGCTCCACTAGCTGCGCCACATGTTGCTCACGGCTAATAGGGGCCTTAGATTGCACTGGCTTTGGCTGTCGTCGCCGACATTCTCTTATCCGCTAAACAATCAAGTGAAATTAACAAGGCTTAAAACCTTCCCAATTTTAGTGTGTGCCCTCAATTTGCTTAGACTGATAACAGCCAGGCCTACGCACAGGCAACTGCCCATGTAGGCCTAACCCATAAGTAAGGCAATTTAATTTTATTTTAGAAATATTGTACTGTTATGTTGTATAGCTACTCTCTGTTTTAGTTTATAATTCTTGGGATAAATAAACGTTTTTCATTTCATTATTACTTATGCCAAACATCATCAAAGGGCATAACGAGAAAAATACCTTCCTTATCAGCATCTGACGGGAGTTAAAAAATCCTGTCTTGAAGGGATAAATCTTAAATCAATAATCTAAGTTTGATCATTGAACTTGGTACAGACAAGTAAGCTGTTGGCTCAAGTAGGCTATTGCAAGACCTTCACCGTATCTTTTCACAAAAATATGTAACTTAATCCTCAATACGTATAACCTACCAATATTTTAAAACTTGTTTAGGCTTCTAAAGTGAATAAATTGGTCAACTCTCGAGTAGATACTCTTTCTGAGGTCAATGTTATCACGGCAAATTAGGATGGTGGTTTAGGCTAAGAAGTGATAACAGATTAAAATACTTACTTTACGAAATTAGGGTATGGACAACTCACCCTAAAATACTGAGACACACTTTTCCACACTTGTAAAGATTCGGATTGAATCTAACTTTATTTCCACCAGTTGTCATTAGACGTACTTTGGGAGGCCTGATCGGATAATCAGGTGGGAATCGGAGGATGAAATAGAAAAACCCTCCTTCATAAGGAGTATCAAAAGCTCCCGTGATGAGAGCATGGACAACAGTCATATTTTGATCATCAGGCACGACTAGAATACCTGGAGGTGGTTCGTGGTAGATAGCCATCATATCCCTAAAACAAATACACAATAGGCTAATGTGTTGTAATTCTAATCAATGGAAATTTTAGCCTACTCTAATTACATTAGTCATAACAAAAAGCTAAGATTAAAAACTGACAGATGATGTGTAAAACATTGGTAGAAGGATTAGGCCTACCGGTAGCCTAGCCTATATTTATGTTGCATTCTACATAAGCCATGAACCGGAGATAGACCCAGACAAAACTGATAGGTAACCTTAAGACTGAATTCTTGAGGAATATCTACTTTTCCCAGGCAAAGATGGGTGCTCAACTTAAATCTATGAACAAGAGTGACTTAGGTTATCATTAGCTAAGGTTATGATTGTAGCTTCTTACCTCTTAATCCTTAACAAACATGAGGGCGGTGGATTTCCTTCCTCGTCATTAAAGGGGGCTAGTGGATTCCAATCAGCACTACTCGGTACAAGGTTTTGTGCTAATAATTCATCCAAATTGTCAATATTTGAAGGCTGAGGAAGACTATCCGAACCGGAAATTGTGGTCACTGCTGGTGGACTGTCTTGCAAATACGTCAAGGGAGTAATCCCTTGTGCTTCGATTTCCTCAAGATTGAAAAAATGCATCATATTGCATCTATTGTATCACAACGCACGAGCTTAGAGAAATATGGGGTACAGTTTCTTAACGGGGCTACGCCAATATTGATTGAAACTATCGAATCGAAAATATTGATTAGTAATCGATATTTTTAAATATATCTATTATAAAATCAAACTATCATAACCTAACCTAACCAACCAAACTTGCTGGAAATATGCCTGGCAGCAATTATATAGGTAAGCCCCTACCTAAAGTAGGCCTACAATCACAACAGCGCAGCGCTGGGACAGAATATCATGGAAATTAGTAAGCCACAAGTAAATTTACGTCTTGTTTCTTTCAACACAACATCTATTAAGGTCTACTAACTACCTAAAGCTTAACAAGTTATACAGATAGTAGCTGGTATTCCGAAAAGTAATAATTTATTAGACCACAACAAGCAGGTCACTTCATCTGATTCTTCTTTCTATTCTGACAGTTCGCCCAGTTCGAGTTCAGTTGTAATGTTCTGTCTGAGTGAGTAGTGTAGTGTTCAGTTCAGTTCAGTGTAAGTGTAGTAAAGTTAGTAGTAGTGTAGTGAGTGAGTGAGAGACTTCACTGTGCGCACTTCGACTCTCGTCTCGACTCTTCGACTCGACTTCACTTCAACTTCAGTCTTTTTTCCTTCTATTTTGTCAAAAATGGCTGGCTTTGATCTGTAATAACAATGCAGCCGCGTGGTTCAATATTTTACACATATCTTTTTCATTTTGGTTACTTCCTTCGAGTTAGTATTGTCATCTCAAATGAACAGTTTGTTAGTTGCATGGTTATACAATTGCCAATAGTTTTTGTTAACATAGTTAATATTCACATGGTCATTATTATTTTGTAATTTGTTTTTCAAAAACATTGGGATATTTATAATGGTAAGATGGGATTTTGAGGAAGGTCAGGGTTGAGTGTCTTCACTGCTTGGGGTCTATCAAGCAGACTTTCCTAAGGCATGACCAACATTGGAAGCAGATTTTTGTCTGATCAGCCAACCCGACCAGACCATTAGACCCGACTCTTCAGACCGGAAGCGGAGCGGGATGACGCTCCTACACTGCAGCCAGTCTCACGGGCTCTGGGGATTATTTAACTCACCAACACTGCACAGTCACAGTGCACACAGCACAAATAATTTGCTTTATTATCAAATTTATTAAACTCAACATCTTGTTGTTTAACTTTTTTGTTAATTCAATTTGTTTATAATGTTGTGTTTTTAGGCAACTTTACAACTCTTTTTGTTGATTAGTTTAGTTGATTAGTAGTAGGCACTACAGTCGGTGTCAGTGTAGGAGGGGAGACAGCGCTACATGTGTTTGTTTCCGGCAGACCAGGTCAGACCAGCCCAGACCCGCTCAGACCGTCAAATTCCGCTTCCAATGTAGGTCGCGCCCCGGGTCGCGCCTATTTTGGTTCGTTTCCGACAAGCACAGACCCGTTCCTCCCTCCCGGCAAACTACACCACTACAGTCGGTGTCAGTGTAGGAGGAGAGACAGCGCTACATGTGTTTGTTTCCGGCAGACCCGCCCAGACCCGCTCAGACCGTCAAATTCCGCTTCCAATGTAGGTCGCGCCTTAACCCGAAAGAGGATAGGACCGCGGAATGAAGAATCCACCAGCCAGGAACACACGGGAGAAACATTTAGGTTTGTTTTGAGTGTGTCAGTTGGGTGTCAGTCTGTTTTTTGTATTCTCTAAAGAGGTATTTTGATCATGCGAAGGAATGCGTTTAACAATTAGTAGGTCTCTGGTCTTCATTAGATCTGTCAAAGTGATAACTTGTCCATACTTTTTGTCGGTTATCTTTTTTATTATTTTTTTAAAGCATATGCTACTCTTGCGTAACTATGCTGTGGACATTTTAGTAATACGTGTTCTATTGTTTCAACTTTGTTATCCGTGCGACCGTGCAGTCATCCAACGTGGTGTGAAATACTTTTTGATTTTATGTAGGCTATTGTTTACGTTTGCGTGTCCAAATCTAGCTCTAAAAATGTTAATAAGATCGTATCAATTCATTTTAGTGTTTCTAAACCAGGGGATATTTTTGTACTCATTTTGGATTTTTTGTACCATTTGCCTTGTTTGTTTCCAGGAGAGTTTTATTATATAATTTCACGTGATATGGGATTACCTGTGGGTTTTAAAATCCTCGATTGGTATTTGTATGTCTTGTAAGGAGATCCCTTCTGATATTGCTTTTTTGCTAATTTATCAACTAACTCATTGTTAGTCATTGTCATAAAGCAATGTCCCGGTATCCATTTAAAGATTATATTTTTCTCACATTCAATAGCAAGATAAATAATTTCTGACGTTAATCTGTTAATCTTGCAGCAAAGTACACAGATATTTATGTGATTATGTAAATTTCCTAATATTATCTTAACAAGACGATTGAAATTTTAAGACATTGTGTATAACAATCATGTTGGTAATGACGTGTTTAATTTAGCCAATTATTTAGAAATCTCTTTCTCTGATGTTGGGATAAAACTAAAGATGGCTTTTTAATAATAGACAGGATGAAAGACTAAAGAATAATGCCAGTTATAGATTTATGTTTGATCAATTTTATAATGGCCAAAAGCAAGAGTATTGATGCCATCTTCCAGAATAAACCTCTTGTCATCATCAAAAGATAGCACTTTTTTATTCATTGTTAAGGTTTTGGTTTTAAGGTGGTGGTTTGTAGATTTAATTCTTGTGACAGCATCGTAGTAATCTTGTCCAATTGCAAGACAGTTTAAATAATGTTGGTGTCTATGGAGATGTTTAACAATTAGCACCCTACTCACTTCACTTTCTTAACTTCTAAGGTTGGCTTGTCTTCTTCTTCTAACCATTTTAGAGGAATATAAGAATATAACTTTGGTCTTAACTTAAACCACAATATTCATACATAATATGACCATCTAATTAATCTTTAAACTTTCCAGTAACATTTTTAATTTTGATCAGAGTATAAGAAATGGTCTTTACTATATCCAGAGGTATCAAAATAGTGCAAGTCACATTCTATTTCCTTGTAAAAGTCCTCTGTAACTATAGGATACATTAAAGAATCTGTCATCAGAAATCTGTTGTTCTTAAATTTTGACATATAATTATAGTGAAAATCATACATTATTACTTTACTGATATCCAAAATGGTCATGCCTAAATATATTGGTTTATTAAACTTTACAACTAATTTCATCCACAATATTCATACATAATCTCTATACATCTAGGCCTACCAATCTTTTTTCATACATCTAGTTCGTCTTTAATCTTACAAAATCTTTTACGTTATTTTACATGGGTACCATTTATTAAATACATTTCATTTGTATGTCAATGCGTTGTAACGTAATGTCGGCGTTGGTAAAGGAAAAATTGATAATTTGTATTACCATAAAACAGTGGCGTCATTTCACCAAATCCTTGGGGGGGGGGGGGCAAACACCGGGGGGTATGGGGGGTATGGAAACAAGGGGGGTCCGGGAAAATTTTGCAGTTTTTAAACAAAAAAAGAGGGATTTAAGCTTATTTTAATTGTCAAAAACGCTTCAAATAAAAAAAAAAAAATAGGAGTCAAATTTATTTAAATTTAGGCTGAAAATTAATGAAACTAAGAATAATTATTGACAACAGACAGAAACACAATAATTTTATGTTGGTAAGTTAGTCATCTAAGAAACGTGATCAATAGTTCCATGATGTATTAATATTATGTTTGTTATTAGATTCATGACCAATTTCTCTTGTACAACATTTAGAAATGAATACGGTTGTTCATAGCCTATAGCTTTATAACAGTTTATTTTTATTTATTTTTTTATAAAATACAAGTATTTAAGAACTTAAAAGCAAATCAAATGTTATCACCAATAAAATAATTTGACACAAAAGTACAGAAGGTTATATTTAACTATATTAAATTGGTAGTCTACAATGTTAAAAAAAATTACGTAAAATTTATACACATGTATAATTTTAATGCTTGAATAATTCATAAAAGTAAATGACAAAGCAATGCTTCTAAAAAATCTGAATTTTTATGTATACTGTATACCGGTATATAAACTAGAAGTAAGTGGTTTATCGTACAGCACCAAACAGAAAAAGTAAATGAATAACAAAACTACTAATTTATGTACACTCAAAATGTGCTATCTAAGAAAATAAAACAATAATAATTTTTGTTTCAAATTACTGTACAAGAATGGTCCAGATTTTTGTCTGCTGTGCTTTTTAGGATTTGACAGGAGAAAATATTTGTCTATTGGCTAGTTCAGTATATTTTTTCTCAAGCCCAGGATCCAAGGGGGGGGGGCAAATGCCCCCCCTGCCCCCCCAAATGACGCCCCTGCCATACAAACATTTTATTTACTCTTGATTTATAATTAGTTTGATATTGATTTAAACACATACTATAATGTACACCTTCAGTCACTAAATGTTACTGGAAGACATATAAATTGTCTTGGTATCGGTAGCTGTAGGTTCGATCGATTCTGGACCGAGGTGAAATTTGGCACAAACGTGTAAACCCACATCCATTCAAAAGTGTTCATGAACCAGTATGATCGAACCATGGGAACGGGGTTTTGTGGGGGGTTTTATGAGGGTAAAAATGGGGGTTTCTAAGCTTTACCCTCAAAACATAAAATTTCCTAAACAATTTTGAAGAACTTAAAAAAAACAAATAGTTTAGTATATTGAAGTGTTTTTGTGCGGTTATTTTTTACGGAGAAAGTTCAAAAAGTTCAAAAAGTTTAAAATTCCCATGTTATTCATATGGAGAAGAAGTAAACTGTTTTGGTTTGCTTGTTTATGGATATATTTCAAACCTGGCGCATCTATTTATTTTATACTAAGCTATTAATAATATAAAAACACACATTATTACCCTCCAGCAGTAACCTAGGTACTTGTTAAAAATAATTAGTACAAAAAATAGATTTATGTGCAAATCAAATCAGGCAAATGGAAATTCGCTTATTCTGCTGATTTGCTATATTAATATACTGTTATATTTACGTTGTCTGAGTCGATAAGGCAGTATGTAGTTCTGTTTACGGCCGCAACGTCGCGTCGCACCACTGTCGTCGGAACAACACCCCAACAATCCCAGGAGGAGACCACCCGGACCGCGGTGTTATGAAGATCGCTCAGTTTTATCAGGTGCTTTTTTCGGTGCGGAAAGTATCGAGTGTTGTAGTATTTTGAGAGTGTGTCAACATGGATACTGTGGCCTCGGCGTCTCAACAGCCATCGCAGAAACCCAACTCTTCAAATCATACAGGTGGGGATTAAAAAAATATAAAGATAACAGGTTTGACAAAATTTAGTGTCGCCTAAGAATTTTTATTAAATTCGTATAAAATGACATTTCTTGTATTGTTTACATAGTGCATTTCATTCAATTTTAGTCCAATGGGAATTAATTCAGAAATTAACTGTCCCGTGAATGAAAGGTTTCCACAATACATGTTTGTGTGTCATTGCATTGGAAAAATAGTTTAGTTCCATAGTAGGCATTCCTAATTTCGACGTTTGTACAACTAGTAGTTTTTATTTTCAATAGCTGTATCAGAATATGGCCCGAAAATCCTAACTAAACCAAATCTTTGATCCTGGGTTGACAACCGGTAATCGAGGGATGAAAAATGCAATTGACACATTTATCATTGTAGGTTTATATATCCCACTCTACGAAGTATGTTTTTTTCGAAACAAATGTTAAAGATGAGTTTTATAGGGTGTTGTTATTTTTAACCTTTGTGTTGTTTTCAACATTTCCCACTACACTTCTTTTGATACCTGATAATATAAAATAATAAATATTAAATAAATAAATAGTAAATATTATTATATAAATAGTAAATATTCAATACCTTTCTAAGAACTATCTATTTCACAGATACATCTTTCATTTGTCTACATCTACAAGCTAGAACCGAAACTTTGCAAAACTTGTTGATTTCCCGGTTACTTACGTTTTACAAAGATAATAACAACTCAGTGAATTTTTCTACAAAATGTCTAGTCAATAACTACACTAGACAGGTTTTGACCTACTACTAGACTACTTATACTACCACTACTGGACTACTTATACTACTACTACTGGACTACTAGACTGGACTATTGGTCTTGGCGATTCCAATGATCAACAGTTATAGTGAATAATATGCTATTCTAAATAATTTGTATAGTTCCGTAAGCAAGATTTGTATACCCCACCTAATTTTTAGATTTTTTACTAGTAAAACACAAAATTATTATTATAATAATAATTTTGAAATAGTAGCCTATTACTGTAATTATAGTTAGCTACTGCCATTTCAGAACTGAACTAATATTTTAAAGATTTCCATTCAAATGTAAAGGATGAATAAAAAGGAATAAATAAATAATTATGAATGAATACAGTTAAATATGTAGTATGAAGAAGTAAAATATTTTCTTTTTCTTTTTAAATGGGGGTTGATCTACTAATTTAACTTAAAGGGATGGGCTTCAGCTTGCATTAAATTACTTCATCCTCAATAGAAGTCAGTTCAAGTGGATTATTTTTAACCGTAGCTTCTAGTTTGGCAGTGGTAAATTATTTACTGGACAGTTTCGTCAGTGATAAGTACATTTGTGTACATTAAACAAATGACTGAACCGTACACCAATTTATCCTAGCATCGTGTATAAATGTACGTGATATTATACTAGTAAACCCATAGAAAGTCTGTCTTTACACACAACTATTATTAAATTCTATTAATAAAACAGTGCGAATTTTAAAAGCAACATAAAAAACGCATAGTAAAGCGATTTGTATCGCTTACTATGCCTATAAAAATGGCCTATAAAAACATTAATTCACAAACATTTATAAATTAGAGTTGTGGTTAAAACGATATTTTGAGCGTTAATCCAAATAGTTCTTCAATATATTATGCGTCATCAATAAAGTGTAGCAAGTATTAATCATATGTACGCGTCTACTACTAACACAATCACGTAAACGAAAATAATAAGTATTAATAAAAAAAAATTATTTTACTTCCTCATACTTATATTACATATTTAACTGTATTAATTCATACTTATTTATTTATTCCTTTATATATTCAGCGAACAAAAAATGCATAATTTCCTAAAGGAGATTCATTTTAGAAATACTCCCATGTATTTCATATTTTAAATATAAAAAAAATATTTTAATATGCATTACCAAAGCCATTCGGGATTATTTGTAAGATAGTTCTAAGAGAGAACTTTTCTAGCGCAGTCTCTTTAACATCTTACTTGTATCAGGCTATTTTATAAGAGGTCCTTCATTATGGATCACACTAACATAACCATAGGTTAAAACTGTAGAAAGTATTAGACTAGTTGTGCAGCATTGCCTAAATACTATTAATCTAACCAATTGGCATAACTTAAATTATGCCTAACCAGTTAAAATCTAAAATTAAGGGGCAATTTTAAAAGAGAAAGACCACCTTAAAAAGCCTGTATGGCGAAGCCCCGTGGCAAGAATATCAAATTAGAACATTTATGCGCTGGTCATTCGCTTAATCATTATGATTTCTTAAATTCCTTTGATGATATTAAAAAACCATGATCCAAAGTTTGAAGTACCTATGTTTAAAAAACCTTATAAATTATGACCAATGTATATAATATCATAGCACATTGGTTGTAGTAATACTCGAATCGTACCCAAACTACTCCATAATTAATTTCTTTCGCGTCCAACTCCAGATCAAATAATATAAGTGACATTTCATGTTTACTTTGCACTAGACTCGCTTTGATAACTGCCATTGAAATCCTATAGTTGGATGTTTAAGTCAAATACAACCACAAACACTTCAAAAAACTTTACTCAGAAGCAGAAAATATACCTTATTTTCATAAATATTTACCCGCAAATTAGTAAAATGCAGGTACATACAACATAATTTTATTGATTTGTACTGGATGTTAAGTTAGATAATATGATATTTGAAAAAATAAAAGCTTTCGCAAATGGTTTTAAGTAGTAAACGCCAATTCAATACAAATAATAGTTTTTAGCGAATTTCCCAAATAATAAGCTATTACCGTAGTTCTCATGGTAAGACCTGGACCCGGGACCGATTTAATTTTTCATTTTGAAGTCCCTAGAGGCCAAAAACACCATCCGTTCAAAGTCACACAAATATAATTTATATATGTGTCCGTTAGCGCGATAACTCGAGCAAAAATTATCCAATTTTGATGAAATTTGGTACAATTTTGTAAACCTACGTTTATTCGAGCGAGTTCGCGATCCAGCATAATCGGACCATGGGAACGGGGGTTTATGGGGGGTTTTATGGGGTAAAAATGGGGTTTTCCCTTTTTTGACCCTATCAACAAAACATTTTGCAATTTCTTTCTAAACCGTTTTGTAGAACTTAAAAAAATAAATAATTTAGTATATTGAAGCGCTGTTGTATGCATGATGGTCACGGAGATAATTAAAAAATAGTGTAATTTAAAATTCCCGTTATTCTTATGGAGAAAATGAAAATTGTTGTAGTTTACTTATTTACGGATATATTGATAAAATTTGGCAAATTTATTTCTTTCATCCTATACGTATGGTTATAAACACTTCCCCGTAGCAGCAAACCTAAGCACTCGTTAAATCTAAGGTTAATTAAATAGGGAATAAATAAGTATTATTGATGGAAATATTTTAGTAAAAATGTAATCAGACAAGTTGAAATTCGCTTAGTCTGCAGGTTTGCTGCGGCGGGGGTATTTATAGTTTATGTTATCGTAAATAAATCATGGCAAACTCTAAACTTCGTTTCACGCCCGCGATTGTTTTAGTACAGTTGTGCAGTATAATGTAATTTAAGCTGTAAAGACTAAAAGTCAGCTGTTTACATTGTTGCATTTGTATTAAACAAGATGATTAGTTAAGACTAAATTGCACTTTTGGTAGAAATTACCCGTAGACTTCTGAAAATACCTGCAATAATAAATAAACCGTAGATAATTCTTGTTCTCTTATGGATTGGGCGTCCTTATAGATGAACTGTCCGTTAGGTATATGTCGCTATTAAACGTTCTGAGTACATAATGTTAATTCCTGAAAAATTTAGGGTATGTTTTCATCTGGGTTTCATGTACAGTTCACGTTGATGTGTTTATTATTACTAGTTATTTTACTCCAATTAAAACAATTCAAATAATCTATTTGTACACTATTGTTTTGATTTCTATTACTATAAACACAGGTTAAATTGGTGATAGAAATTTATCTTATACAAGTGAAAAACATTTATTTGACAACAGCGTACACAAACGCAACCGGAAACGTAACTCTTAAAACCACAACAGCCTATACATTCATGCTCTACATTAGAAGTCTACTTGTACTATTCAAACTTAATGGTTCGCTTTAGTTCTGCCATTAAGTAGTTACTTTAAGTACAAGAGTTACTTAGCTGAATACAATCGTAAGGTATATTTCCGTCCGGTACAATTACCCAGAGCTCGTGTTGATACGTACGGTGTATTGCTCCTTTTTTACCTCTTATAAAACCTTTTGTTTGATTTAAGAGTCTGGCGGCCTCTTTTAACCCTCCATTTGCCTGACACAACTGCCTGCACGTTGAACGAATCGAGCATAACAATAGGCACCCGGTAAAGTACGAGAACGAATTGAACTATAAACATTTGTATTAGCAGCGTCGAGACGTGAACCCACGACATCGCGGCATAGTAGTCGCGCTACCGACTCACCGATTTTAATCAAATACAATTATTTAATTACTGATGCTAATAATTTGGTCAACAAAAGATTTCAGTGAATGTTGTACAATTTATCTTCCAAATCGAGAAACATTTATCTCACATAAACACATGCTTAAGATTTTACAGAAGTCTAATTGTAGAATCAAAAGTCAATGGTGGAACTAAGTTTAGTAACAACCTTTTAAATATTACATTAGTAAATAGGTAAAGCAAGGCCTGATTGAGGTTCCAATCAAAATGACGTTTGAAATCTAAAACTGTACCCGATTCCCCCCCCCCCCAATTACTGTGTTGTAACCCAAAAACACAAAATTGTGTTGTACCCGATTTCTGTGTTTAATGTTTTTTTTTTGAATATGTACAGAGAATCGATCAAAAATGCCAAAAATATTATTTATAAAAAAATTATTTTGACTAAGACCACAGGGAACACTGAAAAGTGTTGACTTTCTTTGAGGACAGTGTACATAACACATGGTTTCCACTTATTTTATTTCATAAACGGTATAGACTATAGAGGCTATACAAGGTGTACCCCCCTTTACGATTGTCTTTGGCCTTTTTACTCTTAGAAAAATGGTGTGGATTTTTTAGGTCGAGGCAGAAAAACACTTATAATAAAAATGGGTCCAATACGCCTGGGGTTCTTTCAGTCGGTTGGTGTTGGATTTTTGCAAATGGATACATAAGTGTTGAGCACCTTGTATAATTAACTTTAAAATTGGTGGGCATTTCAAATTCCCTTCTCAAATATCTTTGAAACTAGTGATTTTACAAACTAATTATAAAGAATATTTCACTCATAACATAGACCACAATTCATTTCCGTTGCGACTGACCTACTTATATCAGGTGAATCTTCATTTTTGTATTTATAGTATTTACAATCATCAAAAATACGTAAATTTTCTTGGCATATGATTTTGTCACAAAGTCTAAAACTCCAATAATTAATTTACACAATGCAAAACAAATAAAATAACCTATACAAACTTATGTGAGAAGTAATCATTTTAAACGTACGCATCTCGCAGATATTCTTCTAAAGAGTAAAATGCTCACTCCAACAGACAGTTTTTAGAGATGATTGAATTTAGAGATATAGACTATCTTTTTAATATCAGCTGGTAATTTTTTATTTATATTTGGCTAGATTTAAAGTCCACTTTGAAACGGTTTTATAATGTTTTTGAATTTTGTGTTATGGGAACGAAATGTCGATTGTCCATGAATTGTTGCTGCACATCTTCCTCGAACTCAACACGTTTAAATAAATGTTAGCTATCCCTTATAATTTGTGTTCGTATTGTCATTTTTTTGGGACCATGTATATGCATTTTGTGATGTTTTTTTTTATACTCAAGATTATCGGAGATATTTTACACATGGTTCAAAGTAAAATGGGATACTTTGTGTCCTATCTGATAGTTCCCTATCTATCGCTCAGTTTTAAGTTAATATATTATTCTCTAGCTTGAGTTGACATCTGAGTATGTAATTTATTTTTATTGTACTTTTTCTTTTTGTCCAAAAATTGATTTATCGATCATTTAGATAAAATAATACAGTTTTATCATCGCGGCGTAAAGTTAATCTTACTATAGAAAAGTTTAGATTCATATATATTCACAAACATTTTGGTGTATAGTTTTATGCAAAAATGAGTTGGCTTCATAGAGTTAACACTTATATCATTGTAAATCTATAACAGTAAAACATTTATGTATATTTAGAAAGGGTTGAGTTGAAATTGTTCTGGGATTTAATGTAATAAAGATTGTACACTACCCAGTACCCCTGTATAGGCCAATCACCGGAGAGTAGGTAGGCAAGATTTAATTTAGAATTATTATCCTTCAACACCAAGCTAACAGCTAAGGTGGTGTTTGCTGAGATAACCTATCATTTGGTGATTTCCCTCAGATGGTAGGATGCTGCACAAATTACTCCAATGCATGGTAATAACAAATTATAATTTTATTCTTCAAAATAATGAAAATCCTTTATAATCTTCCTTATAAATGATACCTAATATTACTATATCAGTAATTAAATGGCAACAGTCTTACTTGGTAAAATTCCTACGATTTGACTGGCTTAAATAGGCTGTGATTCCCAGTTCCTACGGACTATGACTGTTTCAAGTACAGTAGGCCTAATGCTTGAACTCGTCTGTAACAATTTCAAAAGAAATAATAACAGGTAAACTAAAGTAATACTAATTTCACATAATTGAGGCAAACATAATTAATTTAAGGTGATTTTACAATTTACAAAATATTCTCAGAACATGTGCTTTTTTCATCCAAATGTAACATGAAAGTTCAGTATTTAATATTTGACATTTACAAAGTTATTAACTGACAGACAATCAAAAGAATATATATAATCATAGGTAAAAACATGGCAATCAAGATTATTTACAATACAAACCACATAAATCAATTTTCTTATTTTAAAAAAATGTTTTCTACTTACATTTTCACGAGTTTGTACAATTTTTAAGGGAATCAGCCAACTAAGAAAGAATTGAAGAAATAGCTCATTACAAAAATGACTTTAGTTAATTAACAGCTGTTCTCCAGTTCTGCCAACAAGGTGAAGTGTAAATACAGTGAAACTAGTTAGCCATTGATCATGATATTATATGTATATTATATTATGTGAATTAAAATAATTTAAATTTAATTAACATTTCCCTTACATCAGTATAAGATACAAGAGTAAATAATTTACTGGTCATCATAACATAATACTCCATAATGGTACGTCTGTTTCAACTAAATTAGCTCTACATTGCGAACATGAATTGATTCTGTGCCTCGGTTTGCTTGGTAATGAATAAAGTTACCAAGCCAGCCAGTCGTGTACCATCTAGGCGTTTTACCTAGTCACGGAACAGGCTCATTTAAAACAAAGTAAACTCCCGTTTCGCGATACTGCAGCGCCGGAAATACTTTCCTAATTCATTTTGAAATGTCAGAGACCAATGTTTAAATCTAATCCTTTGTCTATAAGATGTACCTGGACCAATTTATTCTTCAAAGCCATATTTTTTATTATTTACAAAACTAACATCTGTATTAGGCATTTTACAATTTAGTTTTTTTTTTATGATCGGACTATGGTAACAGGGGTTTACGGGGGTTGTATGGGGTAAAAATTGGGTTTTCCCATTTTGACCCTAAAACACAAAATGTCACAAGTTATTTCCAAACCATTTTGTAGAGCTTAAAAAATAATTTAGTATATTGAAGCGTTATTATGCGCCTAATGGTTACGGAGAATAAAAAAAAAAATTAAAATTCCCATGTTTTTCTTATGGAGAATAAGTCAATGTTGTAGTTTGACTGTTTATGAACATATTTTGATCAAATTTGAAAAATACATTCATTTCTTACTTAACTATTAACATTTTACAACAAAAAAACACTTTTTTACCCTCCCTGTTGCAGCAAACCTAAGTACTCTTAAAAACTAATTCTATTTAAATAGGGAATAAATTTGATATATTTAAGGAGATATTTTAGTGTAAATCCAATCAGGCAAATGGCAATTCGCAGGTTTCCTGCGGCGGGGGTATTTATGTAATATGGTAGGTACATAAATAATCTGTAATAATAAGTCCATTTATGTTCTGGAAATTCTTGTATATATTTGTTTGTAATATTATAGTCTCGATTGGTCCAAGGTTGGCCAAGATTGGCCTACCTATATCGGCCGCGGTGAGGCCAGGCAACGGGAAAAATAATAATACACCGCCGCAGCAAACCTGCAGACTAGCGTAAGGCGTGCCCAGTTGGAATTTCACAAAATTTTTTTTAATTTCAGATGTAACTTATTCTCTTTTTAAATAAAATTAAGTTTATGATTATTTACGTTTGCTGCTACAGGGAAGGTAATAAACTGTGTTTTATTGAAATGTTAATGGCTTAGTAAAAAGTAAACAGGTTTACAAATTTAATCAAAATATATCCATAAAAAAGCAAACTACAACAGTTTATATTTTCTACAGACAAATAACATGAGAATTTGCATAAAACTAAATTAAATTGTTTTTTTGTAAGCTCTACAAAATGGTTTGGAAAGAAATTAAAAAAATGTTATGTTAACAGGGTCAAAGAATGGAAAAGTATATTTTCACCCCATTAAACCCTGTACCAAAGTCCGATTATGCTGGTTCGTGAACTCGTTCGAATAAACGTAGGTTTTCCCTTTTGAGCCACATATCATTATAATCGGATACTTTTACTCAAGTTGATATATATATATATTTGTATGTATGTATGTGTATGTATATATATGCATTTGAACGGTGGTGTTGTTTGCTACTGGGGACATCAAAACGAAGAATTAAATCGGTTTCGGTCTAGGTCTTACCATGAAACCTATGGTAGTAGCTTATTCCCTATGTAGGAAATTCGATGAAAACCATCGTGCACATGTTGAAAATAATAAAATGTCTTCAATGTTAAACCTATTGTGAAGCTTGCTCTTTCCTTTCGTTAAAACACACTTTTTTATTTGAATCATCGATCACAAAAACAAATAATACCCGACAGCGTAAGAACACCATAACTGGTACGGTAACTGTAAAACATAAGATAAAGTGATACACACTTTAGTATGTTATCAAGAATTTACTAACTGTCATTCATAAACTGGGACACTAGACCCTATACCGGTTCCTTATAAGTTAGAACATTATTGGCTTCGTTCGAGTTTGTAATTGTAAAATAATGATCTGTTTGTTTTTGGCACTCTATTCATCGATATCTATACCTTAACCAACCGTTGTAGTAGTAAGATAGTGTATTTTCAGACAATTTTCGTGGTGTTTTATTTTACTTCCATTGGCCAAGGCCAACTCATGATGTAATCGTAAGGTTACGAATTTCTTTGAAGGGTATTTATTACTTGACCATCCAGTGGATATAGGTAAGATAAAAAATCATTTTATAATTTGCATAAACACAAATTCATAGATTATGCAACAGTCGCGAAATGTTGAAAAGAAGCAGAAGACGCCGCAGTTGGATTCAATTGGCTTGCGGGTCTTCAGAAACCATCCAAGTTCGGTCTTCGTCAGTCATTCCAACTAGCCCGAGACCTTTCGCAACTTTATAGAATGGCGAGAACTGACTTCGTACCTTACGAACGATGAAAATTGAAGTTTATTCAGTCAGAAGATTCTACATGAACCCTCCTCTTTTATCTGGCCAACGAAACCTTTCCAAAAGATATAATCTGACTTGAATATACATTTTGATGTCAGAGTTATTGATGGATTCGTGATCATCACAAGTTAGGTACACTCCGTTGAATGTATTTTGCGAACTAGTCAAACTAACACAGCCAAGGGGATAATCCTTTCATAAGTAAATAATACTAAACCCTATGGTTATGCTAAGTAGTAGACACTGATCCATTACAGTTGATAATTTGTAATATGCGTTGTAATAGGTCGACGGATCTATTAGTGCTACTCATTTAATCATTATCATATCTTATTCAAATTGTTAACCAGAAAAAGTTGTCAGAAATTAGGAACCATGCTTGAAATTTGTGTTCCTTTAAATTGTTCAACCCACAGACACACTCCTGTGTTTTTCCGAAAAATAAGTTTAAAAGTTCTTACGATGTCAATAATCGTTTTAAAGTGGCTATGAGTGTTCTTGGTTATAAATGAATCATTGATCACATTCGACCTTTGGTCAGTTTAAACTTAACCATCCAGATAATGGGACCACAAAAGCCAAATTTCTCTCATCTCAAGTTAAAATGGTGAAAGTTCTCCCACCATAGCAGACGGTTTTTGCATGTTCACGTGCTATTCCAATATAGTTGATTTGAAAAGTGTTAACTCTCCCTCATCCACGGGAGTGCCCCACGTTATGAATTTTAGCTGTTAGTATTTTTGTTTTAATTTAAGCTTCTTCTTCTAGGCTTTAATATGTTCTGCATCTTCAAGGACCTACTTTGATTTCCTTCTTCATAGGCTCACGTCTTTTCTTTCTCCCTCTAAACAAGTTCTTTCCGCCTCCAAAGGTTTAAAAGTGATCCTACCATATGATGCAATTTTGAAATACAACTTACCTCTCTATGGGTTTACACAGGTCATTTTCATGATAAGTTGGCATAGGTGCCGATTCTTTATTTGAAGATCCTAACAATTCTTTCGTGTACATAATGCTCTCTCTTTTTTTGAATAAATAAATAAATTCTCCCTCAACATCAGTTTTTACAATTCGCATCAGTAGAGATGAGATCTTCTTTTCCATGTGAGTTATCTTTCTGAGTCGGTCGGTAGAGTCACGGACTTCGGGCCAAAGGCAGCAATGTCGTGGTTTCGGATTCTGGTCACTGCCACAAACAGTTCAGTTGGGTCGCCGGATTTCTACCCCCGGATATTTACCCCCATGAAAAAACGCCTACGTCATTTTGACGTCACGAGGGGCGGGGCTTATACATGGTCGAGAAACAGCCCGCGACTGGAAATCTACCCCCGGATATCTACCCCCAGACATCTACCCCCGGACATCTACCCCCGGAAATCTACCCCCAGTGGTCAGCTCTGCCACGTATTGGCCAATATTCATTGTTGTAATTGATTTTATTAATTATTTTATGTAAATCAACGTCTTCTTCGGTCAATCATTACCCTCTAATATCTAGTATTAAGCATGTGATATGTCATTGCCTTGTTTAACATTACCTATCTTCCTAATAAAATAAGTTGTAACAGCCCTTTTTCACCCGAACTACTTCACTGATATTTATGATTAAGGTCTAATTTTAAATCTTAAGATCCAGCTCAACGCAAAATGGTATTTAAAACCTTATGTTGATAAAGGGCTTCAAAAGTGTGACCCTTAAGCATTTGATTCATTTCCAGACAGTGATTTAAATGGTTGACAAACTTTCACATACAGTAACAGCTAACGGCGCATGCATGAGCGCGGATCGGAAGTGTTTATCACAAAAGATTGACCAATACGATTTTAATACTATTTAACGGTTCTTCCAAAAGAAGAGAAACCGGTTAACATTGTAATAATAACTCTTATGACGTACGGTATGGGAAATATTTTATTCATTGAATGATCAACCATATTTTGTAACTAACGCAATAGTCATTATTGCTTTTACACTTATTACTCATCAAAAAAGCTAAAGAGCTAAATGCTCAAAATTTAAATTACTTCAATCTATTTATCGCAGTTATATGAATTAGCATAAGCCTTGAAAGTAACCGTCAGTGTCGACGGGTTTAACCTAATTCTGTCCTGTATACTACCTTAAAATGCCTCATTTTAACATTTTACTTGCAGGAAACCTGCTTATTCACTTCCTATATGGTATTCTTATGAATGAATCGTTTGAACACTTATTTATGGACATAAGTTGACAAGTTTTGTTTTAAGGCAGGATTTTCCAATAAGATTTTATACATGCTCTGAATATGCAAATGTGCTGCAATGGGGTATTTAGGCGTAAATATATATATATTAAAAGATGTTAGGCTACGCTTAAATAATTGAATGTGGCCATTATTTTGAATTTGAATGATTGTCTTATTTTAGGTATTTAAGAGAATATACTTTAAATCCTTTCTTAGGACGCATTTAAATCTTAGAAACTATTTTTTTTTACTGGGTGATATGAACAATTTACCATTATACACCTGACTTTTATTGATCCTCTTTCTCAATTTAACAGTTTACAACTGAGTTTTGGTTTACTAAACAATTATTCCTACTAGGCCTACATTGAATAAACCGGAAGTTCACCACAGTTTATTCACTTTATCCTTTAAGAAATGTGTGTAAAAACAATGGTTCAGTACGATGTAACACTTGACCATGTGAAAAGTGCGCAATATTATATTATTTCCATAACTTTTTCATCTCCTGTTTACAGTTGCAGACCATCATTCATGTTTTCACAACCTAACTTAAAAATTGATCTGATGAATACTCCTCACATTTCACTTTTAAACTGTTACTGTATAGAGTAAAAGTTGGTCAACCATTGGAAGCACCTTCTAGGAATAAATCAAAGGCTTAGGGGTCAACCTTTTGAAGCTATAATCGAAATATCCTTTTAATTACCATTTTGTGCTGCGCTAGATCTTAAGCTTTTAAAAGACACCTCAATTGTAAAAATCAGTGAAGTAGGTCGGGTTGAAAAGGACTGTTACAACTTATTGAATTATAAATATGGATAATGTTAAAACAGACATCGACATATCGCATGTTTACTACTGGATATAAGAAGGTAAAGCAATTTATAAAATCAATTATACAACACAATGAATATTGGCCGATACGCGGCAGAGCTGACCACGGGGGGTAGATTTCCGGGGGTAGATGTCCGGGGGTAGATGTCTGGGGGTAGATGTCCGGGGGTAGATTTCCAGTCGCGGGCTGTTTCTCGACCATGTATAAGCCCCGCCCCTCGTGACGTCAAAATGACGTAGGCGTTTTTTCATGGGGGTAAATATCCGGGGGTAGAAATCCGCTACCCCGTTCAGGGTACCTTCGTACTGTACCAGCTCACCCTTTGCTTTGCTGGATACGTTACACGCACGGGCAGTTAGTCCATGTGGACGGGTAAATGCACAGTCAAAAGAAGCCGCCAACCTCTTAAAAAATATATCCTCATATATTTTTTAAGATTCTTAGATCGATTCTTAGATAAGATTCTCGGATCCTCATCCTCCAGATTCTTAGACAGAGCTCAGGAAGATTACATACAACCTTTAGCTGGAGTTTACATAGACCCTTCTCTTGTTGGATTTACATGGGTATTTGGTATCCATGGATACACATAGATCCCCTTTCATGGGCTTAGATGGATCCTTCGATTGATGACATGGAGTTTCCTTTACTGTGGGTATACAAATATCTCCTCTTTATGGGTTTATGTATCTCCTTCCCTTGATGGGTCTTGGCATGATGTTTTAGGTTTTCCATGTTTTCACAAAGATCCTACAATTTTCAGTGTATTGCCCATCTCCTCTTAATGTATTTATATAGAGAACCGTCATGGATTTACCATCCTTCCACTTATGTGGTTTTAATATGTTCTACTCCTCTGTGTACGTAGACCCTCTCTCTCACAACATCCTTTCTTTCCATTGTTTTTCATGGATCCTCCATTTTCATGGACATTTCCTTCTCACGGGCTTTCAAAGGTTCTTTTCTATGTGTAAACATGGATTTCCTATTTCAATTAATCGGTTTTGTCTCTATTGATGGCCCAAACGTGTCGTCCGCGGCTGCAGGTACCTTAGCCAAGACGGAATTTATTTTTAGCTATTGGACTTGCGTTTTGGGTTGATGACTCTCCGGATTCTATTTCGAGGCAATGTCACATTTGTGGTTCAGACTTTGTTATTGTTCGTTTTTCAACTGTAATGATGTAAATATCAACCTCAAAGTATTAATCAACAAACATTAGCTCCCCTGTTATGTTCTACAGCTATGGGGATTCTATATATTCTTTAACGTGCATACCAATGGGTTGTTCACAGTTAGACAGTATAAGCTTTTACTCTGCCTATCTTGATGTAACTTAAGTTCCGGGTGTTGATTTGTTGACACAGTCAATACACTCTTATATGATAGATACATACATTTAGATACATTTAGAATCGTATTTTTAAAATGAAGAGAAGTAATGTGAAAATTAAAGAATTAATTATGGGTTTTTCAACTTAATAGATAAAGCAATTTGATGTGTTTAAGGTTTCGACTCAATTTTATTTTCAGTATCAGCTGGTATATAACGCTCACGAAGTTGAGTTTTGTATGTCTTCGTCTCTTTTAAAGTAATATAAAAATCTAATGGTTTTAAGACTTTTCAAAATAACATTTTGAAGGTACTTCAAACCTATCCCAACCTAGCTGTCCTCGATGTGACTGTGGATTCCTAATTTGTACTCGATACCATGGAATTTCCCATGTGGATTACGAAAATACAAAATCGAGTAGTTGTGAAGTACCCAATAATTTTAGGGTCGCAATTTTAGTTTTTTACTCTAGAAACCCCGGTTGCAATATAGTGGGGCGGAGTATTTCGGTGCAATGCGGGAGAGTATATCGATCGTCATCTTGTACCCCTACAAACCTCCCCTCCTCCCACAACCCCCAGCCTCCCTGGACCATAATATCGTTCGTTGCCCCATAACAAACCCTTGCCTCAAGTTCATTCACTCTTAGCATTGTCTCAGTTATTTCTTATAGTACCGATATGGCACATTACTAACTATTATACAGCTTTATATTCGAAAACATGGCACATGTAGTTACTATTTTTGTGATAATGTAGAAATTTATTCCTTTTCAATGTCACATGAAGGCAAAAATTCACTAATACTTTAAATGAAAAAGTAAATTTTCATCATGGATATTGCAAAAATATTCCATCAAGAATTTAAATTTTGGTCACTACGGTACTTTTATTGTTTAAAATACATTAGCTTATACACCACTGTTGTTCACGACATGTATATGTCTGTTTGTTTGGACTTTACTAATAATGCCGTGAACTTCTTGTTTCTAATGCATAATTTGTGAAAATCGAAAACGAACTTGCATTGTTATGTTTGATATTGTTATGTGCTTTAGTAAAACACAAACTAGCGAGTAATCATGTAGCACAAAACTAATGTTATTACTAGACAATAAAACGAATAATACAATGGATACGCTAAAAGACAGCTGACTCTTCTGCGTGTTTTTTTTCAGTAGAGCAGAAACAGTGATTTTACGGTCAAATCACAAAACAACTATGTAAAACATTTTGTGCAGAGTAAACAATAATTTGTAACTAAATAATAAAGCCATGTTTGAATCCTTTTAGTAAGTTACACCATTGACTTGTTTATTGTAAATGACTGTACTTCACCATATTACGCTACTGAAAGCAACAGCCAATTACTCTTCAATATTGGCGTGTTTCATTTTCTCAGATTGTACTCCGTTTTCCACATGAAAATTAGTTGATTAAACATGGCCTCATAATTTAGTTTCTATTTATATTTCTATTCCTACGCCATTTCCATTTTGTGGGGGTTTGTGGAGGTTCAATAAGGACTAAGTACAAAGTAGCTTACCAATGTATACAATTTAAATTCAGTACGTTACATTTGTTTGCGATTTTTGTTACATGATTCGTTTGTATTTTCAATCAGTTGTAATTGAGCCAAGTAAAATTGTTAATGTTTTGTCCCATAAGAGAAGCCATGCAGCTTTCGTATAGTTTTGGTAGAAACATATTTTTAACTGTCAAACAGATGTAGTCATAAGGTTTTTGCAAGTCACTTAAAAGATTTATCAATCAATGGAATACTCTTTTATTGCATGACATGCATAGCTGAGTTTAAATTTAATATAAATATAATCGCAAGGATTGCTCTGCGTGATCAGAATCCTCACTACGAAACTCGTCAAACTTTAGTTTACCATCACTTAAATACTGTAGTTGCGTAAAATAATGATCTAAATGTTAATTAAAACACGTACACTTTGTTAGTTCACTGATCATTTTTAGTTTACTAAAATCATCTTGCAGCTAGAAACAAATTCGACTGACCAATAACAACAGTCGCTAGTCAGATTACAGCAGATGTTGTAGCTAGCTATCCATAGAGTAAGAAGTCTTACTTCTATCTTTGTAATGCAAATGACTGGGGACCATTCAACGTACTCTATGTACAGTTTGCCAGAACGTTCAACTGCACCACACCACACTGGCGCAGCTAACAGCTGTGTCAAGCTAGGAGGGGCTTTAATTGCTGTATGACATCACCTGTTTATTTTGCCTCAGGTGATGATTCTCTGTGTTACCAACTAAACAATCGCAAGGTGAAATTTTCCTGTTAGCTATATAGTGGTTTAAATTACCTTGTTACTGTCAAAACGATCCTTTGTAGTTAGTAAGACTACAGCTGTTCCATGCTTCGAATGGAGCTCATCATCAGGTCAGAAGAATGTCAAGTAGTCTTCATATTCCTCGCAGTGGAGTTCTGGCAGTGGTGGTCTGGTCGACCAATATTAAATGTTTCGTGTTTCCGTGTGTTATGTGTTTTGTTCTCTATTTATTATTAAACTTTTGACGAACTCCACTGCGAGGAATATGAAGACTACTTGACATTCTTCTGACCTGATGATGTGCTCCATTCGAAGCATGAAACAGCTGTAGTCTTACTAACTACAAAGGATCGTTTTGACAGTAACAAGGTAATTTAAACCACTATATAGTTAATTCAGACGATCCAGAGGCCATTCCACCATGAAATTTCCTGTTAGGGTTATTAAAGCACTGAGAGTTAATATATTGAGCAATTTGTTTGTTTATAAACTGTATTTTGCACCAGGTGATGATTTTCAGCGCTACCGACTAGACAAACCCACTATAATATTTCCCTGATAGAGTTATTAGAACTAATTATCAAATGCAATAAATATTTATGGAGTACAAAAACAGTTTGCAAATATGGTCACCTGTTTGTTTTAATGATGATTATCTCCAGCGTCACAAATTGAACGAACCCATAATATTCCCTGTTAGAGTTGTGAAACAAAATCGAGTAATACAATAAATGTTTACGGAATTTGTGAATAGTTTGTAGAAGCCCTTGAGTGTCAGGAAAAATGAGGATGTCTAATAAACATGTCTTAAAATGTATTGTATGTTATACCTTGGACTTTCTTATTAAAAAAAAGGTGTTATTGTTTTAGCTTAAACAAATGTATGTAAATAGAAAATATACTTAAATGTATGTAAACAATTTAAGAAAACTGGTTTATTTATCAATTTTAAGCTTCCTGACCCAGTTAGCCTGACCCAGAAATATTTTCTACGTATCAGTGACGGAAAATGTATGGTCAAATTAACATTTTCTAAAAAATGCAATTACAGGAAAGACAAAATCATAGAATTGATATAATAGTACAAATGAGATTACACTAAGAAAATATGTGATCTCAAATATATAGATCTCAAATAATGTTAGACTAGAGCCACAAATTTGAGGTAATTATTTACATCACGACTTTGTACAACACAGAAAATTGCAGATTATTTAAATGTAAATCAACTTCAGACCCACCTAAGCAATTCAGTTAATCCAGATAACTTAAAGATTAAGCTGCTTTTAAGATAAAATATTTTTAGGAATACAATAGCAAGCGTAAATATTCTATCTAGGAAAGAGTTTTAAGCTAATGAATAAATCCAACAGAATAAAAAATTGAAACAAGAAATCTTGAACATTACAGGGTGTAACAAAAATACGTAGCGGACTCTAGAAACAGGCTATTCTTTCCTAATTAAGTGGAAAATGTTCATTAAAACATTAGTTGGATTTCCTCTTAGTTTAGGAATAATGCAACATTTTAGCGAATTTCCTATATAGGGAATACGCTATTAAATTCTCATAATAAGACCTGGACCCGGGACCGATTTACTTTATCATTTTGATGTCTCCAGGCCTAAAACCGTTCAAATTTATATACCAATTCGTGTGTCCGTTAGCACGATAACTCGAGCAAAAGTCATCCTACTTTGACGAAATTTTGTGCCAACTTACATTTAAATTTATTCGAACGAGTTCGCTAACCAGCATGATCGAACCATGGGATAATTAGACCTCATTCACGGACGAGAAAACGGTTCGTAGCAGCACGAAACAGCTCTAGTTAGAGTATTTAAAACAAGGAGCAATTTACGCAACAGGCAATCTAAGCCTTTTAAATCTTTTAAAAGATAATTGCGGGAAATCACTTAGTTGAAAACAATCCAGTTCGAAAACGGAATTATCAAAAACCAAGTTAAATACTGTTTTCAACGAACCCGTTTTTTGACATAACATGGTGTGTTTCCCCATGAGGGCTTTTAATTGGCAATGAAAGGTGTGTTTATCCTGTTAGGTTTTGAGGTTTGTCAATTGGCAGTAGGTTACCAATAATTTGTTTCAAGTGGCCTGACCCAGACGGCAACCCACTCCGTCCAATTCTAGTATGTTGGGGGGCGTCGGTTTAAACACAAGGCCTTCTCTATTATAAACAACGCTACTCACTACCTAGGCTTAGCCACACTTGACTGCATACATTCACTTGGCCAATTTAAAACCCACGATCCAATAGCAATAATCTTTAAAATTATTGTGTACCAAGCAATTCTTTAAAAACTAAAAAGGTTTTATTCGTTCGAATGTGTTTTATTTGAGTTGTTATCGAGCAATGATTTTTATCGATTTTTTTGTTGATGATGTTTTGTAGTGTACTATTTTGCGTGAAGTAGATCAAATGTTTACTTTATTAAAATGTATTAATTTACGAATAAATTGAACCTTTAAGAGTAACAAGAGGTTCTACCTGCGAATTCACGGGTGTACAGAAGCCACCGTTAATTTAATTTAATCAACTTTGACTTTATATTTCATTTAAAGGGCCCAAGTTCGAGAAAATGTCATCTGAAAGGATGTTAAAAGCAGTGGAACCTTCATACCTTACGTCCTAAGGTGGCCGAGGTGGGTACCTGAACTCGCCGCTCTCTTTTACGACGTCTTTAATACTTTAATACGTATTTTAATACTTTTCAATGAAGGCGACCTGTTAAAGATTGGTGACAACCTCTTGGAACGAACAACACACATGGTTTGTTAGTCTCATATTCATCGTGTTCCGAACACCTTTAATCACTCACTTGTATCAAACAGCTACAAATAGCTTCACTGTCCATTCACCGCACCTCTTTTAAGAACATAAAAGTAAATAATAAAATAGCTAAACAAAAATGTAAACAAACGAACTATATTGTCAATTGCATTGGCCAGCTGTTGTTCACTAACTTAATCGAATAACGTTCAAAACATGCAAGGTGCAACCCTTTGGAAATCATCCTGTGGGGCAGAGCCCTTGGGGAGTTCGTCAATATCAATACTTTTCGGCAAATCTACACACTCTAAGCTTCATTTTTATATGCCATATGCCTATATTTCTATTTGGTAAATGGCCTTAACCGTTTACATAAAATTTGATTGTATCACTTTAATAATATAATAGATTGTCATTACAAAATCTGTAACTTGTTTGTTTTGGCTGCAATATGTACTTAGTAATCCACCGAAAAATTTAAAATGGATATGTTATACCTTTAAACGAAGATATTGATCAGATCCAAATGTTCAATAATTTCCAATTACTTGTTGCAGTGTTTTCAGTATCTTCAGTGTTACAGTGAATGTGTACACATTTTAAAGGTGTATTAGTAGTTGTTTGGTAGTTAATCAAAACGAGTAAATGGATAGGACTAAAATAAATATATTTGTAAGCGATTAATTTTAGATCGGGAACCAATGGGATACAAAATAAAATGTAATAATACCCATAGCATCCTCCTTGCTAGAAGAATAATATAAACAATCCTAGAATACAAAATATTCTTAGCAATGCAGATTAGATTCCATATAACACAATCTGAATTTTGACTTCTTTCATAGTTTGTCACCACATCTTAACCCATATGTAAAGCCTTAATGTAGCAAAAGTGATAAGTTTTGTTAGAGAAAAGGAAATCTATGAATAGTTAAATTAAAAGCCTAGCCAGTCTTAGACATGGCTTAGATTACGTGCCCATGAGTGGGGAGTGAGGCTGGACATAATGGATTCTAAGGGTTTAAGCTCTTTAAAGTTATAAAATGTAACACCATTTTACCTGCAGCTTTTCTCCGGATTTTACACTTAGTGTTTATACAACAACTACTCACTTAATGAGAAACAATAAAATACCACTTGAACCTGATGTTATGTTACAACTTCTCTGACCGATGTTACATCTCTGTTACTATGGCAATTCTCTGTAGTTGACACAGCTGGGAGATCACAGGTGTGTATCCAACCAAACAATTCGTTGTTTGCTTTAGGGTAACCTTTATAGTAAATTTTGTAGCTTAGGGCTTTTTTGATGCGGACGTAATAACAGACGCGTTTGAATAACAGGTAAATCAACCTTAAACCTAAATCCTATTGGGTGTGTTCATTGTGGCTCTAGCCAATAATCATTGGTATTGCAATGGCAACCGTCTCCTTAGGCTCCCAGTTAAGAAGCTCTGCTAAAAGATCACGTATTTGTTTAATCTACCTCGCTCCCCCAATCCACGAGGTTACCTCCCGCTATCTCCGGGTCCCGCCACCTCCGTGTCCCGCCACCTCCGAATTTCAGAGTGACCCCTATAATCCTCGGTTACTACCTGCGTTAAGACTTTCTGTCCTAACCTAACCAAACCTAACCTAACCTAACCCACGGGCTAAATTTTCATTAAATCTTCCATCCACGGGGCTTCAATAAAAAATATATGGAATAAGATCAAAAATTTATTAATCTTGGTAATATTATTAACTCACTAACAAAATTCAATCTGCAATGACAGCTACCAACGCAGGCAGTGACGGGATTATAAGGGTCACTCAAGAATTCGGAGGTGGCGGGACAGATTTGGGTTCGGAGGTGGCGGAACGCGGAGATAGCGGGAGCACACGAATCCACGACGATCTGCCAGGGAGGATAGTCGATAAGGATCCATAAACTACCACCATGAACAGCATCCTTGCTGATGGATCTGCCACAGAAAGCCAAGGTACACCTCATATTCTATTCAAAATAGTTATAGTTGCTGAAATCTGACCCAAGTGCAAAAGTAGGTGAAACCAACTGTCATCGGAAGCAATACAATTGGTTGGTCTTCAGAACGTAAGTGATTTTGGTATTTAGTTAAACAATACTAATATCAGACAATTGTAGTTATAAGCAACACCTTTACTTTATCCCTAATCCATCTCTAACTCGATCTACTCCCCCCTGCACAACACGGACCCCCAAATTACAACCACATTGCATTTTTTAGCATGTATCCACTAAGGGTCCAGAGTAAAGCTACTAAGGGTTGTTCTCGGCAGATATGACACCATAAGTTATCTTTAAAGAATATTAAAATCTTAGCCATATGTCTACAACAAATATTTACCATAGTATCTTATCTCAAAATGCTTGACTAGTTTGCGAGAACACTTCATATCAGCTACAGTAGCCTACAACAGTCACGATAACAAATGACCTTGTTCGTCTTTTGCTCGTCACCAAGATTTTTCTCGCGGTTCATTTAATTGTGTTAGTGATTTGCATTTTAAACTAAGCGAATCGTTCAAGACACTATCAATTGATATAATCGCTGATTGTATTAATCCCTTCAAAGTGTGTGTACGTGTGAGGTGAGGGGGGGGGGGGGTTTAGTATTTGTTGGTTGTGTTGGTTGTGTTAATTACAAGTGAAACGTAGAGTTTAAATGCTTTGAAACGATTTAGGATAACCTGAGTTGATAACCTCTACCCAATCTATAAGTATCCGTTTTTTTTTATATTTTAATTGATATTTTACAATTTTAAGTAATAGTGTGACATCAAGTATGACGACCAATTGAGTGCTTTCGCATATACTGTATCACATATTCATACAACTAATAACCGGTTATTTTGAAATCGTCCTTAACAAAACAGTAACTCTTCTAGAGAAGTTTCCTTCATAACGCTACAACGCTATAGTAGCAGTATTTGAATACATTTGTTAATTGAAACTTTCAAAATTCAGTTTTAATCAGTTTTTGGCCGTCTACTCTGTGCCGCCTTGACCTCTGATGAGAATCAACCTTAAACTCGAAACATGAAACAGCAAAATGAGTACTTTTGTAATCAAACAGTATGAACTTAAACAAAGTTTGAGCTAGTTTTCATTTGAACTAAGGGATTTAAAAGTTCGTTGGCACAACACATTGACTTAATCATTGTAATAAACGATAAAAAATACTCAATCTTCACTTAAGTAAAGATGTATCATTGAAAATTGTTAGGGTATTTAACGAGCGCTTTTAAAACAGTCTTACAGTGTACTTCCAAAACTATTTTACAACTTTGGAAAGTGTTTTACAGCCTCCAAAACAACATTACTCCTTCAAAAACTATTTCGAAACAATTTTACAACTTCAAAACTGTTTTAAACTTTTGAAACTATTTTACAATTGTAGCTACTACTTTACAGCTTAATAAATTATTTTACAGCAAATGTTAACGCAACATTATGGTTGAGCGGAGGAGGGTTGGATGCAGTGCCCTTTTGTTGTGTTGACATTCCAGTTAATGGGGCCATGGCATGGGGTAGGGGGTTTGGTCGATATTAAGATCAACTGAATACCGTTCACACTATTTCGTAAAGCATTGTACATTGTACCCCCCCCCTCATCATATGAAAAAGGGATATATGAAACAAGTTAGAAGAACTGTGTAAAACCCCAAAATACGACACGTACCTTAAGGGAAGGAGCACCTCTAAATTCGTCTATCTTTGCAAGTTGGATTGAAACAAGTGCTGGATAAATGCTCAAGTCATTTTTGTTAACATAGATCGTAGTTTTTGCACTGCGGTCTTACATAGGTACAACTATTTGTGTGAAATTGAGTTGTCAAAACTCAGAAGTCAGAAACCATGCACACAAGTTCAGCATTGTACAGTAAAAAATTGTTAATTTAAATCTTGTATGGATTTAAAAAATCAAACAACTCTTTTGGCTGGAGAGTTACAAAATATTGATTCAAAATAATGAAAAATAGGAAAACCCTCTGTAGTAGTAAAATGGACGAGACTCTAGCTATAGTTAAAGTAATATTGAAGTAAATTTGCGAATTATTTTAACCCGAGAATGAAAGAGACAAGCATGTTTATAGGGATTTTTAGATAGAACCATTGACTATACATATAGTCAATGATTGAACATATTTCTAGATATATATAGATATGGTTAAAAAATTATAAATCGAATATTCAACATTTAAATTCAATCTATTTTAATTTCTGGAATTTCCAACTGAAACCTCATACATCTTAGTCTAAGTAGATGCTACCCGGTCTTACAATACTGTGCTGTGGTAGCAGCAGGCTGAACAGGCAACAGCCTATCCGTTAGGATTAGGTGATTGTATTTTTTTTATCTGGTACGCTAGGCACGAGCCCGAGATTGTTTTTCACATTACTTCAGGCTAGACCTAAGGGTTGCGGATTATCACTTAGATACAATCCATTGGTGGTTTGGTGGGATTTGAACCCTGGACCTCTGGAACTGAAGTCCCGCTCTCTAACTACTAGACCAGCCCGCTATCCAGGTGATTGTATATGTATATGATAAATCAGAAGTACCATGGTCGCCGGATGATGGGCGTGGCAAAGGGTGCGAATCCAACCATGACATCACTCAAACCAGCACTTCCTGGAGTTACCACTCCCCGATCGTCCGGGTCATCCTGACATCCGACTTTCCGGTGCCTCTGGACCCCTTCAGCACGCGCGCGATCGCGTAGCTGCGAAACTGCACACTGCCCACCTGCGCTCCTCTCTTGTGCACTGTCAATTGGCTTAGAAGCTAGAACGCTGGTTTCTGTCCTAGATGCCAAGGTTCAAGTTTTGTCAACCATGAATGGCTTATCAAATACTATTACGAGCATTATTATTGATGAAGGTTGATCCACCGTCACACATTCCATGTAAATTAATGTATATTTTAAAAATACGAAAGCTTAGGTAGTTGTTGTTGAATGTACATTGATAATGCTACATCCCGATAGGTTTGCCTCCCTTAAGCTGTAGATCCTCGTATCAAGTTAAGAGAAGCATTTGGTCAACATCAACGCACTCAAGCCTTACTGAACGTCAACACACATCAAGCTTCAAATTTAACAAGATGAACAGGTTTATTGCAGTTCCAAAGCCAATGCTAAATCTTAAATATGATTTGTAGGATTTTTTAAAGAGGTTGGTGGCCTCTTTTAACCTTGTATTTGCCGTCCACATAGACTAACTGTCCGTGCGTGGAACGTATCTAGGAAAGCAAGGGGTGAGCCGGTACAGTACAAAGGTGAACTGTACTGATAAAATTTTGTGGCAGTGACCAGGATCCGAACCCACGACATCAATGCCTTGGGCCCGAAGTCCGTGACGCTATCGAATGAGCCACCGATTCACCTAAACACATGGAACATGGATTCCCTGGTTCTAAACCTTGCTCTAAGCTTTGACAAAGCGCTCCTCTCTTTTGTACCGAGCCTAATTATATATATATATATATTTTTGTACAGAGTTCTATTTGAGACTATAGGGTACCCATTTGAGAGATCATGTAATTTTCAACCTACGTGTGGTGGCCAAGGTGGAAAGTCAAAGAAAAGTAAAAAAAGTGTTCAAAATGGCCCCTAAGGTTGGGCATACAGTTCCAATGAAAACATTTCAAATAGGTGACAGATTTGTTACGAAAGTTCAATAATAATCGAGGTTTCCACTCGTAGAATTCAGTATTCATACAGAAATACTTTACCGTAGATCAATATCCTAGTCTTACAAAAAACATCTTAAAATCAGTAAATGAATATTTGTGATAAACGGTAATGTAACGATTGTGACTGTTTTAATAATTTGTTTGTAAATTTTGGCCTCACTTTGCACAGTTATCAAATTAATTCGCATAAATCAACTTAGTTAACAACGAAAACATGTTTCCATCGAACATTCCCATAGTAATACATTGGCTGTTCGAATTTCTTATAAGTTTAGTAGTAAGTTAATATGTGTTTAAGTTCTTGCTCGATCTATGAACATATCCAAGCATACCCACTGATGTACGGAATGGAATAATTAAAAGACTAACTAACTAGGGCGCACGCCACCGACCCGACCCGCCACTGCCTTCCACTGTTTGTATGTTTACTGCGACTGTCATGTTCATTTTAAATGGCTACAACTTTTGGCTTGTTTGCTGAACAGTTATGTACCTTGGTCGGAGACTTGGTAATTAATAGCTTCGAGGTAAATGCAAAAGCAAAAAAATGAGCCTCCCTTCTTGTTTACGTTTGCAAATTTTATGGATCTACTGACTGGATTATTCATAAAATTATACTCGTATATGTAGATTTTATAGGGTTTTATTTATATTCTTACTGTTGTATTAAACATTAAAAAACTGTTTACATACAAATGCATTATTATATAACTTCATGCTATTATGCAACGAGTATGAATTCGTATATAAATATATAAATTAAATCAATATTTAAAAGCATTCCTAGAGCAGATATGAGTTCAGAATTCTTAAACGCTGTAGAGGTAAAATTTATCAAAAGAGATTTTAATCATTTTAAATCTTTTAAGCGTTGGTTCTAGCCTAAGAGGAAGAGGAAGCGAATTGAGAAGCTGCATTCAAGAATATAAATAGATGGAATTTTGAATTGGCAAAATATTCTCGGCATGATTTACGGGTTTGCAAAGAGAAAATTGATCCATTTTTTGGAGTTTAAACAAGTTTTGGCCTGCTGGCACTCTGCTGGGACGTTTCTTGTATATTTGAATTACAATACATCGATCTTTAAGTATTTTGCCATTTTTGAACTTCGAGATACTATGAGAGTTTACAAGTGACATAACCTATATTATTTAATTTCGTAGGGTTTATTCACTTCCAAATACGACAAAACGTAAGATAGCGAGTTACTGTAGGCTTTTGACGATCCAAAATTTTAACTCTCTTTTTACTTTAGATCTTAAAAATTGAACCATTTATCGTTCCTTAACAATGTCCGTTGAAATAGTCAAGCTTGTCTGCCTTTTCCAGTGAAAACAGAATTTATTGATTACATTCTTTAACGTTATTTTAATAAATTACCCTACTATGGACAGACAATACACACCATAATGATACAGGTTAAGTTAGATTAGAAGACAGAAGAAACCCATAAGATTACACTTATTTGTAGTTAAAGTTTTACATACAAGTTTTTTAATGTGCGAGATACTTTTATTTTAGGTTAGCAGTAAGTGATTTAAGTTATAATCAATGATAACCAATATATTTCAGGGCCAATAAAATGGATTATTCAAGTATCTAAAGATCACACAAGGCAATGCCAAGTTTCAAAAGGATTGGAAAATGTTATTTTGTGAAAACGCACACTTATGACTATCAGGATGGTTTTGAATTTAAGATTTAGCTTTACAGGATTTTAATCTAAATAACCGAAGTGTGTTGACGTTTTTAAGACACACCTTTTATATACTTTAAATGTCTATATAATTAAACAAAAGGAAAATGTGAGATATATTTTGAATAATTATGTAATTAGGTAGGTACTAAACACGAAACCAAACGTATACCATACAAATTATCTACCCCCAACAATGCCTTCCCTGATTCTCTACCATCACTGTAATATTCATTAAAGTTCGCGAGGCTAACCACCGAAACCGAATAACGCAATTGAGTGAAGTGAAAGTAATTTGTTGAGAGTGGATAAAGGCGGGGGTGGACAATAACTACCCTGAGACACGGAAACTAGCTCAAGCACAAGTGCAAGCAAAGCGTAAGCAAAGCGCAAGCAAAGCGCAAGCACATTCAAACTGTACATAGAAACGCTCGGTGAAACGCACGACGCACAACACGCGCAGATGAAATGTCACGCGATTCTAACTTCCGTAAACCCACCCAATCCTGGATTGGCAGCGAATTGAGCTAGCTGCAGATGTAGCTATATATAAATATAGGCAGCACCTTTGTAGCGTTTGATTTATATAGGACCTTGTGGATTGTAGTACCAACGTGAGGTTTAACAGTTCAATTACTATTTGAAAATATAAAGAAATCCTTTATAACACTTTAATTTACAAATAGGAAATATGATGTCTATTATGAAGCGATTTTTACCATACACGGTATATATTTAACTCTACATAATACCCAGTTTGAATATCAGAGTAAATACAGTGCTCGCTAGTAATCATAAGATATTTAGTTTGATCTTAAGAAAAGTATTCAGTATTTTTACCTACGGACGTTTTTTTAAACTTGCCTTTACAATTCAGTTCTTAGGATAAGGAATATTCACTTAACAGTATTGTTTACTTACTTAATTGCAGCATTGTTTTGTTAGTTTACAGTACAAGTTTTGACCAATGAGGTTCAAGGATTGAGAGAAAAAAGTAAAATTGTAATGCTTCTACCATCAACTTATCAACTGTTAAGGCAAATTTAATTGATTATAAAATTAGTGAGAGGTTGGGACTATGTTACATCACATTCAGTGGCAATAAGAGGTACTAATCGAAAACATAACCTATCTTAAACGTTGTGAGTAGTTATTGTTAGTTATTAAAATAACGATCGTGAACGCAACTCGCGTAGTTAGCCTTTAAGACACTCGTAGAAGTTTTAAAGACACTCGCCAAGGCTCGTACGCGATCGTTGCGTAAACTACTATTACATATTCACTCTACAACATTGTATATTGTATAGTTGTAGACTTTTAAAAAGTACTTGGTATTTTCTATTTAGTTAAATCTTCATTCCAATTGTGTAAAAAAATGCAAGAGTGTATTTTTATACTACAGATTTAAAGATTAGAGGATTTGTCTCGTTCACACAGAAATAATACGTAGTACACCTATTCATTATCCATGTGAACGATATCTAAGTTGAAAAATGAGAGGAGTTTGAATTAAAGAATGCCCTATCGTACAAAATGATATACCGGTACGGCATAAAATAAGATGTATTGAAAAAAAAAACAATTCAAGAGCTATTTTCAAATTCCCAAAAAGAGACAAAGTGCTAAGACGAAATAAGTTTCTAAGTAAACCTCGGATCTTCCTATTCTAACTATAACTGGTCTAGTCAAAAATGTATTTTATTTAGATATCAAGGATTTATACACAAGTAGAAACCATCGTATGGGTTTAAGAATACCCCGTTCTCTTTTAAATTTATGACAAGCTGCTATACTCGTGCTTTGCAACGGGAAGAAAATGTGACCTAGAGAGCTATTAAAGTGGTGCTGATGTGTGTTTTAAAACCGCAAACTGTACAGCAACTCTATGATTTAGTTTGAAAATATAAACTGATTTAAAAGCGTAAAACTACTTACTTTCAAACCCCTACTTTTGATGTTAATAGATTCATAAGAATACCTAAGTGTAGCAATAGCATCAATTGCTTCATATTGATGCTTCATGAATGACATGTTATACCATAATTCTTCAATTTTAGTCAAGCCTCTTCACATGTAGCTTACTTCATAAATTAAAAAAATGAAACTTTGAGCAATACTTTACAAAACGTATAAAACCTCACTTTAAAACCAAACATAACCCTCCTCAATCTACATAGAGCGTCACAAACATCTTTATCGAGTAAATAAACAAACACCAGTTCATTGTACTGACCAGCTGTTTCATTAACTAAATTAAATTAAATCATTTAAACATTGAAAGTATGCCAGGCGTAGCCCTTTGGAAATCAGGCTGTGGGGCAGAGCCCTTAGGAAATTCAACCATATCAATACTTTTCGGCAAATCTACACAATCTAAGCTTCATTTTTATGTGCCATATGCCTATATGTTTATTTGGTAAATGACCTTAACCGTTTACATAAAATTTTATTGTATCACTTTAATAATATAATAGATAGATGTTTCCATGTGTCATCATTTTTCCTCGTTCTAAATACAAAATACTATGTTGTTTCAAAGATAAGTAAAGCAAACAGATAACCGTCAACCAAGTTTCAATGATGAGTGAATGTTTAAGTCGTTCAATGCTGCCAACTTAACAAAACAAAATTATGACGAAATCTCAGCGAGAAGCCTTAAAATATTGTATCCAGATTAAAAATACTTATTCGTCCATACTTGGCTTACTACGTTGTAACAACATGCTGCTTTACGCGTTGTGTATAGGTCGGATTAAATCCAGCTAAACTCAGAGTTGGTGAATGTATTGATCGACTAATTTATTAGCTTAAAACGTCGTACTAAAACTTCGGTAAAACGTTATACTTGCTTCAATAATCAATAGTATTAGTCCATCTAAATTAACATACAAATCATGCACTCCAAAACTTGTCACTGTCAAATGGTCCGACTAGACTTTAAATTATTTTGACATATGTAATAAATGGTACTGATGAACAAATTAAAATAACCTAAAAGCACAAAAAACAGAAGGAATTTTAAAGTACAATAAACCAACACACAAAGGTAAAAACCAGTAAAACATAACAGATTTGCCATGATAAACTCTAACCATAGGGAACCTGTACGAATGAATATCATCTTTATTTTCATTGCGTTGCAGGTTAAAATTCCAGAGCAGATAAAAAATAATGCATTTAAACAAACGGTATAATCCTATGTGACCGTTGATTTTAGAACTGGAAACTAATACAATTATCAGATTCGTTACTGTACGTCATAATAGGGGTACATTTACAATAGTCGTACCACACGATAATTGTCGTGCATCTGGTATCACTGCGACTGCAGTCCAGTCTTTTGACTGGATTATTTTTAAACCTTCGCTTCCTGTCGTAGTTGTTCGCCGTGCGTTTCGTTTCAGTCTCTCTCGGTCTTCTGTCCTTGTGGGCATTCGACGTGTCCACTTCTCCTGGACATCGGGCCGCCGCACGCCGGTCATGTGCAGTGAGTGAAAATGTGGGTCCTGTTCTTTCGCTTACGTCAAGTCATCTTTGAGCATCTGCTGCGCTGGCTGAGATTCTCTGTCATCCCTTTTCGTCTGATAAGGATACATTTGTTATCAGGTGGTAGTTTTTGTCATTGCTTAGAACTTCGTGTACTATTGGTGCTTAATGAGTAATTAAACTCTAAAATATGTTCAAGCTTAATTTGAAATCTTGTAATATACTTAGTTAATATTTTTGAGTGAGAGCTCAGCTATGGAGTTAAGTGGGATTATGCTAATAAATTCTTCTTGTGCTCTCAATAATTTATACTATATACTGAATATTAAATCGCTTTTTGTACAGTTATTTCAGTACCATACCTAATTTTTTGGGGGCGTGACGAGTCTATCGGTTAATGTTTGAGATTTGAATAAAGGATTCCGGAGTTCAAATCTCGCTAATCACAAATTCTTCTATAATTATACAGGTGATTAGGAGTTCAGGTATTGTCATATATTATATGATTTGTATTTATGTGCTCGGATGGTCTAATGGTTGTATTGTAGGATTTGTTTACCGGAGACCCGAGTTCATGTCCAGCCAATCACCAGTAGCGATTTGCTTGTATTAATTCTATGGCCAAGTGGTTCGGAACCCACTTCAGCTATATTAGTCCACACATACATTAGGATAGGTCCCGCTTTGAAGAGAACTGTCTCTTAGTTGGAAATCTCAATCTACGAAAACCTTTACGATGAAATACAGTGTGTAAATTAAGTCTTGAAACAAATCTGTATTTTTTCAACCGAAATAGATAGAAATATTCTGTTTGTGGCAACAATTGTTAACTCAGCTTCCACAATTTTTTACATAAAAAAAAATTTTAACCCCCCTAACAGGGTAGGGGGTAGGGAGTGACTTATTTTTTAAATTATTTGTGAAATTGGTACTCTTTCACATACAGTAAATAAAACTTTGGAACACCCTCCATTTTAGCTAGGCGTGAGATATTAACCTCGGATTTGCGTCATTGTGTTTTTTTTGACAACCCCTTCAAAATGAGGGGTCACTCAATAAAACAACCTATTACCTTGTGTAACCTTGTGGGGTTGCTATTTGAAAAAAATTCACCCCCTACCCTGTAAAGGGGTTTAAAAAATATTTTTGATGTAAAAAATTTCGGAAGCTTTGTTATTATTGCCACAAACAGAATATTTCTATCTATTTTGGTTTTTAAAATACAGATTTGTTTCAAGACTTAATTTACACACTGTATAAACTTTGATGGTTTTTTGATCTTTGTTATGGTGAAGCAAAATTTACGTATTTATTTTTATTGATTTGTTTATAAAGTACTTGAATGATTATTAATGTTTATGGAGGAAGCAATGACAATGATCTATGTTCTGAAGCCCAAAATACCTAGTCATCAGTATTTAATGTCAATGAGTTGCTATACAGGGTCTAATAAACAAGGTATCATTAGGCCTACGGCAAGGTCGCGAAGAAAACATAACCTTATCATACATGCGAGTGACTTACATGCATTTTAATTTGAAATTAAAATAAAAACAAAGTTTTAAAATATTTGTGTTGGTACTGTAGACAAATCTCATAATTAACTTATAATTTAATATACAATATTTATATGAACTACATCATACGCGTCAATGCAAATAAGTACAGTAGGCTTATCCGTGAAATAGTTATTTGTGTAACTAATGAGCAAAGGACATTTGCGCTCGTGTTACTCATTATATTTTTCCTACAGTCACTATAAAGCATATAAATAATTAGTCTTTCAAACACTATACAACACGTTTTTGTTAGGTTAAACCCAAGCGTTGAATGGAATTGGAAATAATGAACCAGCTGATTGTAGTCGTAGTATTTTTAAGTGTTACTTATTTACAAGAGTACAAGTGTAAACAGTAATAATCAGTATAAACATAATACTACACTTTAGGTTATGTTCAAACTAAGCGTTGAACGAAAATATAACATATAAACACAAAATGACAGGTTAAATCGTAGTTATAATAGTCAATCAGCTGATCATAGTATTATTATCTTCAAATGTTGCCAACCTATTTCGAAGCGTACACGGATTATGTACATAATAAAACCATGCTTTTTTGTGTTGTTTGGTTGGAATCCTGATGTCCGCCAAAGTATAAACCGTACGGCAAAGTATAAATATGCAGCAATTAGTAGCTTTCTGTACTATAAACAGTACAAGGAAGCCAACTTTGTCGGGTGACTGTAGGAAATAGTTATTCTAGTAGTAATTCTATATGATTTTCAAAATTGCAAAACTATATGATGTTCTGATATAAACACACAGTTATTTTTACCCAGCTTTTATTAATTTAAATAGTTCACATACATTTTAACACATCTGTAAGCTAGTTCACTTCTATCATGGCAACATGTTGATATAGCTGCATAAACCAATCGATATATCGATCCCCCAATGCAATGTATCGATTATCCGATGATCGACAGTGCACATGAACATTAGCGACAGTGTAGCTAAGTGTGTACCTGTCAGATTTAACCCGGTCAGGTTTGTTAGTTTGGCCGAATTGAAGCTATCAATCACAATGGAAACTTTCATTCGTATTGCAGTGTGAAAGAAAAGGTGACTATCGTAGTCTTTAATAATACAGTTCGAGGTCCACCCCACAGGTTCTATTTTTGCTACGACCCAGTAGTTTGGAACCTGTATGACTATTATTCACATGTAGATAATATTTATTTTATATATTTACATACATGGCCAGACTGTAAACAAAAACACCCACATTTTTTGTTGTTGTCTCATGATAAGTAATGATTCAAAGAATTAACAGCTGTGCTTACAATCTCAATAAAACGATGCCGTTTTAGTAAACATGCTGCTATGGAGTGATAAACAAAGTGATTACCACAGTAGATATAATACCAGAATATGACCCCACTTTCGGCGTTTTAGAGGCACTTTTAGGGCACTTTTTATAGGGGAAAAATGAGAAAAATGAGTGGCTCATTTTTTTGGCCACTTTTTTAAAGACCCAGCTCTCGACCTATACACCCCTATATAAATTTTCTACTTTTGTTAATACTAAAAATCACGTCTGGAATATGGCTCATTTTTTGGCCACTTTTTTAAAGACCAGCTATATTTAGATCTCGTCCAATACAAGCCTATATAAATGTTCAAACTCCATTAAAATTTCAAATCCACATCCATTCCCATGTATATTTTCAAAATCATGTGAGGTTTGTGCGTGAACTCGGGCATGCTCCCGGCTCATGATGTGCTCCCTTGGACATCCTTAGTGGAAATCCATGAGTTCTGGCTACTTGGGAACCCAAGCCATTTGACATACAACGAATCACCCTTTCTCCTAATTACCTTCTCTACCAAATACATGTCCTTATACTTGGTCTTTAACAACTCCTCTGTATAGAAGCCTCCCCTGATTATATTGCCATTTTCATCTTTCAAGATATAAGTCACAGGCTTTGTATTCTTAACTTCTGCTATTGTAAATAGTTCCCCTGTCCAATTTGGAGTATAACCTTTACTAAAAACATGTTTATACTTGGAAATCCTTACGCTATCACCTACCTTATATCTTGGCTTTTTAACTTGCACTACTTTAGAAGTCAACCTCTCATGCACATATTTACTATTCTTAACATTCACTTGGTTAGGCTTCATTCCTATAGATCTATGCACTTTATTATTATATTTTCGAATTAACTTTGGAAGTAAATCCAACCATTTATAACTCCCCTGAGCACTAAATTCTCTATATAACCAATTCTTTAAAGTTCTCTGAAACCTCTCCACAATTGCAGCCTTAGTTGTAGAAAATGTGTGATAGTGATTAATATTTAATTTTTTCATTAGTTTAAGGCATAAGGCATTAGGCTAAGTTTTAAAAAATAACTTGTATATATTTTTGAATCAAAGTCCCCAGTAATTGAGATTCGGCTAAGTTTAAAAAAAATAAGTGACTCAAAGTCCCCAGTGATTGAGATTCGGCTAAGTTTAAAAAAAATAAGTGACTCAAAGTCCCCAGTGATTGAGATTCGGCTAAGTTTTAAAAAAATAAGTGACTCAAAGTCCCAAGTGATTGAGATTCAGCTAAGTTTAAAAAAAAATAAGTGACTCAAAGTCCCCAGTGATTGAGATTCGGCTAAGTTTTTAAATAATAAGTCACTCAAACTTCCCCAGTGAGTATAATTCGGCTAAGTTTTAAAAAAATAAGTGACTCAAAGTCCCCAGTGATTGAGATTCGGCTAAGTTTAAAAAAAATAAGTGACTCAAAGTCCCCCAGTGAGTATAATTCGGCTAAGTTTTTAAATAATAAGTCACTCAAACTTCCCCAGTGAGTATAATTCGGCTAAGTTTTTAAATAATAAGTCACTCAAACTTCCCCAGTGAGTATAATTCGGCTAAGTTTTTAAGAAATAACTTGTATATATTTTTTACAAGTTCCTTAGTGACCAAAATCAGCCAAGTGTTTAAGAAATGGAATATTAGCTACACTCCTAAGTTAAAAGAAATACAGAGTATGAGTACAAACATCAATTATGCAACCAATTGATCCCATGACCCGACACACGACAACTTATTTCTACTAGGCTTACATATCAAAGACTTACCAAAACAAGAAGATCCAGGTGGAAGAGTGAGTGATGATACTATAGAATCTCCCTTTTTTATATCACAAAATTGTCTAAATTAATTTAAAACTTAACAATTTGAATAATTAAGGTCAATCAATCAAACATATTTGGTAATTGTCTAAACCTACCCTAGACAGACCAGTTTAACCCTTTCAGTGCTAGGCCAATAGTTCATATTTTGTAAGACTTTTAATTCCATTACATGTTGTTGAATTTTAACTGTAATGTTGTCACTATTTTAATAATTATGCTAATTTTGAATAATAAGACAATAAGAAAATATAGAACAAAGATAAATCCCAGTATTTGTAGTAAACATTAAATAAAACTTAGTTTTTGTAATAATTTTCCCAGTTTTCCTATAATTTTGTATGTTCTGATAGCATTCTTTGAAACCAAAATCTCATATAAAATCAAAATACATATAGTTTACAACGTAATATTGAATTTAACTTTGATTTAGTTAGACAAGGTTATCTTAATAACTTATAGCTATTTTAAGAAAAATAATATTTTGCAGCAAAGTCTCTGGAACACATTTATGATCACTGTTGTGTTTCAACTGAAAAATATCATCTAAATAGTCCATGACTAACTAGTGCTGCTACTTAGTAATGCATTGAACAACCATCTGTAGCGCTATCTGTTCGCGATCAGTGGTGTTAGCTTAAATACCAGTTTTTGACTCCTCAGTCTTCAAGCACAGATAGCCGAGAGGGCTAAGGCGTGTGTCACTTGGCCAGTGGCATTCGTCTGCTCGGGGTTCCATCCCCGTCCTGTGTGGCAAATAATTGGTGACCTGTGTGTTTGTAGCGATATACTACAACCGCTGGGGCATAGTGAGGTGTTCATAATCCTTGGGTTTAGACATACACCTCGAAATCATCGGATTGGGCGAATCTTTTAGCTAAGTGGTTGTTAGTGTATCCTATGAACATGCAGGTCACCAATGGCCGTTTTGCTACTTTTTATTAAAAATAACCTTCCTCTCTATATCCCTTAGAGATTTTTAAAAACAACAATATATCGTTTCATAGCACTGAAAGGGTTAAACCAGATTGATGCCAGACAGATTGGCACAAGACAGGCAGAAAATGTTGACAATTGGTTTTAATTAGGGTCATTAGGTACACTCACAGTCATTCGTTAGAGTCAGGCATAATTTACACATAGCCATAGAGCGCCCCCGAGTTCGCGTACAAACCTTGCATGATTTTGAGATATACATGTTCGAATGGATGTGGAATAGAGTTATACAATGGTATTGAACATTTATATAGGCTTGTATAGGCCAAGAGCTGGATTTTTAAAAAAGTGGTCAAAAAAATGAGCCATATTCCAGAAGTATTTTTCAGTATTAAAAAAGTAGAAAATTTATATAGGGGTGTATAGGTCGAGAGCTGGGTCTTTAAAAAAGTGGCCAAAAAAATGAGCCACTCATTTTTCTCATTTTTCCCCTATAAAAAGTGCCCTAAAAGTGCCTCTAAAACGCCGAAAGTGGGGTCATATTCTGGTATTATATCTACTTACCACGGAGTTTTTCTGTTGAAATAATTTGTAAGAGTCATGATTTGTTTGCAAACACATTTCATATTTGCTCGACATGGTGCAGTTTCAGATCGGTAAAATATAGTGAACTATGTAAAATTATTTAGAATAACAGCTTCAGCTACAAAAATAATTAGTGGAAGCCGAAAAGTTTTCTATCACTTTCTTCCTACCAGAATATGTCACTGTAACTCCAAGTCCAAAGAGGCCTATCAGGTGTTGAAGGTTTGACGTTGGCTCTTTTCTTCTTAAAAGGGATGGTCCCCATAAGCTACTTTAAAGGTTTTTTTATTGCTCCAAAGATTTGATTGATCTAAAGCTAAGGATATCCCACGGAATTTAAGCGATCCCTGAAGAAATGCTGAAGGTGTAATCGATAGAATGTTCAAGCTACTACAGCAATGTACAAGGACGTTGTTTTCTAAAAATTAAAAAAATGACTTCGTCAAGATGAAATGTCATAAGCTTTGTTTTATGTGCTATTTATGTGCCTAGTGTGGGTAGTATTAAAGTTGTACTATTTACATTTTGGGTGTTCTGATTGTCTCACCCTGTAATTATTATAGTCGTGTCAATGATTTATAAATGGGGTTGATTGTCATAACCTATTTTATATCTTATATCTTTCTTTGAACTTTCATTATTTTTTAGTATTTAACTTAATTTTTAATAAACACTTTGGGAGGAGCCATTAAATTTAAAGATCTCTTTCAGCAAAGAGGAAGAAAATCCATCGATGGATGATTATCAATCAGAATCATTCACTTTAGACTTAAGGGAAATCGTTTTACCATTTAAATCCAACGTGCCAAAGAACACTATGTTTGAGTAAGTAAAGGTTGTAAGTAGAACTAGTTGCATACAAAACGTGTTAGTATCCAAACAAAATAATAAAATTATTACGATACTGAAAAAAACTTTTAAATCCCGTATTACAACCCAAAAATTACCTGAACTACCTTTCAATCTTTTTTTGCTAAGCTTGTAAATTTAATAATCAAGCCAATTCTGAGTATTAAGGATCCTCAAAGTTTTTACCCTTTATAATATTTTATTTTCTTTGAAGTCGGAGAATATAAAGTTAGTTTGAATGCAACTTCCACTTTTACTTTCGAGTTTCCATTTCGAGTATTGATTTAAATGAAGAGCTTGTAACATATGTTTGTCAAAACAAACAATAATACGGAAAGTATATTAAAGAAACGTCTTATAACATTTAAAAGTATTACACACTGTTTAAGTGTTATAAGACGTTTCTTTTGTTTACTTTCCGTAAATATAATAACACGTACAGTATAATGCTGACCAAGAAGTTATTCAAACAATAATAGTCATAAATGTATCAGTGACGTATTAAGTGAAATACAATTATATTGCCAACGAGTTCGCGATCCAGCCTAATCGGACCGATTATGGGGGGTTTTATGGGGTAAAAATCTGTTTTTCCCATTTTTGAACCTAAAAACAAAAAAATTTGCGATTTCTTTCTAAAACGTTTTGTAGAGCTTAAAAAAAGAAATAATTTAGTATATTGAAGCGCTGTTGTATGCCTAACGGTCACGGAGAAAATTCAAAAATAGTGTAATTAAAAATTACCATGTTATTCTTATGGAGAAAATGAAAATTGTTGTAGTTTACTTGTTTATGGGTATATATTGATAAAATTTGGCAAATTTATTTATTTCATCCTATACTATTGATGTATGGTCAAAACACTTTTTACCTTCCCCGTAGCAGCAAACCTAACCACTTGTTAAATCTAATGTTATTTAAATAGGGAATAATATGTCTTATTTATGGAAATATTTTAGTAAAAATGTAATCAGACAAGTTGAAATTCGCTTAGTCTGCAGGTTTGCTGCGGCGGGGGTATTAGCTAATTGTGTTAGCTACGTAAAATTATGTTAAGAGAGTTCGGCGATGCCAGAAATACAATCGAATGATTCGTGGTTAACGGATGACGGATCTGGCACGAGTTCAAAATAGAAAATTCTAATGAGAGAAGAGTTTATGCTAGTGCCAGGACAAAACTGTAAGTGATTAAAGTTGGGCTGTAATTATTATAGCAATAATTATCAATACTAAAGTTATAAGCAAGACGAAAGTATTATATGACAGTAGAATAATGAGTTAAAATGGAAAATTTAAATGTTTTTATGCTACATTTTAGTATTGTTAAAATTCATTAATAGCTAGGTTACAAAGATATTAACTTAATTATTTTATTATGATAAAAAGCTATTAATTTAATCATTTCATAATTATAACAAATAAACACTAACTTTTTTTCGTGATTTGTTTAGACGCATTTTCATTACTAAAATGATGGCTAAGCTATGATACATTTCCCAAGTTTTAGTAGGTATCCAAACAACTTTCCAACATTAAATATACGTTTATTCTGTTCGATTGCTATAGAAAAAAATAAAAAGATTTTTAACTCTGCGTTTTTGAGTCAGTTTATGTTTCTATTATTGATGTTTTCAAGATTCAGAATTAGCTTTATAAATCGTCACTAAATCCCGAACTAGAAATGTTGGCGATGGCATACACATAGACAATAAGCATAAAGATATGTCATAAGCTATGACATATGACCTTGCAAAGCTTGCGAAGTATAACAAATTGTCATCTTAGAATCACGTGAATCCATAATATTGTCTGTAGTAAGGCGTTGGTAATCAACATTGAGGGAGGAATTATTAAATACAGACTTTGTCAACATTCGTATATATAATAACTAAGGTTAATCTGCAAACAACAGTGTTTTATTACGCCGGTTTAGCATTTGAAGCCGCAAAAGGTTGATCCCAAATCCTTACAAGTACAATAAGGTTAATAAAAACATAAAAAACATTAAAACATTCAACTAAACAATGATATCCCCCATGCATAACTACCACTATTCCACTTAAACTAATACTGAAACACTAACATACACTAACAAAAAGCTAATCAACAATAACAATAAACAACAACAATAACAATAATTTAATGAACGTACAAGTTTTAGTGTAGGCTGAATACATTATTTATTGGGTCATTGTGGTTTGGTTATTTGTTTCATTTCAATTAATTATTTAACTATTTGTAATAGTTGTTCAATATATGGAATTATTTATATAATGAATTTCTAGTTTATCATTTTTTATAGTTGAGTCATGTTAACAGTACTAAGGCGAATATGCCTTAGTAGTGTATTACTGTGTTATTTTTCCGTTTGCCAATTCCATATCAATTTACGGTGATCAAAAATGAATAAATAAACGATATCCGTCACAGGATGAGTAAAATATCAATTACATAAACTGGAAAATGTATGTGTGGTGTTGGGCGTGTCGAGTTAGGGCTCCCCGGCCAAATTCGATTCCAGCTCCAAGCCACAATTTACCCAAGGGGTATTAAAAAGCGCTACTACACCGCCCCGTGGCATTGTAATGCTATTACCTGTTTCTATCTTTGATTTTCTAAAACAAGGAACTACTTAACTTTTCAGTTAAATAGGCTGAAACCTATTTCATCCGTATATGATTGATATATTTTAACATAATGCAATGGTTTCCTACGCTCCCGAAAGAAAAATGAGTAAAAAAAATAAATTAGAAGATTAGTTCTTAAAGATGACTTGGTTATTAATTTAAATTAATATCTTGCTCTTACCTTAGTGATAATTTCATAAAAAAACTGCACTGGACGAATTAGGAATGATGACATTTTGTCCTCCCTCCTCCATACATGCAAATCTTCAAAATCTAAAAATATTACTACTATTATTAGTACCACGTAATATATATAAATTTTTAAATCCTTTAGACAGAGACAACGGAGTAATCATGCTTTTATTATAGATGAATATTTTGGTTACATCAAATTAAGCTTGAAGTTTTACATTCTAAACACACATCACAGTAGTTTTAGATTGGAATTGTTCCATCGTTCATCATACAGTACAAATTATTGCTGTAAATGTAAATTTAAAATTATTTAGTAAAATATAGGTTAAATCGTATACTACGTATATTATACACGAATCGATTGAAAACAACTGTATATTAAATTTAGGAACCTCGGTAAAAAAGACACACTAAATATCGGATACAACTTCACACAGCCACTTTTATACAGTTATGCATAGGTTTAGTTATTGTGGGTTGGGATGGTTCATCAGTTCAATGAAGATATGGAGCCAGCTTCCTAGTTAGGGTTGCTAAGCAACAATGAAATCAGCTGTGCGCAAGTCCGAACTGGGATCCTGGAACACGTAATAGTAGTTCAAACGATAGCCGCAGCCCCGACACGGCGCTAGTTTCCTATATAGTCCATGTCGGCAATGCAGATTGTGTTAGTTCACTGATGGTGTTCAATGAATGTAGTTAAGCTTGTGACCGATAGAGTGTTTTTGTAAATAAATAAACTTATCCACAGACAAAGGAATAAGTCCAGTTTTATATTGTGGATGGCATTACTTAGCAATTTATTGTTGACATTTTAAAATAAACGTACAATAAAACGTTTCATATTTACAAGTTAGGTTAAAATATGTAAGACTGGTGACCCTTATTTCACCTGTTAAAATAAAGAATTTTAATTTTATTTCATAAAAAATATGCATAATTTCTGTGTATATTTTTGGCATATATACCTGTACTTATTATCTTAGTTTTTTGTCCTAGGGCTGAAATCCCGCGCTCTACCACTAGACCAGCGCGCCTCCCTAGCGATGGTTAATGAAATAAACGAGTATATTCTAGAAACATTTTATAAAAGAGAAAACAAGTCATGATGTTTCATGCGGTTTTATAGTTCTTTCGGAATAAGGGGCCAGCCAAATTGATGTAGGATTATTTGGTTAACGGTTTGTATTTGGAAAGAAAATTGCTTTATAGTTCATTTGAATAGTTATATGATAACAATAACAAGTAACACTTCATACAAAATACAGGTTTATTGGAAATGAATGGTGCTAAATTAAACGGGTGGTATGTCCGTTTCGTTGATTTCAAACAGCTGGATTTACATCAATAGAAAGGGCGTGTTTATAAGGTTTTTATAAGAAGGTTATGTTTTGTTTCGGTTGCTTGGTTGAGTACAACAATTAACCTTGTCAAAACAAACTTATAAACACGCGTTTTCCATTGTTGTAACAATCAGCTGTTTGTAATAACGGAAACGGACGTAATAACCGTTTAGTTTTGCACAATTACTTTTGAATAACCATGTATCTTTTTAACAGCACTTATTATAGAAATTTAAAAAATAACTAACTTTTACTTAAGGCCATTTTTACACTAACCTTTTCAATTAAATTTTTAGAATAAAAAAATTCACTTTACCACATTGTTTACTTAATTTACATCACTAGTGTGGAAAGTAACGAACCAATGGGGTTCGAGTACTGAAAAGAAGTAATTAATTGTAATGATTTGAACGCCAAACTTATCAGCTATATAGTAAACGACCAATTATATTGTTGATCTACCGACTTCCGCTGGAAACTCGCAAAGGAAAATGAATCCATAACATGAGTGTGCAAAATAAATTATTGATTGCCCTTCAATGATAGTAATAATAACTTAAGTGATGCTTTAATTTTGTTTCTTTTGGTTTAAATTTTATAAATACTGTAAACTGTTTCAAAACATTCGGTATTGCTAAAAATAATATTTGCCTACTTGCACTTGTATCTGAACAGTACTTATTGTAAAACGTCTGCTAGCAGTACCTGCTCTCTGAAAAAAATAACATAAAGAGTATACGTAATGAAGTTTTACAGACGTAATTAAAAACTGTCGTAGGTAAAGTAGTGTAACAACTCGTGAATTTACGCGATCGTTGCGTGAACAACTATTTCAAACTGGTTATGACGATTAACTGGAAACATAAAATATAGACTGAAAAATTGAAGCTTCGTTTATCATTTAGATAACTTTAAAACTCTAAACATTTCTGGGGCATTTAAATAACTAAAACATTTCTGAGAATAGATTATGATTGCGTGAAAATAAATATAGAATTCGCGCGGGAAGGAGAGTGCGAACAACGTGAAATAATGAATACCCACTCCCATAACCTGTAAAAGCAATTGTAGTAATAGCTTGGTTGATTAGTTTGTTGGAATAGGCGAGGTAAGTGTTAAGTATCAGAGCTTAATGCTCTAGTAGGGCAAAGCGACTCACTTTTGTATTTATTTTATTGGAACCAATCATTTTGAATAACTCTTATAATAGTATCATTAAATTAAATGGAAAACCGATTTTTAATTACTGTTATACAAGCAGTGGTAATTGCTTACTACTGCATGAAAAATTACATCCAAACATAGTTCCATAGAGAAATGATTAAGGACTTTAAGTAAAGAAACTATCGTGAATTGGAATAATCGGCATGATAACATCCAGCCTAATAGATTTCACTAGGTTCACAATAATTAATTGCAAGTGTGCAGGATTATTGAAGAAAGCTATAAGAGTTCTGCTATCACTTTTTCGTTTTTTAGTCGACATCATATGAACTCAAATATGAATATTGATTAGTTATAGTAGAAAAGTAGTCATTATAGTATTCAGGGTCCAGTGTATAAGTATACACTGACGAAATTTATTCGTTGTTACGTCCGTGATTGAAATAAAATAATAAGATAATATTTAATTATTTTCGTTGCAGGATTGCTTAAATACGTACAATGATTTTAATAATCGCAGTTTGATAAAAATTTTGTTTTAGCGAATGTTCTCTATAGTGGCAAAGCTGTTATTGCAGGTATGGTAGGACTTAGAACCGGAATTCCCTTTTCATTTTTATTTTCCCAGAGGTCATATAATTGACCATATTAAAAGTTAAATAAATATGATCATTGATTTATGATGTTTGAACAATATTAGTTCAAATAAAATATTGAGATATTTATGAAATTAGTTTTAACATTAAATAACTAGTGTCCTTTTTTTAAGTATAAAATAATTGAAATAATAACTATAATCAATATGATATTACTTAAAAATATCCTAAATACCAAAATTTTAACTAAGATTAAAAATAAAGCAATGTAAATTAAGACCTACAGGGTGGCCATAAAAAAGGTACTTATCTAAACTTGTGCTTTAATTTAACTTCTGCTTTAATTTCACTTCTGATTTAATGACCATCACTCCATAACAATGTTCAGGAATAGATGAAAACATGCAAAGACGAATGGAATATGTAATAAACAATGGTGGAAAACATGTACAGCACGTAGTTTTAAGATATAGTAGGGTTGCACAGCTAATTAATAATAATTAAATGCCGTGAAATGATAAGTACCTTTTTTGGGCCAAACTGTACTATTTTAAAAACTAAGTCTTTGATTAGAAATGTCATTAATTATTAGGCCTTAGCAGTTTTAATTGTTACAATAAGTTCTGACATTACTGTTCGAAGCCTTATTCTTCCTGTATTTTTTCCTAAATACATGTAACGACAAAACATACACAAACAAACTACAACTGTTAATTTAATCCCCATGAGAATAACTCGGGGATCTTAATTTACAAATTTGAATTTTTCCGTAACTATTAGATTTACAAATAATGCTTTAGAATAATAAATTATTAATTTCCTAAGCTCTACACATGTTTTAGGGGTAAAAATTTAAAAAATAAAACTTTACTCAGACATCTCATAGAAGCTTGTAGACTTTTTGTGTGCAAATATATTTATGAGTCAATGGTCATTATACAAGATTTGTATATCGTGTGTCTTAATCATGTTGATTATTTAACATTATTAGTTACACTAAGTTAAAACATAAACACTCAAATTTAACGATTCTTGGTAAAAGTCTGCCAATCTTTGAAGAGTGGTCGGCAACAGTTTTTTGTTGTTGTAGTGCGAGTATATTTCATTATGTTTTCGAAAATTGGTTTTTTTTCTATTTTTGATTTTTCAAAACATAAAATTACACAATTTATTTTTAAACCATTATTTATGTAGAGCTTACAAAACAAAGTAAGTATAATTTAGCATTTTTGTACGATTAAAGGTAACGGATGAAAAGAAAAATTAAAATACCTATGTCATTCTTATAGAGAATAAGTACAATGTTGTAGTTAGCTTGTTTATGGCTTTATTTTGATCAAATTTCGCAAATTTATTTGTTAAACATTTAATTCTAAACTCAAGAAAACTCACACAACAACAACAAACATAAATGTGACACGTTTAAGGAGATATTTTAGTGCAAATCCAATGAGGATAGAAATTAATTAGCTTAGTATGCAGGTTTGCTGCGGCGGTATTGGTTAATCCGTAAGTTTTTAAATGTAATAACAACAATCGTGTACATTAAGCGTTGCCGATTGTGTACAAGGTTATGCCATTCTTTACTGAGTATGCAAATAACAACAATCATGTACATAAAGCGTAGCCGATTGTGTACAAGGTTATGCCATTCTTTACTGAGTATGCAAATAACAACAATCATGTACATAAAGCGTAGCCGATTGTGTACAAGGTTATGACATTCTTTACTGAGTAGGCAAATAACAACAATCGTGTATATTAAGTGTTAGCCGATTGTGTACAAGGTTATGTCATTCTTTACTGAGTAGGCAAATAACAACAATCGTGTATATTAAGTGTTAGCCGATTGTGTACAAGGTTATGTCATTCTTTACTGAGTAGGCAAATAACAACAATCGTGTATATTAAGTGTTAGCCGATTGTGTACAAGGTTATGTCATTCTTTACTGAGTAGGCAAATAACAACAATCGTGTACATAAAGCGTAGCCGATTGTGTACAAGGTTATGTCATTCTTTACTGAGTAGGCAAATAACAACAATCGTGTACATAAAGCGTAGCCGATTGTGTACAAGGTTATGTCATTCTTTACTGAGTAGGCAAATAACAACAATCGTGTATATTAAGTGTTAGCCGATTGTGTACAAGGTTATGTCATTCTTTACTGAGTAGGCAAATAACAACAATCGTGTATATTAAGTGTTAGCCGATTGTGTACAAGGTTATGTCATTCTTTACTGAGTAGGCAAATAACAACAATCGTGTACATAAAGCGTAGCCGATTGTGTACAAGGTTATGTCATTCTTTACTGAGTAGGCAAATAACAACAATCGTGTACATAAAGCGTAGCCGATTGTGTACAAGGTTATGTCATTCTTTACTGAGTAGGCAAATAACAACAATCGTGTACATAAAGCGTAGCTGATTGTGTACAAGGTTATGTCATTCTTTACTGAGTAGGCAAATAACAACAATCGTGTATATTAAGTGTTAGCCGATTGTGTACAAGGTTATGTCATTCTTTACTGAGTAGGCAAATAACAACAATCGTGTACATAAAGCGTAGCCGATTGTGTACAAGGTTATGACATTCTTTACTGAGTAGGCAAATAACAACAATCGTGTACATAAAGCGTAGCCGATTGTGTAAAAGGTTATGCCATTCTTTACTGAGTAGGCAAATCCGAGTCACCTTTATGTATTTTTTATTGTTCATTTTCACGCAGGAGTGAATCACGAACCCCTACTGGTACGTGTTACTTTTATTTTATGTCAAATCCTGACAATAGAACTTCACCCAACACAGTTACCTGTAACGTTAAAATCCCAATGCTATAGTTAGCGTACGCATTGTATTTTACCAGAGAATGATCAGTTATAGTAATATGTTTGAAAGATTTTGTTAGGGATTTATTTGATCAGCTGTTATTGTTACATTGTTGTGATTTTTCAGTTAAATTGAATTCGATATTTTGTCATAACTCAATTTGTGTATAGTGCCTGTGAATAGAAATCAGCATTGAGACATATTGTCAGCTGTTTTCTAATTTTTCATTGTTGTTATTTTGTCTGGCTTAGCTCCCTTATTGAATTGGTTATCTTTCATACATGTTATCTTTGCTTTGTAAATGTAAAACAGCGTAAAGACATGTCGAACCAATAATTTATTGGTGTTGTAATGTTACCAATAGTATTACCAATAGGTAATACTGCAACACTAGTGATAAATCAATATCAATATCTTTACAACAATTATCAAACTGGGTATCTTTCATAAAACTTGAACTGAATTGTGAACTTAAAACAGTGTAAAACAAATTGGATCAGCTGTTGATTTGTTCATCTATTGAAGTAATTGATCTGTGTTTAGCTCAGTTACGAATCAGCTTTATGTTATAACACATTTACTGAATTAATCATTATCCTGAAATAGCACCATGTTGTAATACAAAAAAACTTTTATCAACTAATATTGTTTGTATTTAGTTTTATGTTTTACCAGCTAGATATACTGTATTATATCAATATTAGCCCTGTCTTGAGCCTTTAGTACATAGTTTCACAAAATTACATTGGTGGATAGTTAAGAAAACCCTACGCAATAATATATGGATTAGCTAGAGTTATGAGATGAATAGACACAGTTTCGTTCTATAGCTCAAGGTATAATACAGTATTTTGAAATATTTGGTGTATCCACTTATTTTACAACACTTTATTGAATTATATTTTATTATTTCATTCATTAAGGTAATCTATGGTGACAATTTGTTATCATTGAAATGTTTGCTTACATTTATTTTGAACAATAGTAGAAACTATTATGAAGTGAGATAGAATTAATGCCTAACATTTTTATATAAAAGTCTTCGTCATATGTACGCCAAATTGGGTTCCTCAATCATCTTATATGAAAATGCTATCTTCACAACAGCAGTAATAATAAACCTACCAAACTAGATTATTTCATCCAGTCGATTAAGTGTGCGTATATTTCTGTTTAATACCGTGTCAAAATTACGATGTTATTATTGTTAAACATATTATTTTTCACAATAATAACATCGTCATTTACTCTTATCCATATGACTAATTTTAATTTATAACTGCGTTGGTGGAGTGATATGAGTTGCTTCCAAATAAAGTCAACAGTTGTTCTTGTACAACAGTAAAAAAATCCAGAAACACTTTTTAAGGTATTTTTGTAAAGTTATGCATGATAACATAATGACCCAGAATGACAAAAAAATAGTTCATCACACGAGAAATGTCTTTTCAACCCTTGCTCATTTCCTTCACCTCCGTTAAAATGGAACTCGTGTTGAAAAGAGCCACTATAGACCCTAGAGATAAAATATGCTATAATACGACAAAAATTTAAAAGATTCAAATATATTATTTCACCGTAAATTCTTGAAAATAAGTTCTGTCATACATACGACCCGACAACGCAAAAAAATCACAACTTAACATTGTTACTATATAAATCAATCCAATGTGGTGCCATGAATTGAAACTGGATTTACAAAATTATAAGAAATTAGTTTAACGACAATTTGTTACATTCGGAGATTTGATTGGGTCGCCGGAAGACTGCCCCCCGGAAAACTACCCCCCCAAGCAGGTTCCTACGTCATATTGACGTCAGAGACCGGGGGGTAGTTTTCCAGCCACGGACACTCAAATTTAGTTGTCAAACAGTTCTAATCTAACCTAACCTAACCAACCAAACTTGCTGTAACATTTCAAAAATCTGTTTTATATTCACCATACGCATTTTCTATTATCCAACGGAATTACTTGAATTAAAATTAAAATTACATAGCATGATTTGTCTAGGGGGGGGTAGTATTCCAGTCGCGGACACGGCTTCCATATTGGTTAGTTAGCAGATTTTGTGACGTCACGTTTCACCTGGGGGGGTAGTTTTCCGGGGGATAGTATTCCGCATCCCCATTTTATTCAGTATAGACACTTGCCATCAACCGCGTAAGATTGATGTAGTGCACTGAGCCATGTTGGGGTCGGCGGGGTTTTGCCCCTTATGCAACACATGTTAATATTCTACATTGTTGTTACAGGTCAGTAACCTGCCTATTCAACGTCAAATCAATGGGTAAGCTTTACATTTCGTTTTAACATAGCAAAATCAATACAGCATCGTGCCATAGTTTGGTAGTGTTGAAGAAGTGTGTGTGTGCGTGTGTGTTTTTTCTGTAATAGTAGTGGATATAAAATAAAGAGAAAATCCAGAATAACATTTTTTCCAAAATCGCTTCGTTAACCAGATATCCACCATTTTGTATTTTGTTACATAGACATTTTTATTTTTTATTTTTTTCAACCGATCTTTATAAAACTTAGTATTTAGGTTAAGGGAGAAAAGACCAATTTTAGAAAAAAATATTCATCTTGATTCAATTTAAAATTTCAAAATGGCGGCCATTTTAGTTTTTTAAACTTAATTTACTCAAAAACTGCAAATTTTATGAAAAAATGTCACAAACACTTTTATTTGGAATTTTTAATTCCCTATCAAGCGGTACTAAGTTCAAAAAGATCGAATAAGAAATCGCTGAAATATACCGATTTTTAGTTGTAAAATGGGGCAAAGCTTCTGCCTTATTCTACCCCATTTTACAACTAAAAATCGTAATATTTCAGGTATACATACCAAGTTTTATAAAGATCGGTTGAAAAAATTCAAAAATTAAAATGTTTATGTAAAAAATACAAAATGGTGGATATTTGGTTAACGAAGCGATTTTGAAAAAATGTTATTCTTGATTTTCTCTTTATTTTGACCCATAGAACCATTTTCCGGAGTTTGGCTGTTTACTTACGGGACACCTTGTATTGCTAATTAGACCAGTAGGGCATCCAAATTTAAAATTAATTAATAGAATTGTAATAAACAAGATTGATAACATAGCATTATAACATTCTGAATTGTGACCCATATTATGTTTTAGCGAATTTCCCTATAGGGAAGTAGCTATTACCGTAGGTCTCATGGTAAGACTTAGGCCCGGGACCGATTTACTTTTTCATTTTAATGTCCCCAGAGGCCAAAAACACCATTCGTTCAAATTTTTATATATGTATATATATATATATATATATATATATATATATATATATATATATATATGTGTCCGTGAACACGATAACTTGAGTAATTTTTATCAGATTTTGATGAAATTTGGTTTGAAGGTGTAAGGCGGGATAAACTTGAATGAGTTCGCGATCCAGCATGATCGGTCCATGGGAACAGGGTTTTATGGGGTAAAAATTGGTTTTTCTCACTTTTTACCCTCAAAACACAAAATTTCCCAATTTTTCTCTAAACCTTCTTAAAGAGCTTAAAAAAACAAACAATTCAGTATATCAAAGTGTTTTTGTACGGTTATTGGTTACGGAGAAAACTAAAAAAATGGTAAATTTAAAATTCCCATGTTATTCTTATGGAGAATATTGTAAAATGTTGTAGTTTGCTTGTTTATGGATATATTTTGATCAAACTTGGCAAATTTATTTATTTTATAGTAAGCTATCAATATTTTACTAAAAACACACTACTTTATTAGTTTCCTTGTAGCAGCAAGCCTAGGTACTCGTTAAACCTAATGTTATTTAAATAGATCAATTGAAAATCAATTCGGCCAAATGGAAATTCGCTTAGACGGCAGGTTTGCTGCGGCGGGGGTATTTATACTTAACGTACCGTACTACGAGATAAGCCGCTTATAAAAGACCGTTGAAGAGACGCCTTAGCCTCCAATAATAATTTTGGACGAGTATCTAAACGTAATACATTATTACTACAAAAAAATACTGTAGTAAAATTTAACTTTCTGGCCCAAAACGCATGCTGTAAAATGTGTTTATGTTTTAAAATAACAAAGTATAGTCCCTACACAAACACATCTTTGAACATGGCAATCGTCTGTAACTCGTCAATAAAAAAAATGTTATAATACCAAATCTGAGCACTATATATTCACTTGCATGGTGGGAGTAAAAATGAAATATAAATAAACGGAAAGAGGTCATGAAAGTATGCAAGATTTAAACCCTCGACAAATCAAATATCATGTCAAGAAGTATTTGAGTCAAGGGTAGCAATAATTTATTCAGAGTTTTGGTCGAAGCTTCAGCCGACGTTTTCTCGTTTCATTTTGGTCCCAAGTAATAGATGTGCTATGTTTCATAGTTCACAAACTGATAAAAAACTTCGTGGTCATAATTATAGAGCAAATATATACACCAGCTTCATACACCTGGAGTCAGCGATCAAAAATATGACACCATTTGCACAAGCTTAATATTGATAGCGTACAATAAATAGCCGATAAACGGGTTTTCGCGCATTTAATCATGTGTTCTACCTCAATTTCTCAGAGTGAGTCTGGGTTGAGCTAATATTCATTCTTATGAATGTCCAGTTTATAGTCACGAACTGTTGTTTAGTAACCATAACTTAGTACCTCATTACCCCACCAATTCAGGGCCCGGTTGGCCTCCGGAAATTTCATTCTAAGAAAATAATCATGTAGTATGTGTACGGATGGCAGCTTTTAACAAGTAATAAATTGTACTAGATGACATGTTGCTCGAAATCGAGCAAAACTGTAAATTGTGACAAAAGAAACAACAAAAACATAAACAGCAAGACCTCAATCAAAGAGTCATTCTAACTTCTATGACTGATTATAGAAATATCAAAAATATTATGTTGTAAAACATTATAAAAGTAACCTACAATATTTTAATATAGATCCGCTCTCATACTGCTTTGTTATCTCTTATGTAGTAAACGATCCTTTCATTTATGGCAACAAAGAGTAAAAATTGAACTGTCTTGGCCAGTCTTTTCTTGCTTAAAATTTAAGCCACCACAATTTAAAAATTAAACGTTCATTTGTCCGAGATTGTATGTATCACCTCGGCGGTACTGCCACTCTGTATCCGTCAAATTGGGAGGTTGATGCAAGCGGTCACGTTTGCGTTCCCTCCAGCCACTCACAGTTCTTCGTCTTACTGGTGGCATTTAATTTTAAATTTTAATTAAATACGAAAGTTAACCAATCATCAGAAAACACTGCAAAGAAATTTTGATACACATTGTAAATTACATGATAATATGGTAATGTAACGGGTAAATGCACTGTGAGTAATCACTTACAAACATTCACTTACTTAATCACACCTTACTGTAACCAAAACTACATGATAATTCAGTAAAATACGATGTAAGGCAAATAAATTCAGCTATTACAAACAATTTGTTGTCAGGTATTGCTAGCAAACTCTTTACTTATGAACCAGATGTTTAACAGATGTTTAAATAAAAATATAAAATTCCGGCTTTGCTCTGGAAGTAATAAGTCCTTAACTGTACTTAAGTGATGCCCTTTCAAAATATTATGATACTAATTAATTTACACCTAATTTGACACCTCAAACGTTAAAATACGTCAAGCCGTTATCGAATTATGACTGTAAAAAAGAAAACTGCGTGCGTATATAGATGCTTTCAGTACGTTAATTATTTATATGACTAATATGCATGTTGGGACTTTCTTTGGCTATATTAGCATTGAATATATATTAGTATTAGTGTGTTAGAATTGCCCATTTATACACTGATTACTTTATAATAATATAAATGTTGGAATTTTATTATAATGATAAGTTTACGTCTTAAACTTACTTCCCCATCTCATTAGCTTTGATAGAAACTGTCACATGCGTCTCTGTAGGAATAAATGTACAATCTTGAGTATGAGAAACCTACCCTCTTTCATACAAATATAATCCCATGCAACATTTTATATGGTCGTTTTCTAAACGTTTAGTACTAAATTACATATCTTTTAAGCTTCTACAATTCCACTGAGTTACGAGAACCTTTAGTTGGTTCCAGCCAATCGGAGGACTGCGTGGGACAAGCAATTTGGCGTTTTACTGTCGTGCGCTCGTGTCGCCGCATGTGCGTGCGGGCGACGAGCGCTAGTGCAGAACTGGGTCAGTATACTTACGGGAAATCGATACTATTTGTTCTTCGATAATCGATTGTGTGGCTCATTAATACGATGTTATTTTTACAACCTAGCTTCCTTGTATCGCACGCTATAGCTACCTTCCGCCTGTCGGTCCCTATTTGAAACGTTGTATAAGAAGAATTTGTAATAGTTTTCACTGCTGACGAAAATCAGTAAAATTAAAAATTACTTACCTACTTTCTGAACTCCTATTGTTTTTATAGTCTATCTATTTAGGAGTATGTTTATGTTATTTTAGTTTTTGTGTATACGGCAGTGAGAGGTTAACTGTAAGAAAGGACCATGAGGTCCTAAGTTCGCCTCAATAAAGAAGGATTTTCATTTCATTTTTCATTTCAGTACAACTTTCAATGGAAGTATCACAAACGCTTTTGGCAAAGCTGCCCAACTCCCTAAAATATTTTGTGGGTAAGTACGTTATGTTACAGTGGGCTGAAAACCTACTGTGGCTGTTACAAAGCTCTATCCTCGTCAGCCTTGGAGTAGATATGCCGGGGATTGAACCCGTTCCTCTCGCAACGAAGTGTGAGACACAAACAACCGGGTAGCAATACACCCAAGCGTTTAAAAGATTTAACGCCCCTCATTTGAGAATCCAGGATTAACATTATTGTATTGAATTTCTATATGTTATCTATTGGTAGAGACAGTTAACATTTTCTTCAAAACAGATTTGTATCGTGTTTTTTTTTACATTTAGACCACGTCAATACTACTAGATATCGGACATACGATGAACTAAAAATGCTTCAAAAGTCAGATTTTTGAAATATTTTGTAAAAGCTTTGACCACGAAAAAATACTAGGCATCTGGCCTACAATGTACTAGAAAATAAATGAAAATTAGAAAATAATAAATAACAACATACGATGACACATGGTAGAATACCTTAATTTAAATTAACGAAAACTAAATAAAACCTCTTGAAAAATGAGGGAAAGTATTGGAAAATATTGATGGGACACACAAGCACTTTATTTTGTACTCTAGCTAAATTTCTATTCAAATAATCTTTTAATTTTTTGTTAAAAATTGTTAATATAAACTTGAATGAAAAAATATATAATGATAAAAATATACTAACGGGCTTATAGACAAGTAATTAAGCTGTCAGAATGTATACATTAACTCGCCTTTGGCTCACTTTTTTGGTTGGGGATTGTTGGAAATAACCTCGGAGAAAATCTGTTACCGAGCAAATGCAACTGAAGTGGTTTTAATACAGAAAAATTAGACGGGGGTGTGGATTAGGCGGGGGGAGGGGGTCGTTGTAAATTGTATACACTTTTCTAAATTATTACTTGGTTTTAAAACGAAGACTAGTAACTGTGGAAGATTTAAAGTATTACCACGATGAAAGACAGTGGTTCAAGAACTGTTTGTGGGGGGGTGGTTCATTTATTTTTTGAGGGGGGTTACATAAAAAAAATACTAAATGCCTTTAATATTGGGTGCTTATATTAAATAGGGTGATTTAGAAGTAAAAAAAAACGTGTAATGTAGTTTTTAGATGTCCGCCATGTTGTATTTTGGGGGTGTTAGGACTTGAAAATAAGACTTTTGAAAATTGTAAGGGTTATTCTTTGGTAACGTTTCACACTATTGTATAGTTTTAAGTCTCTAGTACGATTCTAAATGGTTTAGATCCGCATATCAAAGTCGGTCACTTTCAAAGTTATTCGCCGTAAGAATAACATGGGGGAAAATCAATATTTCAGGGGGAGGTTTATAATTTTAAAATTTCACTTTCCTGAAGCCCTTCAATCGTGCCAAATTTCAAATCTCCAGCTAATTATAGAGAAATTATGTGTAAGATTGCTGATACCGTTTACTTTCCTCCCCTTTAGCAGCAAACGAAGGCCTTCGTTGAACATAATGAGTATTTGATTAGGGGATAAATATGACATATTTTAGGAAGTATTTAATTAAAAATATAGAAAGACAAATAATGGAAATTTAAGAAATTTTCTTAGTCTGCTGGTTTTTGCTGTGAGGGCATTTTTGGTCGACATTTGTAATGAATATTTGTAATGTTAATTATTTTTAAATACCAGCAATAAAACAATTGTCCATAAACTATCAAGATATACATTGTGTTCAACAAAGGTGACATATTTTACCTAGTGATTCCTTGGGTCAAAATCAAGAGAAAATCAAGAATAACATTTTTTCCAAAATCGCTTCGTTAACCAGATATCCACCATTTTGTATTTTTTTCATAAACATTTTTATTTTTGACGTTTTCAACCGATCTTTATAAAACTTGGTATGTAGGTTAAGGTAGAAAATACCAATGTTAGAACCTTTGAATATTTTTAACTTAAATTACTCAAAAACGGCTAATGTTATGAAAAAATGTCAAGAACATTTTTATTTAGCAGTTTTGATTCCCTATCAAACTATACCAAGTTCAAAAAGATCAAATAAGAAATTGCTGAAATATTACGATTTTTAGTTGTAAAATGGGGTAGAATACGGCAGAAGCTAGTCAGATTTACCCCATTTTACAACTAAAAATCGTAATATTTCATTTCTTATTCGATTTTTTTGAAATTGGTACCGTTTGATAGGTAATTAAAAATGCTAAATAAAATTGTTTGTGGCATCTTTTCATAAAACCAGTCATTTTTTTGTAGTTTGAGTTTAAAAGTTTTAAATGGCCGCCATTTTGAAATTTTAAAGTGAATCGAGATGACCTTTTTTATGACACGGGTCTCGTCTACCTTAACATACATACAAAGTTTCATAAAGATCGGTTGAAAATATTAAAAGGGGAAAATGTTTATGTAAAAAATACAAAATGGCGGATATCTGGTAAATGAAGCGATTTTGGAAAAATGTTATTCCTGATTTTCTCTTTATCATGACCCAAGGAATCACTAGGTAAAATATGTCCCAACCTTTTTTGAACACCCTGTATTTCGTCGGACCAAGGGAGCAAAACTATTCAATGGTGGGATTTTATGGCGTTGAGAAAGGAAGGGGTTACAGAGCAGGGAATCCTTATGTAACTTATCATTTATATGGCCTCTTGTAAATTTTCAGCTTCGTTGATCTACAATGTTATTGCTCACTTTCTGTTGTTTGTCTCTCTTTTAAAACTCAAACACAAACGCAACGGGTTATTCAGTTATTAAATGGTGGAAACACTATTAACCAGATATAGGCCTAGTATTTTTTTGTCGAATTAAAATGTGTTATCAAAATTAGACAACTATTACGAAACGTAAGTAACTGAGTTTTATTTAAACGTTAATGAATTATTGAAACATTTAATTTCGTTTCAAGTTAAACATTAAAAGTCAAGACTTATTATTAATTAGTAATATGTATGATTTTATTATAACATATTATTATACAATTTAGTTAAAAAGGCCTTCCCTCGATATTTTTATTGGTAAAGGTAAAACTAATATTGATATTTTACTTTCATCCCCTATAAATAGTATATAGTGTAAGTATTGTTTTTGTCAACAATTTCGAGTTAGATTATAGGGTGGAATTAGCCGCCCTGAACCTCAAAAAATGGTTTTCGACGTGGTATATGTGTGTGTATGTGGATGTGTACAGAGCTAAGGACTATACTTGTGGTCCGATTTTGATTAAATTTTGTATGTAAGTACTAATCCGTGACGTTTCTAGGCATTTTTTTCATTATTTAAATTTGTTTTTTGTTATTAATTATTTTCTTATAAACAACTAATACAACAATGGATTTTCATAAAAACGGCTTGTACAATTTTGATTGAAACGTGTTATGGTATTCATTCTCCAATGAAAATGGCACAACCCACAATGTTGTAAGAAATACAGTTCGAAAGTCATTGCAATTTTTGTGATATTACGTATAAAATAATATAGTTAGAGGCTTACTCCTACCACTTGCCTATCATAAAGTTTATTGACAAGCTAACGGGAGAAAGTATGTGTCAGTTTGCTGATACCGCTTATTTATCCTTTTTTGAATAAGAGGAACGCAATGCTCCCATGAATAGGTATTCTTTTACAGATAATTGAACTGATTTCAGATTATTTTTATGACTCAGATTTGCAAGAGTGAATTGAATTTGGGCTTCAACCGAAAAGTTATTCTAGTCAGGTTAATTTTTGGAACAATTAAACATCATAAACATATTTATTTTTAATGGACAAACTGGTTTTAATAATCTAACTATATTTTCATCCCCACTAAGGTTGTATACAAAAAATGATTTTTTTAAATCGACATGCCATAATATATAGTAGAATTCATATGGAACGTCCACTACGACGAGTGTGGACCACAATTAATTAGTTAGAGTATGTGACCGTAGTTGGTTGATGCTTGTGGTAGTGTGGATAAACATTCCCTACATCGTATCATCGGTGTTAAGTGAGCTCTTCGACTCCTGACACACTTCTCTCGTTTGATGCGATTGTGTTACAAACGCATTGGAAACTTTCGTGGGAAACCACATATGCTGTCCAGGTCAAAACGTGTCACAATAATGTCAAAACACACGAAAACCCAAACCCCACTTTCCATGAAAACATAGAAAACCATCCCCCTGGAAAACATTAATCCATCACCTTTTCACCTTTTTCTAAGTTATGTTGCTACTCATCCTCAGAATCAGTATTGATAGCTTTAACTCTCCTACTCAATGGGAAGGAATAGCATGTGTCACAATTAAATATTAACCTATGGGTCGTGATTGGTGGAAATGGACCAATGGGTATAGAAGGACCAGGAGGTCATGTGACCCACCCGTGGGGTTGTGGGGGAAGGGGAGGCAGCGCCGTCAGCCGTCAGTATAGGCAGACAGCTGATAGATACAGGTAAGCTACGGAAGTCACCGATATACAGTATACCAGCACAGCTTTGCTTATAGCTGCACAGTCTGATGTAGTTAATGGCTAACTACTAACTAGGGTGAATAGTTAGCTAACTAAACTAGCTAACTAGTTCGGAGAATAAGGTGAAGGTTGCGCAATCGGGACACCATCAGTGTCAAAAAGGTACTGGGTTTGCTCAATCCCTGTTAGTTAATACTGAAAAGTTGTAAGAAAGTAAAATCAGCATAAACAAATGGAGGGTTAAAAATGTATTTAAATTATTTAATCACTTGTAAGCGAAGTAAACTTTTTTAGTTTCCGTATATATTTTTGTATTTTCTGATATGATATTTGCAATAAAAGTAAGAAGTAAAACGTTTTTGATAGATGGTTGGGCACATTTAACGCTTTGAAAATACACTTTAATAACAGATAGGCGATTTTTTTTATCATTGCGGATGTTACAGGAAAAAAATGTTTAATCCTACGACTACATAAATTTACTACTACTCTACATTTATATAGTCTTAGGATTAGATAAACATAAAATATTCTTAGATAGTAAATATTATTTCAGGAATATTAATTAATTTAGGAACTTATCTTGCGGAAAGTATAACGTGGAATTAAATATATGAATTGATGTACATTATGTAGAAATTAAAAAAGAAATCCAGTATTCAACAAACAACGTTAAAAATATAGCTGCATTTGGTAACAATGCAATGCATTAAGCGGAAATCATTCAAAAGTTGTTTTTACAAAATGTTATATCTCTTAAGAAAATAAGGAACTATTTGAGGAACCTGGTTTTAAACATGCTCTAAAACCTGTTGTATTGATATAATGTAAAATAATACTATTGATTTTACTTCATCATTAATCAAGCTTTAATTTAGGTTTATTTTAGATCTAGTACATTATTGGATCCCTAGAGAAAAAGAGAATCAACAAAACTGCAATAAAATATCTAAAAGATATTAATTTGACTAGTTTACTTTTAATAATTAACTATATTCATAGGCGAATTAATACTATGGATGGTTTTAACTAAAGATTCAACGGTTTCCACAAATACGTATTATTTATACATTTTGCAATTAATATATTACATAATAGACTTCTTGGTGTTGTTGTTGTGTAAAATTAGGCATAATAATATTGTATCGTAAATACTGTGGTGTAATGGTTAAATATAAAAACAAACCTATAACTACGTTACCCACCCTGTGCTTTTGAAACAAGATTACATAAAATGGGCTCATTAGTCCAATAAAACATAATCTTAATGCCCCAAAACTAAAGTTTCTTTCACATGTGTTTGTAATTGTAAAAAAATAGGTCCTCGTCATACCTGGCCCACAATTTTATGAAGTAAATAAAACTCTACAACAATCTTCGTAGAAAAAAAGGACGTAAACTATAAACAAATTGAGAAACATTGCTAAATGATTAATTATAATCTGGTGTAATTAACTATCTAAAATGATAATATTTTATTTCTAAAAATAAGAAATGAGGAATGAACTACTCTAATGGTTTAAAGCATTCTTGGTTATCTTGCAATTTTAAGTACATAGCGACATTAATTGTGTTTGCAGTGATTTTAGTTATAAAGTTTACAGTGATATCTTTGACTGTTTTAATACTAAGATTCTGAACGCTGTAAAATCTGGGCGTAGGGCATTTAGAAATGAAAAATGTGACTGAAGAAAATATATTCTAACATTAAATAAGTTACATGTCCACATAAAGTTATTCTCATGTAAAATATGTTATCAGATAGTGACAGGCACATCTCAGATTTATTTTAAATCAACCTTTTCCCTTTGCATAGTCAAAATATATCTTTTGGTCTAAGGTAGTAGGATAGACAATAACAAAGTATAACGTGTTTAAGTTAAAATAATAAAACTGTCAAAAATATAAAGTGGGTGTAATGAACAGTTCAAAAGTGTTATAAAATGTATACAGCTGAATTTTAGGTTGGTAGGTGGATACATTTTTTAAAATTGAAGCTTCTGTATATTTCAAAGAGGATATAGTGCCTGAACGCCAGAGTCTGATTTTATCACCAAACCCTAATAAAATTGGAGTTTCAGGTGTAACATAATATATTCGAAGGATGAAATGGAGAAATAATCAAAACATATCCAATACGTTATTATTGTATTGTGTTTTTATGTTAGTAAAGTGCTAACTGTTTTACTTTTTGGTAACAATAACTCGTTGTAGTCAATGAATCTAATTTGACTTTATCTACGTTCATTTTTTCATTAGAGACATTAAATGTTCTAACCAATTTGTTACTTGTTATGACATTGTCCAAAAATTGTAAACCAATAAAATAAAAATTGAACGTTGAAGTTGAACTCTATTGAAAAAAAATAATCCGATTCAAACAGTCAATATATTTGGCTTTAACGTTAAAATAGTAATACAAAGCTAAAGGTAATAACCGATGAACACCCTGTATAATTCTACGTGAAACTTAAACCTCATATTACTTCACATTATTTTACTTCATCTATGGTACCATCATGAACAAGAAAATATTAAAATTAAACTTTTTCTGACAAAAGTTAATTTTTACTTTTCAAATGCAGCATGTAAGATTCAAAACGGGTTTGAACAAAAACACGGTTGATATTTCCTGTACGGCTATGGGTATAGAGAGTTACATTTTATAGTTATGCAATCCATAAATAAGGACGCAAAAAAATGACAAAAAAATGTAGGTTTAGGAATCAGTACTGTATTATGTATTTATATGCAAATTGTGTTACTGAATCTTACTAATCCATTCAACATTCGCTAATTTGTAAACACAATACTTTTATCCGTGTTGTTTTTAAAAATTTCTTCCCTTTAAAGGGATATTCCAGCCACTAAAGCTTTATTTTGTAAAGGACCACCCGAGGTGTATGTTTATCATAAAGAACATTTTTCTGCTAGCGCGAACATCATTGTTCTCCCAGAAGAGGACTACGATATATGTTGTAACTTCTTGATCACTTTTGGATTCAACTATTATAGTAAAGTAGTGCACCTGTTGCTCGAATTCGAGCAATTGCTTAGTATTACAGGCGTTCAAAACTAATACCAGTCGCGATTTCCGATAGCTTAAGTCAACTCAAAGATGATGTAATCAATCACTTCACTACAGCTATCGAAACTGGAAATTAACTGACTCTGTATACGAAAGCTCTTGAGTGTATCATGTGTTTACTATGAACAGCTGTAAACACAAATAATTCGTCTGTTTAAGTAAACAAAATATTTTCTTCATATGAAATACATTGGGATTTTGATGGCCTTCGGGGCAAAGCCCTAGGACTTTTATTAGAGGAATTGGTGAAAAGGGGCGTCTACACAAAAAAATACTTAATTTTGACACATCGTTTTAAAATCCGACCATTATTAACGGAGGAGTAGTATTTCATAGAAATCGCCTTCACGCATTATATATAAGGATTATTTTATGGGACTATTTGGATTAAAGCCCGAGCATCAAATTATACGTTTAGACCTAAAGATAAATCAAAACAAGAAGTATGTGTTTGACCAGTGATCTTTAATTAAAGTCAGAGGAATTAATTTGCAGCCAGTCATACTGCAATGTTCATACTACTATCCATAATACAAATTTTGTAAATATTGTTTACGTTAAATACCCTTTTTAAACAGTTAAACAGCTTCGAAAACATATGCGGTATTTATAAAACACTATTTTTTTAACTTTTCAAATTTTATAATCCTAATACTTAATGGAAGGATGTTTATCAGGTGTTAGTTTTATTAACTATCGGTAATATTAAATATTCAGTAAATTGTTATTGCACGCATACTCCATTCTCAGTAGGATGTGCAGAATTTGTAGTCAATGACATCTCAAGGGTTATATTTTAGGTACAAACTTTGTTACTCTGGAAGACTTCGTATATGAAGCATCTGTATTTCACTTTGTTTATTTTAAAACAAACCATCAAACTCGATACATTCCTGTAAAGAGAATCCATCACATTTTCTGCAATACTCAATATTATTCATAGTCTATAGTAATATGTCAGTTGTAATCATATTAATCTTTTTGACACATAACCTGTTTATTAATTTAGTTCATATCTCAATACAAAAACACCTTTTTAACACACTTTTGGAATCATGAACTTGAATCTTTTGTAATACTTGCGGTTTGTAAAATTTGGTAATGAAGCACAATGCACACTTTTTTAAATTATAGATATTGTAAATCCCATAATCTGAATAGCAGATTCAATTAGCAAACAATAAATATGATAAACCATTAAACTAACCGTTTAACTCTTGTTTTCACACACGCATTAAACGAGATAAACAAATATTTTAACATTACATTTGAAGAAAATTGACTCTAGAACCATTAAAAAAAACATCCAGACATTGGTATCGAAAAACCAACTGAATTTTACTTACAATGGTATAGCTTATTTTTCCACAATGAAATAAAAAATATTCGGAGGTTAAATATTTAATAATTTTTTACCAATTAAACACATATGTTTCAGATAGTCCTGACAGTCAATTATTGTTAGCTTTTGTTTGGATATTAATGAAGGGAATTATTAAATACAGTGAACACTGTATCTCTATATGTCTCTTCACTTGAGAGACGTAAATTTTCTTGTTATGAGGTGGACCCACATTTTAATGTGAACTCTAAACCATCGCATAGTTGTATTATCATTGATCTATTGAGCCATAGGTGATTTCGGGATTTCAACCAGGTCCTATAAGACAAAATTATTCCCTTTATTCACTAGATTAACTAACTGCATCCCCCGGTTTCTGGTGGTTTATGGGTTTACTGTTACAATTTCCTTATTCATTGGCACACAACGATACCATAAAATACTGAGATAGAATCTCGAAGGAGAATGACACAGGTAAACAAGGATTCTCAATAATGTAAATCAAAAGTATAACTTAAATAAATATTTTTTACTGAATTTGCAACATTAGCAGAAGGCACTTCAGTTCAGTTGGAATAATCTATAAAAGAAATATCCTAATGTAACAAATGACTCGTTGCAATTGCAGCTTGGCAGCCACGAACACAGCCAAATTGCTGTTTTTACAACCAATTACAGTACATTTCTTACGAATACACTTTTGTCAAAACTAGGTGTTTTATAAGCCATAACAATTTCTGTGTAGTCATTGAATTCATAAAACCAACAATGTAATAGTAACTAAGAATGTAGAACAACAAAATATGCAATCATCACAATTCACGAAAACATGCCAAATCTATAAGGATTCTATAATGATAAGAGATTTATTTTAGAGATAATGATAGAGAAATTGAGATGAGTAAACGATAAAACACGATTTGTCTTTTTATCAAACTTTTCCCAAAAAGGAAATATTTGACAAACGCCATTTTAATACCTTAAGCTTTGAAACCCGTTGGATGTTTTAAATATTTCTGTAACATATACCAAATGTACGTTAAACATATTCCAGAATATCCCACTAATATGTATTTTAATACAAAATCTTGTTCCACGAGGGTTTAATTCCATGAACGAAAAAAATCGTGAATAATCTAAACATTTCACCATGATTATGGTACTTCTAGTTTCAGTGCCCAACCCCGCCTCAAGATGTAAGTTTACCTATTCATGAGGCAAATGATATGTATTTTGTTTAACATAAACTCTGAATGGCAATAGTTTAATTAAATATCTACTTCCACTGAAAGTTATACGTTATCCAACTATGGATTATTATGGTTAACTATGGTTAACTATGGTTAACTACGTTAACATACTCTATGTTAACTCTTTTATTGATAGCTCGATTACACAGGACAAGCATACAAGCCGGGTTTTTACACACGGGTTAACTAGCCTAGTGTACTCGCACACCTCTAGATTCTACTATAAAAAACTACGAAATAGTAGTCTTTGCCAGCAACTTTTTACACCACTCACAAGCTTTTGGGTGAACTAGATCGAAAGAACTATCTTGTAGGTTTGCACAAGTGATGAAAGGAATAGTCTTATTGATGTCGGAGGAATTTGGAACGTCCTATTTACCAACAAGCATATTTTTTACTCACAAGCAAATAGCTTGTGGTTCGCAATCCATCCTTTATCATACAGTAAAAATATATCCCAGTATTTGGAGTCCCCAGGAATGGAAGTTGGGATTATAACAAAACATAAAATTATAAAAGAAATACACGAGCCTAAGCTCTAAAAAAATTCTTTACATGAGCTACGTACAAACTCATTTTACACGGAAGTTGTTACGTCTAAGGTGGGATGGCAGGCTATACATAGTGGGTGCTTCTGATGAAGTATTCAACATTATCGAGCGCTTGTAAAGAGCGCATCACCAGCGCGACACTTCAATAGTGCAACAGGTGGTCTGTAAACTGCTTAATTATACACAACTTCGACCGTTTACAGGGCGTGGGTGTACAGCATAAACTTTGATGTCACCAGCTGATTAGTTATACAACACATGCACTACGACGGGTCTATACTTTGATGTCACCACCTGGGGGTGGGGTGTAAAGAAAAGTAGACTTTAGTGTCGCCACCTGATTAATAATACAACACATGTATGCACTACGACGGGGTGTACACAGGTCGCTGTATACTTTGATGTCACCACCTGGGGGTGGGGTGTAAAGAAAAGTAGACTTTAGTGTCGCCACCTGATTAATAATACAACAAATTTATACAGTAAGACGGGGTGTACACAGGTCACGGTATACTTTGATGTCACCACCTGGGGGTGGGGTGTAAAGACAAGTAGACTTAAGTGTCGCCACCTGATTAATAATACAACAAATTTATACAGTAAGACGGGGTGTACACAGGTCACGGTATACTTTGATGTCACCACCTGGGGGTGGGGTGTAAAGAAAAGTAGACTTTAGTGTCGCCACCTGATTAATAATACAACAAATTTATACAGTAAGACGGGGTGTACACAGGTCACGGTATACTTTGATGTCACCACCTGGGGGTGGGGTGTAAAGAAAAGTAGACTTTAGTGTCGCCACCTGATTAATAATACAACAAATTTATACAGTAAGACGGGGTGTACATAGGTCGCGGTATACTTTGATGTCACCACCTGGGGCGGGGTGTAAAGACAAGTAGACTTAAGTGTCGCCACCTGATTAATAATACAACACATTTATACAGTACGACGGGGTGTACACAGGTCACGGTATACTTTGATGTCACCACCTGATTAACTAAATAAAACATCGATGCTCTATGACGTGGTGTAACAGCAATAGTTATGGGGCTGATAATAGTTTTGAGGGAAAGCTTCCCTTCTGGGGGTGAAGGAGGCAGAATATTGGTATTGGAGTGAATTTGATTATCAAGAGGTCTTGAATTGAATAAAAGTGTAACTAATCATTGAATATAAAACCTTTTAGATTTTATATCCTAGTTGGAGACCATATTAATCCAATATTGTCACATAAAAAATAGTACATTTTTCACGTATACAATTAACCTAAAAACTGCATGACTTAACTTAAATCTTTGCCTTAAGATGAATGTGTTGTACAGGGTGATTCCGCATTAGCTATAATTTATTTTTCTTTGAACTACTTAAAACATATTTTAACTACCTAATATTTTTTAAATAAACGCTAATGACTGATTGTTTTCTGGTGTTAGCAAATAAGGAAAGTGCAATCTGTAAATTTTACTAAAAAAATCTGCTAAAAAGTGAGAACCTTTAGAACTACATAACTACACTCAAATTGGGTATGAAATACATAGAAAATTTTTCAGATTTACATTAGATGAGAGGTATGCAGAACTACCAGATTTGTAGTCAATAGTTCACCGCATTCATAGTTTTATTTCAACCCTTTTTAGATGGACGAATTAATCTTTGTGTGGTTTCAGAATTACTGAGGATACCATTGGTGGGCAATCATTAATTATAACGTAAAAAAAGCAACTAGCTGTAAAAACAACTATAAGACGAAAAAATAACAAGCACGAGTAATGATCTGATGGTTTTGTTTAAGATGTTAGTGAAACAAATCGTTCTAAAAAGAACAACTAAACCTTTTGAATACGTCTAAAATATATACTGAAGTTTAAGAGTGAAAGTGTGATATACAGGGTGTTTAAAAAGGTGGGAACATAATTTGCGTACTGATTCCTTGGGTCAGAAAGAGAAAATCAAGAATACAATTTTTTTCCTAAATCACTTCGTTAACAAGATATCCGCCATTTTTTTTTAACATAAACAGCTTTATCTTTGAGGTTTTTCAGCCGATCATCATAAAAATTGGTATGTATTTTAAGGTAGAAGGGACCCATTTCAGAAACAAAAACTAATCTTGATTTAACTTAATATTTTAAAAAAATGGCGGCCATTTAAATTTTTTTAACTTAGATTACTCAAAAATGGCTTTTTTATGAAAAAATGTCAAGAAAATTTTTATTTAGCATTTTAAATTCCCTATCAAACGATGCCAAGTTCAAAAATATAAAGTAAGAAATAGCTGAAATATTACGATTTTTAGTTGTAAAATGGGGCAAACCTGTCTAGCTTCTGCCGTATTCTAACCCATTTTACAACTATAAATCATAATATTTCAGCTATTTCTTACTTGATATTTTTGAACATGGTATTGTTTGATAGGGAATTAAAAATGCTAAACAAAAGTGTACTTGGATAATATTGAGGGAATGTGTTGTATCTCGGAAGAGTAAGCCTTGAGAGTAATTTTCTGCATTATGATAAATTGTGAAAATACATACTCAAAATTAGGAAACCCCTTATAGCTTGGATCAAGCTCAAGTACGATGTCTTTGGAGGAACTGATTTTTTTACCAATATTTTTGTATTGCCCTTGAGGGGAGGGGGAAGGGGGTTAACTATTACCCTCGATTTCCCCTTAGCTTCTTAGTTATTCCAACCTATCGAGAAAGGAGTATTGTATAGGCTTACTAAAATAATTATAAACTAACTCATAGATATCACATTAACCGTCTTGAAAGCTATTTACTTATCATTCTTATTTTTATCAGAGTAATATTTAATGATATAATTATTTTATTGGAGGTTTGAGTAGCTTACGCACCCACAAACTGCTTAAGAACTCTCCGTCTATATGCAATAAAAATCGTATTAATAAGCTTCGATATATTTTTATTTTTGGATGTATTTTGTCGGAAATATGAATATTACGAGCTAACAGTTTCATATGACTAAAATAAATATGAGAGAAAATTATGAAAATGGACAATTTGGAAATTTGGAACATAATTTTACCTAAATTGAACAGCTCTTTATTTTGTTTGTTTTTATTTTATGAAGACTATTATGAAACATAATTTTCCTTCGAGAAACATTCGGTTTTCCCACTTAGCTTATGCTTGCTTCTTGTAGCGTAAGTGTATATATTCCTTAAAACATGCGATTTCCAATTTAGCTTCCAGTTTCTTCGTTTACTCAAGTACTGGTTTATTACTTATTATTTACATTTTTTTATTACCTTCAACAAACAAACGTGTATCAATTAAACACTAAACAAAAATTATTGTGCACACAAAACAAGTTTGCGGAAAGGTTATACGTGATTGCTAAAAGCAACACGTTTTTCAAATAGTAGACTCATTTAGTGATTAAAACCTCGAGTTGGTTCACCTTTTCATTTTACTACATTGGTGTGAACAACAGTGTTTTGGTCGAGCTACACACAAATTACATTTAGAATAGAATTACTTTTGCCTAGCACGTCAACTTTCAGGATCGATTGCCATGTTCTGGTGACGGGCTTCCCGCCCCCCTCCAACCAAAACGCTCCCCTTCTCTCTAAAACTACCGGAAGATAATATCATGTTTCTTCGTAACAGTAAGATCTTGGTTATAACTATGGCTAAGTTAATAATTTTTTTTTAATTAACTGATAGTTGTCCTGAAAAATAATGTTATGCATTGAGGGACTTGTATGTAAAATAATGAAATGAAATGAAAAATCATTTATTTACACAGGCAAAGTTAGGGCCACATGGCCCTTTCTTACCTGTAATAATATGCCTTTCTATGATGGCAAGTCTAAAACACTTGTTTGAAAATTTTTAAATGAAGAATGTCTAAGAAATATTCTATGTTCAAACCAAAACAGCTTATGTTATGTTTATATTTACCCTAATAAAAATTAAAACTGCTTGTAAGATAGATGCGTGTTTTTATAAAGAAATATTATACTTTCACGTAACATACGTTTGCATGTTAAAGTAACGCTACTCTAATAATAAGTATCCTATATTCCTATATGCATTTATATATGAGATTATCTTGAAAGAATTTTTCTTATCCATTAGTTAAATTGCACCATACACACATTTAATTTAAACAACAGTATTTTTTTGAATGCGGATATTTACAGTTGGCCTGCATTCACTTGAATTATAAAAACATATTACAGTACATATATTGACAACAATATTTAAGTATGGATAATTTTGTTTCTTCTCAGATGTCTAAAATATGTATTAAATGATCTATTATTGAATATTTACTGATTACTTTAATATTTTTTAACGAGCATAACATGTATATTTAGCAGCTAAAACACTAAAATAAAAAAAAAATAATATAAAAATAATCATAGTTGTACAAATAAAATAAACACCTCCCAGGTCAAAGGTTAAAAATGTCAACTATATTATATCTCAAAATATATTTACATTTAAACGTTTCCAGTGTGTACTACATTTACATTACTATTGCGTATATTATTTTGACCTCTAAAAATACTAATACATAATCTTTGGCACTAGATTAATTCATTTAGTGATATCGATAATGATAAATTACATAGTACGTTAATAATTTACAAAAATAAATATTAAACCTGTAACAAATTACAAAAGTTACATTCAAAATATTGCTTAGGGTGTCATAAAACCATGTATATAAACAAGGAGATAGGTTTAGTAATATATGTTCTATTTTTTTGCAGGGAATTTAAAAATATAATATCACAGTGAAACCCGTTTAATGTTTCTACAACTTTACAATACTAATTTAACTCCTTTGTACATTGGCAAAATAACTTCATATGGCTACATTATCTTTAAAATGTAATTACGGATGTTTAAAATCCAATGGCATTTTCAGAACTCTAAGACTGTATATTTGACCCAACACACCCAATTCCTTCTATTCCATGCTAAACGCAAAAAGTCCGCTTTTCTATATCAGTTTTAACCTTCGATTAAACGTAAACTCAGGGTTTGCAAAATATACAAGAAAGGAATAACAATCTAGAGTTCCCAGAAACCTGCGTGCACGGCAGCAGCGAACCTGAGAATCAATAGAAGAAATCCCAAAGTGTAACGAGGTTTGGTGGGTCAGGAGGTCATCGATTGTCCAGAACTGACCACAACATGCAGTTGGCAAGGTGCAATTAGTCTGGTTATATTGATCGCTGGTCGGCCATAAGTATATATGAGGCTATTAAAAAATATTTGTACCACCTCTTAACTTAATTTGTTACACTGGGAAAACGTAACTCTGCACATATGGCATAAAATACTCTTTTAGCGAATTTCCCATATACGGAATAAGACCGTAGTACTCATGGTAAGACCTGGACCCGAGACCGATTTACTTTTTCGTTTTGAGGTCCCTAGAGGCAAAAACACCATCCGTTCAAATTCATATATATATATATATATTTATATATATATATTTATATATATGTGTGTCCGTTAGCGCGATAACTCGAGCAAAAATGATCCGATTTTGATGAAATTTGGTAGAAACGTGTAAACCTACGTTTATTCGAACGAGTTCGCGAACCAGCATAATCGGACCACGGGAACGGGGGTTAATGGGGGGTTTTATGGGGTAAAAATGGGGTTTTCTCATTTTTCACCCTTAAAACAAAAACTTTTTCAATTTCTTTTTAAACAGTTTTGTAGAGCTTAAAAAAATAAATAATATAGTATATTAAAGCGCTCTTGTATGCCTAACGGTCATGAAGAAAATTCAAAAATAGTGTAATTTAAAATTTCCATGTTATTCTTATGGAGAAATTTAAAACTGTTGTAGTTTACTTGTTTATGGATGTATATTGATAAAATTTGGAAAATTTATTTATTTCATCCTATACTATTGATGTATGGTCAAAAAACACTTTTTACCTTCCCCATAGCAGCAAACCTAAGCACTCGTTAAATCTAATGTTATTTAAATTGGGAATAAATATGTCTTATTTATGGGAATATTTTAGTAAAAATGTATGAGACAAGTTGAAATTCGCTTAGTCTGCAGGTTTGCTGCGGCGGGGGTATTTGTTTGATATGATACTTCTGCCCAGAACTCCAAAATGGGATACTTTAGGGACAGCTTAAACCTTTTTAATGTGACTTACACGTTTTTTGAACATGGCTAAGTAAGCTTAGTACTGAAAAAGTCTTTTTTTGTTGTACTGTATTAGTTGTATTCTAGTAGTAGTAATAGTAGATATTAGTATTAACAGCTCATTTTAAAGGCTGTTATAAAAGAAGAACATTTAACAAATTAAACATCAGGGAGAATTACAAATCTTTATCTCAATTCAGTACGACATAGTTTTTATTTAAAATAGTATTTATGTGGGTTAGCTCTGATAAAAATTGAGTATACTCGCCATTTTGTTCTGGGTTGAGATAAAGACCTCTGGATTCCGCTGATGTTCTTTTTTAATGAATATCTTTAGAATGAGCACCACTCGATGGACTGTTTTTATATTGAACGATTTGAGCTGCCCTAAATACCCCATTTTGGGATCATAAGTAAAATTTCCATATAGCCAAAAAGTGCACTTTTATACGATGTAAAGGTGTGCTGAGTTTAGTTTCCTTGGTGTGTTAGACATGGTATCTACACATATTAAATTTTCTTCAGTCTGAGAAACCCCACGTTATTATGTACCTATTTTCGTTGCATGTTGAAATGATTGCCACGTAGCATCGTCGTACTGAAGTGAGATGACCTTCTAATTTTCGTTGATATTATTTTTTGTAAGTGCCTTTAAAACGATGTGTCACTCGATGTGGCTTTGTATTTAGAAATTTTAAGTTGCCCCCAATATACCCTATTTTGAGGGAAAAATCTTCACATCCAAAAAGTGCATTTTTATGCCATAAAAAGATGGGCTGAGTTTACTTTTCCTGGTGTAAATAATTGAAAAGCTAAGATGGATTATTCATAGTTTTGCCTAACCCAAACTATTTTTAAAAGAGGTAACTATTTTTTAAATCAATATCGGATGCATCGCACACGCTATAGTTATCATAAATACATATGGGGAAATACCCCAAATCTTATTGAATATGATTATTTGAATATAGTAATATTTTTCTCAACAACTGCTACTTCTAAATATCACCATGGATGTTGGTCCTCGACCTAGATTCCCCAAACCTTGCGTGATGGACACGCCAAACTTCTGCTGCGTACCCTACTGCCTCTGACATGTCGTGACGAATCTTGTTAATTGCGTTGCGGGCAAATTAATCACCTAAACACATCTTAAACTGAGCCCCAAACACCCTGCGAACCGATTTTGTTGACACGACCGACGTTGGGTGCCAAAAGGTGATAGTTTGCGATTGCAGTATCATTGAAGTCCATCACAAGTATTCATCTATACTATTGCCACACTCATTAGTATGAGTTGCATGCTTTTCATCAGTTGAAAATTTATTCAATACTATTTTACAGTTAACACAGTTTCCAACCCTTACATAAACTGTTGATTTCTCCTGCAGTATTGCCTGTGGAAAACTTATATGCTTCATATTCTTCTTCCTTTTCTTGTTGTAAAAACGTGAAACTTACGGGTATTTCATGATTCTGATTGTTTCATTGAACCACAATAAGTATTATTACTTTCATCTACACTATCAACACATACCACCACAGTCATCAGTATGAGAGGTAAATTAAAACAAAAGCTTCTCAATTTCTTTACACATTTTACACAATTGTTCCTTAACACTTACATCTCTTGATATAATTCACTATGATAAACGCATATTAGTCTCATTCTTCTCTATTTTCTTGTGGTAAAAAATTGGAAAATTACGGAAATTTTAGGATTTTTATTAAAATTACCATAAAAAGGGTAAAAGTAAAGCGTCGAGTAAGATTCTCCAAACAAGTATTATTTTGCCATTTAATCAGGTAGGATATTATCTTTAGATATTTTAAAAATACGTGTATTGTATACACACTTTTATACCATGAACATAGTAAGATCATCGAAAATCTGTAATAACTGGAGCTACAAAACTAGAAAGCTGTAATTAAACTTAAATCAGCTTTCATATACTAAAATCTAAATTTTAGGTTAATTCTTTATATTTTAGTTTAGCTACTATCCTAAGATACTAGAAAATAAAAATACCCCCGCCGCAGCAAACCTGCAAACTAAGCGAATTTCCAGTTGCCTGATTGGATTTACACTAAAATGCCTACTTAAAAATATAACATATATTTCCTATTTAAATCAAATTAGTTAACAAGTACTTAGGTTTGCTGTATCAGGGAGAGTAAAACTGTTTTATTTTGTAAAATGTTAATAGTTAGTAAGAAATAAAAACATTTTCCAAATTTAATCAAAATACGTTCATAAACAAGCAAACTACAACAGTTTACTTGTTCTCTATAAGAATAACATAGGAATTTTAAATTTTTTTTTAATTTTATCCGTACCATTAGGCGCATAATAACGCTTCAATATACTAAATTATTTGTTTTTTAAGCTCTACAAAATGGTTTGGAAAGAAATTGCTAAATTTTATGTTTTTTGGGTCAAATACGGGAAAAACCTATTTTTACCCCATAAAACCCCCCGTAAACCCCCGTTCCAATAGTCCGATCATACTGGTTCGCAAACTCGTTCGAATAAATGTAGGTTTACACGTTTATACCATATTTCATCAAAATCGGATCATTTTTGCTCGAGTTATCGTGCTAACGGACACACCCACACACAAACATATTTATATATGTATGCATATTGCATATACATATATTTGTATATATTAGCACATAATATTTGCTGAATGTTGTTAATAAAGATTAACTACGAATTGATTTTCAAACGTTAAAAGGATTTACCATCCACTTACACAGTTAGATATACCATTAAAAAAGGTAAGAAATAATGAAGAAATTCATTTGATCTAAATAAGAGAGGTTACTTCCATTTTAAGGTTTCCAAGCTAATATAAAACCTGGGGGGTCGGTTAAAACTTCCATGATGCACATAATTTACACTCGGTGCATGCTTACAGTGTCCGGGATAGTAGGTTAGAGTCTGTTTATTCAACTACACAGGGGAGGAAAGGTTATGTACATGTTCTCATATTATGAAGAGTAAGATGGACATGGCGTGATATGGAGCAACAAGGTTAGTGGTTTCTAGTTCAAGTGGAAACGCCTCATCTTCTTACAGTCTCTATGTAAATTTAAATGCCTTTGAAGGGACAAACACGCTAGCTCTAGCGCATCAATAATCTGTTTCGAACATTTTTCAAAAAATACCCTACGTTCTCTGTAAGGCTCACGCGTTTGGATTTTAATTTGTTGAGTTTCAACCTTTTTATATTTAAAACAGATCAAAAGCGAAGGGGGGATAAAAATATCCCCCTTTACCTTTATTTTACTGAGGGACGAGTATATAAGTTTTACGTACGTATATCGACTTGAGGGGTTTATTAACGGATAAATATTGAATTTTGGTTTAGTTTGCAATTACAGACCTATTTTAGAACATCTTTATGAGAAAATGTCCTGTAATATAGTCGTATTTTAATACTAGGATTGTAATCTTAGTATTAAAATACAACTCTAACACATGAGCTAATGTTCTCTATATTACAGATCCCAAAAATCTTCCATAATTTAAAATCTTTCCAATCCTAAGCACACGGTTTTTTATCGGGTAACTTCATTATTTAAACATTAGAGTCAAAGATGCAATTCCATTAACTCGGGCACTACCATACGATATTGCAACATTATCCTAAATAGATTCGTACCTAAACATACCGTTAAATCTAGTTTCTCTTACTTCATAAATGAAAGTGATGTAAAACTGGTTGATTGGTGCAACGTAACAATGCTCTATGAGAAATGCATACGATGATAGACTAAAAAATATATAATATATTATCCAAACATCAGTAAAACAATAAAATACGTTATAGTCAAAAGAACCGATTGAATGCTTCTAAGCGTCAATGTACGAACTGGAAAATACAACTCAAACCTATCAATAGGAGCTTCTGACGTCATATAAGCATGAGACCACTCCATTTGCTCGTCGATAGCCCCCAAACTTGGAATTGACTGAGCTAATAGGCCTAATCAGACTCTACTATCTAATTACTACACTCCCATGTGTTCTAGACACGGTTGTTCAACTGTATCTACCTCTTGTTTCTGTATAAGTATATCTTAACAAGGCCTATTCAGTTGGTCTTAAAAATGCAACAATTTCTTTGGATTTCATATAACCGTAAAAAAATGTAATAGTAAGTCTAGGTTTGATTTCGCCTTTGCCTACGATTTATATGTTTAAGAACATCCTATACTTTCTCTGTTTATGTATTTCAATTCAGATTTAGACAGGGTTTCTTTCTGATATTACATATTTAGATTTGCCGTTTGTATTCGTTGTTGGATTGATTCAAAAGTTACTTAATAAAATTTGTATATGTTCAACTAATGATCTATTGAAGATGATAATTTCAGCTTAAGTACGATTTACCAGTAACATAAATTCTTAAAATTTCTTTTCCGTACTTTCTTTTCATACAAAATAATTTTTTTGTGAGGAGGAGGTAAAAATGCATTTACGCACACTGTTAGCTCAGTGCTGGACTCCCGCGGGCTCATCGTCCCCGGACTACCGGCTAAACCCCCTTATCTCCTAAGACACTAGCCTGGAACCGTTTAGCACGTTACTTTGGGCTAGGCCCTTTTAACCATGCCATGGCTTTCCATGGCTAACCATGGCTTTCCTTCTTATTTTCTTCCGAAGGCCAAGGCCGATCAAGATCGAACTTCTTAGCCCGAAGTATAGCCTTGGTAAACTGATTGACACAATTATTCCAGGTTCCATCTCCATGGAGCATAGCTTCAACGATGTTGTCGGGAGTGATGTCAACGCCGATCTCAGAGATAAAAGAGGCGTGGTGGACATGCCACCTTTCGCAAAAGAAGGTGTGCTCGGCCGTGTCTGCAGCGCCGGGACAGTACAAGACAGATTGTACAGACAGACTGAGCTTGCGGCCTTCCCCATTCTGTACAAAAAGGCCCGGAAGTACCCGTGACCCAACAATAACTGGGTCACGAAATACCCGACCTCACAATGATCCCGTTCTTCTTCTTGGTTAGGACCACGGTCTCGATCTTATCAACCGGCAGTGACAAGCCGTGGTCCTGCATCCACTCATTGACACGGAGCATCACTACACAGAGAATTAACTCAGCCTCTTCGTCGTTCCTGCCTGCAACCAGAGCAGCAACATCGTTGGCGTAGCCGACGTCTCATTAAACATTTTTAGTGTTAGCAGACTGTCATATGACACGTCCCAGAGAGATCGGGTCCTAGGACCGATCCCTGTGTAGCCCCTGAAGTGATAGAGATACAACGCTGAGCTTTGGAGATTTCAAAAAGCAAGATATGGTCCGAAAGGTAGGAGTCGATCATTCGCAAGAGGTAGGGAGGACCTCGGAATGAATGTTCGAGCGTCCACAGCACATCGCTCCCACCTAGTGGAGTTGAACGCATTCTTCACGTTAAGAGACGAGGAGAATCATGCAGTACGACCAGTGACTGGGTTCATCCGCATTCAGCACTGTCTCAAATACCTCCTGGATGAAATCAATGGTCGAGTGACTGGAACGGAAACCGTGCTGCTACGGGGACAAATCACCCGCAGAGACGATAGCCTCGGTCAATCTGGTGCAAATAAGCTTCTCTATCACTTTGCTAATTGTGTTGAGCATAATCAGGAGGCGGAACGAAGAGGGGTGCACTCTTGGCCTTGGAGATCAAGACAAGGCCACCTTCCACGCCAACGGAAAAACGCCTTCTGCCAAGCAGGCGTTGAGCATATCCAAAAGAAGTTTGGGTCGAACTCAACGACGAGCTTAAGGATCTCCACAGAAATGCCATCAGGGCCGGGTGCTCGAAGATTCGAAGTTGCCGGACAGCGGGTGTAAGTTCCTCTTCACGAAAGGCTGGGAACACGCCCAAATCCCCGAATTCTCGGCTGGTCGCGCTGATTGCTTTGAAACGCATCGACGGCAGCAGTCATGGAGGCAGGTTCCAAGACCACACGATAAATAATAATATTTATTAATAATACAACAATATTAAATGTCTGTGTATTAAAATTTCTCGTTTCGAACACGTCGCGACGTGAGAACATTTGTCTAATGGATAACTGTTCTCTTTTGAATTTAGGTTCAACAACACCTGTAACGATTTTTTATGTCAAAGATTTACTCAGTGTTTGTTTGGGAAACCTCCTACCCTTCTATGACGCCCTTAACCTTTCAGATTACGTCAATCGCCCATCTTAAATCTTACTTACACACTGACGTCACAAACAAACTTCGATTTGCCTTCCATATTTTTATTCTCCTTTGTTGTACCCATTTTCAACTAGTTTTCTATTTTCGTTGAAGTAAGATAAATCGTTTAGGGTGGTAAGGTATGTATTGGGTAATGGGGGGAACAATTTCATTTCATGAGAGAAAATGTGGATAACAATCGTATTTCCAAAACAACATTTATGAGAGTGGAAATTTCTCATTTTGAAACAGCCTTATAAAAATTATGCTTTTAGAAATAGAAGAACTAGTTAAAATATTACTCAGAAACGTTAACTTCAAGATTAGAATAACAAAATCTTTTAATGAAAACTGCTAGTGCAATATACATAATTCATTCTTTTACATTTAGCAGTCATAGAAAGTTCAACAAGAGCGAACAAAAAATAATTTAATCAAAACCGGATGATTTTTACATAAGTTATTGTTTACATAAGTTATTGTTTACATAAGTTAGACGTGCTACGTATGGTGTTTTTGAACTCGAAGACATCAAAACAAAAAAGTAAATCAGTCCTTGGTCCCCGAACTAAGTGACCAAGGACCAAGGAAGGAAGTGAGTTGGGGTGAGAACTAAGTGGCCAAGAGATCTACAGTAATAGCATTTTCACTCTATGGGACATTAGCTAAAAGGATTGACGAAATAAAATATTTCAAATCCATATCCATTACTTGTCAGGTGTTTGGTGTTTTGGCACAGTATAATGTTTACATACCAACTGGGGTAGTTATACGACACAGTTGCATGCGAAACATTCATTTGCCTTCCTCGGTTGATATCGTTACCAAAAATAATGCGCCCATTAAGCTTCCTAGGTTTCTTACAATCTTAATATTAATTTCACTATTTTACCCTTCTTTTCCTTTCGAACATTGTTACGTTTTTTAAAGATCAATAAAATAAACACATTTTTAGTTTTGTGGGAAGATTAATTACATATAGAAGAATATGGGGTATATTTACTTAAGATTGTATATTTAGCGATCTGAAATGTTTCTTTTACAAGAGAAAATTGAATGGGAAATGGTGTTTTTTGTGATTTACAGCAACATTATAAGAGAAGGAAATATAGATGTGTAGAGGCATTCAATGATTTAATAAACACATATTTGTAATAAGGAAACTTGGACACACAATCTTTAAAGTTATTATCATAGAATTACAAACATAGTAAAAATGTCATTTATTTGTTAAGAAGTTTCTTCTAAACACCAGGGTTTCAGTTGCATAATTGGTATTTCAAGTCCGGATTTTGTGAAGTTTTGTGGACTTCTCTCACCTTTATTTTCGTCCAGTGATATACATGACTCATTATAAACACATACACACACATACACACAAATTACACGCAATCGTCCATAGAATACCATTAACAAGATACAGTACATGTATTTATGACGAGTCCTGGATATCACTAGACAAAAATATCAAGGTGAGTGAATGCCACAAACGAGTTTCGAAAATAAATAATGCCTCGCCTAAAAGCATGTTATTCAAAATATGGAAAGTCCGGATTCAAAATTTTATGATTCGAGTCATATAACTTTTCATTTTTAGATGCATATTTAATTTATTACTAGCTGGCCCGACAGACGTCGTCCTGTCCAATTGTGGTTTTATGTCACATGCTCGTTCATTTTCAAGATGAGCTCGTTCGCATGGCTCAATAACGTCCTGGTTGAAGTTCGTTCGCTACGCTCACTCACCTTTAGGTTGGAGCTCGTTCGCTGCGCTCACTTGCCTTCAGGTTAGCTCGTTCGCTACGCTAACTCGCCTCCAGGTTGAAGTTCGTTCGCTACGCTCACTCACCTTTTGGTTGCAAATTAGCTGTTCTCATAATTAAAAAAAATATAGTGCTGCACCCTGTTGGTAAACCTATTAACTTTTTAATGATATTGAACATCACAGAATCAGATAGTTTAGTTGAACCAGCTGTTAAGATTCTTTAATTCCATTTAAATATGAGTACTCATAAGGTTAACATGGGAAACTCCAGAGCCACTGGGGCGGAGCCCTTTTGACGGATCTGCACCAACCTTCACACAAACCATCCTTGAATAATGCTTAATAATGCCTGAAAGTTTCATTACAATCTGTTGAGCGGTTTTGGAGTCCATAAAGGACAATCATACAAACAAACATACATTGGATTTTATATATATAGATAAATAATTTGACGAGTTTAATTGCTTAGAAGAAGTGTTTTTGAAGTTTTGTTGCGTTAATGTATATAGAGTGACATTTTTAATTACCAAATACTGTATCGTTAGCATAAGACTCTCATTGAACTGATAGACTGTGTCGGTTTAGAATTCAGAGTTTTTCCGAGTTAAAAGGCATCCGAATTATAAGAAATAATTTACTCAGGATATGATGGGGATTTTATGGTTCATTGTCACACATTTTTGAAAGCTTTTATGATGTCTGGAATAGAACGACATACGTGTAATTGGCACTGTTGACACGATAAACCAGGTATAAATTTAAGTTTGTCGTCCGTATTTAATAGAATATATCTATTGTTTCGCAATTTATATCGCATTCTAGAATGTAGAATTCATACTGTTTAGTAGATTGGATAGCACTTGAGCTTGCCAGCTAGATCACAGTAGAGTTCGTATCTATAGAGTTCTCACTTCCCTGTTTTTTCCACAGTAATAACCACAACGATTAACACAAACCATAAACAAACACTAAACAACAATATAAATGCCACAGACCCTCAGTTAAAATAAACACAGGTGAGATTAAACGAGGCACAAAACATAATCTAAAAATAAATAAATATTTAAATGGAGTCACCGGTAGAAGGGGTGAAAATGCAACTGATGAACGGGCAAGTAGAAGAACTGCGGGAGTCTTACAGTGATCGGCCGAGCAGCCCTAGCATAGCAGAGGGGGTAAGAACCCAAACATATCTACACTAACACATCACCAGAAGTATGATGTGAGGACTTACAACTAAATCAGTAACCAGTAGTAGTGTGCATGTAGTAGAACGATTTCTCTTAAACCTATCAAGATACACGTAATCATATTAGTAAATAAAACAATTTTCGGAGAGTTCAAAAATTTTATAATTCAAACACATAATTAATGAAAATATCTAAAACTTGTTAAAGTGTCTGACATATTTCGAATGGTAAATATGTAAATAACTAATATTGTGTCGGTTTAGTGCGATGTTATTTTAGACATCATCGCCCTCACGACACCACGCTTGAATGGCTGGTTAGTTATCACTAGCTACATGAAGTCCTCTATTCATACAAGAATGAACACCTACACTTAGTTCACATGCACACCTAACATTACAGTTCACAACTACTGTAGAGACTTAAATAATCACAATAAACATCCATATAAACAAACCAATAAATAGATATCGATACAAATGTAATAAAAATGCAAAGTATATAAATAAATATATGTATACTTTAATTCGTAATATTTTAAACATATAGATCACTAAACTTAAATGCACACGATTCGCACTAACATGTCCATGTCACAATTCATTGTGTTGAAACTTACATTAGTAGTGAAAATGGGTTTGAAAAAATGTATGTTATAAATAATACATCATTTGTGCTGTAGTGGTACGAAAATAAATTTACATTAGGTTTTACATCAGAAAACTGACCAACAGTTGTTAAATTAAATGTTATCAACTGGTTTTACAGTAAAAAATAAAAGATTATTCCACATACGTACACCTACATACCGTTTTGCACATCGTACAGAATGTAAAAATGGGGTCTGTTAAGTAGTAAGCAAATAAATCCTTTATGTGTTGCTACAGCCGTGATATGTGAAACCCCTTGTAAATTGCCAATTTCATGAACATGCAACTATAAATTTTATTTTCTAATTCAAAGTGACCTTTATTACTTCTATGTATAACAAAGTATTGTCAGTTTTTATATGAATAGATCTCATTTCATAATAATTGAGAAGCTAACAGTTTAAACTAGGATTGATAGCAGTGAAACCCAGTTGAGAAGCGATCACGTTTAACGGATTTTAAGAAAGCAATGAATTAAAACAATGCCTGTAGATATAATACAACTATTTCATATACTTATCAGTATGTGTCAGAACTATCAACATCTTCAACAAGTTTCATAAGTTTATGTGGACATTAAATACATATCCTTTGTTTCGGTATTTTTTCTATGTTTGCTTGGTAATGCTTGGTAACCAACAGTTCCGGTTTAACCCAACCAATCGACTTTTTCTCAATCTTGGCTAGGTTTGGCAATTTAGGCAGAAATAATCCTGCATGGATCCATATGACAATGTAATTTTTTAAAGACTTGACTCGGTCAGCTTTGAGAGAATTTCATGAATAGTTTTCACTATTTCTTATAAGGGCTGTTTTATAAATTGTTGTACATTTAACATATGAAAAGCATTGCTTTCAAGCAAGTGTTCTACATTCAATATATCTCCAAATATTGCCAGAAGTAGTTGTTCGTGCGTTTCGGGCATTTCTGAATGTCCGGTCTTCATTTTCTACAAATATCAGGCAGTTTTTGAGAATAACCTTTGAAATATTCCTTGATATGAATATGAATAATATTAACGCGAATTAGGCATTTTCTTGTTAAACCAAAACGCAAAAACTACATTAAGCTTACTTACTTTGGCAATTATATACCTAAAGTTATTGCCAACATGCTGACCAAAATAACGATTAAGTGTGTTGCCAACACGATACTATCATCAAAAATATTTAAAATTTTACAATTGGTTGGGAAATATAGAATATGATGTTTAAACTCAGTGGTAGACTGTGTGTGTTGTTGATGATAGCCAACGTACGTAAACATTAATTTAACAATATGCGTTATTAGTTAAACAAAAGCTTATTAACAATTGTTTGTTTGGTTCTCATTTACATAAGATCAATATTATTCAGTTATCAAAAACATGGTCATATCTATTCGACATTATAATGTTTCCACATTAAATTTCACAATCGGATAAGAAGTTTACTTGCACTGTTTAAAGTAAATAATAAGACCTGGATCTTAATAATAGCTTATTTAAATAGAAATATTTATTTGATAATACCTAGTTGTTTAAAACTGCTGATTCATGTAGTTGTTTTAGTTCCCAATCTCATAAGATGAATACAATATGTTATAACCTAATTTAGAGTACATAAATGAAATCTGTAAAATACTGTACCAATTCAATCAGTGGTTGTTTCTAAATCGCGTGGAGTACTTTCTTTTTATTATTTGATCAGTGGTTATCATCTGAACGGTTCTCTTTTGTACTGTGTTTAGGTCGTATATTGGCTTGATTTTAAACGTGATGCTATGATTCTTTGTTTTGTTAACATTTACTTCGTTATTTTGTAACCATGGCAATTTAAATTATACAGTGTGGTAGAAAACTCCCGGAACGCATTAACAAATATTTTACCAATATACATAAAGAAATGACACTTGGTATATCAATAATAGTCATAAATCTCTACTCTTTTAACCTTGTATCACTTTTTTATCCCTTAAGGGGGACGGCCCACGAGGAGTCAGACAACATTCTTAAATAGCAGCATAGGTCGAGTTTAGTATCAAATTAAAGGTCTTAGTTAGTAGAACACATTGCCGCAAACACGAACTCAAACAAACAAAACAGTAAAAAATGGCGGCTGTTAAAATATTTCTTGAATCTGCCATTTTAAGTCTATGAGCGTCTGCCATTTTTTTACTCAGTTGTTCTATTGAGCTCAAATTTGCAGTATTGTGTTCTACTATTTAAGACCTTTAATTTGATGTGCACATCGACCTAGGCTTTCGTTAATGATTTTCTTCCGAATTATCGCGGTCGTCCCTTTGAGGAGGTGGCGTATAATAGCAATGCTAATTCAATGAACCTTTGAACATCTGTCATTCTTGACTCAGTTGTCCTTTTGAGTTCGGGTTTGCGGCAATGTGTTCTTAGTAGAACACATTAGTCTTAGTTAGTACTAAAACCTTTAATTTGATACTAAACTCGACCTATGCTGCTATTTAAGAATGCTATCTGACTCCTCGTGGGCCGTCCCCCTTAAGGGATAAAAAAGTGATAAAAGCTTTAAAGAGTAGAGATTTATGACTATTATTGATATACCAAGTGTCATTTCTTTATATTGGTAAAATATTTGTTAATGCGTTCCGGGACTTTTCTACCACACTGAAGGATTATCAAAAATTGAAATTGTTTCGTCTTAAACCTCCCAAACATTTGTTGAAACAAACTTGGTAAGTTTGGCTAAAATATGAGCTACTTATTTAAAATGGGCATTAATGAAATTCCTTTTAATACAAAGTAAGAAAGTCAATCAGAAAAATGCAGGTTTGCTGAGACAGGATTGCTAATTCGTTCAAGGCTTGTTAAAAAGAGGGTAATTTCAACCTCTTATAACTAAGCCACCTATCCTTATTCTTTAAACAAGTATAGAGATAAGTGATTTGTTTTGCACTTTATGTTGTTTCATCAAGTGTTGTCGTCATCAGTACAGGGTTTGTATTTTTAAGAATTGCCAGCCACAAAGAAATTAAGTTGTACTTTTTTATGTAATGTAGTTAAATGTATAACAATAGTTAATTCCAAGTAATATTTTATACTTCTTAACCAGACATGAATATAATTTCGTATGAATGAAACTTAAAGTTTAAGACTAGAAGTTTAATTATATTACCTGCCACTTCGGAAGTTTTAAACAGCTCTTCAACAAAGTAGTAGCCGCTAAACTGTTAACGGGCTTTTATAGAACCTCTCTCTTTACCTTATTCATGATTCTGTTTAGTGAAATATTTTAAACGTATTACTACAAACATTTTATGAAATCCATATACATGAATGATTGGAAACCAGTTATAGTTTATTTTGGCATTTACATAGACTTAAAACTGTTTAGATTTGAAGTGAGGTTCATAAGAATGTAAAGCTATATCATTTAACTTTTTCATAAGAAGGTCACAATTGAAAGTACTGTAAAACCTCTTTTGAACGTCACCCGTGAAACCGGGACTGTGATGGCCCTTTGATTCACAGTGGTATTATCAGGATACCACTTGTAAAATAATTTTTACTGCATTGATGCATACTGGTATTGTGGAAATACCATACCAGGGGCCTAGTCAGTGCTGTAACCTAGCGTATTTTGGAGGAATTAGTAGTTTCTAGATAAATTTAGTATTAAAGTTGAAGTTTCAAAGCGTCGTTGCATGCTACAGGCTACAGGCTGTTATGCAGAGGTTTTGACTGTCTTGTATACCCTTCTATTACATATAACAAAGTAAGATATATGTTTTTATGTTGAATTAGACACTATGTAATTGTTATATTGCGTCAAAAACACTGTTTTTGTTCAAACTGAAAGTTTATTTTGCCAAATATAGGTGGTATACCTACAATACCACTATGCTACTAACACTAGACATATTTTGTTGTTGCCTTACTAAGCTAAAATATAATTTCAAGCATATTTTGTGATAATTTTCGTTATTTTTTCAGGTAAATGAATCATATAAATTTTACTTACTATATTTTAAATATTTATTTATTATTCTCCGATATCCAAAAGACATGACTGAAGACATCTTACTAACAGAAATTCTAAATGACGGTTGCTAAGATGAAATAGGTTTATCAGATAATTGACCAGATGACAGTAACTTAGTCTCTCTTCGGCAAATATACTCATCTTCATTGATGAAAATACATAATTTATTTTTATCATTATAAATCACCTATTGCGTTTGGAATCATAACCCAGGTGAAGCAATTCCGCATCTCCTACACGAATGGCTTACACTCAAAATCGACGAAAGGCAAAGGAAAGGCTAAATTAAATTTGATCAAACATAAATTTAAAATGCCAGTAGAAAAGAGGCTCAAGGAGAACGTTCACATGCCCATAATATCAACATGGACGAGATGCAACTTATGCAGCACAAAAAAGAAAAAGATTCGCTCATACTGGGAATGTAACGAGCGCAAAGTGTGCTTATGCTAGACAGACAAAAAATAGTTTTTATGAGTTTCACAACTGAACTAAGATAAAGATGAATCTTGAATCTTAAAATTGGAGAATACGATGTTGTACAATGATTCTCTGGAAACTTGTTATTTTATAACAGACCTTCAAATGTATTCAGTATTGTCATACAAATGTATTTACGAGTACAGTACCTACTAATATCTTGAGCTAATTCACTATTTTTCACATAGATTAGATAAGTAATCTTTTTATTACAATACATGAACAGGTAAATAATTGTTTCTCATCTGTAACATATTGGTAGGTTTTACGTTTCAAGGAAGGTTTTTAATATTTTATATGCACATTAGACTACGCACTGATACACAGTGGTATATATAGAATACCACCTCGTTTTTTATTAATAAAAATTATAAAAACAAAATTAAATTTTTTAAATTATTTTTCCTGAGCTCTGACACGGTTAAGGTTACCAAAAAACATCAATTCAGTAAAAATTGAAATAAAAAAATTTTACTGTGCATCAAAGGGTTAACTGAGAGACATTCCTTTACTACACTTTGGAAATAAATAGCACAGTGTATAGGTGTTATTACTCATAGTGTCATTCTAATTACAGTATATATGCTGAGGTATATACTGTACAATGTACATAATAGAAAACGGCGAAACCGCAAAAAACAACTGTAAAATAGCGATATACGTCTTTTAGGTAACATATATAAGGAGTGATGGTTTGTATATGTTTCAATGTAAAGTTTATTTTTTTTACTAAAAGAAACAATAGAGTATATTTACTTTGCATTAAACAAACTGAACCCATTCCGAAGGCCAGTACTCTCATCCGTATGGAATTGTATTGTATTATTTTGTAATCGAATGACAAAATAAATAAACAATAATTGATTATAATATACAATAAAACAAATGTTTACAAAAGTTTCACAAAACCAACCAAATTGTCTCATTATAGCGTATAGCAAAGGGTAAAGGGCAAATCAATAAAACCTGACGCGTTAATAGTGACACGAAGAGTTTGTATACCATTGTTATACATTACACAGTGTACATCAGGGTACTAAATGGTTTTGCGATTTTTTATGGCACTTAAGTGATATTTTTTACCTAGCTTAAAAATGAGTGTGACAATAAATATGAATTTATTACTAACTTACAAAAGAAAACAGTTTCTGGAATTGTTTACTTCCTTCAAATCATTCATGAACGTTTATAATTAGTCAGGATTGAGGTTAAGTACTGAACGTTCCACTGTTTGATCAAGTAAACCGGGTAAATTTATTTAAAAAATGTAATCTAACCTAATTGAACCTAAACATCCATAAGGGGAAGGGCATTGAAAGTCATAGGGTTGACTAGTAATTCTCTATAGGTTAATGATGAAATGAAAAATAGTGTTCAAGCAAAAAGTGAAACACCTATTATAAAATCATGCAAGCATTATGCTACTTCAACAGTAACTTGGATTGTTTGTGTACTACCACAGATAATTTGTTCTATTGGAGGCATTATTTCAAAACCAAAGGAGTCACCTCAAACTTCCTACGTTTCGCCTATGCTGTGCACGAGACAGATGATCCTAAAAAATCTTGGAAACTTGGTGAGCAAAAATGGTAGAGAAAAGTCATAATGAGGGACATTACTACACAAATTAGTAAAACTATACTTATCCCGGTAGCATGTTATAGCATGTGGTGAAAAAAAAAAACATATTAAAAGTGGTGGTTTCAATGGCCGCTTGATTTAAATCCCCCATAGTTTTCAGTTGTCAATAAATAGAGTGATAAAAAGAAAATCGAGTGAAAAATCTGTTGATAGATTATTTTTACCCCAAAACATCAAAATATTCAAATAGGCAAACCATCTCAGTTCAAGGCAAACGAGTGTTTCCAATCAAACTTCGTAAACATTTAGAACAGGTTTTCATTTATGTCCGACAGGTCGGAAGTAGCTGTTATACAACTAGACAATAAACGAGTCTAACAGTTAGGTTAGTTGTTGAGTGAAACTATTAAACAAGCGGAAGCGAGAGGGAGAGTGTGAGGGCCAAAGACAGAAGTCGATAGAGGGCGGATTGGGAGGATTCAGCGAATGGTACAGCCAAGCCCAAACATAACCTCACCTTTCGTGCCGTTTGTTTTTATTCGAGCAAACGGGGCCAAATCATGTGACAGCCCGAGCTCTGGATATATTCTTCAAAGTGCATGTCACGTTTTGCACCGGCTGACAGACAGCGCTTCGGCTCAGACATCACACCACTCGACTCGATAAATAAGCTTTCCATCAACTTACTTCGACCTAGGTTCACTTCTATTGGCTTTGCATAAGGAAATATCAGCAGATTTTGCGTGTATGTCAAAATACTCATACTTTCAAGTCCTTTGCCATTGTTCTGTCTTTACCTAACGCAACGTAACCCAGTAAGGAAGAAATAACCAAAGAAGACTCGCTAGGCCGCAAAAAATGGCTGTACACTTCATGTTGACAAAACCCAAACTGTGGCTGTTGGCTACCCTAGACTTCCATTGGACTATAGCTTCTATTTGACGGGGAAAATAAATGCTGAGGTGGACATACATTTTTAAAGTACCTTTTTTAGCGAATTTCCATTATAGGGAATAAACTATTACCGTAGGTCTCATGGTAAGACCAAGACTCCGGACCGATTGACTTTTACGTTTTGAGGTCCTTGGAGCCCAAAAATAACCTATGTTCAAATTAATATACTGTTTGTGTGTGTCCGTTAGCGTGATAACTCGAGCAAAACTGATCCGGTTTTGATTAAATTTTGTACAAACGAGTAAACCTACGTTTATTCGAACGAGTTCGCGAGCCAGCAATATCGGACTATGGGAACCTGGTGTATGGGGGTTTTATCTGGTAAAAATTGATTTTTCCCATTTTCTTCCGTAAAAACACAACATTATTTCATAATTTCTTTCCAAAAACGTTGTAGGGCTTACAAAAATTATTTTATATATTGAAGCGTTGTTGTATGTCCAACGGTTACGAAGATCATAAATTGTAAATTTAAAATTCCCATGTTATTCTCATAAAGAATAAATAAACTGTTGTAGTTTGCTTGTTTATGGATATAGTTTAATAAAATTTGGCAATTTCGTTTATTTCATACTAATCCATCAACATAAAAAAACCCCACACACACACACACCTCCCTGTAGAAGGGAACCTAAGTACTCACTAAAATTAATGCTATTTAAATAGAAAATAAATCGGACAATTTTAAGGGAATATTTCAGTAGAAATAAAGCTAAGTAAATGGTAATTCGCTTAGTCTGCAGATTAGCTGCGGCGGGGGTATTTTTTTTATATATGAGGATTTAAATCCAAATATCAGTTTATACTTTCGTAAAATCCACCTACAAATAGTGAAGGTTACGTTTAAGTATTTAGCTAAAACATCCTATTCGGTACTGCAATAATGTTTAATGGCAATTAACATTATGTGTACGATATTTCAAATTACTTCTTAATGTTATGTAAAGAAGTTCTAGTGCTAGTAGCATAAATACAATCGTCTCATTCCTTTGAATTTGTATTACGTACCTCCAAAAGCAAGTGTCCTACTAATTACCGAAACCCCGCATTGTTCAAAAAGTTGTGTTTATGTTGCCTTCAAAATATAAATATGGGGAAAAAACTAATCTTATTTAATTAACTTAATCTTTAAAAATTAAAATTTTTCTTCCAAATATCATGCAGCACATTGGAGTAAATTCTGCCAAGTATTACTTTAATTACTTAGTAACATTAATAATCTTTAATTTAAGATCAATTGGCATACAAATATCTGAAGTGGATAGCACGCGACAATATGTCTGCGACAAAGTTTAAGTCGTTTCTGCACACTTGTTGCTATTGTAAAGCTACAATGTAACATTAAGCTTAAACATTGAGAGTCAAGTCAAAATCTTTTAAGTACTCTGATGCCCGATGTATTTTAATAATTACAGATTATAATGTTTGGTTGCAATTTAAAGCCTAACATAAGCATTTAATTTATCATGATAACTACTGGGCATTATTTAATTTAAATACTTGGAAAGGGAGTCTTTTTATTTTCATCCTAAGCCGATTGGTTATCGAGACATTTAAGTTTTAAACGCAACATGCCGAATCTCATGTTACTTTTTACTTTCTCCCCCTATACATATTATATGGGAGAAAAGCTAACTTACAAACTACATCTGTGGTCCAAAGTTGGTGAAATTTGGTATTTTGGTACTAATATAATACCATAATACCATAATAATATTATTATGGTGTATTCAGTAGTTTTTAATCAAAATTCTGTATGTTATGTTACCTTTAACTCTCAACAAAATAGTATAAACACCAATTCTGTAAAAACTATTGCAATTGCATTTTTGTGATTTCCCCCATAAAATATAATAGTTGCTCCCACCACTTGCACTTTATTATTGTTGTTGACAAGCTAATTGAAGAAAGCCAGCTGTCAGTTTGCGAGAATATTCGTGTTGGTTTGTTGATGCCGTTTATTTATAGAATGAATCAATTAATTGCTGGAGATGGTCTCCCCTTTTTATTGATGCATACCTTCACAACATGTTGAAAATATATTTTATTTTATATTCTTAAAATTGAACAAAAACTTATCATTGTAATGCTAGAAGCAGCAAACTGAGATACCAATTAAGCCAATTATTTCTGTTTGGCTTGGTTCTAAGTGTACAATTAATATTGTTATGCATTTGGCAAAATGAAACATAATAGATTGACAAGAGGCTTGCTTTGCATGCCCTCTGCTACGGAGTGTTTTTATTTAAGCTAATTCAGTAATTTGGTACTTTTTCAGGAAGTCGAATAACTATTTTTAGATATCATTTCGAAGGTTAATATACTTATAACTCTTCATTTAATGGCTGTTAAGGAAGTATATATTCGTAAATAAAATAATATTTCAGAAGTATAATATGTCACCAATTTGTAAAACGTAATATTATACAACGTATAATAACGTATGCATAACGTAATATTATACGTAAGAATACAAATAACGATAGACTTTACGTTCTTGTAATCACTATAAAATGTATCTTTTGTTTCCTGATATGAGAGGATAGCGCTGTTTAACTTATATAGACTCTTATCCATCTTAGATACTTGGGGCTCCCTGTCAACGCAAGGCACGCGATCCAAAAAACTTTTGTATCCTCTCCATTTTTCCTCCGTTCAGCACCAACATTCAGCTAAAGGTTTTACCGTGGCCTGGATTTAAAATTCGAGAAAAAATTGATCCAAGTAATAGCAATTTATAATACCAAGTTTTATTTGCGGATGTCATTGTAAGAAATTATAGCAACGCATCAAATGTACAAATATTTGTTATTCTTACAAACTTTTCTAATTGTTTTTCCGTAACGAGATCAATGTTTTGGTAAACGCATGTACTGGTTTTCTAATAACAATGATGAAATTATAGAATTTCAAGCGGTATTGTTCATGCAATACACAAGCAATTTCAATACTTTGGTAACGTATTCTATAAAATAGATGGAAAGCACGTAAAACGAGAATAATGCTCGTATACAACAAAATGTGTATGAAACAAGATGTGTATGATTTTTAAATGAGTTACGAACAACATTTAAGCTATACAGATACTATCACGGTCAACATTTATAGCTGTAATAATTGTATGCTGGAAATCATGGTACTTTTATATTATTCGGAGCCCACCCTTAATACAGTGCGCTGTGGCGGTTATGTTAGGTTGGATTATCATAAATATATTTGTAGAACCTTCCTCCTTTCGTTACGAATTGAACAATACAAGATGAGTCATACTTCTGCCGGCCAAATCCCCTCCAAGAAGGCCAAGGTCAATATTGGTCTCCGGTAAAAAAAATCCCTCTAAAAAAAGTGGCCTCCGTATAATACGAAAGTACCAAATTCTTTTTACTAAAAGTTGTATATCGACATTTTTAATCAGTTATAATGATTCATGGTAAAGTAGTTAATTGGAATTAATTGACTCAGTCGGCATACGAATATTGACTTTTGACTTTATGCAGTAAGACACAATTATGGGAAATAGTGTTTTTAAGTAATTACTAAACACAGGGGACTCAATTCATAGTATTGCACAAAATTATACATACGGAAAAGGTAAATGAATGAATAGGAAAGTTTATTGATCTTAGTCGTAGAAAAAAAAAACTGAACATCTAAACGTTATTGCCAAAAAGAATTGTTTTAACGATTTTGATCTATTTGCTAATATTATTTTATTTTTTTCAGGTGAGTGGCACAAACGAGTACCAAAGAGTTTCATCCTCCTCAGACTACCAAAGTGGCCCAGTTGAGTACCAGAGTACTCCTTCATCTGAGTATCAGCATCCAACCCAAGAGTATCACACAGGTCAACAAGAGTACCAAGAATATCAGAGTGCTACAGAGTATCAAGCATCACATCAGGAGTATCAGTCAATACAACCTGAGTACCACCCTCTCCCTCTCCAACCCCCACCACCCCCTCGATCACCTGCCTATGGGTCCCCGACAAGAGGTGTGCCTCTGAGGAGGTCTGAAAGTCGAACCTTTGTCCCCGCACCTCCTCAACAAAGACCAGGCTCGCCATTAAACTTTCAGCCTCAGAACTTTCAAAGGCCTCCTCCAAACAACTACAGACCCAGTGGTCCTCAGCCTCCTAATCAACCTCAACACTTCCGACCTCAACTACAAAGGAGAGCGGAGTCGCCCACACAAAATCAAGATTATCAAAGGGTCTACATTAATCAACCGGATAAGAAGCCTTTGAACTTCAACCCGGTCCCTAGAGATTCTCAAGCCCTCCCATCTCAGCCACAGTCCCCTAAAACCCCTCAGCCTCCTCCTATACCGAGACAAGCTCCTCCTCAAAATATCGTGAGGAGACCGAACCCTTGGGTCTTGCTCAAGCAGAAACTACCTGCTGACGTTAGACAGCAATTTGTACCAATAAGACGGCCTCAGTTTGAAGGCAGGCCGATGCAGCCCTCAGATCAAAATGTCATGCAAAGACCTCCAGGAGATGGGCAGACAGTCAACACAGGATTGGGTAGAGGGAGCCCTAATCCTGGTATGCAAAGTCCCAACCCAGGAATGCAAAGCCCTCCAAATATGATGTATAATGGAAGGCCACCCTCTGGAAACAATCCCCAAAAATTTGGGACACCTATGCAAAGACCGATGCCACAAGAAGGGAGGGAAAGCCCTTCACCTCTTCCTCCACAAGGAGTACAGAGAGTGATGAGTGGTGGTGATAGGAGACAGCCTTTTGACATGCAGAGAAATGATTCCGTAAGAAGTATGGAACCCAGAGGTATGAATCCTCAGTCAGGTATGTTCTCCCCCAATCCTCCTCGTCCGATGGGAGAAAGAGGCAGAGAGACTCCACCGGGTCCTCCACGAACTCCTAAAGATGATGATGACGATGTAGTTTACAGTTCTGTAAATGATCCGCGAATGAACAGAGTTCATACACCTACGATGAGACCCCCCAGTGGTCCTAGGCCGGGCTTGCCCCCTGATTTGAATAGTTCTCCCAGACCACTTTCTCGAACAGAGAGTAGACAAAGCTTTGAGGTTAGGGGTCCCTCAGGACTAGACAACAGAGGAGAACCGAAACTTATTCCTAGAGAGAGTCCTCTCGCCAGGCCTTTGAGCTCAGACATGGTAAAAACACCATTTCAGTACAGGCCCGACAGCCAAAGTACTCCACCACTCTCTCCCAAGCCCGACTTTCAAAGTCCAAGGCCACAGAGTATTTCTCCACAGGACAGTTTGGATCGGCAAAGAATTGAAAGCAGAAGCATAACTCCAAACAACTCACCAATGACACCAAAGCCGACACCAGATTTAAGACAAGCCTCTAGAAGTGATGATTCTAAATCAGATTCTGGTAAGTTAACTCCATCTAATGGGGAGGACAACAGAACATCTCCTGCGCCCCCAGCGGATCAGACAAACAAAACAGGACCCTCCGGTGTTGGCCCAGAGAAACCACCATCTGTGCTGAGTGGTTCTGTTTCACCTATCCCTAAATCCAATGATCCTTCTCGCATAACAACTCCCCTTCCGGTTGGGAAAGATAACCAGCAAAGCGATCAATTGAATTCAAAAAGTCCAGATATTTCACAGAACAGTACTCCTATATCAGTAAAAGGGAATGAATCAACTGCAGGGACCCCATTACCTGAAAAAGACAGTGGGTCTCATTCACGTGAGGATACACCAAGCAAAACCCCTGATATTAGTGAGAATTTCGATCATTCAAATAAAACTGAGAGACCAAAATCATTAAAGAGATCCCCATCTTTGAAACAAGATCTTGGTAATAACTCTGACAACGAAGGGAGGAAGACTCCTTTGGTAAGGACACCTTCACGGACGTCCTCTGCAGGAAAAGGAAATGATCCCAGGTCCCCTTTACAGAGGAAACCAAGTGGGAAAAGACCAAAAACTCCCAAAACTCCAGGTAAAGTGTATCCAGGTAATGTAGAAACAACTAGTCAATTCGCTACTAACTGCTCGGACAGTAGTCGAGTAAAATTTAACCAGGTTTAAGCAAATGTATCGCATTTGTTTAAGGATATTTTTTGAAAGTCTATTAATTTTCTAGCGGAAAGAGTTTCTCCAGATAATTTTATCAACATCTGAAATATAGGTAAACTATCGGGAATCTTTTCGTGTTTTATTTTATTTGGAGATGCTTCTAATGGGAATAGCGTGTAAACATGTAAAATAAAAGAACATGGATTATATGATACATACCACTAAGTTAAAATCAGGTACATATTCGTTTAATTGATTGCCAATGTCTCCATTATTTTAAATCAGTTACTTTAAATACAAATTTCTTACATAACCTTACAAAAATGTGTTACTATTTCCATAAGTTAAGAAATTCCTCTTTGGTCAAAATTTGAGTTTCTACTATCATAATGACATTTAAAAATAACTCGTCTAGGAGATCAATAATTGAGTAGGCCAGACTAAGTATTTCAACACACTTCTACAAAAAATATTTACTATCTCAAAAATCAATAATATTCTCTAATTATAAATTAATAGTTATAATTATAACAAAATGTGGTGGGACGCATCTATGGTGAACATGTAAAGAAGGTAAAAGCTATATTTGAAAATAATATTAATAACGATTTGACACCTTTCATCGGGCTATTCAAACTAGTTTTTTTCAACCCATTTTAGCTGGAGAGGTTATTAATAAACATGTTTTTTTTCCTTTAAACTAAACAAACTATGAAATTAAAATCTGCGAATAGTGTGAATAGTCTGGAAACAACTTTACCCTGCATTTTTGTATATTTCCCCCGTGGTAAAACCAAGGCCCAAGAGTGTAAAAGATCCGGTAAGACATCTTCAAGTTTGGATATTTTAATGTAAACATTTTTATCAATAACAATCCTGGACGAATTGTGACTAGTTATACTGTATATCCAAACTTAAAAACAGTAAATAAAGTTCTTAAAACTATCATACAAATCAGTTATTTAAAAAAATATAACTTTGTTGTGATATGTAGTTGAATTGAAATCCATCAATCCAATTTAACTATCGTTCCAAATACTCAACAATCGATAACTAAGATCGAAGTTGTAAAAAATAACATACACAGTTTAAAAGACCCATAGTTTTTTTATGATACGGAAAAATCTACAGTAGTGAATTTATTTTTCCTTTCTAGATCGCTTAAAGAATTCTGATGTATAGTGTGATACAATTACTAAATTAAAATTTTATATCAAATCTCTGACATACCTGTTACAAAACGGTGGGGGTAGTTTGTTGCATATTGTTTACCTACGTACTCTGGCGATTTTAGGAATGAAATTTTATATTACCAAAATACGCTTTTATAACCTAGAAAGTTATAGTATAAAAAAATAAAAACTAGGACAGTGACAACTCAATTCAGTTGTAGACTTCCAGTATATTCTAAAAACACATCACAACGATTTGTAGAGAAAACAAAATAGCTCATACATAACGTGTGATTTATTGTTCCTTGTACATATGCATTGTTAATAATACATGTAAAGATTACCTACGTATACCTTTTAGATCCAAACACTGTTTGAAATTACAAGGTTAACGAAATTACTTTTTACTTTAAAACAAAAGCACATAGGAGTAAAATAGCTATCTTTTATTAATATTCTTGTTTACAAATACCATGAACCTTACAGTCTTTTTCCGAGTCATAAAATTTCAACTTTACAATCAAAAAGTTAAAATTCGTAATTTGATTTAGATAGATAAGTTGATCAAACAGTTTTAAAATATTCAGTGGTTGTTTGCGTCAAACACAGCCTCATGAAACAGTAATTTATGCGATGGTGCAGGAATAAAAATAAAATTCGTGTATCTAGGTGAACATGAATTTGATAAGGTAATCTATAAAGAAAAATTTTGTGTTGGGAATAAAGTCCTTAAGTATTGAAACAATTTATGAACACAGTGATTTATTTTCAGTTTTTATGACTTACCGAATTCGAAAATACCCTTTTACTCTACTTTTTATATCTACAATGAAATACATTCTGAATACCCTTTTAGAAAACAATGTATTCCAAGTACAATATCAACATCAGCAACTGTGCAATATGTTGAGAATCTATTTTTGTTCCCCATCATTTAAATGCAGTCAGGTATTCCAGAGACTATGTGAAATGTGAGTTAGTTGACCCAGAGTTTGGTTGGATCCACAACATTTAAGTATCTTGTATAGGAGAGGAATGTTCATTGCATGTCGGACTATTGATTTTCTATCAGAGACAAATGCTTCGCTATCTGGTACCTTGCTCCACAGATATATATCCTAAACGGAATAAAACAAATGAATCGAAAACACTTGATAAATGTGCATTTGATTGATTATCAGATTACGTCTAATCAAACAACACCATCATTTTATCAAATCAAACTTTGCTTATTAGATGATAAGATATACTATAACACATAAACTCATGTTCTCGATAAGTGGTGGCTTTTTGTATCTTAGATTAAAGTAATACATTTTATAGAAATCAACATGAGTTACCTTAACTAAAATAAACAGGGCGAATCCCCTGAAAGTCGACTTCACTATTGATTTCAACCAACCGTTGGTCCCACAATAATGAAATGGAATTTTTTTCTCACAAACCCGGTCCCAAAAGATATTTTTTTGAATATTTCAATATTTTTCGAATACAGAATGTACCAAAACTAAAGGTTCACTATTTCAAATCTCACAACTAATTTTAATTGTCTAGTACAAACATATCATACTATACATGATTTTAAAAACATTGTAAATAATTATTTTGGTGGAGTCTGAACTTTTTATAAGTTTAAAAATACCGGCTCTTGATCAATATTTAATGTGCATTAACATATACTTACATTTAAGATTTTAAGACTCCTCTTGGAAGGTAGCACATAATTGACAATGATGATTTTGATCAGTAACTTTGTACCAAGTTTAGTTGGTCTATTTGTATTAGTTTTTGAACTGTTTAACTGTCACGGGACTTTTATCTAGAATATATAATTAATCTTACATTTTATTGCCTAACGCTACACGAGTACATGTATGCTTATTTACTAATGGGTGTTTAGTGTCAAATTTTCTAGCCAATCGTATTGTATTTATAACTTAACTTCTAAATCTTCTATCCTAATAACATTCACTGTTAGATTGAACTGCAAATTTTTACAATAAACATGTCTTTTTAAACCTAGATTGACAAACTATTTCGTCAAATTTAACCAATGTATGGTTAAGTTACCGAATATTCAATTTGTGAATAATTTGGAAGTGATAGTAATAAATTACAACAGTTAACAACATCTTACAGTTTAGTATATTTATAAAATAAAAATATTTTCTACGTTTGGTGGTTATCTAATATCATAATCTACGATAATTATATTGTTTTACAGATTTAAAAAAGTACAGATTTGTTGACAATTTTCAAAATTTCATGAATGAAGGAACACAACAACTTTTTGTATCTAATTATAAATTAATATTTTCTAAACATCAATGAGTGCCAACATTTGGAACAGAAAGTTATATACTCAACAGCAGTTTTATATAAAAATGGTATAACATAATCATCTTATGTTTTCATAGGGAAGTTGTCTCCAAAAGATAGTTCAGTAATATCTTTCACTGTTGTAGCATGTTAACTTCTGCTATAGTTTTGAAACTTTAAATGTTATGTATCTCTAGCATGACATGTCATGATTCTGTCACATATATATCAAGTAGGAGCAGCTGGGTTATATACCTAATATATGTTGACGGTTTGGACTTTCCAGAGTACAGTGCTATCGTGATTTGCTGTTAATATTTTTAGTATAATAGTCTGGATTAATAGGGTAAGTGTTCGACTGTTGACTTTATGCCTTTGAGTATCAGGCCATAAATCTGTAAAGAAATTAAAATAAATCAAGTGCAGAAACAAATTGTAAATGTTGTTACAATTCGTTTACCGTAAAAGTTTGAGACTTTTATAACAAGAGTTCAGAATAAGTAACACTTTTATTGTTTATGAAAGTTTTTATTCACAAACTATGAATTCATTATATTTAAATCATAAGGTAGAATGGGCCCTACCTTAAGCACTTAAGAGCTTTCAGCTTTCGTTTTTTTTATTATTCATATTCTTGAAAAAATTTCAATCATGAAAAAACGATACAAGAAACTGATAACTTTATTAGTCAGGATTTTTTTACAACACCCATGTAGCATTTCAACTATATCAAAGCAATTTCAAAACAGTGTTAAACTTTTTTTAAATTGAATCAATACAAGTAATATTTGGATTTTTTTCGGTATCGAAACAGTTTTAAACTTGAAAACAGTTTAAACTTCTTTCAAAACAATTTGTAACTTGTTTCAAAACATTGAATTATATTAACTATGCATTAAAAATACAATAAAAATTAAAAAGTGAAAAATTTAATAAAATTAACATAATTCCGGTCGGAATTTGAGCCCACTTACCCACTACACCACGGCCACTTCATATTTATTGGTGTAACGAAAGCCATAACGAATACGATAAGCTGTATTAGGTGTCGTAATTAAACTTGGACAAGATTTCTCTCCGACATTCTGTCATTTGAAGAATGCAATTTATAACGTCAAATTACGTGACATTGATATTTGTGGCTGTTTGATAGCAAAGGTACAGTTAATTAATAATTAGTTTAATATTCTCCTTATTTACACTTGGTACCATTTGAAAATTAGCCGTCACTTTTAAGATTTTGTTGTATTTAAAACTGTACAAAATAGGTGTATGAGTAGTAAATATCGGATTTTTTTGTCACCTGGATCCAGATCTGGGTACTTGATTTTAAAGAACCTACATTTTTTGATTCAATAGAAGAGTTTAAGTTTATGTTAAAATTAAGGAATAACATTTTTATTAACTACACATTTTTAAAACTAATTATTTTAAAATATATATTTTTGCTATATAGGTATAAATATATAAATTACACACAAATTAATCAAATTGTATTTATCGTAATATAAGTATTAAATAGTGAACATTTTCAAACATTTTTCCCTCAAAAGGGGTATAATGCCAATTTGCACTGTTTTTTACTTTAAATATTTAAATTTTCTCCATAGTATAAATTTTTTGTCACTTTTAATACAATTGCATTCTCATTCACAAATAACTTGTAAAATTAATTAATTAAAACAAATATAATCAGAAGTGTTACAGTTAATTGGGTATATATTTAAAAGTTAGGTCTGGCATCCAGATCTGAATTGAGTCCAGATTAGGAATCCCAGATTGAAAAACTAGTCAATCAACTTTTGACTGATTGTAATTAATTGTACTGTAGTAATATTGTATAAAAATTGTTTCAAACACACATCAAACCAGTTTTTACAAGTTTTGTGACTGGTTTTAAAATTGTATCAAAATTGTTTAAACCTGCATCAAAACAATTTTAAACTTGTTTACAGCTTATATCAAAACAGTTTCAATACCAAACTTATATTAAACATGTTTTAAAATTGTTTAATACCAGTTCAAACACTTTTCATGCTACTTGGTATACAAGAAACATTAGTAGAGTGTGAGCTTGTGATCTTTGATCGAGCCAAGATTTTGTAAATTTTTTGCTCAGCTAAAGTTTAGCACCTCTAATAAAGACTAAAATCATTTTATGGTGAGGAAATAAATGTCCAGATCCTCATAAAACTTTGATCTTAACAATTGTGTTTGGAAACTTTTCTACTTGTTAACTACACTATGTATTTCCTTGTATTGATTTGTTGTCTGAAACTATGTTATTATGTTTACGTTATTATTTTTTTCAGATGGTGATCATGACAGCGGTGTTGATGAGAGTACGCAGAGAAAAGTAAGTAACTTTATGTTTCAGCAACAGCAACTGATTAAAATAAAACTAACATTTTACGTAATTTGAAACAAAGATAAGATTGAATCATTTTTTACTAAAAAATATTCTTTAAAGGATAAATATCCTAAACGATTCTAATGTGGAACTGTTGTGATAATAAGTGTACTGTGTGATATTTAAGATAATCTTACTGTCACTGAAGATAATCTTACATTCATAGGCTAGGCTTATAATAAAATGTATTTGAACAATTTATAAACATGTTACAACATGGTTTATTACATTCTCGTATTTCTAAATTTCAGGTTTTAGGAGGGGTTGGAAAAAATTGGAAAACTTATTAGATACTAGTGGGTTTTAAGTTTTATATTTTATTTTTGTCAGTGTCAATGCTTTACACTTTTACTAATATTTTTTGTATAACTAAATTGACAAATTGTAAAAAAATTGAAAAATAATAGTCTAAATAACGCTTTCAATTATAATTATATCTTATTTAAATTTTTTAATTTTTAGGATGGACCAACAACAAATGGGCTCTCATCCCCATCAAAGTCACCATCAAAAATCCCTGCCCCTAAGAAACTTTCTACATTGCCCTCACCGACGAAATCATCCAAGAATTCTCCAAAAACCCCAGAAGCTCCACCAACAGCTGAGAAAAAGAGTAAGTAGATAAGTAATATATAGCAAATCTGAAGTATATTAAGTAGTAGAGAAATATTATTAAAGGTTTCCTAATTTTTTTAACTATTTGAAATTCAGTCTTAACTTTATTTAAAAAGAAAAACGATGGATTCGGTCAGGGAATGTTTTCCTTGAATTTGAAAAAAATAACGCTTTAATACCTTAAACAACTTACGGTTAGTTAAATCTGTTATAACCTCAAAATATTAATAGGCTGCTACATGAAATAAAAAAAATAGAAAGGCTCTTATTCTGAGATTTATAAATCTACCAGTTGTTAGCAACTCTAAAACACCCAACAAGGCTCTATAGTTTAGAGAAGATTAATATGGAGTAAACACTAGACCTTCATTAAAATCAACTTAAACAAAGTTTCACTTCTTCATGGCATTAGTTCTGTATATATAGAACATCTTAAATATTATAATTTTTGAAATTATATATATATCACTAAAAATTCAATTAATCACAGTTATACATTTTGTATAGTATAAAGGCTCATTACCTCATGTTGATAACCTAACTTTTTCTTGTACAATCATCATATCGGATAACAGTTAGTTACAACTAGTCAATTATTCTAGAGGAGAGGAGGGGTAGGTTTAACATAATTGTTCTTTAAACAGTAACAGCATTGTTACATTGAACTTGTTGCAATTTCTCTGTTATATTACGAATGCATAGCTTACACTATAAAATATTTTTTACATTCAGTTAAATATAAAAAAAATATTTCATATGTTTTAAATAAAATCCTAACTATAGATGCAGCGCCTTTAAGCCTCCCAAAGGATTTTTTTTTTAATTTCCTAGTCAGATGTTAATGAAATAGATAGTGAAAAAATACTTTTTACTTGTTTGGAAAATAACTAAACATATTATCTTGAATTATTCTTTACATAAAACAGATAAAACATGATTCAACTGTTGAATTATTTTTCTCTAAATTTGCTAGCATTTTTTATGCTTGAACATAATCTGATGACAATAAATTACTGTATTATCTCATTGTTGTAATTTAGTTTAAATTGAGATCAAGACTCTGGAATGGGATATGTTTGCTTAGGTAAAGTTTATTTTGCTAGCCAATTTGTATTTATTTTATTTAATGTAATTTTTTAAATAGGACTTATGTTTAGGACGTACTAAGTTAGTTAGTTAGGACTATTGCTTAGGCACAACTACTTTGGGGATCATGGAGGGATTCAGCCCCGATAATTTGGCATTACCCCCCAAAAGTCGCATACCTTTGAAAAATTCTACCCAAACTCAGACAGCCATTGGTGAGTCCAAGATAGACCCCTAGCATTGACCTTTGGCTACATGTTTTTACTACTGAGTAATAACAATCGTTTAACAAATGTATTTTCACAGATTTGTGTTTGTAAAATGTATTTAAAACTAAATAAAATTCTAAAGAAAAATAGACACCAGTACCTAAAATCTGCTTAAGTATCAGTTAGGAGGAGAGGTTATTATCAAGACTTCCAGAGGATCTTAGACTCAGTTATTATTTGACACGTATTAATAGTAAAGAACTCACAGAGTATCCCTAAACTAAAAATAATAACTTGTAATAAATTATTTTCAAATGTATCACAGGAAATAATTTAAATTCACCTTAACATAATATTTGTTTTTTCTATTTCGGTTTTAGCTATTATATCTACATTGTATGGTTCAAGTAAATGAAGATGAATCCTTATTGTTTTAATATGTAATGGCTTCTTAACGTAATTAGAAATTTGTGTTATATTTTCTTGTATTTATTTATACTTCACTCTTCACAATACTCTCTTTCCTTACTCTTCAGTTTTTTTTAAATATATAATTTTGATATACCAAAAAGGAATCATCCATATTTTAAGAGGCAATTTACTATCGTGGCTATCAATTGTAGAAGGTCTACGCTTTCCAAACATGATACAGGCTTACATACATGTGGTTTGATCTAATTCTTGTTTTTTTGTGTTGTTGTAAATTACATGAAATTGTCTGCATGTTTTATATGATTTGATTTAGAGTGTTTTCTTTGGCCTAGTAAATTCTCCTTTAGCTGGGGCGGTTTTGTAAAATAAACTATTTTAATTGTTATCTACTGAAAGTTTTAATTGTCGATGTTAGTTAAAAGTTATTATGGGGCCCAAACAGTTAAACCAATAAACTATTTACATTATATTGTACTTATTTTTCCTCATGGGGAAATTTGTAATAAGAAGAACAAGTGGTTAATGGTTTTCTGATCTTGTAGCCAAAATGATAAACGTTGTTAAGTTTTTGTATTTTAATAAATTATTATTGGGATGGGGTGCATTTGATATAGTTGTTAAAGAGCAGGGTTCTATGCATATGATAACATCCCACCAAATCAATCAAATAAAATAGGATAATCCTTTATTCGTTCTGTACTCAATATACATGAATAGTGTATAATCACAACTATCACACTAACAATTATCGCAAAACAAAACAAAAACATTAACAATACTGCAAAATAATCAGAGGAAACATAATTTACCTAATAACATCATGTGTTCCATAAAAACTTGGACACCTACTTTTTAAATGACTAGAGAGAAACTGCAGATTTAATCGAATAAAGAGAAAATAACAACGGTTTATTTGTGATAAGCAGTGATCCAGTGGATGGGAACTTATTACAACTGTAAGTTATAGTTAGCTTCACCTATGGTGTTCAGAGGATTCACGTTGATGAAAAGAAATTTCATCTTTTATCGGACATAACATCTTTTATGTGGATCTACATTGATAACGCTTGGAACATTTTTAGCTATTAAGGGGTAGGGTTGTTAATACATCCTTCCCAAACCCCATCAGTTCTATTATATCACTAAGGGGAGCAAACTGGTCTAGTGGCAGAGTGTGGGGCTTCACTCCATGAGATCCCGAGATTAAATCGCAACAATTACAAATAGTTTTAGCTATGTCACAATTCTGCAACTCTCTAGGCCTAGAAGCTTGAAGTATTGTGTAAACCGGTTCTCGGCTAGAGCCTAACATTCTTCGACGTGAAGCAAGGACATTAAATAAGTAAAACGTTATCACTAAAAAGATTTTAGTGCCTCGCAAACATTTTAAACTTATTGCATTTAACTTTAAACCATAACATTTCTAAGACAATTTTTGTTTCAGAAGTTCCTATGAATAAAATTCAAGTGGGTGCAGCTCCATCGCCAAACCTTAAAACAGTCAAGTCGAAAATCGGTTCCCTGCAAAATGCAACTCATAAACCTGGTGGTGGAAATGTAAAAATTGAGCATCGGAAGCTGGACTGGAAAGCTGAGCCCAGGATAGCAGCAAAGAACGACGCATATCAGCCTGGTGGTGGGGATAAGAAGGTAACAATGCTTAGCAACCAATTGGTAGTGGATAGTAAGGTATTGGCACAGTATATTTCACTATATAGGCCAGCCATTTTATCAGCAGGTCAGCTTTTAAGTTTGCCCAAAGTTCTCCTGACTCAGGCTCTCGAAGTATCAGAACCTTTTTAGGTAGAGGAGGGAAAATGCTTTTACCCACACATTTGGCCAGCCTTTAGGGTAAAACTCCTGAATTGATCAGACTACTCACTCAAAAAACCCTCTACTCTGTTGGAAACAAACATGTGATTGATTGTCATATTGCTTTAGGGCATCTCATAATTGACCTAAGCTCTCAGGGCTCACACAGTTTCTGGTATACAATTTGTTTATGACTTAGCCTGAATCCTGCTCCAGGTCGAGTATCTTGGCACAGAGAATACATTGACTAAATGTGACATAGTGGTTCAATTATCCTTATCCTTCATAATCGGGATGACTTAGTCCACCTAGAGCAGGCCTACATGGTATTGAGCCCCCTGGTGGGGATTTTCTTAACGTGGGCAGTGGACGAAATTGTGTTCCGTGTCGTCAGGAGTGCCCGGGAAGTAGATGCAATCGGGTGACACGGCTTTACCCATCCTGAACAGTTACAACGAGGAAAAACCATAACCTATCAGAAACTGGGTCAGGTAATAATCCACCTCTTTGCACTACCGATCAACCCAATGTTGGACTTGCTTAATTAGTCTTTCCCTGAATATTTGGAGATAACATAGTTTAGGAGTTCTCTAACTAAGTAAAACTTTAGTTTTTGAAAGTATTCCAGATAATTCATATCCCTTAAAAACTTTAACTGATTCTACTTACTGATTAATGAAGAGAATACAATCAGCATCCTCTTTGTCTTGAATTTGTCCGTTTCTGTCTTTCTTGGGTTTATTTATGGTAAGTACATATTTACACTACAAGATGTTAATGAAGCTCACTGCTTCTAGGGTACATCATATTACTTTTCTGTGGGTACATATTACATTTTATCGTTCTCCCTTACAGTGTTAGCATCATGTCGGGAAAAAAATAAGGAGTCGGGTAAAAAAACACCTTCTTCTTGCTTCATAAAGAAGGTTGTATCCACTTACTTGTGCCTTTCCAAGCTTGTTGATTAAGTGGTTCAGAATTCATGCCAGCAATGTTGTGGGACCCGCCCTAAAGGATATCAGAACATTTTACTCTTGTACTGTACCCGCTCTTGCTTTGCTGGCCACTTTTCGCACTCAGTCTCGAGTCCTATATAAATTCAAGGTTAAAGAGGAACTTCTTAAAAATATGATTGAAACAATCTCTTCTTTGTTTATCAAAGTAATCTGAGTGAATTATCACTGCAGCTTCTGTAGATTGATAATAACAACTGAATTAATTCCCAATGATGATCCAAAAATACACCTACCGGGGGATTCCATTATAACTATCACAGTGTTAAGGTGGCCTACTTACAAGGCTAAGAGCCATTGACGTTCATTCATCAACTTGAAAGCTTGTTGATTCCCATTCAGAAGAGATTCACGAGTAATCAACTCTTATCTCTGAGCTTGGTTTAAAAGATTGTAAACCTTTAATCTTTGGTTTTAGCGCTTAACATGACGCTTGGCTGGACAGATAATTCAATTGAAGTGTACTTTCGGTTTGATGAACATTTTATCTTTACTGCAGATACCTCAAGTAAAACTGAAGTGGGAGGCTAAACCTAAAGTGGGTTCTCTGGACAATGCAACACACAAGCCTGGTGGTGGCGAGAAGAAGATTGAAAGTGTCAAACTGGACTTCAAAGATAAAGCAAAACCAAAAGTAGGATCTAAGGATAACCTAAAACATACTCCAGGAGGAGGAAATGTCAAGGTATGTGGGAAACGGCGATTTACCAAATTACGACTACAACGTTAACGAATCTCTTATTTGATTTCCCCTAATCTGTTTTACATTAATTAAACATTTATGATTATCTAATATGTGTTAAAGCGTTATGCAATAATATGCATGAATACCTTCACCATTAGGTACAATTTTCTTTTTAATTTGACTAACTGGGAGTTTTATTCTATTGACATTCTATAAAATTTTTTAGTATATCTTGATTATTCTTTTATTTGGATACTTACAGTAAACATGCTTTTATGTTTCATATTAAATTGTTCAACTTTTGTTAATATTTCAAATTCTATCATGAAAGTGCTTTAAATATTCGAATGCATAGTTTGTATTGAAAGTAGTTTATCATAATGGAATTTTGATTCATATAGGTAACTAAAGTGTCACAGCCAACTACATTGAATGGTTCATAGTTGGTTTTTAAAAGAAAGTACAGAGGATCGTACTTTCCATGTTTCATCTCAGTGCAGGACAATAATTTTAACATTTAAAAATATTACATACTACCAAACTAATTTCGAAGACATTTATTACTCTCTATCTTTCTCCTTCTGACAAATTCTAAGAATGGGCCAGGGCTGAAGGGTCTTTTCGAAATTCATAACAGTATTGAATGAAATCACATTATATTCTTGTTAAACAATTACCTAAGTTTTAAGTTTATTTTATTGTTTTTATTTCGAGCACTGTAACAATCTGAGAACGATTTAATATTTTACCGTGGTTGGCTGTCGCACAGATTGCATTTGAAGCATGAGTTGTCCGTCTTGTAGACAAGTGCTTGCCTGTTGTTCAATAATCTCTTAATTTTTTAGATGCAGTTTTATATGTTTTGTACGTTACAACCACATATGCAACCTTCGTCTTAATCCTCTGAAACCACTGATGTTTTCAATAATGATCTTTGTAAGATTTTGATGACCTTTTATAACCATACTTTACTAATCGAATATAAAGTGTTTTAAGTTGTTGGGCTTATTAATATTCTTGGCCATTAAAAAAAAGACAGGCTTAACGGATTTTTTCCTATTTTTAAAAGTTAAACCATAAATTGTATTTTTTTAAATTCGGTATAAGAAAATACAAGGAGAAATAACAAAAAAACTATAATTTCCTACCCTTGGTGTTTATAAAATATAATGGTTTCATCTTTTTTATAGTTTTTGTCAGTTAACAAAAATTTGAATAACTTTTTTGTTTTTTAACTATTTTGCCTAAAATTTAAAGACTAATTCTACATATATTAATATAGTTTTTCAACTATGGAAAATATTCTAGCCATTATGTAACTAAAATTATAGTTCTTTAAATCTTTTAAAAGTTATAATTTTAAGATTTTGTTTTAAAAACTTTTATAAAATGAGTAATATAGCATGTAAAATTATTCCCATAAGCAGCTAAATCTTATAAAAAATAAAGTGGCAACAATTTCAACACTCTATCTTATATGGGTCAAAAGTCATTCAAAATTTTGTGTTCGAAAACGGAAAAAAACATTATAAGTGGCAAATGGCGTTTACAGCAATCAGCTGGTGCAGTGCTACATAATACGCCAGCATACTAAAACAACCAAAAAAATAGGTAATAATTTTTAAAACGGTTTGAAATTTCACCCAAACATTTTTAAGGTCATGTACATTAATTTAAAATTCAAAAAGAAAATTATTATGAAAACAATTCATATCCATTTATCATTGAATCCATTTATCTTTTAGGGTAGTTGCTAAACTATTACACATACAGCATCGTTGTTTTTTTTTATCTTTCCATTTCATCAGACACGATGTTTGTGACCCCAGATTATACTGGAGTACATTTGATAAGATGAAACTGCCCCGCTCATTAAAAAGGATTAGGAAGGGTCGCCTCGACTAGAAATGCTGAAATTGCCCTGAGTGCCAGGTAGTCGCTACGGGACTGGAAAAAAGAGTATTATTTTTGTCCCTGTGTCCTGCCAGTGACTGCAGTCACGGAAAACATACTACTACTTCAGTCTTCTAAAACTGCCGTCGACTACTTTTCCTGCCAAGTCACAATTGTTTCTGTACCAATACCAATACCTAACATAACCTAACCTAACTTAACCTAGCCTAACATAACATAACCTAACTTAACATAACCTAACCTAATCTAACCTAACTTAACCTAACCTAACATAACCTAAAATAAGCTAGTAATTCCTTATATTTGTGGTAGTTATTAGAAGACTGCAGTCATTGACAGGACGCAGGGACAACAATAATTCCCTTTTTCCCCAGACCCGTAGCGGCTACCTGGCCGGGCATTCGGGGCAATTTCAGCATTTCTGGTATGACGAGGCGACCCTTATTGATGCTCTGTAATGAGCGGGGCAGTTTCATCATTAAAAACGTACCTAAAATATCAGGACAGTTTCATCGTCCCCCTAAAATATTCAGTGGGTCAGAGATTGGACAGTGGGTTGATGGTACAATGGGTTGGAATGCTGAGTTTGAGATTTACCGTTGTTGTCTAGACCCCTTCGCAGGACGGGTCCCAGGATGGCAACCCAGCTGACGTAAGTATTATTTAAGCTCTCAGCCTTGGAACATCTGTACGACCCTACGTGGCTTACTTCTCCTTGACTTAAGAACAATTGTAAACTGTAATAGTCAGTATAGATGTTAAATTTTGTAAAGTCACTGTTAGTTGTTGGATCTAGTGTCTCCTCTCCCGGTAACAGTGATTGTTTTAGCGACAAAAGGTATTTTGTGCCTTACTCATCAAATGACACATTTGACAAATTTGATTAGTATAATAGTACTGAGTCAGTCGAATTTTCAAATCAAATCAAACTTTATAGTTACAAAAACATCCTTACAATGCTATAAAAATAAGTGGCATCGTCAAAGAATTATGATAAATATATTGTTGATCAGTCTTGCATTTTAAAATTAAAAATAAAATAGTGCCTAAATAAAAATCAGTTACCAATAAAATATTCATTAATGCGGTTGTGGGTTTTTAACAAAAATGTTAAGAACTTATTTTTCATCTCATTGTATTGGTCAATTGTATTCAATCATAGATAAATTTTCACTGATACATTTCAGTGAATGATATATTGATCAATACTATGTATTATTTCTTGGGGGATTACACAATTTTAAGCGGGGGTTTCCTAGGCACGGAAACGGAACGCGGAACGCGGAGAGCGGACTCCTCTTGTCTTAGGTGGTTTAAGGTTACTGTTTTCCTAGAAGCGGAGCAGACTGCCATGTAAATCACTTTTCCGCACTCCACTCTCCGCGTTCCGTGCCTAGGAAACCCCGGCTTTACAGCTGCTGTTGAACAGCTGGTCGACATAAAATGCAATATTGATTAAAATATTGATGAATTAGAGTGCAAGATACCTTTTCCCTTACTTTTGAGTAATAAGCCGTAATTAAACAAACCCCTTTTGTATTGTATTTATTTTAAAGTAGAAGTATTCAACACCTAACAAATTTCTACAGATAGATGATGAAATTGTAGAACAAATAAGTTATTACAAGCCATTGACAACAATAACTATCATTGTTCACATAACAATTATTTTTATGAAAATATATATTTTTATATAACTCTAATGTTATATATTTGAACTATTATCCACATTAAAAGTTTATAATACATAACGATACATAGATAGATTCGAGGGATGTTTTTGTTTAAGGAAGGGCCGTTTGTGCATATAGCTCCGTAGTTCGAACGGCACCCTGCTTTTTCGCATTTTTTTTTTGTGAACGCGAACTGCAAAGCTATGTGCACGCACGGCACCGTTACTTAAAATACCCTCTTAGAATATTTTTACTAAGATACTTGTTAAGATTTTATTGAACATTCCAATTTCTCCTTTTGATCTCAAATGAATCTCAAAATTTTCATTTCCCGCTGTTTTTACTAATTTATTCAAGTATATTTCTATTATTTTTGTCGAAAATAATAAATGTGCAACTTTTTTAACAATCAGTTTATATTAGTAAGAGTAGTAGCATTTTACCGTGTTTTAGATGTTATAATCTACTAATAATTGTGTAATATTGAAAAGTAATTCAAACATGCAATACGTTTGTTGTTTAGTCGATTTTTAATTAGTGAAACATCATTAATATGGTTTGATAATTTTTAAATACCTTTGTAAAATGTCTTAATCTTAGACTTAATACACTCACATACACAATATAAAAAAATACAGAAAGCACCAGTGGCATTTTGTTACTTTCTTCTAGAGCTTAAGTAACAGCTCTACAACAAAATCATGGAACTAGATTTCTGTAGTTGACTGTATAGTGACATTTTTAAAGGCAAATTTTGAAACGGTTGCAAAACAATAATTTCATAAGACCTTATTTTTTGTTGGTAGTATGATGGTAGAAAATTTTCTCAGGAAACCTTTAAAAAATATCTATAGCAATTGTTGTACAAAGAATTTAAGTAGCACTTTCATCTGAAAAGCAATATACTAATGAGACTAACTAATGGTAACAAACGAGATATAAAATCAATGAAAACTGTTCAAATTAGAAATGTCAACAAAGGTTTGTAAATATTAGGGTCTAGTAATGACACTAAAACGTTCCAAAAAGGAAATCTAATGAAGTCCCAATAGGAACATGCAAAACTCTTTATTTTTATCAATTACAAGATTGTTCTTAGTTGAATGACGAAATGCCACTAATAGCACACATCACACATTCATAAAACATTTACTAGTGAATCCAATTTTGTGATAAAATCTCAACGATACCTTTTTAATAGGGATGCACAGTAATTTATGTTAAATAAAAGGTTTTGTAAACATTTAGTAACTTCTTTTATAGTTTTTATAATGTAAAAGTCACATTCAGAATATACCAGAATTAACTTTTATTTGATGTTGGTTTAGAAGATTAGTGGAAATCACTAATTATTAGATTTTTTAAATGGAAATTTATGAACTACCATGCACCGAACTACCAAAAATAGCAATAAAATGTTTTGTTATTAATATCACAATGAGTACAAGAAAATTATTAAGCAATCATTCTTATGAACCTTAGTTATAGTTTCATGTACCTACTTTTATTGTTTTGTGCCAGCACATTTTGTAAAGCACGTTTACCTGTAAATAATAAATGTATGAGTAATTTTGATTTTGAATTTTGATTCTCATTTCCTATTGCTGAGCAGTTTTAAAACCTGATGTTTTGCATTGAAATATTTTTAGACATTTATAGTTTTTGAATACATTTTTAATTAGTTACTGTATTTTAAGGTTATTTATTGCCTAAACACATCAGAAACCAGTTTTACAGAACTAACACATTTTTGGAAAAATTAAATTTTTCTCTGGTTAAATTCATACGTGGATAAACTCGTGTTTTAATGTGTCGGTATTACTAATATTTATAACAAAAAATAAAATATGAATTATGAACATATTTAATTTGAAAAATCATAACTTGAGACTGACAATCTCATGTGTCATGTTATAATAACCAAAAGAGACATTAAGAAGGATTTAATTAATGACACAAGTGAGAATGAAGTGAATCAAAGATAAGTTAATTTTTCAAAAACTTGTTTGTGAAACTCTAAGGTGGTTATAATAATATATTACTATTTATTAGCACTAATTACGTCTTTCATACTGATAAGAGAACAGAATAGAAAATTTATAATATCGAATTGTAATAACAATCAACAAGAAATTGGTGTATAACTGTGCATTAAAAAAAGGTAATTTTTAGTTTAACTCATTTAAGTTCTACAATTCTAAACAAGAATTGTGATGAAGAGTTAAAGTTTAAATTGAATACTGCATGCGTGCACATGAAGCTGCCCATACTTATTATTAGTCTTACACAACAAAGTTGTCTCATTAATATATAAATGAAATTTTAAGCACGTAGGCCTAATGAAAATGATGCAGGATATTATAGTAAAACATGTAAATCATCAACCTAAGGGATCAAATGGTGAAGAAACGTATATAAGTAAAGACTGAAGTTCATGAGAACAACCAAAAAATAAGGTTTAAACAATAATACTCTTAAAACCATTAAAAAGAAGTATAAAATTCATAACGATGTGTGTTTATCACGTTTTATCTCAAAGCGTCTAACTATTCTGTCCAGGCTCTTTTTAATAGGGGGTTTTTTAGGGGGTTCGGTACGGCCTATCTATATAATGCTATTTTGCCAAACTTTGTGCACCTTTTTCTCTGGAACCACTTGGCTTATCATGAAAAAAATTTAGGACATTATTATATGGACCTTTCTCAACAAATGGAGCGAAACAAATTATTTTTAAGTTGGAAAACTTTTTTTTTACATTAATTACAAAAAGGTCAATTTTTGGAAAAATTATTTTTAATTTAATTTTTTTCCAGAGAATTTTATACATATTTTTAAAAAGTCTTCCGCTTAAAATGTGTATACTGGTCTAAAGTATAACTGTATTTTTTTCCATCCTAATCCGATCAGTGGTTCTTCAGAAAAAGGTACATAAGCGAAAAAAGTAACATTTCGGGAAATCACAATTAAACACCATGTATGCATTGAGTGAGTGAGTTCACCGAACTGTGACCTACGTTAGTGTAGTCCTGCTCCATAACTGGGATTATCAGGATCTTCCAAGTCTTCTTACTGATCACTGATCCCCTTAAAATTTTATATCATGCCACTATAAGGAAAGTGGTCAAAAGTTTAAATTTATCTTGTAACAGTTACACTGTAACAAGACAGCCACTGTAACAGTTACAGTGACTTTAGTTGAGATGCGTTCTTACAGTTACTGTGAAAACCACAAGAGGGCAAACTAAGGCTACAGCTTAAATCTATTATTATTGAAAGGATTAAACCGATAATGCAAAACAATAATGTTCACTTTGTGTTACAATCAATCTTTGAGCATATTTTTGTAGCAATAAGAAATATTGATAACTGATAGAAATTCAAATAAATAAAAAAATAAGTTATTAGGTTCATTTATTCTTTGAAAGGCATTGATATAAAACGAATTATTAAATAAAAATCATCCATAAAAGAACTCGACTGAGGTGGATTCTTCTTCCAGAAATGGAGTTTAGTAAGTCATTAACTATCTTTTACCGAAGCACATATTTCATTAGTTGTAGAAAATGCATGTGTTTGCTATGGAGAATGGTAGCACTTTGCACAATATTATTTTATGAATACAATCATTGATTGATATTGCAACATGTTTTTAATTATTGTAGGTCAAGAAATTGCTTATGTTTAGTTTGTGTGCTTGAGGACATCATTTAGTTAAAAATGATCAGCATATTTTTTACTGTCAATTTTTATTGCATCTACAAGGATGAATTTTAAATATTTTACGAGTGCAGTATATTAACGTCACTACATTGAATACTAATTTATAATGTTGTAAAATTGAGTACCTCCAAAATATTTATGTGTTTTAGAAATATCTTGATGCTCTTGGTTGAATAATGAAATTAGCCTATTATAAGCCTATCATCACTGTAGGAACAAATAATTTTTACTAAGGAAAGGTTTTACAGATGTTTAAGGTACCATTTATGGTACAATATTTTATGTATACACTTAGAAATAGTGTAACCAACGGTTTCTAAGAAAATCGTGTATTTATGAGAAGTTACCACTATAAGTGTATCAACAGTTCTTATAGGGATTTCAATATGCGAGCTTCTAACAGCTTTAATTAGTTAATTAACCACTATTCAATCCATATTAGTCAACCATATTTTGAAAACAGGATCTATCAATAAAATAACTAGATTCAAAACACATATTCGTGAGTGAAAAGTGAATCTCACCTTACCCATAAACTTTCCTTAATTATGAAACTTTTTCTATAGTTGAATATTATAGTAGGTTTATTTTTAAGCTCGGCTCATATTTTTCACATCAATGTTGTCTAACTCTTTTGCAAAAACATTGTCTGCACTTAGTTAAAATCATCGAGGTAGGTTAAAATTTATACAAGGAACAAAAAAGAAGACACTATACTTTTTCAAGAGGAGAACCTTGTCTAAAGCCTAACAGATTAGTGCTGTATACAAGAGGTTAAGTTACCTTGATTCTGTCCAAAGTAATCCTCAAGTCGTCATTAGTGCGACCGGTTTCGATGTCTATGGTATCATTGTCAAGCTGAACGTAAAAATCGCTCAGGAGGTCGTCATGAGTCTTGCTAAACACGCAACACATAACACGTACACAAACAAAAAACGATAAAATGCATGGCCACACAACTAATTTACAACACGGCGGCGGGTACACGGTGTAGGTCTAGACTGACGCCGTGTCTTCCTCTCCCCACCTTCCCCCTCGAGTTATCAGCTGTTGATAATACAAGATGAAGATGAGTGCTGTCTTTCAATCGTTCTAAACGAGCCACCGGAAGACTGCCCCCCGGACAACTACCCCCCAAGCAGGTTCCTACGTCATGTTGACGTCAGAGATCGGGGGGAGGGCAGTTTTCCAGTCATGGACACTCAAGTTTCGTTGTCAAACTGTTCTAATCTAACCTAACCTTATAACCAAACTTGCTGTAACATTTCAAAATTCTGTTTGATATTCCACACATGCATTTTCTGTTACCAAACAGAATTACTCGAATTACAATTACAATGACAATTATTATGTATGAAATGAACTTGAATACATAGCATAACATTTTGCTACGGGGGGTAGTATTCCAGTCACGGAAACGGATCCCATATTGGTTAGTTATCAGATTTTCGTTACTTACGTTTCACCTGGGGGGTGGTTTTCCAGGGGGGGGGGTAGTATTCCACATCCCCTTCTGAATGATGATCCATAACTCTCCTGAAATTCTGTGATGTTGACAACTCTTGCCTGGGCCTTTTTGGATTCCTATACTTCTTAAGATGCTCAAACTTCATTCAGAGTCCTGTAAAATCACAAATATAAGAGTTTATTTTGTGCCTTAGTGTGCATATGTATGAGTTGAAATACCAATGCACATTAAGTACATAAGGCACACGATTATTGAATGCAAACAGAAAAAAACTACCTTTAGTAGGAAAATTATGTAAGGCTATCTTGTAAAATATCTAGTTTTTTCTGCTATAGGAAAATACGTGATGTACACGCATTTGAACTTTTTTGACAAATAGGCGATTACGTTAGTTTTTTGTGTAAAACTACTTCATGTCTAAGCATAATTAAATATGAGCTTAGACACATAAAATATACAAGCACTATATATACAGCACACACACAGCACTACTTATGAATGCTTTATTTCTGCTCATGAAATGCTAATATTCTTTTGGGTAAAGAGTTAATTTAATTTTAATTCCTGGGCTAACTTCATTCAGTATAAACACTGACAATATTTTCTATACAAGTAAACAGAGGTAATGAAACAGGGATAAACAAAACATAATGTAGCAAAAGATTACGGGGAAAATACATGCATTATATCAAAGTATCAACCAATTTACAACATATCAAATCCAAGTAATTGAAATTAATATAACTAAAACAAATAAAAGATTACAAAATTAATCATATTGCTCAGTCTATTTTGCATAGATGTAATCTATAATTGATTCCAGTGAGTTTTAGGGGTTGTTGTCTCTGGTGTTTAAAGTCAACAGTAAAGATTTTAGTAAAAACCTTTAAAAGTCAGATCAGTACGATGATGATTAGTAGGTGTCAAACTGCTACGGGAAAACTAAAACAAACTCACAAACAAAAACAAAAGCTCGTCTATTTTTTACCAAACAAACTTCTACAAACTGCAGAATTATAATTCATTAACTAAACTCAACCTAAAGACTTGTATAGTGTTTTTCATGTCAGTGTATGAATAACTATATGATATATAAATTAATCCTGTATAAATAGCAGATTTGTTATTCATAGAATACACGAAACCTAAACCCTAACTTACACCACTTTTACTGCACACATTTTAGCTTAGATTAAGACTTTTTTAGACGATAAATAGATTATTACAATAATCTAGGTTATACAATTTTAGTAGGTAACTTACTAGCAGTTCTGAAATTAGTAGTGACTGTGCTCAATTATTCCCATGACAGACTTACCGCTCTTTTAAAAAGCCTTTCTGAACACTTACATAAGCCATCATTACCATCATTATTTTTTAAACTCAAAACTATTTTGTTTTTACACAAAACTATTTTCTATTGAATAACGGAATTAAGTAATGAATTGACATTTCGTACATGTATTATTAATGCAAAGACCTGTTTCAAGAATAAATATTATTTTTTTATAATTCTTAGTTTTAAAATGGCGGGCGTTTAAAATCTTAAAACTTAAATAACATGAAAGTTACAGAGGTAAACAAAACTACTTATGCTATGTTTTATTTAGACAATCTTATAACAAAGCTAACTATACCAAATTTAAGAAAATTGGTTCACAAATATGGAAGAAAATTTACTTTTAAGATACTGAGTATAAACAAATATCTGCGATTATTAAGTCATAAATGCTAGTTAGCTAAAACAATCAGCTGTTATAATATTGTTAGTTATCTAATGAGGGAATAGTTATTTGTGTAACTAGTGGGTGAAGTGGCACTTTGCTGCACACAAAAGAAATGTTTACGCACTAGCCGTAGGGCGAGTGTGGAAAGCTTCTCGAATGCAGCAAAGGCAGTTTGCACTCGCGTTACACATTATATTTTTCCTACAGTTGCTATAAAGCAAATAAATAATTTGTCTTTCAAACACTGTACAACACGTTTTTATGTTAGGTTAAATCCAAACATTAAACAAAATGGAAAACGCTGCACCAGCTGATCGAAGTCGTAATATCTTCAAGTGTTGCCAACTTAATTTCAAGCGTACACGTATTGCGTGCCTAATTAAAGCACGCTGTTTAGTGTTGTTTGGTTGGAATACTGGTGTGCGGCAAACAAAAAAACTGTGTGGCAAAAGTAAGTAGATGCAGCAATTCTCAACTTTCTGTGCCATAATCAGTGCAAGGAAGGCCACTTTGTTAGGTGACTGAAGGAAAAATATTGTTATACACAGTTACAATCAAATTGTCGAAATAAGACATTGCCACAACAGTTATGTTTGCATAATTAGTTTTTATGTTATTTGAGTTTAAAATATTAAATAGTAGACATTTTGAAACTAACCATTATAAAAAATCATTCTTTTTCTTAAAATAGTTCTTTATGTTTTTAATACATGTATATGTACCAAATTTTTATTCACTACAACAAGGCGTTAAAAATAAAAATAGTTATGTGAAACAAAATTGCGGCTGTACGGATGATAACCTTTTGGAGAGTTTTGGAAATTATTTTAATTTGCCTTTGGTGCAGAATTTTTTTCTTAAAACGTCAGTACATTGTTCAGGGATACCCTGTGTATAGTAGTACTTGTGAACACCTGAAATAAAATAATAATTAGTAAAAATGAAAGGAAAGAGAGTAGTTCACAACGAATTACAGATCCCAAAATGCCATTATTTTTTTTCTATTCCTGATGGAAAATGTCCAAAATTATCCCTAAATAACGAATGTGATATTTTTGAAAAACTGACGATAGAATAATGGTTTTGGAATGTGTATACATAATAACTGAAATGTACATATAGAACTAAATACATTGGCAGAATGCAATCTAGATTATTTCACAAGCCTGATTTTTACGTTTAAAAAATACAAACAAAAACACTCTATAAAAACCCAGCAGAGAAGAGTCATCAATCAGGTCAAGACAAGGTATCATCAGAGAGCTTACACAATGTACTTCAAGACTCAACTGATGGTATGGTTATCACCTTGTCTGTGTTGTCTTACTTAACCATGATCTACACTATATATACAGTTTACATATAACACTCATTCAATCAAATCGTGTGTTTTTCATTTTATTTTTCAGGCTTCAGTTAAATTGGTTTATGAGTTGAGAACATAAATTTGTCATATCTAGTAACCTCTACACGTATATATTACATTGGGGTTACAATATGAAATAAATCAAAATAACTTGGGCTTTTACAGAGCAGTTCTAGACATACATATTAAATAACAAAACTTTTCCGAGTGTAAATTTACCTTCTACTTTTGTAAGATCCATATTTATTCTTCGAAAGCAGTGGGCAAAAGTTCAATTAACATGTAATTTTTCAGATTGAAGATCAAAAACTTGAGGTTAAAGCTCAGAGTAAGATTGGATCTCTTGATAACGTAAAGCACAAACCAGGAGGTGGGGATAGAAAGATCTTCGATGACAAGGAGTACCTTCGCCAGATGAGTGGATGCACCAGCAGGGCGGCCAGTGAGGGAATTCCATCAGGAACTCAGGTAAAAAAGCGTAATTGGGCTAGCTCGGGAAATCTCAATTATCTAGATCCTAATTTAAGTTCTAGCAATACTATTCTAAAGGCCTCATCAGAGAATTCCATTGCTACTCCCAAAGAGGATTACTATTCTAAGTCATTTCTCTCAGGAAATAAATCCTCATCCTTAAATTCTATAAGAAATATGAGTCATCTTGACGATGAATCACTCATTGAAATTGGCAAAACTGATATTAGCAGTGGGAAGAAATCTCAAAATAATGAATTTTCAGACATTAAAACTGTTCACCAAATAGATAGTGTTGATGGTAAAATCTCATTAAACTTAGTTGAAGTAAAGTCCCCTTCTTATATTGAAGAATCAAAAGACACTTCATCTGAAATGGAGTTTAATCTTGAGCGAGTAAAAGAACCTTCTTTTGAAAATTTGAGTGACTATTCTGCTTCCAGTCCTCCTACTAATAACGAATTCTACCAACCCCTTTCTAGTAAAGAATGGGAACTGTCTAATACCTTTCAAAGTGAAGTTAAGTACAATGATGAGCCTGAACTAAATATGATGAATTACTCCAAAGTCATCAGGACAGACACATCAGGAATTGTATTAGACAATAACATCAGTTTAGACAAGTACGGACCATGTGACAGAGAAGTAGTAACAACAATTGATGATCTAAACAATTCTCTTCTGCCGAGGAGAGATAGTGCAACTAATGAAACTTTTCAACAACAAAATTTAATTGCTGATAATACCCTTCAAAAATATAATCAAGCATTAAGTAATGAAGTTCTCTATGAAAAGGGTGAGACGATTGATGAAATGTTGTCAAGGAAGAATATTTTAACTGATCCTACATCTGACAGTGACCATGAAGTATATGATGTGAAGTTGGAATCAGATCCTTCGTCAAAGACTACAATGCAAGAAAGAGACATTGATACTAATAAAATAATGCCAAGAAGTGGGTTTGAACCCTCAACCATGGAGTTGGTAAATGACTACACTGTAAATAACCATGAAATACGTGATGAAAAGATACCAAAAGATCATCCAACAAAAACAGTAACAGAAGAAAATGATCACGAATACTACAATGAGCTTTCAGAAAAAGATTTTCCTAAAGGCTTTGTAACCTCAGGTAGCGATCATGATACTTACGTTGTCGAGTCAGATAAAGATTCTCGTGGGTATTTTTTAATGTTAAGTAGCGAAAATGAAACATATACTGAAGATTCTAGAAATAATCTACCTCCAAATGCGATAACATCAGAGAGTGACCATGAAACTTACACTATAAAATTAAGAAATAATGTTCCTCCAAACTCAACAGCACCAAGTAATGATCATGAAAAGTTTACCCTAAAAGCAGTAAGGGATTCCGAACCAATGGCTGAGATATCAGGCAGTTATCATACAACAAACACTGTAAGGTCACCAAAGGTATTTACTGCAGATTCCATACAGTCAGCAAATGGATATGTCACTAATGATGTAGGCCTACGGTCACAAAACAGTCCTCCTGAAAATGCCATATCAATAAAATATGATCGTGGAACTTATACTGCAAGGTCAAGATACAATTTTCATGAAAATGCTGCATCACGAAGTGATAATAAACATGACAATGTTGAGTTAGTACAAGGTTTTCCTAAAAACATCATTAATACTAGTCATTACAATGATATGAAGTTACAAAACTATTCTCCAGAAAATTCCATTGTATCAGAAAGTGATCATGACACTTACACGATAGAGTCAAGAAATGCCTTCTCAAAAGATTCTATATCATCAGAAAGTAATCATAGAACATTCAGCGGAATGTCTGCCAATAACATTGTGGCAAAGAACGCAATTTCTGGAATCAACCATGTAATCAGTATTGCAGATTCCTCTGACTCTTTAAACTACAATCATGGTTTAAACAAAAGCAATGTTAGTACAAAAGTAATCAACCCTAAAAACAAAGCAAAACATCACAATAATCATACAAAAATCGATGAACATAGATCTCGAAAGTCCTTATATAAAAATTATATAAGCTTAAATGGTACCAAAGAAGATCCTGATAAAAATCTTGTTGATAATGACAAAAAAATAAATCAGCTAAACAAAATTGGTACTAAACGTGTCTGCAAGAGGAAATTGCACCGTAAATTATGTAAAGGTAATCAGTTAAATGGTAAACACTTCAGCGATGGTTTGGATTCTTTTGAATCCAATACATCTGAACCTCACGCACAGTTAACAGATGAAGATATGTTAAGTTCTGAGGAACTAACAAAAATAAATGTTTCTAAATCAAATATTTCAAATACCCTTGTGAAAAGTGAGGGTTTTGAGGAAATTAAAAGTGATATCATGTCAGAAGGTGTTACAGATGATTTTTGCAGCACACAAAATGAAAAATCATCAAAATTATGTGAAATAGTAACACCTCATAATGAAACTGAAGAGAAGAAAATAAAATGCTTAACAAATGATAACACTGTCAATCCTCACAGCAATATTATATTGGGAATCAGTAATAATCGCATTGACAAAAACCACCCAGGCAGGCAAGAAATAGAGAGAGATTCTAATAGTAATTCTTCCACTGCTTTTTTGGACCAAGCAGTAAAAACGGTAGAAAATAGTAAACAAGCTCAAAATGTTTCAAATCACTCAGGTCAATTCAAAAATACTCCTCAAAATTCCAAAAAACATAACAATGAACAAAAAATGTTTGGAAGCGAAATAAGTGTTAAAGGGCTGTTACAGGGAAACTGGTCCTTGACTAATCACTCACAAATTGCGTCTGAGAAACCTGAAGGGGCAGTTTACCAATATTCAATAGATGGTAAAAAAAAGTATTATGAGGATGAAATAAATGGATGTCCTACTAACCACTCTTCTATGGAAGCCCAGGAAAGGATGATCTTCAATGGGAGAAAATTTTTTGACAAATTTGATTTGTGTAAAACCCCAATCATAGTTCCTCTTGGGTCATCATCCTTGGTTCTGTATCAGGATCAACATGGTAAAGAGGTCCTACAGATCTTAAAAAAGGGAAATAAATAGACACATTAAACTAAACAAAATTACAAGACAGGTCCCCTCGTTTTTAGTTTTTGAACTGAGAAACACAGGTAACAAGTTCAATAGACCCTTAAAAATATAGATTCAAACCTTTACAAACATACCTCGTAAATCTAAAATAAAATTTACACTTTTATACATAAATAAAAAAAACATATGCACACTATCAACTGTATTGAACAGTTGGATACAGCACACTTTATCAAATGATATGTGATCGATTGAATAACTTACCGTATATAATTTACAAGCCTAAATATACAGTAATCGGCAATAAATTAAAATATTCCTATAAAAGGAGATTCTAGAGGTAAAAACAAGCTTTTGAATTATTGAGAGAAGACTAAATTAATTAGATCAGTTAAAACTGAATGCAATTTACATTTTTGAGGCTTAAATATTAGGCTAAATCCTAACTTATTTTCAGTTAAGTTAAATACATTTCTAAACACCAGAAACTCTTATCAGAAAGTAAAATTAAGGTATTTTTTCTTATTATACAATAATATTCACCAAGAAATGTTTTTATTATGTTTCACAATTGGTTTGAAGATAAAATTAAAAATTGTAATTATAAATTTAACAGTTCGGGTATTCAGTAGTATAGCTAGGTGAGTATTTTAATGATACCACAATCTGTAGAAACCCATGCAATTGTACCCCTGTTGAAAGTATTTTGATGTGTTATGTCTTGGTTGTACTTTGAACCAGTTCCTGCCCTGATGTAAGGTCAGTTTCAGAGTAGTTTTGTAAAAGTGATAATTACACAATTTGGAGTGTTTCACTTAATAGCAAGCACTGAGTAAAAGAATGGTTTTATAAACGTGCAAATTAAGCAAATAGTTGTCACCAATGCAACTTCAAATCACTTAGACTTTGGCTATGGGCATAGGCTTAGGAAATAGTATTTAAATTACAATTATTTGACAAAAACAAAACACAAGCAGAAATCATTTTAGGTACAATAACTAAACATACTTATCACAATAACTGACCCAAAACTTTTGGAAGGCTAGACAAAGGAAAGGAAAGGAAAGGAAGGAAGGTTTGAAAGAATTCAACTCTAGTTAATAAATTAAATGCTTTAAATAATTAACGATAGTGTAAGCTATTTGAACATTGAATTGTTAACACCTATATCCATATTAAATATATAGAAACAATATTTATTTTCAACTTAAAATTTCAGCTTAAACCTATAGCTCTGTTAAAGTGTATACTACAAGTATACAGAAAAAGTAGGCTCTATAGGTAGAGGAGAAAATATTGATTGTTTTCTACTTATTTTATACATTGATAAACATTTAACACTTTATTGAAACTGAATTGATTTGAGATAGTTTTGCAAAATATAAGATGGTCTGTAAATTAATTTGAAGGAAAATGATGTTTCATTCAAATTTGAAACCATAGAGTGTAACAAATTCAGATTATTTAACCATTGTTATAACTCCTCCCATATAGCAGTAGAATATACCATATTATTGAATGTATTTAATACACATTTTATTTTTTAGATAAGATTTTTCTTATAAACCAACTACAAAACAATCAGCATTTTTATTGTAAATTGTAAGAAAATCCCCCAAAAGTAACTCTCTAGAAGACGAGATGCAATCTCTGATTTTGCTTTACAATTTTAATCGTCAACAGCTTGTGCATTAATTTGTATTTTCTAAGTTCTCAACGTATATTTTGTCAACTCAAACTAAAGCCAATAATAAAAAGAAAACAACTTACCATTAAAATTACAAAATACTGTTTAGTTTCTTCTAATTGTGTAACCACCCGGTACCAGAAAAATGTTTTAGTTCAGCACAAATTTTGGGTTTTATTTGTTTAATTCACGTATCCTGCTGCATGCGTAGATTCACATACACACAATCTATTCTGTTTTTACACAGTGGCGGTTTAGAATCGATTTAGTTACCTGTAAGATTACATTTCAAATCTTTTGTTCTAAGTGATCCTATCACATATCTTAGAATAACTGAGGAAAGTATTTAACATTACCTAATGCATAAATTTGGAAAAAATTCATATCTAGTCTTTCTTATTCCAGATGAAAAGTACCTATTGTTTATCATACATTTCAATATTCTATATAATTTACTTTGCTCCACATTAACTTTTGAATTTAAATTTTCTAAGATTGATACTGGTTTAATTTGTTAATGTTAATTATTTCAGCTAAAATATAAAGCATTCATCAATAACATGTATCACCTTAAAAATAATATATTAACTGATTAGTTTCCAATATCAAAAGTTCTAGGATGACATAAAAGGGGTAAATAGTGGATCTACCCTTTGTGAAACCCATGTTTCTTGTTGATAATCTATAAAAAAAACCTAGAATTATTTCTATTAACAAAAAAAGGGAACCACCAATTCAAAAAACTTTTCAACATTATATTAGATTATCTTTTTTGTTTTTGTTGTCTGTGTTCTTGAGTAGGATGTTTGTGTGACACTATATAGCATATATGCATTATGCCAGATCGTAGGGAATCTTCAGGGCGTCTTCTTAAGCAATCTTCTTATCACTAAGTACAACTGTAAATAAATTAACATTGAAAAAGCCTTCATGGTGTTAATGAATGGTGTTCTGTTTATGCTGAATATTTACACACATTGAAATATATGGAGTATAGTATTAGTGATAAGAAGATAGCTTATGAAGACCCCCTGAAGATGCCACACAAGCTGATGAAATGCATAGTGTGACACACAAACATGATACTCAAGAACAAAGGTAACAACAAAAATAGGTAATTTCATATAATTCATTTTTTTGAACCTGGAATAGCATCAAATGAATATCAATTTTTTTTGCAAAAATTAAAAATTAGTCACAAGTAAGCCAAATAGGCTTCTGGATGATGACAATTTATTACAACCATTAGTTATTTAGGATCATGTAGACACAGGGTTTGCTATCTCCCATTCTTGATTTGCACCCTAGAGTAGAGTAGCATAGTATATGCTTGATTGCTATCATGCTTGCTTACAGAGTCCTATGCACATGAGCCAATCTCAGACCTCGGTCAACTCCAATTCTCAGTCTCAAGAAGCCAGCTAAACACCTCGTCTCTACATGTTACTCGTCCATTCGTTTAGTCCTCCTCTACCACTAGTGATGTGACAGTTCTAGCCTTGTAACACTTAAACTTGAGTCCTAAACGGACCTGATTTACATTTTAAAATCAAGTAATTGACTTGGCCGTTTATGGGTCTTGAAGCTTATATCCAAGTGAAGCAAGAATTTGGTACTCTATAAAGCAATTTCCTATTCTACGTCCTTACGTTGCTGCTAAATATACTGTAAAACAACATATGAATTCCATGATTTTTAAATTTGAGTTCATGGTATTATAGCCCTTCGATAACTAATATAAATATAAAAATGAACTGTATTTAAACTGCTTTCAATTAGAGTTTGATTTCTCAGGTTAAACTGAGTTTAAATCTGAAGCGCTTTGTATCTTGTGTCAACATACCCTCGACTTGCCACATCACTAGTTCACCATCACTGTTGTGCCTTGTTCACTTTGGTGTCACATTTCAATGAAACTCAATTCACAGTATTGTACAGTATTGTCATTTTGTGTAGCAAGGCCTAAAGGAGGAGCAGAAGTTGACCTTTGAAATTTATGTTCTGGCGTATTAGTGGGGTTAAATTCATTCTAAATGTTTCTACTGACCAGCTTAAACTAGCAATCCACGTACAAGTTCCAGGAGAGACATGCACAGAGCAAAGGAGTTCAACTGAACAAGCTATTTTTTTTTTTTTTTTTTTTTGAGTGATGATTGAGTTTTTTTCATTTGACATAGTAAAATTATAAGTTTTTCACAGGATTTTGTACCCAAAAAGTAAACCTAAAGCACAACTAGTAAAATGAAATTATTTGTTCCCCTCTATTTTTGATAATTTTTTCTAATGTATGTAAACAGTCTGATCGCCAATTATGCAACGACATGAAGTAGTGAAGGCCAACCAACATGCCAATTCCTCGTCTCTAAACTGGATTTGCTCACTAATCTGTATAAAAACAAGTGCAAGTTTTTTGCCTCACTCTACACTTATATGTTGATTTCATTTTAACAAGATCATTTGTAAAAAAAAAAAAAACTGTAATATGCAGGAAGGCTCATAAAGATTGTCGGATTTGGACCATTAGTGGATGTAAGGGAATTATAAATATCGTATAGCAAACTGCATATCGGTCACAATGTCCAGTTCTAGGTAAGTTGTAGAAGATTGGTATAGCAATGAAGCAGTTTTTAGAAGCAAGTTTTAAATTATAGGCTGCATTTTAGAGGGATACAGGCTCTGAAACATTGACACTAATATTGTCAATGTTTTCTTGAGCTACAGTTACGCATTTGAGGTTTGATATTTTCTTTGCTGAACCCTTTGTTGGAGAAGGGATTACTCAGCAAAGGACTGATTTGCGATCAGAAATCAGTCTATAATCCCCAACAATCATGAGACCATAAATTGTCTATATGATAATGTAGGATTCCCGTTTCTTTAAACCTAATGCTCCATCTTCCATTTTCTTATCTACAGAGAAGCTGTTAATAGAAGTTAGAGACAACCGTTCATTCTACTTCATTCGTTAGTGGGTTTTCAAATCCAACTATTCTTTTTGCACCATCCTGTACTATTCATTTTAGGTACTCATTGTTCCCCTATGGCCATGTACTTCTGATTGTGATATGTAGATAGATACTCACATACCACTTGATATACCACTCTGATAAAAATATCACAGTTACTTGTATAGACACAAAGTCTTGCTGATGAATTGGTAGTTTTGTTGCAGTCCATCCAGTAAAAAATGTTGTCACAGTCGATGAACCATTTTGGAAAATGGGTTTACTTTTTTTTTTTTTTACCGACACCATGCCCTACAGCTAACATGGGAAACACTAATGTAAAAAAAAAACAAGTTTAGTAAACTAAGCTCAACAAAACACAATTATAATAGAATGTCTATAGTGAATTTCAAACTAAGAAATGTTCTTACACCATAGTAACTACCAATTAGCCTAAAAAATAGGAGGGCTTAAAATGATTTACCTGGTCAAGGTAAAATAAGACAATGCATTTGCAGCCTCACTTCTTTGGTTTTAAGGGGTAGGGTTATCATACAGTGCACAATATTACCTTAAGAATACTTGAACTAAAAAACAAAAATAACACAGGGCACAACAATGGGTAAGGTAGAGATGGGTCCAAGACCACAACATAGCAAATAAGACTTCATATAAATAAGAAGGTTGTTAGTTTAATCTCTATTAATTTTACTTTTGTTAAGCTGTACGTTATTATGCATTAATATATCTGAGTTACCTTGGATGAATCCATCTTTAAAACAGTTTGGATTAATTATGTTTATAAAAAGCATATAAATTTGGAAAACCAATGTATCAGCAAATTTTGATAAGCAGAAGTGTTCTCCCAGTAGTGATCAGTTTAGTGCACGGAGGATTTTGAAAATTTGGGCAAATATTTTTAATTATAAAGTATTTTATTTCTCTTTTAATCATATTTTAGATATGAATAGCAAAGAGAAACTCAGATGAGAGTGTAAATAATTGCTGAGTAGTGGAGTTGTTTAGCACTCCTTTTGTGATGCCAAAGTCACCAGTTCAATCCTGAAATAACACCTTGATGATTTAATAAAACAGGACTTAGCTGTCCTTGATAATTGGGCTTTTGATAAATGATTCTGGCTAAATAAACATCTAATCCAAGTCAGTAATAGAGCTGTATGGATCGTGTCAGTTAGATTGGCAAGCTTACCACCAAGCTTTCGTTATTTTGTACAGTAATCTCAAAGGTAATTGTCGTTAGATTATTTTAATACCACTGGTAGCGAGACTCTCAGTGTTAACGGGAGCCATTCCCTCATCATTCTCACATGCCATCCTAATTGACATGATCTTTGCCTCATTGATTCAATGCTCAACATTCACTCATATTTACCTTAAACTTGAGTGATTTAGTCATGATTTTTTCAGAAAAGGCTAAGGCTGGACAAAATAAAACACCAAATAGTTGTCATGTATCAAATAGAGTGGAAATTTGTTATTAGAATAAATATAATTGGTTTAGTTTTTTGGCTTAATTGATTGAAGAACTATAAAAAAACTAAACAAGCACATATCAAGGTGAGCACAAACCATCTTATGCATCAACTACTATGTTATTTTTAAGGTCACAATTGCTTACAACGATAACTTAAATAAATATAATTCGTTAACAGTATAGTTTCAGTCTTATTCTTCTTTTGCCGGTGATGGAATAAAAAACCATGCTGTTGTTATTGTTGTTTGTTGTTGTAGCTATTAAGAAAGCACCTGTTACAATTTATAACTTTTAAATATCTGTTGAATTAAATTTATATGGAAGAAAAAAATTATAAAAACACAATCTTAAACTGATTAGTTCACATTACTTATACAGGGTGGATGAAAAGTAACTCACACCCCCCTTAACTTTTGAACCTTTTAAGATATTCAAAAAATTTTCTAAATTAACCATCATTATTGTAGCCCCTCATATCTAAGAAGGCTGCTGCAAATGGATTTCAAATATCTCAAATGGTTGAGAAGTTAAGGGGGGGGGGGGGCAAGTTACTTTTCAGCCACCCTGTACATGTAACTATAACTATGTTACTATGTACTTAACTATGTAACTGTGTTATATGTAACTAAAAATTTACTTTATACTCACTTTACACTCTGGTATCAAAAATGTGTGATGAGTTTTCTCATAAACTTTCTTATTTAGATATTTTGCCCAAATTTTCAGACATGGCTTGCCTTATGCCCAAGAGGGTTTGTACTGACTAGGATAAGAGTAGAGTTAGAAAATAAAATGTATTCTTTTACTGTAGGAGCACTCTTTTTACATAAATTGTGTAGTCTCTCACAACACAGGTTTTAAACAGCAAATATTCTAATGCATTGTTAATCTTCCCTTAGTTATATTGTATTGGTAATGAGTTACAATATGTAATGTTATAATTCAGTTTTATTGTAGCAGTAGATTCATTAGCATTGATAGATTTTTCCGTGGATAAAAATGTAGAAAAACGTTGGCATTAAAATTTAAAAAGATTACGAGAGAGTCAGTGGCAATAATTCAATAATTTTGTTTGGCCCAAAAGCAAGGAATACAACACATAACGGTTTAATAAGAGCTGTACTAGTTTTTTTTCATAGATTTGTTATTCTCGTTTGTTAAACCTTTTAAATTAAAATATTTATGTTGAATGCAATTGGATTAGGTTCTTAATTTGGTTTATTTGAAAGATAAAGTCAAAGCTGCAAAACGTGCAACTGACTTTAGAGATTTTTCTGTAACTAAATTTTAAAATATCTAGTTGAGTGGTGTAGTCTTGTTTTATAAAAAAACACTATTTCTGTGGGGTGGATTTCACTTAATATAGCATACTGGTTGATTTCAGGACTAGAATTTTGCAATGTCAAACATAATATACTTGTAATCCTCATGTTTTGTCAAATGCTGAAAAGATTAGCCTATATTTTTGCTGAATTAGGTACTTCATCCTGAATTATTATTTCACATTTATTTTGTTAATTATGAAAATAGCTCATTGTAGGTTAGATATAGTGTACCCAAGTTCATAAGTCATTCACAGTTCTGTTAATAAGTTGTAATTTAAATACTTAACTGGTGAACACACATACTTTTTTATGATTGGTAATATATTACTGTAGTATTAAGGTTTCATTTTTAACATTTATTAAAAAAGGTTATCAATAACAGAATAAAGGGTGGTAAAAATCTTTTTTATCCTATAAAACAACATATATTGCAGTTTTTCTATAATATATAAAGGATGTAGAATAAAACTTACATAGCTGGCTAAGGAGAACCAGTTTATGTATGCACTTTTAAGTCTGTTTACTAGTGAATCTATTTTTCAATTTTATGTAAACTCTTGCAACTTTTATATCAACCCATTTTATTTGTATTATACTGCTCTAGCAGAAACACCACAAATTCTAAATAGGAACTTGGTTGTGAGACTTAAATCTTAGATATGCAAAAAAGATTTCCTCCATTTCTTTGTTTACAACGCATTTGTCTTGTTTTCTTATATTTCTTTGTAAATATGTCTTTAAAAGTTTTTAATGAAAATCCATATTGTGAATTTCTATAGACATATGAAGTAGTTATTACTTAAGTAATCATACAAAATGGGACTACAGTAATTTTTTGTCTTAGAATCCCTAGAAGCCAAAATTGTTTTATATATACATGTCTGGAGATCTAACAATAAAACGAAGATTATTTAAAATGATTTTACAAAACCACCTGATCCAATACTCTTTGATTATTGAGCTTTTTACCTCAAATATATAACATTATATATTTAATTATTCCTTCATTTTTTTTGCATGAAAAGAAAAACATATGCTGATTGGAGTGCTAAACTATTTAGAGTGCTAAATGTCTCAATGAGAAAGACACACTAATTAGAGTAGATTCATAGTTTATGGACAATGAACTTCAGCTAACTTTCTTAAATTTGGTAAATTTATTATTTATTTTATGTTCGGCTTTTAAAAGTTCTCCTCAAAAACACATTGTGTTCTCCTAGTAGCAAGAATCCAAAGTAATCGTTGTGCAAAGTGTTGTTTTTTATCTTTCGAACCTCTATAGTCTAACAACAATATTGTCAGTTTAACAATAACATATTATTAGACTACTATAGGTGGTAAAATTTGGGGGACATTTTAACTACTACAACACTAATCTACCATAAACTAAACAATTCTCAAGAGTGCTCAAACAAATTAATGAGATTGAATTTTTATAAATATCCTAGTTTTTTTTTTATTAGTATACAGTTTAAAAGGTGTGTATTTACAAATATGCTTCACTCCAAAGATGAGTGGGAGTTTGAAAACCTATGTATTATTAATAAGAAGTTGCTGTAAAATACTATTATAATTAGTTGATACATTATTTTTTTGTGTTTAAAAATTTATGAGAGAAAGCTGCTGCAATGTAAATGTTAAGCTTTTTATATAGTTATTGTATAGCTTAGTATAATGAATTTGATTCTTTTTCGCTCAATACATTTTCACTGAGACATTGTAAGTATAGACCAGCTTCACCCTGTACTGTATATTTGTAAATCGTACCCCATTGTTTTATTGTATTGTATTTATTATCTAAATACAAGAATGCTCTTATATCATTATTGCTTTTGTTGTTGGCTTCATGGCCGTAAACCCTTTATGCTTGTGGCTTCCTATTTTATTTCCTTCTGTTATATAGTTTTCAGCACAATATTTTTATTTTCAACTCAAAAACATACATTTACAGGTGATTGTGCTATATTCAATCCAGTTATTGGGTTATTGATTTTATTTGTAAATTTTAATTAAGGCACTGACCCCTTAAGAGGTAAGGTAAAGTTTCGGGAAATTATGCAATGGCACCAGTCCACCAAAACCACTGCAGGCTTGAAAACAAAGTAATATTTACTTTATAATTAAAGAAAATCAAGTTCGGGTGAATTTGACACTGAAATGTATTTTAGAATTTTGGGTGTTTGGTACTGTACCTGTGGGATTGTTTCTGAATTTAAGTTTATCCTTTCGAAACCTTTTGGACCATAAAATAAGGTTTTAAAAAATAAAATAAAAAACAAACAAATAAAAATACACATAAATCCACAGAAAGCCTCATTAACAATTACTTTAAAGCTTTTAAAATTAGGTAATGTATTGGGTGATTTTCATTCAGCTCTGCTTATTTTGTATGTTCAACATATTATAAAGATTGCTGCATAAACTCTTACCCTTCTTATATTTTTATACAGCGCCATTATTTTTTACAAATCATGAGATTTGTCCTACTATAGGTACTACCGGTACCAAGATACAAGGCAGCGAAGAAGAGTTAATTTGTGACTGTCACAACAAGACAATTAACTCAGAATCCATTGTTTTCTCACTGTTTACAAACAATAAAAACCACAACGTCCATTTTTACACACATTATAACTCTCCACAATTTTATTATTGAAATCTATTATCTCACTACTGATAATGAATCCCTCAGACAGGTAACTACTGCAAAATAAGTTTCTACTTATATCCAGTCATTACAGCCATCCTGTCATGAGTTAAAAGGATAAACTGACAAACGGTGAAAGAGCAATTCCCTATCAACATAAAACTCATTAGTTCCCTTTATAAGAGGCTAAAAAGATTTTTTTTGTATTTGTTGACAAAACTACATGTTATTAAAGTAACTAGAAGTTAGTAAAGCCTGTCTAGACAGTACCAAATCAACTTAAGTAAAGCAAAAGTGCACACAGTTTAACAACATAGGTGGAAAATAGCTACATTGGCAACAAACAGATGTTGAATTAAGGCTTCAGTCGATTTTATAATGTGAGCGGTCTGAAACTCTTTATTTTATTTTATTTTCAGAAACTGGGATGAGGAAACCAGAGACAGACTGAATATGTGAGATTCAAATTCTCATATTCAATTAAGATTTTCTTGTGATAAATAATATCAAGTTCTCTCAGTCATTTATCAAACACAATATAAGCATTAGCCACAATTATTCCTCAACTAAACCTTACTAAACAACCCCTATAAAGGTTAAAGAAGAGTACACACAGGTAAAACTTGGGCAACATGTCTTCAAGAACTTCTCTACATAAAATAGTCACAATCGTGAATAACCAGAAGAAGGTTTGAATGTTACTTCTTAGCCTAAACTGAAAAAGTTGATGTTGATACATTGAAATAATGAAAGTGTCAGTTACCAAATTGGTTTTAGAGTGATGTTCAACCTTAGGGTTGGATTACTTATACAGTTCATAGGCTCATAGGCATGATATTGAAATAGGTTGATTTTGCACTCTGGTAGGTTTATGAAATTAGGTAGAATATCCAGATTCTACAAGTGTAAAATACTCTACGGTGATAGTTAAAGTGTATACACTCTATATTGTTGTATTCTCAGGCTTTAAGTGGCCAGTGAGAAAAAACCTTACCAATTGTACGTGGATGTTGAAAAGAGAAATGCCATTTACATCATTAGAGCTTTTAAAAGACTACACTACCTGAGACTACCTTTTTACAGTATTTTTACACTACATTTTTATGGATACAAACGTTTGGCACTTAATTAATTTTTAGTTTCAACCCATTTTCCTTGACTTCCAAAATAATTGTCTTTGAGTACCTACTCATTTAGTTCTACAGCTCATACAAAACGGAAATCTATCCCTGAAATGTACCTAGTTTTAGTCTGGTTTACATAATAAAGTATTCAATTAGTTCATTTTACCTATATAGTCAGATATTTTCATGCATCTTTCAGAATAAACAATAGAAAATAAATCAATACACATGTGCTCATTCATAACAAGTCAGGTTTTTATGACATTTTTAGAACATAGCTAGACATGGGTTGGACTCTTCCTTTGTAAAAAACTAAAAAATACCACAAACAAATTATAAACAAAATACCCCCACCGGATGAACAAATGGTGTTTTTGGCCTCTAGGGTCCTCAAAATAATATATCGGTCTCGGGTCCAGGTCTTACCATGAGTACTACGGTAATAGCTTATTCCCTATATGGGAAATTCGCTAAAAATTTTCTCAGTAACAAAAATAACCAATGCAGAACAAGGGAATTGAGTATTTTAATTCACATTTGTTATTGAATTTCATAACTGAGTCTGTCTAAAGGGACAATTCTTAGATTGTAATAATATATATTTAAAAACGTAAAACTCATATGGATTTATGACATTGTAATTCACTTTCAAAAGAAGAATATTTGAAGAATGTTTGAATCACTGTACACAAATCAAACCCAATAGGTTTTGGGTTCACGTAAATCCCAGGAAAAGGACCAATCGTTGGATTTAATTAGCTTAAATCATATACATATATATATATATATATATGAAACCACTATGTGACATATGGATATCGACCCATCATTAAGGGTACCTAGATATAAGTAGATAGAGGTTTTATGATTTTTATTTTATACCATTAAGTATTAACTCATTTGATTTTTTAAAGCTATAAGTTTGGTTACATAAGTGTGATAATATCCAGAGAGGAAAGAGTGAGGTGTTTAAAAAATGGGATGGTTATATCTTGAGCGTTGACTTACTCTAGCTTAACTTACACATAGTGTAAAGTAGCTACATCAGCGTTACTTACGCGTTGCTTTGGCGTTACTAGCTATGGCTCTGATGGATGGGTTCATTAGTGAAAACTATAGTTTTTCCAAGTGCAGAAATTCAAAGATATAAAATAGCGTCATGCATTATACAAAAACCAATATCTAGCTTACCATTGTAAGCTAACGAAAGTAATCTCATGAAGTAAGATTGTATACTTCGTGAGGTACACTAGATCAACAGTTAAGATTGCTTTCTTAATCTAAGTACTCGACATATTTTATTGGTATTAAATCAATAACCAGCATTTCCTAACACGTGAAAGAATCTAACGGGCCAATATAGGTTTCAATAAAACTGTAGTGGATATAAAAAATATAAAAAAGCATTGTGGTTTAGTTATTCAACAGTCAAATATAACACTTTTATCTATTACATTTATTTAATTGAAGTTTCCTAAACTTAGCTATGCACAGGAAAAGTTATTATTAAAATATAAACATAGGCCTACACGCCTATAGTATTCTACTACAGTAACATTCCTTGGATATTCGAAACAAAATTTTTATCCAAGAACAAAATGCAATTTTATAGCTAACAAGTCAATTTACTGACAACTCAAAATTTAAAGACTATATTAAACATTAAAGATTGGCGACTTGTATTTCTGTAAATTCACCACTTGTAAACAAAGTAGTTTCAGATTTTGATTTGATATTTTTTATTTTGTCCAGCCTTTAAATAACTTGTTGTAAATATAAATATAATGAAAGTCATCCATACCTTTTACTGCAAAGCGATTCTTGTAGTCGTACGGTTCCAGCTTGGACTCTCTGATTTGTGCTCATTTATAACAAGTCAGGTTTATATGACATTTTTATGAAAGTTTTTATACACAACAACACAACAACTGTTTCATAAAAACGTATGTGCTCATAGATTATGAACTTATGTCTAAATAGAGAAAAAGTGACACCTTTCACCCAAACCGGTAGCCTAGAAAGGACTACAAGAATTGCTTGGCAGTAAAAGGTATATAAACTTATATTGAAAATTATTACCGTAACGTTTAATTAAAATCATATCTTGTGTTAGGATGGTTGGAGGAGTGCTAGTGCTTCAAGACGTACATCCAGGGATCAGCAGACATGTGGAGACAGAAGATACCGGTCCGAGTCCCGCCTGGGCCTTCGTACACCAGAACCGAGGATGGGCATGAGTCCTAGAGAACACGAGCACTGCAGTTTGTGGGATAAACACGACCAGGAGACCAAGGCTTTGGTCCAGGAAGAGGAAAGTCCTGAGATAAAAACTCCAGATCTTGTCACACCTGTGAAAGAGACAAGGGCACAGGAAAATACCATAGCAGAGCTCACCAGTGAAGGTAAAGACCTCAACTCTAACCAACCAATCGAAAATATCAACGCAATTGAAGCAAACTTCACTATTACACCCAAACCAGACAATATCTCTACATGCGTGGATAAAGCCGCTAAACAAGAGGGAAAAGAAAATATCGTGATCACAGAACAGAAGAGACAGAACAATGGAGACACCAAAGATACACAAAATAAGCAACATGACAATAAAGGATTAACAGCAGCTACTGTAAGCAAACCTCTGGAAATGGATAAAAACAAAGAACAGGACAGTAAATCACTAAAAACTGCTAAGGAGGATAATTTTAGTGAAATTGCAACAACCGATGTTAATAATGCAAAAGAAATAGCAAATAAGAAAAATGACCCACAAGGATCAGCAACAAATGTAAATAAACCTCAGGAAGTTGAGGAAAAAAGCAAAGTAAAGAATAACACATCACTTGCAGAAGGAATCAAACTCCAGGATAGTTCATCTCATGTGGATAAAAACAAACTGCCGGATAGTACATCTCATGTGGATAAAAGCAAACTGCAGGATAGTACATCTCATGTGGATAAAAGCAAACTGCAGGATAGTACATCTCATGTGGATAAAAGCAAACTGCAGGATAGTACATCTCATGTGGATAAAAGCAAACTGCAGGATAGTACATCTCATGTGGATAAAAGCAAACTGCAGGACAATACGTCTCATGTGGATAAAAGCAAACTGCAGGATAGTACATCGTCTAAAACTGAGAAGGGGGATAAGTTAAGTGAAACTGCAAAAACAGGAAGTGTGAAAAACACCACAGAAATAACAGAGCAAAATCAAAATGTTTACAAGAAACTAGAATCGAAAGAAGATACTGTAAAGGAAATCAAAGAGATTGATTGCAAAGAAGCAGTTGGTAACATTAATGTTTCAAACTCACCTGACAGTGGTGTTTCTATTTCATCTGGTAATGTAAATAATCAAAACCGCGTAGATGGCAACATGATGCAATCAGATGTAAACACTTTGTTTCCCAAACCAGGAACAAAACAAATGTAGAGTCTTGTAGTTTTATACAAGTAAACTAACTACATTTTCATTTTGAAAGTTTTGCCTTTTGTCAAATAAACATTCCATCTACACATTATGGAGCTTTTTTCAAAGTTTTGTCTATTTTCACAACAAGTTAATGATTTGCATTATCTTTTTACTTATTAACGTTTTACACAAACTGTAAGTCTAGAACAGTAGTTACTGTTTGTTGTCAAGATAAACTCCAGGAAAACCAATACAGTATTGGTACTATGAAAATGTTTATCTGAATTGTATCTTGTCATGTTTCACTCCTTTTACTCTCATAAAACAATTATTTATACTTACTAAAAAATCATATCAAACGATAACGCGTATACAAATAGATCATGGCTTTCTATCTTAAAAAACACTGATTTGCTTAAGGATATTTTAATTTATATATATTGACAGAAACAAAAATAAAACCGGAATTATTTAACCATTACAGGTTTTGTTGTGTCACTTTCTTAATTGTACACCAACACATAAAAGTATTTTGGAAAACACTCTTGCTTCCAATGTTTATATTTAAATAAATTGATATTTATAGGAAAACTGGTTCTATTATTTTATTTAATAAGTTTAATCTCAACAAATCATGAAAAAGTAGGGAATGGTATTGCAGATTGTACAAATTTTTAAATTTTTTTGCATTACTATACATGGTTCTTCATGTGGCATACTTTGTTTTTTGCAAATCCACCAATCTCGTACATAACATGATTTCATTTAAGATTTATAGATGGTCAGTTTAAGTAAGTTGTTATATTAAGAACTATTACCGTACAGTCCGTACACCATTATTATTGTATGGTGGGTCATGGTGGTTATGAATGTAATATTTTGGTTACACATGCAGCTTTAGCAAAGATGTCCTCCTTGTATTTACCTTAATATTTCATCCCTGAAACGATTTCAACTAAACTTCGGACTACAGCTTAGTTAATCTGACATTTAATAGACATTCAAAGTAAATTCCATTAATTTTCTTAAGAATGTTACCACAGAAACATAAAAAGTCTAGTAATTCTTAAACTTTTTTCAAACATAGCCCATTCAATGAACATGCATCTATTAAGGCCACCTTTCGTCTTTATTTTTAACATATAACTGTTTTAAAGATACAACGAAGGCGGTTTTATAAGTAAGGGTCGGTTTCACATATAAATCTGTAGTTTGCTTCTACGCCGCAACAAGCCTCATCATCAACATTTATTGGCATCATTTTTAAACAGAATAACACAAATTTCAGCTCTGTAGCTGTCATGTAAGCTTCGCTGTGTGTTTTTAAATTTTGTTTAACAATCACATCTCTTCTGTGATGTTTTTTTTTATTACAACTACAAGGAACATATCCGATGCCGACGTTCATCACCAAATGACTGAAGAATATGTCCCTAATGCCATGAGTGAGAGTAAAGTGCGGAAATGCGTTATGGAGTGTAAAAATGCCTATGAAATATTTTTTTTCAACAGTCTTTTTTGAGAAGTCTGGGTAGCAAAAAAAAAAAAACCCTTCCGAAATGAGCATTTTTAAACTCCCTAGCCTATTTCTGAAATTTCCACGCTATCTTTGCATCAGGGTCATAATCTCCAGTCATCTTGCAATAAATGTTGGCATCGAATGTTTCTTGTAAAAAAAAAAAAAAAAAAAACGTATACCTGACCTTACCTCAGACGGGGCGGGAGAATTGATTGTTTAAAAAATTTGTATAACACACAGCGAAGCATACATGACAGCTACAGAGCTTGTTATTCATTGTGACACTTGGTTGGAATATATAATTGATAAAATAGAAGAATTACCTTATACAACCACAGTTGCTGGTATGACAACTAGTTTCGTTCCTTAGAACTTCGTCAGGTCATTGTATGCAACCACATCATCAATGTATTAATACATTGTGGTATGTCTAAAGATTCTTTAAAACACTGTCAGAATCACAATAGTAAAAACTAGTCATGTTGATCAAATTATTAAAATTGAATAAAAAGTGATAAAACTGGTTAAAACTGTAAAGGCTGGCCAGCAATGTCTTATCACTGTCACTGACTAAATAAAACTGACTGAATCATGATGTGTCTTCATCTTCATCTCTCCAGTGCCACCTGTATTTCAGTTTGTTTTGTTCTTCTTATTTAATACTTCTTTGATTTTTAGCTTGTCAATACATGTATCAAATATAGCCTAATATTTGACTGGAAGGAAGTCTGATTTAAAATGTTGAATGGGTCGAGCTTTTTAGCTTTGTAGATGAAAATTTGTGTCATATTAAAAAATATGACATTATTAAATATTGTCGCACATTATTAAAAAATAATTATTAAAAAACAATAATTATTAAAACACATTATTAAACAATATTGTGTCATATTAATACCGTATTAATATGATTTGAAAATTGTTAAAATTCTGTTTTAAAACAGTTTAAACTTGTATTGAAACCATTTTATAGTTGTTATAACATGAGTTTATAATAGTTTTAATACAAGTTTGTAACAATTTTATCACAGTTTTGATACAAGTATTAAATTGTTTCTAAATAAGTTTCATCTGTTTTAAAACTTATTTACCATTAATTTTTAACTCCAATTAATACAAAACTGATGCCAAGTTTTGTCGTATTGATATTAGTTTTCATACAAGTTTAAAACTTGTGTTATAACAATTTTTGGTTCATTTTTCTGCTACTTGGGAAGGGTGGGAAGTAGATAGAAAGGGAGTGGATAACCTATAGAACATAGAACATGTTTTTGGCCTCAGATTTCAATTAGCTCACTTGGACTGGGAACTCGATGAAAATGTAATTTACAGAAACGTAGCTTTATATGCCTATTGGATGGGTTCTGTTTCTTCCAACTTATCCTTTAGTTCTCATTTTAAATAAGCCCGATAAAAAGGGTTGAAACTTCAGGAGTACAATACTTGTTTGATAAATTTATGCACTAAAATCATATTTTCTCGATATTTGCATATTTATTTTCATTCATTATCTTTATTCAATTATTTGTATACCCAGTTTCAAAAACCAATACCAATTCAATATTTACCTTGCTGTTTGATTAGCTGAGTTCTTGATTTTAGTTTTAGGCCTGTGTGATTTTGCTGCGTGCTGCAGCATCTTCTTACTCTTTTAACTGGACACCTAACTAACTCTAGAAATATACATAAACCTTAACTGATTTAAGTGTTTATAAAAGGGTGTTTTTTGTAATATGGACCGTTTGTGCGTATACGTCCCAACGAGGCTCCTTCCGGCTTAATGGCAACATTTGTGAACAGAATAGCGCCTTTTGCAGCTCTGCAGCTGACGTATATGCATTATAGTGTGTTAAGAAACTTTTTTAAATTATTGAATCTCCTGCTGCATGCATGATAAGGTCAGTGATGAGTTTATTTGACCACAAGAAACATATCCGATGCCGACATTCACTAGTTGACTGAAACGTGTAAGTCCTAATGCAATGAGTGAGAGCAAAGTGTGGAAATGGGTTAGGAAGTGTATAAATGGTAGTGAAAACTCCTCTGTGGTCTATGTGAGAAGTCTGCGTACCTTCCAAAATGGTAATTTTAAGAGTCCTTGGAGGCTAGCAGCCATCTTGGATAGTTTCAAACAGCTGCTGAAGAGTTATTTATAGTCCAAAAATATTTTTTCAAAGACCAAAGTGATTATAATTTAAATATCTAGTATACTGTGAGATTAGAAATGCTCTTTGCAGTTTTGAATTGTATTATTGAAATGTATCTCTATAATTGCATTAAGACCATATACTTTTGTCATATGGCAATGAATGTTCTCCAGCCGATATGTTTCTTACAGTCAAAAAAGATATCACTGACCTTATCTGGTATGCAGTAGAAGATTTAATAATTTTAAACATTTTCTAGACACACAGCAAAGTGTATAAGGTAGCTAAAGAGCTTCAAATGGCGCCGTTATGCTCACAAATGATGGTAGTGAGCAGCGAGGAGCCTCGTGGCAGCGTACAGGTGAGCTAAGAAACTATATATCCACAAACAGCCCTTACTTAAAAAACTACTCTCATATTAATATCTTTAAAGATCATAAATAAATTGATAATTTTTTTATCTGATTTATGGGAAAAAGGTTATGATCCAGCCCTTATTGACAGAATGTATAATAAACGCATGGCAAAACACACATCACCTAATTTATCACAATTAGAATCAAACAGGTATTAAAAGAAAACTGAACACATTATCAAGAAAACTTTTAAAAAACAAAATGTTACAACATCCTTCAGATCAGAAAACAATTAGCAGAAACTATTAAGCAATACGAATAAACCCAACAACATAAATAAATACAAAGGTTCGGGTGTATACCAACTTAATTGTAATGATTGTAACGCATTTTATATAGGACAGACGGGCAGATCTTTTGAACTGAGATTTAAAGAGCATGTTAAAGAGCTTGGGAATATCAGTAGAACGCCAGGAACAAATATTAAATCCAAATATGCGGAGCACTTAAGTGAACAGGGGCACACTTATACAAATATAAGTAGTCACTTGGAAATCTTAGCGAGGGAAAAGAAAGGACAGCGGCTTGACAGACTAGGGGAAATGGCAATATACAAGCTAAATAAAAATATTGTAAATGAAAAATTCATTCAGACGCCAATCCTATATATGATACCATTATTCGACTGACAGATAATGCAAGAAGGAGTGAGTGACGTCATGGTTCAAAGTCCAAAGTAGGGTGCTTGGACAAGTCAGTGCCGCCGCAGTCCCGAGCCCGTTCAGCCGTGCGCACGGTGATAGTTTTCCTAAATGTTTTCGTCAGTGTCGTGTTTTTGTGTTTTTATGTTTACGTCAGACTATGTTTCTCAATGTAAAATATTTGACGCGGTTGCTACAACAACAACGCAACTAAGTATGGAATAACCTAGTGCAACAGCAGAGCAGAAGATGACCTAAAGGTCGAAACGTGCGTCCTCCATAGATATACTGGATTGATTGACGTAAGTTGTAATTATTAATTAAAATGTTAACATTGTTTTAAATTGGAGTGCCCACACCAAGGAAACAGTCTAGGGACAGTCGCGCAACTGTTGCAACCGATGATCCCGGACCCAATTTGCCAGCGACTGCTCTGTGACTCAATTGTTGCGGGACTGTCGCTCCAGGTTTGGTATCCATTGAAACAAGTGTAGATGCGCACACATGCGACTAAATTGTTGCTGTGTCGCTCAGTCTCACCCCAGGACTTCAACTACTCGTGGCCTAGAACTGTCACTAGTGTTTGCTCTCTTGTCGTGTGAAGTTTTTAGAAAATTACAAGTATGAGTGTGCGTGATGAGGATGTCAAACAATTAATTGATGAAGTTGAGAAGAGGTCGCCTTTATATTTAAAGTCATTGAAAGACTATTCGGATATTAATTTAAAGAAGAAGTTGTGGGATGAAGTGTCCTTGGCAGTTAACCAAGATTGGAACAATCTAATACAAGAGGATAAAATCAAACAGGGTAAGTAAATATTAAAAACTGTTGCTACATTATACATTCGGAACGCTGTACAAATGTATGTCCAACACTTCTCAATACTAGATTCTTGACTAAAAAGTTGCCTGTGTGCGCACTCCAGCTCAACTGTCGCTAGACTTCAGAGTCTCCGAGTGGGTTGCGCAACAGTCCCCCGATTAGTCGGGCAACTGTTGCGCGACTCAAAATCGCCTGTGTGCGCCTGGCCTTAGTAACACATGTTTAGGAATGAAAAAATCATCGATATCAAAACATGTCAATTTTATTGAGTAAAAAGTACATTTTGTACCACATTGGAATCTGACAGTAAATGCAATTCAGTTATTCACTAAGTATTAAATATTAAATGTACATTCCCTCGCTAGTCATAATCACTACAAATATTAGTAACAACAGAATAGTTTAGTATCACAAGCTAGTACATAATACTGACAAAAATCTTTCCTACCAAGCAAACAGATTGCAGAAAAGAAGTCAGGAATAACACTGCTACTGTAAGATATACAAGTATCTTATCCGTCAATAAATATAGTAAGACATAGTGATATAACAGCATCAAATAAATACCTTCAATTGCAGTCAACTAGTCGGAGATATATAAAACTATACTAAAACCTTAAATGCGATTGATTCTAAAAATAAGATTTTTATCCTAAAAAGGATATTAAGACATGATTTATGTCTTTTGCAGATTTCGATAAAAACTATTTTTAAAAAGGGATCGCCCTAACTCTAATTATTATACGACGCTCGGTGTTACAGTCTAATTGGCCTAATATTCATTGTATAAAATGGTATACTATTTACAAAAATATTCTCTTAAAAAAATAGTCAAGTAAAATTTGATTAAAATTACAGCCATCTTAGATTATTATATTTCTGTGCCGAGCCAAGAGACGATTTCAAGTACCACTTTTGTACCCGTCTGTTTCAACATTGACACGGCCTTGGAGTGCTCTACCTTCTCTAATGACTGTCCATCCACTGAGAGAAGACGATCTCCACATCTGTGAACAGACATAACATTTGTATAAGATAAACCTGAACTAGGGTTCTTCCAGGAAGACAACAGTATAGTGGTTTCTTCCTAGTTGGGCCAATTTGTAAAAACTTATATTCATACATAAATGTTCAATATCAATACAGTAGTCTGTCGATCATCCAATACACTCGGTAATCAGACATTTCGATGAATAAATCACCAATCAAACAATAATTGTACCAAAAAAGAAAAATTGCAACGGCAGTCTAGACGCTACATCCATCCGGTCGTGACACATCATCCTCACCGATGTTGCCTTTCACTCATTAAAAATAAATTGTACTTTTTTGTTTCCATGTTCGTGTATGAATGCATAACGTGTGTATTGACGACCTTCTGATGAAGTGATTTGACATCCTCTGGACACCCGAAGATGACTTTGTGAGAAGTTGAATCTAGTTGCGTCATAGCAACAACATTTTTGGATTAAAAGAAGCAGGTATTTACACCAAATTTTATATTCAACGTAATCCGGAGGCTAACAACAACAATGAAATTGTACCAAACTGGAATTCAATTCATTCTGTGACAGGACTCTCTTGTATCCTTTCAATCGCTGATCCAGTCAAATAAAAGGTCCTCATAATGAATACTGAAAAGTAAGGATGATTATAATTATATAGAAAAAGTATGTTCATTTTTTTTAAATTATTTATCAATTTAACATAAGTAACTAAATTCCATACATTTAATCTTTGTTCATTTTCAGCAATGCAGGTAGGCCAAATTTAATTTAGAAAATGGATTATACTTAAGGATCAGATATACAAGATACAGCTGTATGCAAGTTGATAAACTAAATCTAATAGTTTGTTTTTTAATAAATATTGTTTTTTTACTTCAATTATGCTTTAACTTGATTAATGTGAACGTCTAATAATAGTCAAAGATTACAACACAGAGTTTAATGAGGATTATCTGTAAATGTAAATCAAGGTCTTCATCAAGCTTCCATCACAAACAAGAAAGCTAGTTGAAATCTAAGACCAACGTTGTGTTCCTTATTTTATTCACTACTATTCTAGTTTCTTTGATAAGTCTGGTTTTAGTAGGCCTACGAATCAAGTCATAATATTAGTTCAAGTCGTTGTTAAAGAAAATTGACGCTCCTACCAAGTAAGAATCAGGTTCTAGTAGTTATGTTGCTGTAGGAAGAGGTCAATCCCTGGTAATCACTGTTGTCAGATAATAGTTGAGTATGCAAAAGTGATTTGTCAAGGAAAATGTGTTCATTAGATATCAATTTTATTTACAAAATTACATAGATTTGATTTTAATTTTAAAATACTAGCTACTTGGGATGTATAAAAAAATAAAATGAAAGCTCAATATAGCAATGAGGGAATCGCGGCACCATCTTCAAATTGAATGCTTTGAATTTTACATCTAGTTCCCTGTAGCCTAAGCAAAACTGCTTGAATTATGGAAAGCTGGCTTTGGATCCTCAACCATCCGATAATTTGGGATTTTACAGCCGGGCCTTCGCTTATTCTCCTCTGAAATGTGTCAAGGAAAATGTGTGTGTATTGGCTTGAGGAATGAATAAAAGCCTGTGCATATCTAGACAAAGGGGCCAGAAAAGGGTCTTCATCAGTTTCCATATCGTGACATTTATTGAATATGCTGAATATGCTTGCTGACCGGTATGTTTCAGACTCCCAGGGCTCGCTGTAGTACTTGATAGTATTATAGAGACTCCACCATTATTTCGATAGTCTTTCTCGCTCAGTCATACCAAGATCCACATGCAAAATTCTCCTGCTTTGTGCAAATGAGACTTGCCCCTGGACTGATTTAAAACACCATCCGTTCATACATACATACAACAAGGGTCCGCTAGCACGATAACTCAAGGAAAAATTATCCGATTTGGATGCAGTTTGGGACAAACAAGTAAACATGCAGTTATTCTAATTAGTTTGCAAACTAGTATGATCTGTCCATGGGAACTGGATTTAATAAAGGGTTATGGGGTTAGAACATCAACCTTTGCAATTTATTTCCAAACCATATTGAGCTTGAGAAAACAAATTATTTAGTACATTGAAGCATCGTTGTTGTGCGGAGTGTGTAATGGTCACAGATAACATTCTAAAAAATTGTAAATTCAATATGCAATTGTTTTAATATTTCAATATGCAATCAGTGATACGTAATAAGATTGATAAATGATACAGGTCCAGTTAAAAATATCTCAATACATAATAAAAGAATGGGTTAAAAAGCTAATCCCTATTAAACTAATACAGGTGCTAAAAGATAGTTCAGAGACTTTATACTTCAGTTTTCGTTAAAATACTATATAAATCTTTGAAATAAAACAGTTTGCAAACTATTGGACGTGTTAAATAAGATATTTATTGATATCTTACCAAGACATATTGACACTTGCTGGTACTTATTATAGATTACATTTATACCTTAAAGAAACACAAATACAAAAAAGAGGAACAGAGTTTCATAGCTGAAATCATTGAGACTACACAAGTGGCGACAATTAAGGAGGATGAAAATGGGTCATTATAACGCTTCTTTCACAAAACATTTACTTCATAAAGAGGGAAGATAACCAACTGGGGCTTGAGTAAATTGAAGATCCTACAACTGTATTGTTTCAGTACGTTTGTATTTTACTTTAAAGAATTAAATTTTATACAAATCTGAAGGAAAAAACATTGAGTTTCATAATTAAAATAAATTTTATTCAATCGGTATTTGTGTTGCAACTGGGAAAAGTGTTTATTTAAAAAGGATTTATTTGGGTTTGATTAAATCTAGCCTACTTTTTCTACGTATTTTCATGTTTTAAGTAGTTAAAAGTTATCATTACTGAAAAATAGTTTAAATAGAAGAGTATGAAGTGCAGTAAATTATACAGATGAATTCAAATTTGCCTTCTTTAGTATTAAAATACTAAAATATTTCTCTTTGAAATACGTGAATTAAAATGCGTCCTCTTAAAATACGTTAAAAAATATATTTTTATATAATGCTTAAATGTATTTCCATGATTATTTCGGCTAAACGTATCTTTCTTTACTAATAAATATGTTCCAATAAAAAGAATAATCAAAATTTAATTTATATTGATTATGTGTTTAACTGGAAACTGTAGAAAAGTTACCTCAGTTTCCCATCCTTAGCAGCAGGAGAGTCCTGGACTACAAAGAGGATGTGAATATGCTGTGCCCCCCGGGTAGGGTCCTCCCCCCCCACGATGCTGAACCCCAAACTGGCCCCCGGGCTACGAAACAGGGTCACTGTCTTGGGGAATTGAAGGCACCTGTAACAAAAAGGGGCTATGAAATATATTATGCTACAAGGCCAGGAAGTATTTGTTTACAATAGGAGCGTGATAGTTCTGAAGCACAGAGTTTCATGCGAGTACTGTAAACACCCTCCCTGAATAAACTTACACTGATGAAATCATCCCATTTATAGACCATCAGTCAATTTTTATTAAAAAAGAAAATAGTGAATAAGCCAGTAACAGAGTATGCTAGTGTATAAAGTTCTTTTTCTACCTTATTCTTTTTGTTACAGAGATAATGTATGTGGCACAGAAGATGCTTTAGTTTACAATAAATCGTTCAGTTCAGTTTGAATTGGTTAAAAAGTCTGTATATTCAACAGAAATTTGAAATTTACATTAGCGCAATCTGTAAGAACGCTTGGTGAATTTATTATGTGTCAGAAGACTTTTACTGAGCCCTTTTGAAAAAGGCTTTCTAGTTTAGAAAGATACCAAAAGCCAGGTGCTTACTGTGGGGTGTGGCAAAATAGAGTTGTTAAGCAAAACATAACTTTTTTGTGTCCTGTTTTTTAAGATTAATAACCTAATATCAACTAAAAAACAATTGGAGCAGAATTCTATAATCATTTAAAACACCCAGTATTGGGACGACTTGTGTCACCTTGGTAGCTTCTGCCAGTAGAGCCAGGAAGGGATGAAGTTGAATGCTCCAAGGGAGGTTTCTGGACCCTCTACCACAGTCATCTCAACACGTGTAGTTTCCACTGTGGCCTTGAGAGTAGCAACAGCCTGTCCATGGGTTAGTCCAACCAAGCTATTGCCGTTCACACCTATTAGGATGTCTCCTTTCTGCAACACAAGTCCAAAGATACATTGTTATTAATTGATTGAGAGACAGCGAAGGCATTGGCATGAATAACACCCCTGCAGCCACCCCCAGGTCCAGGGGGCACCAAGGTCCGACTATCACCGCTCACCGCAATCACGGCTTAAGGTGACGTTGTTTCCACGACCGCGGGAGACGATGATGATATCCTCAAGAGCGAAGAAAATATTCAAGATTTTACCGCAATTATAGAAAAAAATGTCGCCGTTTACGAGACCTCGGGAGACGATGTTAATGTCTTCAAGACTAAAGATCATATTTATTATTTTGCCGCAAACAAAACATATGCGATAATGCAGAAAAAGATATTGTTGTTTCTGCGACCGTGGGAGACGATAATGATGTCTACAAGACCGAAGAAGATATCCAAGATTTTGGCACTATGGTTGGAACAAGGTGACGTTGTTCCCGTGACCGTGGGAGACGTTGATCATGTCTACCTACATATTCAAAATTTGGCTGCGACCACGGAAAGTTATGACAATGTGTCCATGACTGAGGGAGACGATGAAAAAACGTCCATGAGAGTTTATTGACTTTTCCGCAATTACGGCTTTTGCAGAGATAAACGAATAAAACAAAAGTGGTGATGTTTTGGGGGGGGGGGGGGTGCATCTACATGTACTGCGGGATAGCGCCGCTCGATGTACTTACCCTACTGAACGAAGGACTCGTAAAACTGCATGCTACTGGTTCAAATCATTAAAACTGTATAATATCTAGATAAGAATATTTTGAGTGCAGACAAATCATTTGTGTGAAGGTATGCACTTTTGTAAACAATGTAGTTAGTTTACTCAATAGGGTTTCAAACTAGGGCGGCACATACAAAATCAGACAGCCCAGGCTGAAGTTACAAGTAAGCGACCTAACTACTTGCAGCTTCCTTAACAACTTACATCATACATAAACTAACCCAGTGAGGACTGTTAACTCTTGGACTTAAGTGAAACCATGACTGGAATTAGTACTATGCTGAAACCATTTGGTATATATTTTGTGTCTGTCACAAAAAAAGTATATGAAGTATTTTATATTTTAAATAATTATAATTTTTTTTGTGACGGACACAAAATATATACCAAATGGTTTCAGCATAGTACTAATTCCAGTCATGGTTTCACTTAGTATATCACTTATCTTAAGACCATCTGTGATTGGTTGGCATTGAACCCAGACCTTCAGCACAGTAACCACAAGACCTGTTATGCCCCTATTGCCAGGTATGTTTTGAGTAGAGTTGCTAACTATGCCATAGTTATTATTGTTTTTCAATGGAGAATATACCATTTCTATACAGGTTCTGTCTTATAAAGGGTGAAACGAGGTTGGTATTGTAAAACAATGTTATATGTGTTAAACTTCTAAGTATTGGTAACAAAATGGTACCAATTTAGGTTTCCATACCCTCACAGATAGTGGATAAGAGACAAATTAAGATTTTTCAAAATACAATAAAATCCCTAATATACAACCTCGGAATTTCTTTCCTCGGTTTATCTGGTTACTTACTGGGATCCATACAAAAAATATTTTCCATGGCTGTACACGTAGACTCCATGATTTGAGCGTTCTCAAGGTTTATTTGTTTCCTATTCATATAAATTTTTTTAAGGGGTCAATAAATCAATTGAGCTAGTGGATTCCAAAAAGAGACAACTACTAATTATAACCAATCACAAGTTGTTATTAGATAGAAATTATCGTTTGTAGATATTATGTAGGTAGGCAAATAGATGTTTTTTTACAGGAAATTGAATATTAGCCATTCTATAGAAACTCTTATATTTAAGAATAAAACACCAAAGAAACAGTAGGTTTTTATACATCATTTTAAAGGTTAATTACTAAAGAAGCTTATAGTAATATTTGACACTCTCTACAGTCCAGTTAATATTGAAAATAGTTGGCAAAGGTTATTGTGTTTTTCTCAAAAATTACAAATTCAAACTTCCATTGTAGAATAAGGGCTTATAAAGAGGTTTTATCTCAATGACTATGTACTATTGTTGTTGGAAACTGAACGCAGATTCTAGAAATGACAAACAATCCTAAATAAAAACAATGTTTAGTGTACTTTCGGCCATTTTATCAAAGCAAGGCTAACGTTTTTTGAGATAGAACACAACAATAACAAAATAAAAGCGTGTTTTTTAAGTATTAACAGTTTTTACCGGGGACAATAATGTATGAGACAATTCATGTTTACTCATACTCTCATTGACAAGCTGGCTATTATTGACTTTCACTTTGGCTGTGCTATTATTAGTACCAAGGGTTAGTTTACAATACAAAAAGCTGTGCTATTATTAGTACCAAGGGTTAGTTTACAATACAAAAACTATTTTCAAAAATAAATTTTGTAAAAAAAAGTTTCAGCCAATCAATTAAAAAGATAAATGATGAATTAACATGATTAATGTACAATTATATACATTTAACTGTAGAAAAAAAGAATATAATTAAAGATATGAACAGAAAGAAGAAATATCTACCCAAATCTGCTGAGTTTTTCCTACACAGCCGTGGGGATGAATGTTGGCGATGTAGATGGGAATGTCACCTTCATTGCTGCCGAGTCCCCCACCAATTCTCATTCCGAGACTTTCATTGGGCTCCTGCGAATGTATGAATATAAATATATATGATATCATTGGAAGGCGTATCAGATTATACACTTACATTACAGATGACAGATGTGCTTACATTCTGAACAAAATTAGTACTTTGAGACTCAGGATTTAATTATTAATTAAAATTATATTAATTGAATTGAATCATGTTACTATAGTTTTTTCTTAACTCATGAACACAAAAAGAAATCATCAATAATTTAGGAGGGCCTCTTTCTACAAGCTCTGCCACAGATGTACTCCTTATGAGTTGCTCCACAGAGAAGAAAGGTACAGAGGAAACACGCTTATTAGAAAAATTTGCACTTTCAGCTCTGGTATGTTGTGCTAGAAGTATACTTGTGACAAGCAAGGAAGAGCCTGAACGGTGAGCACTGTGAGAAAATTCGTATCAGGGTCTTCTTTCACCGTAAGCGTTGTAGTACATGAAGGCGAGAGGTGTGGTGTTGGACTTTTGCCCTAGACACCACTTAAGTGTGCCATGGACGGTATCCTCTGTTCCTTGCTTCTCTGTGGTTGCTCACATTTTGATCATAAGTATTGTTATTTAATTTGGTCAGCTTTAATCAAATTCTTCTCATTTGATTGTGTTTTTACACAAAGTTAATAAAAAAATTACTGAGGGTTATTTTCTTATTATGAGTATCTTACACATATTTATAAACATTGATAAATCATGTAATTAGGATTTTGTTTATCTGAACTTCACCAGATAATAAGTGAAGCTTCATGGATAACAAACATTACCTTGACGATTGTGATGAACTTGTGTTGTAGTTCCTGTGAGGAGAAGTCTCTGTTGAGGTTGATGGTGGCAGCGTGGTGAGGGGGCATTGGGGCTGGAGGAGTGAGGGAATCACACGAGACAGACTTATGACTCAGAGGAGGGTTGGAGGAGAGGGAGGGAGAGGAATCGGAATCATGGGACTCCGGAGCAGACTTGGTGCGAGAATGAGAGACAGGAAGAGAACTGCGCTTACGAGCCACGACCAGAGTCACCTTCTCTGAGCTCTGAAACATGTAGAGGAATCAGAAACATTACAGGAACTACAATGAGGAATCAAAATCAAAACTTAAATTATAATGAGAAATCAGACACAATATGGAAACAAAAATGAGGAATCAGAAACAATATAGATTGAAAAACGGTTAAGGATAATAGGAAATCAGAAACAAGTAATATGCACGAGTCAGGAGAAACTAGAGACAATACAGAAAAAAATAAGTCAGAAGCAATCCAAATCTAAATACAAGGCAAGAGGGTTACAAGCAGATACAAAAATTGTACATAGGAGTTAAGAGGAACCACAAATAATGTACATAAATAGGTTTGAGACAAGAAAAACTAGAGACCATGGCTATAGATACAAAATAGTAAAAACTTGGGGTTAGGAGACAAAATATATTGTAAAAGAATTACAAAGATTCAAATGAGGAGAAATCAGGAACAAACAGATACAAAATTTACAAACAAATTGGAGTCAAGAAAAACCAAAAATAACATATAAATGGTACTTTCTTCAGAATGTTTAGCTAAAACCTACAAGGTTAATTCGTAAAACAGAGTTTTTAACCATGTGGAAGGTATTAGAAAATTATGAAGTGTTTTAATCTTAAATATTGAAGGCTACAATATAAGTGAATGTTAAGTATTTTAAGGGCTAATAAGATATTATTAAGACCTGAAACCACACTGCAAAGGAGCTTATCATATAAGCTTATCAATGTCTAAGCTGATTCTAGACTTACATCACCTAACAGAATGAGTATTAAATACTTCTTAAAATACCGTAACTGAATAGAAAGTATTACATACTAACCAATAAATATTAACACAACGGTGACAGTTACATACAACAATTTTAAGCCATAACACAATTCTGATTCAAAAATTTGCTTGGAAAAATTCAACTTTAGAAATTACTAATAAATTAATGATAAATGAAATATTAGTCCAACATCTATAGGGGGTTGAGTATGTACTAAAAGTGTAACTATTGTTGATTTTTGATTGTTGTTCGGGGCATCTTGGAGTTGACAAAATCCGATATTGTCGCCTTCCCATAGCAGGTGCCTAACTTGGGGGGAGGGGCGGAAATATTGCGAAGGTGCTTTCTAGAACAATGTTCATATCTTGTACACTAGACACGATAGAAACATGCTCTAAACGGCACTGTATTACAAAATTAATCTGCTTCAAAAATGTTGTCATAAAAATCTAGTATCTATGATATTAATTGAGTTATTCAACATTTTATTTTAAAATGTGTATTAAACACTCCAAATAACGTTAAAATGCCCATTAAAAACACTTCAGACAACAAAAAGGACTGTTTTTCATTGTGTGTTGAATGTTCAACACACTCAAATCACTTTATATAGTAATTATTATACAATATTACATGGTTAAGCCAGGTTTCCGGTGAAGAGGCATAGCGACGCGGATGATGCCGCTGCACGGCAGAAATCAAAGTGTAGAGACTTGAAAACTTGGGTATGCACTAAAAATGTAAAAATGTAAGATGCCCCCAACAACAATCAAAAGTCAAAATGTGTTACATTTTCAGTGCATACCCAAGTTTTCAAGTCTCTACACTTTGATTTCTGCCGTGCAGCGGCATCATCCGCGTCGCTGTGCCGCTTCACCGGAAACCTTATATAACCTTGTAATATTGTATAAATATAAAGTGATTTTAGTGTGTTGAACATTCAACACACAATGACAAACAGTCCTTTTTTGTTGTCTGAAGTGTTTTAATGGGCATTTTAATGTTATTTGGAGTATTTAATACACATTTTAAAATAAAATTTTAAATAATTCAATTAATATAGATACGAGATTTTTATGACAAAATTTTTGAAGCAGATTAATTTTGTAATACAATGCCGATTAGAGCATGTTTCTAACATGTCTAGTTTACGAGATATGAGATTTGTTGTAGAACACGCCTCCGCACTACTTCTCCCCTCCCCCTGAGGTTTTGTGCACCTGATCGGAGGGCGACAACATTGGTTTTTGTGATCATCAAGATGCCCTCAACAACAATCAAAAGTCAACAATAGCTACACTTTCAGTGCATACTTAACCCCCTATAGATGCTGGACTATATAATGATTAAAAAAAGTAAACTAACCGACTAAACAACAGCTGTTCTGTCTTTTGTGATAATCAATAACAAAGGGGAAATAGAGTCCCCCAGAAACCATAAATCATAATGGGAGCCTGACTCAATTAGTAACTTAGGATAACTCCCTATTGAATCAGTTGTGATTGCAAATACAGAGTTAAACTCATACATGCAATAGCTATTGATATATGTTCTAGTGGAGGTTAGAGGCTTATGGTAGCAAGTAAGAAAGAAATTATGAATGTAAAACTTTATAGAATTGTTTTTATTTTGCAAAGTCTTCAAATCAAATTACAGAGATCCACTGGATTGTGACAAAAGAAGCTCGAGTTGGCAGCCCTGCGTCATCTACTTCATTACATTAATTAATTTATTGTGGGTAAGATTTAATACATCTTTCTCTAAAATGCAACCCATGTTACAAATTTTACAAGTTAATGCACATAGTTGGAGAAATAAGATTTACATATCCTGTATTTGATTTATTAGGTACTAAGGATCTTACCCCAAAAACTCAGTTGCAAACAGTCCTTGGCATAAAATGAATAATTTACTTTTCTACAATACCTACCTTAGATACGTATGTACAATACGTACCATAGATAGGTACCTGCTCCTGGAGCATTTGAAAACATAATGATGAGTCGTATTTACAATAAATCCCCAATCCTAAACAGTTGTAGACTAAAGCTAAAATGTGTATTAGCTGACAGGTATAAATGAAGTAAAGGAAGCAAAGCTGCCAACCTATGAGCTTGTTTTGTCTCTAAACAGTATATCTCTGTACTTGTAATTTGGGTTGGCTAAAAAAACTCCTGTTGTATAACATTTCAACCTTTGTTAGTTTATAAGCATTCATTCCTTAAAAGTAGGTTTGTGATTTAGGATTTCACCGACTGAAAACTTGCTGTACTGAGTTTTTTTAAGGGTATTTAAGCAGTTTTAAACAGCTTACTTAAAAAATACAGTTTTCATTGATAACATAGAGGGAGACTCTTGATGGCACTAAACAGACATATCATCATCTGTGAACTTTTCTGAGCCTAAGGATGTATTATTTTGAGTTCTAAGTATTCTTACGAGGACTGTATCACCTCCTAAGGCCATATCTAAGGCCTTACCCATAAAAAGTCCCAATTATTGCAAATATGTAAATGATACGTTGGGTAACTATGTTTCACAAGTTGGCGGCTCAGTAAGTAGCACAACGAACTAGGAAGGCATCAATGGGATTATGGTGATAATACAGGGACTATGTGATTCAAAACCCACCACTTAGCTCAATACAATTTAATTAGATTTGTATTAGGTGAACAGTACTAACATAGATAAAACATACTCCCTTAGTAGATTTCTCATCCTTATGGAACAGCTGAAGACAATTTTATTGTTAGTTCTGTACGGTTTATGTAGAGGTCGTGTTTTGTTTACAATTTTGTTTCCCATTATTTCAGTAATTTAAAACCTAGTTTAACCAAATAATACAATCTAATCATAAACAATAACTTGTCCCCTAGTTAAATAACCAAACAGTAAAGCACAAATCAAGAAATTAACCCTAAAACAATAAAAACAAAATCTCGTAGACACTAGCACCCAGTGTCACCGTACATGAACTAGACACGAAAAACATGCTTCAAAATTTACAATGGGGTGAGAAGTCTACTTGTGTTGGTTAGTCTATGGTACTAAATTTATATCCACTATATCCTTGACCTGGTGACTTGAGCTAGTAACCTTGCTAATATAGAACTAACCTAATTCTAACTCTTAATAAACTTGTTTACACTTATTTCACAAAGATATCAGATTTTACCTGAAGCAATGTTGAGACTTGCTGGAGTTGGCTGTTGGCGACGTCTTCATCGTTGACATAGAGAATGCGGTCGTAGGGGCACAACAGGTTGGTGAGAGCGGCAGGACTGCCGGGTACGATCTCTGTGATGTAGATGCCGCTCTCCATCCATGAACCGCTCAAACGGATACCTAGGGCCTGCTGTGACTCACGCTCTATGGTCACAGTCACGGTCACTGAAAATATCATTACACATGTTGACTATTATCAAAATAAGCTTCAAGAATCTATTAGCTTTCTAGGATGTATTTTTTTGTGATCATAAAGCAGTAAAAAATATACGTTTTGCAAATATCCATTCCCACTTAGCTTATGGATTATGCCTTTATGGTTCAACCATGGAAAGTATACAAAACTTCAAAAATAGGCTATACAGATGATAATGACTTTGGGATATTGCAATGATGAAGTTTATGTACACAAAATATCAAACATTTTTTTTAAAGAATTAGGTAATTTATAAATGGTATATCTTAAAATACATATCACCGTTAAGCATTACTGTATTTAGAAAATGCTGACTTTAAAAGCGACTCGTATAATACCAAACGTAACAAATCCATCATTGATTTGCAGCATAAATCAACATTTTATGAAACGTAAGGACTCATTCAAGGTCTTTTTGACTGGGAATAATAAAATTGCCTTTTTTCACTTTAAAATTGATTTGCTTTTGTGCCAAACTATTTTATAAGAACGTTCAATAATATATTTTAATGGTTTTTAAGTGTTACGTGTACAAAAAATTTTAATTCATTACACACAAAATTGTTATAACCTGAAATACTAAAGAGAATTTTTACAACCAAGTTTAATAAAAGTTACTGCACACTTTTGAGTATAAAATCAGCTTTACACATAAAATAAAAACTTGGAATAGGTTAATTACGATAAAATTAGAATAAAATATGGTAAGATAGGAAATAATAGTGTTCTTGTTTGACTTGTCAACATCAGTTTTCTGGTGCTGGTAGACATAACATAAATAATTTTTCTTTACATATATAATTTGTCCCACCTTCACATCCTAGAATGCTAGTTCTAGCTCAGAACTGTTTTACACATTACTTCAAACTAGTCCTAGAGGGTTGCGGCATTGTCACATGGATAAAATCCATTGGTGATTGTCGGGATTTGAACCCGGGACCTTGGGTAACGAAGCCTCACGCTCTACTACTAGACCAGCTTGGTCCCCCCAGTATGATGAATAGTAATAACAAGAAATACTAAAAGAAATTTTAATAAAAATTACTATATAAAGTTACTACCAGTACACACTATTGTTGAAATAATAGACTTTAGATATCAAATCAAAACTTGGATATGGTAAATTAACCATAATATTATAATAGAATAGAATTGTAGAAAATGATTCAATACGTTCAATAGAGTACACAATTAGTAGCCTACAAGTTCCTCTTTGGATTTGCAGGAAATCCAAATGTTATAGGGATTGAATTTGATATTTTTTAAGGAAATGTTTTGATGAAAATCAAATCAGCAAATGGAAATTTTCTTAGTCTGCAGATTTGCTGCGGAAGGGGGTATTTATTGACAACCAGAAAATTGCAACTTACCATGTTGAGCATCATTCGGACCATTGTAAGGGGCAATCCGCTCTCTGTAAACACCTAGGCGAAGAACTTGAGACTTGAGTTTTCTGAGGGCCTGGCATGCCTGCAAAATTACATTCAAATTAATGTTTAAAAATTCACACAAAAAAACAACATAATATTGTTAAAATAAAGAAAGATGACTTTTTTTATAGATAAATGTCACTGGAAATGTGACAAAAAACTCATTACTTAAATCCTCTAATCTGAGGGAATTTTTACCAACAAACTATATTACTGTGACTGTACAATGAGTTTTTTTTTTATTTTCTCAAGCTATCTGAAACTAATTTGACTATTTTAAAATAAATATCAGAGTCATTACTAAAAGAGTTTTTTTTATCTATGACCCAGACTGAATAATTTAGGTATGTGACAGACTAAGAGAATTTAATTTTCTGACAGTAAAATACGTATACCATGTTTGTAAATTGTTTTTAACTTACTTTAATACAAATAAAAGAATATGTTATTTACCCGGAAAATACAGGGTGGCTGAAAAGTAACTTGCACCCCCTCTTAACTTTTCAACCATTTGAGATATTTGAAATCGGTTTGCGGCAACCTTCTTAGATATGAGGGGCTTCAATAATTATGGTCAATTTTGAAAATTTTGCCCTTAGGGGTAGCGGGGGTAGGGGGTAGCTCAAATTTTCAAACGACAAGTATAGTCGAGTTTGGTATCATTTTACAGGTCTTGACGAAACATAAACATTGACATAAAGAAAACCAAAATCGGCTCACTAATAACAAAATGGCACCCTAAAACGTTTCAAATCCAAATAACCATGATGGTGGCAAAAAACTTAACTTGCACCCTCTTTAACTTTTTAACCATTTGAGATATTTGAAATCGGTTTGCAGGTAACTTGTTTGGATATAAAAGGCTACAATAATTATGGTCAGTTTTGAAAATTTTGCGCTTAGGGGAGCGGGGGTAGGGGGTAGCTCAAAATTTTCAAATGATCTATACCCCCGCTACCCCTAAGGGCAAAATTTTCAAAATTGACCACAACTATCGTAGCCCCTCACATCTAAGAAGGTTGCCGCAAACCGATTTCAAATATCTCAAATGGTTGAAAAGTTAAGAGGGGTGCAAGTTACTTTTCAGCCACCCTGTATTTTGTAACTGTAGTGCTAGTTACTGGTTCAATTTTAAAACCATACCAAATCATTGTTTATTGTAACCAAATATCTTGATAAAAAAGTACTTGGTTAGAAACTTGAAAATAAAAAAAAGCATCAAGATTTGTGTCAACAAATCAGACGATAAGTATAATAAAAATAGAGTCTACAGAGGGTTTTTCAATACTCTTCACACTCCTGGCCATCAGGTAATGCTGAGAATAATTTATCGAAAACAGATTAAATGATCCCAAAGCTAAGGTGATCCCATCCACGAATACTAGATAAGACCCGGTATGGATCATTAACATAAACAAATGACGTTTTGGCCCGTAAGTAAACATTATTTAACATTGTTTAAATGGAACTGTCTAAACCATATGTTAATGCTATTACTATAGGATACAGGCCAAAAACGTCATTTGTTTATGTTTAAGATCCATACCGGGTTTTTTCTAGTATTCGTGATCCCATAGCTAGTTTACAGGGGGCATAGGATAGACGGGTTGTTTTTGGTGGGTTGCCAGGAAGAATTGGAAAGAGGCATCCCCACATACCCTTAGTGTGCAGTCCCATTAAGACATCTTCAAATAGATTTTTCCCCTCTCGCAAAAAAAAAAAAAAATTCTTCACACATTTTCTGTTTATGGTTCCCAGTCCGATACAACAATGAATAATGGAATAGTTAGAGAGTTTATTTCCAGCCCTTATGTAGGTTGTGAAAATTTCCATTTTGGAATGGATACTGTTTTTGGTGGGTATCAGACTTCTCACAGAATGCGAAAACGGATAGATTATCAAGGCCATTTTTACACTTCCTAACATATTCCCGCCCTTACCCTCACTCAGTGCATTAGGGCCCCAACCATCAGTTATATGGTGAAGAATGTAGGCTTTGGATATGTTTCTTGAGGTAAAAATACACCATAAGATAGCACTGACCTTATCACACATACGGCAGGAGATAAAAAGTTTTTTAAACTTTCTTAACACACAGTGGAGCGTACACATTAGCTACAGAACTGTAAATGGTGCCATTCTGCTCACCAATGATACCAGAATGAGGCGAGTTGCTTGTTGTGGCATATACAGGAACTAATGAGCTATCTATACGCAAAACGGCCCTTACTTAAAAATCAACCCTCGTACATATATGAATTTGAATGGATGGTGTTTTGGCCTCTGATGTTGACAAAACAATAAAGTAAATCGGTTCCAGATCATGGTTTTACGGTAATAGCTTATTCCCTATATGGGAAATAGGCTGAAACTTTTGTATTAAAGTACTTGTAGTTTTATTGAAATGTTAAAGCTGGCTGTATTAAATCAGGTGATGTTCAATCAAATGAAGGACACTCATGGTTTTACTTATGATCACATGAACCTATTCCTCACTCTTATCATGAGTCTACAGCCATGGTCCTACCGACAAACGCCTTATGTTGTGTGACAAACAGCACCAGTGTTAGTTGTTGTCATTCATCTCTCTTTCCTCATATAGTTTACAGTCGTCTAAGTGTAGGATTATCAATAGCTACACTGCAGTTTACTGCAGCCTACCTGATGGTGAGAAGCTGTGCTCATGTCAACTCCATTGATCTCAACCAGTTGGTCTCCGGGCTTGAGGCGGCCGTCTTGGGCCACCAGGCCATCAGGAAACACTTCCTGTACTACAATACAGCGCTGCAACACAGAACATGTTTGTTAGCACACACATATTGGACACAATTAACAAAGCAGTAATATTTAATACAAATGGATTATTTAACAGTAAGTTAAATTAAGACATTTTGACACATAGTTTTGAAAGGTTAAATTTTAACAAGGTAAAATGAAAGGGTCATACAAGTTGTAAACTCTGAATTTTGGTTCTCAAAAGAGTAAGAAAATGTTGAAATACTGCCCAGCCAACATCAAACAACATCAAGTGCAGACAGGTCAATGACACTATACCCACAGCAAAATCCTATTATCCATATGAAGATCTATTTTAGAAGGACCCATGTTTATCCATAGTCATAAATAAATTCATTCCTAGGCTTCTGTAGCAGCCGGCTTTATTATTAGTAGTGATTTCGGCGTCAATCACATTGCTAGTTGGCGATTACAGCCAATCCTCAGAGGGTAGGCTGAGACTGTATATTAACCCCTATTCAAAGTAAGAGGTTTGTATAGCAGCAATCTCAAATTGATATCGTGGTTAATGCAGAAAACCACTACATGGGCTTTAAACCACAGATACACTTAAAGGAGGTTTTTTGTATATCTTATGTATGCTTTAACAATTAATTAAGTAAAAATAACTGTTGGTAATTTCTAAAATTTATTGTAAGTTAAAAAAGGTTTAAATACCAGCAACCAAGCCTACTTATGTAAAATTCACAACAGCATAAAATTTATATTGGAGGAAGAAAACCATAATTGTTTGAATTTTTTTGACCTCACCGTAAAAAAGCATCAGAATAAGTTGGAGTTTAAAATGTTCAGGAAACCAACATGAACTGACCAGAATATTAACTCAGAATCCCATCATCCTTACTCACAAAAACTAGCTGCGTACAACAGTTTTGTCCACCGTTTGCTTACAATTCCAGAACGAACAGGATTACAATAAATAACTAAATACAATAAAATGTATAGCTGTAGCAAATGGTTATCCAAGCTTTATGATAGATGAACTTATCTTCAAATATCAAAATAAAACAGGAACTAAAAAACAGAACAATTTCATCTCTGCAAAATATGGCACCTTCATGAGCAAAAAATATAATAATCTTATGACAAAAAACAATATTACAGTTTCCTTCAGAACAGAAAAAAAACTTGGTTCATTGTTAAAGGTTCACAGTCCTTCGATGACACAACCTTTGGATAGATCTGGCGTATAGAAGATCAACTATACCGATTGTACAAAATATTACTCGGCCAAACGGCACTCTCCTTAAAAAACTTTTCAAGGAACATCTAAAACATCTAGGAACTTCTAAAAGCGTCAACAGCCCACCAATCATCATCTTTTACTGAACATTTGATTTCTCAAGGCCAAAATTATACTAACATTAATAGCAACATGAATAATTTACTTATTTCTAGGGACATATTTAAATTAAACACCTTGGAAAAGTTTGAGATAAATAGGGCAGTAAATATTTGCCGACCATAAAAATTTGCTAAAGGAAATAAAAAAAAAACTTCTTTCGTTCTTTTATTTTTTTTTGATACTGGAAAGGGAAAGTGTGATAGACAGGACGCAACCTGAGATGATAAGATAACGTACATACACCACTGCATTGACCACCTGCAGTCTGGACTTCAACTCCGCCGGTTTTCTGTTGTTTGTTGTCATAACTGATCAGTTACCGTAAATGTTTTGTGTCCGTGTATGTGTCGTATGTAAATTATTATTTATTTTGATGTGTCAAATATGACGCTTTTCATGTGAAGAAAGAAGAAGTCTTTGTACTGATGATGGCTCCACATAGGAGTCAAAACTAGTTGTGACTGCAATTAAGGTATGTTTTGCTTGGAGCGACTGGTGCGACAGTCCCGGTACACTGATCTTAGGGGTTTTGCATAGTCCTGTTTTGCTTGGAGCTACTGTCGCTAGAGCCGCTGCTCCAAGACCAGTCAGGAGCGACAGTTACATTTCTGATTGTTTTTATAGTGTACAACTTTTGACAGGTTCGACAACCTTTTATTTTCGCTATATGGCGTCGTCACACTACACACACTAATACATACACACCTTAATACATTCCTTAATATATAACACACCTTAACACATTCCCTGTAGCAGCAAACCTAAGTACTCATTAAAATTAATGTTATTTAAATAGGAAATAAATCTGACAATTTTAAGATTTTAAGAGAATATTTGAGTAGAAATCCAGCCAGGTAAATGGAAATTTGTTTAGTTTGCTGCGGCGGGTGTATTAATTAATTATATCTATTCATTAGCATGGTCAATTTTATTTACTACAGAATGTATAGAAAAAAATGTGTAGATGCAGTTGGGAATATACGTGTACTCCACATTCTCATACAAGGGTAAAACGCAATACGATACAAAAGAGCAAAGTGATGATTTTAATTGGCTACTCCATCACAAGAACTAACAAGTGAATTCTTCTAACTTCTGATTAATGCTTTTACAGAAAATTTGTAAGAGAAATGTACACTTAATGATTAGCTTGTGGTTCTATGGTTCTATTTAAACATACAAACCATAGACATAATTAATTAATGTTAATTAGTGAAACAAAACTATTTTACAATGAGAGATATTTATAGTTTCAACTACCATAATTCGGATTTTTGTATCCTTATTTTATGTCCTACTTTGATGGAAAACAAACACAGAAATTTTATTTCGATTTAATTTTTTGGTTCTAATCCCAAGTATCCAAATAAAGTTGCAAGGCAAATTTTTAAACTCTTCTGGTTTATTTAATACATTATTGCCAATTATATTGAAGCAGGTGCCATAGTAATCTTTTCTATATACTTTACTGGGTACCGATCCACTGAATAATGGTATTATCACATGGATGAAGTTCATTGGTTATTGGGAGATTTGAACCCTGCTCCAAAGGACAGTCAACCTCTAATCTTGTCAACAAAGATCCTTTAACAGTCATCTCTTAACCTCTGGATCGGTCTTACTTCTAGTTTTTATAGGTTATAATTATCTGAATCAACAGATTACAATAATTTAGAGAATACAAATAACACTTATAAAAATTAATTATTTGATATTTCCATTTCTTCTAATGAGAAATTCTTCAATTTTGAACTTTGAAAGTCTTATACTCGAGGGGATTTCAAATGAAAGTTCTGCACTGACATTTAAAACCTTGATGATTTGACACAAACTTATGTTTTAATCATTTGTTGCTCAGCCAAGAAAAATATAAAAGCTAATTTTTCTGCAGGAATATTTTCTTTGCAAGAAAACAAGTGATATATCTGTAAAAAAATATAATTTGTATAATTTTGATACATTTATAAAAAAAATGATGAAGATGACATGGCTATAGCATAAGTCTTGACATTATTTGTTGAATAAAACTGAGTTTAGGAATGATACTAAATCATTAACAAAGTGTTAAAATATTGTAAATAAAAATGTTTGAAGTAATCTTTTGTTGTTGATATGATAACGATATACAGAGCTTTGAAAGAGTTTAGAAATGTTTTGGCAAGTATTTATAAATCAAATATAAGGCTTTTCTGTGTTTTTCTGTGAAGTTAATTTTTGCTGATGGTTGTGCAACAACAAACTTCTCACTTAATTCCTACGTAGACCTAATGTTAAGTCCTATTTGACTTTTTGAAACGAAACTAGTTTCTGTTTTGCTTGATTTTAAAAGTTTAAGATACAAAATTACATGATTTTCAAGTCTTTAAAAAACATGATCTTCAAATTATCAAAATGTTGGGGAATATTAATATTCCTTAGAATCATAGCTAAAGTACCCCGAAGAAGTCCGTGCAAAGTCATCTTTCAGGCTTTTAGCGTTTTGACATTTTATGACCTGTATATTTTAGAAGCATTATTTTGGGCATTCAAAAATATGTCCATTTTCAGGGAGGGTCACACAAACCATAGGTATAACACTAGATATAAGAACCTAATTAAGCCCACTATTCATAGATTATCACTATTTGAAGCATCACCTCAATATATTGGACCAAAATTGTATAACTTGATTCCTGATCATTTAAAAAACATAGCAAACTCAAAAAAGTTCAAACAAAAATGTAAAGAACGGTTACTGAAAAAACATTTTATTCCTTAAATGAATTTTAAGTGGAAATTGGCAGGGTTAAGTGTTGAAATTATTTTATTTATATTTTTTACTATTTAGATTTAAGTATTATAATGCATTGACAAATGTCCTGTCATTTTATGATGTAATGGCATTCTGTAAATAAATAAATAAATATTCTCTGTCAATGGTCCATTTATAGTAGACGATGGTTAATGTATAACTCTTAGACTTATTATCTCGATTCCGTTGATCTATTTCAGGACCTGACTTGTATTACCAATTCAGATGGTTTAATTACAAAGTCTTTGAGTGCTTTAATGCTTTTAGTCCACGGTTGTATTGTATTGCATGCGTAGTTAACCAAAAATCTGCACCTTAACATCACATAAATTCAACTACAATAATTTATATGTGAAACGAGGAAAAATATGGAAAGTCTAACCTTTTATGTTGAATTAGATGAATAACATTAATCTAGAAAACATTTCAGGAAAAATGTCTTTAGCCTTTTACCTATCATTTTTAGAAAGAAGAAGTGTTGTCACAGCGGGTTTGTTAAAATATTGCTAAAAAAGGTTAGCAAATTTCCAGTTACAGTATGTACCTATTTATTTATAAAAAAAATTAAACAAAGTCAAATGAACGTATGTAATAAGCCTCATTTAAGGAGTCATAATATAATAAATTATTTGCTACGTGTTACGTGAATAATCCTCGCTCTCCACAACACTTTTACCAAAATGCACCTAACACTATATCAAGGACAAGCTGCAATATACACGGGCAACTATCAAGGGCTGCTTCCCTTTGAAGGGTTGTTGTGTAAAGCCAGAAATGAAATGGTAGGCTACTCAAGTCAATGAATGTCAAAGTAACATTCTACAGTCACTCACAGAATCTCTTCAGAATCCTCGGCAGTCTTACAAACTGTGACTTTCTGAATGTAACATCAAACCTTCAAACTCTATCGTTGTGTTCAAGTTTTAACAATTTTGCAATTTGTAAATGGAGGTTTTTTTGAAAGGTTGGTTTTGTTTTCAAAAAATAAGTTTACTCAACCATTTTTAACTTAAGATTTTTTATACAAGTTAATCAATTTCTTGAGTTTTTTTTATTTATGTGAATTCTACTCTGTTAATTTGTTGCTACTAAATAATATTGATCAATAAATTGTTTAGGAATAGACAATTTTATGAGTTAGGTATTTATTCAGAGAAATACAAGTCCTGTCATGCCTAAATAAAAAAAAAAAAAAAAAAAAAAAAAAAAAAAAAAAAAAAACTTAAAGTATAAGCAAAATCGTTTTACTGCGACTGTTTTAACTTTAAAATAATTTAAAAGTTATACTGCTTTCAGAAATAAATAAAAGTAGAATTAATATTTTTTTTTAAATAAAAGTTTCTATAATTCACCCTCATTTATGACTTCTTGTTTGGTTGAATAGATTAAAACTAAAATATGAAAATTCCAAATAGTGGCCATTAAAAATATGAGTAAAATATTCCCATTGCAGCAAACCTACTGACTAAGGGAACTTTCAATTGCTTTATTGAGTGTTTATTCAGCAGGTTCATGATAAGATGAAAAAAAAAACGGGCAGTATAAATACCATGAGATGAATGCATTAGATTTCCTGTAACAAGAAACAAATAACACGATTGATGTTTTATTAAAACTTAAAACATCTAGAAAAATGGTAAAACCTCTTATACAGTGTGCATTCAGAAGCATAAACTTACAGTATAGACATAACTTTCCATGTTGATCTGAACAAAAGTGAACTTTTATTTTAGAGTAAACTGACTTTTTGTACCAATAGGCAGATTAAATTATATTCCTGATTCAGATAATCAGACAATGACATATAATACAGGTCAATGGCCAACGGTAAAAATGACAGGTTAACTATTGTAACTTAACATATGAACTTTGTGTAAGGTACTTAGAGGACATTCCTAAACTTTGAAATTCCATCCACTGACTAAATCATGTTCCGTGGGAAGGACATTTAAACCAATAATTTGATGTGTTGTATATTTGTATGGAAAAAAATTTATAGTTCAGAAACTCGAGGAAATTTTAGAAAAATAGGGAGGAACACTGCCCCAATATGATCTTCTTAAAACGAGCTATATAAATTCTCTTTGTATCCTAATTCTGTATTTTTTCTAATAAATTAATAACTATTCGGCGTAACCTTATTTATAAATAGGGAAACCCCTCTACATATATATAATACCCCTTACATGCAACTAAAGTAATTAACATAATAAATTAGCAAACATCTGGAAAGTCTAACCTTGTATGTGTAGTGGATGAATTGCCACAAAACAAGATAACATATCGGGGTATTTGAACAAACATCAAATGACAGGACTCAAAACAGGACTGCTTTTGTTGATATGTTTATTCGTGTTAGGTACATGGGGGAGTGATTCAAGATAATACAATGTCGATGTAGGGGTGCAAATGTTGAAATATCTACAAATGTTGAAAAGTCTGGAACGAGGGTTTCTAAAGCGGCCGTTCTAGTCACAATTTGTCAAAGCACAAAGCAAGAAGGCTGTTAGCCATTTCACCTGTAGAATTTGTAAGCTGTACTACGTTTGTCAAAAGTTGGGAAAAAGTTACACATTTTCATCCATTTGATCGTTCAATGTAAATTGGTGCATTTATAAAAGAAGTAATTGAGTGGTGGCTTTTATAAATAAATAATATCTCAACAAGAAAATCGAACCGTTATGAGTATATTATCCATTCTAAACATTGACCATGTAAACTAACTAGCTCCGTAGACCACACTCTGTCACGGCTTAATGCGATGAAAATGGTTTACAAATTAAATTATTTTCTCTGATCCATACACTGATTGGCTCGTGAATAAGCTAATTAATTACAAACCCACACTGCGTCACATATTGTCAAGATTTTGTTTACACTCGATTATTTTGCGTTATAATAAATATGTATTGTAACTTGGTAAAACTACACTATATAAATGACATGAATTGAACATTAATAATGGAAAATAGACTTGCATTGCTGCATGCCATCTTTTTTTATAGTAATTTTTAAATAAACCCGTACATTGTTGATTTTTCCAAGTTGCAGTTTATGTTTGTTCAGCCAAAATTTGGACAAAAGTAAAAAAAAAAAAAACACACAATTAATATGTATAGGTTTTGAGACAGAATACTTTAGACGAAAAGAGGATACTGTACATTTTTCACATTTTACTTTTACAAATATATTTTTGAATTCTTATTGCAAACCTAGAGCTTATGTAAAACCATCAAATCAAGCAAAGTCTACGTAAATATTAGTACATTCGTTCAACTATTCAGATATAATGAACAGCGAAAGAGTGAATCATGCAGTAAATCAATAAGTGATTGACGACTAACATTTACCTACACAGGTATTTAGTTAGTTGCTTAATATGAATCATTGGATTGTTCTACTTAATAGACAGTACAATCAAAACAAATGTTCAACTGGTATAAAGTTTTACTACAACTCAGGTTGACATGCAGACTGCACAGTTAAGTTATGCTAGGACTTTGACGACCTCTCCAAGCATCGGACTATATACTGTAATGTTCTGCAATAGAATAGAAAGACAGAGGTACAATCTTCGAGACGAGTAATTCAACCCTAAGAGATTGATTGAAACAGTACTGATCTGACAGAAATAAGAAATTGATACATTTGATCTCTCATTTTATACAGTTAAATTTCAAATCAAGAGAGAAAATAAGACGATATTTTAAAATCAATCATAAGATATTTCTGAGATTCAAACATAGACTATCTGAGTTATATTACTTCATAATATAAGTAATGTTGTTTTACTTAATTTTTCACTACAGTGAAAAATTAATTGATGAAGGTTACATTTATTATCTATTAAATTAATTGATAAGAATATTTAAATTTTCTGATTTGCGTTTTACAAGTCGGTTTTATTATATGGATATAAAAATGTACATACAGCGTAGATGTAGACACTGTATATTTTAAAAGGGTTAGAACACTGTTTAATTATACTTGTAAATTTATCAAAAGCACTTTATTCCAAAAATAACAATAATTAAATTTCCTACAAAATTAGAAAAAGTGGATTAGGATACATTGCAGGATACTCTATACTGAATAGTGATATTAAAAAGGTATGTACTGTAGTAGTGTTTGCCGATGTATCAGAGGGTCGGTGTTCACTGTTCAGATTTTCTATGGATCTAAGCTGGACCCAGCTTGATCATTGAGAATTAAATAAATGTCCCTAGCTAAATAACTTTCTGATCATAGTCAATAAACTGTCATCACATTAATTGAACACTAAATTTCCACTCATCTCCTCTTTAAAATATACATCCTGAAGTGATAGCATAATATTCTAGTAAAAATATAAATTGAGAGTGATACCCCACCATAAAGCTGGGTTTTCCTAGGCGCGGAAGCGGAGAGCGGAGAGAGGAACGCGGAGAGCGGAATTGAAATTAACATGGCATTCCGCTCCGCTTCTAGGAAAACAGTAACATTAAATTGCCTAAGACAAGTGGAGTCCGCTCTCCGCGTTCCTCTCTCCGCTCGCCGATTCCGCGCCTAGGAAAACCCGGCTTAACACACCTACAAACACGACAACGGGGTCATCTATGGCATTTTTTATACAATAAACCTACATTTTACCTACATATGTTTCTTATTTTGTGGGGGAACAGAGAATTCATTACAAATGGGGAATAATGACAAAACTTATCACATCAAAAGTGGTCAATCTGAAGATAGAAGATAATGAGAATAATTAAGAATTTTGTATGAAAACCAAAATAACTTACAAGAGCGGTATCAGAGCCTCCGACGACAGTGATCCCCAAACTCGGGGAAATTCGGGGAATCTCAATGTGGCTCACTTCTCCCTCCAGCACTGGCAGTCTGGTAATACCTTGAAAACACAAGGGGTAGGTTAGACAGTGACAGGCTTTAGCAGGTTAGCTCGCCTCCAAAACCAAGATGAAGCAGCGCTAAAGGTAGAGAGGTTGTTTTGGATTTAAAATGAGAAGACCAATGTTTCTGCAAACAGCTGGATTTATTTATATTTTATACATTGAGAAAGACACAGACCACTTGATCGTAGATAATTTTAGGTTGGTAACAGATTCTACACAACTTGCTTGGAAGTAATAATGTTTCAACTTAAATGAACATGCTAACTATATCAACGATTATCAGTAAACATGCTTTCAGTCAAGAGCAAACATTTAATTCTGCCTTCACAAGAAATAATATTGTGAAAATGAGTAGAATTAGGTCAAACTGAAAGATATAACAAAGTGGGAAAAGGTGCAAAAGTTCAATAAACTGTATTTGCATCAAAATAATTATACATTTAAAAACTTTAAAATGTATGCAAATGTATCTTTGAATGAAAATTAAGTTATACTAACTAAACAATAACAACAATATAAATATAGGTTGCCAAAAATAAATTACAATAGTATTTATGTACTTATATTCCAAAAGTATACCTGAACCTTTCTACTGTAAAATTGTAGAAAGTTGTTTTGTAAAGTGGAAACAGCTAGCAATAAATAATACTAAACTAAGGTCATAAGACTAGGCCTATACAACATGATTGAGAAAAATCTTTGCTTAGTTAGTTTAAAGCAATAACATTGGCAAGTATAACAATTTTTACAGTCACAGTGTGACTGACCCGGTGCCTTCACCATGCGAGTCCCATGCCTCTCAAAGTCTCTTAAAGTTACACTCGCTTAGCTGTTGTAGAGAGGTAAAAGGTTGAAAGAGACATAAGACTGCTACAGGCGTGACTCAACTTGTAATAAAAAAATAAATTTAGAAAACAAAGAAGTTACAAAGGGTGACAACACCAAATAAGTACGTTGAAAAAAACAAAGAGCAACAATAGTAAGAAAAAGATTTACAACATTAATTTACAAGAAAAGATAATGGAAAAAATTAAAAGAATGAGTTAATAACAAATTAAATGACTTGTTTTACATATTTATAATTTTAGTTACATTTTTTTACATAGTGTACTACCAATTGTCCCTGAATCACATGCACCTACGACACAGGCACTTTGTTCCAGCCCGCAGCAATCTCCTTGATTTTTCCTCCTAGGTCCTCCAACACCAAGACTCGTCACACCTCCTCCATCTTCTTCATTAGACCTTCTCATTGGCTGATTACCGATAGGGTGTGTGGCTTGTAGGTTAAAGTTGTTTCTCAGAAGTCAGCCCTACCGGTCATCGCCTAGCCCACGTCAGCTTGGAATGGAATTTGAAAAACGATGCTCATGCTACTGTTCAACTCTGTTCAAACCAACTGGTCGACTAAGTGTAATGTGAACAGAGTGCCTGCTTAGATGATCACCGTGGGTACAGGGTTAATCCCCTTTCTTACACTCCATACGAAAATATAGTTTGTTTTTAATGTATATTTACAACATATTGTTTCATAATTCACAGTTTATTGAAAAACTTATGTTTATTGCATTAAAAAATATTAATAAAAATATACTATTGATAAAAAGTAATAACTAGTAAATAAATTTTATATTTTACATTTTATATTAAAAAATTAATGTTTCATTGATTTATAATAATTATAATAAAAATATATAAGTAATACAGATAAATAAATAGTATTTATTCTGATAGCCCCTGGACTATAAATAATATTATGACTTTTCAGGCTGAATTGAAATTCTGCAACCGTTTTCCATTTGACCCAACCGATGAATATACAATACTGTACGTTATATGCTAAAATTAATATTGAATAATATGCTTAATAACGTACAACAAAAATATTTGTTTCTAATATGAAGAACTTTATTTAAGTTATTTTAAATTCCAATTTCATTGGATCTTTTTTTATCTGGATAAGCATTCGCCATAATGGTGACATGAAAAGTTGTACAGTTATACCAAAGCGATAAACAAATTATAAAAAATGCAGTTATAAAATAGTGAAATACAATGTATTGATAAATTCCAACAAAAAGATATTAAACACAAACAATATATTTTTAAACTCATTGACTGAGTAACAAAATTATGGATATTTCCATTTTGTTACATTGCAGTAAAACATCACAAATTTAAAATAAAAATGTCACAGGTAAAGTTAGGTGACCGAATAACCTATACTTCAACCTTCGATAATTTAACGTTGCAGAAAACTGTTGTGTGAAATAGAAACGACTTGAATGGAGCTGTGATACAATAGCTTACTCAAACTGTGACTGAACACAATTGCCTCTGCGTTAGCCACTGTACAAAGGTAGCGGGAGAACCAAGAGTAGGGTAATTTTGGTATTTTATCAAACAATTTTTCATTGCAACTGCTGCAAAGACTGTTTACAGGCGTTGCGGGGCTGAAGTAGTTCTTTTCTCCCAAGGCATAAGAGGTCTCAAAATTCGTCCGCCGATTTTGATGAATAAATAGTTCCGATTAACACAAATTTTATTCACGTCTTTATAAAATTGGTCTGTGTTCATTATTGGTTGTATATTTAACTAAACTATACACAGTATGCAACGATTTCCAGTGTTGGTATTCTATTTGTTGTATTCCCAACCCCCGCCCATTTTCAGTTTAGGCCATGGCGATTAGAGATGTGTAAAACATGAACATCTGATTATGAAGTTTCCCATGTGCGTTCTGTCAAGTCATTCACGGGAATTTACACGGGTTTGATGAACTGCTTTAAATAGGAAATAATCAGTATTTACGTTACATTATGTTCACTCGAGCCAGCCATAAGGGGTTTTAAACAATTATTACAAGAGTATTTCAACTATTTTAAATATCTAAACACCGCGAAGAAAGTCTACAAGTGGAGCAAAATCATCACAGCTTTTCCAATGTGTTTAAAAGTAGAAAGGTTTTTATAATTTTAAAATTCTTGGGACTTGTAGTATTCTGTAAATGTAGGTACAAATGAACATTTTTGAAATATAGTTGAAAAGTAAATCGAATAAGGAAGCAATTCATATTTACTGAAGTAAATTAAACGGATATACCGAGATGTGCTTGTTTTGACAGTTTTTAATTTGGGTTGTGTAAAAAAACACACCCTGTATAAAAATACTACTAACATTTCAATATCTTTCATAGGTTAACAGTTGATTATGTACTGTTGTGTACCCGTAATTTGAACAGAGTGTGTGTTGTTTGTTTATTGTTTGAATCTTAATTCACAAGACTATCTGGTTAGAATACCTTTGACATAAGTGAATTTCGTTTTCAAATTATTCTTCTACAATAACTATTTGTTCCAAAGGCAAATGTTACGTAAATCCTATGTAAATGAAATAAATTAAGAGAATGTTTTTTTAATTACAAGAGAAGAAAGGTTTGAACACACAAGCCTACTTTGTTTCGTTCAGGGTTGGTAACTTCTTGCTCTAATTCTCACTGAAGTGTGGCGCTTGCTTTTATTTATGCTTCAAGTTTCATTCTCTCCTCAGGGATACAATTATACAACTTAAAGGCCGAAGTTATTCCATTAAGCCGTGATAGATTTGGAAAGTTATCCGGTACAATACGTAATTAAAGCCTATTTATACCATTGCCCTTACAGCTTCACTAACTTTAGAATATTGACTTAGTTCTTCTAAGTAATAGACTACAATGTGAAAACAAAATAATGTGGCTGACATGTATGACAGAACTGCTAGACTGGTTTGTAAGTAATTAGTTGATGAACAATGGACAAAACAATGAACAATGAATCAACAATTATTATTATCACCATTTTTACAAGGAAGGACCCGTACCTCTTATTTAAGGATAATTACAGTAAAAGTAATTAAGGATTAACTTCATACGTTATTAGCCCTGAGAAACTAAATACTGTAGTAGGTATTGTAAAACATATATGTATCATCTCATTTAAGAAAGGAATTTTATTGTAAGAATTAGTCGCAAATAGTGTCCTTTTTGTATTTGTACACTCTTAACTCCACGGACTCCTTTTATTGACGGGGGGGGGGGGGGAGCGGAATCAGTTTACGCATTGGCCATTGATTTAGTTTCGTTATTTTTTGTTATATTTGTAATCAAACACGTTAAAAGTTGGTATTTAAAAATTTACCCAAAGTAAAAAAGTCAGAAACACGATGGATGTTGTATACAAGTTATAACGTCTGATTATGTGGCTATGGGGGTAATAATGTAGGGAGTTATTTCTCAGTCGTATTTTATTAGTAGTTGACGCAAAGGCTCGTACCTTAAATTTTCTACTCGTGTCGTTAACACTATTTACGCGAGTTGCGTACACTAATTTACCTACGACGGTGTTTTAATTACTAAAAATCACTACTCATAACTTCTAAGAGAGGTTATGTTTTTGTTTATAACCTCTAATTGCCACTGATAGTGATGCAACGGCACATTGTATCAAACACTAATTGCACCAATCAACAATTAAATTGGCCTGAACAGCTGATTAGTTGAATTTCGAATCATTACAATTTTGCTTCTCCTCTCTCAATCCTTGAACCTCATTGGTCCGTTACCCGTGTTGTTATGAGTAAAACTATGCTGTTATGAAAGTAAACAATGCTGTTATGAGATAGGGTACTTTTCAATTCTAAGAACTGTACTGAAACGGCTACTTTAAAAAACGGTCGTAGGTAAAATTATTTTTGCTGTTAGTAGCCTGAAAGGGGCGATACCAATAATTGTAGTTATAGATCAATATCTCCTAAAAGTCAATACGGGGTTTCTTATGGCAGAGCTAAAGTCCTGAAAGCTAGGCATCTAGCCTTGCGCCTTAAAAGCCAGAACGTTAGTCTTAAAGAAGGAATTTCTTTATATAACGGAGGAATTTCTACATAGGGAACTATCTTAAGCTTCAGACTGACTTACTAAATAAACTGACGAATCTCACAATCCGATCATAATTGTAAATATTCCCGCAGAGAAAACCTACAGACAAAGCCATTTGCCTGATCGGGTATTCATCGAAAATGCCCTTAAACATGTTGTATTTATTCCCCATTAAAACAACATTAGGTTTTGTAAGTACTTGTTTGATGCTTATTATAAAAATATAATAGAATGTGTTTTTTTAGTAAAATGTCAATAGCTTGGGAATGAAATAAATAAATTTACCAAATTTGATCAAACTATATCGATAAACTAGCAAACTACAACGGTTTAATTATTCTAATAATAACAATAACATAGGCATTTTAAATTTATATATTTTTTGGAATTATTTCGTAGCCATTTGGGGCACAACGATTCAATATACTTATTTATATTTTGTTTAACCTCTACAAATTGGTTTGGAAAGAAACTGTGAAATTGTACGTATTTAAGGTCAAAACGGGAAAACCCAATTTATTCGCCATGAAACCCCATTTTTATGCTGGTTCGCGAATTCTTGCTAAGTGCCCTTCGACCTATCCCACCAGATACTTATATGAAACTGAACTGATGGTGTTTTTGGCCACTGGAGATATCAAAACTAAAAGTAAATCGATCCCGGGTCTAGCTCTTGCCATGAGACCTACGCTAACAGCCACGATTATAAGAACAAAAACGGTACGGATCATAAGCATAAACTAATAACGTAAATGGCCCGAATCCTATATACAACATTAACATATGGTTTGGACAGTTCCATTTTAGTCATGTTAAATAATGTTTACATTCGGGCCAATGACATAATTTGTTTATGTTTATGAATGGGATCTTTTTCTGTTCTAATATTCGTGGCAACATCTTATTCTCTCTACGGGAAATTCGCTAAGTGACAACTTTCGAAAACGGAACGCAAACACGTACGAAAGTTGAAGTAAAAAAATAAATGGATCACTTTAAGTAAACATGAATTGGATTAATAATTACAATACACATTACGAGATTAATGAAGCAGATTATGAATTATTCATATAATTACGGATAATCAAATAAGGACGTTTTTCTATACAATGTTACAAAGTAATTTTCCTTCAATTACACTGGGATTCTAAAAACGAGGGCGACGGGTTTCCAGAGAATTTAGAGAAAACACTCCTCTCTTCATAAACCTCGCTGAAATAATAAAGCAGCAAAACAGACGAAACGTGAATTTGTATTGTTGGAAGTAAATTCAGAGTCGTATTATAAGGCATTGTTTTAGTGTACCTAACCACATGTTGACAGCAAGCCTCAATATTTAATCAGATTTGAATATCAACACTTAAATTGTAAATTATATGATATATCAAATAATATTTGTAACTATACAAAGAATATTTCAAACTATTTCAAGTAGGAGTTAAATTTCCGTGTATTCATCAAAAATAAACTTTTCCACAAAGCAAACATATCACCTATAATGTAAACTACAATTTCATTTTTCACAAACGTTCTATTCAGTTTGTTAAATTTTATAGTCCCCTGTCAAAGAAAATCTGTAGGATAAGCTAATTTAAAATCAACCGAATTCTCTTTCAACATGTACAGATAAACATTATGTGTCGTAAAACTAGACCTAAAAAACACCACACAATAATCCGTTAATTTATATTAGAATACGACAGTTGTTCAATCTTAGAATAGCATAGCCTAGTCACAGAAAAAAAGCAATACACTGACCTTTTGTACTCTCAAGTCAAATAAGAGGACAAAAAAGGATTTTTTATGGTTGAAGATTCTACAGGACAAATCTACACAACAAATTTCCCCCTTATGATAGACTTAACCATGTATCCCATGCTATTGTGAAAATTTAAATGGATCCTAATAGATGGATAGAAAAAGACATTTTAATAAACAATTAAAAAACGTAGGAAATTGTTGGGCGTTTCTTTTCCGGAGGAAATATTCTAAACGTTTAAAGGAAGTTTTGCGCATCTCTTTGAGTTGGGTGAAATAATTTATGCTTGGCTCAAAAGTTATTTGCTTCTGTAGTGAATACAAACTAGTTGTTACCAAGGGTGAGATGTGCGTGCTGTTGTACTGAAACGGATGTTAACAGGCATCTAGATTTCACAAAAAATAAGATACTACGGGAAAATTCTGAGTATAAATCTGTTCGATTATTAGCATTTGCGAATATACGCCTGTCTATGAACAATTGTATGTCATTGAAGCGGAAAAATATACGTACATATTTTGAAATGCGTTTTTCGGAACTTTTACAATTAAAGAAGTTGTAATTCAGGTGATGTTTTAAAAAATGCTCATAATCAAATTTCAAGTATTCCATTTAGTTTTATTTTTATTTTGAACCATTTACGAATATAATCGAAAAGTAAAAAGAAATTTCTAATGATTTAATAAAAGTAAATTACATAAAAACGAATAGAATTTACTGGTGAGTAGATAAAAATACAAAATTTTGATAAATAAATAAATTATAACCAAAGTCATTGTACGATGGTAGTGATAATCGTATGGGTGTGGATTTCATAATAATCAGTATTATAATATTACCATTATACCACCAACTAAGATGGGGACGCCACCTACTTTTATAGTAGTAGTTGCGAATTTTAACCCAAATATGAGTGAAGGATGAGTGTAGAATGAAGTGAATAGATGCCAAAAAGCTTTGTTACTGATTAAGACCATCTGTTTTATTAGCCAGGACCATTGATCATGGACAGCTGGGTCCAGTTTCGAACCATAAAAAAATTATAACTTATCTCAGGATCGAACCGGCGACCATATGATATAAACGAGATACCCATCTCAGATACCCATCTATGGTATTCTGCGACAGAATGAGATTCTGAGTAAGGCGATTTTACAACCATCCTTAATACGATAATTGGGTCAACTTCTATTGAAATTCAATTGTATTGACCTACAAACCCAACAGTCTTGCTGACATGGTGACCCCTTCAAGGAAGGAAGTTAAGTGGTTCCTTTTAGCTTATTAGTAATATTTCCAATAAAATAAAAAGCCTTAATGATTATCTAATGAAGTAACTTTATAAACATCAATATAAGAATCGGGGCGAGGAAACAAATACAAGTATTTATCCCACGGCTTAATCAGTCAACTAATTATAATTTAAGCTGTAAAATTCTTCAGTACAACTTACTTGCGTTTATTTATCTTTAAAAAAAAAAAGTAGGCATGCTTTTCAAAAGACTTAGCCCACGGAGCTAAGCTATTTAAATCCATCTTCACACATGCTACGAAATCTGGGCAAACATTAAGAGTCAGGCCATACAATGACTGTGTGATTCAAAGTAAGACAAAAATGACGAGGAAATGTTTAATAAATACTTTGAGGAGCTAAAATTCTGCCAATTATTCCTAATCCTATACCTATAGTATGGAGTAAATTCAATTCATAATAAGCGATGGCTATATGCGGGGATTTTTTTAGCATTACTCTCAGCAACAATGCATAAATGGATTGTTTCGTGCTTGAATTATTACATTGGCTTGGACCTACTAACACAATTTTGGTACGAACACAATTTTGATACTGACAAAATTTTGGTACCAACAGAATTTTGCGTTACCGGCGGAAAACAATAGAAATAGGAAATATGACAGAATATGATATAAATAGGAACTAGGTTATTACAGAATCGATTTGAAATATCTTTTTATATAAGGCTCCCACATTTTCCCTTATATATATTTATGTGGGTCGTAAATTGGCTTTCGATAGTAAAATATTCTTTAGCAAATTTATCTATAGGGAGCTATTACCGTAGGTGACACGGTAAAACCTAGACCCGGGATAAATTTACTGTTAAATTTGGATGCACTCAGAGTCCAAAAAAATATTTGTTCAAATTGATGTACGGTATATGTATGCCCTGTAACATAATATACTTGTAATATGCTTGATAGAACAGCAAGATCAGGTAATAGAAACAGGGTGTCAGAGTGTTATGGGGTTTAAAATATTTAACAATTGGCTTTTCTCAAATCTTTACCAACTTAACAAAAGAATTTCCAATTTTTATTGCAACCATCGTGTTCAGCTTTAAACAAAAAAAATATATATATAATTATTGATGATTTATCAATAGATTATTAGTAGACTATATTGATAATTTATATTAATAGTTACGAAAATATGTAGTATGATTTAGGGTAACAGAGTGAATTCCAAAAGAGTTGCGCATTAAAATCTTTATGGTTAAACTAAATAGCTGTAGTTTGCCTGTTTATGTACCGTATATATTCTGATAAAATTTGGAAACTTAATTTATTTTATTCTATACTATTAACATATGACAAAAAGAGCACTTTTTCCTTCCCTGTATCATCAAACATAGGTACCTAATGTTATCTAAATAAGGAATAAATCTAGCATGATTAAAGGGAAACTTAAGTCAAAATCAAATTAGACAAATGGAAAATCGCTTAGTCTGCAGGTTTTCTGCGGCGGGGGTATTTTTTAGTTACAATTATTCAATTTAATTCCTATATATCATCTTATGTTCACGAACTAGCGGTATTCATTTTGTATTGAGTTTACATTATTTATATGATTTATAAGGTTTATAAGAAATACAATTGCGTAAATGAGCTTGAATATAAAAGAAATATGATTAAAAGATTATTTCAGATCAATTCTGCCAGGTAATTATGAAACCTCCTATACCAAATATAGAATTTATAATGTATAATAGCATTTTATATACGCAGTTCTAGAAAAATAAAACTGAAATTAAACCAACAAGTTTAAAAAACATAAGGCTCATCAAAGTCATAACAAAGTATAGGTCGATAACAGTTTAATTAGTTTCCTAAACATCTCTATGCCGTCTTTGGGTCTTACAAGTAGTCGAATAAATTGCAGTTTCACTACTTTTTCTAGTGAAATATGTGTTCACCTAGCCTGGGATTTAAATTATTTTTGCGAAATCATTTCATATGAGGGATTGTATAAAACAACGTAAAGGCTGTAGAGACAATCATAATACAAACCAGAAACATTTTGACAAATTAAAACATCAGAATCAGTATTCAACTTTGTACGTATGGCATTTTTAAAGAATGAGTATTCTACCCAATACATGTATAGATTACTATCATAGATAACGGTAGAAGAGGTTCTATTGGTTCTCATTGGTTCTATTAGTGCAATATACAGTTATTTGTGACACTAGTGTGCGAAGTAGCACTTTGGGCTCGTGTTACACAATATATTTTTCTTAAAGTTACTATAAAGCATATAGATAAAAAGTCTTTCAAACACTATACAACTCATTTTTAGGTTAGGTTAAATCTAAACGTTGAACGAAATGGGAAACACTGCACCAGCTGATCGTAGTAGCACCGACTATAGAATACTGTAATCGTTTACTCAATAGTCTGTGTTAGCAGTACTTACTGTATTGCCATATTGCCTAGTGTTGCCAACTTATTTTCAACCGTACATGTATTACGTGCCTAATAAAAGTACACTGCTTTTGCTGTTTGGTTGGAATACTGGAGTGCGGAAAAAAATGAGTGCGGCAAAAGTAAGTAAATGCAGCAATTGCAAGGTACCTGTGCACTTTGTCAGGTACCTGAAAAAGGGAAAAAGAGTTTCTAAAGCACTTAAACTGTATACCAAAATTCTAATTCAATACAAAACATACGTTTTTGAAGTAAATATCTACACGGTCAATATGACCTTAAGCATATTAAACACATTTAAACTTTGTGGTAATACAGTTTACTCAAATTTTAAGCTCACCCGACCTAATGATAAATGGGTGAGAATCTTTATACGCTTTTTATATCACCTCTTCCACCCACTTCACTTACAAGTCTCACCCCTCCCAAAACACATTCAACAACTTCAATTTTCATAAACTCCATTTCAGTTGTTTACACGAACTGAGCATAACTACCAGACTTAGCAAAGTGCCGTATAAAACACTGAATAGCATTTCCCTTGAGTAACTAGTTTGTTACAAGAATTAAGAGGTGTAAAAATTTATAATGTAACTAGCTGTTATATCCGTGCTTCAACGGGAATGGGATTCGAAACAGAACATGAAATAGCGACTGATTCATTTTATAAACAAAACTAAAATTCAGTGTAATAACGTTAGTTTATTTACCTTTATTTGAAGGGTTCAAATTATTTAGGTAACTTAGTAGCGCTAATGCGTGTTTAAAAATACTGACACTATATGATTTAATTTAAAGGAATAAACTTTTTTTAAAGTGCAGCCCTACAATTCCCCCCACTTATATTTGAAATTAATATATTATAAGCTATCGAACACCATAAAGTAGTTTAGCAATAAAATCAAATTGATGTTTCAAAAGTTGAAGACGATATACCCTAATTCTTTAAAATTTTAACCAAGCCCTTATTTTATTGGATTTCACAAAAAAACTATAAGCCAAATTTATATATAAATCCCAAAGTACCAATGAAATTTTGAGAAAACTAAAAGTCACACGCTCATAAACCATATACTTAATGTTCGTCATGACGAGAAACCTTGAACAAAACTATCCATTATTTCATAAATTGCCCTTTAAGGTCGTAATTCCTTTCTAAAGGGGACTTTCCATATTAAAAATACCTCTGCTGTACTTATTTGTTTTTTTATTCTTTCAATGTATTATCTTATTAAAATCAGGTGTGATTGTTTGTTTGTATTACTGTATTTGGTTTTGTTTATTTCAGCTTAACTTAACCAAACAATAGTTTTATTAATACTTATGAAGTCAAACGGGGTGAAGCCCGTGGGTAACAGCTAGTTATAGTTATATACATTTAACAACCTTTCTATAAACAAACATAACACCTTATATACCAAATAACTCACAAATTACCACAATGTAAATTAACACCAACAACAAATTCTTCAAACAGCTGGTTCCATACAGGGTTGAGCAAAAGTATGGACACCCCCTATTAACTTTTTAATAGGTAACACAAGCAAAACCAAACTCTGCACACCTCCAGATGGCATAAAAGTGCAATTTTTTTTAGTATCCCACACTTTCACATTTATAATATTATTAAGATAAGATAAGGAAGAATACTTTAATGTCGTTGTATGGGCAAAAGCCAAACAAATGCAATTAAGAAAACATATCTTTACATTTTCGTTATAGAGAGAATTTACAGCTAATACTTTTATGAGATACAATTGAAAAGGTGTAATAGCTATTGATTTGACTTCACGTAATACCCGTTTTAATAGGTAAATTCACACAGAAATCAAAAGAGTTAATCGTTTCGGATGGAGCACTCTAATCATTATCAGGCCAATTAAGGGAGTTCCTCTTGACTTCAAAACGTCTTAAACATCCATTGACAGACTGGTTGTTAAGGCGTTGTTGGTAAAGACCCAAAACTAAAATTTAACTGATATCGTGGTTTAAAATAATGTAAGTAGCTTTTATACTGTGAATGCAAGATAACACGGCATTAATTATATTTCTATTGCTTATTCATAAATAAAGTACTAGCAAACTACTAGTATTTACTAGTTTAGTAAGTAGTAGGTTAATTTTAAACTTAAAAATCATTTTACAATATTATGGGTAAAAACTTTAAAAAACGTGCAGTGTCAAAAGCTTTAAAGACAAAAATTACAGTAAAAATTATGCAAAACCCAAAATATAAAGTTAGTATCCTTAATTGAAAACAGAGAAGAATTTTCACGTGGAAAGTTTCTGAGTTGGTGATAGCCTTTGATTTGGTTTGTTATGTAGATGGGACAAAACTGGATACAAAAATATTTCACTAATAATAAATCAAAACATCAAGAACAAATTGAATAACAATTACTGTTATTTGATTGCTCACCAAATATTCGACAAATGTTTACAAGTTATTTGCAAATAAAATAATCACTGTATTCGATAATAATAACTGAACCATTTAATCACTCGAATAAAACATATATTTTCTATGATTATTACCAGTGAACAGGTACTCAACGGATGTAAAGCATATGCAAAATAATTTCTGTATGTAAATACAGACCAGTATAAAAATAACTTGTTTATTTTTTGTTAAGTCTTAAAAGAGAATGAGGTAAACTTTTCTCATTAAAATTGCCGTTTGGACAGTTAACGCTTTGGATACTTTGGATCAGTTTGGATACTTGATAATACTCTTTTTGCATTTTCTTTACGAAGTGGTAAACATTTGCGCAGCAGTAAACACATTTAAAATGTTATATCTATTATTTAAGCAACTTTTATATAAAACTCACAACATATTATACAAAATAAAAACAACAAAATGTTTCTAATGTCACAGTTTTCTGCTGCATAATTGCATACGATAAAGAAGTTGGGAACCGATTTAGTATCGATGAATACAAAGACAGTGTTTGGGATAGTTTAATGTATATTTTCCATAGAATATTCATTTTCAGCGAACCTTTTGTATTAAAAACTGTAAATTCTATATTTTATATGCCAGTTACAATAACGAAAGAAATGATCCGTAGACAACGAGAAAAGGAATTTCTCAGTCTCAACAGGACTTTTACAGCTGCCAACTCGAACGAGTTTGAAAAGTTTTCGCGATTGTTATTCAAAGTGCAAAGCATCTGAAAAGGAAATATTGAAGTTTTAGACATTTGAGGGCTATATTGTAGTTGATACTTAGTTGTGCTATAATTCATAGCTGTTATGTAATTTTAATATTTGTAGTATATATTGGTGTTGATTATTATATCCTTGTAATACATTAGTTAGGTAAAGACATTTTAGAGGCTCTCATATTCCCTTACCATCTACAGTTTATTCTTTAAAATGTCATTAGGCTTTTAGAAAATGCAGAACCAGACATTGTAGTTAGGATTTCAAAGTTGCGGGAGATAGTATCTGAATAACCACAAACTAAGCTAGAAAATCTACAATAGTCACCGGTAGATATGTTAAGATAAAATAAGCGTCGGTGTTTCAATGGAATAAACATGAAAATAAAGTATTGTTGCCAGAAAGTAGTATTTCATTACTTTATTTGCATTTGTTATATGTTTTATATTATTTAATGAAAGCTATAAATATTTCATAAGTAAAACCTCTACTACTGGATCATGTTTTATTTTTATTCTTCTGTCTGCTTAGGTTCGAAGCACTGACTCAAAACGATTTCAATGGTTTTTCAGGGACTTTGGGCTAAATTAGTACCGATCTATTTGCAAAGATGACCTATTTCAACCAACTTGATCGACGTGATCCAACATCCAACGTAAGCTCCAACGCAGGATTCTTGTCACGCTTAGAGCTATTCAGGGATCGATTCCCGTGCTTATCCCTAAACGTGACCAATGGCAAGCACGCCTATGCGACATGATCATCAGGGACGCCTGTATTTGTTGCTATATTTTTAACCAAGAGTTGACCGAACTAAATAATAAGGCGAAATAACAAGACATGATTTAACTGTAGAGAAAATAAACATTTTTCTTCATAATTCACATATTACCTAAAACAAACTTATAGATAAATTTAAGCTTGTTGAAAAACAAATGCATTTACCTAAGTTCATCAATAGGTGAATATCTATAATGCTCTTTCATTTATCATCCTACAACGGCGACGCTGTTACGGTGTGTGCTAAAGTAAATCCAATCTGCAATGATCCATTCTTAAAAATACGATACAAACAATTCTTCGGATTCAAGGATTCTATAACTACTTTATAATATAGAATAAAATGGCATTTCAATGATTATAATTCTTCTAAAACGTGTATAACGATGGCAAAGCAATGTTTAAACTAACGAAATACAAATTCTTTATTGGGAAAGATTTGTTAAAGGAAAACTTAACAACACTAGCACTTGACGTTTACACATTCGCTGTTAAGTACAAGCAAAGATTATTGATGCTTACATGATTGTTACATTGATGGTTAAGACAATGTCAGAAAATTTAACCATTGCAAAATACACTCCAAGCAAAATTATTGCTGTTAAATGAAAGTCAGAGATGTTTGCTGCAAAATACGCTTAAAACAAACGCGATCGGTCTAAGATATATTACTTCAAAACGATTACTCTCAAGTACATCTAAACGCAAAGTCAATTGAAATAATTAACTTGTAACGTTTGATCAGTAATTGGATAATATATTTTAGCTAATTAAACGTTAAAATGAGTTGAGCGGCTATAAACGAAATAACCCCAGCTTGCTGAGGACCATTTGCTTAATTGAACAAGGCACAACGATGGCCACTGTTGACAAAACACAAAACATCATTGGGGAAAAAGAGGAAGAATCGTTGGCGTATAAATTAACAACATGTTACACTGTATATCGATTGAAGCTATTTTAAATGTATATTTACCTTATTAATTTTAACCTATGCTACAATAAAAGGGGAGTGGTGTAAATTGCTGCTAAACATAGAACGGATGATTTTTGAAAAGTATAAATCATACAGTTTTACTTATAAACGAAGGTGGTAATAACAAATCCATGGCCCGCGACCGCTGTATTTGATTGTTTAGTAGTCCCCATTAGCCTAAGGCGGGTTACACACCGGTATCGCAGATATAAATCGCCGATATTTCTGATGTCGCGGGCATGATGTCTGCGACATATAATAAAATACAACCATGGGAATAGGCACGTGCTGGCGACATGAAAGTGAAGGAATCACAACATTCATCAGTTTAAATAGTGTCATCGTCAAAAGAAGATAATGTGTTGTTGCTGTTGTTCTTTCTACAAAAACATTAAAGATAATTTTTCCAAAATACATTGTAATTAATTGCATTACAGTACTTACGTAATTTCCTTATGGTGTCAATTGGAGTATTATAATATCACAATACTACATTCCACACCATAAGGCAATAAAGTATGTAAAAAAGGGCCAAAACTACTAGAAACGTATTCTGTGCATGCGCGGGCCCAAGAGACACGAGACATGTCTGTCCAAACACCGACCGGTTGGTTCGCTCGAGACACGTGTCTGCGACACTGGTGTGTATAGCTCCATAAGTTAACATAGGTTGGTTTTCGAGGGGCATGTCGCAGGCACGAAAAATATCTGCGACATCATGTCGGAGAGACCGGTGTGTAACCCGCCTAAATCACCACTAGTGCACATAACTGTATACGTACCTGTGCCCATCGGCGCTATAAAACTGTAAAAACATTCGGTTTCAATGTAATTATAAAATAACTTAGTAAATTAATCGTCAGTTTAGATCAAACCAAAAGGATGGGGTAGGTTATACACAAGTGGGTTCGGAGGAATAAGTGGAAATGTCGTAACAAAAATCTGTAATAGCTATTCATACTGATTAAAATAAACTTTAAAATATTTGCATTGAGCTTGTCAATACTTGGTTGTACGATATGATAGTCGTTTGTATTTCTACAACATTTTGAGTGCTAAACATGTATCTTACAACCGTCTTGTCCCTAACAACCGCCTTCTGCAGAACAGATAAGTCGCTATTATTTGCCTTTGGACATGTTCCACGATGAAACGTTGATAATAATTTTTACGACGTGATACACTGATATTTAGTTAAATTATTTTATGTAGTTCTTAGCTGCAAACATAAGTAGTTATTGAGACAAACGGGTGAATCCGAACCCACGACATCGCTGCCTTGTCCGTGGCGCTACCAACTGAGCCTCCGACTTTACTAAGAGTTGGTTAATTATCCAACTTACATGCTTTCTAAGGTTACATTATTCCATTAATTAAATGATAAACAGCTGGCAGATGCAATTAACAGCTGTTTGTTTATTTATATTCTCGTTTCCTTATTTCATTATTTACTGTTGTGTTCATAAAAGCGGCGCGGTACATTAAAATTGATGATATGTGGATAAAAGCTTTTAGACCAACATTGTTTGGAAGTAAGCCTAAGTAAAACCTAATTGGTAAAAAATCATATGTTATATTATTTTGCCTTACATCATGGACATTAATCAAAATGATTTACATAAGGAAAAAAGCTGTGAAAATTCTCCCCATTGCGAAGCACGGGCAAAGCAACTAGCTATATATACAGAATGAACATATAATTTGAGCAGAAAATGAATTTCTGCTTAAGGAACTTAGGTATCGTATTCAAAAGAAACTGCACTCTGAAAATAGCAATAAACCTTTCTTTGTGGTGATAATCATATCCAAAGGTTTTACATAGTTGATTATTCAATAGTTACCTACAGATTGTGAGAACAAATGAAAACTTTTCTGGTATAAAGATCTCCATACAGTAACCGATTCAACGTTTTTTAAACAATCCTTAGTAATATAATAGATAGCTTCTTTCTTAAAAGACGTTACCCTTAGACATATATAAGGGGTAGACATGAATATGGAGCACCGAATAAAGGTGATAAAGGTGAAATATTATATGCCCATAGGGAGGCTCGAAGCGTGGGTTGAAATCGGACACACGTTTAAAGCAAATTCTGTAAAGCCTTTTCGCAACATCAGTAAAATTATCTCCGAATTAATTATTTAATGGATACAGTAATACGAATTAATTTACAAAAATAATTAATTTAATTCAAAAGCCGGTAGTAATTTGACAGCTAACCAAACGCTACAAATGGACTATTTAAACCATTATAACTAATATTATATTCGACTGGCTTGGATAATATAAGCGTTTTTTCGTTAATGATTTAGTTTTTCAATACAACGTCTTGCATTGTGCTACTTCTTTGTAACAGTATTTATTATTGGGGATAATCACCGAAAGTTAAGAAATTTAAACATTAGAGCTCAAAATTGACGAAACTAGTTGCTACTCCATGAATGGTTAGACTGCAATCATAAAGGCCTTTAGAACAATTTACAATGGTCGTTAACAATAATGAGTCATTGAATCTTATTCAGGCATTAACTAACCTGGCTACGACCCACTGCATCTTAGTTAAGATTCAACGTATTTTTAGTAATTATTACTCATTTGCATTATCCATATTAAACTCAACGGGTGTGTTACGCAGCTACATTGTTTTTCGTATAAGTAAGGCAGTATGTTTAAGTTCAAAAATGTATTGCTTTCAAATCTGCAAATCTAAATTATAGTCTATAATGACAGGATTATTATTTAAATGTTTGTAAACAAAACATTTCACAATTATGATTTTAAGTTTTAATCCAAACAATGAACAAGGTACTGAATGCACAAGACACTGTTGAGTTTTGGATAAACCCCCTCGAATTCAAAAAGGGGTACATATCCTAAAATTTACGGATCTTAGCCGAAAAGGATAATTTGGCCGAAGCAAAGTTCACTGTCTTACACCTTAACTTACGATTGGTTTTTAACAGTTAATTGTAAATTTAAGTTTTTACCTTTCTTTTAATGATATAACTTACAGTTTTGATTACTTTAAACCTAAATTTGGGTGCTTACAGGAATTTAATAATTATTTCAAAGGAAGCTTTCACTGACGGGACCATACAGTCTACCATCTTGTATCCCTAATATATTAGGTGGACAATGCAGTTGTCTGCTTGCAATATTGAGCGGAGAGCAAGCATAGTAATCTAACCCTTTTCCCATGTCAATGCTACATCTGTTTCAAGTAAATAAGATGTCTACTTGCAGTATAAAGCCAAAGTTACGTCTGGTTTGCACAAATGGGATGTCTATTTGCATTATCTAAGGTATTTACCCTAATTTATTTATTTACCTTATTTATCTAAGGTCCATCTGGTTCACATAAACGGGATGTTTAATCGCAATATCCAAAGTCAATAGTACGTCTGGTTCACGTAAATGGAATGTCTACTTGCACTTAAAACAATGGTACAATTTATTTACGTTAAGGTGATCTTATTTGTATAATCAAAAGTCAATGATATATTTCGTTAACATAAATGGAATGTCTTTTGATGTGTCTAAAGTTAATGGTGATAAGCCTATTTGGTTATTCATATTGAGGTAAAGTATGCTCAACGGTATTAAAACGATTGTTCTAAATTCTTGTAATATGCTAGTTTCGATGATGTTTTTTTAATAAACAAATGTTACGACTCTCTCGTTTACCTTTTTATCGTTATCTTGGAAGTACTTCCATGGCAACCTATCAACCCGTAAGGCTCATGTTGAATTTCTAAAAGTTTAAATTCACGTAGGGAAAAGCCCTGCAGTCCGATTTGTACCATTTCAGATTCATACCTTCAAATAGTTAAGTTACTATAACTGCTTCATCCAGTTGGAGTATTTGTAAAACAAAAGTAGGAGTGTAGTATAAGAGCTTCGCTCACCCTGCTCAATAGTTCAAAATGGTTACTGGTCTATTAATTCAAACTCTGTCAAACCATACTTGACTAAAAGCTCGATTTGTGATAAAGGTGAGAACAGAGAAAACATTATAAACTGGAATAAAATAACAAATATAAAGAAAGAAAACAAAGTTCAATTTGAAAATACAAGGGAATAAATCAAAATGATATAAAGCAGCGTGAAAATATTTTTGAAGATTATCAATTTTGAAAATGTACTATAAATAAAGCACATTGCGTACAATGCTGAAAATATGTAAAACATAATGTTAGCAGCATATAATCTTTATATATTTTTAAAATATTTTAACAATGATCATATTTTTATTTATTTAAATAACGAACGAGTTGGGCACCATCTTGCGTCTGGCTTTCAATACTTGGTAAATCAAATATTTTATTCCTCAGCAGATTACTGACTCCAATATCAGTCTGATTCACTCGCGGCGAAAAAAGGAAATACAATCTTACCCAAAGGTTTTAAATTACGTCAGATTAATTGCATTTTGATGGATATGGTCTTGTTGAAAAAGCGCTGTACTTATTGCTATTTATATTAAAATAGTCTAAATAATAGTGACGTTTTATTAATAGAAATAACGAGTTATTTTTATTTACCATTTCGACAAGCTTCTATATGAGTTTCTATAATGCATCTAAGAAAAAAGGGTAGCACACATTGCTGTTCAGATTAAAAAAGTTAAGATTAACAATTAATATTCGAAATTTAGAAGCACACATTATAATTTTAGGCTCTTTAATTATTCTGTATGGACTAACGTAGTGTGAGTTATAACATATTATAAAACATAAGTAGGATCGATAAAATAATAATTACTAAACCTCATCAGTAATTATCACCTTAGTTGCAGAAACAAAAAGGGTAGTACATTGAATGTAAACAAAAAAGAGGACAGGGATATAGAAAATATGAATAGGCACAATAAAGTGATGATGCATTGTCATACTTAATTTTGAAAACGAAAGTAACTTGGCCTCAGTTTTCAGCATTGAATTTCTTAAAATAAGAAAAATAAATAAAATAGGAAGAGGGTGGGTGCAGAGGGGTTCATTTTTCAACAGCGAACGAGAAAAGTAATTTCCTACTAAAGTATTCCATTTATAATTCACAGTTTTTACACACAATGCCACTGTGGATTAGTTTAAAAAAAAATGAAAAAGAGAGATTTAGTGAACTGAAACAAGCGTTTTATTTAGTCAGATAATATTTTTCAACACCACTCACCTTGTTGAAATAAGGAGAACGCAGTTCTCGTCACCACACGTCCATTTCACACACAGACACCCATTTACAAATTTAAAATAACAAAAATAAAATTAACAGACTTAAATTCTCTATTTAAAGCATTTCGTTGCACCTATACCAAAGTGCGGTGTTTTCAAGGCTACTATAATTGTCTTTTTCCACGTATTCGTTGTGAACGCTTAGTGTCCAATTAAAATATAAAAAAAACTACTTTTGAGCCCACTTTTACACCGGTGTAAGTCGTGTCTTGTTTTCAACGTGTACTCGCCTTAACACAACAAGAAAATGAAAATCGTAGAAATGTCTTCTACAAAAATCCAAGTTTTATATTTCTTTAAGCCTTTGGACGGTAGAAGTCAATAAATAGATAATAAATCTCCGAAGCAGTAGATAAACTAACAAACCAATCTGAGCGATTTATGTATTCTTTATGTATTAACTACAAAGTAGAACACATTGCATTCCTCTGTTAAATGTTAAGCCAATTTACAGTTGAAATGGACTCAGATTGAGAAACAGATAACTCAGTGTGCTGCTGTCAATAACTTAATTCTGTCATATGCATTGAATTTCAAACCAAAGTAAACTGAAATACAAAAAGCTAACTATAGCATATTTTATGGGGAAATTATCTAAGCAACGAAAACTTACGGAGAAAATAGAATTTTTACAGTAGCGACTAACTATGTGAGCGGCTCTTTTTACCATCTCATATTCGAGCTGAAAAACTTGCATATAGATGTAATATCTACAACATTCAAAGATAATGTTACAAGCATGTTGACATTTATAGCACATACGTTTTTTTGAATAGATTTTGAGAGATTCAAACGCATAAGCAGAAACATCATGCTATGCATTGTTGATGCGTAGTCTTCGGGCGAAGATCATGTCTAAATCGACGCAGCTCTTCCATTCACCAACATTTAGGTCTCTATGCAGAGTACCATCTTCATTGTAGTTTGCGAACGTCTACTATTAGTAGACTTCCCCAAAGTTTACGTAAAATGCGTGTGACCTGTCAGACTTGATACAATAACTTTGCGGAAGTCAAGAAAACCTGAAGATGGTACTACATCGAGTCCGAAACCTCGATGGATGGAAGTGATCGTAGATTTTTGACACGGTCGTCAACCTAAGAACACGTCTCTGCAATGTTACCGTAGAAGCTCAACAAAACACAACACAAAGTTCATTTTCAACTTCTCTACTTCATAGATGATACCAATTGTAAGTGCCTACTACATGTTGAGAGAGTACTCACCGTCACTGATCACGTTGATGGAGAGAGGTCTCTGAGAGGTCCAGTGTCCATGCCTCGGGGGCTTTGACCAATAAGGCGCCTCAGAGAGGAACATTCGAATCCATCTCACTTATCACAACACCTCACATTGTCCACTGCACTTAGTTATTGCACAATTACGTTTTATACGTCGAGTTAATTTGGTAGATACGCCTTTTACAACTACTGCATCGAAAGACTCTGAAATAATAAATGTTTCAGAAACCACTTAACAATATCTTGTACGATTTTGGGGTGCTAAGATGAGATACAATTATAGGAAAACTATGTGTCCGTGGTCTTTTCCGCTATCAATTATTTTATTCATCACTAAAGGTATCACTTATAAAAGGCTTTGACAAGATTAAGTATAAATGATAGTTTACTAGAACTGCAACGTCGTGCCAAATTTTAAAGGTAAGAACATAAACATTGGTAAGTCCCTTAAAACATGTTAATCTAATCTAATTAAATGTGCAGCCACAAGTGTAACTCATTGGCTGACTGACCGATAAGGTATGGATTGTAACGAAGTTCGAGAAGAGCTAGGGATCTGAAATTTGGCACGATTTTAGGTGTTGGTCCCAAACAACCAGAAAACTCCCATAAGTGACATTTAAAAAGTTAACATCCTCTTCCTAAAAATGAAATATAGCAGATTTTTTTAAATCCCAAAAAGGTGTTTATAAAACGCTTGTTGCAGCCAAACCGTCAAACGGAGAGTACACACTTTCCTTTGAGCCAAGACTTTGAAATTTAACTTTTCTTTATACCTACACAGCTGTTGCACAGCTTAAGCGCTCGAGCATTCTAATTTTGGGAATTTCCCTTCACATTCCCTCACTTAGGGTAAAACTACCATCGCACTATTTTTTACTAAAGTAAGACAGTCTTTTACGTTTTCATGTTTTGATCACAATTGAGAGGTCAGCTCCCAGAGATGACCCAATGTTTGTTTCTACGATGTCAAAACCCCCGCTTCTGAAAGGGCCTAAGACGATTTTAAATATCATCACCCCCCCCCCCCCCAAAACCCATCACATTGTAACTTTATCGGTACTAATTAATCAAAAGATAGTTTTACAGTTGATCCTTTAGCAAATTTCAATATTAAGGGATTTTTACCACACATCTGGACTTTAAAAAAGACTTGTTTATTCCACTTGCATGGGCCACTAATGAAATACTTTGGTATCCTATAGAGACTGTGACATACAGAGTGTTTACTTGAGTACGTAAAAAAACCATAATAACTATTTACAAAGTCATAAATACCTGAATTACAGCTGAAAAATAAAATGTCAAGGGAGAAACGAGTTAATTATTTTAATTGCCGAAGCAAAAGCGGAAATAACCGGAAAACCGATTGTAGCTGAAAACCGCTGCTACGCTTGAATGCAAAAACGACACTGGCAAAGTTGCAACAGCAGCGAAACAGATTAATTGGTAATTTCGACTATGGTGTTCAATTATACATCTGGCACTGTTGATTGCAGAAATTGTTACAGTAGGTAAATCCACGGCTTGGTGTATATTAGCTTTGATACTGCAATAGTTATGGTCAACTATCATGGTGATTTGTGCATAAATGATAATGAGATTGGAAATAATATTTATTATTTAGCAATCTACCCTTTGTATATTTTACACAAATGTAAGCTGTATTTACAAACAGAAGGTTGGATGAATTATTTACAAGTTTGAAATTTTTGTCGTCCTTTTATGGCAGGATTGTTTTTCTGTGAAAGAGCCGTTTATGTTTATGCATTAGCATTTGTGGATTTTAATATACGTATAAATGTGTTATATACTATTAAAACTTTTAACATTTTAATTAAATTAGAAATAAATGTGTTCTACTGAAGGGTAGTCACTATTAAAATCGCTAACATTTTTATTATAACTAAATTTATTTTGTAACTGGCTTTTATACTTAAGAAAGACCTAAAACAATAAAAATAGGTTATATAAAAAATATAAATATCAAACTTATGATGAAAGTAAAATAACACATTACAACGTGAATACGTTTTTATTTTACGAAAAGTACATTCGACGATTGAACTTGATAAAATAATAGCAGGAATGGTCTGAATTAATGCTCAAACTTAAGTCAATATTTATTATCAACTGTATGTCAACTACATTAAATGAAAATAGAAATGATGAATATTCAATAAAGTGTTTTGATTTTAAATGCATTGATTTTATTCTAAATAAAACACACAGTAGCCCAGTTAGTTTAAATCCTGCTGTGATGTCGCATACAAGTTGTTCAACGTCTTTTTTGGCGAATTTCCCATATAGGGAATACGCTATTACCGCAGTACTCATGGTAAGACCTGGACCCGGGACCGATTTACTTATTCGTTTTGAGGTCCCCAGAGGCCAAAAACACCATCCGTTCAAATTCATATACATATATATATACAATTTTGAACGAATGGTGTTTTTGGCCTCTGGGGACATCAAAATGAAAAAGTAAATCGGCCCTGGGCCTAGGTCATTGCAGACCACCTACGGTAATAGCTACTTCCCTATACGGAAATTCACTAATAGAAACTATTGTAATGCAAACAATTGTTCGATACATTTCAAAATGAAATCTTTGAGTGGTGGAAATATGTGTTTGTCTATGTGTTGAAAAGGGTAAACAACAAAAAACACTGTGATATGTCTTTACGGAGGGACGGCTGTTATTGATTTACAATCGAATATCCTCGGATCATCACATACTCTGACTGACTGTTTAGACAGCTGTGTTTTAAAACCTTAGGGAACTATGTATAAAAAAAAGGCACACCTTTTTTCGGTTTTCGTTGCCCTGAGGAGAAATTCCAAAATATATTTAAAAGAAAACAGGAACAAGTACATAATATTGCTAACTACCCTATGATAATTCACTATTGAGGCAAGTTGTTGTTTGTTATTTTGGACCCATAAATATGCAGGATCTCCCGAAACTGTCCAACAACTTTTCTTGAATTATTCAACGGCCAACAGTAAAACAAAATTGCACTCCAGAGCTTAAACGTCTTGGGTATCCCAACGTTTAAACTTTTCCTTTACACCCCTAAAAAAATTGTTAGGGGTAAATAGTCTTTCTTTAATTCCTGTGAGTAAACCCCGCCTATTTTAAGGAATAACAATTACAAGTGAGGTAGTAGATATTTTAAATATAATTTATTTTTGTCCATGAATGTCTTACTAAAGAAATCTACGCTATTACAGCTAGTAACAAGTTCCTTGTGTTACAGACAATAGTTTGTAATTATTCTACGTAATTATTGTTATAATGACTTCGTTTCTGTCCTACTAGTTCGAGTTAATACTGTTGCTCTACCACAGAAGCCAGACGTTTATCTCTAATAATATTTATTCTAGGTTATAAGTTTTTCTTACGAACCTTTTGTGCGTGCTTAATTCTATACTGTAACTAGGCTATTCTGTTTTTTTTTTCAATAGGAATTAAAATGAAATAGAAATAAAGACAACTTTACCAACGATAATATTGCGAACATTATTTATTACGATTAGTAACAAATTTGAAAAGTTTTTACTAGGTTAGGGATATGGAATAAGAAGGAAACCACCCACAGGACAGTATAGTACAGTAGACTATCTCAGGGACGACTTTAACCGGGCATTGGTTTTACCGGACTGGATCGTTGGGAAACTTTCTGTACTCAAACGACCTTTCTAGTGGGAAAGATTTGAGACCAATGGTCAGGTGTCTACTAGCTATAAACTGTTTCCGAAATTTCATTATTGGCATATAGGCTATTGAGAAATAGCCAAAAATTCCATTAATGGCATTATACAAATATTAAAGTGTCAAATCACCATTTGGGGAACTTCAGCTCGGAGATGTCTTATCAGCTTTAACAAAAATTCTGGCTTTGGTCAATGATAGTGTCTTGATATAAATATCACTTACACATGTACACGGTACATGCACAATACTTTTATATTATGTAAAATGCACAAAATGGAGGAATAGATCGTTTTAATTTCGGGGACGTAGCTAAGTTTTAGCTGGATAAAAACTAATATTTTACATACTTCGTTGATTAAAATTTACCCTTGGGTAAAAATCTTTATATTTATGTTTTGTGTATTTTTATGTTTATATTGTATAAGAATTTCCCTTATATCATGTACAAAAAACGATATTTTGATTCTGTAATTTAGGGAATGAAGTAGCAATTTAGATAGTATAATACAAATAAATAATTATAGACAAACAAATTACGAAGACAGATCGAAATATACTCTGTATGTTTCACCACTATAGTGAAGACATACAAAACGTGGAGATCACACTTCATAGTTTTATTTCAAGCCCTTATTACCCATCTAGAACTGTTATAGTACTTGTGTACCTAATTTTTTGCGTGTACTTATTGTGTGATTTGCGTATAACCATTTCATCAATGCTTACTCTTAGCAATTTTCCAGGCATTGTTGGGGCTGTGTAGCCGTATATTTATCATAATCCTGAGAGTTTCCCTATCAGCACCTTGTCATGATGAAATATTACCAATGCAGTCATCCTGAAATTATGTCCTTATTTTAATTTTGTCAATGAATAGATCTCGCGTTTTAAGTTTAAGGCAACTTGATGTTTGAATAGCCTTAGTAAAGCATACGATGAGGTGTAGAGAGCCAGTAAACGGTGGTTAGCGTATAAATGATACGGGTAGGGTCAGCAGTTTTATCTTGCTAAACACGTTATCTAGGGCTCAGCCCCTACATTGTAACCTAGCCGTAAATCATGCACAACACCGCCTTTATCATACAATATTAAATATTTAATGTTTGTGTAAGAAAATATATCATACCCTTCTTATACCTATCGCTATTTCAAGATTTTTCATAAAAATACGCCTTTACCCTGCATACTGTATTTAATTCTTTATTTTATTAGTGAATATTTGTCAGCCTAATACCGTAGGAAACATTTGCATATGAGTTAGGCCTATCTTAGGACTATTTCCATAACGATTACAGTTTTCAAAATGTTTTTAAGGGTGTTTGTTTATACAGGATGAATAAAAAGTCAAGACCCCCCCTTTAATATTTTTCTGGGTAAATATACAGAGATATTATTTTGGTCCTTTTGGTCGTACAACCTTAGCAGGAACTTTCATTTTATGATTTTTTAAATATTTTAATGTGTCACCAAAACAAGGGAAATTTTGGGGGCAACTGAAAAATTTGTAATGTAACCCCCCTTCAAGTGACACCTCATTTTGAAGTGTTAACAAAAACTTAAACACATTGTGGAAACCAGAGTTTGCTATCTCTTCTTTATCCAAAATGGTAGTCCGTCAAATGTTTAATTACGTTACTGTTACATTAATTTTCTTGTGTTCTTGGGCTACCATTTTGGAAAGAGAAGAGATAGCAAACTCTGGTTTCCACATTTTTTTTCAATTTTTTAAAAAACTTCCAAATGAGGTTCACTTGAAGGAGGTTTATTTTTAAAATGTTTGAGTTGCCCCCAAAATCTCCCCTTTTTTGGGACACTCAACATTTTCAAAATCATTAAATGAATTTTCCTGCCAAGGCTGCATGACCACCCAAAGGATACCTCTGTAATATTTACTTAGAAACAAATTGGAGGGGAGGAAAATAACTTTTTACTACACAAGAAAATTAATGTGCCAGTAACATCATTAAACTTTTGACGGGTTTACCCACGTCGTGTGGTGGTAAGTTTCTTACCATTTTGGATAGAGAAGAGATAGCAAACTCTGGTTTCCACAATTTTTTAAGTTTTTGTAAACACTTCAAATTGAGGAGTCACTTGAAGGGGTTTATACTTAAAAAATTATGAGTTGTCCTCAAAATCCCCCCTTTTAGGGGACGCTCAACATTTTCAAAATCATAAAATGAAACTTCCTGCTAAGGTTGCACGACCACCAAAATCACTGTATATTTACTTAGAAAAATATTACAGGGGTGGTCATGACTTTTTATTCACCCTGTATATTTTTTATGTTATGCTACAACAGACTCCCTCTTGGACTCCTCGGGACCGAGGCACTCCGGATAGCCGGGTTTCCAGTTATCGTTAAATTAGGAAGTCTAATGCATATTATACTCCCTCCACTGTCTAACCGATCACTACCTAAATTCGAGAAGTTGAAATATGGTTTCTAAAATGTTCTCGCAGACACATTATGAAAGGATAGATTTTTATAATTAATCTCTCAACTAATAATTGCACTAACGTTGTAAAGAACAAATTGCATTTGAATAGGTTTAATAGGAATAGGAATACTTAAATAAAACTTGATTCTACAATATCAATATATTTATTTGTTCTTGAAATCCAATAATCAAAAATTATTTTAAGATATTCAAAATTCTCACAATGGTAAAAAAAACTTGAGCAAATTTATTCACAAGGTTTTAACCGTCGACATTGCAGTATGGTAAAAATAGCTCAGTAAGAAACGTGAAAATAGTGATTCAATTAACCACGTTTCAATTGTCAAAACAACACAGAATTGGGACGTGAATCCACTGTTGGCTTTCGACTGTCTAAATAACTTGGAAGGGTTTGGATCGATTTCCTTTTAAATTGTTAAATCCCCTAACTTCTCTAGGGCTTTATCTTTTAGTATTTTATTTTTATATAGTTATTTTTATATATAGTTATATTTCGGGCTTACCACATCTGTAAAACAACTCACTGAACTGGTTAAGCATACGCAGTCAAAAACAAATTCAATTTAGCTATGTAAAATTCCCTTCTATGTAGAAATATATCACGGGTTTCTTTCCCATAATGGGTCCGGTATCATTTTTGAGGTTACCCAAAATGTTCAACAAGTTAAGTTGTTTGTGGATTAGTAATTTTTATTTTTTTATTTTTTGGTCTCGATCGGTATTTATTTATATTGTAAATTATAATTTTAAAAAAGTGTTCTAATAATTAATTACACCGGTTTTACTATTAATAAGTATTAAAAATCCCATGGTTTCTTTGACTAGTTGAGGGATAAAATTATAATAAATAAACGTATTTAAGCACTTTAAATATACCTGTTCATTACTATTTAATAAAAAATTACATATCAAGGCTTTATGTGAAGATTATAAACATTTTAATGGATAATTGCATTATTTTAATTAAAATACCCCCGCCAGAGCAAACCTGCCGACTAAGCGAATTTCTCTGCATTGATTTTCAATTTAATCTATTTAACTAACATTAGGTTTAACAAGTACCTAGGTTTAATGCTACAAGGAAACTAATAAAGTGTGTTTTTTTTTTAAATAAAGATAGCTTAGTATAAAATAAATTAATTTGCCAAGATTGATCAACATATTTGAGCTAATGTATTTTTTGCCTCTGAGGACATCAAAATGAAAAAGTTAGTCGATCCCGTGCCACATACGGTAATAGCAACTTCCCTATAAGGAAATTCGCTAAAAGGTCTAAAAGGTTTTATTTTAATAATAAAACATAAAACATTTACCTTGCCTTTAACATATTTACCTTTAATTTACCATTTACCTTTAACTTTAACATATTTATTAAGTTATCAATAGAATATGTTATTATTATCTACAGAATTAAATTAAGAGGATTTACGAATGAAAGATTTTTAACGAAAGTAACCTGGACAAAATTGTCTGGAACGAAAACACACACGTCATAAAAATTTAAATGGCTGGTTTCAAGGTGTTCCATTACATTAAATTTCAATCAAGACTAACATCACAATTTATTTTAATGGCTCTATAACGTTTGACTGAATAATTTATACCTAAAATAATGTTCAAAACATTATGTACGTAAATATATATTATTTACAAGAACAATGTTTAAACTTTTGCCAGTTAAACTACATTCCGAGGGCCTCCAATGGTCATTGCACAACTTCCAACATCGCTTAAGCTCTGAGGACAAAGTCCTAGAGGCCCAATAAAATGTTGATTCGACCGGCGACCCGGCCCCCAGTGAGTACATCCGATCAAACCCAACGAATGTGATTGCATCCGAAGCTCATATGATATTCTCTCGGAGAATTGCCCACGCACAGGTTTAATATGTGGGTGCAATTTCTCTCAAGCACTTACAATCGTGAATCGGGGATACGAATTGAACTTCGCGCAACTAGTAAATAGTATATCTAACGATGCTGTGAGGTTTTCGATGGTTCTTTTTGGAATTCTGTACTAAACATAGGCCGAGAAAATAGTTAGAAAAATTTACATATGTACGTATGTGCATACACATGTACATAAGTTGTTACTGTTACGCAAACAACAATGTATAACCTTAGTTACAATTGATAGCATAACTAGGATGTTAACACGTACACATAGATTTTATGGTTGGATTTAGGAAATTTACTTTCGAAATCCCTAAATAAGTGTGCTTTGATGACAAGTCTAGTTTACACGGTTACCGGGTTGTGCCTACAGGATATTAACTGTAAGCTAATCAGAATTATGCTAATGCAGACCTATGGGTTGTGTATAGAATATAAACTATTGTATTTAGACGTTAAAAATATATTATCACAAAACTATATAAAAATTGCGTAAATAGTCAATATAATTAAACAATAAAAGATTAAATGTTATCTGACATCGGTAATCGTATTTGACTTAATCAACTCATATATTAAATTTAAAAGTATTTACCATTTAAATTCAATAAATGCATTTCATTATAAATTATTTCGAAATGAAACCTAAATTTAATTACCTTCACCTATACAATCCGTATGTTTAACTGGTCCGTAGAAACAGGTTATATGTCGGAAAATAAGTTAGTGATCCGATGGTTTTCGAAAGTCGGGAGTCAAAGCTAGATACGAACCGAGCGACGCGAGAGCCCGAGGGATACTGACTCTCGAGGGGAGCGTAGAACGTTGTGTCCGTGGCGTCAGAGTGTCGGGGGTGGCGGGTGTGAGGCGCCGTGTATGGGTTGTGGGGGTGGAAGTGTTGGGGGTGATCTCCAACTAGACTGAGACACACGACGGAGAGCTGGGGTACAAGCGACACAGTCTCCTTCACCAGGCTGCCACACTAAAAACGAATCTTATTGCTACAAGAATTGCGTCACATGATAAATATTGAATTAATCATACTTTGTCAAACACTCCTTGGCATTTATGTTTTTATGTCCTCCCTTTACATCCTAGGGACGCTTGTTTCATGTCCAATATTGTATTATAAATTACTTCAGATTAGGCCTGGAGGGTTACTGAATTATTTCATAGCAAAATCCATCGGTGAATGGCGGGATTTGAACACGGGACCTTGAGGACCTAACACAATAAAGTACCACCATAAACATATCAATGATCCACATGAAGGAAAGGCTACAAAGGACCCACTTGTTTAGGAAAAACATAATCCTGAATACAGTTTACACTTAACCAGAAAATACTGTACTACTGAGCTAGGTTTTGTTATCCTATTGACTTCGATCCTGTAGTTAAATTCAATGTAATTTTAAAATAAGAAAATCACTCTTTGAAATCAAATTATTTATACCGGAGGTACACTATTTTGCTTTTCATTCTTTGTTAGAATTGACAGGTAAGCTATATGAAAAAGAAAGGTTTCAAGACCAAACCTTAAGATTGTTTTAATCCTTTAATTTATTTCTGCAAACATTAACTGATAGGCTAACAATAAATCACAGTTTGTAAGTAAATTTATATAAAACGTCCAGATACAGAAACATTGTGAATTTACTGCCTCATATCTCACAAACGAGACAGAAATAACAACCCCTTTGTCCTAGGCAAGTAATTCATACAGTTAATCTGAATTATTTCAGTTTCATAATAGGCCCACATAACATAGATAAGTTGAAAAAGCCATAGGAAATAGTAAGATTTAAGACTAAATCTTAAGAATCATTTTTTACTATTTCATTTTTCATTTCTGTCAGTAAACCTAAGTTGGCAACAACACATATCTTTTAATTGATTAATCATAATTAGTTAATTAAGATAAACCAGATGGTTAAAAACACGGTAAGTTTTCGTGGACAAACTAAATAAAAAAGTGATCATTTTAAGACTTTAGTAAGCAGTTTAAACACCAGAATATATAGATTTTGGCATTCATCGAAATACGGATTAGAAGATGGTTCTGATCAATTGTTTATCAAACATAATACTAATACCAAGACAAGTTATTTTTAATACAAAAATATAACTAGGAGTAATAAACAAATAAATATGAACCACGAAAATTATAACCAGATTTTAAACTTCTATTAGGTCCATATTTACACACGCATGGAAAAGCATTATATTTTTATTTAAATCAATTGATTTAGGCATAGGGGACCTAAGGATGCTTTAAAAAAGCTATTTACAAAAATAAAGATACAATAATGAAAAGAACTACTCGTGTTTGTTCGAGATGCCTCTCGAACTGCCTGTCAAAGAATCTAATTGTGCGAAGAATGAATTTAGTAATCATGATTTGCACATCCGATTTCATATAGAACGTAAATGCAAAGAATAATAAAGTGCAAATTAAAGTTAATTAGAGGGAAAGAGTAATTAAAATCTTTTTGAGCGAAAAACCTGGGAGGAAAAGAATAAGAGTAATTACGCTTCAGCCTTTCACAGCTGAAATTACACTCTTGGTTTTTGCTTTTCTACAACTTATTTGTGTATTTAATTAGAAAAAACTGTTGAAGTAATATAAATTAATATCAATCGTCATAGCGAATTGAATATTTAAATTCATCAAGTATACAAATAATTAAAACTGGGTTTAAAATACATAAATATTTTTATACGTTTCGTGAGATGTTGTGTAATAAATAGTTTTAAAATTATAATTAAAACTTTAAGGCTTTTTAAAGTATCTAACTATCATAGGAAGAAGATTATTAATATAAATTCATCCAGAAAACATTTATTTATTTACTTGATATTGGACTTTTGTAAAGGATGTTTCGTTTTATTCCACAACATCATACAAGCAATATTTAAATGTCTAACCAATATATTCTAAAATAGACGCTGTGTGATAAGACTCCTAACGCAAATCAATTGGCGGTCAATAGATGGTGAAGTTATATGCAAGGTAGTCTTTCACAAATTGCTAATTAATTTAAAAGTGTTCCGAGGCTAAATTCTTGTAAATTAAGTGTCAAGCATATTAAGGAACATCAAATATGGTAACGGTTTCATGTGGTGCTCACATTCCAGAGACTACGGGCGGATAGGCATATATTGCAGCTAGAGTGGGGGATGAGTTACAGGGGGGGGGGGCAATCGGGGACTAATTGCAAAACTGACGGCGACTGTTTACAGGGAGCTTATTGCCCCTACGGGACGACTGCAGCTTAGAGCTTCCAAATTATTGCCTTTACTTCTCCAGGAAAACCATTCAACTGCTTTGTCTGCTCTCCATTTGAAAAAAAAGACAAAATAAATTCATTTGTTTACAAAAATAACCTCTACTTTGTTTATACAGTTGGTTTTGGGGACGGGTTCAAAGTAGAGGGTGAAAACATTTAATTGAGAAACGAAAGAGAAATTTACACTTTAATATACAATACATATATTGAAATCTAGGGAAATGACACATATTTAACTATACAGTAAAATCATGGTTATTTGTTATTTCAGTTCATATATATGTATGTATATAGTGAAGATGTCTGGCGGTAGACTGAAGCGTAATAGGTAAGAACATCACAAGGAACGGGCTTTGAGGTATGACTCTTCTCCAGGAGAGGGTAGGGAGGACTAACTTGAAGCGGAATGTATTAACATTGACTATATAACCACAACGTTGTGGTTATATAGTCAATGGTATTAATCACACTAGTATTAGGAGGACTTCCAAACACAACACTTTGTTACTTTGATGGTTAACTGGCACTCTCTGACATTTAAAGGGCGGGGAGAAGTAAAAGATGAGAAAACACACCATTTTACAAATAATTACATGTTATGCTATTTAGTTCACTCAAAATCAGTCAAAAGGCTTTAGTGATATACTGATAAGTGAATGGACAAAAAGTACATGTTGACTCTAAGTAAACTAATGCAAGAGCAGACTGGAAAAGTAGGTCAGACGAGATATGTTACTTTAGGAATCCTGGTACTAGTTTGACAATACTATATATAAAACGAAAACCAAACACTTGGTTTCGATATTTTAATTTAGCAAACAAGTTTTTAAATTAAAATCTGAAAAATAATTAATTTTATTTTTTAAATGATAAAAAATTGCCAGAATCATTTCTATGTACCACTAAAAAGCTATATTCTACATATTTATAATAGATATTGTAGTGCTCGAGAGGGTTTACAGTTTATCATGTATTTTTTTATAGTGCCAATCTACACCTAACTTTGCTTGATTACTGAGAATTTAATAAATGGTACTGAACTAAGCTAATCATAGTCCATAACAAAGTTATCATCTTATTCATTTAACAATAGTTCATCACTTGTCTTGGAATTAAAATAGCTCTGGTGTGTTCAATATATATCAAACAAAAAAAAAACTATATTATTTTTGTATTGCATTTACTTATTATGCTTGCTTTTTACACTACTGATTACTATTTGCCAACTTCATTGCTATAAGAATAAATCATAATTCGGTATTATTTATAAATTTTCGACCTAAAAGTTATAAATGCAAGGAAGAATGATTTATTACTTTTAATAGTACTATCAATAAAATAGAAATTTTAAACAAAACAAATTATGTACTCGGTAAGAATACGTTGTTTGAGTTTAAAATATAGACATGACTTCAAATGTAAAATACAATTAAAACTCATTGTGTAGCCCATGAACTGATTAACTAGACTATTATTTAAAGTACACATCTTTAAGTCCACAGTTCAATAGAGATTGGTCAAACTCAGAAACCTACATGTTTCGCCTATACATAGGCATTGTTAAGTGATCCTTCAAGAACGTTTCACCCATTATAGACTCGTCAAGAACATTTAAATAAGCACACATACAATACGACATTGTACGGTAACCCATTAAACAATTAGTAGGCCTTCTATTAACTGATGCTCTGTACGGCGTTTACCGTACAATGTCGTCTTATATGTGTGCTTATTTGAATGTTCTTGAGTCTATAATGGATAAAACGTTCTTGAAGAATCACTTGACAATGCCTATGTATAGGCGAAACATGTAGTAAATTTGACCATACTCTCTTGAACTGTGGACGTAAAGGTATGTATGTATCTTAAATATTAGTAAAATACAATTTGGATAAATACTAACGGCCAAATATTTGTACCGGTACCTATTTTACTTGCCATAACCTTTATGATTTTAATTTATTCGCAAATGCTTACGTTCTTGGTTAAAATATAAACGTAGTTTTGTTAATTCGATTATCATTGATTCGAGACTATTTATTTTATTTTTTATTAGCCAATTACCAATTAGTTATTACAATAAAATTAGCATCTGTACGATACATTTGATTGTAATAACTAATTGGTAATTGGCTAATTAAAAAGATTAAATAAAATAGTATCGAATCAATGATAACTGAATAATAAAACTATGTTTATATTTTAACCAAGAACCGTCCACCAAGAGGCTATTTTTACTACATTCTTAAATAATTCCAAAAAGAGTGTTCCAATTGTTAATAACAGTTCGATAAAAATATTACTTTTCAAGCGTTCGTTTGAAGAAGACTGTAAATAAGCTTTGGCACAAAGTGGTGGTGAAGTGCGATCAGTATAAATATTTTCAAGCAAATTCGAACACAGATACACCGAGTTCATTTTAATTCATTGCATTAGAGCGTTCAAAGAATTACTTTCATCCTTTAATCTTTACGAACACTTTAAATAATCTGAGACAAAGAATATTTGACAAACGTTTGTATTTTGATTAGTGTTTACAAAGCTTAATGATGCAAAATGCATTATTAAACGTATCCAGTTTAATTTAGAGTTATAAAGACAGTTTGCCATGTTTAGAAATAAGGAAATTTATACTCATAAAAGTCTGAATTTAGATGCCATATTTTACACCTAACATTCCAATTCAAATAATGAATAATTTTCAAAGATGTGTAATTATTTCTTCTAAAAGTGAAATTGTTATTTTATATTATTTGAATAGAGCTACTTAATTTAAACTGTGTTTTTAACTAATAACTGATCATAAAATACTCCCACCGCGCCGCCATAGCAATCCTGTAGAATAATCGAATTTCCTTCAAATCTGATTTGATTCTTACTAATATTTCCTTGTCAGATATATTTAATATTCAAATAACATTAGATTTAACGTGTATCTACTTACGTTTGCTACTACAGGGAAGAAAAAGTGTTTTAAGCTAATTTACCTATGGGGAAGTAGCCATTACCGTAGGTCTTATGGTAAACCCGGGACCGTTTTACTTTTTCATTTTGATGTCACATTAGGTGAAAACCATTCGTTGTATACGTGTGTATACAGGGTGAATCACGTAAGGTGTCCACTATTGATTTCAGACAAATCATTGGTCCGTCAATGAATAAATGAAAATTTCCCCAACCAAAACTCCCTCAAGGAATAACTTAAAATATTTTAATTTAAAATGATTTTTTAAATTTATGATGTAGAAAATCAAGGGATTCACTAGATCAAATCTCACAATTTTCAAATACAAATATACATGTCATATTATACATACTTCTGATGCATGTTTTGTTAACACCAAAGTTTTGGTGAACAGAGTTTTCCTATTTTGTTGTTAAACTATAAGTTTTAGTATTTTTACTATTTTACTATGTTTGTTTAAAAATGGCGGCTATTTAAGTAGTCGAATTTTAATACTATTTTAATATGCTATATTTTATCTTGACTATAGATATCTTTACTCTAATTCGAATTTTGCATTCCTCATCAGCTAAGCTTTAATTAGATATTCAATATTACAATAATATCACAAAAACGACCGTTAAAAAAAAGTTCTTTTTAAAAAAAGGTTACGTAATCAAAACTCAAAAATTTCAAATAGTAGTCTATGTAAAATTGCATAAAATGTAAAATGTATTCGAATTCCAAGGGTCTTTCAAATATAAACTTTATCCGCATCCCTTTTAATTTTCTAGTTATTAACTAAAAACAATGGTTTTCCCATGGTTATCTAATTGGGGATGTTTAAGGAAATATTTAGTAAAAATCTAATTGGCCAATAAGAAATTCTCTTAGTCCGCAGGTTTGCTGGGGCGGGGTATTTAAAAATAATAGTATACAATAAAATAAATACATTTACCAAATTAAATCTAAGTAAATAATCAATCAACAACAGTTTACTTTTTCCCGATAAGAATAACAAGGAAATTTTTAAATTTTTGAAATTTTCTCCGTAACCTTTAGTTGAACAACAATGCTTCAATATACAAAATCCCCATGACACGATTCTGCTGGTTTAAGAAATCATTCAAGTCCAGTCAATTACTAAATTGCGATGGTTGAATCATATGAAATTTGAAAAATCAAATTAAAAACAGCTACTTATTCGGATATCAATCAAACTATAGTCATAATTTTAGTGAGTTGGCTTTTAATTCGATTACAAAAATCAAAAGATTTCTCGCCACTTTTCCAAAAATAAATCAAACATAACATGTGGGTTGGTAATCAAATAAAAGTCGTCAAAAGGAAATGTAATACATAGATTAACAATTTATTTTGTACATATAAACATAAGTACCCTTGTTTGCTATCTTCTTTTTTCTTGCGTAAACAAACATTTTTTAACTTTCAAGCCATTTTCAATTGAATTTTTTACACAATAAAATGTCTTCTTATGAAATATGAAAGCAAATAAAACCAAGAGTAACTATATACATTTATATTTACTACGCAATGGCTCTTATAATTAAACCAATTTACAGAAAATAATCTAAAACGTGCAGTAAATAATCTTTATCATTCCTACGTAGTAAGTATTAGTGTTATCTAACAAAATATGTTGAGGATGGCTAATATGAAATTATAATCACCTAATATATTTAGTATATTTAATCAACTTGCTAAACGTAAGTTTTTACCGATATCATTAAACCCAAGAAAATATCGCTATAATGTACAACATAATTATGCCGTTATCAAAACCCAACACAACTCCGTTTGACGCTGGTATTATTCTGATTCATGTACTGAATTAATCTGGTTTGCAAATAAAAGCGCCGAGAGCTCTTACGTTGGCAACTCTGGTTTTGCATGGCAAAAATATCAAAGTCGAGACGAAGTTGTTTTAAACTTTGTAGCTTTGACGACGAGGACGTTTAAAATGCAAATACCCGGAAACTTAAGTTAGGCAACCGCTGATCATTATCCTGAATATAAACTAAAATCGATAATTATCGATTAGCATCGATCATAATCATACTAATATTATAAATGTGAAAGTTTGTGTGTTTGTTTGTTTGAAGTTCAATCACGCATTAACTACTAGTCAGATTGGGCTGAAATTTGGCATGATGATAGCTCACATTCCCGATTAACATGTAGTCATGTTTTTATTTCAAAAATCCTTTCGGGATCCGCCCCAGTGGCTCTGGAGTTTAGCATGTTAACCTTATGGGTATTCGTGTTTAAAATGAATTAAAAGATTTTGTCAGCTGTTTCAACTACACAAGTTGGTTCTATGATTTTCATATCATTAAAAAGTTAAAAGGTTTACTAACAGAAAGCAGTACCATTATTTAAATTTGCATTTTATGACAACAGCTAATTTTAACCAAGCAGCAACAAAAAGCTGTGATACACAATGATAACTGTCAAAGTAGGCTTATTTACAGTTAAGTTTATGTTTTTAATTTATAAATAATTTGTATATTGTGTGAATATTTGATAATTTACTTTTTTATTGTTTAGGTGTAGTGGTATAATGTTCTATTATGGCTATGGTAGATGTGTTATATTATATCATACCGTAAGTTAAAAGAACCAAATCTTCCCAAACCTTCCATGTCCTCTTCCATTGCAAAGGCACGAGTATAACTGCAATATGCATTTTATACTTATACGCCAACCCTGTACGAAGGACGGAACTCTGCTAGTATAAAATAAATCCAACTAGTTATGGAAATTCAATCCAATAGGCTAATGATTGTAGTTATTCCTATCGTAAGCTGAAGTCAGCCATAAAATTGATTACGTTTGCACTCAAAATAATCACAACTTTATCAGTGATTTTAAAATGAATTTTAAAATTTAAATTTGACAAGCCGTTGGGCTGTTAACTGACATTAATTGTACCTGGCCTTTCCTAAAATCGGGCAAACGAACTTTTTAAATGTATGATTTAGTTTTAAACACATAATTCAGTTGCTTTAGAAAACTGTGCTCTTACCAGTAGGCTTATGGTTTGTTAATTGTACCTTAAGCCCAAAAAGATATATAATTTTTTAATGTCATAACCTATTTTTATAGAATTCAATGTATAATGTATGGGGGAGCGAGCTGGCGTAGTGGTTAGAGCGCGGGACTTCAGTCCCTGAGGTCCCGGGTTCGATCCCCGCCAAGTCACCAATGGATTCTATCTAAGTGATAATGCCGCAACCCCTAGGTCTAGCCTGAAGTAATGTGAAAAAAATCCCAGGCTCGTGCCTAGCGTAAAAAAATTTATAATGTATGCATACTTGGAAGTATATTTTTTGAACAAATATAAGTACTTTTTGGTTTATTTTTTGTTATCTTTTTCTGATAAATCCGAGTGAGAAGGTAGATGTTTGGTACAGATATTTACATACTTGTTCGCTGAATTGATATCAGTAAATGCACAATACTTTGGTACAGCAGTACAAAATGTGTTGAGAAAAATGCTTGTTTTGATTACTAGATACTCATATTTTAAAAGAAGGATATTTCTCTCTTTTTAACTTTTTACACACTGTGAAACTATTGAATACAAAATATATACAAAAAATTACAAAACATTGTTAATTCTGTCTCAATAAATGATTTGATTTGATTTTGATGTGATTCCAAAATACCAATTTCCACGTTTAAATACGGTGCTCGATAATATTCTAAGTTAAACTGTAAAAATTAAATGTAAAAAAAACTTATAATCTCAAATCAACAAAGAAAACACAGGCGTCGAAAGGGTACCAAAGCAAACATATAACTTGAAGATAGAAACGTACAGAGAGACAAATCTTGGGGAAAGAACTAACGTCAGTTTAATATCCATCATCCACCATCTCCTAGGATATATCTGACTTCTTTACTTGACTTTTCGTTTCCTCAGGAGCAAATTACATTTCTGAGAGGTTGAGTCTACTTTATTTTAAAAAGCAATATAATACCCCCACCGCAGCAAACCTGCGGACTAAGCGAATTTCCATTTGACTTTTACGGAAATATTTCCTTAACCATGACAGATTTATTTCATCATAGCATTAGGTTTAACGAGTACAAAGGATTGCTGCTACAGAGAAGGAAAAACGTGATTTTAGTATTATGTTTATGGTGTTGTATGAAGTGAAAATGTTTACCAAATTTGGTCGAAATGTTTCCATAAACAGGGAAACTACAGTTGACTTATTTTCGTATTACATTGGCTAACATTTTTATGTACAGTTGTAATAATATATAAAACCTATATACAAATGCTAACGATTAATAATTTGGCCTCTGGGGACACAAATTTTATAAGGATATCGGTCCCGGGTTTTGGTGTTCTCGGGCCACCTACGGCATAGTTCCTTTCGTGTAAGGTAAATTCAATAAACATGGAAAGCTCACTGCGTCAAATAGTTATAGCTCCATTGTTTACGATTAGTATACTACAATGAAAAAAGTCCAAATTTGTACCCCAATAAATAAATTAATAATAATAATTTTGTATACTTACGACGGCTAAAACCTATAATATTTTATCTAAAAAGGCTAGACATTCTAAAAAAAGATGTTTGCCAACCAGTGAAACCACAGGTTTAGTGTTAAGGTGTTAAGGAAACTTGGTTCATTGATTGATCTGTATTGGATGTCATGATTATAGCGAGGCATTTTTATTTTATTTTTAGCGTTAGAGAATAAGAAGAGGAGTAAATCCTATATTTTCAAATAAAGTAACAACACATAGTAAGAATTAAAAATAAGAAATTTTCCATAGCTATTAAAGGAAATAATTAGGAAATCGTTATTAATAAAAACATACTATTGGCAATTCTGGGCAAAAGGAAATGTGAAGCGATGCAATCACCGGGTTCGAGAGTGTAAGATCGAAAGGAAATTGATGCAAAATGATTAACAGTTCACGATAGCGATAAGCTAGTATTACCATTGACGATATACCATAATGTTATATTGTAGTTAATGTTATATAGTAGAATATGGTATACCATATTTATGGTGTATAGACATAACCAAGTTCTAAATTTCAACTTTACAAAAATTTAACTTTAAATTTTAACTTTACGTTGAGGGAGGTTTGACTACTATAAATTAAAATTGACAACAAACAAGCAGATAAACATAAAGTTTTTGCAGTTACATCATAATAAACATTTAACTATACAGGATGTAACGCCGATCTAGAGTTGACATGACTGGAAAAGAAAGTAAATAAAGGTCTTTTGTTCGCTAAATGTTAATCTTTCACTTTTACATGTCGATCACTTTTTGTTATGTTAGTCTGATTTTACGACTCAAAGCCTTATTGAAATCAAGTTAGCATATCATATTCAAGTCACACATTGGCTTTAAAACTAAATTGACAGATATGAGGGAGGAAGGAACGCGCTAACCTAACCTAACCTAACCTAACCTAACCTGACTTAACCTAACCTAACCTAACCTAACCTAACCTTACCTAACCTAACCTTACCTAAACTAACCTAAACTAACCTAACCTAACCTAACCTTACCAAACCTAACCTAACCTGACCTAACCTAACCTAACCTTACCTAACCTAACCTAACCTTACCTTACCTAACCTAACCTGACCTAACCTAACCTAACCTTACCTAAACTAACCCAACCTAACCTTCAAAAAATCGTTTACATTCAGGCGGGTCCGCTTTCTCCCTTATCAAACACCAATATGTTGGCTTAGGTTATGCATGGAATTGTCAAAATCAAACTAATCAACTTTAAGGAAATATGTTAAAGTCCCTTTTATATCTTTTACAAATCTAGACAACAGCAAATACGTTGTCCAATTTTAAAATACTTTCATACAATGTCTAAATTGCTGATTGGGATACTGCCAACCCTCTAGGGTAAGAGAACTATTATGTTGCTTGGTTTTCTGCACATACGACTGTTGTGAGCTTAGAGCAAACGATGTAAATTGTATTTAGATGTCTCCTGGAAGTAAAACGTATTTTCAGCTTGGTAAACAAACCAAGCAAGGGGAATGATTTAACGCTATGCATAAACAATGTTCCCACGCCTTGGAATGGAGAAGAAATTTAATATCTTAAATTTTTCGGATTGTTATTCAAACATTAAAAAAACCTAAGAGTTAGAAAGGCAATTCTGGTTGTATTCGTACTCAAAATAACTTTACAGCTGTTCTTTGAAAGAATTAAGAACGATGATATCGAATGGAATGTAGAATAGTATTTGGATATTTGTAAATCAATATATTGGGTAATCTAAAACTTACTAATTTACACAAAAATGATATAAATAAGCTTAACGTTTTGCAATTCATATATTAAATTAAATTTTGTTTAATGAGAATAGACTTGTTTGTAAGTTTAATTCTGTCAAAAAATCACGATCAAATACCTTTAAAATGGCATACATTCCAAGTACCATTAACTATGTTTTGATAGAATAGTTTTTAAAATTGACTCGGCAATATATATATAAAAGAGTTTTTAATGTATTAGACAACTGCGAGATCTAATTCAAGAAAGTACATACTTTCTTTTTATAGATTTATCGTGGAAATTAATAATACACACTTACGTTTTTACACGAGCAAAAAATCATAAAGTATTTAAGATAATACCTTGTGTATCAGCCGAAAGATGAACCTCGAAATAAGTAACCTTAAGTTTTTAAGTTGTCAAAAATAATTCAGGAGACACCACAACCATCCTTATGAAAACAAACGCTAATCAATAGACATTATATTAATACGTGACTAGTAGCCATAAAAAATACGAGTATATTAAGTCGGTCCTAAAACTTATTAAGTCTAAAAATGCACATTGACCGGTAAAATGAACACTAATATGGTAAAGTGGTCCTATGTCCAAGAGAGCAGGTGCACTATGGTCCCACAAGCATGGTATATAAGCTAAATACCCCTAACAGGTTCCCTGTCTGTATTCTCTTTGAACCTAGAACATCAATGGCGTTCCCATCCGCCCTTTAACACTTCCTTTCATTCAGTGGCTTTTCCAAAACCTTCTCTCTCCCAAAGTCCTAAACAAACATATCATAAGCCCTTTTTCATAATTTTGAATATTATGTTTATACAGTTATTTATTTGGGTTATGATATCGTTGAGGTTGGTATCGCGAAAGTATAATTTTTGAAAGAGATCCTACTTATTTAAAGGTCATTTAAAGATAGTTGATTAGACCAACAGCACCAATTTTGCAAATTATACGACAAAGTAATGTAAATTTAACAATTTAATTCTTATAAATTGGTTCTTTAAGAAAATAGCATTAAAGCTTAAATCCTACAGTGGCAAATAATATTTATATTTTAGTTGATTTATTATGCAACTTGGTCAATTTTAAAATACAAATTCGATAATTTGTGGACCTAGAGGTGGTCGAGTTATCCAGAACATTGAAATGTTTAATGAGTATTAATAAATAACTGACTAATCTTTAAATTTAAATTTATAACTTGCATGAGTATTTTTACATATTGAGTAAACAGAGAAATGCTAAATAATATATTCTACAACTAAAACTACTGCTATAGTTAATATCAATGAATAAAGGGCAACTAAAATTCGTGTTTTGTTACCGATTGTTGCTGTATTTTTGTAATTTCCTTCATTTACAAACATACGAGTAAAATAATCACTGATAACGCTTAAAGAGAAAGTACAAAATGTATCTATAACGTACAAAGTAAACGGAAAAACAATCATAACCTAGGGACATTAAGAGAAATACACGTTCAAAGAACTGTTCGGATAGTGTGCGTATGCAAGAAAATACGTTTACTTCAATGAAAAATAAACCTTTATCAAACAATGAAGATTAATAAGTTCGTTTTGATGAACTGTCGATACCAGGGCTGAGCAGTTTTCAAAGCTCCGTTTCAAAGCAGATTTTAGCAACAATTTCAAGAGTGAAACTCTTTTACATCCACCGAATGTTAAAATACCCAATCACACTAGTTTAGTTGAACCTGAATCGAATTACAGTCTAAATTTTAATGGGTGAAATTTTAAATATATAAAAAACTTGTCGAACGAGATATATTTTGTTAATTAACAACTGATTATTCCTATAACGCCGTAGATGCGAAAATACTTAACATGTTAAAGAATTTATATACTTTCAAATACCACGTTCAAATACTAAGAAAATATTTATGTTGCATCAAATAGTTTTACAAATATATTATTCGGATTATTTTATTTAAAAGTTAGTTATAGTAATGCAAACTAGTAACTAGATTCAATTTTTATCAGCCCTTTGCAATTCCAAAGACACTTTGAACAACAAAAGTTAATCAATCACAAACATTTTCCAAAGAAAAAAAATGGTTCAGTTCGTCACTATTAGTTTTTTAATTACTTAACACTAAATACCCGGTAAAACTGTTGAGTTATTTCCGTTATTATGTTAATTATTTGACTTTTAAATTGTTGTCTGATTGGAAAAAAATTGAATCACTTGAAGATGTTTGGAAATGGAAACAGTTCGGAAAATTGTATCTAGTACCTAACTAGTTTGTGTGGATTTATGAATTTGAAAAGATGTCGTTTTTGCTTCTGAAGATACGAAAGATTATATCGATCCCGGGTCCAGATATTACCATGAGACCTACGGATATTGCTCATTCCCTATACAGTATATGAAATTCGCTAAAAACATTATAAAAACCCATTTTTTTCTAAACGGTCTATCGAACTTAAATAAAGCAGTTATGATGTCAAGATAACGTTATAGTTTGTTTTATTTTGTTACGAGTATGTTAAATACTGGTTATATACACTACATTCAAATTATAAAACGGGTTTTTTGTAGCCTAAATAATTAATATTGCAATACAATTAGATTAGCTGTCAATTTACAAATAAAGCGAAACAAAGGATTAATTCTATATTTTTTAGAGCTTATTTAAAAGATTTTTTAAAACAGGAATGTCTTACAAGAACACCCGAAGTGAGCAAAAGCATACTCCACCCACACAGTCGGATGTTTGTATAGTGAGTATGCAAACATGGTTGTTCCCCATAGTGGAAACGTCTTAATTGTCAAAAGATTTGTATAATCTAATTATCATTATGTACTGCATACTGTAGATCATCCATTGTTAAAATACGTCTTAGCTTAGGGAAACGGATTTTAACGTATGGATATTTGACAAAGCAGCCAGTGCGTTATACGAAAATCTGTACGCTTCTTAAAATAATAATAAAATAACCAATGGGGAATCAAGTGTTTGAAAACAGGATATACTAAAAAATATTGGTGTTTCCAAATTAATCTATACGTCCTTCCATTTATTTAACTATACTTATGGTCCGTCAATATTTATCTTCATGCGCTAAATAAGTGAACTGAGTAAATGAGCTGATTAGTGGTTATTATATCGTATCGAGTGTCTCAAATCAAATATAAACAAGACGCTGTATCAGTTATATTCAATAAATATCTATTTGCAAGCAGGTCATATCCACTGAAGAAACTAACTAATGACGAAAAAACTGTTTAAACCATTCACAAAGTTTAAAGTGTAATATATCATTTATGTTGTTTATAAAGCATACGCATGAGGTTAGTGTTAAAAATTGAAGTATACAAACAATTTGTTGTAAAGACAGTATTTTGGAAAATTATACATGCTAGTGATTTTACACTTGTGATTTTTATTCGAAATAATGCAAGGAAAAGGTGAAAAAATTAGCAGCCCAATACCATTTACTTAACCCAAAAAAGGTAACATGCTAATTAAACTAATACAATTAACTATTTTTGTTACGACTAGCCGGTAATTATTTACTTAAAAATCTTACTCAAACTATTTAACGTATCGTTATACTCTAAAGTTTAGATATAAATATAATACTTCATACAATTTAACAACGTAATCCTCCTCCTATATTAAATTCATCTACTGTATCAACTATAAAATGTGCTTGGCATAAAATGTCAGTACATTTTCCACAAATCGTGTATAAACCTAAGTTACCATTTGTCCTATCGATTGTACAACGAATCTACAGAGGATCTTCGGAACACTGCAGTATTTTTTCATATGCATGCGTGACAGCTCAAATATTGGAAATAATCCTTCATCAGAACAGATGGTTGTCAGTGTATAACGTGTAGTTTGGACATGTGTGTCAATGCACCTACAAACACAGCTATACGAGAAGTATTTTGTATGTCCCACCTTAATATCCTAAGACGCAATGCTGAAACCGTTTTAATATTTCAGGCTAGTTCCACAGGGTCGGGGCATTAATACATGAATAGAATCCCTTGATGATCCATTGGTGGGATTTAAACCCAGGGCCTCAGGGTCGAAGCCCCGCGCTCTACCACTACATCAGCTCGCTCAAGAGCACTTTGTCTGTATCACAAGATAACGGGAAGGTGATTTGAATTAAAAAATTGTTAGTAACAGGGTATCGAACTGGCTCTTGAAAATATATCAATTACACCTTAAAAATACAAAATATTTTCGTGACAAAAAAATATTTCTTTCATCGGTCTTAATATAAATGAAAACTAAAATAAAGGTTGTAGTCAAGTTTTAAATATTTGTTTTTATGTCAATGTCAATGTTTTAAAAGTAGGACGAGAGCAAATTTTTATCGGAAACTTAATAACTAAATTTACTTGGAGATGAAACAAAAAGAACTATTATCTAAAAGAAAAATTGAATCTGGATTTTTTCTTTGTATTCATAATCTTTGAATAAAATGACAAAATGGGAAAGAAAGACGATTTAATCTAATTGCAGAAACGAATAAGACTTTGCAGGGTTCATTGGCTCTAAAGCAGTCTTCAAGATCGTCCCACCGAACCTAAATCCTGGTAAAACTTCTCTCAATTGGATATTTTTTCTCCAAGAATTGTTATTTTAGTTATGAGAACCTTCATGAGTGGGCAGTAAATGTTACAGGTTTAGGTTGTTAAATATACAACCTAAGCCCCATTAAACACACTGAACAGAGCTGCACGAGGCCCTCACGTAGAATGCGGCCAACAAGATTGGAATAACCAGGAAAACATACAAGTAAACTAGCATTCAGTAAACTATACCGGGTTTCAATAACTTAAACAACAAAACCTCAGCAAGTGCTTCTATGGGTCATAATAATTACCAATGAAGCAGCCAACCTGCACACTAGACGAATTCAATTCTTCTTATTGGATTGTTACTAAAATATTTCCATAAGCGATGCTTATTTATTTCCTATACAAATTGGGGGTTTCTATGTTTTTAATGGTAAACTTTTGAAAAAAAAACACAATTTTTTTTTAATGTTTAAACTTTAGACCACCTTGCAATAAACCGAACTTGCTGGTTTACGATATAGGCCTACTGGATTTACTTCACGAAACATATGTGTGAGGCACTGGGAACGGATTGACTGAGTGTTTCAATTTTTTTCCAATTATTTAAAATTAAAATATGGAAGTGCCACAATTTTAATACAGCCATCGTGTAAAGCTAAAAAATAAACGATGGAGAAATAACTTTTGTAGTTTGCTTGTTTATGAATATTTTGTGTTCAAATTTTGCAAGTTTATTTATTTCATCCAATACTATTAACATCTGATCAAAAACATTTCCCCTTTTCTATAGCAGCTAATGTGTTAATAATGTGACCAATTATGGTTTGTCAATTCCTGCAAAGTATTAAATATTTTTAGTTTTAGTTTATTAGTTGTCATTAAATTGAAGACTAATGATTGTTAGTCCATACGAAGCCAACTACATTGTATTTAAAGTTGAAAAGTCGTGTACATTTTACTTGTCTTTTAATTCGTGTAAAAAAATGTTTTAGTTTGCTTACCATCTAAATATTTCTATGTTAAATTAAACAACGATAGCATAGCGTATAAAATATAGCTGAAAAGATTTATTCCCAGGAAAAAACTCATTATCAATGATTGTACTTATGTGAAGCGACAAGGGTATTTAGTAATTAGTATGTAAAAGGGTTATAACAGCGAGAAAGCAACTTAACTCAAAAACATTAAGCTCTAACAAGAAAGGGACGATCAATGCTTTAAAAGATAAAACGAACGTAATGTCATTCGATTTGATTTAATCTTCCAAACGCTCTCAAAGAGCTACTTTATCTGTTATCCTTCCCATTGTGAATATTCTCGACTAACCTATCACATTAAAGGAAACTCCGGTGTTCTTTGTTGAGCTAATTAACTCTAAAGAAACAAATTAAAAACAAAAGCACTCCTTCTGCCGATTATTTATCGTATTAATCATATATTATTAAAACGTGACAGTTGTTTTTAATTCACAGTTTTGAATCAACCACTTGACGGATTTTCATGATTTTTGTGTTGAAAGGAAGATAATTTTGAGAAGGGAGAATATCGAAGCCATAATTTTAGTTTAGGTTTTACGTTTGTTAAAAATTAAGCTTAAATATTTTTAAAGTCTATCAGCCAACGCTAACATTCTAAACTAGCCTTTGGTATAATATAATTTGCTAAATATAACAGGGGTATACATTAAGCTTTTGTGACACAAATTCAGTGTTTGGATAAAAATGAAAAGACATACGTAGGGTTGACTTATTTATACTATAAGTAATGCTATAATCATTGATAAGCTCAATTCTTCGGTAAGAGGATGACAGATTAATTAAATATGCATAGTAAAATACGAGCTGTTCAAATTATTTTTTAAAGCAATCTTTAAAATCTTTGGTTTGCTTTTGTGCAGTATTATTTGTTTTAACTAACAGCTGGTTAAATATAAAAATATTCCATAGAACTATGAGGCTATTTTATTTACTCAACGATTTGATCATTGATTATACATTGATTAGGGAATAAGTAAGATCAGTAGAGATTAGACCACGGGCATAAGTAAGACCATTGCTGTATACGAATCTAGGCTCTGCCTACGAGTCTTAAGAGAAAAGTATATGCACATTATTTTGCTGCTCGATTTTTTTTAGGATAGTGTAGGAAAATAACAATGTTAACATCTTGGAAGGTTTTTGTTTACATGTTTGACTGCTTAAACTTTGTTTGGATAAGGCCTGAAATATTAATACTGGGTTTGAGAATGAAACGTAAAGAAAATATACGGACCATTTCAAGATATCGGCGGTTGAGATACAAAAGAACAGAGAGCTAAGAGGAATTCTTAAACACCTAGATATATGGATGCTTTCCAGAAGCAAAAGGCTCGGATGGACAGGCGTTGTGTGGATGAGAGAAGATACAGAAACTTAAAAAAATTAATTCCAAGGAGTACCTTAAGTAAGACGACCAATTTGGAGGACCTAACAATAAAGACGCAAGGGATAGGAGAGAATGGGAGTTCAATATCCTCTTCAGGTTTCAGTGGCGACTGAGGTAAAATAAGGTAGGTAAGTGATAATATGCAATTAAAGGTGGTATGTAGCTGCTGTACTTTAAACCTGTGTCCGTTAGCACGATGGCTCGATCCGATTTTGATGAAATTAGGTACAATCGTGTAAACCTACATTTATTCGCACGAGTTTATTCGCGAACCAGCATGATCGGACTATGGAAACGGCTTTTAGGGGGGGGATGTTTTATGGGGTAAAAATTGTTTTTTTTTATATTTTTAACCCTAAAATTATAAAACTTTGCAAATTTCTTTTAGGGGGGGGATGTTTTATGGGGTAAAAATTGTTTTTTTTATATTTTTAACCCTAAAATTATAAAACTTTGCAAATTTCTTTCCATGCCATTTTGTGGAGCTAAAAACAACAACCATTTTGTGTTGTTCTGCGCCTAATAGTTACGGAGAAAATTACAAATAATTGTAAATTTAAATTTCCCATGTTATTCTCAGTGAGAATAAATAAACTGTTAGTAATTGTAGCTTGCTTGTTTATGGACATATTTTGATAAAATTTGAACAAATGCATTTATTTCATACTAAACTATTAACATTTTACAAAAAACACTTTTAACCTCCCTGTTGCAGCAAACCTAAGTACTTGCCAAACTTAACACATGTAAATAGGGAATAAATGTGTTATTTTTAAGGAGATATTGTGTAAATTCAATCAGGCAAATGGAAATTCGCTTAGTGTGCAGGTTTGCTGCAACGGGGGTATTATTATATTTGAGCCTCTGCAGGGCAGTCAGAACAATATGAATGTTAGATATTAGTGGCTAGAGAGGAGTAACGACGACGCGGACACCACGTAACTTGGGGATCGTAAAATTTACTTTATTGTCCACAATCCAGGTACAATTTACTGGGATCAGTTTCAACAATGTACTCGTCGTCGATTTATCTCAAGTAATATTTATCAATATTGTCCTCGATGGAACGGTTTACGAAAAAAATGTCAGTTAAATTCGTTACCGAGCTTGAAAAACGGCCTTTCACATCTTTACAGCCATAGTGTCCCGGAACTATCTACCAATATTTTAGGGCATTGCTCCTGGGTAAGAAACATACCTAAATATCATATTTAAACTGTCCGGAAGTCCTTAGTTACTCACAAAGCCACCATTTTTTCAGTTATTAATTTTTTCTAAAGAATTGTTAAACCTACGAAATGGAAACTTTTTACAAACATTTATGACAACTAGACAAAGCTACTAAACAATTATGACGATTTTTAAAATTCATAAAACAAAATGGCAGCTATTTAAAATTTTGTTTCTTAAATAACTCGAAACCCGTTGATTTTACAAAAATGTTAAATGGCCACCATTTTGTTTTATGAATTTGAAAAATCGTCATAATTTTTTGGTAGCTTTGTCTAGTTGACATAAATGTTTGTGCAAAGTTTCCATTTCGTATGTTTAACCATTCTTTAGAAAAAAATCAATTACTGAAAAAACAAAATGGTGGCTGTGTGAGTAACTAAGGACTTCCGGACAATTTAAATATGATATTTAGGTATGTTTCTTAACCAGTTACAATGCCCTAAAGTATTGGTAGAGAGTTCCAGGACACCCTGTATATTTCATATTAGTTTCTAGTAATACTGTTAAACTAATTAGTTTAGTACACTCAAGAGTTTTGGTGGAAAGTGTTATATGAAAACTCCAAAGAACCGTAATTGGGACTATGCATTGTTTTAAGCTTAAACTCTTTCCTGTTTTATTGTAAATACGCAATTCGAAGTATTTTATCCACCTGTAATATGACGATTGCAGTTCATCTACCATACCACCGAGCTTATGGGAATTTAACTTAATGTAACAATTTCAACATTTTTTAGCTTTGCAATAACGAATGCTGACAAGTGGGACCCATCAAAACATTTGTTTACAGCTTGGCTAAAATATGTAGAATTCAATTGAAATAAACACACAAAACATTTCTAAGAAAACTAATCATAGCGAGGAAAATCCCAAATCAAATTATAGTGTGACTACATACTGCAATGTACACAGAAATTGTAAGGTAATTAAAAGTGATCAAATGAAGTTTCTCTCACGTTCAGTAAACATTTGGACACACGTGAGTGAAAATAGCGCTTAATTTACCTTTGATTTGTAAACATTTACAGGAAACTCGTTTGTTTGTGGTTCGACGCCATTTCTTATGTTTATTTTTTATTTATTGTTTGTTATTGTGTTATAAATTGACAAAAACACTTTATGAAACAGGGATTGCAAATCCCTACTCCAGTTTTGTTTTATTTAAGACTCTGCAATGAGAACTAAAATTTAAGCTCCACTCGGTATATTAATTTCATATTTTCAATAGATTGGTTGTTCTACATTAGTAAATATGAACAAATAAACTGAATCCACCAAGTAGTTGACTATTTTGTTATCTATTACCCTAGCTGACTCAATAATACAATTTTAAAATACCTGAAGACAACGTTATCACTATCTAATAAACACATACAGGGTGTCCCACGAGAGGAGTCTCAAATTGATTACGGAAAAACGGCTTAACGTACAAGGATGAAATGAAATTATTTCCCGCTAAGTCGACCCCAAGGAATAACGTAAAAATATTTTTAACTTTTTCCCAATACAGGGTGTGCCAAAAACTGAGGGTCACTAGTTCGAATCTCAAAACTTACAAATGTAAACATATATCATGTTGTAAACAATTTTAAATGTATTTAATAGACAAACATTTCTGCGAAAACAGAAATTAATTATCTTTTTCGTTTCGAAATGGTGGCAGTTAAAAAAAATCAATGTTTTTTTAATACTCTGTGTTTCCTATACTAATGCATTTAGCCCTTCTCCGGTTGAATTGTCTTACTCGTTTTGAAATTAGCTTTACTTTGATATGCTAAAAAAAAGTTTTTTTGAAATAATAAAAATTCAAACAAAAAAATATTTTTTGAAAATTTGCAGATGCTCATTGTTAAAAATTTTTCAATAGCAACATATATCAAGTGGCACATCATTTTATAGGTTTTTTTTAATTTTTTAACAACTTTGTAATTTACACTTACTTCATATCTCTTTTAGTTTTTGTGTGAATAACACAACCCTAATTTTCCTATATCAAATGCATGTTATTTGAGTTTGAGGTGGTTTAACACTAAATGAAATAAGCCTTTTAGTGTTAAATATAAAAAATATATAAAGAATATGTTTCCTGTATTACGCATTTGCAAAACAAACGATAAAAATACAATTGACTAAAATGGTAATAAAAACTACTCATTTTAGAATACCTTCGAATTTATAAACATCATCAAGTAATGATTTTTTTTTTCTTACATTTCAGTTTAGATTTCAATGTCGTTTTAAAAGTGTTCATAAAACATCGACTTATATGACGTGTTTCGTGTATAGTATTGAAATTACTTGAGTTAAAACCAACCGAAGAAAATATTAGATGGTTATAGTGTAAGTATTTTTGATTGTTGTAATAAACTCTTTTCTTTGTGAACAGAACTTTCTCTAAAGCTAAACACACCTTGATCAACAGTAACGACATTTATATTCTGAAAGAAGATAGGAGATAAAGTAGTATATCACTAACGTCATTTTAATATCCAACGTCTCAATATTTCCAGGATCGACCTGTTTGAGCTACCTATGGAATATTCCATCATTTCAAAAAGTGCCCAATCTTTTTTTTAAGTATTTTCTAATCGAAGTAATATTTTACTTACAAAAAAGTGCACTAGCACTACAATTAAAGTTTGGGTAACGCCTACGCGATGTTCGGCCAGTATTATGTTTTACTGATACGTAATATTATGGGTACGTAGTAGCTAACCAATACAGAAATTATTTGATCATAATTACAGTAAAACTTTCATAGATTACAATCTCTAAAGACAGTTATAATTCTTAAGAGGCTTTTCCTTCGTTGCTTGAAAGGGCTTAAGGTGTACGATACACGATTGCGTCATTATAGCATAATTAGAATAAGTGGTTGAAAATATTTGAACCGGAGCCGCCTAGGCAGTAGTCCCGCGCTCTACTATCTTGGTATCGTTATGAATTTATCATAGTGCTTCTAACTATAGCCAAAATGAATAAAATATTAATTTCTAGACGGGAGAATGTATGGTTACCGAACTAGAACATGCGATAAGTCATTATTTCAAAATATCTAAAATAATTAAGGAAATATATAAATAACGTTATAAAGGTCACTGAAGCAATTAAAAGTAAATAATAGTAAATCCTTCGACCTGGACGTAAGTTGTGCACTAAAGGGAATCCCATATAATGAATAGCATTAAGTTGCAATGAATCAACAGATATGTACAACCTATAACAATTCGTAAGCTTTGTTTGAAAAGCTTTACAGATGTTATATGTGACGATGAAATATGTGTTATGAATCCTACATTCATCTCCATTCATACTCGGCTTGAAAAACCTACCTTCATATGGTCGCCATTTCAGATTTAAGTAAAGTAACTTCACACAGTTGATATCGTTACAATTGACAATATCACATGAACTTTGCTTTATTGGTTAAGTGTATTGTAAGTATCGATATAAGTAGCTATAGACCAATATATTTGCTACAATCCCGGCTATCACATAAGTGTCGTTTTATGGCTTTTACTACTGTACATGTTTTATGTTTCGATGTAAGTGCCTATGAATCAATATATTTCACTGCGACCTATGTTATCACAAAGTGTGAGGCCTTTACTATGTGTTTTATGGATGTAACAACGGATTTTACTGCAAGTTATAACATTAATAGGTTATTTCGGAAAAAAATATAGCGTATAAATCTTAACAATGAATCTCAAGTTCATCACTAAATGTAAAGGTATTTAAATTTCAAATTGTTTTATCTTTTTGCCTAGCTCCTTTGAAATTCAGATTTGACTTCTACCTTAGAAATACGGGCTTTCTCCTCTGAACGCAATTTTTACGAGGTTTTTGATACATTCTTAGTTGTGTATAAAAAAACATGATACATTGACCCTTCTATGCATTTAAGATATTTTATTACGATATTTATTAGTAGTTTACGCAACGATTGCGTTAACACTTTTACGCAAGTTGCGTACACTACTTTACCTACGACAGTGTTTTAATTACTAAAAACCACTACGGTACTCACAACTTTTAAAAGAGGTTATGTTTTCCTGTACCTCTCATTGCCACTGACAGTGATGCAACGAAACATTGTACCAAACACTTAATTGCACCAATTAACAAATTAAATTAGTCTGAACAGCTGATTAGTTGAAGTTCGAATCGTTAAAATTTTAATGATTCTCCCTCAATCTTTGAACCTTTAAAACAGTCAAAATTAAAGCCAATAATGGAAATAACCAGTTCTTTAAAAAGTATTATAATGCGTTACGTGTAAAAAAAAGTTTCCAATGTAAAAAAGATGACTTCAGCCAAAGACCTATCAGACACTTTAAACAAGGACTACAATGGGTTGAATTAGGCTAGTTGTAAGTGCTCTTCACTCTTTTTTGTAACACAAACAATTGAAACCCTGATTAACTATAAAATCACTTTAGTGCATCACTCAGTGCTATTACTATATTAGACTAAAATGAAATGCAAACGTGTGTGGTTTTGTAACGAAAATTATTAATATACCTTTTTTTTACAAAAGTGTTTTTACACAATGAACTACACAAAATTGGATTACTCCAAATTAAAAAAAAATACAACTAAATGAAAAGTGATTGAAAACAGACAGGTCTTTTGGCTGAAGTGGACGTTTGCAAAAAGCGCTACAAAGTTACTAATGAACTATTGAGACGAAGTTGCTTTACCATTCATAGTAAAGTTAACCCAAAGCCGCTACTTCGCTCTGCGGTGTATAGCTAATCGAATGTCAACAGAAACTAAGTGTGCTCTAAACGTTTGTTTGGTGAATCAGTTCATCCATTTAACCCGGTTTCTACCCACAAAAGCTAAAAGTATTTTTTAAATTAAGCTCAACTGTTATGCATTATTTTAGTTGTATCCTGTAGCCTAAAGGGATATGAATGAAAACTACGGGCGTAAGATCATCCATACGTTTATAGTTGCATCATATTAAAATATGTGTAGATGGATCCTAGATTTTTGAAAGTTCAAATTTATATAATATAGGTTACATACCTTTTTACATCATTAACCCTAATAATAATAAGTTTTATTAGTTTCGGAGTATTATTGCTCCATTTTCAAATCTCATAAGATCACCAAACTTGTCAAACCCCCTAAGTCTAGAATTAGAAACGCCATAATTGGATTAAATAAGGTCCGGTGTCTGGACTTGATCGTTAAATTTGACCTGCTAAGAGTTACGATATTTTTTTAAATTTGTAAATAACCACCAGCTTAAGAAATTGACATTGGAAGTAGAGCAATAATGTTCCGAAACTAGTCATATAATAATGGATAGGGGATTGATAGAGACTAAATGTACGAAAAGTATGTTATAATAGTTGTATCAATCCCGTAGACAAAAATAAATAGACATGGGGTAATATTAGGGGACTACATGAAACAACAACAACACAAACATGAAACATGAACAAACATCAAACATCATACGTAAGCTCTCGCGAACGGTGTCAGAACCTTTTTTTTTTTCAACCTCACGGTCTTATAACATTCAATCCCTAACGTTTAGTCCTAACAGTGAAAATAGTACATTTCCTTCTCTTGACTCTTCACACTAACTTAAATTTAACGACCAAGGCGAAGCCAAGAACGAGAAATGAGCGAGCGTCGATAAGGCACTTTTGGTCAGTATGATGGACAATATTTTTCGTCATACTGCACCATTATAGCACCATTAGCACCAAGCTAATAAATCACAGTAGAATAATTTTATTCATTGTTTACCTTTATAAAATAGCTGCAAATATTTTTTATATCTTGTTTTGTCATTGTATACAAACTACTGTCGCCGTCATTTAGAAGCAACACTTATCATTCCACTAACATAATAATACACTGAGATTCCTCAAATCGGCCTAAATGTCGAACAGGTAGATGTAGATGTTCGTGGAATGGAACATATAGTTTGGCACGAAAATAAACACAATAAGGCTACTCCTTTTGAAATTATAACCATGCAATAACATTTGATTAATCAGGAATACTTTCTTCCGCCAAACCCACGGCGAACTTTAAAGACCGCCAATGTTCATATCATGTCCTCGACTCCAGCTGAATCTTTTACTTCCTTGGTAAAATTGGCCGTTTTCGCTGCAGTTACGAAAATTGATCAGAAGTCTTGACAAGACTATACAGAAAACGATAACACTCCGCCTAATCACTGAGGATGTTACTTCACAGCAAGAGCAAACCGTCCGACATTGAACTAATGACGTAGTTCGATGGATCAACACATTTAACGTGATAAATTTTGAATACTAAAATTCATTTTCCCGGTTAGAGTCAATGCAATTGCTATAACCAGCAGCTTTGTTGAAATCTACAACCAGCTTCAAAGCTGAAAATGTCAGAACGAAACTCGTCCAATATTAAACTCATAAAAGTTTTAATTTTATCCAAATCTACGGTCAAGTTGTCAAAGCATTTATAGACCTCGCATTTATTACGTCCATTTGATTAGGCGATGCTTTATTCTTGTGATGATATTAATAGTTGATGGATAAAACGTGATCATCTCAAATATTTCACATTTAATAATTGAAAAAACAGCAAGTATTAGTTTGAGTTTATGTTCAGTTATTCACCGTTCCAAAACATTGAATTTTTAGTAAGTGTCTATAAAAAAAAATAAAAACGCTCGACACTTTTTTACACGATTTCGGTGGTAAAAAAAAACCAAATCAAAGTTAAAGCCAATTAATTGTTGCTTTAAATATGTGAAATATTTGAATTAACCTATTTCACGAAGTTGTTAAAACTAAACTTACAACACAACAGCGTAACAAAATCCAAAGCTTACCGATTTTGGGCGACGAGTCGACCGATACGGAGTTGGGAGGCGACACAGGCTGTACTCTCAATGGAGATTTGAGAACTGGGCATCTGAAACAATAAACATTTCAGTTATTTCACACTCAAACTTTCTTGTTCCTAAATGCAGAGCAAAATTGTATACATAAGAGCTGAAAAGAGATAAATAACTTCTTCATGGCTATTGGTCCGGATGATAATTGGAGGTCCAATCGAAATCGATTACCACATACCACCTTTTATACGTATTTTCCGCAACAGTATGAGTGAAAATATATGTTTCAAGTGTCATTTGACGTACTTTTATGCACTTTCACTTTAATTAATTGAAGTGTATTCCAGCGTTTGTATACATTATTATACGCAAGTGAATAATACTGAAGTATTATGGCCACTATTGTTGCTAACCCGTGTTGCATTAACACAATTTCATGAGGTTGTTAATGACTAATAGATAGATTATGGCTGCAAGTGACATGTTGTAAAGAGGTTATAGCCTTGCAGTGGCTACATATATTTATGCTGTGCAAGATTGTTAACAACGTGTATAAAGTCTAATGGAAGTACAACTTATGATGTTGAGCCATAATTTACCATTAATACTATTAGCGATTTATGTACTGTATTTATGATGAAGTAATAAACTGCAGGAATGCCTTTGTTTTAGTAGGCTTAATCAAGACTACTATAGCTGGACAATTGGATTTAAAGCTAATATAGGTAATATATTTTATTTTTGATGAATCATAAATTGGATGAAATTGATGTCATTCCAATGTCATATCTATCATCCCTATTTCCAGAAATATATTACATAAACATATTAAATGCACTTAAAAACTGTTACAAACTGATAACTACATAATATACATAATGATATTGAAACTGAATCAGCAAGCTAACAGCATTGGGGGTTGTACTATTACTACTACTATTACTATTACTGTACTATTCCTAGTACTACTACTCGTTCGAGAAGTTTTTTGTAAAAATCCAATTTTTCGTTATTTTATGGGTGGGTATCATGGGAAAATCACCATTAAAAAATAAAAAATACCCCCGTAGCAGCAAACCTGCATACTAAGCGAATTTCCATTTACCCGGCTTGATTTCTACTAAAATATTCCCTATAAATTTTCGGTGTGTTTTTTTGATACCTTAGTATGAAATAAACCAAATTACTAAATTTGATTAAAATATATCCATAAACAAGCAAACTAGAACAGTTTATTTATTCTCCATAAGAATAACATAGGAATTTTTAATTTACAATTTTTTTAATTTTCTCCGTAGTCAATGAACATTTAAAAAAACTTCAATATACTAAGTTATTTGTTTTTTAAGCTCTTCAAAATGGTCTAGAGAGAAATTTAGAAATTTAAAGTTTTTAGGGTCAAAATTGAGAAAAACCCATTTTTACCCCATAAAACCCCCCATAAACCCCTGATCCCATGGTCCGATTATGCTGGTTCGCAAACTCGTTCGAATAAATGTAGGTTTACATGTTTGTACCAAATTTCATCAAAATCGGATCAATTTTGCTCGAGTTATCGCGCTAACGGACACATATATAAATATATATATATATATATATATATATATATATATATATATGAATTTGAACGGATGGTGTTTTTGGCCTCTGGGGACCTCAAAACGAAAAAGTAAATCGGTCCCGGGTCTAGGTCTTACCATGAGACCTACGGTAATAGCTTATTCCCTATATGTGAAATTCGCTAAAAGAAGCCTGGAGATTCATAGATTAGTAACCAAATTCAAATTGCCTTCAAAATCAATTATGCTAAAATTCTACCAATAACGAAATTATTATTTAAAACTTTTTATAAGAAACAATTGACTTAATTTGTATTGCAGGTATACGGTTGCAACAAGCACCGACAAGTGTACTCGAGTAGGTACCCACTAGGCAGCTAGCTCGGCCTTAGTTGCCTCTTTCAATTTACCCCACACAAAATAAGTTGAAACATTTCATGGCATGCACTAACAACATGCTCTTAGTACTTAGTTACTCAAATGATATCCACTTGAATTATTAAAACTTTAGGTTCGAGTTCAAAAAGCAAATGTTTAATTGTAATTGAAGCACATCATCACTAGTGTAATAATGTGTAACCTCATGGTTTATTAAGGTTAGTTAACAAAAGTATAGTGACTTCGAGATTAAACTAAATCTTTCTTACCGAGCAATCATAGATCTTTTCCGTTACACGATTAGGCCTTGCCATAAAATGTGTATGTAAGTTTTATTTAACTTGTATATTATAATTATATCACTCGGTCAACGTCTATGTTCCAAACACTGCCAAATATTCATGTTAACCAATACTTAAGAGGGTAATATTAACAACTTGTAACTCAATTTACTACTACAAATAACAAACATTAGATAATCAGATGATAGATTGAGTCAAATTTCTACTTTCAACCCTACAAAGCATCACTGGTATTGTGTTAGCAATAGAGGAACTCGTCGAATTAACGGATAAACGCGTATAGTCATATAAAGATAAAATAATACGTAGTTCGATATAATTTTCTTATTTTGCGGACCATATTACAATACATAACCTCTTTCATTAACCTAACTAAGACTAGTATTTAACTTTTACTCTATGACGACAACAAGTAATATAAACTTTTAATTTGTAAACGTTTATCGATTGGATTCTACATAAAATAGGAGAAAACACGCCAGGTTGATTTTTATGAAAATAAAATTGAATCCCATAATTCAACTGCACCATTGTCAGTTTTTTATTTTATTCATTGTTTGGATATTAAGCTATACGGCAAAATAGGTCTTGTTAGTTCATTGTATCCAAAGTTAATGAGCTTGCAGTAGACATTGTCTGCTGTCGTATGCATTTTTCATCTACCGGGAAGTAAATTATCACTTCGCAGGATATGGTTCATCTGTTGTAAATGTAAAGAAAATTTTGTCCCATTAAGATTAGTGGCGTTTGGTAAAATAAATAAGCGCAGAAGTTTCTTTGATTGTATAACCGATGCAGTGGTTGAAAGTATAGCTTGCACCTCCAAAGTAAATTAGGGAAGTAGCTTAGAACTTTGTAAACATCACACAAGTCCCTTGCAAACTGAAATTCAAAACGCTTCAAGAACTGCAAAAAGCTAAACTACATGTAAAAATATTCCTGCGGAAATTTATGTATCTTAAGTTAACAGGTTGACTTGCGACATAAGCTTTTGGGTTTAATGTTTTATTTATATAAAACTTATCCCTTTCTAAGACTACTTTTACCCTGATCATGGTCTATTTTAGTGACTCCTGTATAAAAGATGTCAACGAGGAAAGTAATAGCAACAAGATGATATTTTTATTAGAAATTCAAGAATTCCACTATTCATAATGTATCTTTGTTTACCCCCTGTTTAGAACAAAGTGGTCCGGAGGGAAAGGATCGTTTATCATTTTTGACGCTGGCATGTCCTTTGTTTGCCGGCTTTTGCTTAATTCACTTTCAAACTTTATTACCCTTAGAGTCTCTTTTAAAGGGCAATATAATTGTTTAGGAAGGATGAGAGAAGCGTCCATTTATTTCTAGATGTTTGTTTGAATGGAGTCTGAAATAATTTTGTCGCGGTGTTATAATTTATGTAGATTTTGAATCGTTTGTATCGATTAAAATCATCATAGGTAGACCTATTTTTTTAAATAAAAAAATAATGTAAGTTTGTTCTTTAGTATTACAGTAAATTCCAATAACATGGTGTTAGATTTTGTGCAGTATAATTTAAAATTTTCAAAGCTTCCATGGAATTACGTCCAATCTGTATACGAACGAATTCAATGATAATGCTTACGTTAACCAAAAATGTATATTTGTATAAATAGCCAAAAAGTAAAGCACAAATTATCAGGTAAACTCTAAAGCAATATGAACCAAATTTCTTCGATAATAGAGCTCAGTGTCACCAACATGAACTAGACATGAAAAACAAGCTTCAGATTTTTTAATGGGATTAGAAATCTACTTGTGTTGGTTGTCTATCCTGCATAACTGCATTACTGACCAAAATATTTTTAAAGGGCGTCCGAAATATACCATGGTAAAATTTTAAAATTATATGTAACTAAAAGACCACGTGTGAGAGAAAATAATAGAGTCTAGTACTTAAAGGAACTGTAACGAGTAAACATAATCAATACATGTGAATAAAAGTGTGTACAGGGACTTTTTACGCAACCCAAATTAAAAGTACCATAAGACACTGAAAACAAGCTGACATTTTTGTATTCTTGTATTCTGTTTTTTAAGCCAATCAGCTTGTGCATTATTACCGAGATAATATGTGATTTAGCGGTATTGGGAATTTATTATGAATAAATATCAACTTGGCGTTTTCGCATGCTTTATTTGAGCAATCGGAAAAATCATATTATGCCTACAATTATCAATAACACTAACGATGCATATTAGCGATCGGCAATGAAGTAAAGGAAAACTGAGCATACCAAAGCTCGTTTTGTTGTCAAATGTATCTCTAGGTAGTTGCAATTATTTGGGTTGCGTAAAAAAACACCCTGTATAAGAAAAAAAGCATTATCTCAAATCAAGTTAAAGAGTTAACGTATATTCGCAAAACCTTGGAACCAATATAAATGTCTTTCTTCGAACTCCAGTGAACCAATAATAAAAGTATGAACACTATTGTTGTTTTCGTCATTCCTTTCTGTGACAGGTTCAATCGAAACCAATCCCCTTCGGATGTATTTTACATTTATATACAGTTTTCTGGGTTGCACAGTGTAATTCAACTTGTTCGTTCTATTATAAGTCATATCTTTATTCAATTGCATCATTTACATGGAACATCAATAACAAGATTCCTTTAACAAGTCACGCTTAATAGAGGTTAAGTGGTAGACTTACAAGTCCTAACTTCGCCTCTGAAATAAAGACATTTTTCATTAAATTTCATTTGATATGCTATAAAATGCACTCATGCCATAAAAAGACCATTGACCTTGTATTCCTACTTTCACACATTTTATGGACGTCGATTAGCAGTCACGTTGATAAAAAGTCTTATTTGACAATCACATGAGCGCCTTACTATAATCATATCAAGTATCTAAGAGAGGAACACGTGTTCAGTTATAAACAGAAATTCCAGCAGAGGTATTTCATGTCAAATATTTAGGCTAAAATAAACGATTGCGTATTTATATAAACAAGCTGAGCCAACGTATTTGATAAACGAGAAGCCACGACTCAATTCACCCGTGGGTCATCTTGACCACAAGTTAATTGTTTCTCGAAGTTGTTTCATTCAATATAACACCAGCTTCTCACTCAATGTCTCAATCATTAGCCTTTTCACAACTTCGTAAAGAAATGGTTGTAGAGAAATATTTTTATTTACATGTTTTAAAGATTTAAAACTAATAAAACCCCCTTCCTAGAATTTAATACAACTTTGTCATTCAAAATATTAGCGTAGGACTTGAATTATACTTTATATTTAAGTTCAAGTATTACAGGTGACATTTAAAATTCCCACATAGTAAATTATTCTAATAATATGGACAGGACATAACAAAAAACTCTTACAGCTAAAAAGTATTTTCTCGATAATTGTTATTATTTAGGTATAATATATGTTATCAATCGGAGGGCATCTACAATAATCAGCTGATCCGACAAATTTATTGATTACAAGGTATATTGAATTTGAAAAATAATAATTTAGAAATAATATCCCATTTTGTCTGCCAAATCCAAGTGAGACATACCAGAAATATGTTTTGGTGTTAAAATGAATTTATTACATTGCTTTTCATGGCTTGGAGAACTTATAAATCTATTGCTTGCTCATAATTTCTGTTCAGATTTGGTAAAAAACTAAAGGTTATCAAAACTACACTTTACATTAGCCTTCGATGTAATTTTTTTTTCAAAACCAACTAAATTATAACAACTAGTCTTTTGAAGGCCGGCTGCACTCAGTGCCTACTCACAGACATTGTATAAGAAGGCATTCAAATGTGTCAGATATAGGTTTCCATAAAATCGAGTTAACAGGTTCTCCTAAACAGACTACACAATTATTTTACATTTGAATTGGTCACATTGGTGAGTGGAAAATTAAAACCCGAGGTAGCGGGCCGAAGATACACTATCGTCCTTGGACAATAGGTAAAACCTACAATAAAGAAATTTGTGTAACAATCCTATGCAGAGAAATGGTTCTAAAAGGTAGAGTTGTATAACAAATAGCTGTCGACCACAGGCAGTTGGCATTTACATTACATCGGTGTCACAATGTGTTTGACACAGTCGTTTCCTTTGTTTCTTTCGTATCGTAGCGACTGTTTTAGTTTACTCATAATGTATATGTTCACCCTACTAGGCCTATTTCAGATTTGATATCATATTTAACGATGGTTGCGAATAGGCAAACAATAAGTATTTATGGAGTATTTTTAATCAAGTGGCTTTAAAACAAAATACGTAAAAACTATGTTTAAACATAGTAAAGGACTCATTGCAAGCAAATAATATGTCATTAGTCATTGAGAATTGAAAATTATTTTTGTCATTGTATTTTAAAATCGTTTTTTATATACTATTTTAATATATTGATGCTAGTTATAGGAATGTATAATACCCCAACCCCAGCAAACCTGCAGATTAAGGGATTTTAACTCATTGGAATAATACTAAAAGGTTTCCTTAAAAATATCACATTTATTCCATACTTAAATAACATTAGTTTAAACGAGTTACTTAGGTTTGCTGCTACAGGAAATATCATAACGTGGGTTTTAGAGTGAAATTACCTTTTCTCTATAAGAATAACATGAAAATTTGAAATGCACAGTTTTTTTGCGAATTTGCCATATAGGGAATAAGCTATTACTGTAGATCTCATAGTAAAACCTGGACACGGGACCAATTTACTTTTTAGTTTTGATGTCTACAGACCAAGTAAACTGTTTCAGTTTCCTTGTTCATGGATATACTTTGAAAACATTGGTAAATATATTTATTTTATTCTAAGCTAATAATTTTACTACAAACGCACTTTATTACCCTACCTGTAACAGCAAACCAAGGTACTCGTTAAACCTAATGTTATTTCAATAGATTTAACAGAAAACCATATCAGACAAATGGAAATTTGCTTAGTTTGCAGGTTTGCTGTGGCGGGGGTATTTTAATTTCATCCGTAGTCAATAAGTGCACAACAACGCTTCAATATACAAAATTATTTGATTTTATAAGCCCCACAAAAAGGTTTTGAAATTAATAACAAAATTTATGTTTTCATGTTCAAAAATTGGGAAAACAAATTCCCCCCATAAATCCCTGTTCCCATAGTACGATCATGCTTGGTTTGCGAACTCGTTCCCATAGGTTTACACGTTTGTACAAAATTGTATTAAAATTAAGATCATGTTTGCTCGAGATTATCCTATTATTACAACTATATATTGTGTCACACACTGCATATAATATGTCAACCAAACATACACACAACTACAATGGGAAATTCACTGAAACTGATAAAATGTCAGAAATACCTATTATTCATTGCGCATTTTTAGCGAATTTCCCTATAGGGAAGTAGCTATTATCGTAAGTGACACGGTAAGACCTAGGCCCGGAACCAATTTACTGATTTATTTTGATGTCCCCAGGGGGGTAAAAACATGATTAGATTGTTATATTTGCATATGTGTGTGTGTGTGGATTTTGAACAGAAGGTGTTTTAGCCTCTGGGGACCTAAAAAGTAAAAGTAAATCGGTCCCGGGTCTAGGTCTTACCATGAGATCTACGTTGATAGCTTATTTTCTATATGGGAAAATTTCTAAAAGGCAGTTCGTAAAAGTATAACAGTTATGATTGCGAACGAGTAATCATAGCATTATTGTTTAAAAATATGTGTTTAATTATTGTTTTTACTCTCAAGACAATAATGTTAAATAATCCCCCCAAGTACAATCAAATAGAAACATTTATAATGGCATTTAAATTAGTAAATTTATTAAATTTAACTTGTGCCAACGGTTAAGTAAGCTTGTAATATGCATATCATTAACCATTCGTTTAGTATTGATTACAAATAAATGTACTTCGTGGAGCCTAATAGTATTTAAACAAAATGTATAAGATAGGTCTACATTTTTATATATTCTAACTGTTACTGGAAGAAGAAGAATTAAGTTTCAAGGGAAGACGTATATTATTCCTTACAGACTGTAGACCATTTTTTGTCTGTCCTACATCTCTTTATGTCAGTATTTACATCTTGAAACACATACATTATATTTGATCAAACTTGCCGATATATCTTTGGTTATCGCCTTAATTGTATAACGTGTTCATTATAATCCAAAACAACGTAAAAAGATCAGTTAGGGCTAAATTAGTTTTTAGAAATAAGCATCTTGTACAAGCAGCAATACAAATTCAAAAATATTGTAGTCACTAATACATGATGGGGTGTTCCACGAAAATATAAAATTTCCACCCAGTATTTTAGATACAGTAATATATTTATTTATTAGAACCATAACATTGATCATGTAATAGGTTAACCAGTGGTATGTTTAACAGTTATTTGTCATATTAACGCAATCCTGGGGCTATGGAAATGAATTTTAATTCACATAGATATCCATTTATTAGTAATGACACGGTCTTGCCAATATGCAATACTTATTAAGTATTGAGACTCGGCCCCTGCCCTCGAGCTTTGCAGGGACCTAATTTCAGAGTGTTAAGATGTATATAATCTTTGTAACGTTTTATTTCTGAAATAAATTTATTTAATTTGAATTTATATTTAAAGCCCATAAAAGAATTAAAAAGTTTATTTATTTATTTATTTATTTATCCACCACACCATTTTACATTGTACATACATTGAAATTTTTGTTTACAGATGGCAAAAAAAAAAGATCTACTACTAAAAAGATCAGCTATCTACTACCTACACTTAGAATTACAAAACAAAGTTGAAAAAAATAAATATATGATAAATATCACAGCAAGTGGCAATAAAGAGTAGAGACTAGTTAACATGCAGGAACAAATATTTATGAGGTAAGAGACGATGCAGCTTTTTGTAGGCAGGAGTGAAATATTATAATTAAACCTTATTCGTTGTATCATTCTCTCTCCTGTGAACGTGATATACTCAGTTTTCTTTTAAACTGATAATTTTATCAATCTAACAATGGCCTCCTTGACATTCAAAATATTTGAATATTTAAAATATAAAATTTGTTTAATTTCTCATCCTTTATAATCAGGAAAAATAAAAATACATACTCTTTCAATAATTTACCGATATACATTTAACTATTTTAATGATATCAACTTATTATTATGATTAAGAGTTGTTATAGTTTAATACTTTACGTATTTGGGTTGTTTAAATACGTATTAAGAATATTTCCATACATAAAAAATGGCCGTTTTATTAGCAGCAACATTAGCACTGATTTTTATCATGAGATATTCTTGCCAGATAAAATCCCAACCTATTAACGTAATAGAAGGGCATTGCATATTAATGGACCTTGGTAAATGAAATGGTAAGGTGATGATAATACATACGAGAGTCCACGCAACTCGGTCCATATGCATACTATACACAAACAATTAGGGATTGGCCAGAATCACGTCTGATACGTTATAAATTACATAACAAAACTGCATCTTTTAAAAATAATCGTGCAAATAACGATAATCAGGGCACAAAATATTAAGATTTACTCTAATTCAAAAGTACGTTAAAACAAAAAATAGTTCAACATATACAAAATCGGTAATTAAATAATACCCTAACATTGCCCTTATACAAACTGTTGAACATATTTATAATACATTATAAAATAATAAAAGGTAGCCCAAGTTATTTTTATGGATAATAAGTAAATTTTTGTGGTTTCCTTGTTTATGAATAATTTTCATTAAATTTGGCAAATTTATTTGTTTCATACTAAGCCATTAACAGATCACCAAAAATAATTTTTATTTATGTCCCTGTAGCAGGAAACCTAAGTACTCATGAAACTTAATGTTATATGAATAGGGAATAAATCCGATATATAAAAGAAACTATTTGAGTGAAAATCCAATCAGGCAAATGGAAAGTCGCGCAGGAAACCCACTAGTCCGACGCTCTCCGTTCCGTTCTGTTCCTTTCAGTCTCCGTCGTCTTCCGTCAAATTGCTTTCCAAGGCTTAGAATCAACCGTAACCCATTTATCCGCTCCGTTCCGTTCCGTCTCCGTCCGTCAACATTGCTCTCTGGGGCGTTGTTGCCGGATCCGATGTTTCTCTAGTCTACGAGCACCAGCCTAGTTTAGTCACTTTCTAGCTTCGTGTGTGACATGGGTGTAAACGTACTTTTGATTAAAGCAGTTAAAGAGTATCCTTTATTTATTTTATACAGTAAGTGATAAAAGTTATCACGATAAAAGGAAGAAGGACAACGCCTGGCAGAAAATAATAATATAAGTGAAATTATATACGTGAAACATTCAATCTAACAGGCAAGTTTATTGTGTGTTTGTAAAACTAGACAAAATAAACAGAAAACACTGAATTCGTATGCTTGCCATACAACAAGGTACAATAATTAGGGTTTGGATATAAATACAAACCATAAAAATAGTTTCTACATCACGACTGGTACATTTCTCGTCGGTTACTGACGGAGCCCGACCCAGACCGGAGGAAAGGAAACTGAGGAACGGAACGGTAGGCGACATACTAGTGGGTTTCCTGCTTAAGGCCTCTTTTATGCACTCCGACGGAAAACGCAGTTGCATAAAAGGGTTCCATTTGAACTTATGTAAAAAAACGCTCCTACGAAACGCCAAAACTCGGTGGAGACTAGGACCTACGCCAGCTCCCGACGGAACGCTGAAACGCGACGGAGATTCCGTCGTGCATAAAAGGGTCCCTTTTGAACCCATGTTAAAACACTCACCGACGCAACGCCCAATAGATTCCGCCCGACGGAAAACGTCGTGCATAAGGCCTCTTTTATCTTCGTTTCAGCGTTCCGTCCGGAGTCGGCGGAGGACTTAGACTCCACCAAGTTTCGGCGTTTCGTAGGAGCGTTTTTTACATACATTTTTTTACAACTGCGTATTCCGTCGAGTGGAATGTAGCGCTGCCAACCTACCCCAAGCTCTCTCTGTCATACACAGTATCGAAATCGCCTAATCATTGTAAATAGATGATCATTTTTCATTTTAATGGATTGAAGAGTACAAATAAAAAGGTGTAATTGGGAAAATCTTCTGTGTGAGAATTACATTTTAGTTTAAATCCGTGAAATAATACAACCTTACAGTTTCGTAGGAATATTATGACTTTCGTATTCCCAGGACTGACATGGGAATTTTTGTATCAAAGGTATGTACCCCGGGATCGATATGGGAATTGCTGTACAAAAGGCAATCACACCATCTCATTGGCAACCCTGCAGTAGTGCCAACACTGTCATTGCTGCCAACCCTAAGACTTCCATTCACCGGGGGTACACTGTACAGGCCACCTCCTTCGCCGTCGTCTATTTTTCTTTACGCACAAATAGGTATAAACCAATAAACAAGGATTCATCTCGGGTCACTGTCGATGGACAAATGAACAAAGTTGGCAGCAATGACCACACCCACCACGGGCATAATAAAAGACTAGCAGATTCCACTCAGCAGAGAATCTGCATAGAAGGTACATCGATTCCATCCGACGATTTCGCCCGACCGAAAACGTCGCGCAGACTCCGCCGAGTTTCGGCGTTCCGTCGGGGCGTTTTTTTACATAGGTTCAAATGGAACCCTTTTATGCAACTGCTTTTTCCGTCGAGTGGAATGTAGCGCTGCCAACCTACACCAAGCTCTCTCTGTCATCCACAGTATTGAAATCGCCTAGTCAATCGCTCGGCGGAGAAAATGCTAAAGGAGGTCTGCCATTGGCTTGTTACATTGATAGTTAAAACATAGGTTAAACTGTGTTTAATTTTATCTGGTTTAATTCTACATAATGTAACCCGTATTGCATTTATCGTCCAACATTAACATTGTGTTCAATGCTAATGGAACATTGCTGTTGTTTCAGCTGCCTTGTGTTTTGTGATGTTTTTGCCATCCCTACGACAGGACGTGAACATTATACAAAACAACCCGCATCGCATTTTATGTCCAACAGTGGCATATTTTGTCCCTTTTGTCGATCTATTCACGTCCTATCGTATGAGTAACAAAAACATCACGAATCACAAGTCAGCTGACAACAACAGCAATGTTCCATTAGCATTGAACACGCTGTTGTACATTAAATGCAATGCGGGTTGTTGTTTTCATTGTAAATATATTTTCAGCCACGATGGCAACATTACCTGCGATTCTCGTATGGCTAACTACATATCAATACCATTCTTTCATGTTTAAGTTCCAGATTCTATAGGATTTATTCACCCAAAATCTCTCCAAATTAGAAGAAACCATTAAAGATTTTCAATCGAATTTTCCATTAAACTAAACATATGTTGCCACCTTGTACTTACCGCAATATGTGCTATGTCCCAGCATAGACGGGTGAAAAGTGTAAAAAATACATGGAAGCTAACATTAACAGTAAAATGTCATTAAAATTAAACCAATAAATGATGGTGTTTTGATTTCTTTAACATTACAATAAAACACACTTGACTACCTTTTTTTCACAGTAATCCTAACAACCCATTAAAATTACTCATAAAAATAATGTTATTTAAGTATAAAATAATAAAAAATTTAATGTTTAGCCTCAAACACATGTAAAAAAATATAAATGAAAACAACTCCAAAATTGTGCTTATAAAGATTTTACATAGCTTAGATGTTAACTAAATTCCCTCAAAAACTATTTTGGTGGCTGTATTTATAAAAAAAGCATTAACAGAAACGTACGTTGGATGAGATAACAAACATTGATTTCCAAAATTCAGCAATAACATCTTTACAAAATACAAAAAGTCTTCATAAAATTAAAAACGCTCTTAGAAATATGGTTAGTAAATCAACAAAGATAAATCAGTACCAAAGTGTGACATGTTTCTTGCATATAGCATAGAGTTAGGTTGAGCAAGACCGAAATAGCTACGTGCACGGGGTGAACAAGAGTGTTCGGCGTTTCTATCTAAACTTCTCCACGCTTCGCAACCACGTTCCATAAGTTTTAGATTGCTTAATAATACGTTATACGGCGTCTTACACAAATCCATACCCTTCAAATCCTTTTAAGGATATTTATTTAAACTCGGCATGTATAAAAGGGGGTCATATTTGAAAGTACGATATGTTGTAGATATTTCAAATAATTTTGATTTGTATTAAAACATCTTTCGTTAAAACTGAGATCGGCAGAACAAGCTTGTGTTTAGCTTGATCTCTTTGATGTACGGGTTGAAAATCCGGAAAGCAAAACAGATCAGTTACGATAGAATTCACTCGGAGGTTTGATATTATTTGCACAAACACAACTGAACCCGAGCTGTTTGGTTTTAGTTTTTCAGTCAAACCGATATCCGTGCAATTAAACTTAGGCGGGTATTGGGGGGTAAGTATTTATTAATATTAACTATGCTTTTCTATTGATATGAATTTGTTTGCAACTCGTTTGCGGAAACTCATAAATGGCTCGTGGAAACTTTTGGTTTATTTGGCAAAATTAGGCGATTTTAAAAATTTTTTACCTCTAGATTTGTTGAGGCAAACGCCATTTTCACCCATAAGTTTGCGTTTTAATGTTGCCTTGTTTAGGCATATGTGATGGTAGGTCGCCCTTTACGCAAATTTGGGGATGTATTAAGTGTTTTAAGGAAGGTTGGACTAGAAAAGTTTAGGTTATAATAATTTTTGTATTATTATTAAGCAGATTCTCACCCAGTGTTTTAATTGTACAAAAACAGTCTGGAGGTAACATAACTTCCGTATAACCGCCATATTGCCACCGGACGCCACCATATTTCCACTGGACACCGCTATATTGCCACCGGACGCCACCATATTGCCAACGGACGCCGCCATATTGCCACTGGGCGCCGCCATATTGCCACCGGACGCCACCATATTGCCACCGGAAGCCGCCATATTGCCACTGGGCGCTGCCATATGTTCGGGTCATGTCGACACCAGCACTGCAACACATACAGATCTTGAACTAATCCAAGCGCAACTGCAACTCCAGATTGCAGTCTGTAATTGGTCTATAGTCTGTGGTATAACCCAAACTTTACCTTACCTAATCCAACCTACCTTCAAAAGGACTAAATGCAGTCACGAATTTGCATGAAGGCCGACCATCTTAACACATCTTTTCTGACATCAAAAGGAATTTGCTAATGTTATAGAAGTTTGATTGGGTTAGGCATGGTCAAGTTAGGCTGGGTTCGGTTCAGTTAGCATAGTCACTTTGAACACTTAGGCTTCTTGTTTAGATTAAATACTCACATTACATACTTAAACAGGCATAAAGCGATCAAAATAAACACGTTTTCAACAACATTAAAACGACAAATTAGGGATGACAACTGCGTTTTGGCCCCAAAAATGCCTGAAGGAAAACTGCCAAATAAACAAAGATTTTGTAAACATCGCATGAATAGCTTAAGTTCATAATTACCATAATTATTTACTGAGTGGCCATGTTTATTATTTAAAGAAGTTTTAAGGGGATTCAAGAAATGAATAACCACTATTACAAGAATGAATTTGGTATAAATAAGGTAAGGTTATTTTAAGTCGGATTAGGATAGATTATGTAAGGTTAGGTTAGGTTAGGTTGGGAAAGAGCGGACTCTAGGGTCAGATATGTTATCCACAGCTGATTGTACATGATTGATGATAAATGGCACATGTTAAGGTTAGATTAGGTTCGAGGTTAAGTAATTTCTTAAGAAATTCTTAAGTAGGTTAGTAGATTAGGGTATAATCACATCGCAATACAGTCTGGCAAACTTTAGCCAGACAAATTAGCCTCATTCTTTTTTATACTCTTTACATTATTATTACAGTATTTTGTTTCTTATTTCAATTTATCACCAATCATTTAAAAACTTAATAAAGCAACTTGAATAAAGGTTGGATTTTTAATTATATCTATATTACTCACACATTTAAACATTTTAAGCTACTCAGTCTACGCACAGCCTCTGCTCATGTAGACTTTTTCCTTTATTTTTATATTATTGGTGTTTTTATTTTAGTCTTTTTTTCATTTTGGCTTTTAATTATATTACTTATATCAAGAGGTGTGCACGTGTTACGTTTATTTGTTGTTGAGAAATTTTATTTTTTTGATTTTTTTTTCATTTATGGGATCTAAACATGTAGTTAATTTCTTTTCCCTTACGAAATGTAATGGCTCATTTCTGTACTACATACTATGTATTAATTATTCCTTATTTCAATCACCTTTTTTGAATAGGGTAAATTGCAAATGTGACAAGAGTATTATAGAAAATGCTCAATGTTTTAAAAAGAAATAAATCATACTTAAGCAAGAAAATTAAACAAATTGGTTTACTATGAATTGCTCAGTCCCCAATGATGATGGATTTGGCTAAAGAGGTGTCAAAGGCTTACACGCTTAGTTATGGAACTACGTTAGTGACCCTGTCAAGTTTAAATACGGTCATGTCAAGTAACTTTCCTAAACTTGGTCTTTATCCCGTCAAGCCTTACATGGAACGTCAAAGTACATAACGCGTATCAACTTGTAGGCCAATAAACAGAAACGTGAGCTTTAAATGATAAAGGACTAGGTTCCCCTTAAAAGTAAACCGGTTTAAAAAATATCTACGTTACGTTGTGTACAACAAATAAACATTTAAAAGTGTAAAAACCCTACGATCTATAAACCTATTAGGTAAAAAGTAAAATACCCTGTCAATAAAACTCAAAAATAAAACACAGAAATTCACAATATTGTTACAAAACATCGTATACGATCATTTAGGAAAACTAAGGAGTTAATTAAAAACCCACCCTAATAGAAATGTTAACATTTAGGTAAGAAATAAGCCTTTACATAATCTCAAACTTTACGTAAAGTAACTTGACTTAACCTGACCATTTTTAAAATTTGACTGGCATTTTTGACAGACTATTCATCTACCTGTCAAACATGTAACTATATTATAGTTGTATTTGATAATGAAATTATTGAATTCACAGGCTCATATTTAAATAAATCAACGTTATCCATGAACTCAAATAAAATAAACACACAAATAAGTCATTTATGTAGGTATAAGAGTATATTCCCACTTAAACTGGAAATTGTAATTAGAAACCGTATCTAAAAGTTGAGCTTCAGGTACCTTTGTTGAGTTAATTCGAAATTTAATTAGAAACACTACAATCTTGAAACTCCAACTGCAATCTATTATTTTTCTACAATGATAAATTATGGAAGTGGCTCAACTAGTAGTGCTCTTCGTTCAAAAAAGTTATCAAAATTATAGCTGAACTCCCTTTGGGTCTAAGCCATACTTAATTAAATGTATAATTTACTTTTTAGCGATAAACATTATTCAAAATAAACCAGACAATAAATTATTCCGTAAGGTTAAAGAAATTGTTGAGCTCGACACGGCATAAACTGAAACTGACCAGTATACCAAAATACAGAACTTATACTATTTAATAAACCTTTAGTGTCCATAAAAAATATTGAATACTCTTCAAAATGTATAGGGAGTTGAAAGGAGTGGTTGCTGGAGAAGGCTTACATTTCAGCATAAGAATTGTTTAACTACAAGTAATACTTGAATTTAATAACTGGTATTCTTCAATTTTTGTTAGATGTAGAATTTGTTTTTCCTATGGCGCAAGGCAAATAACTCGGGATCATTTCCCCCACTACTTCAGACTTAATAATTACTAAAACTTGTGAAATTATTACTTAGAAATATCCATTGGTGATTTGGCGGGATTTGAACCCGGAGACTCAGGGACTCAGGGCCAGCTCACTCTCCACTACATGTAGAAATAGCCCTTTTTGATATAACAACATTTTTAGATAAAACAACTAATTATCTTTCGATTAATCGTATTGTAATGTGACGTTTTAATGAAACAAATTAGAAAAATAGTTAGTATACTTAAGTTTACTAAGGAGTTGGCCAAGAAAGCCGTCCATGCAGCATCATGGACCAGTCTAAAGCACGACCGACGCCGACGACATACAAAACATATGTCAGGCTTTAACTTTACTACTGGGCTGGACATGTTTTGGTAACCAAGATAAGTCTCAGTGCCTTCTGGTTTTAAAATATCTCCATTTCCAAGAGAAAATGTAGGAATCACTTCTCTCTGCTTTTTACAGATATGCCATTAGTGTTTTCTCTGTTTCGGTTAATTTTAAGCTCGAGTCTTAATAAAAATGTTTATTCTTTTATAACCTTTATCAATATATGGGATGGTGTTTTATACTATAATTCAGGCTTATTTTTATCAGTCATTCTTATGAACTTTACTGATCTTTGGAACACTAGTTGAAATCCCGACTATAGTTCGGCCGCTTAGAAAACGACCTGCGCGCTAATGCTAAACCAATGCTGGAGGAGGTCGCTTTCTAAGCGGCCGACCTATAGTATTTAATTCAAAAGGTCTGATATAAAGGAGAGTGAGCTAAAACACACGATAAACATTTTTCGTGTCATTGCCACTTGCGAGTGACACACATTTAGGTGGAATTCAGATTTTCACAAAATACTTCATTATAAATCCAACATTCGTGTGACAGTAATATGTTATGTTCAGCAGATAGAATTGCATAAAAATACCTACAATTAAAAAAACTATCTATAAAAAGTGTATTTTTAAAGAGTAATGTACGCCAGAACCCCACATCAGTACACCAAACAACTATTTCTAGAATAAATGGTCGCAGAGATTAGTATTGTGTTTTTTTTTCTTTTTCTGTAAAATACAATGTGATATATAATAAGTTGACAACAAATACTAAACATAATTTAGGGTTGTTCTTAATTAGTCAAATGTAAAACCTAACAAAATAGTTCGTATCTTTAGATTTACCGCTATGACGGCACATAACTTGTATAAAGCATCACATATCTTTAATGTACTGTATTATAATAAATAACTACTAAAGGATTTATTACCATAGCTTTGATAATACTATGAAAACAATTGATAGCTTCATGTCAATAGTAGCCGAGAGGTTATAGTGCTCGCCTTCAAACGTTGAGGTCGCTAGTTCACTTCCTAGCTAAGTCCTAACAAAATCGGTTCACGACCCAGATCTCATTTATAAGGCCAAATGTCGACGTTGGTTGGTAAAAAAGAAAAAAAACAGGTTAAACCAAAGGAGAAGATAACACATTTCGTATATTACATAGGACTGAAGAAAATTTAGAGCTTCTGTAGTTTATTGAAGAATTACTAATTTTAATAACATATCGCTATCTTAAATTACTAAAAGACGAGACGATTTTATAATACATAACATTTTCACCCGGGTTGTATACACAAAGAAATAACACACATTAGAAACACAGATTCTGTCAAAACAAATATTGACATAAAGTTAAGGCAGCTGTTTCTTTTGAACGGAACGTTAACAAAATAAACAGCTAGAAAGGAAAGATGCCCTTTCCCTAAAGACATTAAAATCTTGTCGATCTGCTTATTTAGCTTTACAACAAACGCAAAAGATAACAGAACGTAAAGTAAACTTTAAGCGTTGAATAATCGACGAAAGAGGGTTACAACTTGTTATTTTACGCCTTAAGAACTTTCACACCACCTTATATTATGGTTTAAATAATGGTTCACTAGGATAAAATAAAAGACAAACGAAAGTAGGGTTTGAAAACATTTACAGTCGAAACCAATAACGAAATTGAAGAAGTTTACATCTTATCACTAAATAAGATGGTTTATCTAAAATAATTAGTTGATTTTTTTCTAATTTTGCAGATAATTGTGTTTGCTCTAATTCGGGACAAATGTGTAAACACGTAAGGAAAGACTTTTTCGATGCAAAATATGATTACAAAGAAAAGGTTATAAATCTACTAACTTGAAAAACTTATAAATTGATACGTGTAAAAACACCACTGGTTATGGTGTTTCTTTTAAGCCACAACAATAAAAAAAATATTCCATCATAAGTACAAACGCACACAAAACATAATTCATTTGAACTCAGAATAAAAATCAAGGTACTAAAGAGATAAATACAATCATAACAAAAAATATAATATTTAAATAAGTAAATACTTTAAAAAAGTCATTGGATTTATTTCTTCAGATTTACTACAATGAATAAAATGATAGCCCATAGTATAAAAAAGATATTCCTATTAGATAAAAAACCAAAACATAAGTGTACATAGACGAAATTTGGCATATCAGACAGAAAATGTAATCATATTCTTGTGAAACTATGGATTGTGATTAACAACGATTTCGCGAATATGATCTCAACGTTTTTATATTTAACATTGCTAATTGAATTAAATATAGGCTTGACATTTTAATTCCTACCCAAACCCAATAATGTCTTATGAAGATATTGCTCAAAACCTATTCAGCCTATTTTTATGTAGGTAACACGAAAGGAAGCCCTTAACGCTTTAAGGCATCTTATGTGATTAAATAACGTACCAGGTCATAATAACTCATAGTAAGGTTAAGCTCCAAAGTTTTCTTACTATGTTATTTTATGTCCAAAGTTATCTCGTAGCGTATGTTTATGGGCGATAGCATTATGTCCAATAAACAAAGCTTTTAGAGGGGAAAACTTTGGAACCGTGAAACTTTGCAAACATTAATGGGCTCATAAATAGTTTAGATTTCTGCGGGATATTTTTCATACTTACAGACACTTCCATAGCACCATAACGTTATTTTGTATGAGGATAGCAACGAAAAGGAAATTCAGTTTTATTATTAAAAGTTTGCATACATTTTAAAGTTAGTTGATGGATGGGTATATGTGTAATATACAGGGTGGCTGAAAAGTAACTTGCACCCCCACTTAACTTTTCAACCAATTGAGATATTTGAAATCGGTTTGCGGCAACCTTCTTAGATATCAAGGGCTACAATAATTATGTTCAATTTTGAAATTTTTGCCCTTAGGGGTAGCGGGGGTAGGGGGTAGCTCAAAATTTTCAAATGACAACCATAGTCGAGTTTGGTATCATTTTACAGGTCTTGACGAAACATAAACATTGACATAAAGAAAACCAAAATCGGCTCACTAATAACGAAATGGCGCCCTAAAACGTTTCAAATCCAAATAACCATGAGGGTGGCAAAAAAATTAACTTGCACCCTCTTTAACTTTTTAACTATTTGAGATATTTGAAATCGCTTTGCGGCAACTTGTTTGGAAATGAAAGGCTACAATAATTATGGTCAGTTTTAAAATTTTTGCCCTTAGGGGTAGCGGGGGTAGGGGGTAGCTCAAAATTTTCAAATCACAAGTATAGTCGAGTTTGGTATCATTTTACAGGTCTTGACAAAACATAACAAATAACATAAAGAAAATAGAAATCGGACCATTAATAACAAAATGGCAGTTCAAAATTACTTTAAATAACCATTGTCTCAATTATTTTTAGCTGCCATTTTGTTATTAATCGTCCGATTTATATTTTCTTTATGTTATTCGTTATGTTTTGTCAAGACCTGTAAAATGATACCAAACTCGACTATACTTGTGATTTGAAAATTTTGAGCTATCCCCTACCCCCGCTACCCCTAAGGGCAAAATTTTCAAAACTGACCATAATTATTGTAGCCCCTCATATCTAAGAAGGTTGCCACAAACCGATTTCAAATATCTCAAACGGTTGAAAAGTTAAGTGGGGGTGCAAGTTACTTTTCAGCCACCCTGTATGTGTAATATAATAGGTTTATATACATGTAATAACATAAAGAATATACGACTCTTCATATAAACTGTAGCGAGAAATATAATTTATAACCACAATATAAATTAAAGATCACGGAATCTTTGTTTACATTATTTCAGGCTAGGCCTAGAAGAGATCGCGGTATTATCACTAGGACAAAATCCATTCAAATTGAGGAAATTTGAACGCGGGACCTCGGAGACGGATGTTTCGCGCTCAACTGATCTACTCATCTATTTATGTTCTTGGAATCTTCTGATACAATATGCATAGAGATTAATTAAGTACACTTTCCTCTGACCGTAATTGAATTTAATATCAACACTAATTTGAGTATCCATAATAGATACTAATAAATGTATATGATATTTATCAAACACTGTTAAATTGATGAGTTGATCTAACACGTTGGCTTTAAAAGGAAGTTGAATTTTTAAATATAGATTGTGCACAGTGATTTAACATAAATACTACAGAAACCTAATAGAGAAATGCTTAAGTATTTATTCTATTTGGAAATATGCGAATCATACGATAGGACCTTGTAGCTACGTCTACCAACTCATATAATGCATAGGTTAAGACTGACCAATAATGTGGTAACTGAAACAAATATAATACAATAAGGTTCAATTATCAAGCCTATGTACAGTTGGATTTTTTTAGGCAGAAGCGGTTAAGGTGTGGTGGGATATCTTTGAAGATGAACCTTTTTTGGCTGTAGAGCGATCATGTGTTCATACGTGTCAAGTTTTGATGCTAAATCAAAACAAACAAATAACTAGCACATATCCTTGGAATTAAATACTCTCGATACGACGAGATAGGCTAACGTTTTGAGCCATTTGAATTATAATTAACAGCTAACAGTATTGTTGATAATTCTTTATGCAATCAGATAAGTTCACCTCGTACAAACAGGATAACGTTATACGATAGACCACAGAAGGAAGATTCGAGTTTGGCTTATAAAAAACAGTAGCCTAAATACTGAATGTTTTCTAATAAATTACATAATGAAATTCACTCAATTTATTTATTCATCTAAAAAAAAAACATTCTGTCGTAAGTAACACAAGACGGCTCTTATATGCCTAATTGTAATTGACAATATTATGCCAGTTTGTTTGTTTTTATTTAACCTCAAAATAGTCAAAATTTGACACGTATGAACACATGAATGCACTACAACAAAAAAAGGTTTATCTTCAAAGATATTCCAACACACCTTAACCGCTTCTAGCTAAAAAAATCCAACTGTAATACACGATTACTTGCTTAATATAAACTGTCCAAACTAGTCTAGCAATGGATTTTAAACGCTACAAAATTCGTTTTATTGACATTGTGCTTGGTGAATAGTAAATGCAAACATTAAACGAATAATAAGTTGATAATTTATTTAAGAAAAGGAACTCACCGGAACTTGAGATGGTCTTCTAGGTCACCTCTTTGTACGGTCTGGCCACAGTCTGCACTCGGAGGACATTTCACCAATAGCTTGTCGATTAATCTGAAAACAGTACAAATGATAAGTTTAGAAAAAATCTAATAAATAATTCATGCTAAGCTGAACTGAACAAACAATAACAATCTCTACTATAAGATTAGTCAGTACAATTAGTATTTATTATTTAACTATCTATGATGGTTCGAAACTGGAGCCAATCGTCCTTAATAAAGCTTACGTTTATACATTGTGCATTATACATTAGCTGTACCGTATATACAGGGTGGTAAAAAAGTCCCTGGACAGTTAAATATTTTAAAAAATAATGTAGATAGAGCTACAATACTTGGTACAAAGTTACAGGGCATAAAACTCTATTTTAACACATATTCAGTGATCCAATAACTCTTCAGGGGGACGGCCCACAAGGAGTCGGAAGAATATCTTAAATGGAAGCATAGGTCAATATGCACATCACATTAAAGGTCTTTTTTAGTAGAATACAATGCCGCAAACCACACTTTAAAAGGTTGATCCTGCGCAAAATGGCAGATGTTCAAAGATTTCTTGAATCCGCCATTTTGAATCTTTGAACGACTGCCATTTTTTACTCAGGCATTCTTTTGAGCTTGAACTTACGGCATCGTAATCTACTAGTGAAGACCTTTAATTTGATGTGCATATCGACCTATGCTTACGTTAACAATTTTCTTCCAATTCCTAGGGTTGTGCCCCCTGAGAAGTAAGCGTATAATAGCAATGTTAATTAAATGAATCTTTGAACAACTGTCATTTTGCGCAGGATCAACCTTTTGAAGTGCGGTTTGCGGCATTGTATTTTACTAAAAAAGACCTTTAATTTGATGTGCATATTGACCTATGCTTCCGTTTAAGATTTTCTTCCGACTCCTTGTGGGCCGTCCCCCTGAAGAGTTATTGGATCATTGAATATGTGTTAAAATAGAGTTTTATGCCCTGTAACTTTGTACCAAGTATTGTAGCTCTATCTGCATTTTTTTTAATATTTTACTGTCCAGGGACTTTTTTACCACCCTGTATAGAGTTATTAAACCGTAGATATATTAACATAATACATCCTAGCTGATTTGAGATTATTACACATAACTCATTATCTACTAAATTAATCATTACTAATAAATTACCCCAAATATTCTTGCTATCGTTGGCTTTCGAAGCTGTGGCACCCCCGTTTTTTTAATCAAACAACAAAAAACAAGTAGGCCTAAATCTCCCCTACTTTCAGTTTACGAATCTATACAATAACCATAGAGATCAAGTTATTTTGTCTTATGAATTAAACTAAATTATAAAAATCATCATTGAATAGCATAATCATGAATAAGAGAGTGAAAACTAAGGCTGCACATTCTTTTCTAGCCTGACAAAAAATAATATAGGTTTCAAAATTACTTTTTGAGGGTTTTCTTGAGGATAAAATAATATGCGAAACACAGAATTTTTATCGGTGTCGCAAACGATGAGGACTCTGATCACACAGACACATAAATAATACTTTACGAATGCATTTATGTACAAATGTAATAGAACAATACTGTACATATCAAACCGATTCCAGCACCGTATAACCTTTTTTAACACTTAATCGAACATAGAATAATATTTGTTTACCGCACCAAATATTAAATTAAGTTTCCACGAATTTAAGCTGAATCCTGTTGGATAATAATGGCAAAATGTCAACGTACGTCGACGAACCACTTTTAGTTATTAAGCAGGCCGGACTCGATTCAGTTGTATTGTTGAATTTAGAAGTGGGTCATTAAAGCCATCACAAGAGATTTCAACGGGGAACAACTACCTCATGACAATATCTGGGTTCATAAAGGGAAGTTCAAAGAACTCTTTGAAGGTCTGAGGGAATAAATTTACATTTCCTTTACCTTTCCTACCACTAAATGTGAAATTCAGATTCAAACATACCTAATCTACGTACATTCTATTACACAAAGGTTTGAATGAACCAAAGATAACATCTTTGTCGTAAATTGATCAACATTAGAAAAAAATGAATAAAAGTACAATTCGGACACTGCAAGAAAATACTTGTTTTAGATCGATTCCTCAAAATTTAAACCAGCTCCAGTAAAGTTTATAGCCAATGTTAAAAACAAATAATAATCTAAAAAAAAGTAATGATTAGTAAGTTACTGTAAAATTACAATTTAACACCTTTTTACCACGAGGTAACTTACATACTAACTGTTCTATTTATCTATTACATAGAATATCTATATAATATTATATTATATTATATAGAACCAATAAAACTCACTGTTAAATAGGACGTCTTGTGAAATGTATTTTACGTAAAATTAAATAAATATAATATGGAAAATTTGCAAATCAAATAAGGTATTTCAACACTGAATTTTACCAGAGTAATGTGTGGCCTAACTCGGCTGGTTTTACTTTGATGTGGCTTTATTAATATGTGGATAATTCATAGCATGTCAAAGGATTAGGTTAGACTACATAGTATGACTGATTTGAACACTGAAAGAGCGTACTCTGAAACATAAAGGTCACGATTTTTTAGGAGATTTTTTTAATATTACGATTTAGTACTAAAGGGTATATAAGCCTAGTACGTAAACGGGTATCCCCATTCCGGGATGCTGCGGGGTTGCTGTCAATGGGTGCCGTATGCAGGGCGCAGACCAGTAGCCTCATCCACCGGGTCTTGGTTCAGCAAGAGCCTATATAAGTATATAAGTACTTGGTGGAGAGGCTTGTCGTACGTGGGGAGGTGACCCAACGCGAGACCCGGCACAACACTTTGCTCCACTTTCAAAAAGTGCGCCTGGAAGTGGTTAGGAAAGGGGGTTTTCTACTTTGGCCCAAAGATATACAATCTCCCCATGGACCTAAAACAGCTGGGTGTCCTGGCTTTTAAAAGAAACTAAAAAAATGTATTAATAGTGTAAAATAGGCGTATATGTATTAAATATTTGTATTTTATCACACCATTTCTTTTATTATAATAGTATTATATATTTAATTAGTATTTGACCTGAGTGACTCTGTAAAACAGTTAAATTGTACTAAGAGTCGGAAATAAAGGCATTTTTATTGTATTTCTTATTTTATTTTTACGGTTATGAAATTCCGATACTATCTAAAGGTCAAAATAGCCGTTTAATTTTACACAGTTAAATTCCCATTGACATTATTATTTCATCAAAGGACGCAACCTGAATATACCAAGGAAAGCATTGAACCCCTTAAAAATAAACTGGTAAAGTTCTAACCTATAGTTTGAAATTATTTTAATTCAATAATTTTATAAATGCATTTTACCACAGATATGTTTTTTTTTTCATGGGTGCATTAAATTTTCCAATAAAGTGACCATTTTATATTTTAAATGAGGTACAGTATAAATAGGGTTAAATATATGATATAAGATTAAAATAAGGCAATATAAAATATTATCTTTTTAATTTAAATAATGCATACAGCCTTTATGGAACGGGCGATTTTTAAAATGTACATTTTCAAATAACATTGGATTTTGAACATCCTTATAGGGCCAGAGGTGTTGGGATCGATACCTATTCATCCCCGAGAAAATGAGTTTAAGCGCTTCGGAATTACCATACCTTAGGTCATTAATTCACACGAAGGACACAAACTTTGTTTTATAGGACCATTACCTCTACATTCGAGTCCTTATTTGATTTAACCTTAGAACGGTTATTTGAATGTAAAATTAAAATTACAGTAAGCTTTGATATTAATTAAACATTATTATGAAATGTAGAAAGAATTAATATTTTCTGTGCTTCAATTGAATACTTAGGACCTTCATATGGAATAAATACGATGAAAATAGTCAAGGGGATTTTAGGGGTTTTGAGAGACAAAACACAAATTAAACTACAGAATTAAGTAATAGAATGTAGCCAAAATTTGATACTTATAATTTTAAAAATTAATTTATTAGCGAATTTCCCATATAGGGGAAAAGCTATTACCGTAGGTCTCATGGTAAGACCTGGACCCGGGACCGATTTAATTTTTCGTTTTGAGGTTCCCAGAGGCCAAAAAACCATCCGTTCAAATTCATATATGACTCATCGTCTAACGCTACCGGTTACACAACTCGTGTTCGGACTACTAAGTTTGTATTGTAAATATTTAAATGTTTCGTTTGTGTTCCGTGTTATGTGTCCTAAATGTGCTGACGACTCATGAGAAGAGACCCCGGATGAGAAGACCGCATTTTAACGTTTCAACCTGAAGATGTGCTCGCTTAGCAGCACGAAACGGCCATAGTTATTTCATAACTTAAGGATCAATTGACGCAACAGGTAAATTAAACCTTTTATATTTGCATTATCTTGATCCAGAGGCTAACCCATCATGAGATCAAAAATAGAAACTTATTATATCTTTTTATTATAATAAGTTATTGTTCTATTATGTAAAATATCTTTAAATGAAAGAATGTAAACATTCCCCTTACGCCACAATATTGCTTTCCATTTACCGATTTACTTAAATTATTTTACTGATAAGTGTAATTTATATGAGATTGTTGTTTACTTAGTTATATGTTTCTGGTAGTAGAAGATACTAGGATAAAAATGATACGTTGACAATTTTATTTAATCGTGACTTAAATAAATTACAGTAATAGTAAACACATTTAACAGTTAACAGTTAACAGAACTTCGCCTCAAAATATATGCGGCACCAAGTCGTTAGACATTTAACAATATCACTTTACTTGATATTCATTTAGTTGTTTTCACATTAAGATTTCAGCTTTTCCGGTACTTGTGTTGCAGCATGAACTACTTAATCATTATCAAAATTAAAATATATTACAACGATATGAACATTTACATTTTCAATGAAAACTATTGTTTTATGTTCTACACACATACAATACAGGGATATACCTATATTGCGAAATTTAAAATTAAAAAACGTCAGAAAAAACTAAAGAGTTGGAAGGAAGGTTTAGTACAGGTAAAATAATACAAAAACACTTGCTTCTCATAACTAGTACAGGTAAAATAGGGTTTTATAAACAACAAAATTTGTACATTTATGAAATTTCACCTGTGAGTTACTAATAATATGAGAAATGAAGATCCGATGAGTCCCCAAAATTTTGGGCGTCCTAAGGCCCTTTTTGGGGCCCTTTTTGTTCCGAAGGGCCCTTGTTCCTGAATAATTTTGTTTTTACGTTTAAGGTCGAGTGAGATGTGGTTTTCGATGGTTTTAGTTATTTTAAATCGACTGGGACTAGTTTTAAGTGTATAAAACCACTCCATACAGGGTGTTTCAAAATATTATTACTTTTTACGATATTTAAATATTTATTCATAAAGTGATCAAATTAGTTACCTCCATGCTCTATATAAAAGGGGATTATTGAAAATAACTGTAATTCTTTATTATATAAGAGGGAAGGATCACAAGGAGTAAGAGAAAATATTAAATACCCCCGTCACACCAAACCTGCAGACTAAGCGAATTTTCATTTGCCTGATTTTCAATTAAGTCTAAAATAGCATTGAGTTTAATGAATACTTAGGTTTGCTGCTACAAGGAGGCTAATAAAGTGTGTGTTACAGTTAAATATTAATAGCCTAGTATAAAACAAATAAATTTGACAAGTTTTATTAAGACATATCTATAAACAAACAAACAAAATCATTTTACACTATTCTCCTTAAGAATAACATGGAATTTTAAATTTACAATTTTTAAATTTTATTCGTAACTAATACACTTACAAAACACGTTAATATACTAAATTATTTGTTTTCTTTAAGCTCTTTAAAATTCTCTAGAGAAAAATTGGGAAACTTTGTCTTTTGATGGTCAAAGATTACAAATTTTTACCACATAAAACCCTGTTCCATGGACCGATTATGCCAGTTTCGTTAAAATTGAACCAAAATTACTCGAGTTATCATGTTTACGGACACGTATATAACATGGATATATTATATTATATATATATATATATATGTATATAAACACATATGAAATATTTAGAGTGGATGGTGCTTTAGGCTTCTTGGGGCATCGAAATGAAAACGTAAATTGGTTTCGGGTCTATGTTTTACCATAATACCTTCGGTAATAGCTTATCTCCTATATGGGATGTTCGCTAAAAGGGGATGGATAAAGTTTTACACTATAACATAATAACATAGGTTACTAAGCAAAGATTTTAACTTTTAAGGTGGTGTGAATAATCTTTCAACGTGTTTTTTATGCAAATCTATTCAGACCAATTTCAAATTGATATGCATTTTTCTTAGGTAGTTATTTAAGTTAATTTTTTTACATTTTTTAAAAATTAAAACAATTGTATTTGTATAAAACCTTTCATTACATATTAAAACGAAGTACTTAAACTAAAGCTATTTTTCTACAATTTCCGTAGCATCTCTCTTTACAATTTCATCATCACAATAATTATTCTCAGACGACTCATTAAACACTTTATTATTCTTAGCAACTTGGCCATCTTTACTGATTTTGTTTTGATTTTGTTGGTGTTCAAGCAGGATTCCCCTTTACAAACCTAAAACATTGCATATTGCAGAACAGGCAACACCAATCTTAAAGCACGAACAATGTGGTGCAAAAACACCTTTCATACAAACTGACGTATGCAACTTGTATCTTAAGTTCCTCAAACTTATTTTCAATCAATACAAGTACGGTTATCTCTCGTGGTTATGACGACCAGGACAGCACTAAAGACATCAGAGCAGCATTGTTGGTACAAGCATTTTTGTCCTGAGCGATTGGAACGAGGTTTATGGGGTAAAAATTGGGTTTTCTTATTTACTTTACCCTCAAAACACAAAGTTTTCCAATTTTTCTCTAGAACATTTTAAATAGCTTAAAAACAAATAATTTAGTATATTAACGTGTTTTTGTATGGTTATTAGTTACGGATAAAAATACTAAAATTGTAAATTTAAAATTCCCATGTTATTCTTATGTAGAATAGTGTAAAATGATTTTGTTTGTTTCTTAATAGATATATTTTGACCAAACTTGTCAAATTTATTTGTTTTATACTAGGCTATTAATATTTTACTATAAACACACTTTAATAAACACACTTTTTACTATAAACACACTGCTACCTCCTTGTAGCAGCAAACCTAGGTAATCGTTAAACGCAGCGCTATTTTAGATTTAATTGAAAGTCAAGTAAGTAAAACGGAAATTCGCTAGGTCTGCAGGTTTGCTATGACGGGGGTATTTAATATTTTCTCTTACTCCTTGTGATCCTTTCCCCTTACGTAGTAAAGAATTACAATTAATTTCAATAATCCCCTTTTATATAGAGCATTGAGGTAACTAATTTTATCACTTTATGAATAAATGTTTAAATATCGTAAAAAGTAATAATATTTCGAGACACCCTGTATGGAGTGGTTTAATACACTTAAAACTACTCCCAATCGATTTAAAATAACTAAAACCATCGAAAACCACACCTCACTCGACCTTAAACGTAAAAACAAAATTATTCAGGAACAAGGGCCCTTCGGAACAAAAAGGGCCCCAAAAAGGGCCTTAGGACGCCCAAAATTTTGGGGACTCATCGGATCTTCATTCCTCATATAATTAGTAACTCACAGGTGAAATTTCATGAATGTACAAATTTTGTTGTTTATAAAACCCTATTTTACCTGTACTAGTTATGAGAAGCAGAAAGTTGTCCTACTTAAACTACATTTTTACAAATAGTGGCTCAAATTACGAAACACGGTAAAGTAACTGTTTAACGATTACTTGAACTTTAAACTCATTTTAAAACCTAAGTTACCTAAAGCTAATTCTAATTTAAGTCTTGGAAATGGGAAGAAGAATATTAACCCAAACGATTATAATAATTGTGTCTCCCTCCAAGAAACAATTTGTACAATTGGACATAAACTCGGGTAATAAAACTGAAACGACGTTCCGATCGATTTCGACGTCCACGTTACGGCTTTGTCTTTTTAAATTTATAACAACTTTCAGTTCAGATATAACAGTTGAGATAGATAAGTGTGACGAAAAGATGGTATTACGTTTATCAAACTAAAAAAATGTTACATTGTGTTTAACGTCTCATCCAAATACTATTGATTATATTTATTATTATTATTGGAAATATCCCAGATTTAAAATACGGGGTTAGGCAAAAGTCTGGAACCCCCAGTTAACTTTTTAACGCGTTGCAGTAGGAAAACCAATGACGGCACATATTTACAACATAAGGAATTGCACTTTTTCATCAAAGCTACAACTTTGCCCAAGCCCCCAAATTGAGGTATTTTGGAGGCAGCCCCAAATTTTCAAATGTAAACACCTATCATGTGACCCCTTATTTTAAAGGGTTTATCAATAGAAATTAAATGTCGCAAACAAGAGGTCAATATCTCACCCCTAATCAAAATGGCAGCCATTTTAATTTAAGATGAGCGATCAAGATTAAGTCTGGACACCCCCAATTTACTTTATAACGTGTGGCAGTGGGAAAACCAAACTCAGCACATGTTTAAAACATAAAAACTGCACTTTTCCATTAAATTTAGAACTCGTACCCTGCCCCCAAATGGGATATTTTGGGGACAGCTCCAAATTTTCAACTGCAAACACCTATCATGTGACCCCTCATTTTAAAGGGTTTCTCAAGACAAATTAAATGGCGCAAACAAGAGGTCAATATTGTCCCTCTAATCAAAATGGCAGTCATTTTGAAATATCGTCTATTAGCTTTTTAACAGGTTATAGCAGGAAAACTAAACTCAGCATACCTTTACAAAAAAAGAGAATTCACTTTTTGGTCAGTATTAAAATATAACATTTTTAAAGTTAACTGGGGGTGTCTAGACTTTATCATGCTTGCTCATCTTAAATAATTAAAATGGCTGCAATTTTGTTTGGGGGTGCGATATTGACCATTGGTTTGCACCATTGGGGGGTCACATGATAGGTGTTTACATTTGAAAATTTGGGGCTGCCCCCAAAATACCCGATTTTGGGGACTGGGGCAAAGTTGTAACTTTGATGAAAAAGTGCAATTTCTTATGTTGTAAATATGTGCCGAGTTTGGTTTTCCTACTGCAACGCGTTAAACAGTTAACTGGGGGGTTCCAAACTTTTGCCTAACCCTGTAATTAATAAACATTTACGTGATAGTTAACAGTATAACCATATAACACTCTAATATCAATATGACAATAGTCTAATTTCAGATTTAAACACGTTATAACTAATTAATGATTTGAATATACAACAGTACAAAATATCATTTTAAGGCAAATCGATACTAACGAACCAAATACATTAAAATCGGAATCTGTTACCAACGCGATAAGAACTTCGATACATAAATTTGTATTCGAAACTTATGTTGGTTTAACCGTTATCCCAACCGAACTGGAATATGATATAATTAGAATATTTATTGGCTTTGGTCATAAAACATTTATTACCTCTAACTGAATTATTATAAAAATATGCAGTATAAAACAGGAGGGCCAAATAGGTAGATTATTAACAACAAATGACCTCGTTAACAAAGCCAACATTAGATGAGCTTATCACAGCAAAGTCAGCATAGGTATTTGGGAGTAGCTGATTGGCAGGAGTGGGTTCCTATGTTACATCGTATCTGTTAACAAAGACAGATCAGTTGAGCCTCTTCTATATACCAAACACTCGCTTTGTTTGTAGGATGGTTTTAGTTCAAAGGGTACGGAGAATGTCGATTGTTAAATTACTCCTAGATGCTTCAAATATAAACAAAACGGAATTTTGTATTAAAGTTATTTTACAAATATGTTGAATGCAATATATCGGTAATCAATTGGTGAAAAATCTACTACGAAATAAGTACCATGCGGCCTTTCATTTTTACTGAAACATTGTATTGTTTCAAATTGTACAAAACAAAGTTTTGAATTAAACAATAACAGATAATAAGGGTGAATTTAACACAATCATACTAAATTAACATAAATACGTTATAATACTACACGGCACACAGATAAAATATTATTTTTCTACTATTTTACACTAAATCACGCAAGACACTTCAGTACATTATAAAAACTTTTGACAATTTGAAACAATTTTAACTTAATCCTAAGTTGTATGATATGTGTAGTTAAACTAGTTTCTAACAATATATGACAGAGTAAACGAAGTATTCAATATTATTTATTTCCAAGAAATTCCAATAAATCTGCAATGAGATTCTTCTTACTTTTACACATTTTAAGCTTGTGGGTAAACAGTTAGAATGCTGGTGCAAATCAAACGTAAAAATATCTTTGTTGAGATTAGTTATACGGTATTGTAGTCCCTGGTAACGTTGTGTCAAAACTGTTTCTTATGTTTTTAAAAGTTCTATGCTCGGCACTATTCCTACTTCTTTGAACAACTCTAATATTTTATGTATTGTTATCTATTCACCTGTTTGTTTATCCAATATTTTTTAAATTTATAATTATACTCTGGTCTAATACACATTAGGTTACAAGGGGATTGTGGGGTCAGCTAATATGGGTTATTATGATTATAAGTTATTATAACTGTGAAAAATCCGTGGATTCAAACTACGCCATAATCTTAAGTTGACAACAAAGGCAAGAATGCACTGTGGTGCCCCCAAGTATGGTTGTGCGGGGACCCTGGAGAGGGCAAAATTAAAATCCCTGTTATTTATGATAGGGGTGAATGTGAGTGGAGGGATTGGAGGGGTGGAGGGTAGGAAAGAGACGGCGGCGTCCGGTCGGAAGTTGCTTCTCACGGATAACATTTGAATTATGGTCTGTGGCTTTGAGCTAGTTCAGATTATATAGTAACGTTATGTTAACGCAAATTTATAAATGTTGTTAACTAATCAGTTCTGTGTATGGAATTGATCGTTGCATTCGACAGGCAACGCGATAATGTTTACACATTCACCACAGAATAACACTCTTTATACTGTATATTATTTATTACGGGCATTTACTAACAATATCACACGACCTGATATACAGAGCGAGACACGGGGATGCCTCGAAAGGAACTTTTTTTTATTGTATATTTGTGTCCCACTATCAACTATCAGCGTATTTTAATGTATATGTGACAAAGTCTGCATTGACAAATTACTACGATATTATTATGCAATTTACGAGATTATTGTAAGAGATTTTCTATCACGAATAATAAAAGACAAAGTTTCGTGACGTTCCGTGATCTGGAATCAGAAACCCGTCCTCAGGTAAGCAAGAGCTTAAAACCTACCAAGTCTAGTAAAAAAACCCCCAGCCCAAGCTAGAAACCCCAATTAAACCCCACACAAAACAGTATATTTAAACATAAAATAAAAATAAAGATAAATGAAAAAATTGTAAAATTTAAATGCTAATGGTGTGCTGTTAGATCCATAACAGCTTAAATTACATTTAAAGCCTCGTTCACACGGTGCGAGTTTACACGCTACTCGCCGGCGTGTAAGAAGCCGGCGAGTTGGCGAGTGTGCTTGTATTCGTTCACACGGAGCTTGTCCACTCGCCAACTCGCAGACGTGTAGAAAGACGCCGGCGAGTCGGCGAGTGCGCTTGTAGTCGTTCACACTGAGCTATTTTACTAGCTGCGTGTAAAAAAGCCGGCGTGTAGCTTGTAAACTCGCCCCGTGTGAACGGGGCTTAACATCGACCGTTTTTAAATTAGCCTTTTCAATTCAGTTCTTAGAATTGAAAAGATTCACTTTGCTGTGTTGTTTATTTACTTTACCGCATTGTTTTTTTTTTTTACTTTACAGCACTCGTAACGGACCAATGAGGTTCAAGTATTGAGAGAAAAGAAGTAAAATTGTAATACTTCGTACGTCAACTTATCAGCTGTTGAGACCAATTTAATTGTTAATGAGTGGTGCAATTAGTGGTTGGTACAATGAGTCCTTGCATCACCATCAGCGGCATTGAGAGGTTATAAACGAAAACATAACCTCTCTTAGAAGTTATGAGCAGTATTGTTAGTAATAAAAAAAACAGTCGTAGGCAAGGTAGTGTACAGTGTACGCAACTCGCGTAAATAGTCTTAACGCAATCGTTGTGTAACCTATTTTAAACAAAGGACTTATTATGTATAAACTTATTTGAAGAGTGTCGGTCTTTTCAACCTTTCATTTGTATGTCTACATAGGCCCCTGGGCTGTGCGCGAAACATAGGATGTAGTGCAGTAAAATGGACTATACTCATTAATAAATAAATACGAGTATTAACTGCACCCAGACTCGATCCCAGAACATCACTAAATTGGATGAGAAGTCCGTCGCACTACCTCCAACTGGAGTAATAAAGAAATTAAGCAGCAATGCTCAAAACAAATCACCGATTATCAACAGTTTTGTAGTGGTTTAGGTCCACAAAGATATCTACCCTCAGGCATCTACGTATCCAGCATATCGGTTCTAGGTTACTAACTTGTATAACAGGACAGTAGGTCTACAGCCTAACTGAAGAAGGTGAAACCACAATAAGATTACCTAAGCAAAATTATATTTTCAATAAAATGTAAAAGGGTTGAAAGTAGCGAAAAGATTATTTAATAGAATGGAATGTTTGTATTTGAAAATAGACGAATATTGAGTAGTAATAATTATTAAACATCTTTTCAAGGTATTTGTATGGAATTAAATTTACAAAACCTTAAAAAGGTGTTAATAAACATAGGCTGGGCAAAAAAGTAGCATCGAGTTTTTAGCAACGATTTCTCTCATCTTAACTAAAAAAGGGAAACATATTTTCTTTGATAACTTTATTTCTTTGTCAAATACCTCCTAAAAATACTTCAGATGCCGCATCGAGTTAAACGAAATTGTTGTTGAAATACTCAACTTCTAATTCAACAAAGCACTGCTAAGGAATTCTACTGTTTCCTAAGTATGTTCGTAAGCTTACTTAAGTAGAACTCTTCGGCGTTTTTATTGCGAGATGCGTTAGAATACAAATCCTAAACTTTCGCAAGTATAGACATTGGTCTAGCCAATATAAGGTTAAACTTTTGCTTATTAAAAAGTTTCAAGTATTTTATCGTAGAGTAGGTAGTTTATATTTATTACCATACAGTTTTATTGGAGTAATAAATTCAATCCAAAATGTCCTCCCACCTGAGAGATCCATATTTCCTTTTGTTTTATGGATACGTGGAACTACACCTTAACCCTTAATTTGACAGCGTGCCATTATTGGCACATGAGGATTCAAAAAAATGTCACGTTCGCCTGTTAACTTTTTAATTCCAACAAACGGCGTCCAAAGGTTCTTTGCCTATTGCTATTATGGTTTAGTGCACTATAGTGGATATTTTGGAAATTACTATCACTTTAGACCAACATATAGAAAAGGAAGTATGGAGAGTTAGTGTAGAAGGTTAGTAAATTACTTCTTATTTCAATATTTTAGGCTGTTTACTTATATATCTAAGTGATTTGCACAGATTAAAGATGAGAAAACATATCCCAGGTCAGTAATTAGCTTAAATATGAATATTGATTTTTTTATAAACTAAGCAATTTGAGTGTGACAAAAATGGCACATCGCCAAAGAACCAGGGAAAAATGAAAGTTTTTGGGTGTGCCAAAAATGGCACATTACCAAAGATGCAGTTATTTTTTTGTAGTTTATTGAGCGCACCTAAAGTGGCACACTGTTTATAAAACAGTGAAAGGTATTTATATTTGTAAATGTATGTCTCTTATTTCCACAAATTGTAAAATAAAAATGTTTTTGTGACGAAATATTTTTCACTAGGCTGTTTAGAAAAGACTTTGGCTTTACAAAAATTCCCAACCATCCATGGCAACAAATATCTACCAAAAAGAGTTTTATTTCCTGCTGAAAGTGAATCTTCTTATATGAAAGTTGATTGTGCATTCCGAAAAAGACTTTAGTACTTACAAATATTTGATTACCGTATCGACATTTCGTGGAATAACGTATTGCTGCCACGTTGAAAATAATAAAACTGAAAACCAGCGAGAAAATATGTCACAAAAAAATTTTAGTTATGGGATTTTTGAATTGCTAACCAAAGAAAGGAGTAAAAGACAAGCTCTAAAAGACAAGGATTTACTTTTTCTCACACCAGCTGCTCTGATGTATGTTGAAGATGTACGCTTTGATGTTGTTGGACACTACCCTTTCTTTGTATACATCAAGAGGTCGATGCAGATTTTGCAAAAATAAGAAATCGTCAATAGAGTGTTCAAAGTGCAATGCGAGGCTGTAACTGAAAGAAAATAGCTATTGTTTTGTAGGGTTTCACCAAAAGTAGATGACGTTTCTTGATGGACATACTCTAATGAAATTTCAAACGATTTTCCTGATGGGCTAATCAATAATGAAATATATTGATTCCTAATGAAATATCAATAAATTATATAATAATGTATTTTCTATAGTAGGTTTTACATGTGTATACATTTTAGTTCATTTTTTATAATGAAGTTTATACCATTTCATATTGGTTTGATAACTTTTGAGGAGAAATTGTTTTTTTTATCTTACATATAATTGTAGTTATACAATTTTGATATTCAATATGTGATAATGTCGACTTATTCAAACCCTAAAGTTTATTTTTAAGTGCTATACAGATAAACTTGTTATATTTAATTCAACATAAGATTCCTAGAGAAATCTCCTCATCTTTGGCAAAGTGCCAAAAATGGCACACATGAAAAAAATGTGAAAAATACTTATAAGAATTTTAAAATTATTTTTTTGAAGTTCCTTTGGACCCTTTTGATTGAAATATTGCAAGGAAAAAGTAGTTTTCAAAAAAATATTTGTTTGCCAAATTAAGGGTTAATATAAGATCTGAAGCCCCGAATTGCGGTATTTCTGGGATGAAATTCATTGCCATGTATTAATTAATCCGGGACTTCTCAACTCAATCTCGCACTCTAACTATTTGTTAGATTAGACGCAACTATTATAGACATAAGCCATTTTCCAACCCACTGACATCAAAAACAACCAATGTTGCTGCTTTAAATTACTTGACAATCGAGACATCAAATTTATGTAAATTTAAAGTTTTGCGTTGTTACAATACAAACCCTGCAGTAAATTGAGCAATTTTCCATTCTATCGTTTGTGGAGTATTTATTTTTGTAACAATATGACCGATTTTTAATGCAGCAAGGGAAAATTAACAGGCCAATAAAAAGAAACTGGTACACCGAAACTATGCTGAGTAGCTGATTGAAAACAGCATTCATATTTACTTTTCGGATCTGTATATGTATGTAAACATTTTTTTGTTCAATAATTGTAACATTTTTCTCAATACGACTTGAAAATTACTTTACAAAAAAATCATATGGAACCAAACATAAAAATTACATATTTTGCGATCCTCATAAAATAATATTAAAATCCGTTATTATCTTAAGTATATGTATGATAGTTTATTTTCAACAATCAATAACACGTTTTTGATTAATAATGTTTCATACCTTTTTGTAAAATAATAAAACTCATATTGGTTCATCGATGCCCCACAAATAATCAACGGGAGCAATAAGCCAGGACATAATACCTGTAAGACCTATTGATCTTCATATCTGTTAGAAACACTCGCCCTGGCATGTCACATCGGATTATACAGTACAATATACATAGTAACTCAGTTGAACCGGGTAATCGTACCGTTGTTTCCTCAATCGTGCAATTGAAGCAATTTATGTTTCCTCAATTCCTTGAAATGTTATAGGCGTTTTATCTGTTGAAAGGTCTTTACTTATAGATCGGTTATGAGCTAAAAAAGTTGAAGCGCGGATAAATCGGCTCGATTAAAATAAGTTTAGAGAATAAACAATTGAACGCAAAATTTAAATTTAAACAAAGCTAAAAATCCGATTTTGTATTAAGAAAAAAACTTTTTACAGTAGCTAAATTCAGTCTCAAGGAATCATGACAGAACACTTGAACAGATATTCTGCACCTATTAAGCTAAATTTATAAAATATATCAAATGGAACGTACCAGAAATAAGATCAAGTTCGCAGGTGTTGGGTGTTAGCACCCTAGTCCACAGCTTACAAAGTATGTTCGTTCAATATACATGTGTGATTTTGTCTGATACAAATATATTATTCCGGTCTTGAAAATAATCGTAAGACGAAATTCAACACCATTGGAAGAAAAGCTAATTTCCCACCGACTGGGAAGCTTTAGTTGTAGTTTGCGGAGCTAGATGGACTAACCTTGAGAAATACAGAGCTGTAGGTTTTTTTTTATCCCACCATTACAGTCTAGATTTTAGCCTCGAACTGTTTTACTCATTATTTCGGGCTAACCCCAGAGGAATGCGACATTTTCACTTAGATAAATAAAATCCATTTGTGATTTGAGGGATTTGAACCCGGGAACTCGGGCTACGAAGCACCACGCTATACCACTAGACCCGCTCGCTCCTCAGTCAGCTGTAGGGTTGATGCAATCTCAATGCAATCTTTAAGCAGACCTAGTTGCATCTAATTTTAGCTGGAACAATTTATCAAATATTGCTAAGGTGCAGTGCAGGTGTCTGGACTGTCACACGTGTGATCTCTTTCTATCAGCTGCCAGTTAAAAAGTGTTTAGCTGTACGGTATAACATTTTCATGCTTTATTAATTCTCTTTTGTTTGAAAATACGTGCTAGTATATTTTGTACAGTTAAAAATCTCATATTCCAATTTTTCTTTAAAAATATTTTGTTTACACGCTTGGTAAAACTGTCGTAAAAATCCCCTTTGAGATGGATGGTAATTGTTAAAAAGTGTAAATAGTGATTTTAAATTCCAAACTAACTAAACTGAAAAGAATGGTGTAATGAAAGCAGGAAAACGGAACTGTATTTATACATTAAACTTAACAGTTAACATTCTATGATACTTTTACTGCAACAAACCACAAATATTGGACATTTTCTGCGGTTTTGGTGACCAGCGAGTGAAAATGGTGTGCATTAACTACCGTTACTGAAAGTTCAAACTTTTATTTTCAAGATAAATATTAAAAATGCTCTTGACCAACATTAAGGAATTCCATTTAGGAGAATACCTATACCGCTGATATTTATATGTTATACAATTCATTACAAATTTTATAGAATCCTTTATTAAACGTTTCAACATAAATTAACAGCAACGAATGTTACAATAACAACACATACAAGGGTTATTTCTCTGAGTCCCAAACATTCTCAATTCACATTACTAAACCATAGATGACTTCATCTATGACTAAACTGTCAAAACCTGAGTGTAGCATGATGGTTTAAAAATAAATAAATAGCGAACTCAAAGATCCGTTCCCCTGTAGGGTTTCGAAAGAAGCAAAAATTATAGAATTTCACATTGATTAAAGTTTTTTTAAGTTTTTTGCATTTACAAACTTTACCGTAAACCTTGTTGTTTCAATCGAGGAAAACAATGATATCAACCGTCAACTAATTGGAAAAATGGTTAGATTACAAAAAAAACTTGACTTTGTAATCTGAAAGATAATACTAGAATCATGGAAATTTAGATTCCTGATTCTACCAACCCATCAGCAAACGATGAAAGATTCCAGCATTGACTATATATACCTGCAGCACATGCTAGCGCTGTTCTAGCGCTCCTAGCCAACAAATTACTGGCGACAGGTCCACTATGGCTATGGGTTGTCTGTATAGGTATATATAGTCAATGATTCCAGTCATCAAGAGTACATCTGAAAGTGAAGCTTAAGAAAATCTTGGATGAGGAGTCGATAAAAAATAATACTTAACAATAGCGTAAGTTCAATATTGTCCGTCAATGCTTGCGACCGCACCTGAACAGTTTGGATTATTTATTTAAGTGCACCTATTGTGTAAATCCGGACGGTCTATGACTTCCAAGTCTAAAAAAATTAGCTTCCCAAAGAATGATTTTAGGTTTTTTTTCTAAATTAACCATGTTTTTAAACTAATTACACGAATTTCTCAATTACCTGTAATGAATTTAAGTAGATAATATCTTTTTCGTGTTCTACATTAAATTTTGAATAAGAATAGTATAAAATGTCGGTGGATCAGTAGTAAAAACTCCATTGTAAATAGGTAAAGATAAAAATAAAGGTGTTTGATAAAAATTATAAAAAAAACATTGGTGTATTGCATTTTTATACACCCCGTATACAAGAAGGATGTTAAAAACTGCGCCATTTTATAAGCTTTCCAACCATATGCTACACTATTGAGGTTTGGATACGCTTTTGTTTGTTTTAGTGGTTTGAATACTAGAAAACATGGAAATTTTTTTACTGCTTTTACCGTTAGAACTGAAACAAAAATACAATTTTGCTTAATACATGCCAACTTTATATGTTTTAAATATCAAAGACACCATGCTTTGTAGTCTTCAAACCACTAAAGCGTACATAAGTAGACATAATGCTCAATGGTGTAGCATATAGTTAGAAAGCTTATAAAATGGCGCAGTTTTTAACATATTTGGCCACCTTCTTGTATACAGGGTGTCGAAAAAAAAGTATTTGTTTTTAAAATAACACCTTAATTTTTATCTTTGAATCTATTTACAATGGAGTTTTTACTACTAATCCACCGACATTTAGTATAATTCTTATTCAAAATTTAATGTAGAACACGATAATGACATTATCTACTCAAATCCTTTTACAGGTAATTAAGGAATTGCTATATTAAGTTTAAAAACATGGTTATTTTTGAAAAAAATTAAAATAATTCTTTGGGGAGCCAATTCTTAGACTCGGAGCCTGTTACATGCATCATCACACTTGACTTACTTTGTACTTACACCAAAAGATTTTTGTCACACTGAGTACTAATCACCCTGTATATCCAATTTTCTAAAACATGCATACTGAAATGGACACACGTACTACATCTTCTGGAATGTTTGATAAACATGACATATTTGTCATCCCCTGCGGGTAGATTAAACAATGACGCATGTACGTGATCACCTGGCAGTAAATAAAACAGGGATGATATATCGACAGGGTGGAATACCCGTCTCGTGGGTACTCATCATTCATTTTGGTACTTAACTCCCAACCGCTCCTACGCGAACGGTCTATAAGGCCCTACACTGGTTGAGAGGGCCATTTAATGGGATATTCTGCAAGAAATAGTGTGATATTATGGGTAAACGTAGCCTTTACTGCATTTGTATTTAGGTAAATAGTTTTACTACACTTCGTTTTTGTTTATGATATACTAGCTGGCCCGACAGACGTCGTCCTGTCCTAATGAGGTTTTATGACAAATGCTCGTTCATTTTCAAGATGAGCACGTTCGCATTACTCAATCACGTCCTGGTAGACGTTCGTTTGCTACGCTTACTCCCCTGTAGGTTGGAGCTCGTTCGCTGCGTTCACTTGCCTTCAGTTTAGCTCGTTCGCTACGCTAACCCGCCTTTTGGTTGCAAATTAGCTGTTGTCATAAATTAAAAATATATAATAGTGCTGCACCCTGTTGGTAAACCTTTTAACTTTTTAATGCTATTGAACACCACAGAATCGAATTGTTTAGTTAAACCAGCTGTTAAGATTCTTTGATACCATTTAATTATAAGTACTCATAAGGTTAACATGGGAAACTCCAGAGCCACTGGGGCGGAGCCCTTTTGACGGATCTGCACCAAACTTAACACAAACCATCCTTGAATAATGCTTAGTAAAGTGCCTGAAAGTTTCATTGCAATCTGTCAAGCGGTTTCGGAGTCCATAACGTTCAAATATATATATATATATATATATATATATATATATATACAAACTTCCTCTTTTATAAATATAGAAGATGTCTTCAACTGGTAGTGTAGGATTGAATAAATTGCGAGGGTAAAAATGATGGTTCAAATATCATTACAACATAGGAATGTAAAAGAAAGCAACATGTTTTGACGTTACGTTATATTTTGTAATATCTAATTTAATTTGGTTGCCAATTGTTGAATGGTTTAAGTAAATTGTTTGTAAACCAAAAGAGATTCCTTTGCCAATTATAATACTCCGATGTATGGCTTAATGTGCACATAAATATTCATAATTAAAAAATGCATGAACAAAGATGTTTGATGACGTATACAACCAAAAGAGAAAATATCTCTTCTAATCCGTCTCTAAGAGTATATTCACAATCATTCAAAATACCGGGAAAATGGTTGTCACCATTGCCATTGATCGGTTTAAAGCTCCGTTTTATTTAAGCGTCAAATAATAGTTAAACAGTGATGAAATGCCGTAAGCTATTTATTTATACCGTGGGTGTAAATGTTAATTGCTTTTCATATGATGGGAGCTACATATTTATGGATAGTTTTTAATTAGTAAGTCACGCCCTAAAATTGTGCTTTTATAAACAAAGTTGACCATCAACCTAATGAATATTAAAGAGTCAACGATTTTAATCTAACATTTTGGGACTACACAAAATGCAACTTAACAAGCAACTTAACGCATTAAAACACGGATCATTAATTATCAGAGTGGATAAAAAAGAGCTAAACAACATGCTGCTAGCTGACTTTGATACTTAAATTATGTAAAAAACAGCCTTCAAATTGGCCACGCTACGGTATTATAATTCAGAACTTATTGATTTTCCCAAGATTAACCCCGAAACCTACTTATTCCAATTCGATCAGTACCCCAGCAATCCTAGCTATAGCAATAGTTGCTATCGATATTGTATTATCAGGCAAGTCAATTAAGTCCATTTATTAATTCTCATAAATTTTCATCAATACTTACTTATGAGTATAATAACACTTTTTTTAATTAATTTTTAGTTATGCAATTGGATGATTGCAGACATTTTACAAACAGATTGGTAAAAGGTTACCACGGCGTTTCGGGATAGGAACTCTGACCTGAACCAAAAACTACTACTAATACCTATAGTCTTGTTTTCAAAGCTATTATTAAGTGAAGTAGGTTCTCTATGTGGGGTTCCTTTCGCAGTTTTGGAAGGGTTTGTGCCTTGAGATTGTTATATTTAACATACTTTCTCACCTGAAGACGGGATCAGATTCAATATCCCGAAACGTCATAAATCATTTTCTACTGCAATGATATCTAAAATAACGAGGATGAACGTTTTAATCATCAATAATCGCCAGAGTGCGTAAACGTTTGTGAGAGGGTTAAGGTAAATGCAAGACCTATGGGTCTAATTACACTTCTGTAAACATTTCAGCTTAAAATACTCGTTTGACTGACATGATCACTCCGAACGTTTCAGCTTAATCGGGGAGTAAATATAACGCTTGGGTGACTGGCATCTGTCCATCATAGGATTGGGAAAGAGAAGGCGCCAAAATGTGGAAAAGGAACTCAAAACTCATACGTCGACAGAAAAATCGGACTAATTATTCTCTATTAATTAACCGGACCAGCATTGGAAAACATTGACAGTAATGGTAAAAGATTTTATTTTGTGGTAAAATTACGTCACTAAAATTTTCGGATTTTTTACTGAAATTCCTTAGGTATTATAATTATGAATCACTGCATCTTGAGCTGCAAATTAAATTATAGGGTTCGTTTTTTTAGAATACGTTAATCATACAAGAATAATTAAAAACATATTTGTTAGGTCTTGTTATGAGCAAGATTCGGTGTACTCGTATTGTAATTTGTTAGTAGAATAGTTAAAAAAGTAGAACGGTGGGTTAACAAAAAATGATCGTGTTTAAAATTAAAAACTATTAAATAACTTCAGTATTCTACAGAATGTTTAATTCTTTACAGTCTTACTTAGTAGCCTATGAATATATTGGCTCTCTAAAACCTTCTGTAGCACATTATATTTTATACGAAATAATAGTTAACTGTCTAAGCGAACAATTCAGCGAATGCATTGTAAACCAGTTTGTAGTTTGTATTTCTGTTTGACAGCTCAGTGTAACTGGAGCATCTTACTTAACCTACAGCGTTTTACATTGCCCTCAAATATACAAACAGTTTAAATATACAAATATACAGAGAGGTGCGAAAAATGACTTATACTGTAAAGGGTTAATAGTGCTACATGTATGTGATTGTCTAATTTATTTGCACACCATATTTTTGAAATCTTTTAAACACTTTCTAAACTTACAACTTTCAATTGTAAACACAATAAGATCCAAATCCAAAGTTTAGCAAAATAACTTTTAAACAAAAATACTACAGATAACAATAAGAAATCCCAAACTATGAGAATAGGCTGGTATAATAAAATAAAACGAAATGATCCATCGTCATACAAGGGGTCTCTAATATCCTACCCAAAACTGAGCCTCGATGCCAATTTAAGGATTCAGTAATAAGGGTAATACTATAAAGTTTTTTGGTAAAATTTAACATTCATGACAGTTGAGCCAAGTATGAGTAAGAGATAAGTAAGGGACGGGTGTTATGATTTTTGCAGCTTGGTTAATTAACCAGCTACTATGAATCTTTATAGGAGTTTTACGCAACGATTGCGTAAAGATAGTGTTAACGACACGAGTAGAAAATTTAAGGTACGAGCCTTGGCGAGTGCCTTAAAAACTGCTAAGAGTATCGTTAACACTATTAATGCCAGTTGCGTACACTACTTTATCAACGACAGTGTTTAATTACTAAGAATCACTATTAATAACTTCTAAGAGAGGTTATGTTTCCGTTTATAACCTCTCATTGCCACTGACATTGATGCAAGAAAACCTTGTACCAAACACTAATTGCACCACTCAACAATTGGCCTGAACAGCTGATTAGTTGAAGTTCGAATCATTACAATTTTACTACTCTCAATCCTTGAACCTCATTGGTATATTACCCGTGTTTTTATGAGTAAAACTATGCTGCTATGAAAGTAAACAAAGCTGTTATGTGAAACTTTTCAATTCTAACTGAACTGAAACGGCTACTTTAAAAAATAACGGTCGTCGGTAAATATCCTAATGACCTAAATGGGGGCTGTTTACCGACATGTCTACCTTTAATCTATGTTACCGCCCAAAACCAGCTGACTCTCAAAATAAAATCATTTAAACACGATAACTCACGATAGCTGGATTATGCTTAACACGTTGATGACGGGAATTCCCATTATTGCTTAACATTGAAGTAAATGCAACTTTCATGTTTAATCATGTCGACTGCGCTAATAATGTTATACTTGAAATAAGTGGTTAAAACACTTCTAAAAACTATCTAGATAGTTTTGTATGCCTACATGAGAACATAAAATTATTCGACTAGAGAATATCTTAAATCTGTTTTTACTGAACAAACTTGCCCTTTGTTCACACCCTAAAAAATCGTAAAATTTTATCTTTTTTAAACATAGGCTGCATAATTTAAGAGGGTTGTATAGTAACACAGAAAATAAGGTAACTAAAACTGAATTACTTTGTACAACCAGTTGTAAAACATGCTGATCGAGTATTTATTTAATTAAAACTCCAAAATAATTATACATATTTGTTAACAATTAGTTTGCATAAATGTGTAAGGGCGCGTGTAAAAACCTAAGAACGTTGAGATGGAAGTCGTATATTTATTTTAAACGTTTAAATGGTTACAAAACAAAACATGACAAAAATTTAAGCTATATATATCAATATACCTACAGACTTAATAAAATATAATACTAATATTATGCATAAACAAATTAATAGACAAGTATCGATAACGGTTATGTTAAGTTTTTTTTTTTCTTTGCCTAAAATATTTATTTTTATTCTTATTTTAGGGAATATACGTTTAAGTTGTAAATTAATCTCAAGTAACACTGGAGGTGATACATAAGTAGCGACCCCCGGGATGTTTGGCCTGTTGTTACTCTCTGAACATAGTTAGTTGTTAAGATCGCTACGGGGCTTCTCGTGATAACCGTTATAATCATACACAATTGCCACAAATACCGTCCAATTAAAAGATAAGTAGTTATTTTAACGCCATCACTATAGTTATGATGGTATTCAAAATCATCAAATTTCTAAAATTCAGTTTCATAATGATATAAGATATTCTTTGTTTGGAGATATAGCCTCTGGATCGTTATTGAACATAATTAAATCTAAGGCTTACCTTACGATCCAATTTATTATAGTGGAGACCTAGGTTTCTACGTCGAAACGTTATCGTCAGTCCTATGTCTTATAACTTTAGAGGTTAGCTTTGATAAAGTATAATAAATTGGATCGTAAGGTAAGCCTTAGATTTAATTATATTCTTTGTTGTTCGTTCTAATACTTCAATTACTAATTTCCTCCAATGAACCAACTTCGGATTGGTCAAGAGTGGTTTCTAACATTACGTTTCTGCACGCACAAATAATTAATACTTTAAATATGCTTTAATATTTGCAGTATTGTAGTAAACATTCCGACCTATTTTCAAGTGAAGGTAGGAATGATTCAATCGAGCAGCAATAATTCAATATGAAGGTTTCCAGAGAGGTGATGGAATGCCGGGCTCATAATCCTCGCTTCACACATACATGACGGCAGGCTATGTAATATCACCAAGCAGAAGGCATATCTCAGACATCTAATATTTGCAGGGGGTTACATGCCTGAGACGTACAGCAAGATACATTACTCCATTTGGAGCTTAATAAAGTTTGGTATAAAGATTTTAAAACTGTCCTGCTTCTGCGCTTCGTGATCGAATCCCAGTTTCTGTCAAGTACAACAACGTTTATTAAAATATCACTATTACATTAAGTGTTTAATCGGGGGAAATAAAATATATAAACCGAACTGTAACTTATTACATATAACCTTGGGTACAATTCATGTATGTGTGGGTTGCATTAGATTTTTTAAAGGATCCATCTTGAAGTTAGGTTTGGCCAAAAGAACGTTGTAAATAATGTTGGTTAAGATGGAAAAACATTATCAAATAAAATTATTAAAGCCTAAGTTAGGTAAGGTTAAAATCTTGTTTTCAGATATAATCTATTAGTTTGGAATAGGTAAGAGAAAATCGCCATGTTTTTTTTTTTTTTTACAAGAGGGCAGAAAGAAGTTATATATAACGATTTCCGTTAGGTTCGGTTATCAATAACATTATTGCATTCAACATTTTTACAGGTTTATAAATATAATTCATATTGAACTGTATAGTTTTCTATGCTTAAACTAATTAACTTATGCTTTGCAACTATGTCACTGGGAGTAAAGGCAAACCAAAAGATATATATATATATATATATATATATATATATATAAAGATATATAAATTGACCATTAAGATAATACAAATTTAGTAAAATCATGCAAAGTAAAAATAAAGTAACCTTCATCATATTGACAATACAGAGGCAACGTTTATACAAAAACATTTAACTCATTTTAACATCAATTGGTATTTTAAGCGGATGCGCAGCTGGTGCCTTAAAAGCTAACGTACGGTGATAGTGTTTTGCACACTATAAAAATTTATCTTTAATAAGGAGCAAGAGGTTCAAGTTTTGAACTAAAATAAACGTGTGAAACATGTTTTAAACTAACGACATTTTTATATTTTAACAAGTAGGATCCCAAAACTTTAAAGTAACAACTTACTGACTTGTGCATATAAAATACTCTTATGCTTTAAGTCAATTGTAAAGCAAACAGCATTATACTTAAGACTTGAAATCCCCTTATAAACTCTTTCTCTAAAAAGTTTCACATCTTACACAGTATCATAACATTATATTGCGTGTTTCTTCTTGAAACTACATTATCGTAAAAGCTTTCCACGGTTAATCTTCCTTTTACCGATCTAAAGCTATTTTTAGCAACTTGCTGCACAAATATTTATAAAACTCTATTTATATACATTCATATCACTCCACTTTACAACTAATTTATAGTTAAGTTTATATATAATTAATAATAATAGTAATAAAAATAATGTAAAATAAAAGAAAAATAATGTAAACTAAAATAATGTGTTTTAATAATAATAATAATAAAATAAAAAAAATGAAATAAAATAATGTGTTTTAATAATAATAATAATAATAATAAATAATAAGTTAATATAATTGTAATAGTAAAATATTATAACATTATACAATACTTAGATTAATTAATTTGACCATTTCTATTTTTAATAGAATGATTGTCTTTTTAATATTATATACAGTGGGTAAATTAAGTCTTGAAACAAATCTGTATTTTTTAAACCGAAATAGATAGAAATATTCTGTTTGTGGAGTTGATTGTTAACAAAGATTTCGTAATTTTTACACCAAAAATATTTTTTAATCGGGGTTGCTATTTGAAAAAAATAAGTCACCCTCTACCCCCTACCCTGTTAGGGGGGTTAACAAATATTTTTGATGTCAAAAATTGCAGAACCTTTGTTAACAATTATTACTACAAACAGAATATTTCTATCTATTTTGGCTTTAAAAATACAGATTTGTTTCAATACTTAATTTACACACTGCATTTAGTTGTTTAGTTTTTTAACTGTGGGTACAGTATTGAATTTTCTTTCCATAATGGTGTTTGCTAAATTACTTGTCCTTCTAATATATTTAAAAATTATTAAAGACTAACTTTAGATTTGAGAATCAATATTCAGGTATGTCATTTAACTAATTTAAAATACTTTAATTAAGGTAAACTTTTGGACACTTTTACATTAGAAAGAAAATGACTGCATGATAATTGGATTATTTAGTTACTTATTTAACTTGTACCAAATCATCACGATACTACTGGGTTAAGACGAGGTGGTCAAGGAAGGTTACATACCCAGGCTATGAGAAGGCCAAGGTAGGTTATATACCCAGGCAATTACGACTTTCCAAGCAGGATTATTGCAATGCCTTTACCCCGACAGCCCTTTGATGTTAAGAGAGCACACTATCCTGGCCAAGTAGAATGTATTACATTTGGAAGATTTTAATCAAAATAAAAGTTTAGATGAGAGAAATGTTGGGTTTTCCTTACGTCGCAATGGAGCAAATCTAAAACTTAATATTAATAAATTTAAGTGGTTTATTTATTGGATAGAAAAATGACTTAAAGGTAAAAAGTGAAGTAAAACTGTGTTCATTTAAGTATTTTATCATGTTTTTATAATATTCGTTATACAATTAAGATTAAAGTTCATATCACATGAGTGTAGTGTTCTGGACACAACTTTTCCTTTACTCTTAACATGCAGGGGTTTGCCACGCTTTAACATCTCTGAGAGTACGTGGACACATTCGTTCAGAAACCCTGATTATTTTCAAGTAAGCAGTATCACACATTTTACATGATTCGATCAAGAATCTGTTAGGCAAAGTATAAGCAATTTAGTTAGTAACAGTAATGCAGCCACTGTAAACCCCACTTTTAACGTGGCGTATTAGCGTCGTAGTAAATATTTTAGCTAAGCCATCATCAGTAGCTAAGAGAACTTTTTCTAAGGCTGGTAAAAGTTCCCGTACAGTCATTTCTAAGTGTAACCAAACTCAATTCGTAAAGTATTTCGAGGATCTACGATAAGAGAACAATAAAAGAGATATTTAACAAACCCCTAAAAGATGCAGTTTATTCAAACTAAACTTCAACATGATTGTTGTTGTTTTCATAAAGAATATGTTGCCAATCAATTAATATTAATAACAGAATGATAGAAACATGAGCAGGGATATTATTAATCTGATCGAAATTAACGTCAGTTGAGTGCTTACTTCAAAATCCACGACCAGTGATGATGTGTAGTGTAATGGTAATTTAATTAATACAAACTATTTAATCCTTACAGAAACGTACTAGGCAGTGGTTCGGCAAAACCAATAACCAAAAATTACGTATTGACAGAAAATTTGCTACATAAAAATTGCAAACAAACAGCCAACGCTTTCTATAGCTATGCTAGATTTTTACTTTAATACAGGTTAAATAGTGCCGATAAAATTTAAAAAAAAAACTTTGGCGGATCCAGAAGGGGGGCGAAGGGGCGACCACCCCCCACCCTCGGGCATACATATATCTTACTGCATGTAATACAGTAGTGCATACACATTGCATAAACTAATTTGTCACACTAACTTTGGACAAAGAAATTGTATAAAATTGTCATTTTGGACACTTAGTTTACACTAATTTTCCAAGGGGGTACACCCGAACCCCCTAGACTCCCCGGTCACCCCCCCTTTTAACTGTTCTAGATCCGCCACTGCTTTGTATTACATCACATAGTAGCTTGAGATAAATCATGTTTAAAAAATAACACACTTACTTTTTCAGAACGAGGCTGGAGGGGAGAGATTCTTTGAGGTCGGTTGGTTTGCGGTCTATGGGGCAGAGTTTCTGCACTTGAAGGTGTTTGTGAAGGCAAGGAAGACAGAAGGTGTGGCCGCACAGGAGGTCTACTGGACAGACGAAGGGCTGAAGACAAATCTGACACATGAGGTCCTCGTCGACATCCTGGGCGTAGTCGTAGAGATGAGGGTCTCCGCCCCCATGGACCTGGCCACATGTGCGACACACCCCCTCCATCTTGAGGCTAGTGCTACGTACTACTGGTTTGTGCTACCCCCGACTTCTGCAACAAAACGTAATCGTATAAGGCTACTTTTCATGTATAGAAAGCATTTTATCATACTGCAGCAGAAACGGCTGTCAATACGTTGCAGTTGCAGTGTTAAATTAGCTCTTTTCCCCAAGGCTAGAGAAATTACCTGGAGTCAAGAACATCAAATTAATGTACATGTTTAAAAACGTCAAATTCTTCCGCTAATTTTGAAGAAGAAAAAAGTCCCGATTAAAAATATTATCGTTTCATTGTAAACATGCTTTTATGTTATAATCATGTAATATTGTATAATTCACTTAACATATACTTCTTATAGACATCTTATGCAAGCTGAACTGAAAAAAAAAAACAATAAATAGGCCTAACCCCAGCAAGGAAATCTTCTATTTAACCTCATTTAAAAGTACTCGTGTCGATGAAGTAGAATACATTATGAGTTTGCCAATACCAATCGAAGCAGTAGAAGATTTACCATAGCTTCCACGATAATGCAATTTCATGAATATATTGTTATGGTTCTGAGTGGAACTTTCCATAGAGTTGAATACACTTATTTAATGTGTTGTAGCAACAAAATGAATTGCAGTTACAGCTTACAAAATTTGTTAAATATAAGTTCATTGAAGGCTAATTCTTTATAGTCAGTTTAACAGCAATAGTTTTTAGATATAGTTGTAATTTTGAGCACAATTTATAATGTTGGACTTGATTTACAAATTATGGTTGGTACCTTTTGAAGTAGGTAGTGTACTACAATACTTTTTGTATTACGTTTGAATAGTTATTTGTGTAACTAGTGAGCAAAGTGACACTTTGCTGCACACGTGTTACACATCATATTTTTCCAACAGTCACTATAAAGCATATAAATAATTAGTCTTTCAAACACTATAAAACACGTTTTTAGGTTAGGTTAACCCAAACCATAAACGGAATGGGAAATACTACACCAGCTGATTGTAGTCGTAGTATGTTTAAGTTTACTTAATTTCAATAGTGCAGGTATAAACAGTAATAATCAGTATAAACACATAATAAACAAGTAGATTGTTCTTCAAAATATGCCAATAAAATGTTTTATGACAGTTTTGTAACTTTCCTACTTACGCACCAAAAGGAAAACAGTTCGCATGCTCGTTCATACTTCCTTCTTCATTTTTCAGGTAACAAGTTTAATGAAACATGCTTTCAGTTTCTGCTATTTCTGGTCTACCATTATATTCACAATCACTTTAACTGAGTTCATTATTTTTAATCATGTTAAGCCCGCTTACAATTCATCTTTCAAATACTACACTTCAGGTTGTGTTCGAACCAAGCGTTTAACGAAAATAGAACATAAACTATAAACACGAAATAACAGGTTAAATTAAAGTTATAATAGTCAATCAGCTGATCAAAGTATTATTATCTTTAAGTGTTGCCAACCTATTTCCAAGCGTACACGGATTACGTGCATAATAAGAATAAGAATGCTTTATTGCCGTTACACCGGTTTACGTGCATGGCACAGTTAAGGAAATGTCTTAGAACTAAGGTTTTAACTAAGGTTTTTTTAAAACCACGCTGTTTTGTGTTGTTTAGTTGGAATCCTGATGTGCGCCAAAGTATAAACCGTACGACAAAGTATAAATATGCAGCAATTAGCAACTTTCTGTACTATAAACAGTACAAGGAAGCCAACTTTATCGGGTGAGAGTAGGAAAAAGTAATTTTAAATGTTATTTAAAATGTTCAGCAAAGATTTATGTTCAGTGGTGCTCCTAGTGAAAAAGAGAAGTATCGTTTGAAATGGTCTGTAGGGTCTAGCAATTACCAATAAAGATGTAAGGGACATATAAAGCTTCGATCGAGCATTATTTCACAAAACAAAAAATAGAATCACAAGCGATCAAGAGGGTGTGGCAAAACATACATTAAAATATAAAACATTTGGTCTGGTTTTCACGTAAAACGCGTTAGTTGCATTTTTTTCTGGAAAGGTTATCGAGCATCTTAAAAGGCGAAAGGCGTCAATATATTAATGAGAGGTAAAAAAATATTTAAATGATTCTCAATTATTTTACAAAATTCAAATTGGAAAGAATTATCCTTGCAAGGGATAATCCAAATCCATGTTATTTGGGGCTTAATGTTTTGAATGTACTGGAACAAAGGTGGAGTATTTAACACATGTACAAAGATCATGGTGACAGGGATTCTAAATTATATTGATGATTTTAAAAACAAGAGTGAATAAAAATTGAACTAAGTGATTTTTTCGGTCAAGTATATGAGATTATACATAATATTACGATTAGAATCTGTATAGACAGATATGTGATGAATAATTTCCAAGTGATCAGCAAGGTTTTCAAAGCTTAACCGATTGCCTATTTTTTTTTATTTTTAACATTCGGTCTTTACATACAGTATAATGTTTGAAATGAATTGTTTTATTAAAAAAAATAATGCTAACACAGTTCAATGCGCGTAGAAAACATACACCGATTGTACATTTAAAATCATGACTATCCGATTTGCTTTTACGGGTACAATCCGTGGTTATGTTTTGTGAACCAGGATTCTAAATAAACGTGTATCTTTAGCGTTACCAATAACTTGCAGTATAATATGTTATATTTATATGCTAAAGTGGAATATTTGTCATGCTAAAGTGCATTTACTTTGGAGTTTATGCTTTTTTTTAGTTTTTGTTACTATGACGTAATGATCATATTCAATCGATGCAGTTATCGATTGAATTTTAGATAGATAGGGTGATAGATATTCCATAGAGACTTGCATTTTGCATTAGCAAACTTTCTGTATATCGGAAAACGTCAACTAAATTTAAACCTAGCTCAAAACTATGAATGTTATATATTCACAGAAGTGGATCTATAGTCAATTTAATGAACAGACTAATTCATTCTAGATAGCCTAAATGCATCATAATCAGCCCATTAAGGATTATTTTCGAAATTACACAAGACAATTAGGTAAGACAATAAAACATCTTAAAGAAATTTACAGGCTACGCTTAAAAACGTATTATTCGACATATAAAGAAAATTAAGTTTCATATTGATATTATCTTTAAAAGCCCGTTGGTTACCGGGGCTTAAGATAAACCCACTGTTGACGCTTTGCCAGAACCCGGGCTTACCTGTCCTCTAGGGAGGGGCTACCACAACGCAGAAACACATTACTTTGCCGTGCATAGAAATAGTCTGTTTTCATCATGCGTTGGATACTACAATCGCATCTACTTTATTATAATGTCTTTGTTTTAATTTTACGGTATTATGTCAATCAAAGTAGTAGCTAGTCACATCCAGTTGTCATATTTTAATCTAATAACAATTTTTTACACATTTGAGTACAAAGAGTAAGTACACCAAATGCAACACATATGTAAATATACTCGTAAGGGTCGACGTATAAAAACAGAGATTTTTTTAATAAGTTAGGATTGATTAACCTTATTCAGTGAAAGTTTTTTTATTGGCTTATACATTCACTGCCTATTGTTTGAACTTATCTGGCAAATAATTCTACAGTTTAGCCTGCGTGTAGGTACTTTTCGCGAATTCGGTTGACTTGAGAATAAGATAATTGTAGGGGGTACTCATTTCTATAGTTGTCCGTTTTTTTATAAAAACTGCTTAAAATATTTCTTATTTTCATAGAAACCATTTTAAATTGCATAAATAAGATAACGAAAACGTAGTTTTTTTATGGGAAACTTTTAAAATTTACGTTTCCTATAGTTTTAGTAAATACAAATTACTGAAAAGATAATTTAACCACCTGTCGAATGTTCCCATATGATTCTACATCGGAAAATGTACTTTTATATTTTGTTATAAACACTTCACAACGAACTTAATCGAAAAGGAATTTGCTTCATTTTTTAAACAAACCATCGATATATTCCTTTCAATTTAGATTTGAGCTTATTACGAGAAATATGTTTTATTAAGTATTTTTTTCCATATTTGATTCTTTAAAAGCACAAAGTTCTGTTATTGCTGACCTACAGAAGTCTGTTGTCAAAATGTTTCAACCCATTCATGGAGATCTTTTTAATTTATTTAGTGAGATTCGCATATTTTAACAGTTAATTACTATTCACAAAACCAGTTGGGGGGTCCTCAGTCCTGGCAAGTTGTAACAAAAGCAACTAAGGATAAAGACACATATGACATTTTTAAAGTTTGTGAAAACAATATTTTTATAATAAATAATATAGCAATATTATTTATTGTTTCCTTCATTCTTTTGGTTTCCTTACTGGAAACTCATATTCACCCTTGTTCTAAAATATTAGCATTTTTCTACATTACATAACAGTTAATTTGAGGTAGAAATCCCTAAGGGTGAGAGAAGATACGTACGAGAGTTTTGACACTGTCACACGGTTATGATATTCATTGTGGCTCTATTGTGAATTGAACCATCTTCCCACCGAAGTAGCATTGTTGAACACACTCACTCATTTGTTAAATTCGGAGACAAGTCTTATTGAGTCTTCAGTTGTGAATTTTCTCACGATGTTCCTTACATGAATATCTATCGTTGTACTTCAATGTAATAATATTGTATATTTATGTTTAGAAATGTAATGCAAAGAATTTAAGAAAATAAATTACAACTGCGAAAATAATATTGATTGGGCGAAACTATTTCTACTTGTAAAACTGTAAACTCTTCTAATATAATTTTGCGATTAATTAACTAATTGCCAATTAATAAATATGAATGTTAAATATGAATTCAAATTACCAATCACAAAAATAAATATGTAGGTATGTATTTTACTGGCATTTTCAATAAAATTTAAACTGATTTACATTTAACTCTACAATATGTTAAACTCCAGTAATGATTGTGAGTTCATAAGGTTTTGGGTTGTTTTCTTTCTTCATCGTTTTTTCTCGTATACTTAGGTTTTCTATACAGTGAATTTATATAAATTGTTAGACAATGCAAGATTATAACTACATATGGAACGAACTTATTTATTCGCTTCTTAAAACGTCGCAACAACTCATAGTCAGTATGCCTTGCATTATAAGTCTAAATGTTAGGTAACAATAAATGCTGTTATGCAACTAGACTATCAGTTTATTAAACAATTCCTTACCACGTACGAGGCCCATGTCATGATGTTATTGTTTGGCATGATTTAGATTTCCTAATTGTAACCAATGACAAATCATTATACTAGACAAAGTTTCTTAGACAAAGTTAGTTTTGTACTAATTGACAAGTTTAACTGGACCCAAGTTGGGGAGTTGGTACAGTTTGCATGAGCCAACTCATTTTCTTAATTAAGTGTTTATTTGCTGAAAGTAAACCATCCGTTCTTTCTACAATTACATAATTGTATTTGTATTCAAGAGGCTTACCAACATATTCGTATAAAATATTTTTGCAGATAATATTAAAGATAATTTTGTAGTAGCTTTACTCGTGCTTCTTATATGAATATGATCAGAATGTATATAAATTTAGTTCGGAGTATAAAGTAATACGGTCAATTCAAACATGACTTAGTTTCGATAATTGGATTTTCTATTGTAATAAAAATTTGAAAAAAAAAATTATTTCCTCTATTTAGATCAGCTTTATGACAATAAACAGATGTCATTTAAGAAAAGATTGAAACGAGTGGTAGATTATAAGTTATGATATAAATTTTAATTGCTGACGTGATAACAATTTGTATTTACTACATTTGTGATTTTTGATAAGGTTGATCGGGAGGATAAATTTGTACATTAAACTCTACAGATCACTTTAACTGGAGTGTATATACTAGTGTGTCTTTTTTCAACTTTGAGTTATTGTTTTCAATTACATATATTTCCTACGGTTTTAGTTTAATGGATATCTTATGGCAATACTTCACGTATTCAAGTGTACAACACATGATAGATTTAAATACAGTTATAACCATCGTACAAATGGAAACTCACAACCAGATGATCTACCTGTTGATAATTGTAGATTATTTTTATGACATTTTTAAACATATTAACCATTTTAAGATGTTTTCATCAACATAGAACCTTTGAACGCTGACCCTGACTTTTTTGTTTGGGTTACTAAAGTTTTACCTTTAGCAATATCTGTTAATTAATTGATTATTAGATTGTCCGATAGAATTTTACCACTGTTTTACATTGTCTATTTTGTACATAAGTATAGGGGTTCCTTACCTATTACCTGTACCTTACCAGGTTTGAATCAACGATCTAAAATATTAGTACAGGGTGTCTAAACCTAAAAGATCACTACACAAAATAGAGAGAGATTAATATATTTTTTTAACATTTCATTATGTGTTTTATATTTTAACTGTACAACCTCTCAATTTTACTATTCTGGCACAAGACTGTTGGTTGCTTAAAATTGATCATAGAATTTAATGTTACATGTACATAACATTTTAACATTATATTATATTTCTATTTCTTGTTTTCCTACTTATCCTTATTTAACATGTGGTGAGTTGCTATACGAGAGGGTCAGTTTCAAACCCCGGCTTCTCCACAAACATTTGTTGGATTCGGAAAGTTTTTCTAAAAAAGCTTGGGTGATTTCTCGGATTAAATTCCACTGGCGTAGACAAGAAATATTTTCAATCTATCATAATATTCTAGAATTTCCATCATTCAAATACATCCACAACTATGTATACATAAAATGAAAAGAGGTATTAAGGTTAAGGATCCTAGGTAACTTCCATCAAAGGCAAAGCGGTCAGTTAGTGGTCAAGCTTCATCATGCAGATCAAAGCTGTCAGTTTAGATAGCCTGCCAAATTGTGATAGAGAGGTTGGTGGTCCAGAGGGCAGGGTGGCAAGGGGAAAGGGGGGGCTGAATCTAACGCGCGTCAACAGAGCTAAAAACAGGTCTATAAACATCAGTGACAGAAATAAATAATGCCGATTGCAGATGCAAGAACTGGCAAACCAAAGCCACACGTGCAATCAAAACCATAAATAAAAGATAGGCAAGACACGACGAATAAATAATTGAACACAAGTGGAAAATTACTTGTTTAAAAGTAAAACTAAAAACATATATCAGTTTTTAAAAAGCTTTTGCGATTTCATGCTTCAAAGATTCTGTTCGGTTACCATTCATTACAGAATTTCTGTTTAGCTATGCCAAATATTTAATTCGTACACAAAGGAATGTAAAAAAATTAACTGAAAACATACATCAGTACTTTAAAGTTAAACTATTATATATTGTAATGCATCAGAAATTATGTTCCATTATGATTTTATATGATTTATGTTTAGCTATGCGTTGTCTTGTAAACCAGCGCTGTGTGCTTGTTATGGTCTACCTGTGCATGCACACATTAGATAATTTCACAATTTGCATGGTCAAAGGTGTATTTTTTAGGTCATTTAAAATATGTACTAATACTATGTGAACGTACGTTGCATAATTGAATGCTCTTTTGGGGAATGATTTGATTTTGTATTGTTCTAAAACGACCCAAAAAATAATTTGTTCCCCGATTTTGACACCAAATAACGATGACATTAATGGCCAATAATTTAATACTTCAATCAAACGAAAATTATTAAACTGAAGAGCCTGAATGAGGTGGTGCGGTATTTCACTTTAAAGCACGAATTATTAACGTTTAAATTACCTTTTTCCTCTGATGAAAATAGAATGGGTATGTGTTTTTTGCATTACAATAATGATGCAACTATCCAACCTGCGTCAAACCGCACGACGATCTTTCAACAAGTATACCTTGAAAAAACGTTTACGACGTGCTGCAAAAAGTAATTCCTTGCGAAAATCCATAAAATACAATTAAAAAATTGTAACTATTTTACCGCTATATTTTAAAGCAACCTTTGTTCGGAGCAGTTCATCTTATAAATTATTCTGTTTTGTTTTCGGTGTCGAGACAAACAAGTATGCAAAGACAAAGTTTCGTCGTTATGATATAAACAAAGCAAGCACTAACCCAAACTCCGACATTAGGTTGAGGACTGAGCCATTTGCATAATGCTATTTTGATCTTCCAGAAAGGAATTATAGAACCAGTCTGTAACAGTAAGAAAATAACTATACAAAAAATGTAATATTCAATGTGGAATTCACAAGTAGTCATTTAATGTAAATTGCTTTAAACCACTTAATATCTTTTATAACATAATTGAATTTCCTCCTTAAAACATTTTATCCACTTTCTTACTTGTTAGTATAGAAGAAATTTAAGGAATATAGAAAGTTGAACCAATGTCATCATCGAAATACTATACATAATACAGTATAAAGTTTTAATAGTGGTAAAGCACCTGAACAAAAATACATTTCACTTCTTCAAGTAGGCTATATACATAATTCAAAGGGTACTAATGAAAATCATCCAACAATTGGAGGTACTTCTTATATTAGTAGGAAATACCTATAAAATGTTAACAGATTGAATACTATGAGAAACCCCACTAGCATAAGACTATGATATTCATTTTATATGGTACAGACATATTTTTTAGCTTTCCTAACCAACAGGGATTGGAAAAGCGAGCTGGCGCAGTGGCTAGAGCACGGGACTTCAGTCCCTGAGGTCCCGGGTTCGATCCCCACCATGTCACCAATGGATTTTATCTAAGTGATAATGCCGCAACCCCTAGGTCTAGCCTGAAGTAAAGTGAAAAACAATCCCAGGCTCGTGCCTAGCGTCTTAGGACAAAAAAGAGGGATTACAGAATCGTATATGAACCAACATGATTAATCGATTTAGTCGTGACAATAGATCTGTAACATTCACTATTATTTTCGATCAAAGCGGCATCACGCATGAAATAGAATTCAATAACTATTTGATTATAACCATTTTGTGGATGCATGAAAAAAAACTTAAACGACCTATTTTGATCATATAAGGAATTTTCTTCAAAAAAATAGTTTACAATGTTTAAACGCGCTCATGTTCGCAACAGAATTCGCATCTATAAATTTAGTAGCCTTTTTGCAACCGTTCTTTGACAAGACAAAATTACAAGTGTTTAATATGACTTTATATGAAATATAAAGTCATGACTTTATATGAGCTTTTGACACGTACGCATCTTTGAAGAGACGGAAAATTTTCAGTGATAAAATCTCACAAATACAGCTTTACTTACAGGTTACATGATGAAATGACTAGTGAGGGAAGATTGGTGGTCTACAGCATCCCTGCGTAGAGGATCCATAACGATAATAGTAACACTATGAGTATAAGATAAGTGGTTACTAGATTTCCTGTCTCACTGTGTAAGGTTGTCTGCGCCATGTTGAATGAATTAGATATGTGGCGAGTTATATGCAAAAGTAAGAGTGAGACAAAGTAGGCGATGGATTGCAAGAAAATTAAAAGGATGGTGGAAGGGAAGAGCAAGTTGTATAAGATACAAGATCTACAGGCACCAGGTTCGCTTATGGGTTGAAGTGTATCGGGTAAAGGTATGGGTGAGTTATGGGTGAGGATAAGCGGAGGGAACGGGTAAGGGTGCAAAACGGTAGAAAATTGCGAGTCTAGGTCCCGATTCCGAAGGCAACTGAAGCCTTGCCACCTCTGCAGTCCCCACTCGCCTCCATGGAGTCTAAAATCGGATATTTGGAGACAACGTAAACTATTCGCATTCATCAGATAACTCATGAAATCGAATAACCTGTGTTGAAATCTAAGTGGTTCGATTTGGTAAAGCTATGCTATTTAAAAACAATTATCTTTTTACATTCGTTATTTAATAAGCTAATTAACTCAAACCTAAAATAGGCCAATGACGGACTTAGTACCTATAACAGCAGTAAATTTACTTATATACATTTCAAACGGGTGTTTTTTGAAAGAAAAAAGTTTTAATTAAAAATTCCTTTGTTAATAAACTGTTCTTTAATTGTTGCCGTATACTTTAATGACATTTAGGGATTTTGTTTATTCATACTTAGCTATCAACATTTCAATAAAAAAACACCTCGTTACATTCCATGTAGCAGCGAAACTATGTACTCATTAAACTAATGTTATTTACATAGAAAATAAATCTGACAATATAAAGGAAATATTTTTGTTAAAACTAGCCTGACAAAATTAAATTCACTTAGTCTGCAGGTTTGCTGCAGCGGGAGAATTTTTTTGTTGATTCTCAGTACTAAATAAGTACGAGTTGGTAAAGGTAAATAGTAAAAATAATGTTATGATTTATTTAAAATCATAATCAGGCAACGAAACTCCCTTTTCTAAAAACAAATGATCTACATTCCGCTAGAAACTCCCTTCAAATAGAGCTAATACTGTAAATTCAATAAGATACGATGATATAATATACGATAACCAGTCAAACAACTCTGATGCATAGTTCTGCACTCACTTGTACATTGAAACCCAAAACCATCGAATGTATCCAGGAAGTATACTGACTCGGGTGAAACGAATTGCGATGGGTTTAATTTTAATTTTAAAAACAAACAACCAGGAAATTGTTATTCTAAACGCAGTCACCGACAGCACAGCAACAACAGACAATTTTCATTTTACTGAATTAATTGTAAACATCTAATGAGTGTAGTCTAAGTCGTTGGTATACTGTATTGCAATTTTTTACATGTTTTGCTACCCAGAAACAACCTAATGGTCACAGATAGAAAATCCATATCCGCATAGATCGTTGTTTGGGAATATGACAGTGCAGAAAACTGTTTCAGTTTTATTTGCTCTTAGACTAATAAGTTGATATGTGTGCACATGTTATATGAGAAGCAACGTAAAAGCAAGGGCGTGGTCCACTACAAATGTTGGTAGCCCGAATTGAATGGGCGTATCATGTGTCACACCAAGCACTTGTTGAGGACAAAGTCTGGAACTCATTAGGGATTTGTTATATCAATTACACAGGACATAAATGCTTATTGAAGACCAGCTACACTTTACGAGATATGGTTAGTGGAAAAGAATATTGAGTTAATAATTATTCTTAAGAAATAGTTATTTGTGTAACTAGTGGGCAAAGTGCACATAGCACATAGAGAAATGTTTACAACAGTGGAAAGTTTTTCGAGTGCAGCAAAGGCAGTTTGCACTCGTGTGACATATTATATTTTTCCTACAGTTACTATAAATCGTATAAATTATTAGTGTTTCAAACACTGTACAAGACCTTTTTAGGTTAGATTAAATCCAAAAATTGAACGAAATGGGAAACGCTGCACCAGCTGATCGTAGTCTTAGTATCTTTAAATATTGCCAACCTATTTTTAAGCATAGCCTACACGTTTTTGTATTGTTTGTTTGGAATACTGGAGTGCGGCAAAAGTGGCATAAGTAAGGCAAAAGTAAGTTAATGCAGCAATTAGCAACATTCTGTGCTATAATCAGTGCAAGGAAGGCCACTTTGCCAGGTGATTGCAGGAAAAGGATTTTGCTCTTTTTAGTATGTCAGGAGTGGAATTTTATATTATAATACGGTAACAAACATTTTTTGGGTAAATCGGTTCGAACCACTCAAAATGTTTGAAGATATGCTGAGGATCAACCCCTGTCCCAAGTCATGGGCCACGAGTCTCAAAAGTTTAGGTTATGAACTACTGGGCAACAAACCCAAAACCCAGCCCTACATGAGATTTGTTATGTGGATGAAACTCTTAAATCATAATAAGTGACTGCAGGTGTGATTTAAACGTACGGTTTTCTTAGTTACTTCTAACAAAGTTAGGTGGGATTCAAAGTTGGTCCTATGTTCATAAAAGCTTTATATAAGATTAACATTTGGCTTTCAACTTTACGATAAGCATTTGAGTGAACGATTTGTTATCAGATAAATTTCAAAAAGGGAAGTAAACGTATGAGAAAAAATCAATTTTATTACGTAAATCAATTAATTTTCGAATATTATAAGTTACTACACAAAGTAAATATCCATCAAACAATTTATAAATAGTAGCTCAGGAGGGTTTGTCATTCGATCTAATTGACTTAAGATCTCAACACAGCATGATATAATTGGATCAGAATGGATTGTATTGGATGTGATCCTTGTTGTAATTGTCAATTAACAACAAATCCTGCTCAAGAAGGTGTACGGGCGGGAATAATTTAGCTAACTAAGGGAATATAATACGACTACAACAAATTTGCTATTATAAAATAAATAAATAAGAGAAATATTGTTCATCCACAAACTATAGGCCTAGTGTTGAAATGGTAATAAATGAAATGTTTCTTGGTCTGCAGGTTTGCTGTGGCGGGTGCATTTCGAAAATACCGTCACTCTGTGGTTCTGAACCACCGTATTTACATACAAAACTTTTAGTTTAACTCCAAGTTGTAGGTCAAAGTAAGAAAAGATTCACAATTCAAGGAGAACTGTCTTTATAATAGACACTTAACTCGTAGAAAAGAGCACTTGAATATTATGGAAAGTAAATAAAAGAAACGTCTTATAACACTTAAAACATATATTTACGCTTATATTGTTACTCACAAGACGGTAAATATACAAAAAAGATGGTTAGTGGTGATTGATTTCGATTAGACACTCCAATCATCATCAGACCCAATAGGCGAATGACAAGAATCTTGAATGGCGTCCCTACTTATATCCTATTGGCTACCGGAAGCACCGGCCAATACATTTGTATAAGTACAACTGGAATCAAAATGTATTTGTTCATTAATCAACTTATTTCTATTTTTACATTTTTCCTTATAAATATACAATCATTCGCCTATTGGGTCTGATGATGATTGGAGTGTCCAATCGAAATCGATCACCACTTACCATCTTTTTTGTATATTTACCGTCTTGTGAATAACATTATAAGCGTAAATATATGTTTTAAGTGTTATAAGACGTTTCTTTTATTTACTTTCCGTAAATTTAATAACACGTACAATGCTGATCAAGAACTTATTAAATATTATGCGTGAAGATGTATTACTCTGCGAATATGCTAAATAATCTCAAAATATCAAAATGTTAAGTATAGCTCAATATCATTTTCGTAAGATTCATAGTGTAGCCTGAATACTTTTAACATTAACTCATCCACCCATCTTATAACCGGTGTTTATAGATGCATTTTACATTAGGCCAGAGCTTACTGACATTGGTTTGTTGTTAATAAAACGCCGTCAGACGATGCTAGACAAAGCTTGAGTTTAATTACATTTCCGTCCAAACACGGAATTGTCCACACACAATTGATCATTTCAACAGATCGTCTTGCCCTGTAATATATCTTCTGAAATAAATTCACTAAGTTCCATGAAACTAACCTAATAATAAAAAAAAAGTTTTTTTTTAATTAATGGGAAAATGTTCTTTGCATAACTTTGACAACTCTTGGCCGTAGGGAAGTACGGTATATACATTGTTTTTCTACTCAGGAAATATAAGTTCTCGATCGATTTCCTTGTAGTGACGTGGTATGTTTTCTCCATATCATCTAATGGCGACTAGAGTTTCAGCGATGCTATTGATTTGGGGAGAGTGGGGATAAGCCAGAGAGATGATCAAAATTGAAGCAGGCTCAGTAAAGGCCTTTGCCTAGCTTAACTTTGGTCAAGAAGGCCTTTGACCAGTGCCAACTTTAATACTGCTTAACTGGCAAGTTTCAAAACACTGTTTTAATCAAGAACTTACTAAACCATGATGCAAAAGCGAAACACTTTAAACGTAGTTTGATTGCAATTTGAAAAGAAAATAAATGATTTTAAGCATTAAACACAAATGAACAATATTAGTGTTATCTAAAGAAATGTCAAAATTTAATGATGCTATTTGTTTTTTCCTTGTCAATCACTTCGCAAATTACAATCCCAGTTCTACATGATTACGATGTCTTTGACTTGTTCAGGAAAGAAAATCCGATTTTAAATTCTATATAAGGCAAGGTATGCAAAGCATAAATATTAAAATATATTTTGAGAAATAATACAAAAAAAAGTTTGATTGCAACTTTCGACAATGTAACACAAGTCTTTACATACGAAAATAACATATGAAGTGCAAAATTTCATCCTTATGAGGCAGGCTAATTTGTATTTATAACAAAACTAAAACTTGTTTACATTTTATAGTTTCTTAGAGGTAATTATGGTCAAAATAATATACACGAATTCTTAGCATGAGAGTTTTAGGTTTTGTAGTCGTAGAATCAATGGTAACAACGTGGATTTGTGGTCATTGACAGTTGTTATAGACTTGTTTGAATGGTGAATCGTTAACGTTACCATTGTATCCAAGAAAGTCAGACTTTTCAAGGCGTTTTTAAGCCTGTAAGCCTCCACAATTATGGACTCTTATGTGGAGTTTTGGATCATACTTTGGTGGGTGGTTACTCAGATGCAATCAAAGATTTTACATATAAATAAAAAAGAAAATACTATGTTAGCCTTACAATAATCAAATAACAAAAAACAAATTATGTTTTCTACCAAATTACAAAAACTTCTCAATACCAAGGTCATAAAGTTGTAAAGGAAGATAAATAATAATTATAGTATTAAAGACTAATAACTAATTTACAGTGGTATGCCGACGACTACTTTCCCTAAAATGTTCAACTTGTAACCTGTATCCTAAGGAGGAAAATGAGTAACAAAATTAAGGGAGTTAAGTAGCAAATGTCTTCCCTTCTCCAATGTTAATTTTAATTTCAGATTGTATCATAACAATAGTTTCAACTAGCCAGACAAATTTATTACCTAGTATAATTATCGTAGTAATTTAAAGTTTTCCTGCCTCAACTTTTTGGAAAATGAACATTCGGTGCTGTCGATTAATAACAGTAATATATTTAGTTTTTTTTTTCAATATTTGACCAAAGTTTGTATAAAAAGTAAATTCACAAAAATCTTAAAATTCTATAATAAATTACTCTAACCTAAAGGTATATAAACTCCTAAGTTATTTTTATTAATGCAAATGGCAACATAACTATTTCGTTCGAACCATTTATATTTAAATATTGAAATCCCGCAGGGTAAAAACTGGGGTCGTGTGAGTTTGGCTTGTGGTTTATTCTGACAACTGACATATCATACCACGATCTTAAGCCATAGCGTTGGAGATTTTAAACCCAGTGTGTTGATACTTTTGATTTGTTTTACCAAAAAGTGTTATTTTTGTTTATTTTTAGTCATTCATATTGTAACTTAAGTACAAGAAAGTATCAACACTATTTTATTTATTTGTTTGTTTATTTATTTACACTTTTTTCGAAATTTCAACTTCAGATATCATGTAATCTTTGTACTCTGAATTGATTTTGTACCTCTCACCGCCAAAGTTGTATATTTTCTGTTATAAAGTATTCTAGTTAAAATGTGTTTTAATGTTTAGTAGGGATTATAGCAAGTAAACACATTTTCAACCACGAACGTTTTTAATATATATATTTAAAAATGCACCATTTTTTGCAGGTTTATATGTTGCTTTACCATGAACCGAGAAACTTAACTCATTATGTAACACACAATAATTTGAGTTAAACACAAATATTTATCCAACTTGAAATATAATACGGATAGATATCCATCGATCGAATAACTATATAAAGGAGATTCGTTGGAGAGCATAAACTTCAATAGGACCATCGGGAAGAACATAACTACAGCGAGGGGAGTTGTATCTGTCAGGGAGGGGAATGGAAAGAGGGGTAAGTTTCACACACCATTCTAAACTTTGCCAATATCGACCACCTCAAACTGCTGGTGATCCTTCTGATTGGAAAACGTGTCAAATTGTATAAATGAAAGAAAAGAAGATTAAACGACGACGTTACGATTTTAACTTGACATTGCAATAATTGTCATTCGTTTCTGGAGCGAGCTGGTTTAGAGGTTAGAGCGCGGGACTCCGGTTCCTGGGGTCCCGGGTTCAAACCCCGTCAAATCACTAATGGATTTTATCTAAGTGATATTGCCGTAACTCCTAGGTTTAGCCTGAAGTAATGTGGAAAACTATTCCGGGCTCGTGCCTAACTTCCTAGGACAAAAAAACTTGTCAATACATGGATTGCTCAACTGCAGTAGGTTGGTAATAGAATAACCAACCTAGCGTGGTTATCTGCGCAGTTTTATTGCATAATATATTTTTTTAGGAACGATGGACTATTCGGATATAAGTATGTACAAGTAGTACAAAACTGAAGATAAAAATACACCATAATTTTGTTGTTTAAAGTTACAAACCAATAATCATTTATTTGCTTTTAAAACAAAGTTAAGTTAATTTCATTAAGAGGCGAAATAATTATTATAAAAATGTTGCTTTTTCATTTCAATCTATGATTATAGTTCATTAGAGTTTAAATAATTCTTGATATCGTCAGTAAAATTATCATTTCTTGGCATTGAAGTTTGCGAGATAGTTTGTAGAGCATTTAATTAAAAAGGATGAGTAATAAATTTTAAAATATCGTAGGCTAGTTATCTGAAGTGATTTTCTTAAACAAAATACTATGTTTTCAATTCAGCCAAAAAACTAATTTGGAAGAATAGTATTGAAAGTTTTACTTATTCTTGGACACTTTGGTGTATAGTTCAGAAACGTTAACCCATTAAATTCAAGTTTGTACAATATTCAATGACATTGCAATAACGGAGTTTAAAAGCACATGTATTGTTATCAGTTTATAAACAAATACATGAAATGCAACAATTCCTGGTCCAAAGAAGACGCAGGGTGTCACGCTCCTTGCCCCTCTTTGCTATGCAAATTGAATGAATCTCATATTTGGAGGGAGGTTTTATATATTCTTATGATGCAGAATGCTTCCAAGATATTTATATCTCATGTTTGTTAATCTAGCTGTAGCGAGGTGTGTGTTATTTACCTGTCAAGTTATTCAGGTGGGAATATAACGCAAGCTGGTTTGTAGTCTTAAAACGATTTCTCTTGGTTCTTACTGCCAAGTTTGCGTCGATACGGCCAATAATATATCGCTTTGCCATTTAAGAGTTACGGTTTTACATCTTATAACCATGAAGTGTCAATAACATGAAATACCATATACGAACAAGTTATTGTGTGTCTGAATCTACTACAGTTTGTTATTATCATGTCGAAAGTCGTGAATTTAACAAGTTCTATTTCCCTTTCATTTATTTATGTAAATGTTGTGATATCATCAACTATCATAGGATATCAGTGATTTTTATGAAGTATACGTTATATTTAGGTTTCATCAATGGTGGCCGCTTAGTAGGATAATCTCGAATAAGATAGCTCGTCACGGCAAACCTGCAGGTCAAACGAGTCATAATCTGCCTAATTAGATTTGTACTTAAATATTTCCTTGAAACTAAAATCTTTCCCTAACTACTTACATAGAATTTGAACTGATGATGTTTTTGTCATCTGGTGAAATAAAAACTGTACAGAGTATGTCTTACCATGAAACCTACGGTAATAGCTTACTTCTTATATGGTAAGATAATATGTAAAATGATGAACCATAGTATCTTTGGATTTATAAACTATGTATAAAACATAAAACTCCAATGCATTTCATTTTAATATATCAAATTGTAGATTAAATGTTTGCTATGTCAAAAATTTTTAAATGTTCAGGGGAAAAGATATATATAGTAGGCTATATGGTGTGATATAGTCGTAATACAATTCCAAATTATTTTGTAAATACAAAAAAGCAGCATAAGAATTTCAAAACCATCCAGCATTTTTTCCTATATCTGAGAGTTGGAATTAAAAAGGTCACGTATTAACGTGGCTTATTCAAATTTCAACAGTTGACTTAATAATATACTGTACACAGTTGGGGTTAATTTACTATCAAGATTAGTATTCTTTGAAATAATAAGTCTGTCAAACTCGAAGTTCAGGATGCAGTTTACGATCATGGGTATTGTGACGAAAATTCTAATTACGAAGATTACTACTACTGAGCGTCAGAATGTCCAAAAGTGAGTCTAGAAAGTTCAGACTTTGTTTTAGCTTTGAAAATGTTAGCCTCTTATCTTTAAGTCGGACATAAATACAAAAACGGCTCCAATTTTCTTTGCTGTCTCTGTGTAATTACGTTTGTGAGAAAAATATGTCCGGGAAGGACTGAACTCTCACATTTGCGTTTGACTACGCCTTAGAAACACTCGACGAAAATGAATATCATGGATGGCATTTGTAAGTTCAGCTAACAATAATAAACTCACTAATTATTTTTTAGATATATTATTTTTACTCAATCTGATTATTAATTAACCTTTCAAAAAACATAAAACCCCTTAAGAGTCTACATTTAAAAACCCCAAAACTTATTTTGTGTAGGTTATTTAAATGTGGAAAGATATTAAAACATTTCACACGTTTAAATTACCTTAATCGAATGTGTCCGGAAAACATTAGTAATAGTATTATTAGGCCTGCTCTATGAACAAACACAGCAAAGACAGATTCAAAATGTAGTAAAGGCTGGATGAACATTATTTTATTCTGTAACAGATTTCTTAACATGGACCCTTTCCCTAATCTTAACGCTGTTTAATACATAAATCTTGTGACATTTTAACCTCGTTTGGTTTGTATGATCATTAATTATTGTCATTTCACAAATTGTTTGTTGATTCAACCAAACGACAAAATAGCTGGGGAAAATAAATTATATCACATCTTAATAATACATTGAGTAATGCAATTTGAAAGAGTTTCCTTTCCGTTCTGTGAGAAAAAATAATCGCTGTTGAATTTTTACTAACCATGTAAATTGTGCAGCTGGTACAAAATATACACTTAAATATTTAACTGTGAGAAATAGCAAAAAAGATAGGCTGTGGTGAAAAAAATCTATATGCAAAAACATTTTCTTCATGAACATACCCGTAGTATAAGAAAACTGTATGACCTTTAGAAATGAAGTAGCATTTAAACGTTTACCCATTTCATTCTGATAAACAAGTTTTTTGTTTATTTTAAGCTGTTTTTATGTGTTACAACCGGGTTTTTGAATATTTACTTTGCTACCCTTAATGAAAGAAAAAACGTACAAAAAGAATAACCCAATAGAAGGCATTGCCGGTTTCGTAATTTACGATGTTTAAAACTATGGTATTGCTAAATAACAATAAAACTCTTAAGATTAAATAAGTGATTATAAGTTTTTATATTTAAAAAAGTATAAATCTGTCGAAATCAGTTCGTTCACTGGTATTAGTCCCTGGGCTGTCAATTTGCTGCTGATTTCGCTGAAATGAAATCAGTTCGTGTTCTCAGTCTTTACTATATTTCTGAGAGCCAATCCTAATATATATCTACTGGACCTTTTGTTACAAATGATTATTACTGCCTACGTAAGCTCTGATTTGTATTACTAATATAATAGAGATATTTTCGTCTGGTAAATGAAATTATAGCATCAACATACTAAGTAAGCATAATATTGCATACTGAAGTAAACATACTAACCCACTATTAAGCAAATCTACCTTATCTCAATGGAAAATAACAAACCCATACTTATAATGGCTTTACTAATCTGGATTGCTTTCATAAATTAAGTATAAAACATGTGTATAAAAACTATAGTATTTATCTAAAAACACAGGTAATCTAAGCATACTTATTTCTCTGGATAAAACTATATTAAGATACCCCCGCTACAGTGAAGCTGCAGACGAAGCGAATCTAAATTTAACCGAATTAATTTTTATTAAAATATTTAACAAGTCAGATGTATTTCCGGTTAAAATAACAGTAGTATTGTATTGATGAAGGTTATGAATACTACGGCATAAGCTTACATCAACAATGGCTTTTGAAAATTAGAAAGTTTGTTTAATTTGAAAGGATAAACACCACACCCAATCAGTCATAGCTCTAGCAATCTACACTATCTTTTTTTTAGAGGTTGGCGGCCTCTTTAACCTTGCGTTTGCCCGTCCACATAGACTACAGATCTGTGCGCGGAACGTATCCAGCAAAGCAAGGGGTGAGCCGGTACATTACAAAGGTAAACTGTACTGATAAAAGTTTGTGGCAGTGACCAGGATCCGAACCCACGACATCGCTGCCTTGGGCCGAAGTCCGCGACGCTACTAACTGAGCCACCGACTCACCAAAAGGCAAATTACAAGTAAGAGGCAAAGAATAAGAGTAAGGACGGATTCTTACAAAGCCAAAAGACTAGTCAGTTAGCTATGCAACAACATTGTGATTACAAATGGCTATGTCAGGTGTTTATACCAAGCTATGATTACTCAAACCAACCCACATTTCTAGATTACTAATTGCTTTGTGAGGCATTCGCCGTTTCCCGTGATATATTTATTTGCAGTATGTTCAGAGCCTTAGTTAGGGCAAAAACTTACCGTTGTAATCGTATGTTATGAAGTTATCCTACTTCAAAATATGCCCATAAACAAGCAATCTACGACAGTTAATTTATTCTCCATAAAAATTTAATGAGAAAACAATTTTAAATTAAGAGTTTTTTCGGAATCTTCTCCGTAACCATTAGGATCACAATAAAGCTTAGACATACTAATTTATTATTTATTTAAGAACTTTCAATTAATCAAGTTATCAGAAATACAATTGGATATAAAATTAATAGTTACATTCAAGCTTTACAGCAGCAGTCGATGATTCAGATTAAGTATAATCTAGCAATCATAAATCAGTTAGCTGATCAATTTGAACTTAGACATTTAAATATGAAGGTAGTATCATAATGAAAATAGAATTACAAATCAATATGGAGCCATTTCAAGTACGGAATAAGAACAACACACAAGTGAACGCTCTTAAATACTAGAATTTCCAAAACATAATTATTGGCATCCGCTTTTCATAATAAAGTACATATCTATTTACTTTTTTTTATTAAGATAATGATATATATATTCGGCACGTGACGCCAACGTTCTGTGAAAACGTCTATATATACATATATATATATATATATATATATATATATATATATATATATTTATTTATTTATATCACGGTGATTAAAGAATGGCAGGTCGGTGGTTTCTTCTCTCAATTACACACCCTTATTACGGATGAAAGTATTGCAAAAAACTATTTTTTTTATTTGAAATGTTAGTATAAGATACTAGATGAAAGTTATTTTACTATGAATGTAGGAACGTATTTTCACTAATTTGAACAAGAAAAAGAAACACAAGTGTAAAGTGTGGTGGAATATTAATGTACATCGTTCTCTGGCTTCGTTAATAGACTAAATAACCTTTATCATCTAAACCAAGTTTATAAATAACCATTTAAAACTAAAAACATGCCACGCAGTGACACCAACATTGCCCAACAAATACCAGGATTACCTTGTGAGTACCAATTTATTTTATTGGCAGCTGATCGGTCGCAATTGATAGCATTGTCGCAGCCAATTCGCAAGTTAATTCCTGCTACTAAATCCAATACAGTGTTCACAACAAACGTTTTGAATTTAGAAGGCTCGGCTGAACTTATAATTAGGTTTTTTCTTTTATAATATGTTTTTCGTGTTTTATGTGTCTGTGTTTTCTGCTCAAGATATACACAAGAACATTATGGTTTTTAGCCTATGGGGACATCAAAAGAAAAAGATATCGGTCCCGGGTCCAGGTCTTACCAGAAGATCTACGGTAACAAACTTTTTCGTAAATATTAAATCTCTGAATATGTATACAACTTACTTTAGGTTACTAAAGTTATGGCATTTTCCCTAATTAATATAAAACCAACGTTATACGCAAGATATAATTTACAACCCTTCCATATAAACGACTGTCAGTAAAAACTGTTTAAATAAATTTATGTTATTTTTTCTTTTTTACAAAATTTTTAAAATAGTTGTGAAAGCAGTTTAACCTGGTACTGGTAAATTCTACTTGCTTAGGAAATTAAATAAATCAACCCGCAAGTCGCTTAGGTAACAAGTTTACTGTAACGTTATATATATAAATTAGAGATGTGTTATTTTTATAAAAATCTAAGGAGTAATATTAAAACGTTGTAAAATCTTAACATTTTTGCTATCTGAAACCCAACACGATATTACTCTCAAGATAAGTATGTCGTTGGGTCTTATCTGACTCTATTGCTCTCTGTCTGGTGGTTCAAAGAGAAATGTGCCACAATTTGCCCGGGTTTTCACTTAAAAGTACTGTATCACATTTCACCTGAATTTATTTTTCAAATATTGCTATTAAAAATCGTTAAGACTCCATAGTGTGGTTGTATACATTAACTTAAGATAAACTGTAAAATTGGATTTTTCATCGACCAAAGAGAAAAAGTAGCCACCACATACAAACTAAATCGAGGCATATTGTTAGCTATATTAAGTGTGCTATTATGTAATGTACCGTACAACTACAATCTGCTATAATCGGGTTTCTAAAAAAAATAATGAATTAATGTTTGTAAAACAGCTAATCAGGATCATAATTAATTGTATTCCTAGTGTAATTAAATATGCGCATCCTTTATTCAGACTATTGCTTTCAATAAAGTTCAAGAGGAATTAAGTAATTCGTAGTATTTCACACGTTAAAAGTATCATCCAATTACAATCTACATTAGTTTTAAATCATGTTTTAAAATAATTGGTGTCATACAAATCATTAAAAAACATGAACATCGTATCATAATAATCGAACATCAACAGTATAAACATCATAAACAATAAATAGAAACCATATTAAACTTTTCTGTAGCACAGAAGTTACAGTGCGATATGATTTGTTAAGACATCTAGTACTTTTATTCGAATCTTGCTAAGTCATATCAGATATGCAAACGCTCTGTCACTAACGTTGATGAAGATGAACGCTAACTCTTCATACCTAAACATGCAAATTGAATGTACAGTACCTGCCTTCTCGGGAGATGTGTTTTGCTGACTTTCATGTTCAAATGCTTCACTCTGTACATTTGCAAAACTTTTATCTATGTCCATGGAACTCAGTTACTCTTTTACTCTAAAGCCTACACATATTTTGGGTTCGATCAAACGAAATCCTTATCAGTGACCTAAATCGATATCTTGAGTATTTCTGTGAGTTTTTATCAAAAATTCAAATGAGGACTACAACTAGATAAATAATTATGTATACAGGCATACATTGAGTAATTTTTGTCCGATTTTGATGACATTTGGTTTAAAGGTGTAAAGCGTGATAAACTTGAATGAGTTCGCGAACCAGCACGATCGGACCATGGGAACGGGGCTTTACGGGGGGTTTTATGAGGTAAAAATTGGGTTTTCTCACTTTTGACTCTCAAAACACAAAATTTCCCAATTTTTCTTTAGACCTTTTTAAAGAGCTTAGAAAAACAAATAATTTAGTATATAAAAGTATTTTTGTTCGATTATTAGTAACGGAGAAAATTAAAAAAATTGTAAATTTAAAATTCCCATGTTATTCTTATGGAGAATATTTTCAAATGTTGTAGTTTGCTTGTTTATGAATATATTTTGATCAAACTTGGCAAATTTATTTATTTTGTACTAAGCTATCAATATTTTACTAAAAAACTCGCTTAATTAGTTTCCTTGTAGCAGCAAACCTAGGTACTCGTTTAACCTAACGTTATTTAAATAGATTTGATTGAAAATCAGTCCAGACAAATGGAAATTCGCTTAGTCGGCAGGTTTGCTGCGGCGGGGGTATTTATGTTGAAATTGGTCGTGGCTTGTATTTTTCTGTTTGCTGAGGTTTTAAGATTGCTATGAACCAATTTCATCCTTTAATTGTCTTTCTAGATGACATTTACAGGAGTTTATGTCTGTTTTGTATGGATTTAATTTGAAATATCTGTATCACTTGAGACATACGACTTAAATGATGGAAACCCCCTTTTATTTAGCTTAGCTTCACGTTAAAAAACCATATATTATTTGTTAATACTGGAAATCCAGGATGCGGTGGTGGACAATCTTAATTGTACGGTTGTGCTTGGTTAATTTGGGCTCCGTTAATTTGGGCTTGGTTGAAGGAATCATTGGGAAAAATCTTTACCGGTACCGGGAACTGAAAAATAGCTGCTTTGTTATTTACCATTATAAAACGTAATCCCTTAAACCTTCTTCTAAAAACAAATTGAGCAAAATTATTATTTTACATAGGTAACAGTTAAGTTCATAATATCGACATGAACGTCAAATATAGCTGTTCGCTGATATAATGCCCTGATTTTGTGGTTCGTAATCCACCTTCAGCTGCATGTTGTCTTTACTACAACAAGGGCAAATTCAGGTGACACTACAGCCACCTAAAATCAAACAATAGTTACATATTTATGACTATAGCAATTCCAGTCATATAAAATTTACACTACAGGTAACTATAAAAATTTAAAAAAAATGGTATCACATACTTCCTATCGTTACATTGTGAAAAACCTCTATCATGGGTAAGCGGTGGAAGTATCTAAGGTATTTTAGGGGGAAAATAACGAAAGTTGCAATACCGTTTAAACAGATTTTTTTAGAAATGTATGCGGTACCATTTCGTTTGAAATCAGGACCATAACATACTACATTAAAATTAAAATCGGTCGAGCCTTTTTTAAATAAGATTTATCGGTTATTTTATGGGGTTTTTATGGGAAAATTACATGTCTTTGTGAACTCTTATCATTATGAGGGGGTAGCTTTTGAACTGTAGTTTTTACAGCAAAGGGGGTTGTACCGTTTTGTTAAGAATTTAAAGGAATATAGCATACTGAACTGTAATCAAAACCGTTTAAAACAGTTTTTGTAAAATTTGATTGTTCCTTATTTCATAGGTTTGAATGTAAAAAATCGTCATCAAAAATTGAAGTAAAAAAATTAAACGCCTTGAGATACTATAGAACACCCCTCCCCCCCCCACACACACATACAAATTTCATCAAAATCGTGGTTTAGTAGCTCTGTACATATTCAAACTACAGACAGAAACCACTTAGATTTTTTTTCAGGGGAGCCCATAACGGATATATCTACCCAAAACTTACAATCAAAAATTTTGACAGGAACAATACTTTTTTCATTGAGGGAGAAAGTAAAAGATAGTTTGGTGAGTTTCAAAAGTTAGATCTAATGTCAGATAATATTTTTGAGTTTGAATAATATTTTTTGTGTTTAAAATTATTTGAAACAAAATTTAAATTCAAATAACATGTGGAGTAAGATCTTATACAAAACTGTACAACATTTGATATTTAAGTCTGCTCAATTTTGTTATTTAATACAACTAAATTACTTCTCGATATAAAAGAAATGACTAAAGATGTGATAAACCAGTCACATACTAAACACATACTAGTCACATACTGTAAAGAAGTACAGTATTATTAAACTTACTTTTCCCTTGCCAAATTAATTTAAGTATAAGTTTCATATTAATAGCAGGATTAAAAAATTATTATGAAATTATTTAGGATATGGGACGACTTAAGACTTAAAATATGAATCACAATCTTTATAAATTAGTGACCATGGTTTTTAATCATAATTGTGTTACAATTTTTGTGCCATCTTTGATTTACGTGTGATAAATGTTTCTATATTTTACGAAACCCATCGGTTGGATACTACGATAAAAGTTTGGTCGGAAGATGAAATTTCGAGTTAGAAATTAATATCAGATCAACAATATTAGGATTGCTAAGGTAAGCCCTTACAACACAAATTATACATAAGCAATCCAGAGGCTAAAATGATTTGATAATTATATATAATTAAAAAAAGTAACACTGCAATAATAATTCCTTTTTTTAATTATAAGCTACAATCATAAACAAATTCTAAGATTTTTAATACGACTAAACTTATACTTAATACTTACGCAGTAGCAGCTTGCTTTGTCTTAGAAATTATTAACTAACCTGAAAAAAAATAAATATATCAGACCATAAATGATTAAGTATTTGATTTAATTATATTCCTATATTAGATTACACTTTTACATCTATGATAGTAATAATAATAATAATAATAATAATAATAATAACAATAATAATAATAGGGACGTAACGCAACAACAATAAGCAAAATAGTGGGATGAATCTTGCATCAAGCACAACAATCAATAATCGATAATATGATAAAAATTACTGACAGGATTCAATTAAATTAAAATTAACAATAACATATTTGTAGTGTTTATAGAACAAATACTTTAATGAGAATGTATATAAAAAAGTTGTTTAATGTCTAACAATATCACTATTTGTGTTGTTATATACAACTCTGAGCTAAACAAAATGAATTAACGTATTATGTTAGCTTGGGGAAATAATGTAGAAGCCCACGAAGGTTTAGATTAAAATGAAAGATCCCCACGTGTGACGTTAAATTTGTCTGACAAAAGTGACAAAGAGTTCATATGATACAATTGTAGAAAATGTTTTGTTGATGGAAGCAAATATTCATTGAATCAGTTAAACAACTAACGTGTTATTTCCAGTTTACATTTTTCTATTTATTTGTATACACTTTTGAACTTACCTATGTACCATTTATTAAAATAATGATTTGAATAAATTAAAACTGTGTAGTTCTATACTACTTTTAAGGAATTTACATCAAACTACCATTTAGTACATTTAAGTTGTAGGAGTTTTCGAATGGTGAATATTTTGTGTCCTTTAAAAGCCAACGCGACTCAAGAGTTCCAGTTGTGGATCTATGACGATTGTTAAGAGGATTACGTATAATCCCAACATCTACATGAGGATCTGTGATTGTGGGCTCTTTAGAGATGGGGTTTGCCACGAAAAGTCAGACTTTCTTGCATACAATGGGTATGTTAAAAGTTCTGCAATTCACAACTCCGTTTGGAGACTAAAATTAACAATTTTACATGTTATGTTCTCACATAAAACATCATTGGACTTATCTTGAATAAATTGAGTCTAAAGATTTATACGACTAATATACGTTGTTATAGACAAATTGTGCAGTACTAAGAGGGTATTGAACGAGCAAACCATTTTATAAACTCACCATCTCGTATCATACATTAAAAAACATTAAAACAACTCTTAAAACTAAAGGGCTTGAAGCACTTAAACATTCTATATTAATGAGTGATTAATGGTATTATTATATTACCCATATGACCTACCTTAATAACTAAGTATTTAATTTTAAGAGCGCTTCAAGTTAATTGGCTGTTAAATAATTATAATTATAATCAACGCATACATCGCCATAGCTAATTTTACTCACATAATTGGGTAAACAATGGTTGATCAATGAAGGGAAAAAAGTCCACCTGAGGAAATAAATTCTGTTTGCAATAAACTAATTTATTTTTACATTTAAGAATTTAGTATAGTTAAAGAAAATTGTTTATGATGATTTCCCACCCCCTCAACCTCACCCCTCACACTTGTGGGATTGTTTTTTCTAAAAACAGACTTTTACGTGAACAGATATATCTGGAGTTAGGTATAAGATAATTTAGTAATTATTTTTTTTTATTTAAAGAGTACATGTACATCTACAAACTGTGGATGGGAATTGCCAAACAACAAATTAATATTTCTATAAAAATCTTATTTTCAATTTTTTTTTATTATGAAATATTTTTTGTCTATTCATCACAAACACTTTTTCCCCTGAACTTGGATTATTCCATACTACAGTTTTAGAGTAGAATGTCCTCTTCAAAATAAAAAAAAATATTGTATTATGTATTTCTGAATTTGAGATATGTCTTTTTACGTACCTGGTATGAAAAAAATCAAGCTTTCGATAATCACCCCGGAAGAGAGATGAAACACAATTCTGTTGAAGGGAATTCCACCAAAATAAAAATAAAATGTCTACGTATGAATATTAAAATTTGTTTATTGTTATTATTTAAAAGTGCACCTAATAACAAAACGTTTAATCCGAAATTTTACCAATGTGGCCAACACCCCAAAAAAACAAAGCATGCTGTATGATATGCTTGATCGCACATACAAAGCCCGTACAAGATTAGAAGGAATTTTCCCAGTGTGTGACATTAAATTAAAGTTTCACTTAGTTAAATGATAAAGAGCTCATTTCATCCCCAAGGGTATCGTTCTGCCTGGAAAAGCTTACACAAGAAAATATTGTTTTACTTCCATACAGGAAGAGTGTAACAGATAGTTTGGAGAACATCCGCAGCAAAAATAATCAAGGAAATCTTCAATAACCGTATGTAGTGTTCCTTATTTGAATCTGAATATATGTATGACTTATATTCACTAATAGTTAGTAAAGTTAGTCAAGTTAAAGGTGGGAAACGTTACTTTTAAAACGAGGACTCGGAAAAATTGTGGCGTATTTCCTCCATAGACCACCAAACAGAGAGCGATAGAATGTAATAACACCAAACGACATGGGCTACCTATAAAGGGAATAATATCGCGTAGTATTTCAAAAAGGAAAATGTTAAAATTCCACTCTTAACAGAAAATAATATAAGTATTTAAAATAGGATTACAGTTTTGCTAATATGTAAAATTATTTATCTACATTCAATGCTTTCACAACAAACTTTTAAATTTTATACAACTGAATATCATTTTCAGGCAAATATGTACCATTTTAGGCTTTTATAAACTTGATAGAAATAATTTTGACAAATCCCTTACCTCAGTAGCACAAACATCGAAATGTATGTATGAGTGCAGTGCATGGCATAAAACTTTTTATTAGTATAATTTAATCCTATTAAATAATTGGTATTTTTGAACACATGTCTTTATTTTATACTTTGCCTGACACATATGTGGGCATTCTATAGAATGCCTAGTTATTAAACACAATGCCTAGTCGTGTAAACAATCCTATCGTTGTTACAGTATTCTATTTCACACTTTGCCTAATAATTTCAGGCATTGTATAGAACGCATAGTCATTCTATAATGTCTGCATTATATACTTTGCCTGTAACATATACACTGCTACCTCAGACAATTGTTAACAAAGATAAGCAACATGTTTAATTGACGATTATATTTACTTAAGTTAGACGTGTTGAGTATAAAAGCATGATAGTTAGTTCAGCTTTCAAACGTCGGATTTAATCGTTGTGTTTAGCTTCACCATTGTTACAGTCTTAATTTTTATTAAATTAGGTTTACAACATTTACTTATATGTTGTTCTGAAAACATTTTTTATGAATTAGGTAGTAAATATAATAATACTATCGCATAAAACTATCCATCTTTCTTTTCATCACTTAAAGAATTTCTTAATAATAATTAACTTCCAGGTACGGAAATCTGACAAAACCTAACGCTCAGGAACTGACATAGTAGACGTTGAATTATATTTCTATTTCTGTCTGGTCCAATGGGAACAGACGGTCACAAATTTGACTCTGGCATCGTAAAAAGTCGATCTCTTCAGCCCGGCCTCATAAACACGACGCTCTATGTATGTGCTTAGTTAAAGCTGCGACCTCCTATAGGCCTACCGAATACCCGATTCAGAATTTGATGCCGCTTTCATTTAAATATATGTGTTTGAAACCTTCCCATATGTTTGCAAAAAGTACCTGGTGCTATAAAGTAAGAGGTTATTACAGAAGTAGGTTGCTATAGGTTGTCCGAAGTGTAAACACTTTCAATTTTATGATTTTGATTGGAATAACAAACATACAATGCTTGGTTAAGTTCTTATATTGACAACTATAACACTAAGCCAATTCTACAATGAATGCTTTCTTCGATTATGTTAAACAAAAACGACGCGCGAAAATGTGTTGAGGATTTGGGTTGAGGTTTAAATTTATTAAAATCGAATAGAAGTCAAGCAATTTAAGTTTGCAACTCCAAACAAGATTTAAACTAGTGTTTTTTTTTATTTGTATTTAATAGTTATTTGTGTAACTAGTTAGTAAAGAGACTTTGCGCTCGTGTTAAACATTATATTTTTCCTACAGGTACTATAAGCATAAATGATGGTTAACTGTAGGTATATATGGGTTAAATTTTACCATGCATTTTCACAAATTAACAAATTAAAACCTAAATAAAATTGTATGACAAACATATAAAAACAAAATGAAATTTCAGAAACACAATGAATCAAAATCTGATTATTGTTGTTGATTTGTAATTTTTATTTTAACACACAACGACATATTTACAGGTTAAGTTAAGTCGTTGTACCAATAGTCAAATGGAATTAAACATAAACACTGCACCAACTAATCCAGTCAGCAGCACTGCAACTCTTTTTCTAGCATACCCGTATTATGTGCCTAATACAAGCCCAATATTTAATAATGTTTGCTTTAAACACTGGAGCGCGGAAGAATAAAATGAGTGCGACAAAGACAAATGAGTGCGGTAAAGTAAGCAAATGCGTGAATCAGCTACTTTGCGTGCTACAATCACTGCAACAGAATCTGCTTTGTGAAGTAGCTGTAGGAAATAGTGTTTTGTGTAACTAGTGGGCGAAGTGGCACTTAGCAAAGGCAGTTTGTGCTCGCGTTACACATTATATTTTTCCTACAGTTACTATAAAGCATAAAAATTATTAGTCTTTCATACACTGTACAACACGCGTTTAGGTTAGGTTAAATCAAAACATTGAACAAAATGGGAAACACTGCACCAGCTGATCGTAGTCGTTTAAGTGTTGCCAAATTTTTCTCAAGCATACAAGTATTACGTGCCTAATAAAAGCACGCGTTTTGTGCTGTTTAGTTGGAATACTGGTGTGTAGAAAAAGTAAAAAGTGTGCGGCAAAAGTAAGTAGATGCAGCAATTAGCAACTTTCTGTGCTATAATCAATGCCACTTTGTCTGTATGTGACTGTAGGAAAAGTATTATTTTTAATCCAATGATTAATCATGGAACGCAGGTAACCAGTTATCATGGAATGATATATCACTATTACCTTGTTACTTAACTGCAGAGATTAGTTCGAACACAACCAACGGCATGTATTATTGATTAATTAACACAACAGACTAAATAAATAAAATTGTAAATTACTGTCTAAATATTAGGCGTACGTCAACGCTTCAATTAACTAAATAATTTTTTTCTGCTCGGCAAAATGGCTTGGAGAGAAATTCCATATTTTGTCAAAATAGTAAAACCAGGTTTTACCACATCCCCCCACCATTTTACCACGTACTCATGGTTCGATCATGCTGGTTTGTGAACTCGTTCACTCGTTTGAATAAACGTAGGTTTACACGTTTGTACCAAATTTCATTAAAAACTGATCATTTTGGCCTCTGGGGACATTACAAATGTCAGTTGGTCCCGGGTCTAGGTCTTGCCATGAGACCTACGGTAATAGCTTATTCCCTATATGGGAAATTAGCTACAACACGAAATATTTGTGAACTATTGTTCTGCTTTTCGGTGAATGGATTTCGTTTTGCACAATAACCCGACTCAAATAAGATTTAGAAGCACAGTGTAACCCAAACAGATGGGAGAGTTTTCTTTATCTTAATTACAAAGAGACCGCAAAGCAAATTGGAACGTCCATCTGGAATCGCTGTTGTGTTTATCCCGTCTGAGGCTAACATTTTCAAAGTTAAAACAAAGCTAAATCACTCAAGACAAATTTGTACTTTACTAAAAGCAATTAGTTTAACATACTTTGACAGAAAGGATTTGGATGGATATAATTATTTCACGATAACACTTTCAGGCACATTCAGAGGACATGGAATTTTCGAGCCTGAATGCTTAAACATTTAAAATATTATGGATAATGCATTTTACTATGATTGTTATTGCCGTGAAAATATGGCAATGCATTTATGAGCACTATCAAACAAAACAACCCTTCAACTTAATTATGACATGAAAGGCGTTTTATAAGATGTATAGTGGTTCGAGAAATCTACAGTATCATTAACAAGTAAATAGTTTACAAATTGTCTACGATAAACAAATTATAACTCACTCGTTACACATGTTTCCACAATATTTTCAAATGTAACAGCAATTTTACTTTTAGATAGTATTGCAATCGAATAATATGATATAAAAGGAGAAAGCAGCTTATTAAATAGTGAGAAAAAGTTGCTACCTCCGCTAAGGTCGTAAAAATCACATGAGAACCTTTTAATATTGTACGTTTCTGTTAAACGTTAAGAGAATATAAACGGAAATATTAATGCAAAATGAGAGTAAACGCCAAGAAAAATCGTTTTAAGACTACAAACCACCTTGCGTTATATTCCCACCTGAATAACTTGACAGGTAAATAACACAAACCTCGCAACATCTAGATTAACAAACATGAGATATAAATATCTTGGAAGCATTTGCATCATAAGAATATATAAAACCTCCCTCCAAATATGAGATTCATTCAATTTGCATAGCAAAGAGGGGTAAGGAGCGTGACACCCTGCATCTTCATTGGAACCAGGAATTGTTGCATTTCATGCATTTGTTTAGAAACTGATGACAATACATGTGCTTTTAAACTCAGTTATTGCAGTCTGATTGACTATTGTGCAAACTTGAATTTAATGGGTTAACGTTTCTGAACAATACCCTAAAGTGTCTTCCCGGAATAATTTGAACTTCCCATACCATGCTTTAATTTATTGGCAAATCAAATAATATATCAATCCGCAGTTTAATCAAAATACCTAGGCTACGATATCCGAATGAATGATCATCATCTTGTTTTATTTATCTGACTAGTTATATTGCCAACTTGATTACATGACATTAATAATTAATTATTTTTTAATGACGAAACGAACATGCATGTATAAAAATAATAGACTTGATGTTACAATAATGTAGAGCTTAACAAAAGTAATAATTAAGTACTATAATTAGTAATTAGTATTACTATTAATTATTATTACTACTATTAATTATTTTATTGCTAATACATTATATTATATTTCAGTTAGGGCCTAGTATGTAGTTGTAGTAGTAGTAGTATGTATTGAAGCGTTGTATGCCTAACGGTTACCGAGAAAATGTGTAAAGTAAAAATTACCATGTTATTTCTTATAGAGAATAAATAAAAAAGGTTTTCCCCATTTTTTACCCTCAAAACATAAAATTTAGCAATTTCACTTTAAACCACTTTAAAGGGCTAAAAAACAAGTATTTTGCATATTGTAGTATTTTTTAACGGTTATTGGAACGGAGAAAATTAAAAAAACAATTGTAAATTTAAAATTTTCATATATTTCTTATGGAGTATAGGTAAACTTTTGTAGTTTGCTTGTGTGGACATATTTTGATCAGTTTTGGCAAATTTGTTTGATCATAAAAAGCTATCAACATTTCAATAAATAAAAGTCCTTAAGTACACATAACAAATATATTTTGCCGCTTCACCTGCATAGCTGAAATCATAACTCATCGAATTAATCATTTTCTAAAAATACTGACGCTAAAAAAAATACATGAATTAAGAGTACAAACGTCTCCGAGTTTTGCCTCGTACATCGTAAAAGAGGAACCATCGAAAATAACCTTGTGACAATAAAACTGCGCATTTGACCACGCTAGGTCACTTGTACATTACCAACCCACTGCAAATGATCAACACATGTACTTTAACACGTAAAAGAGTGATCAGTTTTTTTAGTAAACAAAGAATAGAGTTCCTTCCTAATCAGTCTGATTGCATTTCTCTTTTCTAAACTAGCGTTAATAACAATTTAAATATTGATATGCATAAAGAATATTTAGTGATCAAACTCATATACACAATTAGGTTAAAAAAGGGGGAGGCTTTACACCGATTTATTCTTTCCACAAAATGTCAATTGAATAAATGTGTAATAATAGCTATCTACTTTAAAGCTAAGCTACAGTTATACCATCGAATTATGCTATACAGCGACATTACAATAAAATAAATGGAAAACGTCTAGCGTTCAACTCCATATTCAGATACTTTTTTCATATATATTACTTTTTTCTCAGTTGAGTATTGAACTAAATTTGATAATCTATTGATTAGGTTAGCTTATAAGCATAACATATATCTGTTACAGCCATTCAACTATTTCTGGCAATTAGTTTAAATCAAGAATTAGTTCTAGTTATTAAAAATAAATTCCCTATAAATCTGTGAAGTTTTTCGTTTGCAGCAAAGTTTTAAAGCCAAATTACTTAAACTAAAAACTATATGCATTACTCCTTCATTTTAAACTGCAAAAAATTTCTACACAGCCACATCACTCGAGTTATTAAAATTACATATTTAAATTCCACAGGGAAGCTGAGCAAGGGTGATATGAGTTTGGCTTTTTGTCGTTCATTCTGACACCTGACATATCTTTCTGGGATCTTAAGCCTTTGCGTTAGAAAATTAAAAAACATTATTTTATTTGTTAAAGTTGTGTTGTTCAATACACTTAAATGTTGTTAATACCTTAAATTCCTATTATCAAATTCAATAGTTGTAAACGTATTTTATACACTTAGATAAAACATCGTATTTGTATCACTTCTTTTGTATTGTGTATCGGGCAGTTATGTATTATTTACAATACATAATATTTATTGGGGGTGATTAACCTGATAAGCTGCAAGTGAATCTATCTGCATAAGTAGATGAAACAGAAAAGACACACATTACACACAAGTGGATAACTTTAATTAATTAATTCATGCCACATAGGTTCTAAAAAGGTGTTAAGCATTTTCTACTATCATGTATTTCACAATTAGTTATGTACCATGGAATATTATTTGTGATATTTAAGTTGAACAAATTGTACATAAATGGCCAACTGCCACTCTTAAATATAAATTGTGAATGTTTTACTGTCTTTCTAGCCTCCTAGCCGATACAAAAGATAGAATTTGACAACATTCATGAAATACAGACAAACCTTAATGCAACTTTATTACAACTAAAATGACTACCAAATAACTATATAGAGGAGATTCGTAGGGAGAACATAAACTTCAATAGGACCATCGGGAAGAACATAACTAAAGCGAGGGGAGTTGTATCTGTCAGGGAGGGGGATGGAAAGAGGGGTAAGTTTCACACACCATTCTAAACTTTGCCAATATCGACCACCTCAAACTGCTGGTGATCCTTCTGATTGGAAAACGTGTCAAATTGTATAAATGAAAGAAAAGAAGCTTCAACGACGTTACGATTTTAACTTCACATTGCAATACTTGTCTTTTGTCTACGTTGTTGCAGGCGTGCTTTGCTTTACTCTTTCCCTACAAGACATTTTGGGAGATTTTGCTATTAAGCTCACCATTGTTATGGTTTTGCTTATATAAAGTTTATATAAAGGCTTCTTTAACTACAGTAATACAAAAAATGTATTCACTATCAACCATTGTATAGCACTAGTCCTAAGTAAGTCTTGATCAAAAGTTTGTACCAATGTCAAAATGGAACCGTCCGTTGAAATTTAAAATTTAAAAAAATTAAAAAAGTCGTTATGCTGCAGCAAAAACGGCTGTTATATGTTTAGCAGGGCTAAATAAGTACTTACTTCCTAGGGTGAAAGAATCAGGTGGAGTGAAGGACGTCAGCTGTGTATTTTCTGACTTAAGAGTTCTTCCGCTGATTTCGAAGAAGCAAATAGTACTGATTGATAAAAGTAGCCAGTTGTTGAATGTTAAATAATAAAATTAAACTCATAATACACAATAGCATACTCAATCCATTCTAATATACAAAATTGGAAACATAAACAATAAATTAATGAACACATGTTTATAATCATAACATAACTATACGTCAACTCTCCCCCCTTGTAAGGGAAGTATTTGGTCTGAGTGACGAGTCCAGGTGAGTCCATTAACTTGAAACATAACATTTCCTGCTTAAATGATTCACTATCTTGTCGGAGTATAGAGCTTCTTTTTACTTAATAACGATAACAGCCGGTCGTATTCAGTAGCAAAACGTATACATTTGGAAGCCTTTGGACATCCTCCTGTATAATTATAGGAAGAGAGTGTACGAAATGATGGTTTTGTGATTTTTTTTCTTAAATAGGGGCGCATTTCAATTGAAAAATACTGTTTATCACAAGGGCCAGAAGTGTATTTTTGGCCCACGTTTATTCTTCTACCTCTGCTTTGTCTCGATCGTTTAACTTGAGCTTGTGCCGCAAAGAGTATCTTAAAGCTCTAGTGATATTAGAACACACTTGTCTACACTATTTCGTCATACTACCAAAAAATATTTATTCTATGATACTACGGCGAAACAGCTGTTTGAAATGCATGCATGCCGGGCGAAAGTAGCTCTTTTTCTCCCTAAAGCGAAAAAAATCAGCTGGAGTCGAGGATTAGAGTTAGACATGTTTCAATAATTTTGAAAAATTGTAGCTACGCTGATTTTTCCAAATAAAATAGTCCCACGTTATTACGTGGGTATTAGGATATTAGGGATGGTACTTATATTTAAATACCATCGTATCGCTATTAAGATGGATTTGTAACATTGAACCCTTGAGAAAATAGCATTGCGACTTTTGGACGATTTTAAATAGGAAATATATTAGTAGTTTTAATTGATTATTGTGATGGCGGAGTAATACATGTTTCATCTCAATGACAGTAACAGCTATTCGCATATGATAAGATGGAAACCAATTTGGGAGTTCAAGTTAATTTGTAAAGATGTTATATTATAGAAAATTTACATTTTCCAAATAGTTGGGTAAAACAACTTTTCGGTAGAACGAGAAATATAAATGTCATTTACGGCTCTTCGTAATTTTCCTTACTCTAGAGCTCGGGCACAATATATTCACTTTAGGCCTTAGTGATAATATATTTACTTAATTTATTTAAACACGATTCATGCAAATTGTATGTTGTTTCACTTTATTATTTGGCGAATATCTAATAAAGTTTTTATCGAGGTATCGAATGAATTGTTAACTAAGTATGCGTAAAGCCTGATGTAGATTCATAATCATTAAATTTTATCCAAGGGGTTGTAATGATAAGGATTTGAATATGTTAATACCACATAGTAGCCTTATTCGTGTTGGCAATTTCATTACGTCACCGAATCAGTGACTATATTTACCTAGTGTGTGTGAAATATAGGCGTATATTGAGGTAAATGATATACATTATTTTAAGAATAGTGTTGTATTTTAAGTGCAAATAATACGGGTTTTTTTGCGTTATTATGTATTGGATGTTTTGAACCTGCTTGCAAAATAAAAAGACTTTAAAATAATGTTGAAGTTGATCCTCTATTTTTGTTTGTGCTTTTTTGTCTGTTTTTTCTATCCTGGATTTATGAACACGATATACGTATTCGTAAACATTTTCACAAGGATCAGGCATAGAATACTCTCAACGATAACGAGATTGTTATAACAGTTAATGTCTAACTATTCTATTCTGTGTAGATAGGGTTCGTTCCAAGTAACTTCCCCTAGTTCCCTCAACAGTCTCCTCATTATCTTCGATCCAATTAAACGTTTTACTGTTCCATTGCCAAAGGTCTTGTATTTGGGACTGCAGGTACTATGCTTGTGGCACTGTAGATTCCACACAAAAAATAATTGTCAATTGGTCCATGGCAATTTCAGTATTGCTATATCCCTTAGGTCTACTTTTTCTTTTTCCATTTTTTTTTACAAAATTAAGTGTTTTACATGTTTTAACGTGTTCAAATTTTTTTAGCGCTCAACTGTTTTGTGAAATGAGACTTAAGTTATTATTTAATTACTAAAAATATTAGTTGATTTAATTTTTAAAAGTGTCCTACCGAGATTATTTTGGGTTATTATATTAATTCCACAATTCATACCAAATTACAGATTTAAACCTAAAGCATGTATATTTTAGTGTTCATATTATATTACAAAGACATTATAGAATGCGGAAGCGGAACCACAAGAAACGCAATATCTAAGTCTGCTCAGTGTTATTATTTGAGAAAAGTAAATGACACTGGATATTGAAGAAAGGGCTGACGATATTAGGGAAGATATTAGAAAGCGTCCCATTTCCTCTGCCTAATGTAAGCAAGTTTTATATCTAATACAATTATTGGAATAACGGTATTTGCAAGTTATGATAACGAACAGCTGTTTTGTGATAATATTTGGCAATTCGTGAAAATTACACGTTACAGGTCGCTGAAGTTTGTGGAAATACAGTATTACGATTTAGCCAAAACAAATAAGCACGACAACAACAAAATAAATTGATCGTAAGTGTATAAATATCCAATATGTTGAGTGCACATTGCAACCGTAAGCATTTCTAGTTCATAGTATCAGTACGTGTTTAGTTTAATTTTTGTAATTAGTAGTTTTATCATTTATAAGGGACCCGAAAGCATTTTTATGATATTTTAAATTAAGGCTATTTTCTAGGTAACCTTCGATAATATGTGTTTATAAATACCAATATACACAATTTAATATTAGGCCTAACACATAAACTTTTTAAACGAATGAATTTTTGAATTTCCATCAATGGTTTCTGATAATGTGAGCCCGAAGCACGTCACTGTATGTTGAAAGGAAGTAGCATGTTCTAATAGACATTTAAGTAATGTTTATATCTAAGATAATGTTCTAATGTATTTTAAGTTAACTTTCCTTTAAAAGACATACAGAACTATGTCAACAATTAAATTATACCTTATATTGGAGATATTGTCAATGAATCATGAAATGTATACCAAAATTTAAATGTTCAAAAAGGCCAATATATAATACATTGTTTTGAAATGTATAACAAAATTTAAATGTTCAAAAAGGCCAATATATAATAAATTGTTTTATTCACAAGCGCTTTTAAAAACTAAGTTTCCATTGTCAGTCTGTGTTTAAACTGGTACGAAAAAATAAATTTTACAATAACAAATTAATTTAAAGTAAAGTTAAAACAGGTTACGTAAAACTCATTAAAATTCCCCCGCCACAGCAAACCTGCAGACTAAGCGAATTTCCATTTGCCTGATTAAATTTACACTAAAATATCTTTTTAAAAATGTCACATTTATTCCCTTCTCCGTAGCTATTAGGTGCATAACGACGCTTCAATATACTTAATTATTTTCTTTAGCTCTACAAAATGGTTTGGAAAGAAAATACAAAATATATGTTTTTAGGTTCAAAAATGGGATAACCCAATGTTTACCCCATACAACCCCCATAAACAACCGTTCTCATAGTCCGATTATGCTGGTTCGCGAACTCGTTCGAATGTAGGTTTACACATATACCAAATTTCATCAAAATCGGATCATTTTGCTCGATTTATCGTGCGAACGGACAAATATATACATATATGATATAGAACGGATGGTGTATTTGGTCTCTAGGAACCTCAAAACTAAAAAGTAAATCGGTCCCGGGTCCAGGTACTCATGAGTACTGCGGCAATAGCGTGTTCCCTACATGGGAAATTCGCTAATAATTAATGTATTATGATATCTTGGAGAAATAAAGTATAAACCCACGAAGCCTTAGATTAAAATGGAAGGTCCCCCCCCCCATGTGACAGAAAATTTATCTGACAAAGAAACTTGACGTTAAAAATATTTGACGTTTAAAAATAGTCTGATGCATTATTTATATCAGCGGTTATAATGCCTGAATAATTTGAGACAGTATAAAAGCCCATACTGTTAAGGTTGAGTTTGTTTAAAATATGACAATGTAACTTTTATTAAAAATATAATTTCCAACGACATGAATGACTACGATGTTATATGCAACTTCGACCCGTCCTCTTTTTTTTATGATAACCACATAATGAATTTTAAAAGAGGGGAGGAGAGAGAGTTACTGGGTCCTAAGAGTTTTCGAATGGTGAATATTTTGTGTCCTTTAAAAGCCAACGCGACTCAAGAGTTCCAGTTGTGGATCTACGACGATTGTTAAGAGGATTACGTATAATCCCAACATCTACATGAGGATCTGTGATTGTGGGCTCTTTAGAGATGGGGTTTGCCACGAAAAGTCAGACTTTCTTGCATACAATGGTTATGATAACAACCCTACATCTCACAACTTTTATTAACATTGACAGCTTAAATGCACTTAAAAAAAATTTTAAACTATCTTGAATCGCTAAAAATTGTACTACATTAAAATGTTTAAGGACCCGAACGCAAAAATAGCGTCGCCTCTACAGCACAACGAATGAGGCTATAACCTTTTATATTGCTAAGATTACTTCGAACCTGAAAAAAACATTGCATAGAAACATCATCATATAAAACAAAAATAATATGAACGTTTCCTTAAGACAAGTATTAGAATAAGTCAATTGTATATCCGTGCGATAACTATTTTTGACCGTACCTCAATCGGCCTACAATTATTATCAATAAAATTACAGTGGTCTACTCAAAATCATTTTGACTGTTTCGTCTCTTGATTACAAATTGACTGAGGCTGAAAGTTTAACTGAAGATAAGCGGCTGTTAGTTTAAAACTCAAATTTGAAACCATCAAAAACAATTTGGTCAACACCACTCGAATCATTTAAATAATCATTATAATAAATCAAAGGGTAGGGGCATGAGGCAAATCCCTAAAGTAAATTATCCTTTTAATTATCATTAATCACTGCTGTAGGAAATGAGGTTTTTAAATGACACTCTTATTTTAAAAATAGTTAGGTAGGACGTGTTTTTTTTTAGATTTTGGCATTATTAGATATTTAATAGAAAAACACATTTCATATAATATTACTTATAGTATTTAATTATACATTTTGTTTGATCCTTTTTCCTTTTTTTTGCCCGGCGGCGGGACTTTAAGAGGTTTAAGATTGTAAGAATAAAAAACATCGTGTATTTTTGCTATATTATAATTATTAAAACATCTTTTCTTTGAACACTACTTATATCACCTCAAAACGTTTGAAAACATTTCAAATCAAAGTGACTTACTCGATAACAACTCCTGACCTACAAAGTTTCGCTTTGCATGCTTTAGCTATTTTCATTTGTTAAATGTGTGTTACGCATGGAAAACTAAGGTATTGTAAAATATTAGGATACAATAGATTAAGTAGATATTGTAAGATAAATTTAAAATAAAGCTAACATCATGATCACAATATTTATTAATATCATTAACTGAAACATAACGAGAACTTAAAAATTAAGAAATATCTTTGCAGTAAATCGTTTTGAAATCCTTTATAAAAGCATTATTATACTACTTATTGGGTACGAAATTAGAAAATATCCCACATTGCACTTCTAAATCAAACGTTATAAATTAAATTTGTTATGCAACAACTTTAATTAAGAGCGACGAAAGTCCTGAGATAATATTACTCATATAATTGCGTCAACAATGTCTGATCGATGTTTGGTGCATATTTCTATGTCAAAACACTTTAAATTAACTAAGTCTACCTTAATTAAACGCGTGTTTAAGATAACTTTATGCCGTAAAATGTTTTACGCCACACTATACATTATTTTGACGAATTTCCCACGCAAGGATTTAGTCCAGAAAACAGCTGTTTGCCACCAGCTTATTCAAATGGGGTTTCATTGCGTACTACTGTTCTGCAATGAGTTTTACCGGACACCAATCAGCTGATTATACTGTATTTAGGTGGCAATGAGTGGTTATAAACAAAGTCATAACCTCTAACTCTCTTCGAGGTTATGACTAGTGATTTTTAGTCCTTTAGCTGGTGGAAATATATAAGGATTTGTACAGATTTAGTAGTATGGCGTAAACTATCGTACGTAACTCGTCCAAAATGTGTGTACCGGACTCGTATGGTAATCCCGTACTCGACTTCGTCTCGCACGGGAACGACCACACTCGTCCGGTAAACAATTTTCAGGACTAGTAACGTTATATACTATTAAACTAGAATTACTGCTCGCATTTAATATGTCAGTAATAAATAGTACGATTAACGACTTAATTCGGATTTTAGGGATGAGGACAGTAATTAAACGTTTCAATTGAGTGTATTTCATAGTTGTACTCTTTATTAAACACCATTGGAAACTAAAATATTTTTATTTTATTTAGGGAAAATGCATTTTAAAAAGTTATAACTCTTTAATAATAAAATAACTTGCTGTAACTATTAAATTCACGGATTGTGTATGAGTATTACCAGTGTGCGCAGTGTGACTTTCAAACCATTGTAACATGTAGTAAGTTGAACCTCGTTTGTACGAACCTCGATAAAAAGAATTCCTCGATAAGACGAATTTTTTTTAATCCCCTTGACACTTTTATATAGGTCAATGCTAAAAACACCTCTATACAACGTAGTAATTAAGTTAAAAACCTCCATAATACGAATTTGTTTGTGACATGGGCTAGGACTGATTAACCTCTATACAACGAACATTCTTAGCACAAAACCTCTACAAGACGAACGTGACCTCTATAAGACGAATTTATCATAATCTTAACCTCCATAGTACGTTTTTTCAAAACAAACAGAAGCTTGTCTCGACATGAAACCCCCACCCATCCCTCCTCCTTCCTCAGTCATTGTTTGGAAAAACCTTGGAGCGAGGAGAAACCTCTTTAAGAAGAATAACAGCAGCATTAAACCTCGATAAAACGACCCTCTTTATTAAGAATACCTCTATAATACGAATTTTTCCCGTACCCCTTGAAATTCGTCTTATAGTATATATGTACAATAGATACACTCTTGTAAAAGGTTTTGTATGCACGTAAATAAGTCAAGTTGTGTTGAAAAATATGTGTCAGTGTACTTTATTCGAATTGTTGATGGTTAAAAGTACAGTTGAAAAAGGTGCAAACTGTAAACAATAAATAAACTACTATACAAAACCACAAATGCTGATTTGTCAGAATCTAAATCGGACAGACAAACCCCACAAGGCCACAAAAGATTAGAAGGAATTTTCCCCGTGTGTCACATCAAATTAAAGTTTTATTAAGTAAAGTGATAAAGAGGTCATTTTATTGCATTAGGACAAGTAACTTGTTGTTCAAAGGTTTATTGCGGACATTTTCCATCACGAATGTAAAAAACAATACATAACGTTTTGGGATCTGGAATCTGATCCCGTCCTCAGGTGAAAAAAACTTAACTAACACAGTACAACTAACAATACACAAACGCTCAACCTAAGTTGGAATACATTACAGAGGGTATAGTGTTTTGTGATTTGTTATTATTTGCATGTTGTATCATGACTTGACTGCTATACAGTGCATATTTTTTGACTGCTACCCTCTGTAGTGTATCCCAACTTAGGTTGAGCGTTTGTGTATTGTTAGTTGTAATGTGTTAGTTAAGTTTTTTTTCACCTGAGGACGGGATCAGATCCCAGATCCCGAAACGTTGTGTATTGTTTTTTACATTCGTGATGGAAAATGTCCGCAATAAACCTTTGAACAACATTAACTCACCATCACCAACAATGAACTTCAAACACGGAATGAGTAATTTGTTTGAAAACCCTTATTAAACAAAATATTACCTTCATACCACCAAAATCCTTAATTTAGTGAGATTAGGAAAATAACACGATAGATATGCAGGGTTTCTACTATGTACCAATAAATCTACATACATTCATGGCGATCTTTAAATCTATTATTTAACGTTTGATGCGATAATGTTTGATGTTGTATAATGCTTTTTGTATTATAATATTAGAACATAGAATTTTATTAACTAGGTAGATCCTTAAATAATACTTTACTGTGCCAAAAGTCTTTTTCACATTGAATCTAAAGCAAAAACAGCTTATTTTACATATTGGAAACTGTTCCTCAAACATTTTACAGTATCGAATTAGGCAAAGTTGTAAACGTAGTTTGAAAGTACTATTGTATTCCACGATGGTACTTGAAAAACACGTATTTGTATTCCAGTGGATATTTTTAATGTATTTCTGTATTATATTACTTATTATTGTGTTGTTTTGTTTTATTTTTATTTTATTTACTGCATACACGGCAAACGCCATTTTACAAGAGAGTTGAGTTGAGATTTATAAAAATTTGTTGTGACTTAAAGTGAAATAGTTAAGTGCGATCAATAATTAAATATTATAACGTGTATGAAATACTAATAAATAATATGAAATATAATAATATGAAATATAATAAAATGAAATATAATAATATGATATACGATAACAACACAGTTTTGATGAATAAATATACATGATTTATATATTTAGTTATTTGGGTTTTTTGTTAATACATCCTGAGTATCCTGAGTTTTTTTGTAAATCATCTTTTTATATTGAAACCTGTTCCAAATAAAGAGTATTTGCATTTAATTATAAAGTAATTTCGCTTGTACTGCAACGATGTTGTTTATTATCCTTCGTATATTTGATGTTAATTGAAATTTTTAAAACCAAAACAATGGTGAGTACAGAATAGGAGAATCATGCTTTTGGATGGAGATTTTGAGTAAGAGATAAAAAGAGCAAGAGTTTTGTGGAGTCAGTCATCGCTGGTTCTTTTGAATTATTAAGGCGTTTGTTTATTTACACACAGAATTGTTGGGCATGTTATTTACAGATTCATTGCATGGTGTATTTTAAATTAAAAGGTTAGATTATCATTATTTTGAGTACACGGTAGGTTTGGTAACGTAAACTGTTTAACTGTTATAATGCGTTAGTTTTTAATTAATATTACTCTGTTACTGAGAGAGGCAGATCGAAGAACCAAGATTTCCAGAAGATTTTCTTAAGAAACCAGTAGCAAAATGTTATGAATACAACAAATAATTCTGCTGCCTATTCATAGAATTTTCTGAGGCGTATGACTCCATAAATAAAAAAAAACTGTTAATTAACATGGAGCTGTTGAGGATACCAAAAAAGTCAATTATCAATTTAGCCAAATTGGTAAATGGGGAGGTATCGGAAGACTTTGAGGAAAACGCTGGGAAGACGGATTACCAATTTAGCTGTGAAAATAGCTCTTAAAGAAGTCAGAAGGGCAGAGGTAGGGATTAAGATAGAACATAAACTTTAAACATTCTAGCATTTGCAGATAACATAGTATTACATAACATTGAAAAACTTAAAAATATAACAAAAATTCTTATCAACCATACAAAAAAAATTGGATTGAACATAAATGAGAATAGAATCAAGTTTATGACATGCGGCAGAGAGCAAAAATGATCAACTAGGGGACCAGAACAAAAACAATATTGAGATTAAAGAATTAAAATTTCAAAAAGTTACTAATTTCCAATACTTGGAAGTCATCCTCACAAGTGATAATAATGAAGACATAGAAATACAAAATAAATTAAACATATTACAAAAAGGTTTTTCAGCTTGCCACAAATAATTGAGCTCAAAAATACTATCCCACATCACCAAACTCAGAATATACATATGTATATAAGACCATAATCAGACCAGTTCTCCTGTATGGATCAGAAAATTGGATTTTAAGTAAAAAAACAAAAACCAAAAAGAAAGTTATAGTATTTGAAAACCAAATATTGAGAAAAGTGTACGTGCCGACCTTTGAAGATGGACAATGGAGATTAAAGCTTAATTGGGAACTGAGAGAATTATTTAAAGATCCGGATATTGTCGCTAAGGTACGAAGTAGAAGGAAGAGATGGGCCGGACATTTCATAAAAAACAACTCTTTACCAAAGAAGGTTCTGGAGAACAACCCAAAAGGGAGAAGACCCCTTGGTTGACCGAAACTGGGATGGTGGGACCAAGTAGAAAATGACATAAGAAAACTGGGAAGAAGGAAGGAGGACGTAAGATGCAGAGATGTATGGAGGCAGTGTTGGGGAGGCCAAGTAACAGGGTACCAGTAGCCACAGCAGTAATTAAGAATTACTCTGTTACTCGTTAATATGGAAGCTTATAGGATAAAGCTGTCTATAAGTTTACAATTACAGTTCAAATTATATTTAACTGATTAACAGTAGTTTTTAAACCAAGTCCCAAAAACGGCATATTGTTGACCAAGCAGTTCTTAATGCTAGTTCATTTAAACGAAGTTGTAAGCAATGCGGAAAGACCTAGACACGGGACCGATTTATTTTCTTTTTTATTAAATTTGGCAAGAATTTGTGAAACTGGATAAACCTGAACGCTCACAATTTTTTTTAGTTTATTAATATTTTGTATTTACGATGTTACAAAATTGTTCGACTGGGACTGGTGGCGTCGTCCTGTAGCTACTAGGACGTCACGAATTGTGGATATTTATAGGCATGCACTGTGGATGCGATACTCCCCAGTGTGGATTAACGTCCGCACGGGTGAGTACTACGAATATCCGCAGTACTATCCTAATAATTAGACAAATTCGTAATTACCAAGGCAAAAATGTGGTTCGGATTCCACAATAAACTGTAGGTCCCTTAGTTGCCATTAGCTGTATGGGCTATTAATTAACAGCTGTGTCTAAGGAATGTCGGCCTTAGTCACTAACAAGACTACAAGATCGCGCCACTCTTCCTACACTTATCTCTATTCATACTTGGCTTAAAATACCTACTTTGTATGGTCGCCATTTCATAGAACAGTATTAACAGTATGTTAGTTACAAAAAAAGAAACATGTGATCCTAATGTTCGCCTCTAACGACTTGTTGCCTTGTAATAACTGATTACAAGGTTTATTTATAATACTCGTATTTAGTTTCCGATTGTTCTCATTCGCAGTTGTTTTAGTTGTATAAAGCTCTTCAGCGGTTTTCTCCTACAAAAGACCCAAACAACCATTAAAGCAGCATTACGCCTATTTCAACTAGTCCTTCCGTTGTAGACCGTAAGGATTAACCCAAGCTAACAATTGTTTGCCCTCGATTAATTTAGAGGCACTTCAGTCTTGTTAAATCTAATCCTGGACTAACTTTACTCTTTTCAAACTTTTAATGACAGTCTAGTTGAATCAGACTCTCAAACAAGCGGGTTCTAAGTTGGCTTCATTGTGTCGCAAAAATGTTATGCAAAGTATTTGACTTTTAAAAAGTGTTTTGTATTTGAATATGAAAAGTTTAAACGAGTTGGATATCTCCAATTGGGCCTGATAATGTCAGGTGTGACTAGTCGCATATTTTACGAGTGTATTTGAAGTCTTTTAAATGTGTAGAGTATAAGTGTAAAATTGAATGCAAATACATATTTCGTTATAATACTGTAATGTTTAGCTAAAGATACTAACAATATTGAATCATGCAACTACTACAATCCCGATTGTTTCAATTATACAAAATAAAAATTGCTATCTGTAGCACCCTGTGGAAAAATATTTCACTTCTCCGAGTCAGTTCCTTGTAAAGAAATCAATTCTTCCCTGGACCTAGAAAACCCAAATACAGACTAAGACAAATATTCACAACCCTCGATTCCGTGAAATATATTAGAAATGCACCGGACCATGGCCTTATAACATAAAATTGGCAATCGGCGCGATTTGAACTTTCGCCTCCCTATCCCATGTTCGCCAATTCACTGTCACAGATAAGGGGTTAAACGTTAATCCTAACTTCCCTTAACACAACAATCATTCCATGTAAAAAAATGACGACATGGTTTTTTTAAAGCTTTCTCAGATTATCTTTACAGCAATCATAATCGTTTACATGAAATAAAACACAACACGTTAGTATTTATATAAAACATAGTGCATTGGTGGTAAATGTTTAATATAAATATTAGTGTTGTATGACAGAAACTGTTTTTATTTAGTGCATACTAACAACAGGTAGTGCAATTAAGAAATTAATAACACTTGATATGTTCAACTATATCCAATGTCAACTCTTTTGTAGTAAAAGTTGTACATTTGATTTACTACCATTGTAATATTGCAATAACTCGGATATATTTCAGTTGACCGGGATAAATAAGTTAAAATGCAATTTAATGTTTTAAAGGGACTCACAAGCTTTAGGTGGAAGTATAAAAACACTTTCATTGGCTTGCAAATAGCTCTCATAAATTCACGCCGACGAACATTCTGTCAGGATAACTTCCTCAAATATTCTTAACCATTGTTTAATTTTATCGTAAGGAAGTTTTATTTTCTATTTCGTTACAAAGCATACGATGATAGGTGAAAAACTCATTCAGTAATCAATTACTACACAATTATTTTAATAGGATATACACATGTTTTATACATTTTAGAACTCTAAATGATTAGGTATGTAAATAATATAATGACAACAAACGCGTTTTTTAATTGGACAAACAAAATGCAGGAAAACGGTTTAAAATAATATGCAGATAGATTGCTTTAGTCGTTGTACATACTTAGCATAATAGCAATGAAATCAAACTGCAATAGCAAGTCTGATAAGACTCTAATGAATGCGAATAGTGGCATTAAAATAAAAACACAATCTGTGTCGATGCATGCATAATAATTTAAGGAAATTAAGTACAAGAAACGTCTTGTAACACTTAAAACATATATTTACGATTATACTGTTACTCACAAGACGGTAAATATACAAAAAAGATGGTAAGTGGTGATCGATTTCGATTGGACACTCCAATCATCATCAGACCCAATAGGCGAATGACAAGAACCTAGAATGGCGTCCCTACTTATACCCTATTGGCTACCGGAAGCACCGGCCAATACATTTGTATAAGTACAACTGGAATCAAAATGTATTTGTTCATTAATCAACTTATTTCTATTTTTACATTTTTCCTTATAAATATACAATTCTTCCCAAGCATTCATTACATATCCTTCCTTACAATTCTTTAAAATACCTAGATATGGTATAAGTAGGGACGCCATTCAAAATTCTTGTCATTCGCCTATTGGGTCTGATGATGATTGGAGTGTCAAATCGATATTGATCACCATTTACCATCTTTTTTGTATATTTACCGTCTTGTGAGTAACAGTATAAACGCAAATATATGTTTTAAGAGTTATAAGACGTTTCTTTTATTTACTTTCCGTAAATTTAATAACACGTACAATGCTGATCAAGAAGTTATTTAATAATTTAACTCGTACGTATTTTATTACAAACAAATACAGAGAGTAATTGAAAAATAGTTTATTGATGTTACTAATTTGAGTAAACAATAAATAGTGTAAACTATGGTGAAAGCCCACCGATTAGTATTTGATAAGCGCCCGCAGCAGGGACGATACAGTTCGCATCACACAGCATTGATGCGGGTAACAACCATCGTTCTGTAGGCGCCACATTCCCCTGTTTTTCGCAGATTTTTTTACACATATAAATCGGTGACATTATAGATTTATTCCCTTATCGCTAAGCTTACCATCCCCATAATTTTTTCCTCGATGTATTACGGATACAATAGGTAATAATACCGATGTATTTTTTATCACGCTCAGTATGTCAATCATCAAAAATATAATTTTATACAACACATAATGATATACGTTTGACTATTTATTTTCTTATAACGCATACGCAATTCCTTTTATTCATCCATTTATTGAGGAGAAATATTAAGAGCTCATTATAAAACAAAAACATTATATGATGAATTAGATAAGTTAAACTATAATTCGTATATGTAGTCTATATATTACATAATTATGTAGTATGTATTGTATTCAATCTTGACCTTTGCTAAAATGTAAATATTGTCTGAAAGCAATAAAGAATTATTATTATTGTAGTTAGTTTACTGCTAAAAAAACGCTCTACGTCTCATTTAACAAGATTATTTTATATGTTACAATATTTAATTTAATCTAACAATAAACTGTTTAAATATCTTAAGTAAACGTAAAAATAATCATTTACTGATACAAATCTATTTGAAATCAACTAAATGAATTCGGAAATATTACAAATACTTCGACTTTTGCTGTAGAATTTCCGGGATTAAAGCGTAAACTTTAGAATAACAGTTGACGAAGTTTGTAAAAAATGTAAGAAAACTTTTAAGGGTTCTTGGGTCGGGGAACTCGTAAGAAATACTTATGGATGGTAATGCTTTAACATTGGTGGGATTTGTTTCAAACACTTCTACTAGATATGTCTTGATTATTGATAAGATACATTTGATCATCCATTTTAATTTGACACGTATTTAATGTAAACACGTTACAAATGTATACTTCGACCTGAGTATTACGTTTGGTAAAACACTTTGTAGAAAAAAACATTTATTTTCCCTACGAATATGAACGTAGCATCATCGAGACATACATGTTAGTAGGTAAAATTAACGTAAAAACAAACACATGTTAAATTCATAACACCTTAAAGCTGCAATTAATTTAACAACCCAAGGTTTAGGATATTTTATTTTGAGTAGGAGTTGTAGTAAACTCATTTTTATGCATGTTGAATACTAATGGTAGAAATATTCACAATGCAAAATGTTCTATACCTTTTTCATATTTTTGCCTGCAACGGGAACTAAATAGGTAGGCCTAAAAATAATGTATTGATCTGTTCAATGCAAATGCATACAACGTGAATGCAAGTAAAGTAGGCTAGTATACAAGGTGATTGATATAAGTGTGCCAGCTGTTTTATTCAAAAACCATAAGAGATCATAAAAAGTTAAATGGTAAGTTTTTATTTTATAAATTGTAGTCAAGACGAAAAAATATTTTAGCGGCCTTTTTTCCAATATGGCCGCCAACTTTTATTTTATTTATGGGTATTTTATTATGTATTCCGGTAGAAAATTTGATTTTAAGACAATTTTACTTTTGTGCTTTTTTTCATAAACCTACCCGTTTCAAAGATAATGATGGTTAAAGTTGTGAAATTTAGAATAGTTTTCGAACAAAACAGATGGCACACTTATATCAATCACTCTGTATTTCCCCCAAAAAAGTTAATGGTCGATAGATGAGTAACTCATTGTTTTTTAAAAAAGGTTAAAATATCGAGAGCCGATAGTAGTATAATTAGCAAATCTAAATATATATTATATCCACGTCAATGTGCTTGTGAATCGCATTGTCCCCATTGTCTTACAAGTCTTACATTGTCAGAGAAATGTTCGAACTGTCTTTCAAGGTTTTGTTAAATGTTATATTTTCACGAAATCGATAGTTTTGCCCTAATTTAACCCTAAAAAGAGATAATTTTTCGGCATTTAACTAGGCTATATTTTTTAATTCCAGAAAAAATAAAGTTAATCAAATGAAATTATAAACCATCAAAGAATAGTTGAAGTTTTTGCATTGGAGTAATTGGGGGTTAAAAGACTTAGGAATCCATTATGACGAAACCCCAATGAAACTAATTTATCAAAGAACTTTGAGTAACACAATCGCCAACAAAAAGTAAATGATTAGAAGCAAATCTAAAACTGGCCAAGTTCCTTTCTTTAGAAAATTGGATGGTTAAAAGTTCTTGTTGCAGATTTAAAACAGACTACTACTTAGGAAGTTTTAACAACAAACTTCGGCACTTCAAAGTTTGACATTCACATTTTCCTTTATTTAACAAATTTGCACTTTTCTAAAAGAGACGAGAACTTTATAAGCAACACAACGATGGAAATAAAATTAAAAACAAAATTAAAATAAAGCATTCACGACTGACGTCTTTGTTATTTCGTATCAATGAGAAATATATCGTACTTCAAGTTCAAATAGATAAAGATGTGTAATTTTTCGTATAAATAAAACTAATAAAAATGTACGCGATTGGCGTTAAACGTTTGAACAGCGGGACTTTCAGCCCGGAGACTGGGTTTCAAATCCTACCATACTAAACACAAAACAATTTAAAATTAAAATAAAGTTTTGTGATGTGTCTAATGATGCCAGTATACCTGTCAAAGGGCCTCATAAAAAAATCATGAAATATTGGTGATGTCTTTGTTTTAAATTGTATTACAATATTACCAGTTCTTCTTGAAAGTACAACGATGGTTTGAAACAATGTAATGATTCCATGACCATAACAATTTCCGAGATTTAGAGCCGGATTTGAGCTGTTTGTCTACTTACCTAAATACAATACGTAATTATAAGGTTCTCGATCAAAGATAATTTAAAGCCCATTTATTGTTAACACACGGAATTCTCTCATCCTCAGCTAGACAATTGTGACCCTAGACACAGCCACACAGCCACACAGCCACACATCGACACAGTCACACAGCCACACATCCACACAGCCACGCAGACAAAATCTACTTAAAACCTTAAGTCACCTTAGTCTTTTTTCAGGACTAAGAAAAATATCATCGAGGTGTACACTCTTTCACACCCATATCCCCTCTTGCTGTGGAAATATTTCTCAGGATATAAAAATATATTACTCTAGCAGAAAAAAAAACTCTTAGTTTGATTGACCTAGACTATTGGCTTATTTTCAGCAGACTGGGTATATTAACTATATTATATTGACAATATAGCCAAACTATATTGTCAGGCCAAGCTGAGCAAGACATATTGATGTCTTGCTCAGCTTGGCCTACATAAGGGAAAACACTCTCACAAGGCAAGTAGAAATACATCCATACAACATCAAACGAAAAAGTTAACCCTATATGCATTTCTGTACCACGAGTAAAAAGAACGACTGTTTCCCAATACTAGAAATAGAATTGAACAATCTGTTATTAATTAGTTAAAGTAATTGTCCTTTATTTAATTTTGTGACGATGGACTGCATAGTTCAGATTATTAGTTTAGACTCAATCTATCCAGCAACTGCTGGTTAAAGATGAACATAAGAAGAATGAAGCAAGTTGTATCAAAAATACTTAAATATCCATAAATTAAATTCTTAACTATATAGACATAAATATTAAATATTTGCAGTAATAAGCTGTATGAAATTCAAGCATTAGCATATCATACTAAAAAAGGAAGGGTCCTCCCCTTTAAGATTACGTTTACGACTCTGTCCATAAAAACACGACGAATCATAACCTCCTATCTTTTGAAGATAAATATTATGTGTTACATGTACAGTATAATATTTATAAGGTAATACAACACCATGCAATATTAACTTAACTGAAAAAGCAAACGGTTTTTACATCAATTTTGTTACGTGCGAAGGGAGTGCAAATAAAATGTCCTGAGAATAAAGATTTTATTTTATTTTAGTTTTCAAAGCAATTTTAAAGCGAAATAGGGGTTTCCCCCATGTAGTCATGGCTTTCAGAACTCGATTGTCCCCCAAAAGTCACTAATTCAAAAATTTTTGAATATCCTTGCGCTATATTTTGGGGTAAATTCTAGAATCAAACAGACAAATAGTTATCGCCACATGCAAGCACGCAAGTCACATTTTCTTACAAATTCATACTACTTTACATAGAAAACGGAACATAGATTACTCATTTTAGAATAGAGGATGTAGTTTAAAGAGTCACATTTTTCCTACAATGTTTATAATTAATATAATTGCATATTCTAGTTATTTATTTATTTCTACAGTCTATATTTTTTACTTTAGACAACAGCTACTTCCTAAACACAAAGTAATATGTACGTTTTCAACAGTTCAATAGTCAAACTTGCTACTAAACAACGCTCATTTGTCAACTAACCTAGCACGAGTTACAACTTGCACCGTTACTAAAACTACACACAAACGTCCCTTGTTAGAGAGTAAAATTACCTAGTATCGTCTAATGATAAAGTAGAACCTTTTAATGTGGAGTGAGTTTTATTTGACAATTAAGTGTCGTGGTGAACGGGAAATCGCTAGATAGTATTAATTTGTATAATATTACTTCACTAAAAAGTGATTGGACTGTCCCATTTAATCATTTAACTGTCCCATGCCCAAACTCCTTTACAAGCATGTAAAGGATTTAGGTAGATTTAGGTTACGTTAGGTTAGGTTGGAATAGATTAGGTTATGTTAGGTTAGGTTAGGTTAGATTAGGTTAGGTTAGGTAGGGTAAGTTTAAGTTCAATGGCATAATTTCATACACATTGTATCCTTTTAAAAATGTATCCTGAGCTAACTGAACGTGTTTGACCTAGCGGTTAGCGTCTCAAACTTCGATACGTGAAGGGCGTGTTCAATCCACGCAATGTCTACACAAATTTGGAAAGTTGGCTCACTTTCACTAAGAGTTAAAAAGCTTTTTCCTTGCAGAATTCAACTGACGTTGACAATATGGACACACCGAACATAATCTGATCCTTCTTGCATTCAAAGGAATTGGAGACAGCTGACGGGTTCTGACCAGTAAATGAAGTATACGATTTGAAAAGATTTTCATCAGATATATACTGAAAAATGTGCCAAAATATCTTCTACTAACTTTTTTTGTAAAGACTCGCTCTTTCTTTGGATGTATTTTGTTTGGACTCTACATGGTTTGGACGGCCTACCCGTGTATGAATCGCATGTAGGCATGGGTCACAATCCATATGTTATGTTGTTCTGTCATATGGCAGAAAAACTGCCGCTGGTAATACATGCGTTAACCCTAGGACTGCCCTGGCCTGATTTATGCTAAAATGCTCGGTGCCCTGGCTATTTTGGCCATTTTGCAGAGGTTTTTTTAACAGTTCGCAGTGCCTAAAGTTGTTGATAACCTATTCATATTTATACTTATTGTTCAGAAAAGAAAGGTGATTTAGAATAAAATAAAATATCAGGAATCCCTGTTGGAATAGTCCTGCTTCATACCTTAATTTTTGCAGTTATAATTTTAACTCCATATTTGTCTTGTTATGTAAGACAGGATCAATTTAGGAGTGTGTATGCAGGTCATAACTTTACATTAGGTAAACTAAGTTACTAACTAAAATTACCAGTAAAACATATACTAAATGTATTAAGGAAAACAACGTGTCAAGTTAATTGTACGTTTCTAAGCAAATGGTCAATTGTTGCATCATCTTCGACGATAACAGCTAATGGAAAACAATAAAAACATTATCCCTAACATAAATCGTAGGTGTGTTGAGAAAAAACAACACAAACACATACAAATGGTTTATAGTATTCTTTCCAACCAAATATTTTTTTCTTACATTGTTTACAACGATAATAACTAAACTTAATAGAAGTACAATTTGTTACACAAATCATACTCATGTTTGCGTACAAATATATTTCCACACTTGTTGGTATATCTATAGTGAAACCATGTACATTATATGTAAAGTATATAAGAGTGTTGAAAGACATATTTCATCCTACGTATTCGTATAGCAGCACCAACACATAAATACTTATCAAAACGTTATTTAATCTTTTCGCAAATAAGGTATTTAAAACTCCCATTTTCAACAGTTTTGCCTAATTTCTCCCGATATTTAGGACGAGGTCAATATCAGTGTGTATGTTAATTAATACAAGTAAACATTTACAGAGCGGTATAGGTAGTCCAACATTTGATGTGCCAGTCCTACCTTACCCGTGGGGATTAACAGAACGGACATGCAAATAGTGCAGCTCCAATTAATTTAAGAGTTGTTTTCTACAAGTACCTCGCCTTTATAAAGCTTCTATACAAACCAGACCTATGACTATGGATGAAAAATTGTCATAGACCGACAAGACCACAATGTTATAATCCGTTGAAATCGGCGTTACATTTAAGACTATATTTCACTGCATCAATACTCATACTAATCTAATACGCTACATGAAACTTTGTGAACAATAAGGCTTTTTTATTTAAGATTTAACCCCCCATATTATATAACAAAATGTTTGTCTAGGTGTGTAGATTTGCAAACTGACCTTACATTTTTTTAAGTCCTTGGGCTCTGCTCCAGTGGCTTTTAAAGTTCCCATGTTATCCTTATGAAGAACATTTGTATACCTAATGATCAGCTGGATAATTTAATTGCTGTTAATATTTTAGTTGCAATTTAAGGAAACTTGTGCTACAAAACATTTACTGACTTGGTTGAAATGAAATATTTACTATTTTTAATTTGCGTTAGTGTAAGTATTACATTGGAAACGCGATAAAGCCTAAACAATTTGATAAACTAAAAAGAAAACTGAATTAACACTGAGCTGCATTTCTTGAGCGATCATTGAAAGAGCCGATTTGCAAACTATGAAAACGGAAAGTCATAGAACACCACCAAGTAGAAGAAATAGAGATTTTTTTTTTAGAATTTATAGTTGTTGTTATGGACAACCTAATGCGGCTATGAGTGGGAAAAATTTGTACAAAACACTAAAAAACAAGATCAGCTTTTGATAAATGATTAGATGTTTACAAGAAAAGTTGATTATATCGAACTGTTATGTACATCGTAAGTATTGCCATAATATTTGAGTCGACTCTTTTAAAGTCATTGGAAATTAAACTGTTATTCATTTTAAAATAACGCATGTAATACTTCGCAATTGTTCGAATTCGAGCAACAGGTACAATAGTTGTATTTAAAACTGTTTTTTATCAGCAAGAGCCATGTTCGTTGTGACATTTCCCTTACTATTTTTTACTACAAGTCAGGATCCGTTCGTATATTCTTGACATATATTTTACTAGTATTAGGACTCTTTGCGATTATGCAGGCTACTAACTACTTTTAACGAACTTCCCTAAAGTGATGAAGCTATTACCGAATACGGCAAGGAAAGACTTAGACCCGGGAGCCATTTACTTTTTAATTTTCATGTTCTGGAAGACCAAAACCACTATTAGATAAATTATTATATATAACTGTCTCCGTGTCCACAATAAGTCGAGTAATTTTTGTCACATTTTAATTAAATTTGGCATGAATGTGTAAAGCTGGATGATCCCTAATTCACGAACCAGCAGATTTCGGGTAATGGGAACAGGGTGTTATAGGGGTTTGCATTATTTTTTATTTGTACCCTAAAACATATAAATGCCCAATTTTCATTACAGTCACCACGTAGAGCTTGAAAAACAAACAATTGCTATACTGAAAATGGATGGTTAAACTCAAAATTGAAAAAAACTTTATATATTTTAAATTCTCACATTATTCTTAAAGGAAAACAGAAACTGTTGTAGTTTTGTTGTTTACGGATATATTTTGATCAAATTTGACGGTTAATTGTTTTATTTCATCCTATAGTATCAAACATTTGATCAAAAACACTTTTCCCCTTTGCCATAGCATCAAACTTGAGAACTCTAACGAATATAAAGTTATTTTAATGATGAATAAATATTACTTTATTGACCTATTTCTGAAAAATCCACTCAGGCAAATTGAAATTCGCTTATTATGCAGGATTCGCAGAGGGGGTAATTTAAGAATGAGTGTGTTGAATTAAGCTATTTGTTTCTATTAATCTCAGCAATTAACTATTGAGATTGTATATTTACAGATACTATCCATACTACCATTGACTATTGGATACAGAAGAAGACATCCCATCTATATGGATCACCTGTTGCCAATTTTTTACTAAAAAGAATGTAGTTGTGTGAGCCAGTCACAGATTGCTCTAGTGTCTAAAACTCTATTTTGTACCTTATTGTTTGTTACTGACATAGTCGCTGGGTCACAACAGTTGCTATAGCTCATAATAAGTCATTCCATCAGTTTGACTTGGTAAAAACCATCGTGTAATCGGCAGAAATCAGTCATTTAGATCAGCGCAATCTGTAGGTGGCTCACACCAACTAAGACAAATTTTATTAAAAACCTGGCTACAACTTTAACATGGGGATGGAATGTCTAGTTGTTTTATTAATAGTCAAAGACACTACTAAATTACCGGGGCACGGCTAGAAGTTAAACACGAGATTTCAGCCCAGAAGGCACAGGTTCAAATCCCGAAAATGACATTTAACTGCGTGATAACACCGTTACCTTCGGAACCAACTTATAAACTCCGTAGATTCTCCTCAAGGAATCTACATTGAAAAACTCACTCTTCTAAAAGCCATACGATAGTCTAAAATTGTGTTTTAACTTATTATTAATTAACTTATGACGCTAAAACCTTTCGACACAAAGTCTGTATTGAAATCAATGCGGTCTAACAAAATCTAGGCATTCAAATTATTTAATGATAGCTTACAACTGCGATAAAATCACGAATATAGGCATTTTACTACCAAGTTTGTGTTTGGATAAATAAACTAAAATACTAATCAAATAATTATAATAAGAATTGGATTAATCTAATTGAACCATACTGCTTACATAACGATCCCTTAATCTCACGAATGTTACCTGTTACTTGTTAGATAAGTAGCAAATCCCTTGCTAATCATAACATCGGCCTCCACTAAGGTTGTTACCTATAACTTAGTGACGTAAGGTGGTATTACATAAAGGGCAAGTCTTTTATTATACCCCGTAATGGATGGACCACTGATTATTACTTTTAAAAGTAACACGAAGTAAACAGTTATTACCTTTATTAGAAGCGTGCCAAATGTTATGTCAAGAAATAACTTTTTGGTGTTATCCAAGATTCAAGAATGTGTGTAAATATTTTGTAGATAATAGACAGTAGTGTTAGTGTTAGTGACATGAAGATCGAATAAGAAGACCAACTGAAGATGTCCCACCGGCTGCTGAAATGTACAAATCCTGCTCAAGAACGCAGGCAACAGAAAAAGGTAACTAATATGTAACTAACATATTATGGGTTATACACATCAGTATTACTTGTTTGAATATGAGAACGTGATATAAAAATACACGAGACCTTCAACGCCCTTAATATTTACCTTTTGAATACATTCGGGGTTTTCTGTGAATAAATAGAGGTAAAAACGGAAAACCACAAGTGAAATATATCTTACCCCGGTGTGGTGTCACAGCCCTTATCAAAAGAGTAGAGTGACGTTCAGACAACAAACCAACTTTTCATTTTCTCCCCTACATTTATAAAACATAGTCCTTGTTTGTCTCCACCTTTCCCATCCTCCCGTCCTTATCTGATTTACCTATATTACTTACGTAGGAATTTATTCGATTGCTAAGTAACATTATTTACTTAAAGTATGTGTTTAAAGAGATATCAACACCGGGAGGAAAGAAAGCGCCTTTAGAGTTATAAGGAGACAATGAAATTGGTATGTGTTTCAGTTATAGATCGATATCGAAAATTTAAGCAAATTGTAAGCCGGATTAAAAATATGAATATTCGAAAAGGAACCCAAAATAAAATAAAAATTTTAAAATGATCAATATCAATTGGAGCAGTCTATACCAAATCTCCGCCATATAGATAATGTATAGGTATGTTTCAATTAGGCCTACAATCTTCTTACGTAGGCTTTCGCTGCCGGTGTCATAAGAGTTCATGGTGTTTTCGGCATCAACCGTGTCGTCACTATACTATCGCCAGACGTTTCGCCCTTACTATGAAATGGGATCCTCAGTGGCTAGGCTGAGAATGAGCTCCCAGCCCTGCTCGTCTCAGCCCAGCCCCTAAGGATGCCACTTCATAGTTAGGGCGAAACGTCTGGCGATAGTTTAGTGACGACGCGGTTGACGCCGAAAACACCATGAACTCTTAGGCCTACAATAATAGTATTGCAAGTTAAACATCTTCTGTACCACACAAAACGATCAACGTGAACCATGTTAAGTAAAAGAGTTTTTTTCTTATTTTTCTATCCGTAACCGAATTCCATCTGAAACTATGACGAAGCTTTTGGTATTTGGGGGGTACAGTGCTCAGTTTTACAAAGTGCTATTGAATATCTAACACGATAGCTAGGACATTACTGTTTCATAACTAGCCCCTACACCGCTATTATCACGGCAATACCTTTAATATGTGACTTACTACCTCACTAGTTACTGCTTTATTACTTTAATCCAATGATGTAATTGTAAAGGCATGTCATGTCTTTAGGTCATCGTATATGTTAGAAAATCTATGGCACCACGGATTCGATGTTTAAAAAAAACTTATTGAAAGAGAATCCTTGATCATAACCGTTCACCTGATAAATTAAATATAGTAATAGTACACAAAAGTTATTTCGATTTTATATAACACTGACCGTAAATAAAAAAACAATCTTATAAAACTTTAATCTAGTTTTACGTGGTCAGATATCAACTTTATTCGTAAAAAGCTATTTAGTCCTTCGATATGATCCCAAATAACACGTTATCAACAAGAGTAACTTAAACAATGGATAAAGTACAACCCATTGTACGCAGTTGATGCGCAATTTCATCATAAAAATACACAATAAGCAATTAAACGTTCTATTCACATGTGATCCCAACCGTCGTGTTTTGGTAATTAGATTCTGTCCATTAATTAATGGGATTAAACTTCAATCAGAATATACCGGCAAGCAAGCCACTATGCAATGATATCACGTATCTACTGGTGAATATATTTCAGTTAAATAAACTACTTGTTTTATTTGATTAACAATTATTAAAATGTAGAATTAATGGTTGTGAATTAATCAATTAAAGGTTTTTAAATTACAAAACTTGGGGAATACTTGTGCACGATTAACAAATATATTATACACGCATTTAAACTTTATGTTATTATAATAATAGTAGTAATTTGCTCAATTTCTTAGCATGATATTGATACTGCTAAAAGTAGTAGGTCTACTTACATATAAATGTTGAAATAATCAATAAATAATATATATATATATATAAACTACAAAATATTTTATTTTGTATTTATTCACAAGTTTTTTTGAAAAAAGAAACTCTATCCTTTTAGCGGATTTCCTTAATAGGGCATAAGCTATTACCGTGGGTCTTACTCAGGTAAAACCTGGACCCAGAACCGATTAACTTTTTCGTTTTGATGTCCCCAGAGGCCAAAAACAACATCTGTTTAAATGTGTTTCCGTTAGCACGATAACTCGAGCAAAAATAATCCGATTTCAATGAAATTTTGTACAAACGTGTAAACCTACATCTATTCGAAGGAGTTTGCGAATCAGCATTATCGAACTATGTTAATGGGATTTTAAGAGGTAAAAGTTCATTTTTCTCATTTTAACCTCTCAAAGCATAACATTTCTTTCTAAACCATTTTCAAGAGCTTAACAAAATTATTTAGTAATTTTTTTTGCGGAGGAAAATCCATTAAATTTAACGGGTAATAAGTATTTTTTTTTTTTTAAGTTTGCTTATTTATGGATATATTATGATCAAAACTTGGCAAATGTCTTTATTTTATACTAGGCTATTAATATTTTACCAAATATCTCACTTTATTACCCTTCCCGTAGCAGCAAACCTACTTACTCGTTAAACCTAATACTATTCAAATAGATTTAAGAGAGAATCTAATCAGGCATATGGAAATTCACAGTCTGCAGGTGTGCTGCGGCGGGGGTATTTCCATATTGAGCTTCTTAAATAAATGTTTATCTGACTAAATAATATCATCTTAAATTAAAACTGGACCCATTGACAATCGTGTGCTGTCAGTGCCAGTTTTCAAATGGAACCGCCATTTAAACTAAACGAATTTATGTAGTGAAGTAATCAAGTTTCGTCTTAGCTTGGTTTTTAATTCCTTCAGTTTAATATCGCAAGTACTTTAACATTAATTAAATTCCCTCATTTACCACCACGGGAATGGGTTATCTTTTTAATTTATATGGCATGTTTTAATCTTCTGAATGAATTCTTACAAATATCGTAAAACCAAAATTAAACATTTAACCAACTGAACTAAATACTTTGTAAAATAACGTACGAAGGAGGAAGTTCTTTAGACTTTGCCAGCTTCACACGTAACGCTGGCCTATAAGTTAATAACAGAGTTAACACATGTTACACGTCAGTACTTTCAAAACTTCTGTTACCTTTAACTATGAACCTTAAGAGAGGGAACTAATAATCTATCGAGACTAACAAAATGTAAGTAAATAGGTAGAATTATATTCAATTATACATATAATCTTAGCTAATACTAAATAAAAAGATTCTTAAGTGATGCTTCTTGTACTTCACAAAGGTGTGAAAATACAGAAGAGAATAATTTGGTTATTTAAATCCATTGTGAAGAGCAGTTACACACCCACCATTGATCATAGAGTCATCACTTGATTAATTTTAGCGAATTTCCCTATAGGGAAGTAGCTATTACCGTAGGTGGCACGGTAAGATCTAGACCCGGGACCGATTTACTTATTCATTTTGATGTCCCCAGAGGCCAAAAACACCATTCGTTCAAATTTATATATATATATATATATATATATATATATAAACGTCCGTGAACGCGATAACTTGAGTAATTTTTGTCCGATTTTGATGAAATTTGGTTTAAAGGTGTAAAGCGGGATAAACTTGAATGAGTTGGCGAACCAGCATGATCGGACCATGGGAACGGGGCTTTACGGGGGGTTTTATGGGGTAAAAATTTGTTTTTCTCACTTTTGACCCTCAAAACACAAAATTTCCCAATTTCTCTTTAGACCTTTTTAAAGAGCTTAAAAAACAAATAATTGAGTATATAAAAGTATTTTTGTTCGGTTATTAGTAACGGAAAAAATTTTAAAAAATTTTAAATTTAAAATTCCCATGTTATTCTTACGGAGAATATTGTCAAATGTTGGAGTTTGCTTGTTTATGGATATATTTTGATCAAACTTGGCAAATTTATTTATTTTGTACTAAGCTATCAATATTTTACTCAAAAACACACTTTATTAGTTTCCTTGAAGCAGCAAACCTAGGTACTCGTTAAACCTAATGTTATTAAAATATATTTAACTGAAAATAAATTCAGACAAATGGAAATTCGCTTAGTCGGCAGGTTTGCTGCGGCGGGGGTATTTCTGCTTCTTTCAATAAATATCTCTTTTGTTATGCATTTGCAATCAGCAATGTGGGAAAATCAAAACTAATAGAACTATTAGAATTTAAGTATAGAAAATCTATGATGGGAATCAAATTGAAAAAAGGAAATCAATCACTATAAAACAAATGTGAACACTAACCTATATTTTATAATACATGTAACTTTTCAGACGGATTAAAACCAATATTTAAATTAAGGTTTGTGCCCTTAAAAAATTGTGTATATAAAGCTTAATATTTTTGCTAAGACTTTCTCATCAAGACATGTTATTTATGTGTGCGGTTGATAAGACTTAGGCTAAGAGCTTACGGGTTTCTCAAAGATTCGTCGATATACAGAGTGAGTTTTAAATGAGTTCCCCCCTACTTTTTTCTACATTTCTTAAGATATCAACTCCGGACAACGTAAGATCATTGTAGAGTAGTAAGTACTTCATTTTGACTGGGTATAAATTTTTGGCCGCCATCTTGGATCCGCCATATTGGATGCAAAGTTTTTTTCAAATGTAAAGGTAGGGCTGTGACCCATCGTTTAAACTAGATTTTTATGCTGAATACGATGCTGCAATTCGTTTTTAAAAATCTTGATCCATTCTAAAATTATGAGAACTTTTTATAACATTATTTTTAGCCCATTTTAACATTGTGCATTTAGAAACTAAGAACGTAATCACAAAATAGTGCTAGATAAAGATAAGTATACACCACATTATATACATAAATCTTTTTCTAGCACTATTTTGCGATTATGTTCTTAGTTTCTTAATGCACAATGTTAAAATGATCTAAAAATAATGTTATAAAAAGTTCTTATAACTTTAGAATGGATCAAGATTTTTTAAAACGGATTGCAGCATCGTATTCAGCATAAAAATTTAGTTTAAAACGATGGGTCACAACCCTACCTTTACATTTGAAAAAAAACTTTGTATCCAATATGGCGGATCCAAGATGGCGGCCAAAAATTTATACCCAGTCAAAATGAAGTACTCACTACTCTAAAATGATCTGACGTGGTCCGGAGTTGATATCTTAAGAAATGTAGAAAAAAGTAGGGGGGGGGGGAACTCATTTAAAACTCACCCTGTATATGAATGTATACGTACGATGCAAAATATTATATACACGTTAAAAAAGGAAATGTTCACTTTTAGGGCTACTATAATTAATTTATACCCCCGCCGCAGCAAACCTGCCGTCTAAGCGAATTTCCATTTGGCCGAATTGATTTTCAATTGATCTATTTAAATAACATTAGGTTTAACGAGTACCTAGGTTTGCTGCTACAAGGAAACTAATAATAAAGTAGTTTGTTTTTAGTAAAATATTGATAGCTTACTATAAAATAAATAAATTTGCCAAGTTTGATCAAAATATATCCATAAACAAGCAAACTACAACATTTTACAATATTCTCCATAAGAATAACATGGGAATTTTAAATTTACCATTTTTTTAGTTTTATCCGTAACCAATAACCGTACAAAAACACTTTGATATACTGAATTGTTTGTTTTTTTAAGCTCTTTAAGAAGGTTTAGAGAAAAATTGGGAAATTTTGTGTTTTGAGGGTAAGAAGTGAGAAAAACCAATTTTTACCCCATAAAACCCCCCATAAAACCCTGTTCCCATGGTCCGATCATGCTGGATCGCGAACTCATTCAAGTTTATCCCGCCTTACACCTTCAAACCAAATTTCATCAAAATCGGATAAAAATTACTCAAGTTATCGTGTTCACGGACACATATATATATATATATAAATCTATATATATATATATATATACATATATAAAAATTTGAACGAATGGTGTTTTTGGCCTCTGGGGACATTAAAATGAAAAAGTAAATCGGTCCCGGGCCTAAGTCTTACCATGAGACCTACGGTAATAGCTACTTCCCTATAGGGAAATTCGCTAATATAGAAAAAGTACAGTACCTGTTTTTATTATTTTAACTGACTAATGCAAATTTTGACAATTGGGTCATGGTTATGGCTACATCCAATCTAATCCGCGATCAGAGGGTAGTTCTGAAATATCCAATCTGATACGGGGGATTGGCCGGTAAAACACGGTTTGCTTAGAACGTCCAAATTGATCCGCAAGTCGTCAGAGACGATTAAAATCCATGCTTTTAGTCCCTGAGATGTAACGTAAATAAAATATAGGGTTTACCTTCGTCAACCAGCTCAAAGTTGTAACTGTAGTTACGGCCGTTTCGGCTGCACAATGCTATCATCGAAAAATATCGGCTGACATAACACACAACTTTGACGACGCTGCTTCAGCCGAGATAAATGTATGGCGATGGACGCCATATAAACAGTTGATAAATTTTGAGATGATTTTCGAAGATAAACCCTAATTTTTAGGAAGAGAAGAGAGGTTCTCATGTATCCGCGGTCTCTATCAGTTCGGACAAACCCGTTGTCACAGTCATAATATTATTGAATCTAAAATATGTAAAAATTCAAATAAATACAATCATGTGTATACATTTACAACATTTTCTTGCTTTGCAAAGATTATTTGTCAATTGTTCTGTCAATGGTTTCAATAATTGATTTTAATTTTGATTGTTTTCATAAATTGGGTTTAAATGTTGTTGTAGCATTATGTTAAGGATGGTGTTCTCATTACTTATTCTTCTAATATATGTGTGTAACTTTCTTTAACGTTCCTTCTTTCTCCCATGATGATAAGTGCCAAAATGCAATGAGTGTGCTTAGTGTCAAAATGTGCACTATTCGTAAAAATGTGTAAAAAGGGTTTTACTTTCCTGTATATATGACTAGCCATCGTAATGACCTTTTCGGATCTAATTTTAATCACCGTATTATTTTATCTAGGGTGAATACCCATCACAAAATGTTTAATACATATTACCTGTAGGCTACTGAACCTTGAAAACTGCCGGACAGAAAAATTTGAATAATAGAAATTGTATAAATTGTAATTTGTATAAAAGTAACACCAATAAAACTTCTTACCTTATAAGCAACGATGAGCATCACGGGCAAACAGTATGAGCATGCTGAAACAAAAAAGGGTTAATTATTAAGTAGATTAAAATTAAAATACAAAATCTTGATATGAGTGGATAGAGTTCTACAACGCAATAAAATTATAGCCACTGGAACCAATCCATTTTTTAACACAGAAGGACGGATTAACGGCTGGAGGTAGACTCCGAATCTTGAAGTTGCTGCATTACATTCGTAGCTACAGTATAATGGTATAGCTAATTAGCTGTTTTTGAACTCATGTGTCTTTACCAGAATTTCCGCGCACCATCCTTTGGTAATACGGATTTTGTCTCTCTACTTGTGTAGTTAAGTTATGAATCAAGGTTTTTAACATAAATCAAACAAAGATTGGTTGGGAAGGTTATGATTTTAATTTAGGTGAATTATGAGTGGTAATATAATATGTTGAAAAACTGAACCCATTCATGATTCCCCGCCTTATAAAAGCTTATAATGTCCCAGGGACACGTATGATGTAAGATAATGAAATTTACCGAAAGGAGCCTTGTACTAAGGCAAAAAATATATCTAGTACTCAAGTGTAAGTTAATTTCTAAAAAACAAAATTTCTAGATACATTAAATACTAAAAACACTTAATCCACATTAAATTAACGTGTTCAAACATATTGATTAACAAGGTAATGTTTAAATATTTATAAAGTACGTTTAGGTTCACAAGGGTAACGTACCTCGTATTTATGTAAAGTCAGGACACAAGCCTATTCAGATGATTGCAATAAAACATAATAGGGTTAGTCGAGGACCACAGTAAACGAAATAACAGGGAAGAGAACTCACTTTACTGCCACTGCCATTCGGTCATATAATTTTTTATCAGTCATAAAGTCTCGAAATGCAATTGCTATCGTCTCTCTTTACTTCTAAGCATTAAGATTTATGTACTAATACAGTGCAATGAGTCTAGCCTAAAAAAGGTTACCGGTCTCTTTTTAACCTTCTGCCTGTCCACGAGGGCCTCGAAACTCTGAGTGTGGGAAGTCTAAAGCAAGAAGAGATCCGTTATGTTTGTTATGTATAATTCAATAATACTATACAGAAATGAATTGTACTGATAATTTCGCAAATTTTCTGGCCCATTAGGTACGGCTTAAAAACAAATAGTTAAGTATATTAAAACATTATTGTAAGATTAACGGTTTGTGGAAAATTAAAAAAAAATATTAATTAAAAATTCCCATGTTGTACGTAAGAAAAAAAATTGTTTTTTAAGGTTATGTGTTGAACGAATTTGGCAAATCATTTATTTCATACAAAACTATTGACATTTTACTAAAGCACGCAATATTACCTTCGTTGTAGCAAAAAAACTGAGAACTCATTTATCTAATGCTTTTAAAATTGTAATAATTTTGTCGTGTTAAAAAAAAATCCAATCAGGAAAGTCGAAATTGGTCTGCAGGTTATCTTTGGCGCGGGTATTGCTTATATTGCTAGACTATTGTTCAATCCAGGCGATATTAACGATACTTATTAAAGGAGAATTGACTCAGAACCAAGCATACATGTTATAGACACTGCTTGACCCTAAAGTTAGCCGTTTCTAAGGACTTGAGAAGCTTGAAACTTCTAAGGGACTATCGTGTCTAGATTGTTGACACTGGTCCACTGGTCAGAAAATTGTATGATTGGTAAAGGATTTACCAGAATAACAAGAAAATAACTACTTATCATTGTCTGTGGCAGAATTTAAAATATTACTTGAAAAAGCACGGTTCTTAGTAGCTCGAAAGTTGGATTACAAACTATAGTCTAAGAGAATAATAAAGAAAAAACCAAACAAGATTATTTGGTTGGTGTTTTAAACATCATCCAATCAACTAAAACAAGAAAAATTACAATTAAACTGTAAGCGTTAGCGTATTTTTTTGTGGTTTTAGCAGTTGAATGTTTTCACCTTGGGTTATTTTGGAAATTTATCTTGCATGGAATATGACATATAAGAAGCAAGAATTCTACATTACTTGTATTTATGACTTGAAAATGTGGGGGAAAACACAGGTTGTAAATGCTAATGAATTAATTATAAAATCTAACAAAAAACTAGTTATGAACTCAATAGAAACATTCATATCACTATAAATAGTAAATAATTCGATGAATTCATACATGTGATAATTTAGAGCTAAAGATAGCCCAATCGTATTTGCATGTAGGCTATTCGATTTTCTTTTATTAAACGTGTTGTTTCGTTCGTAGGTTTATCAGTCGTCATGGTATAAATAAGAGGGTGGTTTAAAAAATAATTAAAAAATAACACAAAGGAATTTAGTTTTTAATTCACGTCAACTTATCAGTTGCTTTTGTGAAAGGTTTAAGAAGTTAGCTAACTCAAATTAATGTCACTTATTCGTTCTCAGAGTTTACTAACATAATTAACTGTCATAGCTGTGTCTCAGATTTGCAAAAATTATCTGTCAAAAGTTAGATGCAGGGTGACATAGTTTGACTTATCTGCGGTGCCAATTTAATATTCTGTTGCTAAGTTCGTTGCGACCATGCGAATTTCTAAAATATTCTTAATATCTCACTTATGTGTGTGTGTGTGTGTGTGTGACTTTTACACCTGGACAATGTGTGAACATTTAGAAAGTAAAATGTGGGCAGAAAAGGTCTTTAAGGATGGGATGCAAATGATTTCTTTTAGAAAAAGAAAGGGAAAAGGGTTAGAATAAACCATATGTGACAGCATCATGTTAATTTATTTTCCCACAAATGTTTAAAAGTTATAAAACAAAATTGTACTGTAGTTGCATGAACTAATGATATTGCGCTATAACTATCATAAAGGGGCCTTTCATGGTCAATATAATAACGTATAATAATGTTATGCTGAATTGATTGCAATATTTGCTTGCAAAACACTTCAATGTAGTAAATTATTTGTTTTTTATGCTCTTTAAAATGGGTTAAAGATAAATTAGGGAATTTTATGTTTTTAGAGTCAAAATTGAGAAAACACAATTTTTACCCCATAAACACCCGTTCCCATTGTTCGATCATGCTGGTTTGCGAACTCATTCAAGCCGTACACCTTCAAGCCAAATTTTATCAAAATCTGACAAAAATTACTCATGTTATCACGTTAAAATACTATATCATATATAGAGGTGCCATTGAGTAGCTAAAGAATAAATCAAATACTCTACTTTGATGCTAACCAATTGAAGTTTTTAAGTTTCGTAATTTTAAGATTTAGGAGTATTCAAAGAGTGATATTTCAATTGTGAATAGGGTTTAAACATTATTTTTGCATTTTAAATATATAATTTTCGTTTGAAGTTGAATTACCAAGAATTGAATCTTGCAGATATGGAATGTAAAACACAGATGTTGGGTACATTGGCGTCTGGCCACTAAGATTCAGCTCAAATATAGAAGTGGCATCAAAGTTATGCGCTTTCGTCTAACGATAGGTAGTAAACTACGATGCTTGTACAAGCAATTCTAAATTTGGGCGCACAATCCTAGATTACTTGTCATATTTAAATCATACAAACCAATATTTTATTTTACTGAAATGTTTAGGTGCAAGGATTAAAAAACAAGTCCTATGTTTTTTATGATCAATGATTCCTTTTATCACACATTATTTATGTCGGTTACATTGGAAAAAATATTGATGCCAAATATGAAGAATTCGTGAAAGGGACTCATGAAATCTCGATGTCTTTTACTTCCATTACTACTTACTCATTCACTTTCATTGACTTTCATTTACTTTTTTTTACTTTCATTTCATTTACTTTTTTCAGTTAAACTGAGACTTGTTTGTGAAATAATGTACAAACGCCTATTTAATGGTTACTTTTATTTACAAATAGATATTGAGAAAAAAGGTATATATTAAAGATAGAAAAGTACGGAGAGAATTTTTACGAGATGCATTCAAAATAATCACAATATTACAAAAATGTGGTTGCACATGTACGAAACTGCGCATTTTTTATGTTAACAGTTTGATAATTTCTTGATTAATTACATTTTATACACATACGATGTCATTAGTTCAATATAAACGCATTGTTGAAAAAAATATTTTTTTACAGATTATTATTTTTTTGGCTACCGGAATCCCTTGAAAAACATGTGTTATCCAAAATTTCGACTTTCCTCCATTATGGGTCATTTTAGTGTGGCATTCTAAATCAGAATTTAGACAAACATTAAATTCAGGTTTAAAGATTTATTATCACTGTAAAATCAAGAAAACCTTTATAACAACCATTACAACCATAACACAATACAACCACCAACAAATGTTGATGTACAACAAATAATAAACTTCCTAATTTGGAATTAGTGTTTTAATAAAATTTAAGGCATTAAAGTTTTAGCGAATTTCCCATATAGGGAATAAGCTATTACCGTAGTACTCATGGTAAGACCTGGACCCGAGACCGATTTTTTTTTTCGTTTGAGGTCCCTAGAGGCCAAAAACACCATCCGTTCAAATAAATATATATATATATATATATGTGTGTCCGTTAGCGCGATAACTGGAGCAAAAACGATCCGATTTTGATGAAATTTGGTACAAACGTGTAAACCTACGTTTATTCGTACGAGTTCGCGAACCAGCATGATCGGACCATGGGAAAGGGGGTTTATGGGGGGTTTCGTGGGGTAAAAATGGGTTTTCCCATTTTTGACTCAAATACATAAAATTTTGCAATTTCTTTCCAAACTATTTTGTAGAGCTTAAAAAAACAAATAATTTAGTATATTGAAGCGTTATAATGCACCTAATGGTTACGGAGAAAATTCCAAAAAATTTTAAATTTAAAATTCCCATGTTAAATCTTATGAAGAATAAGTAAACTGTTGTAGTTTCCTTGTTTATTAACATATTTTGCCCAAATTTGGAAAATGTTTTTATTTCTTACTAACTATTAACATTTTACATAAAAAAAACACTTTTACCCTCCCTGTTGCAGCAAACCTAAGTATGTGTTAAACTGATTCTATTTAAATAAGAAATGTGATATTTTTAAGGAGACATTTTAGTGTAAATCCAATCAGGCAAATGGAAATTCGTTTAGTCTGCAGGTTTGCTGCGGCGGGGGTATTTTAATAGTTGCTTTATTTTAATACATATCACATTTTATCAGTGTTGTCAGGTTATCGTTTATTGCCTTTGTCGACTACCTTTTTATCGACAATGGCCTTTTGAATCCCCAAAAGAAATTATGTGCAACCAAGTGAAACAGAAACTGTTTTCAACGTCATAGGTAATCTGAACACGTACGTCGATAAAAACAAGAACGAGATCATGATCATAAATAATAAAAACTACTTCGAAGAAATCAAACGTTCTCATATTTTTAATCTAGAACGTTTTAACACGATAAACTCATTTCGAACTCGTATAAAAGCGTAAGCTTATGTTGAAATTGGATAAAACTTGTTACTGTAATGCAGAAACATTACATATTTTTATTTAGTACAGTACATATACCTATACAAAAAACATATTATATCAGGAAAAATGTTAACATATTAAAAATTTTAATAAATCGAATTTGGTAGAGAAACGATGTCAACAATAATATAAATTCATAGATAACGTAATCAATGCACATACGTAGTCAATATATTCTTCATGAAACTGAGGATAGCAATGAATTAAGGAGACATGGATAAGAGCGAGTTTTCGTTTCATACAAACGAATAGTAGAAAATTAAAAATAAACAAATCTGTACGTATAAACTAATTTAAGATTCAATTTAAAATCAGCACACATTATTAGAAACTGTCCAAAGGAAAAAGAAAATTCAGCTAAAAAATCAATTTTATATCACCTTTTTTTTAATCAGGAGTAAACTTTGTTTTCAATTTTTTTCTTGATATAATTGTATTTTTTATGGACATAAATAGCTGATGTATTATAATTTAAATACATTATTTCCATTTCCAGTCTAAGCATCATAAATTGTAAAACAGTGCTTTCCAATTATCGGTTATAAATTAGATTACATAAAAACATAGAGTTTATATCCACTCAAAAGCAATACAACTGACGATATGGTTAAGGGATTAAATAATTGTATAGCTATGATACCCCGGCCAACGTAAACCAGTTACTAGGCAAATGTCCATAAAATATGTTCTTAAATATGTCAAATTTCTTCTCTATTTAGATTACATTAGCTGTGATGAGTACTTAGGTTTGCTGCTACAGGTTGATAATTTATTATAGCTTAGTATAAAATATATAAAAAACTTTTGATTGAAATATATTCTTAAACAAGCAAACTAAAACAGTTTTCACTTTTTCTCCTTAAGAATAACATAGCAATTTTAAATTAACAATTATTTTTAAAGTTTCTCCGTAACCAAGCGTACTAAAACTAAATTATTTGTTGTTTTTACCTCTAAAATAATTCTAATAGCGTCTCAGATCATGCTGGTTCTCCAACTCGTTTGAATAATCGAAGGTTTACACGTTTGATCAAATCATCATGTGATCAAATTTCATTGAAATTGGATCATTTTTACTCGATTTATCGTACAAACATGAATTTGAACGGACGGTGTTTTTGGCCTTAGGGGACACAAAGCGAAAAAGTAAAACGGTCCAGTGGTTAAGTCTCACCATGATACCTACTGTAATAGCTTATTCCCCATATAGGAAATTCACTTATAATAAATAAACCGTTTTCAGAAAAATATTTCTAAGGTAAATGCGAAATGGAATATATGTCAAACAAGTTCAATAACTAGGATTTAGTTTACACACCTTATTCAGGTCCGTAATATTTGTCACCATAACATATCTTATTAACTTAAAAACGTATATGCTTATGGGTAAGCACACTAACAAAAGCAGCGAGTCAAACTTTAGAGAAAGAAATAACTAAAACTCAAAGTTAAGATTCTGTATTTTACATAAGGTCTAGAAAAGATAAAAAATTTAAGATACTGGATATAATCAAAACATTTTAACATTAAATAATAAGACTACTTTGAATATACCGTAGATCCAAACTAGTGGTAAACACTGTTTTGTCCAAAAATACGATACTTAAAATTAAATCAAATACAAAAATTACAAGTGAATAAAATTATAATCCTGAATTTCGTACATCGACATAAGAGAACACCCAACAATCAATTAAATAAATATTCCAGAAAACAAATGTACTTGAGGTATTCCGTCAAAAGTAAACTGAGCACCTTACTCTGCCAAAAGACAAGGAATATTGGCACCTAGCCATGAAACACTATGGCAGAAAAATATTCTTGTAGTCTGACGATGAAATTGTAAGCGCCAAAGATTTGTAACACTTTGTTTACAAATTCATCATGAGTAACGCTCAAAACGAATTTGAAGCTTTCAAATTATAGTACCAACAATCACCACCCACCCTGGAACCATCAAATTGTTTATTACATATTTTTCAGATGCTGTTTTTTACAATAATAAATAGATTTTTGTAATTTAATTCTATAATCGTCATTATTTATTATAGTTGCAACAAAGGGAGCATTTGAATTATATTGACAAGTTTTAAATGTTTTTTAATGCAACAAAACTTATATATTAAATGACTATTATTTGCGTTTTTATCTGTAATTAATATTATAGTAACTTTAAAAGAGAGCATTTTAATGACTTTGGTTGGGTAATTACATAGTTTAAATATTTCTAAATAGATTTTCGTAATTCAGATACTTTGAACTTTTTTAAATATGTAGTATAAGCAATTTTTGTTTACTGTTTCTCAGGTGTATTACCAGAAATAGCATTGCTAAGTGAGTAGTTTTCAAGAAACCAACTGCACAATATTACCATCCTCATTCGATAAAAAAGATTATTCAACTCCCGTCTGATTCTGATATTACTGAGACCACTACACATGTATATAAACCATCACATCATCCCTAGGGCACGAGAATAAAAAGCTTTCCTTCATAACCGAACATATTAGATAACTAGGAAGTAAATTTAAATAGGTATGGTTGAAACTTCTAAAATACGAAGACACGTAAGCGTATAACAAATAGATATACAGGGTGTCCCACGAAGAGGATTAAACTTTTAATTTTATATTACTTGCCCATTTATAGACCGAACATTTTGAAACTTTACACAATTTATAAAGTAGGTTTTAAAAATGTCCTGGGAAAGTTTCAGCTCCATAACCCTTGTAAAAATAAAATGGTGGCATATTGAAAGTTTTACCAATTTTCTTCCTATAAAAATCACTTTGTTCAGGTATTACCTGATTATTTACTACATTGCGTATGATATAGACATTACAATGACCGGGAATAGGTATGCACAAGTTTTTAAATGAACATATCTTGCCTGGTTTTACGGTTAAATAAATGGATAAAGCAATCTTCCAACATGATGGTGCTACACCTGATTTCGTAAATTATGTCAAATAATTATTGAATGACAACCTTCATGGCCGTTGGATTGGTCGTGAAAGTGATTTTTAGATTGGCAACCCCGATCCTCAGATTTAACTGTGTGTCGCTTCTTTTTATAGGGTTACTGAAGGGACAAGTTTATACCTAAAAAATGATGAGGAACTAAAACGATCAATTGAATAGAAACTATTTCGAATACCGCGGAATATCTTTGCAGGAGCTTTCGATTCATTATCGTTAAGCGCTGTTATGGGCATATCGCTGTAGATAGATTACAGTTTGAATAGTTTTTTACTCTACTTTTAGGTTTTTCATTAGGCTATGTTCTAGTTCCCTGATTAAAAAGCCTCCCTAAAATGGGACAATACAATATTTTACAATACCCAAAATTTATAATGTCTTTAAAGTATTCTTTTTCAATGCCACCATTTAGTTTCTACAAGGGTTAGGGAGCTGACATTTTCCCAGTATATTTTTAAACCCTACTTTATATATTGTGTAAAGTTTTAGCATGTTCGGTGCATAAATGTTCAAGTACAGTATAAAATCAATCGTTTACACCTCTTTGTATATGACATCGTGAGTAACAGTTAAGAGAGCTCTGTAACTGTCGGGCTACATGACAACACATATTGGCATGCAGCCACAGAACACAATATACAACGCACTAGAGACAAACTGTGGAAGGGTCCTCCCTTTCATTAGTAACGCTCAACCACAATAGTGATGTAATATCACAAATATCACTGTGTTATATTGTCATCTATCCGTAGAAGTGTTTCGGCAAACTGCTATTTAATTGTTAAAAGTCAAAAATGGAAAGAGAAATAGACTAGATAATGAGCAGAAAATAATTTAATTATTTACAAAAGAAAAGTTACTCAATCATAGTAAAATGCTACCAAACTATTTTATTCTGTTATCACAACATAACAATTCATTCATCAAAAATCATATGTCTCAAAATTATTAAAGTTCATTTTCATAGCAGCTGGAAAAAGACAAAATATAATATAAACCATAGATTATTTAAATTAAATGTTTGAATACTATATCCAACATTCTCCCACCTTTTGACTTGTAAAGTCAAAATATTAATTATTAATTCAGGTATCTTTGTGGGAGTATAATTTTTCTTCCTCTTTGTGTGTAAACCGGTTGATCATGTTCACGATCAACACCTTCAGCTACTTGTTCATCTTCCATTTCGAATGTTTCATTACCATCTTGATTGTCTTTCTGCTGGACCAATTCAAGTGGAAACACATGTTGTATGGGTCTCAGCACTGTTCCTTTTGATGTTTTCATTTCCACAAGACGTATGTTGCCATCTTTTCCAGGAAGTATCTTCTCAATCTTCGCCAAAGGCCAGTCCATCCGTTTGGTATTGTCGCTTCCAAGTAAAACAATTTCTCCAACTTGCACTTGACGAGATTTCTTCTTCTTCGAATGCAACACCAATTGACTTAAATATTCGCTTCTAAATCTTTTTTCAAGATCTTCTTTTAATTTTAATTTAAAGTTCCAACGTCGAGACAAATTTGTGTAGTTGATCTGGTCCAAATCAATAACTCCATACTCCTTCGTACCATTCAAAAACATAGCTGGCGTCAAAACTTCCATGTCATGGCTGTCTTCTGAAATATAAGTCAAGGGTCTACTATTTATGACAGATTCACAACTGCACAAAACGGTTAAAAATTCTTCATAAGTCAAACTAGCTCTTCCTAAGACTCTGCGAAGAAGCTGTTTCAATAGTCTTATGAGTCTTTCCCACCAGCCTCCCAATCTGACGACTTTATCAAATCTGGAGAAATATCTGTAATACCAACAATCTGGTTCAGGTTTTGAATTCATCATAATCTTTGTAGTTGATTTAATCTTTCTAAGTTCAGAATTTACTTCTTTCTCATCACAATCATCACTGAAGTTTTGGTTAGGCCACAAGTTTGATGAGTTTCTTAGCCATTGTCGTCCCTCCCACCATTTCGACTCTACTAGCTGCTTAGGAGAACATCCACGTGACGGCAAATCAGCTGGATTCATATGGCCTGGAACATGATTCCATGATTCGATGCTACTAAGGGATCTTATTTCCTTTACTCGGTTCCAAACAAACACTCCCCAGTAATCTTCTCGACGAATCCATGACAAAACGGTGGTTGAGTCGGTCCAATAAAATGTTTTGACATTTTCAAATCCCATACTCTTTAAGACGTTGTCAGTTAGACGAGCGCCAATGGTAGCCGCCAATAACTCCAGTCGAGGAATAGTCATCTTCTTGACAGGTGTAACTCTACTCTTTGCTTGAACTAATTGAACTGTTACAAGTCCATTAGATTCACCCCTCAGGAAAACAGCGGCCGCATAAGCGTCCTGGCTTGCATCACAAAAACAGTGAACTGTCCAAGAAATATTCCCTTCAATTTCATTTCCAAAATATCTTGGAATTTTTAATTTTGAAAAAATCTCAAGTTGCTTTGCCCAATCTAAAAACAAAAGTTTTATCTCTTCTGAAACCTTGTCATCCCATCCAATTTTACTTTCCCACGTTTTCTGCAGCAATATCTTAGGCATGAGTGTAGCAGGACAAGTTATACCTATGGGGTCAAACAACTTGTGAGCAAAAGACAAAATAGATCTCTTTGTGACTATTTCAGTTTCTTTAAACGCAAAGTTTTCAAAATTCAACTCAATCATGTCAGTATTTTTGTTCCAATTTAAACCTAAGATAGGTGTCAAGGTAGAATCATTTTTGAAACTCTGAATTTCTGTGTACTCCCAACTCCGAAGACAGAATCTAGCATCTTTCATTACAGAAGTCGCTTGATCTACAAATTGATTCAAATCTGAAAAGTCATCAAAACTTGCCATACAATTATCTACATAGAAACTTCTCGACAGTGTCTCTACTACTTTTCTTGAGTAGTTTAACGATCCTGAATCTATCAAGTCTAAAGTTTTTTCTAAATGAAGTTTTATTACTGCACTTTGCATAAATGGGCTACAGGTAACTCCAAAGACCACTCTAGCGTGTCTGTAAACAACCAATTGACCCTCTTCATTAATCCACAAAAAACGAAGAAAATCTCTATCATCCATATGTACACCAATCTGTAGAAAAGCCTTCTCGATGTCAGCAACAACTCCATATCTGTGTAGTCTAAAACGATTTAATATGTACGGAATCAATTCAATTAGGTCGTCACCTTTTTCTAGACAATCGTTCAACGAGGGCTGATTCTTTTCTTTAGCAGATGCATCAAATACAGGTCTCAATTTCGTGGTAAGACTGTTTTCTTTTATCACATGTCGATGCGGTAGGTAGTGACCAATTTCCAAATCAGCATCGTTAACCTTCTCTATGATACCTAATTCCTCCCAGTCAGACAACACCTGTTGATATGAACTAAGATATCCACTAGAATTAAGTTTATTTGTAAGATTACTGAGTCTCTTCTGTGCTACTTTCAAATTAGTAGGTAACGGCGGGTGGTCTTCAACCCATGGCAATTTGACCTGATATCTGCCATCATTTTCTACTGAAACAGATTCTACAAAATGTTCCATTGTTCTACTTTTAACTGAAGATTCACTCTTTACCTCCACTGGATCCTTGATTCCTAAAACATCCAAACTCCACAAATCTGAAATGGATTTATTATCAATAGGGGACAGTAAAGAAGTTACTGCCATAGAACTGGACCTGTCATTCCCTTCAACTGTAGTTCTTCCCATTAAAGTCCAGCCTAACAAAGTGTGCATCGCAACTAGCCCGTTGGAAAGCAGATATCGTTTCTCAGTGTAAAGTTTCCCGGCAACGTCTGCACCTATCAGAACTTCAATAGGCCCGTCTCCATCTGTTACATTAATTCCCAGTGTTCCAAGCTCAATGGACCAAGGACCAGGCTTAACTGTTGTAACATCGTTACAAATTATATCTTGATCAAGAACGTCAAAATTGCAGGCATAACTGTTATTTAAGTCACTTAGTCTAACCTTATAACACGCATGCTCAATTGTTTCAGTACTAGTGCCACCAAATAAAGCATGAGCTAGCTTCTCCTTTCTGACTATGTCATAGCCAAATTCCTTTGCTGTATTTTTCAAAATATAAGATCGTTGTGATCCCGTATCTATTAAAGCGCGTGCTGTTCGCTCTCGATTTTGGTTTCTAATTTTTACTAAAAAGGTTTGTAAAAACACTTCTGTATGAACATTGTTTGCTAGAGAACTTTCTTTGCCTGGTTGTTCACTCAATGAACTTCCTTCTGCAGCAGATGCCCTACACATAACAGCGGTGTGCCTCCTTCCACAGTTGGGACATTTTACTCTAACTTTACATTGCGCACTCCTATGACCATACTTCAAGCAAGTAAAGCAACAACCATTTTTTCCAACGATTTTCACCTTCTCATCTACTGTCAATTTACTGTCTTTACAGTTTTCAGCTAAGTGGTTAGAACCACAAAACATACACTTAGCGTCTTTAGTATTTAAATTATCAGACATCGTTGGGTTAACTAAACCAGCAGCTGTATGCATCATTTCAGTATGTCTGGCGTAACTAGGCTTAGGTCGAAATACAGTAGATTTACTTACTTTAGGCTGTAGGTTAGGTCGCTTACTATTTTCAAAACCAGATGCGGCTAGAGTAATCCTTTCCTCGTTAGCAACCTCCTTTTGCAGAAACTTCATCAAGCCATCAAGTCTATCCTTAAGTTCAGCATCAACTTCATAGCCGGAGTGACGCTGCCAAGCTCTCAACAATTCCTCAGGCAAACAAGACTCTATAAGAGGATATAACATAGCAGAACATTTGTCAGTTGTTACTCCTAATGTCTCCAATGCTCTTAGTTGGGTTTCCAGTTTATCGTAAATGCAAGAAACTTCTACCTTACTGTTTAAATTACTCAGAACTAACTTCAAAAGCTCTCTAACATACACTTCTATGAGAAGGTCATCTCTACCAAAACGACTTTTAAGACTTTGCAAAGCTTTTGAATAGTTCTCAGCGGTAGCAGGATAGCTTTCGACCAGCTGACGAGCCCTAGAATTAGCTAAAGTAGCCTGCACAAGATAATGATATTTATCAATATCGTCAATATTCTCGTCATCATCTATTCTTTTGAATTGTGCCCAAAAAGGTAGCCAATCCTTCAAATCCCCGCTAAACTTTGTGAATTCAATAGTAGGTAGCCTCAGCTTAGTCCTAACAGCAGTAGATTTACTCATTACAGACCCATTGGAATTAGGTGAAGTGGCCCTAGACCTAATCAATCTACTCTGTACAGCTAAACTAATTCGACTAAACTTCTCTACATATTCATCTGCTAGCCTAACTTCTTCATTTAACTCTTCTTTTAACGAAGTTTTTAAAAGTGAGGTATAGTCTGTATTTTCTACGTATGTTTTTTACCGTAGCAATAAATACAATAATTCATAAATAAAACATGTTGAATATTTTATAGAACTACAGGCTTAAACTTAAATTTGTTATGCCATCTTACAACATTGTTTTCTCAGTAAATTCTGGAATATTTCTAGTTTTCGAACAGGTACAAAAGAAGTGGAATTCAAATAACTTTCCTAAAGTAGACAATATATTATGAACAACTATTTAGTTATTTATATTAGGTATCAATTTATTTTTTTAAATTTTAGTAAATGTTGTAAGTCTATTTGTTTTAAGAAGAGTGTGCCAAAGATATCGATCACCAGTCAAAATAGTTAATTTACTCTACTTACACTGTGATAAATAAGTAAACATGTTAATGTGGTGTTTACTTTCTTCATGGATTAGTAACAGGTTATTGACCAGATCATTGTATGATACAAATACCCCCACCGCAGCAAATCGGCAGATTAAGCGAATTTCCATTTACCTGATTTGATTTTCACAAATCTGTTTATATAACATTTATTTAAGAAGTACCTAGGTTTGCTTCTACAGGGAGGATAATAAAGTGTGTTTTTAGTGAAGTATAAATAGCTTAGGAAAAATAAACAAATTTGCCAAGTGTTATCAAAATATATTTATAAACAAGTAAATTACAATAATTTACTTCCCATTAAAACATTCAATCTTTAAATTTAGCATTTTTCGAACTTCCTTTTGCCAATAACCGTACAGTAACACGTCCCAAGATACTAATTAATTTGTGTTTTTCAGATCTACAAATTTACTTACAGAAAATTTGAAAGTTCTATTATATTTTGAGGGTCAAAAATGAGAAAAATCTCTATTTGCCCCTATAAAACCCCTCGTAAAACCCCGTTCTCATGGTCCAATCATGCTGGTCCACGAACTCGTTCAAAAAAATGTAGGCCTATGTATGTAGGTTTACACGTTTGTACCAAATTTAATCAAAAGCAGGCAATTTTTGATCGATTTATCGTGCTAACGGACCTATATATATATATAAATGAATATGAACGGATGGTGTTTTTGGCCTCTGGGGACATCAAAACGAAAAAAGTAAATCAGTCCCGGGCCAAAGTCGTACCATGAGACCTACAATAGCTTGTTCCCTATATGAGAAATTCTCTACAACTATAAGTAACTGTACAAATACTAGTTACACTGTGATGAACAAGTAAACATGTTCAACGTCATGTTAATTTTCAATATGGATCAGTAACTGTTTATTGACCAGAGCCTTAATTAATATTGATGCAGGCGCCACAACGTAGCCTACAGGCACTGAATGGATGAAATTGACTATTGGCTAAAACTACCAATAATGTAACCGAAATGTCAATATTAATAAGCTCGTGACAATACTGTATAGTTTTAAATGCATTTTATTAGATTACAATAATAAATGAAGAACCCAACAACGATAATTAGGTACTAAAACGCCTTGGTGAATATAATAGGTTTGATGAAACAATATACAAAAATAAGACAATGTTAGAGTTCATGCAGTTATTTAAGATTTTTTCAACTTAAGAAATGTAATGCTTATCAAACTCTATTAAATTTTAACTGAGAACACTTTTCATCGCAACCACAATAATATTCATAGTTTACAAGTGTCTCTACTGTTTTTAACATTAAAAGGGTATTGAATAGCACTGTGTATTGGTGATTACTACAGTTTTCAATTATAATCACACATGTCAATAAAAAGGAGCTAAAAATATTTATTTTGTAGAATCTTGTCACCACTACTCCATAAACAAAATGTGCGATCTCAAAAGATTTACTCTACCCACACAAAATGTAGGATGGTTGATTTTTTCGTTGAAATCAACAAATAGGGTTTTCCCAAAACCAAACAGCAATGTGCAACGAGAAAAATTATAAGCTATTGTAACATTTATGACACTACTAAAGCCAATAATCAACACATCTTTGTATTCTTAAGCTAAGAAAAGAACGTAAAATTTTCTACACAGTTAATTTGAAAACTTGCAATGCGATAAAAACTCCTCAGGCAGTTTGTGTGAGTTTTTAAATCACTGCTGATGCCTAAATAATACAAAATCTAAACAGAACAAAACAAAAGTACGTCCAAAATTTCAAAATATTTATTCAAGAAAATTTTAATTTTGATTATTTACAAATTACAAGTAGATATTGACAAAATAAAGCTGTTGACATTCACTCTCTCTTTAAAATTGCTCTAAGCGGTATTGTTAAGTCGTTTCAACATTCATTAATATTAGGACAACTTGTCAATACATCTTGGGACCTAATAAAAAATTTATGTACTGTCAAATAACATTTATGAATAATAGTAAGACATCCAAAAGGACTGGAACAGCCAAACATCTTTAGTATTTTTCTATACTAAGAAAAAATAAATCATTTTGTTAAATATATCCCTATGGATATCGTATTAATTTAAATTATTTGCCGTTAATGTGTAATGTCAACACTTTTCAATAATAAAGAAATGTATTTTTTGTTTATTAAAAATGATTATCAAAATGTATCCAACAAATACAAATGCTAATAAAACTTCATCACAACTTACATTAAAAATCATGTGATTATAATTTTAGCCTCGGTTTGTTAATTTACTCGTATAAAATTTATGTTAGCTTTACATGATTACATTTATAAACTTCCTTTTCAACTGCAGTACTTTCATGGATGCACAATAAACACAGAAAACAATTCAAGGTGGTTTGTTGTTGTATAGTCTCCTACATTTTAAAATAACTGAACAAAAAAACTATAATAGTTGCAAACAGGTTCAATAAAATAATAAGATAATTTACTATTGATTACGTTTTGAAAAAAAAAATCCTATACATAAAAGCTGAATTCCTTCATATGGACAATATTCAACAAGTTGCAAAGTTGTGAGTTAGAAAACATACATTTGCAGATAAACTTTTGCAATTGGCAAACACTACATTCGGTTTGGGATCAAAAATGGATACAAATGTGTGAGTTTAAATGATTGAGTATTTCACAAAGGCGTAAATATTCGACGAGTGAACTGTGAACCACCCCAAACAGATTAATAAATCAATCACAGGTGATCAGGCTGTGTCCATATCGTTGCTTGGGTCCCATCATCCTAGCCCCAGGCGTCCAATCTGTATTCCATCTGTTTCGTTGCATAATTCAATTTCAAAAGTATATAAAACAGTTACATTTTAGGGCGCAACCATAACTTTACCTGGTAAATCTCATTTGAATTTAGTTTGTTTACGCATTCAGACTAGTGTAGGTTTGCGTTTTTGAATGTGTCATTGTCTGTGTGAAACACTCAGTTGGTTTGTATGGATTGTGATACACTACTACTATTAATGGTCCGTAAATTGGGTTTTACTTTTTATCTCTAGTAAGCAACATACTGTACTGTTTTATAATTCTCACGTTTAATAATCCAATAATAGCCAATCACGATAAAAGCCAATTTATCGCTTTCTTTGAATTTTTTTTAGATTATACAGATTTGATTGTAACTTCAACATGTTGACTGGTTACTTAACCTAGTCTGTTTCCAACTCGCGGGATACTTATGAAATGCACGAATGCGAATTCACTTACAATAGTTATACAATATTTTGTCAGCACCCTTGACACGCATAGGGAATTGTATTAGGACAATCGTTATCACTAATGCAGAAGATTACCTTTTAAATCGTAGATTAATACTATTACGTGTACATTAAAACAAGTTTTTATTTCCCTTGATTTTTTTATCATGTTTCACACATAGGTTAAGGTCAATGTAATAGATAATTGTTTATTCAGTCCACTAAGCTTTGAATTATTTCAATTAATTGTAAAGAACAAACTTTTTACTGAATACAATTTTCATCTCATGTGGAATTGCATTTTAATTATCCTTAAACAAATTTTGACAGTGAAAAATGAAAAGTGAATGACATGATGAATAACAAGTAAAACACGAAAATATATTTTCTCATAAAGTTTCGAGAAATTACCTGACAAATAAATTAAGATGAGTTGAAGACAAGATAGCGAAGTAAATAAATTTGGTCGACTTGTACTCTACTTATCAGGTTGTCAACATTCTGCTTTGCCAACCTCGGCTAGTTAGTCAACGAGGAGACGTTGCTGAATCCGATATTGTCTACAATCACGCTACTCAGAACTCACTTGAGTTTGGTTAAATATATTGGCTATCCTAAGCTTACATTCTGAGTTTGTTCACAAGAAATTATCTCATTATTGATCAAAGATTGAGGTTCAAGTTACGCTTATATATACATTCCTGACGAATGTTTCTAAAATACAGTTATAACTTTATAAATTATGTGTACGAAATAATTTACTGGGACGGGTGGCGTCGTCCTGTAATCCAGCTACTAGGAGGTCACGAATTGTGGATATTTATAGGAATGCACTGTGGATGCGATGCTCCCTGGTGTGGATTAACGTCCGCACTAGTGAGTACTACGACTACCCACAGTACTATCCTAATAATTAGACCAATTCGTAAATTACAAGGAAAAAAATGTGGTTCGGATTCCACTATAAACTGTAGGTCCCTTAGTTGCCATTAGCTGTATGGGCTATTAATTAACAGCTGTGTCTAAGGAACATGTCGGCCTTAGTCACTAACAAGACTACAAGATCGCGCCACTCATCTTACACTCATCCTTCACTCATATTTGGGTTAAAATACGCACATAGTGGCGTCCCTATCTTAAATAATTGATTATTGATAATTGATTGATTGATAAATAAACGTTTAATTGAAATCAAAAAGTATGTAGTATTTCAAAATAATAAACAGTCACAAAATAATCATTAAATTTGTATGACCAGCGCAAAAAACTCAAAAATCGTTCGAGATGACATAAATGTAGCTCATAATTACTTGCTATTAATGTAATTAAAATCGCATTATTAAATCAAGAGAAAGGCTATTAAAAATCGAAAGGATAATAGAAAAAGGGCAGTCGATAAAATTCATCCAATTGTAAAGAGATTACTATATTGAGTTGTATTGAGACAATGAGATTAATTTTGGTTTTTACATTATAATTTTATTTATTTGCAATTGAAAAACTAACTTATTGAAAGTAGATCAAATAGTGGTTCCACATACGACAAACACGACTAGAGTCAACACACAAATCACTCTATTTGAATGTAAATTCTACTTTCAGAGATTATGAAGAAACTGCATCGGACTTTTGGTTTCAATTAGGGTTTTTGAGTCAACAGTTCATATAATTACTATCATGATGCTTGTAAATTTTAAGCGTATAACTGTATGTCAAATACTTTTGTAAAATAAACCTGGATCACATTTAGCCAAAATTAAACATACAATAGTTTTAGATGGCACAGAGAAAATTATTACACGTATGCTATGATTACACAGCTAAGTAACTTAAGTACAGGACTTACGCTATAGTAGACGACCCATAATATGAGCAATAGAACGATCAAGATGAGATAGTTGACAAGGATACTCGAGGCTCCTTTGGGATCCACGGCCATGATTAACACCGACTGGGCACTGGACAGCTAGCACTGGGCAATGGTCAGTGGGCACTGTGCACTACAGCTCCCGATAGTGGTACGGGCCTATCTCAAGGGGGTGCTATATCGGGATACCATTCAAACTGCTATATAACTTCTAAACCTGGCCACATTGATTCAGTACTGCCTCACATACAAAAGCTTGCTGGTATTTTCGTCCAGTGGCTGGAATTCAAACATGACTAAGTGGATTAAACTAGAATAAATGCAACTCGTACTTTATGAGCACTTAGTTTAATAGTTACGTGAAAGCATTGCAAAACAAAGCGTTTTATTCTTAGAGATGTAAGTGGTAAAATGAAATGACTATTCGTTTGGAATGTATAATTTATAAGCTACAGCAGAGTTTACATTGGCCAACCGAGTATGATATATTTACACTTGGTCAGGCGAATAACTTTTAATGACAGGCTCGTACCAAAGTCCTAGTGAAACATAATTGTAATATTTGGATAAGAACCGACCATCAATGTGGGGAAATAGTGAATTGCTTAGCGAAAGAATGCAGCCTTGATGAATCATACCATGAATCACATGAAACTATAATAAATCTAAAATACAAGGGATTAAAATCAAACAGGTTAAATTTTACTGTTATCACAAACTACTGTAGAAGATAACCTTTTAACTCGTAGCTTTATCACAAAACCGGTTTCTATATAACTTGAATTTTGAATAATGTTAAAAACAAAATTCAATTCGAAATATTGTCACAGTACTGACTTATTGAAGTTTAAAATAGTCATTTTCAAGCTTCACCCCGCAGTTTTAAAATATCTCAAACCTTTCACCAAGCAAACTTTATTAGACTGATAAACACGACAGAACAAGAGTGTTTAAAATTAAAAACCAATCGTTTACACTATGAAATTGTCTGTGGTATTGTTGTTATAGCTTAGCTAAACAAAGTAGTAGTAAACAACTATATATGGCATAAAACAAAATCGGGAGGGGTTAACGTTGAATATTATCATTTGGTTAGTTCTCATGAAGATATATACACAATTATTTATTTTTACGATGATAAAACAAAGTGTTTTAAGAAGATTTACCCAAATAATGGATCGGGTGAAAAGGGTTTTGGCATCTGGGAAGAGCAGAAAAGTTAGATTGCTTGGCGAGTATCGCTCTTACTCCATCTCAGTCTAAGCGGTAACATATTATTAATACCTCCGCCGCAGCAAACCTGCAGACAAGCGAATTTTTATTTGCCTGATTGGATTTTCACTAACACATCTCTTTAAAAATTTCATATTTATTCCCTATTTAAATAACATTAGTTTAGCTAGTAATTAGTTTGCATATACAGGAAAGGTAATAAAGTGTTTTATAGTTAAATGTGAAAAGTATACTATGAAATAAATACATTTTCCAATATAGATCAAAATATGTTTCTAAAGAAGTAAACTACAACAGTTCGCTTTTTCTCCATATGAATAACATGGGAATTTTAAATTTACAGTTTTTTTTTGAATTTTCTTCTTAGCGCATGACAACACTTCAATGTACTAAATTATTAGATTTTAAGCTTTACAAAGAAATCGCTAAATTTTATGTTATTAGGGTCAAAATGGGTAAAGCCCATTCTTATCCCCATAAAACCCTCCATAAACCCCCGTTCCCAAAGTCTGATCATGCTGGTTTGCGAAACCGTTAGAATAAATGTAGGTTTACACGTTTATATCAAATCTCATAAAAATCTGATAATCTTTTCTCGAGTTATCGTGCTAACGGACACATACAGAAATAATGTTTTGTTTAAGATTATAAATTAATTTGAACGGGTGGTGTTTTTGGCCTCTGGGGACCTCGGAAGAACGTAAAAGTAAATCAGTCCCGGGTCAATGTCTTACCATGAGACCTACGGGAATAGCTTATTCCCTATATGGGAATTTCGCTAAAATAAAAATATACTATCAAACGAACTGAGTGGGAGTTGCCAAAGGTGTGTATGAATTTATAAGTCAAAGGTTAATAAGTTATAAAATTATTATTACCTATACTGCAGTATGAGCAAACGGTGGGAAACGTCAAAGAGTTTGTCCAAGCTCACTGGGGGGGGGGGAATTTGTAGATTTTGAAGAACACGAATCTTGTACGAATAAAATACCCGCGCCGCAGCCAACTTTATGCTAAGCAAATTTCCATGATTTATTATATTTTTATTGAAGATTTTTTTTTATATGTCAGACATATTTAAATAAAATAACATAAGGTTTAACCTAGGTTTGCTGCAATATATAAGGAAATGTGGTTATTATTGTTAAAAGTGTTTATATATATATTATATATAATTATTTATATATATATATATTATTTATATATATATATAAATTTGCTTAATTTTATCAGAATATATTCAAAACAACAATTTACAACAGTTTACTTTTCTTTATAAGAATAACATGATAATTTTAAATCTATATTTTTTTACTTTCCTCCTTCGCCTTTACAAAAAGTTAATTATAAAGGTAATTATTTTTTAAGCTCTACACGGTTGTTGTAATGCACACTGAGAATTCAAAGACATTTTTAGGTTAAAAATGTGTTTAATAACTATTTTTTTAACTAAAATTTCAATAACACCCCATTCTTATGATATTACTGCTTCGAAAACTCATTCGAGTGCATCTAGACCGTGGTGTCCGGACCTACGAGCAGTTCATGAAACGTATCGTGTTTTTGTCATAGGGCCTAGGTACCCTGCCACCTCGGTAACAGCTTCCTCCCTATAGGGAAATTCGCTAACAGGGACCAAACGGATCCATCAAACACCATCATACAATATTGGCGAAGTAAATTCTGATTAATATTCTTGAACTTAACTATCTTTGGCTGACAATATCAAAACTTGTTATACATATGCATACAAGATAAATCAAAGGGAAATAACTATCGTTGTATAGAGAATTTTAAAAAAAACTTATTTTCTTATGAATTGCGTTAATTTTAACACAAATTAATTTCCAAATAAATAAATAAATTAGCCATGACAAAAAGCAAGAAAGATAGCTGACTACACTAAACTACTAACGACAAATAGATTTCTGTTTACCAAACCACTATATTAGTAAGGCTATTTTTACTATGTTTCTTCTTACTATCGTGTTGAACAGGCAGTCGTTCGAAATGAAATTTGATTGAATAAATCGTGCGTGAAATTAAATAAATAGTAATGCCAAAAAGGTTAATATAATCCACGGATCAAAACAATTTGGAAAAAAGATTTAACCTTCATTTATATGTAAATGTTTTTACATCAGAGTATTTAAAATTAAATAAATTATAAGGAATACAAATTAAAAGGTAATCATGAACGGTAATCAGTGATAAAAGTAAAAGCCCACGTGTTAGTATTTAAGCCTCTTGTATTTGGAGCTTTATTTAATCGTCGATTGCAACCCATGGCCTTATCTGCATTTTGTCACCATCAATTTATTGTAAATATTGGCGTACAATATTGTTACTACTGTCGAGTCTGGTTATCGGCGTTTTATATTCTATTTTTCTCCTTCATAGTGTTATATTTTTATTACATCGATTTTTAATCACACGAAAAGTAACTTAATTGTAAAATTCAATCCGTTGTTTTCAAGGAGATAAATGTATTTGAATGATTTCAAACATCGAATCATTAATTTAATTGTATACCTTTTGTGTCCCAGGAAAAATAACTTCATTATAAATGTGAAGTGAATCTCTTCCAGTTTATTTAAACACTAACATAACATAATTATTTTATTACTTATTTAATATTTAACATAAATTCTATGTTTAATTAATATAAAATAAATTTAATTATTAAACCTTTTTGTTTTGGTGTTTTCCCTACACAAATCGCTTAGTATTAACATCGTATGTTTTTATCGCACAAAAAGCAACTTCTTAGTAATTTCCATCAATTTCTTTCCAGTCTAGACACATAAAGAAAGTCATATCACCCTACTTCTTATCTTATTTTGTATTTTCATTTTCTCCCTCATTATTGCAATACGCTTAGGTTATTCTCTTTTTAATCGCAGGCAAAAGACTCCACTTCGATTACACTATAATCCATCTCAAGTCTTAGCCTAACTAAACCTACATAGCCCAAAAGACACACCATTACTATTTAACTGTTCAGACAGATAATTTGATTTACAATTCTTCAATACAAAAACAATGTGTCTTCGAGATAAATTAACTTAATGTTTTACGTTTTTATAATGCATTTGAACACTATGGACTTTACAGCATTTACAATTTCAAGACTATCTTTCGGAAACGCTACAACGCATGAATTCTGGGGTTAGTCGATTTAGTCAATTTATTTATTCTCATACCAACTCAGATGTACAATAAGGTTAAGCAATTTTTTTGAAGATATTATTGGTGATGTTTATTCAAGGGACTATAAGAACATTTTACATCGCGATTAGTAAAAATGAAGTCGCCAAGACGTTTCCCCCAGGTGAGAGTTTATCTAAAACATAACAAAATTAGTACAAGCAACTCACAAAACGAGCTAGGAAATTTAATAAGGAAACAAAACCCTTTTGTTTGTGTGCCCCGTACTTTTATTTTATAAGAATTCCGTGTTCCTAATTTTGACAACAGTTCTCAATGTGGTTTCTCGTTTGTTTATTTTATCGCTTTTGCTGAGTTTTTGTATACTGATCTAGTTATGTTTTGGATACTTTGCCATCTTCGAAATTTGATTCTGGATCACCAACGTTGTGAAAAATTTATATTTTACTCATCGTGATGAAAATGCCTATAAAAGTATCTTTAAATATCATAAACTGATATCGACATTCATATTCTACTTGTACAATGAAACCGGTGGGTGATGAAACTCACAGTATACACAGTGTTGTATGGGTGTTGGGTAGGGTGGGATAGATGGCTAGCCAATGCCCGGTCGCTACGGCCAATTGACTTCAAACAAAGCGGGCGGAACACTGCCTGTCCACTGGGCCGTAGCGGTTCTTTACAGAAATCATATTTTCATTTCGCAGTCACTCAAAACAACTTTCTAGTTACAAAAGTTAAATCTTAAGGCTAACATTTTTCCCCGAAATGCCCACCATTGGTGGTTTAGGTAGCACCCTCCAGTTACATCTGGAGGTTAACACCAAGCAATAGCATGATAAAGTAGTATGCCAGGATCTTGACTTGAATCGCAACTAAGAATATAGATTCAATTTTTAGCGAATTTCCCATATAGGGAATAAGCTATTACCGTAGTACTCGTGGTAAGACCTGGACCCGGGACCGATTTACTTTTTCATTTTGAGGTCCCTAGAGGCCAAAAACACCATCCGTTCAAATTCATATATATATATATATATATATATATATATAAATTTAAAATTCCCATGTTATTCTTATGTAAAATAAGTCAGCTGTTGTAGTTTGCTTGTTTATGAACATATTTTGATCGAATTTGGAAAATACATTCATTTCTTACTAAACTATTAACATTTTACAACAAAAACACTTTTTACCCTCCCTGTTGCAGCAAACCTAAGTACTCGTTAAACTAATTCTATTTAAATAGAGAATAACTGTGATATTTTTAAGGAGGCATTTTAGTGTAAATCCAATAAGGCAAATGGAAATTCGCTTAGTCTGTAGGTTTGCTGCAGCGGGGGTATTAAAATATTTTGTGGCCAAGACGCCAGAACGTTCACCAATTCGCCTTTTGGGTCTGATGATGATTGGAGTGTCCAATCGAAATCGATCACAACTTACCGTCTTTTATAGGTATGTATTTACCGTCTTGTGAGTAAACAGTATAAGTGGAAATATATTAGTGTTATTTGACGTATTTTTGTGCTTTCAGTTAATGTAACCAAACCAGTATTGCATAAAGCTATTATATTTTAATTAAAATCACTCGCTACCATAATTGGTGAATATACTACAACGATATTAACCAAGGCAAGGGCACACGATGTAAATTTACAATGGAAACAACCCGCACTGCATTTAATGTGCAACAGGGTGTTCGACGTTAATGGCATATCGCTGTTGTCATATTTATGACAAAGAACCATGCAAATGTATACAATGGAAACAACAACATATTGCATTTAATGTGCAACGGAGTATTCAGGGCATGTATTGCTGTTTTTGTAACCATACACAAACTAACAATAGGAACAACATGGTGCACAGGCAAATAGCAGTTAATAACAACTGACTTTTATTTTGTGACGATATGGACACTGTATGGCGAGAATGTTACAGATTTACGCAATGAAAACAACAACCATAATTGCATAAGAAGGGTGTGTTCAGTACACGATACGATTGCCGTTGTATTGCTGTTCTATATGATATTGGCATTACTACGACTAACGAGTAAATATAATACACAACTGAAACCACAATCAGCAATGCATTTAACTTGCAACAGTGTGTACAAAACTATTACACTAAATGATATTCAAAATATAAAAGAACCATTTTATTGAGTTCTTAAACACATCAAGCTAAGCAGAATATTTACTAACAAACTAAATAATAATTAATCAGCTGATGTATTAATTTACTTATACATTTAACTATCTAACACTTTTCCCCTCTTTCTTTTTACGCGGATTCAACAGCTCCCATTCTTTGTCTCATCTGGTCCGCATGTTTCCTTTTTATAACACCTCCACAAAGTACATCATATGAGTACAGTCCATTTTTATTTTTCACCATTCCAGCTGACCAACCATTCCCGTGTTCATTCTTAATCCAAACATCTTCTCCTTCTTCAAAAGTTCGAACTTTTATGTTGTCCCTCCCTTGTTCTTTCCAAAGCTTCATCTCCATCTTTTTCCTAAGATTAGGTTTCATACTTATCTTCTTCGTTGAAATAACTATTTCTTCTTTTGGTTCGTTTACTCATCGTCGCCAATGTAGAATTACACTAAATGATATTCAAAATATAAAAGAACCATTTTATTGAGTTCTTAAACACATCAAGCTAAGCAGAATATTTACTAACAAACTAAATAATAATTAATCAGCTGATGTATTAATTTACTTATACATTTAACTATCTAACACAAAACTAACAACAACATATTGCTTTTGTAGAATGGTGCTATACTTCATAACAAAGAAGTTAATATCAGTGTTTACAATACTAACGGCAAAAATTGCTGTTGTAGAATGGTGAAATACTTCATTACAAAAACGTTTTGTAATGAAAAATATTGCTGATTTAGAATGGTGCTATACTTCATAACAAAGAAGTTAATTATCAGTGTTTACAATACTAATGGCAAAAATTGCTGTTGTAAAATGGTGAAATACTTCATTACAAAAACGTTTAATAGCAAAATATTGCTTTTGTAGAATGGTGCTATGCTTCATAACAAAGAAATTAATATCAGTGTTTACAATACTAATTGCAAAATGTTGCTGTTGTAAAATGGTTAAATAGATCATTACAAAAACGTTTAAATATTTTATGTCCGATGGAAAAAAGTATATTGCATTTAATGTGTAACAGTGTGTACAATACTAAAAGCTAAACATTGCTGATGTATGGTATATACAGGGTGGGTTTGAATTATTAGTTACCTTATCTGCTAGCCTTTGCTAGCAAATAAGGTAACAAATAGTTTAATTCAACAAGAAATTCTTAAATATGAGCATAGGTTGACATGTACAAAAATTAAAGGTCTCTGGTAGTAGAATACAATGCCGCAAAACGGACCTCAAATGAAAAACCGAGTCAAAAATGGCGTTCAAAGATTTCTTGAATGTGCCAATTTGAATCTTTAAACGGCTGTCATTTTTAGTCAGTTGTTCTTTTGAGCTCGAATTTGCGGCAATGTATTCTACTAATACCTTTAATTTTATTTGCATATCAACCGATGCTTACGTTTATGATTTTCTTCCGTGCCCCCCCCCCCCCCCCCCCTTAGGAGGTAGCAATGCAAATTCAAATCTATGAACAGCTGTCTTTTTACTCGATTGTCTATTTGAGGTTAAGTTTGCGGCATTGTTTTTTAGATAAACAAGACATTTGATTTGATGTACATGTCAAGCTATGCTTACATTTAAGAATCTCGGCTTACTCTATGTAGAACTTCCCCCATTGAAAATGGAGAGTCAATGAACTCATGACAGCCAAGATATTAAGGTCTAACGCAGATGTGAGTTTAAACATTCTAACTTATACTGTTTAAAAAAGGCAGGTGTAAAGGCACTTTAAACTCACCCTGTATGCTACTAATGGCACGTTGTCATTTAAGACTCTTTTTGTTTTTTACGCTTTGAACAGTATAATCATATATTAAATATCAGCGAACGTTGTTGTTCCTAAAACGTTTACTACTTTCCGGCATTTTCTATAAATGGTAGTGTTTAAACAGTTCTAAAATGAGGATGGCACTTCCTACCATACATGTTACCGAAAGTAAGAGTAGGTGTTTGAAATTTTTATTAAGTTTCAGGTAGAAGAAAGTATCCTCAATATTCAATAGAATGAATCTAGTCTGACAAAAGCTTTATGAACACAACGACCAATCATATTACAGGGTGGAATTCGAAGACATTGGTCCAAAATCGCAGATCACTTAGATCACAGTTTAGGCACTGCACAGTACATTTTTGGCATTGCCGCTATGTAAATCATTCCTCAAGGGAAATCAAAACACGTGTCAGCCAAGGGGAGGTCGGGGACTTCCAACAGCATCGCCAGGGGTGTAAACTTAAAAGAGCACGAAACTGGGTTGTATGAATAAATTAAAATACAAAGACAATTTGGGGAACAAACTGGCTATAAATATAATCACATTCTTATTTGAAAATAACTTTGGAAATAGAAGTAATAAATAAATATGCCTACCTAAATTAAGGGTTGTTAGTAAAAATCATAGTATCACAAATTTAAAATGTTCTGTGATAAAAAAGGTCCATTATATTTATTATTTTTTCTTGAAAGATATTTTTTATTATTTTTTTTTTTTTCACAGTATTGTTCTCAAATCTCTGATGAAAATATATAATATATATTTTTCACTATAATATGTAATGCTAACGATTCGTGAAAAGTTATCTAATCTATTTAACAGATTAATTAAATATAGCATGACGTAAAGAGTATTTTCTTGCAAACGTATAATGATTATACAAGTAAACACATATTATTTATGAAAATCAATCGTATTTGGATATTTTTCCACCTAATAAGTAAAACCCTAAATGAAAATTAATTATAACTTCGATATACTGACAAATCTTTGAATGGTTAACATGTTCTGATCAAAATATGGATCCGTATATTTTTATTACTTAAACGTGATTCAGCATTGGAATATACGTAGTTTGCAAAAGACTAGATTTTTCAATATTACCATTGACTATATATAAATTACTCACACTGCAGACCAATCAAATAATTTATAAAACAATTACAATTACTTACACTAGAAATAATCTTAATTACGAGTATAAATTGTACGTTGCTTACTACACTTAATACATCGAAGTAGGCCTAAATATAATACGAGATGTATTATCTTTACTTGGATGACTAAATACTACGATTTGTGGACTTGTGTTACGGATATTATTCACCTATAACAATTTAATAAGTATATCACACTAACTATATTATTTTGAGAAAGTACATAAAACAGCGAGAATTGAGAACAAACCTAAATAGCCAAATTTCTATTAAATTGAATGAAACTTATACCTATGTACAACTAATGTGAATGGTTATAAACCTCACGACAAAAATTTTCAAAACACTTACCAGATATGATTAAATTTGAAAAGTATTGATTTTTTAGCCAAATTGTCTTCTAAATTACGACGATCTACGTTATAATCTTACGCAACAAAGGTAAACCAACAAAAATTTAAGAAATATTTTTTTTTTTTAGATGATTTTTCTTTTAGTACAGAAAAGTCTTTTTATAAGTAAAGTAGTACTCGATTGCAGAAAAACTTTAACGAAACGTGATAATATTGTTATAATAACGTCATAGTTACCTGTAATTAAAAGCCGGTTGTAATGTCTGTATCATGTTCGTCATAAAAGTTATATAGAAATAGTTTGATTCATTACTAACACTACAAGTGTTATTTTCCGGTGCGCACCCAGGTTGCGTGAAGTACAGCCGAGCACAGGAATACTAAATTTCACGTACAAGGCAAAGCCGAGAACAGGAATTTGGAGTAATTTTCTAAAAATCACTTTCGTTACAATTTATTAACTACAATTTTTATTAGGACGCAAAAATGCACTTAAGAATAATATCAAACTTCAAAAACATAGCAACATTAGCTTACACAGTGTGTCCCACGTAAGGTGACTCAAATTGATTACGGAAAAACGGCTTGACGTACAAGGATGAAATACAATTATTTCCTGCTAAATTGAACCCAAGGAATAACGTAAAAACATTTTTAAGTTTTTCCGATACAGGGTGTGCCAAAATTGAGGGTTACTAGTTCGAATCTCGGTATTTTCAAATGTGAACATATGTCTTGTTATACATAATTTTAAAGGTATTTAATAGACAAACATTTTGGGAAAAACAAAAATTAATGATCTTTTTTCGTTTTAAAATGGCAGCAGTTTTTTTTTGGAAAAGTCAAAATGTTTTTAATACACTGTGTTTCCTATACCAATGCACTTAGCCCTTCTTCGGTAGAATTTTCTTACTCGTTATGAAATTATCTTTACTGTGATATGCTACAAATAACGGTTTATTGAAATAATAAAATTCCAAAAAAATTGATTTATAAAAATTTGCAAATTCCCATTGTTCAAAACTTTCGAATAGCAACATATGTCAAAGGGCACATCATTTTATAGGTTATTTAATTCTTAACAACTTTGTAATTTACACTTACTTCGTATCTCATTTAGTTTTTGTGTAAATAACAACACCCAAATTTTGCATACATCAAATGCATGTCATTTGGGTTTAACACGAATCATTCAAACTTTAAAATTTTCCATTGTTGAATTTTATTTCAAACGCTCGAAAACAATATAAGTATAAAGTAATTCAACCTAATCACCAATATAATTATCTAAGTACAATCCATTATCATGCATGTAAATCCGAAACGAAAGAAATAATAGGGTAACAGGTGCACTGTGTGCGCAGTCCGTGAGGCAACAATACCGAGTCAATATTTGACCAGTGTTAGCAGGCTGTGGGATTGAATGCAATTTGACTGGGAGCAGCTGGGGTGGGATTACTCCGATACGGACAAGGCTCAATCCCGATACAACTCAATACGATAACGACTCAATATAGTTCAGTACGAATACGACTCAGTTTGGAAACGGTTTGGGATTGAGGCGTTTAGCAAGGACATGATTTGATACTAATCCGTTATGTAATACGCAAGCAGGTTTTTTGTGACAATTACTCCTCCGAAACTACTGAACCGATTGACATGTTTTTGGTGTCATTGGAAAGGGCGTAACGTGAAGTTGTGCAGGAAACTTTCTATTTAGGGAAATAATTAGAGAGTGAGACCCTTAAAGTTTCGTATTACTCCATAAGATTAACATGGAAAACAAACATTGTTATGAAACTTCAGCTGTTGTCAGAAATGCTGTTCTGCTATTTAATTTAATTTGTTTACAAGGAGAATTGTTTCTTGGTGCCATGTGGTCAATGAATTATACTTTTGCATATATTTTAAATGATATATACTATATAAAATGATTAAAAGATCTTCATTTTAATAATCAGTAAGCACGAGAGCCTTTGCCTATATATGTTTCCTGTTAAGTGTGTTGTAACTGTTTCTTATATTATATATTGTATCTTCATGTAAAACTGAACTATTCTTTTCTGCATTCTTTACATATGCATTATATGCATATATACCCCGTAACGAAGCACGGGCAGAGAAACTAGTATATTTTAATGCGGGACTACACAATACGGTGCCGGTAATGATTCAATCATAAAAGATCAAGAACGATGCGGAACTATTCCTTTTACGAAATACTTACTTAGACAAAAGTCTCAGTTCTAACGGGTCAATCTAGAAAAAACTTAAGTTAAAGAAAAAACTCAATTAGAACTGTCAAAATGGCATACAAATAAGGCTCACTTCTAAAACCGTGTTATACAGATAGCCGTAAGGATGTGGTTCGATGATAATACAGAGAAGACTTAATCCCGAAAGAACTCAATACAAATATGGCTCATTTCCGAAACCGTTTACGATTAAGAGTACGGTTCGATACTGAAACTGTTTAATACGTAAACGAATCAATACAGAAATAACTTAATACCTTACACCTTAAATATGACCATATGACAGAGTTTAAATCCAAAACGTAACGTCTAAACGTTTTTATACTTTGTACATATAAGGCTTAATTCCGATATAGTATATTTCGAAAACAAGTAAGATTATAGTTCAAAACGAACCTATACCGATGCAACTCAATACAGGTTCAGGTCAGGTCAAAGACAACTCAATATAAACAAGGCTCAACATCGTAGAGTACGAAACGAAAAGATAATTTTGATGCAATTTTGAAATATTCATCTCAACCACTTGAATACAATCAAGTTTTTATTTCAACTGGTATCTAAAAAAACAAACTTCCTATTCCTCTTACCTATAACTGTATGCTGACAAAATTACGTTGTAAATAATCTTGGATGCAATAAAGTTTTATGATACTATGGCATACAAACTTTTTCCAAATTGTAATACAAAGATTTAATTTATCGTTTTCAATATGAGTACTTAAGTCTTCATTAGTGGAAAAGAAACATCAATAAGAGTTTCAAACAATTAAAACAAGTATTGGTCAAGGTTCAACTGATAAGGACGAGGCTGTCCAGTGGTCAGTCACAATTCCTGTCAGTCTGTAGGTTTTCACAGTTGATAAACGAGTCCACAACCACGTGTAGTATGTTCGTATTAGTGTTAAAATTCTAGCACTTAAGTCTTCATTAGTGGAAAAAAAAACATTAGTAAGAGTTCCAAACAATTAAAACAAGTATTGGTCAAGGTTCAACTGATAAAGACGAGGTTGTCCAGTGGTCAGTCACAATTCCTGTCAGTCTGTAGGTTTTCACTGTTGATAGACGAGTCCACAACCACGTGTAGTATGTTCGTATTAGTGTTAAAATTCTAGCACTTAAGTCTTCATTAGTGGAAAAGAAACATTAATAAGAGTTTCAAACAATTAAAACAAGTATTGGTCAAGGTTCAACTGATAAGGACGAGGTTGTCCAGTGGTCAGTCACAATTCCTGTCAGTCTGTAGGTTTTCACTGTTGATAGACGAGTCCACAACCACGTGTAGTATGTTCGTATTAGTGTTAAAATTCTAGCACTTAAGTCTTCATTAGTGGAAAAGAAACATTAATAAGAGTTTCAAACAATTAAAACAAGTATTGGTCAAGGTTCAACTGATAAGGACGAGGTTGTCCAGTGGTCAGTCACAATTCCTGTCAGTCTGTAGGTTTTCACTGTTGATAGACGAGTCCACAACCACGTGTAGTATGTTCGTATTAGTGTTAAAATTCTAGCACTTAAGTCTTCATTAGTGGAAAAGAAACATTAATAAGAGTTTCAAACAATTAAAACAAGTATTGGTCAAGGTTCAACTGATAAGGACGAGGTTGTCCAGTGGTCAGTCGCAATTCCTGTCAGTCTGTAGGTTTTCACTGTTGATAGACGAGTCCACCTCATCAAGTGTTCCACAACCACGTGTATGTTCGGATTTGCGTTAAAATTCTAGTAAAAATGGCATGTGCTCGTGATACAAGTGAAAGTTCCGAATCACTTTTAACCCTTCGTTGAGAAATGCGTCGAGTGCCCGGTGTGTTTGGAAACTACAAACGTTCCTTTTAAACAGTGCTCTAGAGGTCATATTGTATGTTTGTCATGTACCACCAAGATAAGTTAATGTCCTACATGTGAAGAACCGTTCACACAAGAAAATTCAGTTTGTCTTAAAAATATACTGGAAGCTCTACCTCGCCGGTGTATCTACAGTGAAGATGGATGTTAGGAAAGTGTGAAACCAATGATCATGAGGAGTTCTGTGGCTACAGACAGATTGTTTGTAAAATGCTTGGCTGTCTTGTTAAAATGTCAGTTTTAAAAGTTTTGGATCATTTCAAGGAACATCATGAAGAAGTAGGCATAATTACAGAAAGAGAGTGTGAATTTAAATATTTGCTCAATCCAGTCCCAGTATCAATTTTAAATGTTTTGGATCATTAGAAGGAACATCATGAAGAAGTAGGCATAATTACAGAAACAGAGTGTGAATTTAAATATTTGCTCAATCCAGTCCCAGTATCAGTTTTAAATGTTTTGGATCATTACAAGGAACATCATGAAGAAGTAGGCATCATTACAGAAAGAGAGTGTGAATTTAAATATTTGCTCAATCCAGTCCCAGTATCAGTTTTAAATGTTTTGGATCATTACAAGGAACATCATGAAGAAGTAGGCATCATTACAGAAAGAGAGTGTGAATTTAAATATTTGCTCAATCCAGTCCCAGTATCAGTTTTAAATGTTTTGGATCATTACAAGGGACATCATGAAGAAGTAGGCATCATTACCGAAAGAGAGTGTGAATTTAAATATTTGCTCAATCCAGTCTTAGTATATGGTTGTTTGACAGTTTATTTTGGATTCTAACGACTTTTGATAATTAATCAAACGTACCTGTAAGAGAAATATACTTTCTGTCAACGCCAGTTGGCAAGCTTGACCATGATTACTATGTTCGTGTTGCAATGGAATATGGGGATTTTGTTGTGACGAGATCGCTGAAAGATACACAGTGGGACGAAAAAATTGCATGCAATGGGTTGGTGAGGAAGAACATCAAAATGACAGTTGAAAATGAACAATTTTGTATGAAAATTTCAGTGTGGCAAATACAAGATTGGATATCCAAATCACAGAAGAAACCAGTAATCAAATTATCTTTCTTTAACGTGAAAAAAAAATTGAAGGTATGAGATGGTTTTTAGTACATTTCACGTTAGACCAAACATAAAGGAAATTCAGTCTTAATGATTAAATCAATCAATAAGAACCTTGTATAGGCAGAGCAAAGAGGAACTTTAGAGTTTATCATTGTATGTGTAAAAGGATACATTTAACAACCCAACTCCAGTTTAAGTAACTGAGGGATATTAGATGAACTGTTACTTCAGTTAAGAGAACAATATTATGATTTATTTAGTAAAATCGTTGTAGGTTACTTTAAAAGATAAGAATTTGTTTACTCTATCCACACTAATATAGCATCACTTATCCAAAACATACAAAATGGACATATTGTTGTATAGGAATCATAAAAAGAACCTTATTTCAAATTATGTTAATTTCTTGAAAATAATTCTAACAGTTTACACTAAATATCAATCAAGTACTCCTAGCAGTCCTTGAGATATAAACAATGTGTCTATAAAAAGTAAATCAAGGAAGAACACAGACCTTTGGTTGTAGGACCTATGTTCATTTGTTTGTCAATTTTATTGTATCCGAGGTTTCCTTTAGTTTTAATTGTTAGTAGTCTTCTTGTTTCCATACGTATAATTAAAAGTAAACAAAGTATTTTTTTGCTTTAAGTTTGAAATGTGATTTATGTTGCGTTTCAAGCTGCAATAAAGAGGTGAGGATTTAAATCACAGTTCTGTAGTAAAAAAAGCAAGTATGACCTTCTATTCTGTGTTGACTAAAATGTTATTTTACAACTTTTCCATGATTATAAATAAACTAGTTCAAATCTAGGATCAAAAATATTTACCATCTTTTCGTGAGATTATGTTTTCAATCATTATGATCCGAGTATAAATTTTAATTTATAAAATAACATTCCTTTACAGATTTTATAAATCAATTCTAAGCTTACACCCTGGATTACCTGTTCTCATCTAGACTATATAAGCTATTTACTATGATAACCTTTTCATTATTTACATAGGTCCAAGTATTTTAAAGAAGATTTAAATTATGCAATGTAGTGTATTTTTTGTATTATTGCTAGTGGAATAAAAGGTTTATTTTGTTCAATTATTCATCATCTTATTTTCAACCATCCATTCCAGAGACTTTTCGTATAGAAAATCTCAAACCATATGTAAATGCCATATGTTCAACATCCCCATAGCACTGAAGTCAAAATACTTTTATGAATGTTTTCAAATCGAATCATAGAGTTTAAGTATTTGTAAAACACGCATCAGCGCCATGTACTTGGTTGCATGTTTTAACCGATTATGTGACTTTAAAGCCTGGTTTCCCCGAAATGGGGTAAATAATCTGGTTCATTTTTAAAATGTGTGTTCGGTTTCTACAACATTTTACTGACTTCGATAGACGGCGATTCAAGCCGTTGGCAATCCTGATTGAGGAATCTTCGGTTTAGTGTTTCCTTCAACGCTACAACTCAGTGGAATATACAGCAAAGTGCAAATGCAGCTAGACTTAATCCAGCCTATCATTTAAAACTCGATCCTTAAGTCATCACTGTTTAAGGTTATGTTACATGGTTTATTTTATTTTATAACAAGAATTATTTTAGTAGGTCCTCTTCTTTTAGGTACTAAACTGTCATAAGATTCATCTTTTACTTCTTCAAAAATGTCTATTAATTCTTCCATTTGAGTTAAGGCACTGCAATTAATAGTAGCCTTACTTAAAAATACTTAAACAATTTAAATGTACAAATAAAAAACTTAATAAACGTAATAAAAAAATTAAACTTGACTTAATTAGGCCTTTACAATAATAAGCTAGTCCTAAGCCAAGCCTTTCGACATAATGAATTTGTAGTTGCTTCAATTATTATTGTTTTAACACCTACTTTTTTGTAATTATTTTATGTTATGTTACTGTTTAAATAACTAATTTGAACTATTATTTCACTAGTTTATTTTATCCCTAGTAGTTAAACCAAGTCGAGAGGTGGTTTAGTTTAAACTAAGATAAATACCTAGCTTAAATTTGGAGAAACACTGATCTATTTAAATCTAACCAAATAACTGTATTTTTTCTTACAAACTAAATACGCCACGTTAAAATGCACTTTTAAATGTGTAACCAAAATTAATTCCAGTTTTATTACATAGTCAAAACAAAAACTCACATATTACAATGTACATGTTTAATACTTTGAATTCGTGTCCAAGCATTAATCATTATTCCACGAGTATTCCACCACAGATTGAGAACTTCGGAATTAGAGAGCATTGAAAAAGTAAACAAAGGGGCCTGTGAATGGGGGAAGGGGGGGGGGCAGTACAGGGCAGCCGCGAGGGGTGAGTGCTGAAAGAAATGCTAATAAGATGAGACGACGTGATCAGAAAACATTGGGGGTCCGTGACCGGCATTCAGTTAATCGCAGCACACCACGACTACTCTATTGCTCTTATAATGGTTCCGATTTGTTTTACTTAGGTGTAAAAATGTAATAATTGAAATACATTCCGTTACAATTCTTTTTGCAAGGGTCTTGACCCTTTACTCCAGGTGACGGTATTGTGACCTATTTCAACCCTGTATCCACCTTCTGATTCGTGGAACGTATCAAGTAAAGCAAGGGGTGAGCCAATACAGTACAGGAGTGGACTGTACTGATTAATGTTCATTGTTCAGGGGCTCCGGATACGAACCCATAACATCGCTGCTGATGATTCGTGACTAACTTACCAAATTATTCGATGTTAAACCACAAAGGTAAATAGTATTTTGCGCAGAACATTTGCGACCTAAGCAAGCAAGCTATAATAATAAAAACACAACAGTGTTATTTACATTTTGTTCTCCTGAGTACGTGTGGATATGAATTGGTCCATTAACATTATGATTTCTTTTAGGAGAGTTGCTGAAATTGAAAACTTTTAGCTACTATTACATATATACTACAGCCACTGTAAACTTGCAGATTAAGCTAATTTAATTTTGCCTGATTTTACTCCAAAATTTCCAATAAATGCAAGGGTTAGCAATAAAGCGCGTGTACAAACTATAAAATAGATAAATAATAATATTACCTTTTACCGTTTCAAATTATTGTAGTCTACGACGCGTTTCGTCAACACAGTGTCATCAGGTATCCGCTATCGCTTCGTCTTAAATATATACATAAACAGTCATTGCACAATTCACAAACACAAATTTAATACATTTAAAGACCGATCGGTATTGTCGTCGCGGTGGCCACAACTCGCGTACGCATATGATTAATTCTGGGCGACGACTGCAGGATGGAGGTTTGTCTGTGGTGTACTTTGCACCATGACGTCAGTGCTCTTCTCCATGTGTATCACGGTGTCGAACAATGCATTTCTTTGAGTATTAATTTTTTCATTCAGTACGTTGTCTGATTCGCACTGTACTGCTTTGTAAATTTCGTAACACTCAAGTGTGGACATTAAATGACTTTTCTTGCACTTGTGTAGTATTTGCAAATTTTCTAAGAATAGTATAATTTAGAGAATGCTTTTAAAATTTCATTTTTGATGTTAGCCTCCGCATTACGTTAAATATATAGATTGGTTTAAATACCTGCTTCTATGTAATCCAATAGTTGCAAGGTCACGCAACTAGTTTCAACTTCATGAAGAAGTCATCTTATTCAGGCATCCAGTGGATGTCAAAATCACTTCATCAGAAGGTCGTCGATACACATATTGTACATTTACACACAAACACGCACACAAACACGAACAAGAACATAGTTACGTAAAAAAGGTCTAGCCGCTACATCAACCCGGTCGTGACGCATCATCCCTCAGTTACCATTTGATTCGTCTCATAATCGTTGTTAATGTACCTTTTTTACGTAACTATGTTCTTGTTCGTGTTCATGTGCGTGTTTGTGTGTAAATGTACAATATGTGTATCGACGACCTTCTGATGAAGTGATTTTGACATCCCCTGGACACCTGAAGATGACTTCTTCATGAAGTTGAAACTAGTTGCGTGACCTTGCTTTTTAGTGTATCAAATTACTTGTACAATGTATCTTCACAGGTTTAGATAATCTCCGCAGTTGACTTCTTCAGTAGATTTTGACAAATACTAAATGTTGATGTATTTGACGATGTATGTTAACATTAGGCCTTCTCTGCACACAGGTAGTAATATATTCGAATAAATAAGGATATTTAACAAAATGTTAACTAAATAATATATTACAACTTGTTTTATTTTAATTCGGGGTGTTTTCTGTGAGCTATTTTTCCTTTATGAATCCTCTTTCCCTTTAAGAAATCAGTACAGAGAAGTACTGGATGCATTTTTTTCTATCGACAACTTTCCCATGTGTTCTCCATAAAGTTTCGACGGGAAACTTTTTGTTTGAATGGAAAGAAGATATTCTCTTTTTGGCACCCGCTTTTGCTGGCACGTTCCCCGGCTTCCAATTGTTACAATTTATCTCCTGATCCTTCGTCAGTTGTGCAGCATCACTTAGCTGGTGCCGAGTCTAATCCTTCGCATGGCCCGATGATTTATCATAGCTTCCACCAAGTGAACCAGTAAATTTTTAGCCAAAAAATCAGAATGTACAGAGTTATTCTGTATATTCTGTAGTCTTCGGACCCCTTTAAAGATTTGCAAGATCAATTTCAGGTCGAATAAACTTAGTACAGATTTTTTAGTGATAAAATTTACTTTGAAGTAGAAACTGTTTCCATTAAATTCACTGCACTAAAATACTCCATTTACGCCGCTGGACGTAGTTCAAATTTTACTCATAAAGTTTCTTTTTATACAAATCATAACGGAGTATTAAGCTAAGTTTATTAGTTAAGGGGGTTAAAGAAAAAATGATAAACTTTTTATCAACTCAGTATTTGATTTCCACCATTTTATTAAATATAACTGTGAAGTCAAAGATGGTATTATTTAGTGAACAAACACATTAGATAGCTAAATACAAAAGTAGTGATATCTAAAAGTCGTCAGTTCGAATACCTGTTGATTATAAGTTTAATTTGTTTAACATTGGTTCAAGACATTTCTCAAACTCTGTGATGAAACGATAAAACACGTTGTCTAAAATGAAACCTATTTTAGTTTAAACCTTACATAGTACGACAGTACTTCAGTACTGTAACAAATAATTGGATTTAATAAATTGAGGAGACAGGTAAGAAACATGTTCATTTTTGAACGGGGTTTTACACAAGATGCAATTATTAAAATGTGTCATATAACTACTACCATTTAAGAGGATTATTAGGTGGGTTAGCACGATTCAAAACACGAGATTAAAATAAGGACCTTAAAATAAGAGCAAAATGTAGCTTTATATCGAGTGGCCCGATAGTTCTGCGATTCGTGTTTTACTTCCTTTTGACGGGTGGGGGGGGGGGGTAATATCTGTATTGTTGTATGCAGATAAAGAACTTACACAGATCAGAATGTGACGTATATTTTCAATCAAGTACGGTGGTCAAATAATACCATACAGTTAATATAATTTAAAATTCAACAATAAAAGCTAAACATTGGTAAGTAGTTTCTGGAGAATTCAATATCCGAATCGACATAGTGGCCGGTACGAAGCGTGGGGGATATTCCAATACTATACCTCAGGCAGAATTGAAGCAAGATTCCAAACTCGCAACTCAATCCCCCATGGCTTCCTTAACAGATTCCAGATAAATCAACATACAACTTCCCTTATCTCAAATAGATTTGTTTTCTGAAAACACTAAAACCACATGGAGTTACGTTTTCCAATTGTCATAAAACCTCTAAAAATTTCTCGAGATCCTGAACAAAGTTAGAAATCCGATTTGAAAATATCACAATTATTCGTACGCAATTTGTATGCAGAGTTACAGTATATCCAGTAGTTGATTTTACTAATCTCCCTAACAAAAATCTAATCTGTAAACAATAATTGAAAATAGAAGTATATTTCACCACAGGGAGTTAATAATTGGTTAATATAACGTTAAATTAAATAAAAACGTTACCTAAGAGCTACACAATAAATTTAAATATAAGTATTTATTAGTAAATTTGCATTCGAATTAATCGCAGAATTCGTATGTATGAACATTTTTCATGCGACCCGTAATATGTAGTTTTGCAACAATATAAACACTGTACTCGTGGAAATGTGTTGTGAATCGTCAAATTGCTACACTTAAATGTCAATTGACGAGTAAATTGGGAAGACAGGCTAAATGGGCCGTTTCCCTGACGATGAAATCATGTGCATCTATCTCTTGCAACAGTGGAAATTCTATAAACACTCAAACAGTACGTGTTATTTTGTTGACTTCATTAAACTGCAATCTAAAATGCCCCATTGCAACAAAATATCACAGTCCTTTGTCATTAATAGTGTTTCGTTATATAAGTAATACTTACTGTTTTTTATGGTTAGTCCTTAATAGGGTTAGTTTTGCTGTAAAAAACAACTCACGAAACCAATTTTCAAATTTAACTAAATTTATCCACGAGTATAAAAGTTATTTGAATAAATTAACATTGGTAACTGGGTATTGTGTTTGAAACTTGCCTAAGGAAATTATTTAATTGTATTCTAATAATATTGTTTAACAAATTTTATATAATATCTGTTAATACACTTCTACATATTAAACATTTAAAAACCGTCATACCCCATATTTACTCTTATGACATTTAAAACTTGCAATTTTGGTTTTGAGAAAATTATATTATTGTTACATATAATAAGAGAAGCATTTATTACAATAGTTAGGGTAACTAGAGACATATTTCAAAATATAGTATTCCCGGAAATTATGTATTGGGGAAATAGTTTTTTTATACAAGCTAATTTCTTTATATAAATTTAACTGCGCGATGTGACAGTGAAGTATAAACTATTTAGGTCATATAACTAAGAGAAAATACATTTAATTTTTTGATAACAAATTGATATAAGTTCAATGTATAATAAAAAGTTAAATCATTTTTCGGATCAAAAATCGCTATCTGTTATGTAGTAATACGGTAGCGTTAAATTAAATTGACGGTTTCATTTAGTCTTTGCAACCTATCATTTATTCATTAAGTCATAAGTGTAATAAAGAGTTATCTGGAGTTAATTTCAGTACATAATTGAGCTTTGGCACGACAAATGTTAACCATAGCAACATATTAACTATATGACATCTTCTAATCGCTCCAAATGTGCGCATTTCATTCAAGACTTAATTTATGTAAAATAATCACACCAACAATGAACTTTTATGGATGTTTGATAATTATGTTTGAAAACAGGCTGATTTTAATCACCTCTTTAATTGAAAATCGAATCAAATACGTTTTTTATTAAAATGTTCAGTAGACATTTTATTTATATTTTTAAAACAACAAATATACCATATTAGTGGGATTCTACAATAACTTCGGTTATGTTTTATTTTTATTTATCAGAATGATAAGTTAACCATGTTTTAATATAAGTCGCTTTTCCTTGTGATAATGACAATAGTGCCGTACTAAAGCCAACACCAATTATTTGCATTTATTATTAAAAAAGGTTAGGAGATCTGAAAATTCGTTAAGGTTCGTTCACTGTTTACAGACCAACTCGTTTACCTTACATCTTATACAATCCTTGTAAAATCGTACAACTGTAAACATTTTACGTTATTTTTATAGGCGATGATGATAAAAGAAAACATTGTGATATGACATCTGGCGAACAAAGTATGGGAAGTCAACGGCAAAATGTAGAGCTAGATAACCCTTCTAAAGGTACAAAAAGTAAAATTAACATAGTATGTCATTAAGCTGAAATACTAAACAAGAATATTAAATGTCCTAATCTGCAAGTGTTACTCGTTTGGTGACATGAATTAGGCTTTGTGCATCCCGTTCCTTGCAGAAAAGTCAAATATTGGTCTACTTACATGCTGTTATGTTGAGCAAGTCTGTAGAATAGAAACATGAAATGCTGTGATTTATCCACACTGTCACTCAAACCAACTTTTTATTGTAAGAAAGCCCAACTCATTAGCGATTTAAAGGTTCACGATCCTCTTCAGATTCAGCTTTGAAAATCGTCATCATGGCTACTTAGCGTTCATCATCACTAATAACAAACAAATCCCCTCACACGCCGCGTAACCTAAACTTTAAACGGAAACAGAATAAACCTGTCAACCAATACTGATTCCTATCCGTCTATCTGTCTATCTGTCCTATCTGTCGTGATATGACTTAGACACACGACAGTTTTGAGCGGATTTCCGACAGAGAAGAAGCTATTACGACAGACACCTCTGTGCTATCGCCGTAGGTGGCGCGGTAAGAAATAGTCCCAGGACCGATTTTTTCATTATAATTAAATCATTATTAAATCGACAGAGCAGAGCTGGATAAATTTATATAACTAGATCAATCAGCTAAACCTAACTTAACTTAAAAATAATTTCGCGAACCAGCAAGATAGGGTAATCATAACGAGGTGTTAAGGAAGATTTGATGAGGGTAAAAATTGGGGTTTTGTACTGTCGATCCTCGAATTTTCGAGGATAACAGTGGTTATTTGCGCTTACACAGAGATAATTCAAAAAAGGTCCATTTGAAATTACCATCTTATTCCTATCGCGAATAAGTAAACTGTTGTAGTTTGCTTATTTAAGGATATGTTTTGCTCAAATCTGGCTAGTTTATTTATTCCATACTAAACTATTGCTATTTGACCTAAAAAATGTCCTTTCCTGTAGCAATAAACCTAAGAACTTGTTAAACCTATGCTTAAATAGGGAAAACACCTGAGGAAATATTTTAACGAAAATCCGATTAGACAGTGGAGTCATGAGCTTGAGGTTCTCTGTGATGGCGGTATTTTGAACGTTACGTACGTTCCTTGTCCAGTCGCAGGAATTTCGTTATACAGAGGGGTGCAAAAGTAGGTATACAGTAAGAAACTGTTTTTATAAAAAATATATTCATTCATACAAAAACCAATCTTTTCCCATTTATTTTAAGAGTATTACGACACCTAAATTAACTCTTAAAATGTCGTACTTGACAATAACACTCACTTCCCCGTGTTCAAACTGTTTGCCTGTTCGTACTGTATACTTACTTTCGCACCCCTCTGTATAGAGGTTCTAACAACAAGAAATTTGCGTATTATTTTACCGAGATTAAACAAATCGAGGGGAAATTGAGTAGGTAGCCTAAATATCGTTTCGACATTTTTTATGTTGTTAACTGTGTTCAACTATATCTGCAAATAAAATATACTCAGACATGAAAAAATCACAAAACTTACACCCAAAACCTAAGTTCTAAACAAGAGTAAACTACCAATGAATGAATTGTAAAATGCAAGTCAAGAAATTCAATACAAGTCTTTAAATCCAGCCAGCCAGGAAATTTCCTTTTCGATACCCCGATTTCTGATATAAGTGAATGAAAGATGCCCTAGCATTTGTAATAAAATGCCTTGCGGAAGTGAAATTACTAGCGCTACTCAATTTCCGCACGAGACGGGCTACAAATGGACATCATAAGACGCGGGATCTCAATTTCGTGGACTGATAACTCCGTTTGGATCACATCTGGGCCGAAATTCTCTCGGGTTGTCGCTGTTTACAAACGAACTAGAAACATTTTAAAAATCAGTTTGCTTCTTTATTATTTTTCCCCTACCTTTACTACTCCGTCACCTTAGGCTACTGATTAGTACGGCGAGACAAGTTAAATGTCTTTACGGTGTGTTACTTGCGCAGGCCGAGGGTAAATGCAATATAATAAAATAACCTAACCTAACTAAGAATTTGACGAGCCAGGTTTTAAAAAAGAAAGAAGGTGGCGATGAAAAACCCTATTGAAACCAATCAAGAGTATCACAGACTAGAGTAAACTTTTACTCTCTACCGTATAGTCTTTGGTAGTATAACATTCGGATTGATTTTTCCATGTGATACTTTCTGCAAAATACTTGTACAGTATTCTTGGCTCAAAACAAAATCCATACGTCACAATTGTATTCAACATCTAAAGAGGAATATAGATGTTTAGTAATTTCAACAGAAACCAATTTACGAGCAATATTAGAAAATTCTTAAATTTTAATACGAAATCATCTTTTAAGGATTAATATAAGACATTTTAAAACACTTCTCAATTTATTAAACAAATACAGCGATTCAATTAATTTATTTACAGCAAGTAACAGTTTGCAGTGATATAAAATTGTGCAGATAACTCCTATCAATTGCAAGGTTTAACGCTCTAAGAATATGAAAAATTATATAAGTTTAAGATTGAAAACCAAGCGGTGTAAAACAGGCGACAAAAACAATAAAATACCAAATCAAAAGTAAAATACCCCCGACGCATCAAACCTGCCGACTAAGCGAATTTCCATTTGTCTGAATTGATTTTCATTTAAATCAATTAAAAAAAAAACATTAAATTTAATGAGTGCCTAGGTTTGCTGCTACAAGGAATATTAATAAAAAGTTTTTTTTATTAAAATAAAGATAGCTTAATATAAAATAAATAAATTTGCCAAGATTGATCAAAATGTATCCATACCTAAGCAAACTACAACATTTTACAATATTCTCCATAAGAATAACATGGGAATTTTAAATTTACCATTTTTTTAATTTGTTCAAATACCAAGAACCGTACAAAAACACTTGATGTAATTACATAATTTGTTTTTTAAGCTCTTTAAAAAGTTCTAGAAAGAAATTGGAAAATTTTGTGTTTTGATGGTCAAAAATGAGAAAACCCATTTTTTCCCCATAAAACCCCCGTACAACCCCATTCCCATGGTCCGATCATGCTGGTTCGGGAACTCATTCAAGTTTATCCCACCTCACACCTTTTTCCAAATTTCATCAAAATCGGACAGTAATTAAACAAGTTATCGCGTTCACGGACGTGTTTAACATATATAACAATTTGAACGAATGGTGTTTTTGGCCTCAGGGCAAACTTAAAAAAAACCGGTCCCGGGCCTAGGTCTTACCGTGCCACCTATAATAACAACTACTACTCTATAGGGAAATTCGCTATAAAGCAATAAGCGAATTACTGTAGTAACTTAGAAGTGATAATGACAGCGAAAATAAGATTTTAAAAGAAATAGTCCTTATAGGTAGTCTTAGAAGACGGCCTTTGTTGTATTCTAAGATAAAGAAGAAAGGTCAAAGAATAAGAGGTTAAATGTTAATACGAATATCCTCACTTGTTTCCCAAAAACCAATTAAATGATTTATTTACTCCAACAAGGAAAAAAACGAACACTTTTAGTCCAAAAACTCAACATAAGTTGAGGCAAAGAAACCTTATAAAAACAGCTTTTCTCCAAAGTTCTGAGAAAAAGAAAATCAGTTTTGTAGGACAGAGGTGACGGATAGTGCTTGTTCTGGGACCTATTACCCACAGAAGGGCCCTAACACACTCACAAGCCCCCGGATGGCTTATATATTACACCACAGTCGCTGACCATCTTCCCTTTCTCGGCCTGAATTTTCCCCTCCGCTCCCCCTAAACTGCTGCCTTGGGTAAAATGTTTCAAACATTATTGATGACATTTTCCATAACGATTAGTAAAATCAATATTTCCACAACTTTTTGAGATTTGGAACCTGGTTAAATGGTGAGTCTTTATTGTGTTAAACGCTGTGTTGCGTTCTTATTTTTCAGACGCTTATATTGTGTTCTAACCTCCGTTTGTACTAAATGTTTAATTTCAAGGTTTTTGTTTTTTACATAACACAGTTTTTTGTGAGGTTTTCTATTGTGAATTTTCACCTTTGATTTGGTTTTCTGTACTTATCATGTTATTTTTTTTGTACAATTTCTCACCCGAGACGAATCTAGAGCTAAGCGAACTTCCACCGAGTTCGTGTCCGATTTAATCAGCTGATTGTTATATGTTAACGTTTCTTGGTTCTGTGTCTTCGTTTTTTTTTTTTTTTTTTTTGTATTTCGTGTTTTTAAAATTGAAGGTCTTCAGAAGAAGATGGCTGCAATGGAAATGTGATCTTGTACAACCTGAGGATGGTGCAAATTTCGTGCCCAAACTAGTTACTTGATGGAATTTTAAGGATTACCGTAACCAGGTATTTACACCATTTCAGATATTTATTGCTATTCCAGAAGCATTTTGTTTACAAAATTAAAGTTACGGATTGGATTGTTTTAAGTTTTAAATTTTAGTTTTGATTTGGTTCATCAACTTAGACATCCAAATCTACCATGTCTTAAACCCAACAATAATTAAACTTATAAACGGTGTTGTTTTTAAATTTTCTGTAACAAACAATGTGTTATTAACATTCAACAAAACTAATTTATATACAGTATATTATGTTTACGGATAAACTAAACTGAAAAAATCAGAACATAATATAATAAGTTAAATGAGCATTGTAGTGTTTACAGAACTCATGGCTTATAATTGAAAAAATACTATACATTTCCACTGAAAGACACATTTTTTTAAATTACGTATCTAATAATTAGTAATTAGTTATTTCAGAGATTTGTCTAAATGAGCAATCACTCTTATGAATACTGAAATAGCATATATGTGACACTTATTCAGTTGAACCGATGTGGTACTAGTTTCCAGCTTGAGGTTGAAACGCTTAACTTTCGTCAAAGAATAATATAAGCATTTGCATCATGTTCCGCATCAACAGCCGAATCTGGATCGGAAAAGGCAAGTTTTAAACTCATGTTTCATTCATTGTATGTTTTATCGCGACCTTAGCAGTGTTTCAGACTAACCTTTTTACACGTTGCATTCTTTTTTAATCGTCTATTTTTATTTTATGTTTATTCGAATCTTGCATAAGCTAGTTACTTTTTAATCTAACTTTTGTGAAATCATACTAAATTTACTGCACTTGTCTTGTGGCTCTCGTGGTATGGTATGTTAAATTTCGAAACTGAGGATACAATGGGGTACTTTTTACATGGGAAAACTATATATGATAAATCAATTACATACATGTATATGTGTAAAAGATCCTCCTCCAATGAGCTAGATTCAAGTAGGTAAGCTACTGAAGCCCTACTTCACATGTATTATGCAGCCCATCCAATTCTCCAGGAAAAGTAGTAACGCAGCACCTCAAACATAGGAAACCTAAGAAGGCTGTTTCAAGATGAAAAAGCAAGTTAAACGATTAATTCTAACGTTAAAAGAACTAATTTTAATATTTATAAATTTCACAGATAAATAAATGTTAACTATGATTCAAGTTGTAATTATAATTGTACTAAACAATCAATATCGCGTTTCAACAAAACAACTGCAGCACATTACATACTATATACATAGTAAAAACTTTATTACTTCTTGAAACCAAAGATGCAGATCAAGTATATTTTAAATAATTAATTTGAAATAACTGTCGTATTATTAAGTCTTGGATCAGCTGATGTGATCATAGGTTATGTGATAACCTGAAAAATCTATATTATATACAACCCGATGTGTAACTGACTGACTGACTCACTGATCAGGTATACTAAATATTGGGCACTTCTAGAATAGCTAGAGAGCTGAAATTTTCGGTGGAGGTCCGTATGGGTCCCAGACCACCAGGAAAATCCCAAAAAGTTACATTTTCAAATTGCAACCCCCCCAAAAAAATTCCATTAAAAACGCCCTTTTTTGGGAAAAACATGTTTTTTTAAAACAGCTGTAGCTCGAAAACGGTAAGAGCTAGAATCGATTTGAGGAAAAATCGTGAGTTTGGAATTAAATTTTCTACAAGACACTATTAAGCGTTTTTCGAAAATCGCACTCCTTCACCTTCAAAAAACGCCCTACTTCCAAAAATTGTGAAAATGCTTGATTTTTTTACGTGTTTTTAATTTTTAAAACGACTTTTCGTACGTATATTTGTACTTTTTATGCTCCCAACATTAAAAGGAAAGTTCCTTAAGTGACCTTCTATAATTTTAACCTACTAAAAAAAATTCAAAATGGCGGATTTTCAATGAAAAATATCGTTTTTTAACGTATTCCTTATGTAGAATTAACATGCTACGACAAGCAAGCTAGAAGTAAACGTCAGTAGGGGAAATATGGGCGTTTGGCGACAGAAAAATTTGTTTTTTCACTTCTAGAGTAGCTACGGAGCTGAAATTTTTTCTGAAGGTTTGTCTGGGTACCGAACCACCCAGAAAGTCCCAAAATTTAGTTTTTCCAACCGAAACCTACCAAAAGAAATCCCTTAAAACCCTAGTTTTTTTTGGAAAAAACACGTTTTTTAAAAACTGCTGTAGCTCGAAAACGGTAAGAGCTAGAAACGATTTGAGGGAAAATCGTAGGTTCAGAATTAAATTTTCTACAAGACACTTTTCTCTAAGAAGGGGTCATATCGAAAATGTGACTCCTTCACCTTCAAAAAACGCCCTACTTCCAAAAATTGTAAAAACTCTTGATTTTTTAATTTTTAAACCACTTTTCGTACATATATTTGTACTTTTTATGGTCTTAACGTTAAAGGTGAGTGAGCGTAGCGAACGAGCTAACCTGAAGGCAAGTGAGCGCAGCGAACGAGCTCCAACCTAAAGGTAAGTGAGCGTAGCGAACGAGCTCCATCCTAAAGGTGAGTGAGCGTAGCGAACGAGCTAATCTGAAGGCAAGTGAGCGCAGCGAACGAGCTCCAACCTAAAGGTGAGTGAGCGTAGCGAACGAGCTAACCTGAAGGCAAGTGAGCGCAGCGAACGAGCTCCAACCTAAAGGTGAGTGAGCGTAGCGAACGAGCTAATGTGAAGGCAAGTTAGCGCAGCGAACGAGCTCCAACCTAAAGGTGAGTGAGCGTAGCGAACGAACTTCAACCAGGATTTGATTGAGCCATGCGAACGAGCTCATCTTAAAAAAGAACGAGCATTTGACATAAAACCACATTAGGACTGGACGTCATCTGACGGGCCAGCTAGTAGGAAATAAAATTGAAAGTTGCCTTGGGCACTTCAAGATGTGCTAGGAAGTTGAAATTTTGCACGATGACGTGTCTCCACGCCTAACCACCGGGAAAGTCCTGAAAAGTGACGGTTTCAATGTTCAACCCCTCCTGCTGCTGTATTACAACCCCTCATGAACATTCCCACTAACCCCCTTAAAAACGGGGGCCTGCCCTGCAAAGTTATCCCTGAGTCTTTTACACAATATAAAATTCCCGGACAACCTCATCTCCCCCGTGGCTCATTTGTACTGACACCCAACCAAAAAAGGGGGCCTGGGGGCGGAGCCCCCAGCGAGCACAAGGCGAGTCCATATTAATATACAACCGCATGTGTAACTGACTGACTCACTGATCAGGTATACTAAAGATTGGGCACTTCTAGAGTAGCTAGGGAGCTGAAATTTTCGGTGGAGGTCCGTATGGGTCCCAGACCACCAGGAAAATCCCAAAAAGTTACATTTTCAAAATGCAACCCCCCCAAAAAAATTCCATTAAAAACGCCCTTTTTTGGGAAAAACATGTTTTTTTAAAACAGCTGTAGCTCGAAAACGGTAAGAGCTAGAATCGATTTGAGGAAAAATCGTGAGTTCGCAATTAAATTTTCTACAAGACAGTTTTCTCAGAGAAGGCGTCATATCGAAATTCGCACTCCTTCACCTTCAAAAAACGCTCTACTTCCAAAAATTGTAAAAATTCTTGATTTTTTTAAGTGTTTTTAATTTTTAAAACTACTTTTCGCACATATATTTTTACTTTTTATGCTCCCAACGTTGAAAGGAAAGTTCCTAGAATGACCTTCTATAATTTTAATGTATTAAAAAAAATTCAAAATGGCGAATTTTCAATAAAAAAGATCGTTTTTTAACGTATTTCTTGTGGAGAATTAACATGCAACGACAAGCAAACTAGAAGTAAACGTGAGTAGGTGAAATATGGGCGTTTGGCGACAGAAAAAAAACATTTTTGTCACTTCTAGAGTAGCTACGGAGCTGAAATTTTTTCTGAAGGTTTGTCTGGGTACCAAACCACCCAGAAAGTCCCAAAATTTAGTTTTGCCAACTGAAACTTGCCAAAAGAAATCCCGTAAAACCCTAGATTTTTGGGAAAAACATGTTTTTTTAAAACTGCTGTAGCTCGAATACGGTAAGAGCTAGACACGATTTGAGGGAAAATCGTAGGTTCAGAATTAAATTTTCTACAAGACAGTTTTCTCAAAGAAGGGGTCATATCGAAAATCTGACTCCTTCACCTTCAAAAAACGCTCTAACTCCAAAAATTGTGAAAATTCTCGATTTTCTTACGTGTTTTTGATTTTTAAAACGACTTTTCGTACATATATTTGTACTTTTTATGGTCTTAACGTTGAAAGGAAAGTCCCTTGAGTGACCTTCTATAATTTAAACGTACTGAAAAATTTAAAATGGCGGGTATTCATTCAAAAAAGTAAGTTTTTAACGTTTTTTTAACGTATTCCTTATAGAAAATTAACATGCTTAAACACGCAAACGAGATCTAAATGTAAGTATGGATGTAAGGTGAATTATGGATTTTTAGACCAATCCCATTCTAACCAACCCCCTCTTTCATCCCCATTAATAAAATTTTACCATTAGCAACAAGGTGCAGCACTATTATTTTTTTAAATTTATGACAATAGCTAATTTGCAACCAAAAGGTGAGTGAGCGTAGCGAACGAGCTATCCTGAAGGCAAGTGAGCGCAGCGAACGAGCTCCAACCTAAAAGTGAGTGAGCGTAGCGAACGAGCTAACCTGAAGGCAAGTGAGTGAGCGTAGCGAACGAGCTAACCTGAAGGCAAGTGAGCGCATCGAACGAGCTCCAACCTTATGGTGAGTGAGCGTAGCGAACGAACTTCAACCAGGATTTGATTGAGCCATTTCAACCCCCCGCCCCCGAAGGGGGCCTAAGATTATTTTTAAATATTATTTTACCTCACTCTAACTCCCAAGAATTTATACCGATGCTTATTGATGTGAAGAAAGTTTTAGAGGTTGTGACTAAGCAAATTTAATTTATCATAGCACCGGCCCTACATCGAGACTCTTACATGTCAAGACTGGTTTGGTTTGCACTAAACAACCCCTATATGGAATACTTCGCAACTGCCAAGTTATCACTACGTCTTTTACGCAAAAATGTTTCCGGACAACATCCTGTCCCCCGTGAACATTACTCATCACGGCTACTATTAAAAGGGGGCCTGGGGGCGGAGCCCCCAGCGAGCACAAGGCGAGTCTATATTATATACAGCCCCTTGTGTAACTGACTCACTCATTGACTCATCAGGTATACAAATTCTTACCCACTTCTAGAATAGCTACGGGGTTGAAATTTGGCACGAATTTAGGTATCGGTCTTAAACCACCAGTAAAATTGTCAAAAGTCACATTTTCAAATTTTAACCCCCCTAAAAAAATTCAAAATGGCGGATTTTTGAAAAGTGCGAAAAAGACGTTTTTTTAAAACGTTTATTGTGCTTAAACCGTTGGTTTAATCAAAAAACGGAGCACACTTACTGTATTTAAAATTAAACGAGCTACAATTTCATAACATAAAGTTTCTTTCTATCTCCACCCCTTCCCCCCTATATTTCGCTCTAAACACAAAATTTTGGAATTTTTCATCATGTTTTTTTGTTTAAACGTCGGTTGCGGCTCAACCGTTGGTCTGGTCAAGAAACAGAGAGAACCTTTACGTACTAACTTTTGACGATCTACAACTTTGTAATTTAACATTTTTTTCCATCTTAACTCCTTCACCCCCAAATTCATGCTTAAACTTGAAATTTTGCCATTTTTCCTTGTTTTTTGGGGGGTTGGCTGCCCTGGAGTAGGTTAAAATCCGTTTTTGGTACGTTTGACCTATTACTTGTTTTTAAATATGCCTAAAGTTTATCCTAAACCGATTTCGGAATTTTCACTCACCATACTTAACCCTCAAAATTGGGGGGATAATTTTTGTTAAAATAAAAAATACCGATTTTGAAGATTCTCGTCAATTAAAAATTATATAAACGCAAGATTATATATAAACAAACAAATGTTTTGTATACAAAATTTTATGGTGTACATTTTGTTCCATAGCGCCTTTCACCTATCTATACTCCAACCCCCTCAAAAAACCCCATTTCGATAGTTGTGTCCTTGGAATTACACACTCATATTAGCGATAGAACATTGGAATTTTTAGCGGTGTTGGTATTCGGTTCAAATTACCGTAAATATTATTAAAATTGTTATTTTCTCATTTCAACACCCCCCCCCATGGTTTAAAATATCCCCAATGTTAAACAAATAGAGAATTAGCATGCGGGAAATAAAATGGCATTTCAAGCATATTAAAGTCTTAATAACCAAGTGAAAGCAAGTGAGTGCAGCGAACGAGCTCCAACCTAAAAGTGAGTGAGCGTAGCGAACGAGCTAACCTGAAGGCAAGTGAGCGCAGCGAACGAGCTCCAACCTAAAGGTGAGTGAGCGTAGCGAACGAGCTCCAACCTTAAGGTGAGTGAGCGTAGCGAACGAGCTAACCTGAAGGCAAGTGAGCGCAGCGAACGAGCTCCAACCTAAAGGTGAGTGAGCGTAGCGAACGAGCTAATCTGAAGGCAAGTGAGCGCAGCGAACGAGCTCCAACCTAAAGGTGAGTGAGCGTAGCGAACGAACTTCAACCAGGATTTGATTGAGCCATGCGTTTAGTTTAATTTTTTTCCCATCTCCACCCCAAATTCGTTTTTAAACCTGAAATTTTACCTTATTTTCCCTATTTTTGGTGATTTTTACTGTGAAAGGGGTCTATTCTTCATGCCGATAATTTTTACCAACTCCCCGCCTAAGATTATTTTAAAATATTATTTTACCTCACTCTAACTTTTAAGACTTTATATCGATGCTTATTTATGTGAAGAAAGTTTTAGAGGTTGTGACTTAGCAAATTTATTTTATCATAGCACCGGCCCTACATCGAGACTCTAACATGTCAAGACTGGTTTGGTTTGCACCAAACAACCCCCCTATGGAATACTTCGCAACTGCCAAGTTATCACTACGTCTTTTACGCAAAAATGTTTCCGGACAACATCCTGTCCCCCGTGAAAATTTCTCATCACGGCTACTATTAAAAGGGGGCCTGGGGGCGGAGCCCCCAGCGAGCACAAGGCGAGTCCATATTAATATACAACCGCATGTGTAACTGACTGACTCACTGATCAGGTATACAAAATATTGGGCACTTCTAGAGTAGCTAGGGAGCTGAAATTTTCGGTGGAGGTCCGTATGGGTCCCAAACCACCGGGAAAATCCCAAAAAGTTACATTTTCAAAATGCAACCCCCCAAAAAAAATTCCATTAAAAACGCCCTTTTTTGGGAAAAACATGTTTTTTTAAAACAGCTGTAGCTCGAAAACGGTAAGAGCTAGAATCGATTTGAGGAAAAATCGTGAGTTCGCAATTAAATTTTCTACAAGACAGTTTTGTCAGAGAAGGCGTCATATCGAAATTCGCACTCCTTCACCTTCAAAAAACGCTCTACTTCCAAAAATTGTAAAAATTATTGATTTTTTAAAGTGTTTTTAATTTTTAAAACGACTTTTCGCACATATATTTCTGCTTTTAATGCTCCCAACGTTGAAAGGAATGTCCCTAGAGTGACCTTCAATAATTTTAACTTACAAAAAAAATTCAAAATGGCGGATTTTTAATAAAAAAGATCGTTTTTTAACGTATTTCTTATGGAGAATTAACATGCGTCGACAGGCAAACTAGACGTAAACGTCAGTAGGTGAAATATGGGCGTTTGGCGACAGAACAAAACATTTTTGTCACTTCTAGAGTAGCTAGGGAGCTGAAATTTTTTTCTGAAGGTTTGTCTGGGTACCAAACCACCCAGAGAAACCCAAAATTTTGTTTTTCCAACTGAAACCCACCAAAAGAAATCCCTTAAGACCCTAGTTTTTTTTGGAAAAACATGTTTTTTTAAAACTGCTGTAGCTCGAAAACGGTAAGACCTAGAAACGATTTGAGGGAAAATCGTAGGTTCAGAATTAAATTTTCTACAAGACACTTTTCTCAAAGAAGGGGTCATATCGAAAATCTTACTCCTTCACCTTCAAAAAACGCTCTACTTCCAAAAATTGTGAAAATTCTAGATTTTTTTGGTGTTTTTAATTTATAAATCGACTTTTCGTACATATATTTGTACTTATTATGGTCTTAACGTTGAAAAAGAAGTCCCTTGAGTGACCTTTTATAATTTCAACGTACTAAAAAAATTTAAAATGGCGGGTTTTCATTCAAAAAGGTAGTTTTTTACGCTTTTTTAACGTATTAAATTGATGACAATAGCTAATTTGCAACCAAAAGGTGAGTGAGCGTAGCGAACGAGCTAACCTGAAGGCAAGTGAGCGCAGCGAACGAGCTCCAACCTAAAGGTGAGTGAGCGTAGCGAACGAGCTAATCCGAGGGCAAGTGAGCGCAGCGAACGAGCTCCAACCCAAAAGTGAGTGAGTGTAGCGAACGAGCTAATCTGAAGGCAAGTGAGCGCAGCGAACTAGCTCCAACCTAAAAGTGAGTGAGCGTAGCGAACGAGCTAACCTGAAGGCAAGTGAGCGCAGCGAACGAGCTAACCTGAAGGCAAGTGAGCGCAGCGAACGAGCTCCAACCTAAAAGTGAGTGAGCGTAGCGAACGAACTAACCTGAAGGCAAGTGAGCGCAGCGAACGAGCTAACCTGAAGGCAAGTGAGCGCAGCGAACGAGCTCCAACGTAAAGGTGAGTGAGCGTAGCGAACGAACTTCAACCAGAAGGGGGCCTAAGATTATTTTTAAAATATTATTTTAAGTAACTCTAACTCCTAAGACTTTATATCGATGCTTATTGATGTGAAGAAAGTTTTGGAGGTTGTGACTTAGCAAATTTAATTCATCAAAGCACCGGCCCTACATCGAGACTCTAACATGTCAAGACTGGTTTGGTTTGCACTAAACATCCCCCCTATGGAATACTTCGCAACTGCCAAGTTATCACTACGTCTTTTACGCAAAAATGTTTCCGGACAACATCCTGTCCCCCGCGAACATTTCTCATCACGGCTACTATTAAAAGGGGGCCTGGGGGCGGAGCCCCCAGCGAGCACAAGGCGAGTCCATATTAATATACAACCGCATGTGTAACTGACTGACTCACTGATCAGGTATACTAAATATTGGGCACTTCTAGAATAGCTAGGGAGCTGAAATTTTCGGTGGAGGTCCGTATGGGTCCCAAACAACCGGGAAAATCCCAAAAAGTTACATTTTCAAATTGCAACCCCCCCAAAAAAATTCCATTAAAAACACCCTTTTTTGGGAAAAACATGTTTTTTTAAAACAGCTGTAGCTCGAAAACGGTAAGAGCTAGAATCGATTTGAGGGAAAATCGTGAGTTCGCAATTAAATTTTCTACAAGACAGTTTTGTCTGAGAAGGCGTCATATCGAAATTCGCACTCCTTCACCTTCAAAAAACGCTCTACTTCCAAAAATTGTAAAAATTCTTGATTTTTTAAAGTGTTTTTAATTTTTAAAACGACTTTTCGCATTTATATTTCCACTTTTTATGCTCCCAACGTTGAAAGGAAAGTCCCTAGAGTGACCTTCTATAACTTTAACCTACTAAAAAAAATTCAAAATGGCGGATTTTTAATAAAAAAGATCGTTTTTTAACGTATTTCTTATGGAAAATTAACATGCAACGACAAGCAAACTAGAAGTAAACGTCAGTAGGTGAAATATGGGCGTTTGGCGACAGAAAAAAAACATTTTTGTCACTTCTAGAGTAGCTACGGAGCTGAAATTTTTTTCTGAAGGTTTGTCTGGGTACCAAACCACCCAGAAAGTCCCAAAATTTAGTTTTTCCAACTGAAACTTGCCAAAAGAAATCCCGTAAAACCCTAGTTTTTTTGGGAAAAACACGTTTTTTTTTAAACTGCTGTAGCTTGAATACGGTAAGAGCTAGAAACGATTTGAGGGAAAATCGTAGGTTCAGAATTAAATTTTCTTCAAGACAGTTTTCTCATAGAAGGGGTCATGTCGAAAATCTGACTCCTTCACCTTCAAAAAACGCCCTACTTCCAAAAATTGTGAAAATTCTTGATTTTTTTGGTGTTTTTAATTTATAAAATGACTTTTCGTACATATATTTGTACTTTTTATGGTCTTAACGTTGAAAGGAAAGTCCCTTGAGTGACCTTCTATAATTTCAACGTACTGAAAAATTTAAAATGGCGGGTTTTCATTCAAAAAAGTAAGTTTTTAACGCTTTTTTAACGTATTCCTTATAGAAAATTAACATGCTTAAACACGCAAACGAGATCTAAATGTAAGTAGGTGAATTATGGATATTTAGACCAATCCCATTTCAACCCCCCCCCTTTTTCATCCCCATTAATAAAATTCTACCATTAGCAACAAGGTGTAGCACTATTATTTTTTCAAATTTATGACAATAGCTAATTTGCAACCAAAAGGTGAGTGAGCGTAGCGAACGAGCTAACCTGAAGGCAAATGAGCGCAGCGAACGAGCTCCAACCTAAAGGTGAGTGAGCGTAGCGAACGAGCTAACCTTAAGGCAAGTGAGCGCAGCGAACGAGCTCCAACCCAAAGGTGAGTGAGCGTAGCGAACGAGCTCCAACCCAAAGGTGAGTGAGCGTAGCGAACGAGCTAACCTGAAGGCAAGTGAGCGCAGCGAACGAGCTCCAACCCAAAGGTGAGTGAGCGTAGCGAACGAGCTAACCTGAAGGCAAGTGAGCGCAGCGAACGAGCTCCAACCTAAAAGTGAGTGAGCGTAGCGAACGAGCTAACCTGAAGGCAAGTGAGCGCAGCGAACGAGCTCCAACCTAAAGGTGAGTGAGCGTAGCGAACGAACTTCAACCAGGATTTGATTGAGCCATGCGTTTAGTTAAATTTTTTCTCATCTCCACCCCAAATTCGTGTTTAAACCTGAAATTTTACCTTATTTTCCCTATTTTTGGTGATTTGTACTGCGCAAGGGGTCCATTCTTATGCCGATAAATTTTACCAACCCCCGCCCCCGAAAGGGGCCTGAGATTATTTTAAAATATTATTTTACCTCACTCTAACTCCTAAGACTTTATATCGATGCTTATTGATGTGAAGAAAGTTTTAGAGGTTGTGACTAGGCAAATTTGTGACTTGCGCAATGGTCCATTTGTATTTACCCCCAACCAAAAAAGGGGGCCTGGGTAACTCACTGACTCACTGATCAGGTATACTAAATATTGGGCACTTCTAGAGTAGCTAGGGAGCTGAAATTTTCGGTGGAGGTCCGTATTGGTCCCAGACCACCAGGAAAATCCCAAAAAGTTACATTTTCAAAATGCAACCCCCCCAAAAAAATTCCATTAAAAACGCCCTTTTTTGGGAAAAACATGTTTTTTTAAAACAGCTGTAGCTCGAAAACCGTAAGAGCTAGAATCGATTTGAGGAAAAATCGTGAGTTCGAAATTAAATTTTCTACAAGACAGTTTTGTCAGAGAAGGCGTCATATCGAAATTCGCACTCCTTCACCTTCAAAAAACGCTCTACTTCCAAAAATTGTAAAAATTCTCGATTTTTTTAAGTGTTTTTAATTTTTAAAACGACTTTTCGCACATATATTTCTACTTTTATTGCTCCCAACGTTGAAAGAAATGTCCCTAGAGTGACCTTCTATAACTTTAACCTACTAAAAAAAATTCGAAATGGCGGATTTTCGATTAAAAAGATCGTTTTTTAACGTATTTCTTATGGAGAATTAACATGTAACGACAAGCAAACTAGAAGTAAACGTCAGTAGGTAAAATATGGGCGTTTTGCGACAGAAAAAAACATTTTTGTCACTTCTAGAGTAGCTACGGAGCTGAAATTTTTTCTGAAGGTTTGTCTGGGTACCAAACCACCCAGAAAGTCCCAAAATTTAGTTTTTCCAACTGAAACTTGCCAAAAGAAATCCCGTAAAACCCTAGATTTTTGGGAAAAACATGTTTTTTTAAAACTGCTGTAGCTCGAATACGGTAAGAGCTAGACACGATTTGAGGGAAAATCGTAGGTTCAGAATTAAATTTTCTACAAGACAGTTTTCTCTAAGAAGGGGTCATATCGAAAATCTGACTCCTTCACCTTCAAAAAACGCTCTAACTCCTAAAATTGTGAAAATTCGCGATTTTCTTACGTGTTTTTGATTTTTAAAACGACTTTTCGTACATATATTTGTACTTTTTATGGTCTTAACGTTGAAAGGAAAGTCCCTTGAGTGACCTTCTATAATTTAAACGTACTGAAAAATTTAAAATGGCGGGTATTCATTCAAAAAAGTAAGTTTTTAACGTTTTTTTAACGTATTCCTTATAGAAAATTAACATGCTTAAACACGCAAACGAGATCTAAATAAAAGTATGGATGTAAGGTGAATTATAGATTTTTAAACCAATCCCATTCTAACCCCCCCCCTCTTTCATCCCCATTAATAAAATTTTACCATTAGCAACAAGGTGCAGCACTATTATTTTTTTAAATTTATGACAATAGCTAATTTGCAACCAAAAGGTGAGTGAGCGTAGCGAACGAGCTATCCTGAAGGCAAGTGAGCGCAGCGAACGAGCTCCAACCTAAAGGTAAGTGAGCGTAGCGAACGAGCTAACCTGAAGGCAAGTGAGCGCAGCGAACGATCTCCAACCTAAAAGTGAGTGAGCGTAGCGAACGAGCTAACCTGAAGGCAAGTGAGTGAGCGTAGCGAACGAGCTAACCTGAAGGCAAGTGAGCGCATCGAACGAGCTCCAACCTGATGGTGAGTGAGCGTAGCGAACGAACTTCAACCAGGATTTGATTGAGCCATTTCAACCCCCCACCCCCGAAGGGGGCCTAAGATTATTTTTAAATATTATTTTACCTCACTCTAACTCCCAAGAATTTATACCGATGCTTATTGATGTGAAGAAAGTTTTAGAGGTTGTGACTAAGCAAATTTAATTTATCATAGCACCGGCCCTACATCGAGACTCTTACATGTCAAGACTGGTTTGGTTTGCACTAAACAACCCCTATATGGAATACTTCGCAACTGCCAAGTTATCACTACGTCTTTTACGCAAAAATGTTTCCGGACAACATCCTGTCCCCCGTGAACATTTCTCATCACGGCTACTATTAAAAGGGGGCCTGGGGGCGGAGCCCCCAGCGAGCACAAGGCGAGTCTATATTATATACAGCCCCTTGTGTAACTGACTCACTCATTGACGAGCACAAGGCGAGTCTATATTATATACAGCCCCTTGTGTAACTGACTCACTCATTGACTCATCAGGTATACAAATTCTTACCCACTTCTAGAATAGCTACGGGGTTGAAATTTGGCACGAATTTAGGTATCGGTCTTAAACCACCAGTAAAATTGTCAAAAGTCACATTTTCAAATTTTAACCCCCCTAAAAAAATTCAAAATGGCGGATTTTTGAAAAGTGCGAAAAAGACGTTTTTTTAAAACGTTTATTGTGCTTAAACCGTTGGTTTAATCAAAAAACGGAGCACACTTACTGTATTTAAAATTAAACGAGCTACAATTTCATAATATAAAGTTTCTTTCTATCTCCACCCCTTCCCCCCTATATTTCGCTCTAAACACAAAATTTTGGAATTTTTCATCATGTTTTTTTGTTTAAACGTCGGTTGCGGCTCAACCGTTGGTCTGGTCAAGAAACAGAGAGAACCTTTACGTACTAACTTTTGACGATCTACAACTTTGTAATTTAACATTTCTTTCCATCTTAACTCCTTCACCCCCAAATTCATGCTTAAACTTGAAATTTTGCCATTTTTCCTTGTTTTTTGGGGGGTTGGCTGCCCTGGAGTAGGTTAAAATACGTTTTTGGTACGTTTGACCTATTACTTGTTTTTAAATATGCCTAAAGTTTATCCTAAACCGATTTCGGAATTTTCACTCACCATACTTAACCCTCAAAATTGGGGGGATAATTTTTGTTAAAATAAAAAATACCGATTTTGAAGATTCTCGTCAATTAAAAATTATATAAACGCAAGATTATATATAAACAAACAAATGTTTTGTATACAAAATTTTATGGTGTACATTTTGTTCCATAGCGCCTTTCACCTATCTATACTCCAACCCCCTCAAAAAACCCCATTTCGATAGTTGTGTCCTTGGAATTACACACTCATATTAGCGATAGAACATTGGAATTTTTAGCGGTGTTGGTATTCGGTTCAAATTACCTTAAATATTATTAAAATTGTTATTTTCTCATTTCAACACCCCCCCCCATGGTTTAAAATATCCCCAATGTTAAACAAATAGAGAATTAGCATGCGGGAAATAAAATGGCATTTCAAGCATATTAAAGTCTTAATAACCAAGTGAAAGCAAGTGAGTGCAGCGAACGAGCTCCAACCTAAAAGTGAGTGAGCGTAGCGAACGAGCTAACCTGAAGGCAAGTGAGCGCAGCGAACGAGCTCCAACCTAAAGGTGAGTGAGCGTAGCGAACGAGCTCCAACCTTAAGGTGAGTGAGCGTAGCGAACGAGCTAACCTGAAGGCAAGTGAGCGCAGCGAACGAGCTCCAACCTAAAGGTGAGTGAGCGTAGCGAACGAGCTAATCTGAAGGCAAGTGAGCGCAGCGAACGAGCTCCAACCTAAAGGTGAGTGAGCGTAGCGAACGAACTTCAACCAGGATTTGATTGAGCCATGCGTTTAGTTTAATTTTTTTCCCATCTCCACCCCAAATTCGTGTTTAAACCTGAAATTTTACCTTATTTTCCCTATTTTTGGTGATTTTTACTGTGAAAGGGGTCTATTCTTCATGCCGATAATTTTTACCAACTCCCCGCCTAAGATTATTTTAAAATATTATTTTACCTCACTCTAACTTTTAAGACTTTATATCGATGCTTATTTATGTGAAGAAAGTTTTAGAGGTTGTGACTTAGCAAATTTATTTTATCATAGCACCGGCCCTACATCGAGACTCTAACATGTCAAGACTGGTTTGGTTTGCACCAAACAACCCCCCTATGGAATACTTCGCAACTGCCAAGTTATCACTACGTCTTTTACGCAAAAATGTTTCCGGACAACATCCTGTCCCCCGTGAAAATTTCTCATCACGGCTACTATTAAAAGGGGGCCTGGGGGCGGAGCCCCCAGCGAGCACAAGGCGAGTCTATATTATATACAGCCCCTTGTGTAACTGACTCACTCATTGACTCATCAGGTATACAAATTCTTACCCACTTCTAGAATAGCTACGGGGTTGAAATTTGGCACGAATTTAGGTATCGGTCTTAAACCACCAGTAAAATTGTCAAAAGTCACATTTTCAAATTTTAACCCCCCTAAAAAAATTCAAAATGGCGGATTTTTGAAAAGTGCGAAAAAGACGTTTTTTTAAAACGTTTATTGTGCTTAAACCGTTGGTTTAATCAAAAAACGGAGCACACTTACTGTATTTAAAATTAAACGAGCTACAATTTCATAATATAAAGTTTCTTTCTATCTCCACCCCTTCCCCCCTATATTTCGCTCTAAACACAAAATTTTGGAATTTTTCATCATGTTTTTTTGTTCAAACGTCGGTTGCGGCTCAACCGTTGGTCTGGTCAAGAAACAGAGAGAACCTTTACGTACTAACTTTTGACGATCTACAACTTTGTAATTTAACATTTTTTTCCATCTTAACTCCTTAACCCCCAAATTCATGCTTAAACTTGAAATTTTGCCATTTTTCCTTGTTTTTTGGGGGGTTGGCTGCCCTGGAGTAGGTTAAAATCCGTTTTTGGTACGTTTGACCTATTACTTGTTTTTAAATATGCCTAAAGTTTATCCTAAACCGATTTCGGAATTTTCACTCACCATACTTAACCCTCAAAATTGGGGGGATAATTTTTGTTAAAATAAAAAATACCGATTTTGAAGATTCTCGTCAATTAAAAATTATATAAACGCAAGATTATATATAAACAAACAAATGTTTTGTATACAAAATTTTATGGTGTACATTTTGTTCCATAGCGCCTTTCACCTATCTATACTCCAACCCCCTCAAAAAACCCCATTTCGATAGTTGTGTCCTTGGAATTACACACTCATATTAGCGATAGAACATTGGAATTTTTAGCGGTGTTGGTATTCGGTTCAAATTACCTTAAATATTATTAAAATTGTTATTTTCTCATTTCAACACCCCCCCCCCATGGTTTAAAATATCCCCAATGTTAAACAAATAGAGAATTAGCATGCGGGAAATAAAATGGCATTTCAAGCATATTAAAGTCTTAATAACCAAGTGAAAGCAAGTGAGTGCAGCGAACGAGCTCCAACCTAAAAGTGAGTGAGCGTAGCGAACGAGCTAACCTGAAGGCAAGTGAGCGCAGCGAACGAGCTCCAACCTAAAGGTGAGTGAGCGTAGCGAACGAGCTCCAACCTTAAGGTGAGTGAGCGTAGCGAACGAGCTAACCTGAAGGCAAGTGAGCGCAGCGAACGAGCTCCAACCTAAAGGTGAGTGAGCGTAGCGAACGAGCTAATCTGAAGGCAAGTGAGCGCAGCGAACGAGCTCCAACCTAAAGGTGAGTGAGCGTAGCGAACGAACTTCAACCAGGATTTGATTGAGCCATGCGTTTAGTTTAATTTTTTTCCCATCTCCACCCCAAATTCGTTTTTAAACCTGAAATTTTACCTTATTTTCCCTATTTTTGGTGATTTTTACTGTGAAAGGGGTCTATTCTTCATGCCGATAATTTTTACCAACTCCCCGCCTAAGATTATTTTAAAATATTATTTTACCTCACTCTAACTTTTAAGACTTTATATCGATGCTTATTTATGTGAAAAAAGTTTTAGAGGTTGTGACTTAGCAAATTTATTTTATCATAGCACCGGCCCTACATCGAGACTCTAACATGTCAAGACTGGTTTGGTTTGCACCAAACAACCCCCCTATGGAATACTTCGCAACTGCCAAGTTATCACTACGTCTTTTACGCAAAAATGTTTCCGGACAACATCCTGTCCCCCGTGAAAATTTCTCATCACGGCTACTATTAAAAGGGGGCCTGGGGGCGGAGCCCCCAGCGAGCACAAGGCGAGTCTATATTATAAGCACAAGGCGAGTCTATATTATATACAGCCGCTTGTGTAACTGACTGACTGACTGATTCATCAGGTATACAAATCTTTGGGCACTTCTAGAATAGCTAGGAAGCTGAAATTTTTTGTGGAGGTCCGTCTAGGTCACAGACCGCCAGGAAAATCCCAAAAAGTTACATTTTCAAATTACAACCCCCCCAAAAAAATTCCATTAAAAACGACTATTTTTTGGAAAAACACGTTTTTTTAAAACAGCTGTAGCCCGAAAACGGTAAGAGCTAGATTCGATTTGAGGAAAAATCGTGAGTTTGGAATTAAATTTTCTACAAGACACTATTAAGCGTTTTTCGAAAATCGCACTCCTTTACCTTCAAAAAACGCTCTACTTCCAAAAATTGTAAAAATTCCCGATTGTTTGACGTGTTTTAATTTTTAAAACGACTTTTCTTACGTACATTTGTACTTTTTATGCTCCCAACATTGAAAGGAAAGTGCCTTAAGTGACCTTCTATAATTTTAACGTACAAAAAAAAATTAAAAATGGCAGATATTCAATAAAAAATATTATTTTTTAACGTATTTCCTATGGAGAATTAACATGCTACGACAAGCAAACTAGAAGTAAACGTCAGTAGGTGAAATATGGACGTTTGGCGACAGAAAAAGCATTTTTGTCACTTCTAGAGTAGCTACGGAGCTGAAATTTTTTGTAAAGGTTTGTCTGGGTACCAAACCACCCAGAAAGTCCCAAAATTTAGTTTTTCCAACTGAAACTCACCAAAATAAATCCCTTAAAACCCTAGTTTTTTTGGGAAAAACATGTTTTTTTAAAACTGCTGTAGCTCGAAAACGGTAAGTGCTAGAAACGATTTGAGGGAAAATCGTAGGTTCAGAATTAAATTTTCTACAAGACACTTTTCTCAAAGAAGGAGTCATATCGAAAATCTGACTCCTTCACCTTCAAAAAACGCCCTAATTCCAAAATTTGTAAAAACTCTTGATTTTTTAAGTGTTATTAATTTTTAAAACGACTTTTCGTACATATATTTGTACTTTTTATGGTCTTAACGTTAAAAAGAAAGTCCCTTGAGTGACCTTCTATAATTTCAACGTACTAAAAAATATAAAATGGCGGGTTTTCAATTAAAAAGGTAGTTTTTAACTCTTTTTTAACGTATTCCTTATAGAAAATTAACATGATTATACACATAAACGAGATCTATATGTAAGTATGTGAATTATGGATATTTAGACCAATCCCATTCTAACCCCCCCCTTTCATCCCCGTTAATAAAATCTGAACATTAGCAACAGGGTGCAGCACTATTATTTTTTTAAATGTATGACAATAGCTAATTTGCAACCAAAAGGTGAGTGAGCGAAGCGAACGAGCTAACCTGAAGGCAAGTGAGCGCAGCGAACGAGCTCCAACCTAAAGGTGAGTGAGCGTAGCGAACGAGCTAACCTGAAGTCAAGTGAGCGCAGCGAACGAGCTCTAACTTAAAAGTGAGTGAGCGTAGCGAACGAGCTATCCTGAAGGCAAGTGAGCGCAGCGAACGAGCTCCAACCTAAAGGTGAGTGAGCGTAGCGAACGAGCTAACCTGAAGGCAAGTGAGCGCAGCGAACGAGCTCCAACCTAAAGGGTAGTGTGCGTAGCGAACGAACTTCAACCAGGATTTGATTGAGCCATGCGTTTAGTTTAATTTTTTTCCAATCTCCATCCCAAATTCGTGTTTAATCCTACTTCCAAAAATTGTGAAAATTCTCAATTATTTTACGTGTTTTTAATTTTTAAAACGACAATTTTTCGTACGTATATTTGTACTTTTTATGCTCGCAACGTTGAAAGTAAAGTGCCTAAAGTGACCTTCTATAATTTTAACCTACTAAAAAAATTTTAAATGGCGGATTTTCAATAAAAAAGATTGTTTTAGCGAATTTCCCATATAGGGAATAAGCTATTTTAACGATTTTTTACGTATTTCTTTTGGAAAATTTGCATGCATTGACAGGCAAACTAGACAAAAATGTAAGTATGTGAATTATGAGTGTTTGTCGTCAAAAAAAGGTGTTTGGTCACTTCTAAGTTAGCTAGGGATCTGAAATTTTTTGTATGGGTCCGTCTGGGTGCGAAACTACCCAAAAAATCTCCAAAGCTTTTTTGAACTACAACCCACCCGAAAAGTGCATTAAATTCTTGGATTTATTTTGAAATCTTAACCCCCCCCCCCCAAAAAACATGGCGGATTTTCAACAAAAAAGCTTTTTTTATAGTATATTACGGTACTAGTCCTGAAAATAGGTGTTTACTGAAAAAGCGTAGTCGTTCCCATAAGAGACGAAGTCCAGTATGGCATTACCACGAGAGACGAAGTAGAGTGCGGCATTACCACGGTAAACACGTTTTGGACGAGTGACGAACGATATTTTACGCCATACTACTCTAAGCTAGCTAACATAAAGAAAACTGTACAAATTACGATATATTCACTCCAACTAGAGGATTAACAATTTTGAAAAAGGTCATGTTTTTGTTTATAATCATTGATTTCCAAATGAAATCAGCTTGTTGGTGTCCAGTAAAAACTCATTACAGTACAGTAGTACGTTATGACACCGCATTTCATTAAGCTGGTGACAAACAGCTATTTTCTAGACTAAATACTTGAGTGGAAAGCTCGTTAAAACAGTGTAGTGTGGCGTAAATGTATTTTACTATGGGGCACGCACAGGCAAGCAGACTAGAGACTTGATATAAAAATGTCAATAGGCTAGGGAACTATTGTTTTATTGCAGTTTATCTGCGTTTTCCATCGTTGCACAATCTAAAATTATATAGAACCAGGCACTAGTTTGTTTTATTGTGTATCTAGCATAGTTCGTCTTTGAAAAATGTGTCTAATTGAATTGCCTGATGATTTTATGGAAAACACTTCGGAGATAACTACATATCTTCTTACAGAAAGTTTACGGACTGGTACAAATAACGAAGCATTTACATTACTTCATATGTATATTTTTATTTGAGTATTCTATAATCACGAACGTTGTGGAGTAGATTTTCAATGACAAGGAGTAGTCTCAGACATAAAGAGGATGTGGATGTTTTAACCATCAAAAACCTTACAACGAAGTAGTGATTGTCACCAACAATGAAAACTGCACAATAAACATAATCTTGAACTTTAAATTTTTATGTCATTATTTTCTTTTTATGGATATTTATCAAATTTAAATTGAAAAATATTTTAGGTTTAATATTAGTGATGTCTGTATTCTGAACAAAACTTGTGCCGAAAGTGATTTTCCGGCACTTTGATCCATTATTCTCGTCATCGGCTCGCCTCGTATACATAAAATAGCTCACTAGAAAAAAAATTGGAACTCCAGTGTTCCGCGTTGCCTCACTCATAAAACTCCATCGCGCCTGTAAATGCCACTCTCGGTCCTAGTAGACAAGTCAATGGGCCTAGTACTGACCGTAGTTTTCATTAGCATTTTCTATGGACATTCAGAAAGCTAAATAATAATCACAAAAAAGTTACTATTTTCCACTAAGGCCAGTGTATTCACTCCCAATTGGTAACTTAACATTGCCTTGCCTTGGACTGGTAAAACACTACCCAAAGGAAACGTATACTTGTATAACAACTTCAAAACTGTGTCAAAAAATTGTGAATGATTATAAGTTATCGAAGGCCTATATTCTAACGTAACATTGTTTTGATATTATCTTCATAGTTGAACAATTAATTTCAATATATAAGTATACATTTGACATCTCAAACGTTAAAATTTATCAATAAATAACGGAGTAATTTAGTTAACACATTTAATGTGTTTATAAATAATAAACATTTTGATAGCAATTACAATAATCATAATTTATTAATAGTGATATAGAGTATAATATTTAATAAACTATTTTATGAACAACTAGCTGCGGGCTTTGCCCCGTTTAACTTCTTAATTTTCAAGATGATCTCGTTCGCATGGCTCAATCACGTCCTGGTTGAAGTTCGTTCGCTACGCTCACTCACCTTTGGGTTGCAGCTCGTTCGCTACGCTCACTCACCTTTAGGTTGGAGCTCGTTCGCTGCGCTCACTTGCCTTCAGGTTAGCTCGTTCGCTACGCTAACTCGCCTCCAGGTTGAAGTTCGTTCGCTACGCTCACTCACCTTTTGGTTGCAAATTAGCTGTTGTCATAAATGTAAAAGAAATAATAGTGCTGCACCCTGTTGGTAATCCTTGTAACTTGAATGCTATTAAACATCATAGAACAGAACCAACTTGTTTAATTGAAACAGCTGTTAAGATTCATTAATTCCATTTCTCATAAGGTTAACATGGGAAACTCCAGAGCCACTGGGGTGGAGCTGATTGGACGGATCACGAAATTGATGGTGTATAAACCTATTCCATGAAATTCTACACGTATGTACCAAGTTTCGTGGCAATCGGTTCAGTGGTGTCTGAGTTTATCACTGCCAAACAAATATATATATACACAAACCTCCTCTTTTATACTCATAGACTACACGGGTAGTCTTAGTACAGTAAAGTTATCGAACGTAACATTGTTATGTTCTAACGTAACAATGTTCTAACGTAACATTGTTTTGATATTATCTTCATAGTTGAACAATTAATTTCAATATATAAGTATACATTTGACATCTCAAACGTTAAAATTTATCAATAAATAACGGAGTAATTTAGTTAACACATTTAATGTGTTTATAAATAATAAACACCTTGATAGCAATTACAATAATCATAATTTACTATTAGTTATATAGAGCATATTTAATAAACTATTTTATGAACAACTACACGGGTAGTCTTAGTACAGTATATTGCAATAGTAGGTAATAAATGCAATAATTGTATATGTTTGAAGATTTATTAAAGAACAACCGAATCTGCGATTGGATTTAAAAAATAATTTTGCACTCCACTGAAAGCAACTACGCTGACAAAAACCTAGGTACTTTTATTTTTACTCGTGTTATATCTTTACGATTTTTAAGTAAAAACAAAGGCTATTTTTTCCATTGTATTAATAAAGACATTTTAAGTTGCGCCATAATAGCCACTGGGAAAACGAGCACTGTTTTTTGTTATTGGAAAATTACAAAATAAATTAGTAATTTTGGCCTTTTTATTTAGTACGTTCCTTGGCTGAATTTTATTAACTATACAGCACGCCTCATTATTAAACAAGTTTTAATACAATTAGATTTATTATATTCTTACAATTCTGGCTGTACATCCCTTATCCACAGGGAGGCCGAGGAAGGGTGGTCAGTGTACACGTCACTACCCCCTCCATGTGGGGTAGGTAGTAGAAGGGGTACTTTCACTTTTACCGCGACGCTACCCGACGCCAAAGCCGGCCTCATTCGCTGTTCAGACACGTTCCCTTGTGGTCCGTTCTTATATCTACTCTTCATCCTTACTTGAAATATAATTTTCTTTTCGAAATATTTTCTGCCTACCACTAAATTTAAGTGGTCAGTTATCATTCGTACAATCCAATTGTACATTTAGTGGTTTTTGTTCAATAAACTGCGATATTTTCATCCCTTTAGTTTTAGTCTTCTAGTTACTGATTGCTGTGCTGGCAGTTTTTAATATATGAGCTGTCAGTTAACCTATTAGCTTTCAAGTAAATACAAAATCAACTTATTTTTATCCCTCAATATCCGAATAGTTGTTTACTGATTAATGCCAACAATAGTTGTCAGTGAACACATTAGTTCCTAGGTAGCTACCTGTAGTAGGTAGTAAATATTAGAACTATTTTATCCCTCTTTTCAGTTACAGATTTTCTGTACTGAAAAATTTCAATATTGGTTGTGGGTTATTAGTTATTAGCCAGTAAATAGTCTACTGGTATTGAATATTAGGTAATAGAATTTTTTTTACATTTTAATTTTTAGTTTGCTATTTTAGTTTTTTTCTTTTTGTGTTCTACGAAAATAGAAAAATACGCGTTATTCCTAATATTTACCATGACTTTTACTTGCATAGCCTGTGGTTCCTTTAGCCAGGCTGACACGAGGTTTTCTACTTTTAGCAGAAATGCTCAGTGCGTAGCAAATTATGCATGTGCACTAGGTTGGAAATTTTCTGGTGAAAACTTTTCAACAGTTTCAATAGACGTCATACTGTTCAGTGGGGACAATTTGTATTGTTCAATACGTAGGGGAAACTGCAGTACAGAAAACCGTTTTCTATTCCCTGATGAACTACCAAGGGAGTTTTCAGTTGGAGGGCATATTGTTCATGTAGACGATTTATCTTATGTGCTTGACTCTTTGTATCCATCGAATCAATGTGATCTAGAAAACAGTGTTAGGGTCCTTTCTGAAGATTTACAGCGTCTAATGGCTGAGAAAGGTGACGAAAGTGGGTTCTTGTTCACGGGGCTAAACGTCACTGTTGCGTTTTGGCGTGATCAAGACCAATTTTATGTATTTGATCCACACGCTGTGAATACAGAACGAAAATATGATTTCATAAATTCCAGTAACAATTTAGCTAGACTGTTTGGCTGCAATAATTACTTGTCCTTATCACAATTGCTGCTTTCAAATTCTGTATTTGATGGTAACACGCGCCAGTTCACCATTACAAAGTTGACTTTCAAAAGGCCCGCAGATCAATTAACACTTGTCCAAAGCGTTGCTCCCCTACTAACTCCTACTAATGCTGATAATGATGACAAACTACCGTCACTTACACCAATGGTCGTTGGTTCTCCTTTAAGGAAAATCCAATCCCTTCCAGATCTTCAAAAAATTTCGAAAGGGCCTGGCAGGCCAAAGAAGATCAAACGTGGGCGACCAAAGGTTCTTGACACAACTAGGGAAGAACAGCTTAAAGATGCCAAGAAAAGGTATAGCGATAAAAATCTTGATAAAAATCGCGAGGATGCGAAGCGATACCGTGATAACAACCCAGACCGGTGCAGTGACTCTGCGCGACGATACAGCATTGATCACCCCGATGTCCACCGTGATGCTGTTAAACGGTACAACGTAAACCACCCTGAAGTGCATAGGGGTGCCGTTCAACGATATGACAGCAACAACCCAGAAGTACATAGGGAGGCCGTACGACGATATAACGACAACAACCCGGAAGTACATAGGGTGGCTGTTAGAGATTATGACTTAAGGAACCCTGAAGCTGCTCGTGAGAGAATACAAATCTTTCGGCTAAAAAATCCAACATTGTTAGAACTCCGTCATTTGCCTCTTTCCTTAGCTCGTAGTATTTACAAAAATGGTCCTATGGGGGGTTGGAAAGAAGAACAAATAAATGAAATCTTACCATACAGGCTGAAAAATACAAGTCTTTGGAACGACAATGTTTTCTTGTGTCCGCATTGTGGTGCTCGACTTTTCGAGGAAGAAAAGAGTAGGCGCAAATGGTGTTGTGGGGAGGGAGCGTACAATATTATATCTTTACCTCCCTTACAATGTCCATTTTACGACGACCAACGTTTCTTACAGCGGGCACGGGCATACAACGACATGTTCGCCTTTTGCGCCCTTGAAGTCTCTGGAGGGTATCGTCACCCTAGTGGGCTATCTTTTTTCAAAATTGAAGGTAGGTTATACCACCAAGTTTATAATATTAATGCTCCTGGCCAAAAGTTTACAACAAGTTCAGGTATTGTTCAGTTTGTTAACCGATCCCGCCTTTATCTAGACGACGGTGAGGAACGCAGAAACATCGCAATGGGAAGATCTCTTGATTGCGAAGTCATTCAAAACATTAACGATTTTCTGACACATGAAAATCCATTTGTTGAACACTATCGTCAATTAAGCAATGAGCCGTCTGTCAGTGCTCATCTAGACTTTGAATTGACCAATAGATCTTCCCATGGCCCTGCTCTAGGTGACAAACAGACTGGGATCGAAGTTCACGCAGTCTTAAGTACAGACGAAAATCCAAATGATCCACGAAAACTCACGATTTGGAAAGTGGGATCTCCAAGGCCGACCTCCATTGACCTACTAAGTCCCCTAATGGAGCCACTGCAATATCCCTTGCTATATCCCCAAGGTACACTTGGATGGCACATTGGTGCATTAGATAATGAAGGTCAAAAGCTTTCACAGCTAAAATATACCCGCTGCCTTCTACTATCTGAGGTTCGTTTTTCGCATCTAGGTCGCCTTTCTCAAGCATGGCAGGTAGATGTGTTTGCCAGGTACGAGGAAGAAAAACTTCGTTTCCTGAAGTTTTGTCAAATGAAAAATACTGCAAATGCTACTCGGGTAGGTCCTTTAGACGAAATTTTAGATGCACAGCCCGGTAGACAGGTCTTGAATGAAATAAACAATGACGAGACCATCATAGGTGAAGGTGGGGTATTGCCTGGTAAGGTTTACTTGCCGAAGTCATTTACAGGGGGCCCAAGGTACATGAAGGTCCAGTATGAAAATTCAATGGCACTAGTGTCCCGATTAGGATTTCCAACTTTCTTTCTCACCTTCACGTACAGTGCTACTTGGGAAGAGAATAAGAAGGCTTGTCCCCGAGGCAGTGGCAGAAGTGATCCTAGTACTGCGTGTCGTATATTTCAGATAAAACTATTGGAACTTCTTCGGGACCTTCGCTCTGGAGCTATGTTTGGACGGGCAATTTACATAGTTTACGTAATTGAAATGCAGATGCGAGGCCTCCCGCACGCCCATATAGTCTTCAAAATTGATGGCAGTGGTCCGGTACAGGCGGCGGACATCGACGCTCTCATTCGTGCCGATATCCCATCTGAAGATGAGGCTGACGGAAGACTTAGAGGTTTGGTGTTAAGGCACATGGTACATGGCCCTTGTGGGCCAAATCATCGCACAGACTTCCCTTGCTGGGATTCGGTGAATAACCACTGTACCAAATATTTCCCAAAACCTCATTGTCCAACTTCTCACGTTGACGAAAGGGGTTTCGTCGTTTATAAACGAGACCACAGCAATGAAGGAATCGTCAAATCAAGAAACAGGGATATCACTGTTCACGACGGATGGGTTGTTCCCTACAATCCCGCTTTGCTCTTGAAGTACGAAGCTCATATTAACCTTGAAGTAGCATCAACTCGACGGGTCATCAAATATTTGTTTAAATATTTAATGAAGGGAGGCTCCCTTCAAAATGTTACCGTCACCCCGTTGAGTAAGCAGGATGACGAAATTGAAACCTATGTTACCAAAAGAATGGTTGGAGCCAGTGACGCTTGCTGGCGCTTATTGGAGTTCCCGATATCCAAGATGGAGCCGACAGTCGATTGTTTGCCAGTGCATCTTGAAGGCAAACAGAATATATACTTCCGACCTACGGAATTATCAAACGTGACTGGCAATCAATCTTCAATGCTAATCACGTACTTTGACAGACCACTTGATCCCATCTTCGACGATATTACGTATCAGTCATTTTACGAAAAGTTTGTGGTACAGACACGGCGGCCTACGAACACCCAAGCAACGGTGTACAATCATCCAAACGGTACACACTTTATCACTCCTCGTCAGCGTGGTGAGAAGGTGTGTCGTTTGTTTTGGGTTTCACCCAACCGTACTGAACAGTACTATCTCCGGCTTATTTTGATGGTGTTGCCTTGCCGTGGGTATAGTGACATCTTGTCCCGTGGAGGCCCCGAGTGCACATCATTCCAGCAGGTTGCTCGTAAGCTTGGATTGGTCGAAGATGAGGACGAATACAGCTGTGCACTTCGAGAAGCCTCATCGTTTATGGTTGCTTCAAGACTTCGATCTTTTTTCGTGCTTCTGTGCAATATGGGTGCTCCTGCATCTGTATTGTGGGACGCCTTTCGTAGCTCGCTGTGTGAGGACTACCTCGAGCGAACACCTTCGAATCCTGGGATGGCAGAAAAACTTGCTCTCATCGAAATAGATCGAAGCTTACGACGACAGGGTTCTTCCTTAATTGACCATGGACTACCCGACGTGCAGGACCATACAACTGAGTTGGGACGTGAATCACTAATTTATGATGTACACCAACAACGGGAGTATGTCGACCTCTGGGAGCCACGATTATCAGCGGACCAGAAACGCGTCTACGATTATGTCAATAGTTTGCTGTGCGAAAGTGCTACCAGTGAAAGCAGTATGATTTTCATTGATGGACCAGGCGGTTATGGCAAGACCTTGCTGTTAAGCGTCATCCTCGCCCACGTCCGAAGCTGCAATCATGTAGCACTTGCAGTTGCTAGCTCCGGAATCGCGGCTCAAAACATGGCTGGAGGAACAACTGCTCACAGTATGTTCAAATTGCCACTAGACCTGGGAGATGGATCTGGGTTCTGGAACATAACCAATGGCACCCAGCGAGCTGAACTCATAAGAGCTTCACGTTTAATTGTATTTGACGAAGCTCCAATGGCTCATAGGTTTATCTTCGAGATCCTAGATCGATCTCTCAGAGACCTTATGAAATCGAATGTACAATTCGGTGGGAAAGTCATTCTGTGTTCTGGAGATTTCCGGCAAATTGCTCCAGTTGTTGCTAGAGCACGCACCCCTCGAGATATTGCGTCCGTGTCACTGCGAGCGTCTTACTTGTGGCCACATTTCAAAGTTTTCTCTCTAACTACACCGCAGAGAACTATTGGCTGCAGTGAATATTCAGAGTTCCTTCTCAGGGTGGGTGATGGCACAGTTAACTCTTTTACAGGAAAGAACTGTGATGGCTGCTCTCTCATTCCACTTCCAAATGTAAGGTATGTGACGTCCCTCGATCAGCTGATTGATTTTGTCTTCCCAAAGAGTGATCTAATTGATCCTGACCTTGTTGCGAGGCGTTCCATTCTATCGACTATTAATGTCAACGTCAAAGAAGTCAACGAAATAGTTTTAGATTCTTTGGGTGGTAGGCTGTACGAGCTTAGAAGTGCCGATTCTGTTGATGTGGAAGCTGACGACGGAATGGACGTTGACGTACAGCTCTTGAATAAGGCAACTGGGAAGGGTGTTCCAGATCACGTCCTCCGTCTTAAAGTTGGCTCTGTGTGCCTGGTCATGCGCAATTTAAATATTGCCGATGGCCTTGTGAATGGTACCAAAGTCATCGTCACCCACATTACTAACTTTTTAATTACTGTTAGGCTACCCGGAAAAAGAGAACCGATCTGCATCCCTCGGATACAATTTATGTTTCCATTTGTAGAGGGCTCACCACTTAGGGTTCGACGTCGTCAATTCCCTTTAATGTTGGCTTATGCCATTACGGGACACAAGAGCCAAGGCCAAACAATTGACCGTGTTGGAGTAGACCTCAGGACAGATTGTTTCACTCACGGCCAACTATATGTCCTTCTAAGTAGAGTGAGAAACCCCGACGACATTCTCCTATTGGTCCAACCACAAAGAGTAATTGATGGAGCTGCATATGCAATGAATATTGCATACGACGAACTCCTTCTCTAAGACATTGTCCTAGAATTTGCGGTAGGCTAGGGGGCCCGCAGTAAATAAAAACTCCCCGTCGTGATGTGACTACCCCGGTAATACCACGGAACTGCCTGAACAAAAGTTCCCGTGGATTTATATTTAATATGTTTGTTTGATTTGTTATTGTTTTTTAGTTTTTGTGTGTTTGTGTGTTTTGTGTGTTTTGTGTGTTATGTGTGACTGTTTGTGGTTCCGATATTTCCCGGCCTCCCCGTGGCGGAACTGGATATGCCATAGTATATTATCATGCTATGGCTAACTGACAGGGAAAGAAATATTACTTAGTAGTTTTATATATATGCAAATTACCATAAATATTTACTTCAATCTATTTAGTTTATATACTACATTGATTTTTTTGTGTGTTTGTGTGTTTAGTGTGTCATGTGTGACTGTTTGTGGTTCCGATATTTCCCGGCCTCCCCGTGGCGGAACTGGATATGCCATAGTATATTATCATGCTATGGCTAACTGACAGGGAAAGAAATATTACTTAGTAGTTATATATATATATATATGTATAAATATATATACAAATTACCATAAATATTTATTACAATCTATTTAGTTTATATAGCCTTATTGAAAATTACTTCCATTTTACAAAAAATCCCAAGTCATCAAAATGATTATTTAAGCGTAATTTATACTTGGAGTTACTATGTTTCTTGGCCTCCCAGTGATGGGGCTTGATCACAGTTTGTGACTAACAGACAAGGAAACAATAATTACATAAACGATTTTCATTACCAACCATAATAAAACTATATACAACCAAAATGTTTTTATTATTTTAGTTATTACGTAATTTAAAATACAACACTTTCAATTTTCACGATTACCATTGCGATTGTTCTTAGATTATTACTTCAATGCTACAACTACTCAATAGAATAATTAACTCACTAAAGTATCCTAATTTCTTGATGCACTCTTATAACATACAACTATTGATTGACGAATAGTTCTTGCTGCTTTATTACAACCCAACCCCCCCCCCCCCCCCCGATGAACGTTCCCACTAACACCCTTAAAAACGGGGGCCTGCCCTGCAAAGTTATCACTGAGTCTTTTACGAAATATAAAATTCCCAAGCAACCTCATCTCCCCCGTGGCTCAGTTGTACTTACCCCCAACCAAAAAAGGGGGCCTGGGGGCGGAGCCCCCAGCGAGCCTAAGGCGAGTCTATATTATATACAACCCGATGTGTAACTGACTGACTGACTCACTGATCAGGTATACTAAATATTGGGCACTTCTAGAATAGCTAGAGAGCTGAAATTTTCGGTGGAGGTCCGTATGGGTCCCAGACCACCAGGAAAATCCCAAAAAGTTACATTTTCAAATTGCAACCCCCCCAAAAAAATTCCATTAAAAACGCCCTTTTTTGGGAAAAACATGTTTTTTTAAAACAGCTGTAGCTCGAAAACGGTAAGAGCTAGAATCGATTTGAGGAAAAATCGTGAGTTTGGAATTAAATTTTCTACAAGACACTATTAAGCGTTTTTCGAAAATCGCACTCCTTCACCTTCAAAAAACGCCCTACTTCCAAAAATTGTGAAAATGCTTGATTTTTTTACGTGTTTTTAATTTTTAAAACGACTTTTCGTACGTATATTTGTACTTTTTATGCTCCCAACATTAAAAGGAAAGTTCCTTAAGTGACCTTCTATAATTTTAACCTACTAAAAAAAATTCAAAATGGCGGATTTTCAATGAAAAATATCGTTTTTTAACGTATTCCTTATGTAGAATTAACATGCTACGACAAGCAAGCTAGAAGTAAACGTCAGTAGGGGAAATATGGGCGTTTGGCGACAGAAAAATTTGTTTTTTCACTTCTAGAGTAGCTACGGAGCTGAAATTTTTTCTGAAGGTTTGTCTGGGTACCGAACCACCCAGAAAGTCCCAAAATTTAGTTTTTCCAACCGAAACCTACCAAAAGAAATCCCTTAAAACCCTAGTTTTTTTTGGAAAAAACACGTTTTTTAAAAACTGCTGTAGCTCGAAAACGGTAAGAGCTAGAAACGATTTGAGGGAAAATCGTAGGTTCAGAATTAAATTTTCTACAAGACACTTTTCTCTAAGAAGGGGTCATATCGAAAATGTGACTCCTTCACCTTCAAAAAACGCCCTACTTCCAAAAATTGTAAAAACTCTTGATTTTTTAATTTTTAAACCACTTTTCGTACATATATTTGTACTTTTTATGGTCTTAACGTTAAAGGTGAGTGAGCGTAGCGAACGAGCTAACCTGAAGGCAAGTGAGCGCAGCGAACGAGCTCCAACCTAAAGGTAAGTGAGCGTAGCGAACGAGCTCCATCCTAAAGGTGAGTGAGCGTAGCGAACGAGCTAATCTGAAGGCAAGTGAGCGCAGCGAACGAGCTCCAACCTAAAGGTGAGTGAGCGTAGCGAACGAGCTAACCTGAAGGCAAGTGAGCGCAGCGAACGAGCTCCAACCTAAAGGTGAGTGAGCGTAGCGAACGAGCTAATGTGAAGGCAAGTTAGCGCAGCGAACGAGCTCCAACCTAAAGGTGAGTGAGCGTAGCGAACGAACTTCAACCAGGATTTGATTGAGCCATGCGAACGAGCTCATCTTAAAAAAGAACGAGCATTTGACATAAAACCACATTAGGACTGGACGTCATCTGACGGGCCAGCTAGTAGGAAATAAAATTGAAAGTTGCCTTGGGCACTTCAAGATGTGCTAGGAAGTTGAAATTTTGCACGATGACGTGTCTCCACGCCTAACCACCGGGAAAGTCCTGAAAAGTGACGGTTTCAATGTTCAACCCCTCCTGCTGCTGTATTACAACCCCTCATGAACATTCCCACTAACCCCCTTAAAAACGGGGGCCTGCCCTGCAAAGTTATCCCTGAGTCTTTTACACAATATAAAATTCCCGGACAACCTCATCTCCCCCGTGGCTCATTTGTACTGACACCCAACCAAAAAAGGGGGCCTGGGGGCGGAGCCCCCAGCGAGCACAAGGCGAGTCCATATTAATATACAACCGCATGTGTAACTGACTGACTCACTGATCAGGTATACTAAAGATTGGGCACTTCTAGAGTAGCTAGGGAGCTGAAATTTTCGGTGGAGGTCCGTATGGGTCCCAGACCACCAGGAAAATCCCAAAAAGTTACATTTTCAAAATGCAACCCCCCCAAAAAAATTCCATTAAAAACGCCCTTTTTTGGGAAAAACATGTTTTTTTAAAACAGCTGTAGCTCGAAAACGGTAAGAGCTAGAATCGATTTGAGGAAAAATCGTGAGTTCGCAATTAAATTTTCTACAAGACAGTTTTCTCAGAGAAGGCGTCATATCGAAATTCGCACTCCTTCACCTTCAAAAAACGCTCTACTTCCAAAAATTGTAAAAATTCTTGATTTTTTTAAGTGTTTTTAATTTTTAAAACTACTTTTCGCACATATATTTTTACTTTTTATGCTCCCAACGTTGAAAGGAAAGTTCCTAGAATGACCTTCTATAATTTTAATGTATTAAAAAAAATTCAAAATGGCGAATTTTCAATAAAAAAGATCGTTTTTTAACGTATTTCTTGTGGAGAATTAACATGCAACGACAAGCAAACTAGAAGTAAACGTGAGTAGGTGAAATATGGGCGTTTGGCGACAGAAAAAAAACATTTTTGTCACTTCTAGAGTAGCTACGGAGCTGAAATTTTTTCTGAAGGTTTGTCTGGGTACCAAACCACCCAGAAAGTCCCAAAATTTAGTTTTGCCAACTGAAACTTGCCAAAAGAAATCCCGTAAAACCCTAGATTTTTGGGAAAAACATGTTTTTTTAAAACTGCTGTAGCTCGAATACGGTAAGAGCTAGACACGATTTGAGGGAAAATCGTAGGTTCAGAATTAAATTTTCTACAAGACAGTTTTCTCAAAGAAGGGGTCATATCGAAAATCTGACTCCTTCACCTTCAAAAAACGCTCTAACTCCAAAAATTGTGAAAATTCTCGATTTTCTTACGTGTTTTTGATTTTTAAAACGACTTTTCGTACATATATTTGTACTTTTTATGGTCTTAACGTTGAAAGGAAAGTCCCTTGAGTGACCTTCTATAATTTAAACGTACTGAAAAATTTAAAATGGCGGGTATTCATTCAAAAAAGTAAGTTTTTAACGTTTTTTTAACGTATTCCTTATAGAAAATTAACATGCTTAAACACGCAAACGAGATCTAAATGTAAGTATGGATGTAAGGTGAATTATGGATTTTTAGACCAATCCCATTCTAACCAACCCCCTCTTTCATCCCCATTAATAAAATTTTACCATTAGCAACAAGGTGCAGCACTATTATTTTTTTAAATTTATGACAATAGCTAATTTGCAACCAAAAGGTGAGTGAGCGTAGCGAACGAGCTATCCTGAAGGCAAGTGAGCGCAGCGAACGAGCTCCAACCTAAAAGTGAGTGAGCGTAGCGAACGAGCTAACCTGAAGGCAAGTGAGTGAGCGTAGCGAACGAGCTAACCTGAAGGCAAGTGAGCGCATCGAACGAGCTCCAACCTTATGGTGAGTGAGCGTAGCGAACGAACTTCAACCAGGATTTGATTGAGCCATTTCAACCCCCCGCCCCCGAAGGGGGCCTAAGATTATTTTTAAATATTATTTTACCTCACTCTAACTCCCAAGAATTTATACCGATGCTTATTGATGTGAAGAAAGTTTTAGAGGTTGTGACTAAGCAAATTTAATTTATCATAGCACCGGCCCTACATCGAGACTCTTACATGTCAAGACTGGTTTGGTTTGCACTAAACAACCCCTATATGGAATACTTCGCAACTGCCAAGTTATCACTACGTCTTTTACGCAAAAATGTTTCCGGACAACATCCTGTCCCCCGTGAACATTACTCATCACGGCTACTATTAAAAGGGGGCCTGGGGGCGGAGCCCCCAGCGAGCACAAGGCGAGTCTAATAAACTATACAGCCCGATGTGTAACTCACTCATTCACTGATCAGGTATACTAATGTTTGGGCACTTCTAGAATAGCTAGGGAGCTGAAATTTTCGGTGGAGGTCCGTATGGGTCCCAAACCACCAGGAAAATCCCAAAAAGTTACATTTTCAAATTGCAACCCCCCCAAAAAAATTCCATAAAAAACGCCCTTTTTTGGGAAAAACACGTTTTTTTAAAACGGATGTAGCTCGAAAACGGTAAGAGCTAGAATCGATTTGAGGAAAAATCGTGAGTTTGGAATTAAATTTTCTACAAGACACTTTTAAGCGTTTTTCGAAATTCGTACTCCTTCACCTTCAAAAAACGCTCTACTTCCAAAAATTGTAAAAATTCTTGATTTCTTTAAGTGATTTTAAATTTTAAAACGACTTTTCGCACATATATTTCAACTTTTAATGCTCCCAACGTTGAAAGGAATGTCCCTAGAGTGACCTTCTATAATTTTAACCTACAAAAAAAAATTCAAAATGGCGGATTTTCAATAAAAAAGATCATTTTTTAACGTATTTCTTATGGACAATTAACATGCGTCGACAGGCAAACTAGAAGTAAACGTCAGTAGGTGAAATATGGGCGTTTGGCGACAGAAAAAAACATTTTTGTCACTTCTAGAGTAGCTACGGAGCTGAAATTTTTTCTGAAGGTTTGTCTGGGTACCAAACCACCCAGAAAGTCCCAAAATTTAGTTTTTCCAACTGAAGCCCACCAAAAGAAATCCCTTAAAACCCTAGTTTTTTTTTTAAAACATGTTTTTTTTAAACTGCTGTAGCTCGAAAATGGTAGGAGCTAGAAACGATTTGAGGAAAAGTCGTAGGTTCAGAATTAAATTTTCTACAAGACACTTTTGTCGAAGAAGGGATCATATCGAAAATCTGACTCCTTCACCTTAAAAAAACGCTCTACTTCCAAAAATTGTAAAATTCTTGATTTTTTTTTGTATTTTTAATATATAAAACGACTTTTCGTACATATATTTGTACTTTTTATGGTCCAACCGTTGAAAAGAAAGTCCCTTGAGTGACCTTCTATACTTTCAACGTACTAAAAAATTTATAATGGCGGGTTTTCAATCATAAAGGTAGTTTTAACTCTTTTTAACGTATTCCTAATAGAAAATTAACATGCTTATACACGCAAACGAGATCTAAATGTCAGTAGGTGAATTATGGGTATTTATAGCGGTTATTATGAGCATAGCGAACGAGCTCCAACCTAAAGGTGAGTGAGCGCAGCGAACGAGCTCCAACCTAAAGGTGAGTGAGCGTAGCGAACGAGCTAACCCGGAGGCAAGTGAGCGCAGCGAACGAGCTCCAACCTAAAGGTGAGTGAGCGTAGCGAACGAGCTATCCCGAAGGCAAGTGAGCGCAGCGAACGAGCTCCAACCTAAAAGTGAGTGAGCGTAGCGAACGAGCTAACCTGAAGGCAAGTGAGCGCAGCGAACGAGCTCCAACCTAAAGGTGAGTGAGCGCAGCGAACGAGCTAACCTGAAGGCAAGTGAGCGCAGCGAACGAGCTAACCTGAAGGCAAGTGAGCGCAGCGAACGAGCTCCAACCTAAAGGTGAGTGAGCGTAGCGAACGAACTTCAACCAGGATTTGATTGAGCCATGCGTTTAGTTTCATTTTTTTCCCATCTCCACCCCAATTTCGTGTTTAAACCTGAAATTTTACCCTATTTCCCCTATTTTTGGTGATTTTTACTGCGCAAGGGGTCCATTCTTCATGCCGTTGATTGTTACCAACCCCCCGCCCCCGAAGTGGGCCTTAGATTATTTTAAAATATTATTTTTCCTCCTAAGACTTTATATCGATGCTTATTTATGTAAAGAAAGCTTTAGAGGTTGTGACTTAGCAAATTTGATTTATCATAGCACCGGCCCTACATCGAGACTCTAAAATGTAAAGACTGGTTTGGTTTGCACTAAACAACCCCTATATGGAATACTTCGCAACTGCCAAGTTATCACTACGTCTTTTACGCAAAAATATTTCCCAACAACATCCTGTCCCCCGTGAACATTTCTCATCACGGCTACTATTAAAAGGGGGCCTGGGGGCGGAGCCCCCAGCGAGCACAAGGCGAGTCTATATCTATATTATATACAGCCCGATGTGTAACTGACTCACTCATTGACTCATCAGGGATACAAATCTTTACCCACTTCTAGAATAGCTACGGGGTTGAAACTTGGCACGATTTTAGGTTTTGTTCTTAAACCACCAGGAAAATTGCCAAAAGTGACATTTTCAAATTTTATCCCCCCTAAAAAAATTCAAAATGGCGGATTTTTAAAAAGTGCGAAAAACGTGTTTTTTTAAAACGTTTATTGTGCTTAAACCGTTGGTCTAATCAAAAAACGGAGCACACTTACTGTATTTAGATTTAAACGAGCTACAATTTTATAATATAAAGTTTCTTTCTATCTCCACCCCTTCCCCCGTATATTTCGCTCTAAACACAAAATTTTGGAATTTTTCATCATCTTTTTTTGTTCAAACGTCCGTTGTGGCTCAACCGTAGGTCTGATCAAGTAACAGAGACCACCTTAATACGAACCTTTTTACGATCTTCAACTTTGTAATTTAACATTTTTTTCCATCTTCACTCCTTCACCCCCAAATTCATGCCTAAACTTGAAATTTTGCCATTTTTCCTTGTTTTTTGGGGGGTTGGCTGCCCTGGAGTAGGTTAAAATCCGTTTTGGGTACGTTTGACCTATTACTTGCTTTTTAATATGCCTAATGCTCATCCTAAGCCGATTCCGGAATTTTCACTCACCCTACTTAACCCTCAAAATTGGGGGGATAATTTCAGTTAAAATAAAAAATCCCGATTTTGAAGATTCTCGTCAATTAAAAATTAAATAAACGCAAGATTATATCTAAACAAACAAATGTTTTGTATACAAAATTTTATGGTGTACATTTTGTTCCATGGCGCCTTTCACCTATCTATACTCCAACCCCCTCAAAAAACCCCATTTCGATAGTTGTGTCCTTGGAATTACACGTATTCCTTATAGGAAATTAACATGCTTATACACGCAAACGAGATCTAAATGTAAGTAGGTGAATGATGGATATTTAGACCAATCCCATTTTAATCCCCCCCTCTTTCGTCCCCATTAATAAAATTTTACCATTAGCAACAGGGTGCAGCACTATTATTTTTTTAAATTTATGACAATAGCTAATTTGCAACCAAAAGGTGAGTGAGCGTAGCGAACGAGCTAAACTTAAGGCAAGTGAGCGCAGCGAACGAGCTCCGACCGAAAGGTGAGTGAGCGTAGCGAACGAACTAACCTGAAGGCAAGTGAGCGCAGCGAACGAGCTCCGACCTAAAGGTGAGTGAGCGTAGCGAACGAGCTTACCTGAAGGCAAGTGAGCGCAGCGAACGAGCTCCAACCTAAAAGTGAGTGAGCGTAGCGAACGAGCTAACCTGAAGGCAAGTGAGCGCAGCGAACGAGCTCCAACCTTAAGGTGAGTGAGCGTAGCGAACGAACTTCAACCAGGATTTGATTGAGCCATGCCTTTAGTTTAATTTTTTTCCCAACTCCACCCCAAATTCGTGTTTAAACCTGAAATTTTACCTTATTTTCCCTATTTTTGGTGATTTTTACTGCGCAAGGGGTCCATTCTTCATGCCGATAATTTTTTTCAACTCCCCGCCCCCGAAGGGGGCCTAAGATTATTTTAAAATATTATTTTACCTCACTCTAACTCCCAAGACTTTATACCGATGCTTATTGATGTGAAGAAAGTTTTAGAGGTTGTGACTAAGCAAATTTTATTTATCATAGCACCGGCCCTACATCGAGACTCTTACATGTCAAGACTGGTTTGGTTTGCACTAAACAACCCCTATATGGAATACTTCGCAACTGCCAAGTTATCACTACGTCTTTTACGCAAAAATGTTTCCGGACAACATCCTGTCCCCCGTGAACATTTCTCATCACGGCTACTATTAAAAGGGGGCCTGGGGGCGGAGCCCCCAGCGAGCACAAGGCGAGTCTATATTATATACAGCCCCTTGTGTAACTGACTCACTCATTGACTCATCAGGTATACAAATTCTTACCCACTTCTAGAATAGCTACGGGGTTGAAATTTGGCACGAATTTAGGTATCGGTCTTAAACCACCAGTAAAATTGTCAAAAGTCACATTTTCAAATTTTAACCCCCCTAAAAAAATTCAAAATGGCGGATTTTTGAAAAGTGCGAAAAAGACGTTTTTTTAAAACATTTATTGTGCTTAAACCGTTGGTTTAATCAAAAAACGGAGCACACTTACTGTATTTAAAATTAAACGAGCTACAATTTCATAATATAAAGTTTCTTTCTATCTCCACCCCTTCCCCCCTATATTTCGCTCTAAACACAAAATTTTGGAATTTTTCATCATGTTTTTTTGTTTAAACGTCGGTTGCGGCTCAACCGTTGGTCTGGTCAAGAAACAGAGAGAACCTTTACGTACTAACTTTTGACGATCTACAACTTTGTAATTTAACATTTTTTTCCATCTTAACTCCTTCACCCCCAAATTCATGCTTAAACTTGAAATTTTGCCATTTTTCCTTGTTTTTTGGGGGGTTGGCTGCCCTGGAGTAGGTTAAAATCCGTTTTTGGTACGTTTGACCTATTACTTGTTTTTAAATATGCCTAAAGTTTATCCTAAACCGATTTCGGAATTTTCACTCACCATACTTAACCCTCAAAATTGGGGGGATAATTTTTGTTAAAATAAAAAATACCGATTTTGAAGATTCTCGTCAATTAAAAATTATATAAACGCAAGATTATATATAAACAAACAAATGTTTTGTATACAAAATTTTATGGTGTACATTTTGTTCCATAGCGCCTTTCACCTATCTATACTCCAACCCCCTCAAAAAACCCCATTTCGATAGTTGTGTCCTTGGAATTACACACTCATATTAGCGATAGAACATTGGAATTTTTAGCGGTGTTGGTATTCGGTTCAAATTACCTTAAATATTATTAAAATTGTTATTTTCTCATTTCAACACCCCCCCCCCCCATGGTTTAAAATATCCCCAATGTTAAACAAATAGAGAATTAGCATGCGGGAAATAAAATGGCATTTCAAGCATATTAAAGTCTTAATAACCAAGTGAAAGCAAGTGAGTGCAGCGAACGAGCTCCAACCTAAAAGTGAGTGAGCGTAGCGAACGAGCTAACCTGAAGGCAAGTGAGCGCAGCGAACGAGCTCCAACCTAAAGGTGAGTGAGCGTAGCGAACGAGCTCCAACCTTAAGGTGAGTGAGCGTAGCGAACGAGCTAACCTGAAGGCAAGTGAGCGCAGCGAACGAGCTCCAACCTAAAGGTGAGTGAGCGTAGCGAACGAGCTAATCTGAAGGCAAGTGAGCGCAGCGAACGAGCTCCAACCTAAAGGTGAGTGAGCGTAGCGAACGAACTTCAACCAGGATTTGATTGAGCCATGCGTTTAGTTTAATTTTTTTCCCATCTCCACCCCAAATTCGTTTTTAAACCTGAAATTTTACCTTATTTTCCCTATTTTTGGTGATTTTTACTGTGAAAGGGGTCTATTCTTCATGCCGATAATTTTTACCAACTCCCCGCCTAAGATTATTTTAAAATATTATTTTACCTCACTCTAACTCTTAAGACTTTATATCGATGCTTATTTATGTGAAGAAAGTTTTAGAGGTTGTGACTTAGCAAATTTATTTTATCATAGCACCGGCCCTACATCGAGACTCTAACATGTCAAGACTGGTTTGGTTTGCACCAAACAACCCCCCTATGGAATACTTCGCAACTGCCAAGTTATCACTACGTCTTTTACGCAAAAATGTTTCCGGACAACATCCTGTCCCCCGTGAACATTTCTCATCACGGCTACTATTAAAAGGGGGCCTGGGGGCGGAGCCCCCAGCGAGCACAAGGCGAGTCTATATTATATACAGCCCCTTGTGTAACTGACTCACTCATTGACTCATCAGGTATACAAATTCTTACCCACTTCTAGAATAGCTACGGGGTTGAAATTTGGCACGAATTTAGGTATCGGTCTTAAACCACCAGTAAAATTGTCAAAAGTCACATTTTCAAATTTTAACCCCCCTAAAAAAATTCAAAATGGCGGATTTTTTAAAAGTGCGAAAAAGACGTTTTTTTAAAACGTTTATTGTGCTTAAACCGTTGGTTTAATCAAAAAACGGAGCACACTTACTGTATTTAAAATTAAACGAGCTACAATTTCATAATATAAAGTTTCTTTCTATCTCCACCCCTTCCCCCCTATATTTCGCTCTAAACACAAAATTTTGGAATTTTTCATCATGTTTTTTTGTTTAAACGTCGGTTGCGGCTCAACCGTTGGTCTGGTCAAGAAACAGAGAGAACCTTTACGTACTAACTTTTGACGATCTACAACTTTGTAATTTAACATTTTTTTCCATCTTAACTCCTTCACCCCCAAATTCATGCTTAAACTTGAAATTTTGCCATTTTTCCTTGTTTTTTGGGGGGTTGGCTGCCCTGGAGTAGGTTAAAATCCGTTTTTGGTACGTTTGACCTATTACTTGTTTTTAAATATGCCTAAAGTTTATCCTAAACCGATTTCGGAATTTTCACTCACCATACTTAACCCTCAAAATTGGGGGGATAATTTTTGTTAAAATAAAAAATACCGATTTTGAAGATTCTCGTCAATTAAAAATTATATAAACGCAAGATTATATATAAACAAACAAATGTTTTGTATACAAAATTTTATGGTGTACATTTTGTTCCATAGCGCCTTTCACCTATCTATACTCCAACCCCCTCAAAAAACCCCATTTCGATAGTTGTGTCCTTGGAATTACACACTCATATTAGCGATAGAACATTGGAATTTTTAGCGGTGTTGGTATTCGGTTCAAATTACCTTAAATATTATTAAAATTGTTATTTTCTCATTTCAACACCCCCCCCCCCATGGTTTAAAATATCCCCAATGTTAAACAAATAGAGAATTAGCATGCGGGAAATAAAATGGCATTTCAAGCATATTAAAGTCTTAATAACCAAGTGAAAGCAAGTGAGTGCAGCGAACGAGCTCCAACCTAAAAGTGAGTGAGCGTAGCGAACGAGCTAACCTGAAGGCAAGTGAGCGCAGCGAACGAGCTCCAACCTAAAGGTGAGTGAGCGTAGCGAACGAGCTCCAACCTTAAGGTGAGTGAGCGTAGCGAACGAGCTAACCTGAAGGCAAGTGAGCGCAGCGAACGAGCTCCAACCTAAAGGTGAGTGAGCGTAGCGAACGAGCTAATCTGAAGGCAAGTGAGCGCAGCGAACGAGCTCCAACCTAAAGGTGAGTGAGCGTAGCGAACGAACTTCAACCAGGATTTGATTGAGCCATGCGTTTAGTTTAATTTTTTTCCCATCTCCACCCCAAATTCGTTTTTAAACCTGAAATTTTACCTTATTTTCCCTATTTTTGGTGATTTTTACTGTGAAAGGGGTCTATTCTTCATGCCGATAATTTTTACCAACTCCCCGCCTAAGATTATTTTAAAATATTATTTTACCTCACTCTAACTTTTAAGACTTTATATCGATGCTTATTTATGTGAAGAAAGTTTTAGAGGTTGTGACTTAGCAAATTTATTTTATCATAGCACCGGCCCTACATCGAGACTCTAACATGTCAAGACTGGTTTGGTTTGCACCAAACAACCCCCCTATGGAATACTTCGCAACTGCCAAGTTATCACTACGTCTTTTACGCAAAAATGTTTCCGGACAACATCCTGTCCCCCGTGAAAATTTCTCATCACGGCTACTATTAAAAGGGGGCCTGGGGGCGGAGCCCCCAGCGAGCACAAGGCGAGTCCATATTAATATACAACCGCATGTGTAACTGACTGACTCACTGATCAGGTATACTAAATATTGGGCACTTCTAGAATAGCTAGGGAGCTGAAATTTTCGGTGGAGGTCCGTATGGGTCCCAAACAACCGGGAAAATCCCAAAAAGTTACATTTTCAAATTGCAACCCCCCCAAAAAAATTCCATTAAAAACACCCTTTTTTGGGAAAAACATGTTTTTTTAAAACAGCTGTAGCTCGAAAACGGTAAGAGCTAGAATCGATTTGAGGGAAAATCGTGAGTTCGCAATTAAATTTTCTACAAGACAGTTTTGTCTGAGAAGGCGTCATATCGAAATTCGCACTCCTTCACCTTCAAAAAACGCTCTACTTCCAAAAATTGTAAAAATTCTTGATTTTTTAAAGTGTTTTTAATTTTTAAAACGACTTTTCGCATTTATATTTCCACTTTTTATGCTCCCAACGTTGAAAGGAAAGTCCCTAGAGTGACCTTCTATAACTTTAACCTACTAAAAAAAATTCAAAATGGCGGATTTTTAATAAAAAAGATCGTTTTTTAACGTATTTCTTATGGAAAATTAACATGCAACGACAAGCAAACTAGAAGTAAACGTCAGTAGGTGAAATATGGGCGTTTGGCGACAGAAAAAAAACATTTTTGTCACTTCTAGAGTAGCTACGGAGCTGAAATTTTTTTCTGAAGGTTTGTCTGGGTACCAAACCACCCAGAAAGTCCCAAAATTTAGTTTTTCCAACTGAAACTTGCCAAAAGAAATCCCGTAAAACCCTAGTTTTTTTGGGAAAAACACGTTTTTTTTTAAACTGCTGTAGCTTGAATACGGTAAGAGCTAGAAACGATTTGAGGGAAAATCGTAGGTTCAGAATTAAATTTTCTTCAAGACAGTTTTCTCATAGAAGGGGTCATGTCGAAAATCTGACTCCTTCACCTTCAAAAAACGCCCTACTTCCAAAAATTGTGAAAATTCTTGATTTTTTTGGTGTTTTTAATTTATAAAATGACTTTTCGTACATATATTTGTACTTTTTATGGTCTTAACGTTGAAAGGAAAGTCCCTTGAGTGACCTTCTATAATTTCAACGTACTGAAAAATTTAAAATGGCGGGTTTTCATTCAAAAAAGTAAGTTTTTAACGCTTTTTTAACGTATTCCTTATAGAAAATTAACATGCTTAAACACGCAAACGAGATCTAAATGTAAGTAGGTGAATTATGGATATTTAGACCAATCCCATTTCAACCCCCCCCCTTTTTCATCCCCATTAATAAAATTCTACCATTAGCAACAAGGTGTAGCACTATTATTTTTTCAAATTTATGACAATAGCTAATTTGCAACCAAAAGGTGAGTGAGCGTAGCGAACGAGCTAACCTGAAGGCAAATGAGCGCAGCGAACGAGCTCCAACCTAAAGGTGAGTGAGCGTAGCGAACGAGCTAACCTTAAGGCAAGTGAGCGCAGCGAACGAGCTCCAACCCAAAGGTGAGTGAGCGTAGCGAACGAGCTCCAACCCAAAGGTGAGTGAGCGTAGCGAACGAGCTAACCTGAAGGCAAGTGAGCGCAGCGAACGAGCTCCAACCCAAAGGTGAGTGAGCGTAGCGAACGAGCTAACCTGAAGGCAAGTGAGCGCAGCGAACGAGCTCCAACCTAAAAGTGAGTGAGCGTAGCGAACGAGCTAACCTGAAGGCAAGTGAGCGCAGCGAACGAGCTCCAACCTAAAGGTGAGTGAGCGTAGCGAACGAACTTCAACCAGGATTTGATTGAGCCATGCGTTTAGTTAAATTTTTTCTCATCTCCACCCCAAATTCGTGTTTAAACCTGAAATTTTACCTTATTTTCCCTATTTTTGGTGATTTGTACTGCGCAAGGGGTCCATTCTTATGCCGATAAATTTTACCAACCCCCGCCCCCGAAAGGGGCCTGAGATTATTTTAAAATATTATTTTACCTCACTCTAACTCCTAAGACTTTATATCGATGCTTATTGATGTGAAGAAAGTTTTAGAGGTTGTGACTAGGCAAATTTGTGACTTGCGCAATGGTCCATTTGTATTTACCCCCAACCAAAAAAGGGGGCCTGGGTAACTCACTGACTCACTGATCAGGTATACTAAATATTGGGCACTTCTAGAGTAGCTAGGGAGCTGAAATTTTCGGTGGAGGTCCGTATTGGTCCCAGACCACCAGGAAAATCCCAAAAAGTTACATTTTCAAAATGCAACCCCCCCAAAAAAATTCCATTAAAAACGCCCTTTTTTGGGAAAAACATGTTTTTTTAAAACAGCTGTAGCTCGAAAACCGTAAGAGCTAGAATCGATTTGAGGAAAAATCGTGAGTTCGAAATTAAATTTTCTACAAGACAGTTTTGTCAGAGAAGGCGTCATATCGAAATTCGCACTCCTTCACCTTCAAAAAACGCTCTACTTCCAAAAATTGTAAAAATTCTCGATTTTTTTAAGTGTTTTTAATTTTTAAAACGACTTTTCGCACATATATTTCTACTTTTATTGCTCCCAACGTTGAAAGAAATGTCCCTAGAGTGACCTTCTATAACTTTAACCTACTAAAAAAAATTCGAAATGGCGGATTTTCGATTAAAAAGATCGTTTTTTAACGTATTTCTTATGGAGAATTAACATGTAACGACAAGCAAACTAGAAGTAAACGTCAGTAGGTAAAATATGGGCGTTTTGCGACAGAAAAAAACATTTTTGTCACTTCTAGAGTAGCTACGGAGCTGAAATTTTTTCTGAAGGTTTGTCTGGGTACCAAACCACCCAGAAAGTCCCAAAATTTAGTTTTTCCAACTGAAACTTGCCAAAAGAAATCCCGTAAAACCCTAGATTTTTGGGAAAAACATGTTTTTTTAAAACTGCTGTAGCTCGAATACGGTAAGAGCTAGACACGATTTGAGGGAAAATCGTAGGTTCAGAATTAAATTTTCTACAAGACAGTTTTCTCTAAGAAGGGGTCATATCGAAAATCTGACTCCTTCACCTTCAAAAAACGCTCTAACTCCTAAAATTGTGAAAATTCGCGATTTTCTTACGTGTTTTTGATTTTTAAAACGACTTTTCGTACATATATTTGTACTTTTTATGGTCTTAACGTTGAAAGGAAAGTCCCTTGAGTGACCTTCTATAATTTAAACGTACTGAAAAATTTAAAATGGCGGGTATTCATTCAAAAAAGTAAGTTTTTAACGTTTTTTTAACGTATTCCTTATAGAAAATTAACATGCTTAAACACGCAAACGAGATCTAAATAAAAGTATGGATGTAAGGTGAATTATAGATTTTTAAACCAATCCCATTCTAACCCCCCCCCTCTTTCATCCCCATTAATAAAATTTTACCATTAGCAACAAGGTGCAGCACTATTATTTTTTTAAATTTATGACAATAGCTAATTTGCAACCAAAAGGTGAGTGAGCGTAGCGAACGAGCTATCCTGAAGGCAAGTGAGCGCAGCGAACGAGCTCCAACCTAAAGGTAAGTGAGCGTAGCGAACGAGCTAACCTGAAGGCAAGTGAGCGCAGCGAACGATCTCCAACCTAAAAGTGAGTGAGCGTAGCGAACGAGCTAACCTGAAGGCAAGTGAGTGAGCGTAGCGAACGAGCTAACCTGAAGGCAAGTGAGCGCATCGAACGAGCTCCAACCTGATGGTGAGTGAGCGTAGCGAACGAACTTCAACCAGGATTTGATTGAGCCATTTCAACCCCCCACCCCCGAAGGGGGCCTAAGATTATTTTTAAATATTATTTTACCTCACTCTAACTCCCAAGAATTTATACCGATGCTTATTGATGTGAAGAAAGTTTTAGAGGTTGTGACTAAGCAAATTTAATTTATCATAGCACCGGCCCTACATCGAGACTCTTACATGTCAAGACTGGTTTGGTTTGCACTAAACAACCCCTATATGGAATACTTCGCAACTGCCAAGTTATCACTACGTCTTTTACGCAAAAATGTTTCCGGACAACATCCTGTCCCCCGTGAACATTTCTCATCACGGCTACTATTAAAAGGGGGCCTGGGGGCGGAGCCCCCAGCGAGCACAAGGCGAGTCCATATTAATATACAACCGCATGTGTAACTGACTGACTCACTGATCAGGTATACTAAATATTGGGCACTTCTAGAATAGCTAGGGAGCTGAAATTTTCGGTGGAGGTCCGTATGGGTCCCAAACAACCGGGAAAATCCCAAAAAGTTACATTTTCAAATTGCAACCCCCCCAAAAAAATTCCATTAAAAACACCCTTTTTTGGGAAAAACATGTTTTTTTAAAACAGCTGTAGCTCGAAAACGGTAAGAGCTAGAATCGATTTGAGGGAAAATCGTGAGTTCGCAATTAAATTTTCTACAAGACAGTTTTGTCTGAGAAGGCGTCATATCGAAATTCGCACTCCTTCACCTTCAAAAAACGCTCTACTTCCAAAAATTGTAAAAATTCTTGATTTTTTAAAGTGTTTTTAATTTTTAAAACGACTTTTCGCATTTATATTTCCACTTTTTATGCTCCCAACGTTGAAAGGAAAGTCCCTAGAGTGACCTTCTATAACTTTAACCTACTAAAAAAAATTCAAAATGGCGGATTTTTAATAAAAAAGATCGTTTTTTAACGTATTTCTTATGGAAAATTAACATGCAACGACAAGCAAACTAGAAGTAAACGTCAGTAGGTGAAATATGGGCGTTTGGCGACAGAAAAAAAACATTTTTGTCACTTCTAGAGTAGCTACGGAGCTGAAATTTTTTTCTGAAGGTTTGTCTGGGTACCAAACCACCCAGAAAGTCCCAAAATTTAGTTTTTTCCAACCGAAACCCACCAAATGAAATCCCTTAAAACCCTAGTTTTTTTGGGAAAAACACGTTTTTTTTTAAACTGCTGTAGCTTGAATACGGTAAGAGCTAGAAACGATTTGAGGGAAAATCGTAGGTTCAGAATTAAATTTTCTTCAAGACAGTTTTCTCATAGAAGGGGTCATGTCGAAAATCTGACTCCTTCACCTTCAAAAAACGCCCTACTTCCAAAAATTGTGAAAATTCTTGATTTTTTTGGTGTTTTTAATTTATAAAATGACTTTTCGTACATATATTTGTACTTTTTATGGTCTTAACGTTGAAAGGAAAGTCCCTTGAGTGACCTTCTATAATTTCAACGTACTGAAAAATTTAAAATGGCGGGTTTTCATTCAAAAAAGTAAGTTTTTAACGCTTTTTTAACGTATTCCTTATAGAAAATTAACATGCTTAAACACGCAAACGAGATCTAAATGTAAGTAGGTGAATTATGGATATTTAGACCAATCCCATTTCAACCCCCCCCCTTTTTCATCCCCATTAATAAAATTCTACCATTAGCAACAAGGTGTAGCACTATTATTTTTTCAAATTTATGACAATAGCTAATTTGCAACCAAAAGGTGAGTGAGCGTAGCGAACGAGCTAACCTGAAGGCAAATGAGCGCAGCGAACGAGCTCCAACCTAAAGGTGAGTGAGCGTAGCGAACGAGCTAACCTTAAGGCAAGTGAGCGCAGCGAACGAGCTCCAACCCAAAGGTGAGTGAGCGTAGCGAACGAGCTCCAACCCAAAGGTGAGTGAGCGTAGCGAACGAGCTAACCTGAAGGCAAGTGAGCGCAGCGAACGAGCTCCAACCCAAAGGTGAGTGAGCGTAGCGAACGAGCTAACCTGAAGGCAAGTGAGCGCAGCGAACGAGCTCCAACCTAAAAGTGAGTGAGCGTAGCGAACGAGCTAACCTGAAGGCAAGTGAGCGCAGCGAACGAGCTCCAACCTAAAGGTGAGTGAGCGTAGCGAACGAACTTCAACCAGGATTTGATTGAGCCATGCGTTTAGTTAAATTTTTTCTCATCTCCACCCCAAATTCGTGTTTAAACCTGAAATTTTACCTTATTTTCCCTATTTTTGGTGATTTGTACTGCGCAAGGGGTCCATTCTTATGCCGATAAATTTTACCAACCCCCGCCCCCGAAAGGGGCCTGAGATTATTTTAAAATATTATTTTACCTCACTCTAACTCCTAAGACTTTATATCGATGCTTATTGATGTGAAGAAAGTTTTAGAGGTTGTGACTAGGCAAATTTGTGACTTGCGCAATGGTCCATTTGTATTTACCCCCAACCAAAAAAGGGGGCCTGGGTAACTCACTGACTCACTGATCAGGTATACTAAATATTGGGCACTTCTAGAGTAGCTAGGGAGCTGAAATTTTCGGTGGAGGTCCGTATTGGTCCCAGACCACCAGGAAAATCCCAAAAAGTTACATTTTCAAAATGCAACCCCCCCAAAAAAATTCCATTAAAAACGCCCTTTTTTGGGAAAAACATGTTTTTTTAAAACAGCTGTAGCTCGAAAACCGTAAGAGCTAGAATCGATTTGAGGAAAAATCGTGAGTTCGAAATTAAATTTTCTACAAGACAGTTTTGTCAGAGAAGGCGTCATATCGAAATTCGCACTCCTTCACCTTCAAAAAACGCTCTACTTCCAAAAATTGTAAAAATTCTCGATTTTTTTAAGTGTTTTTAATTTTTAAAACGACTTTTCGCACATATATTTCTACTTTTATTGCTCCCAACGTTGAAAGAAATGTCCCTAGAGTGACCTTCTATAACTTTAACCTACTAAAAAAAATTCGAAATGGCGGATTTTCGATTAAAAAGATCGTTTTTTAACGTATTTCTTATGGAGAATTAACATGTAACGACAAGCAAACTAGAAGTAAACGTCAGTAGGTAAAATATGGGCGTTTTGCGACAGAAAAAAACATTTTTGTCACTTCTAGAGTAGCTACGGAGCTGAAATTTTTTCTGAAGGTTTGTCTGGGTACCAAACCACCCAGAAAGTCCCAAAATTTAGTTTTTCCAACTGAAACTTGCCAAAAGAAATCCCGTAAAACCCTAGATTTTTGGGAAAAACATGTTTTTTTAAAACTGCTGTAGCTCGAATACGGTAAGAGCTAGACACGATTTGAGGGAAAATCGTAGGTTCAGAATTAAATTTTCTACAAGACAGTTTTCTCTAAGAAGGGGTCATATCGAAAATCTGACTCCTTCACCTTCAAAAAACGCTCTAACTCCTAAAATTGTGAAAATTCGCGATTTTCTTACGTGTTTTTGATTTTTAAAACGACTTTTCGTACATATATTTGTACTTTTTATGGTCTTAACGTTGAAAGGAAAGTCCCTTGAGTGACCTTCTATAATTTAAACGTACTGAAAAATTTAAAATGGCGGGTATTCATTCAAAAAAGTAAGTTTTTAACGTTTTTTTAACGTATTCCTTATAGAAAATTAACATGCTTAAACACGCAAACGAGATCTAAATAAAAGTATGGATGTAAGGTGAATTATAGATTTTTAAACCAATCCCATTCTAACCCCCCCCCTCTTTCATCCCCATTAATAAAATTTTACCATTAGCAACAAGGTGCAGCACTATTATTTTTTTAAATTTATGACAATAGCTAATTTGCAACCAAAAGGTGAGTGAGCGTAGCGAACGAGCTATCCTGAAGGCAAGTGAGCGCAGCGAACGAGCTCCAACCTAAAGGTAAGTGAGCGTAGCGAACGAGCTAACCTGAAGGCAAGTGAGCGCAGCGAACGATCTCCAACCTAAAAGTGAGTGAGCGTAGCGAACGAGCTAACCTGAAGGCAAGTGAGTGAGCGTAGCGAACGAGCTAACCTGAAGGCAAGTGAGCGCATCGAACGAGCTCCAACCTGATGGTGAGTGAGCGTAGCGAACGAACTTCAACCAGGATTTGATTGAGCCATTTCAACCCCCCACCCCCGAAGGGGGCCTAAGATTATTTTTAAATATTATTTTACCTCACTCTAACTCCCAAGAATTTATACCGATGCTTATTGATGTGAAGAAAGTTTTAGAGGTTGTGACTAAGCAAATTTAATTTATCATAGCACCGGCCCTACATCGAGACTCTTACATGTCAAGACTGGTTTGGTTTGCACTAAACAACCCCTATATGGAATACTTCGCAACTGCCAAGTTATCACTACGTCTTTTACGCAAAAATGTTTCCGGACAACATCCTGTCCCCCGTGAACATTTCTCATCACGGCTACTATTAAAAGGGGGCCTGGGGGCGGAGCCCCCAGCGAGCACAAGGCGAGTCTATATTATATACAGCCGCTTGTGTAACTGACTCACTGACTGATTCATCAGGTATACAAATCTTTGGGCACTTCTAGAATAGCTAGGAAGCTGAAATTTTTTGTGGAGGTCCATCTAGGTCCTAGACCACCAGGAAAATCCCCAAAAGTTACATTTTCAAATTACAACCCCCCCAAAAAAATTCCATTAAAAACGACCATTTTTGGGAAAAACACGTTTTTTTTAAACAGCTGTAGCTCGAAAACGGTAAGAGCTAGATTCGATTTGAGGAAAAATCGTGAGTTTGGAATTAAATTTTCTACAAGACACTATTAAGCGTTTTTCGAAAATCGCACTCCTTTACCTTCAAAAAACGCTCTACTTCCAAAAATTGTAAAAATTCTTTATTTTTTTAAGCGTTTTTAATTTTTAAAACGACTTTTCGCACATATATTTATACTTTTTATGCTCCCAACATTGAAAGGGAAGTCCCTAGAGTGACCTTCTATAACTTAAACCTACTAAAAAAAATTCAAAATGGCGGATTTTCGATTAAAAAGTTCGTTTTTTAACGTATTTCTTATTGAAAATTAACATGTAACGACAAGCAAACTAGAAGTAAACGTGAGTAGGTGAAATATGGGCGTTTGGCGACAGAAAAAACATTTTTGTCACTTCTAGAGTAGCTACGGAGCTGAGATTTTGTGTAAAGGTTTGTCTGGGTACCAAACCACTCAGGGAGTCCCAAAATTTTGTTTTTCCAACTGAAACCCACCAAAAGAAATCCCTTAAGACCCAAGTTTTTTTTATTTAAAAACATGTTTTTTTAAAAATGCTGTAGCTCGAAAACGGTAAGACCTAGAAACAATTTGAGGGGAAATCGTAGGTTCAGAATTAAATTTTCTACAAGACACTTTTCTCATGGAAGGGGTCATATCGAAAATCTTACTCCTTCACCTTCAAAAAACGCTCTGATTCCAAAAATTGTGAAAATTCTAGATTTTTTTAGCGTTTTTAATTTATAATACGACTTTTCGTACATATATTTGTACTTTTTATGGTCCCAACGTTGAAAAGAAAGTCCCTAGAGTGACCTTCTATAATTTAAACGTACTAATAAATTTAAAATGGCGGGTTTTTTTTAATTTATGATAATAGCTAATTTGCAACCAAAAGGTGAGTGAGCGGAGCGAACGAGCTAACCTGAAGGCAAGTGAGCGCAGCGAACGAGCTCCAACCTAAAGGTGAGTGAGCGGAGCGAACGAGCTAACCTGAAGGCAAGTGAGCGCAGCGAACGAGCTCCAACCTAAAAGTGAGTGAGCGTAGCGAACGAGCTAACCTGAAGGCAAGTGAGCGCAGCGAACGAGCTCCAACCTAAAGGTGAGTGAGCGTAGCGAACGAACTTCAACCACGATTTGATTGAGCCATGCGTTTAGTTTAATTTTTTTCCCCATCTCTACCCCAAATTCGTTTAAACCTGAAATAATTTTACCTTCTTTCCCTATTTTTGGTGATTTTTACTGCGCAAGGGGTCCATTCTTCATGTCGATAATTTTTACCAACCCCCCGCCCCCGAAGGGGGCCTAAGATTATTTTAAAATATTATTTTACCTCACTCTAACTCCTAAGAATTTATATCGATGCTTATTGATGTGAAGAAAGTTTTAAAGGCTGTGACTTAGCAAATTTAATTTATCATAGCACCGGCCCTACATCGAGACACTAACATGTCAAGACTGGATTGGTTTGCACACTTAACAACCCCTCTATAGAATACTTCGCAACTGCCAAGTTATCACTACGTCTTTTACGCAAAAATGTTTCCGGACAACATCCTGTCCCCCGTGAACATTTCTCATCACGGCTACTATTAAAAGGGGGCCTGGGGGCGGAGCCCCCAGCGAGCACAAGGCGAGTCTATATTATATACAACCCGATGTGTAACTGACTGACTGACTCACTGATCAGGTATACTAAATATTGGGCACTTCTAGAATAGCTAGAGAGCTGAAATTTTCGGTGGTGGTCCGTATGGGTCCCAGACCACCAGGAAAATCCCAAAAAGTTACATTTTCAAATTGCAACCCCCCCAAAAAAATTCCATTAAAAACGCCCTTTTTTGGGAAAAACATGTTTTTTTAAAACAGCTGTAGCTCGAAAACGGTAAGAGCTAGAATCGATTTGAGGAAAAATCGTGAGTTTGGAATTAAATTTTCTACAAGACACTATTAAGCGTTTTTCGAAAATCGCACTCCTTCACCTTCAAAAAACGCCCTACTTCCAAAAATTGTGAAAATGCTTGATTTTTTTACGTGTTTTTAATTTTTAAAACGACTTTTCGTACGTATATTTGTACTTTTTATGCTCCCAACATTAAAAGGAAAGTTCCTTAAGTGACCTTCTATAATTTTAACCTACTGAAAAAAATTAAAAATGGCGGATTTTCAATGAAAAATATCGTTTTTTAACGTATTCCTTATGTAGAATTAACATGCTACGACAAGCAAGCTAGAAGTAAACGTCAGTAGGTGAAATATGGGCGTTTGGCGACAGAAAAATTTGTTTTTTCACTTCTAGAGTAGCTACGGAGCTGAAATTTTTTCTGAAGGTTTGTCTGGGTACCGAACCACCCAGAAAGTCCCAAAATTTAGTTTTTCCAACCGAAACCTACCAAAAGAAATCCCTTAAAACCCTAGTTTTTTTGGAAAAAACACGTTTTTTAAAAACTGCTGTAGCTCGAAAACGGTAAGAGCTAGAAACGATTTGAGGGAAAATCGTAGGTTCAGAATTAAATTTTCTACAAGACACTTTTCTCTAAGAAGGGGTCATATCGAAAATGTGACTCCTTCACCTTCAAAAAACGCCCTACTTCCAAAAATTGTAAAAACTCTTGATTTTTTAATTTTTAAACCACTTTTCGTACATATATTTGTATTTTTTATGGTCTTAACGTTAAAGGTGAGTGAGCGTAGCGAACGAGCTAACCTGAAGGCAAGTGAGCGCAGCGAACGAGCTCCAACCTAAAGGTAAGTGAGCGTAGCGAACGAGCTCCATCCTAAAGGTGAGTGAGCGTAGCGAACGAGCTAATCTGAAGGCAAGTGAGCGCAGCGAACGAGCTCCAACCTAAAGGTGAGTGAGCGTAGCGAACGAGCTAACCTGAAGGCAAGTGAGCGCAGCGAACGAGCTCCAACCTAAAGGTGAGTGAGCGTAGCGAACGAGCTAATGTGAAGGCAAGTTAGCGCAGCGAACGAGCTCCAACCTAAAGGTGAGTGAGCGTAGCGAACGAACTTCAACCAGGATTTGATTGAGCCATGCGAACGAGCTCATCTTAAAAAAGAACGAGCATTTGACATAAAACCACATTAGGACTGGACGTCATCTGACGGGCCAGCTAGTAGGAAATAAAATTGAAAGTTGCCTTGGGCACTTCAAGATGTGCTAGGAAGTTGAAATTTTGCACGATGACGTGTCTCCACGCCTAACCACCGGGAAAGTCCTGAAAAGTGACGGTTTCAATGTTCAACCCCTCCTGCTGCTGTATTACAACCCCTCATGAACATTCCCACTAACCCCCTTAAAAACGGGGGCCTGCCCTGCAAAGTTATCCCTGAGTCTTTTACACAATATAAAATTCCCGGACAACCTCATCTCCCCCGTGGCTCATTTGTACTGACACCCAACCAAAAAAGGGGGCCTGGGGGCGGAGCCCCCAGCGAGCACAAGGCGAGTCTATATTATATACAGCCCCTTGTGTAACTGACTCACTCATTGACTCATCAGGTATACAAATTCTTACCCACTTCTAGAATAGCTACGGGGTTGAAATTTGGCACGAATTTAGGTATCGGTCTTAAACCACCAGTAAAATTGTCAAAAGTCACGTTTTCAAATTTTAACCCCCCTAAAAAAATTCAAAATGGCGGATTTTTGAAAAGTGCGAAAAAGACGTTTTTTTAAAACGTTTATTGTGCTTAAACCGTTGGTTTAATCAAAAAACGGAGCACACTTACTGTATTTAAAATTAAACGAGCTACAATTTCATAATATAAAGTTTCTTTCTATCTCCACCCCTTCCCCCCTATATTTCGCTCTAAACACAAAATTTTGGAATTTTTCATCATGTTTTTTTGTTTAAACGTCGGTTGCGGCTCAACCGTTGGTCTGGTCAAGAAACAGAGAGAACCTTTACGTACTAACTTTTGACGATCTACAACTTTGTAATTTAACATTTTTTTCCATCTTAACTCCTTCACCCCCAAATTCATGCTTAAACTTGAAATTTGCCATTTTTCCTTGTTTTTTGGGGGGTTGGCTGCCCTGGAGTAGGTTAAAATCCGTTTTTGGTACGTTTGACCTATTACTTGTTTTTAAATATGCCTAAAGTTTATCCTAAACCGATTTCGGAATTTTCACTCACCATACTTAACCCTCAAAATTGGGGGGATAATTTTTGTTAAAATAAAAAATACCGATTTTGAAGATTCTCGTCAATTAAAAATTATATAAACGCAAGATTATATATAAACAAACAAATGTTTTGTATACAAAATTTTATGGTGTACATTTTGTTCCATAGCGCCTTTCACCTATCTATACTCCAACCCCCTCAAAAAACCCCATTTCGATAGTTGTGTCCTTGGAATTACACACTCATATTAGCGATAGAACATTGGAATTTTTAGCGGTGTTGGTATTCGGTTCAAATTACCGTAAATATTATTAAAATTGTTATTTTCTCATTTCAACACCCCCCCCATGGTTTAAAATATCCCCAATGTTAAACAAATAGAGAATTAGCATGCGGGAAATAAAATGGCATTTCAAGCATATTAAAGTCTTAATAACCAAGTGAAAGCAAGTGAGTGCAGCGAACGAGCTCCAACCTAAAAGTGAGTGAGCGTAGCGAACGAGCTAACCTGAAGGCAAGTGAGCGCAGCGAACGAGCTCCAACCTAAAGGTGAGTGAGCGTAGCGAACGAGCTCCAACCTTAAGGTGAGTGAGCGTAGCGAACGAGCTAACCTGAAGGCAAGTGAGCGCAGCGAACGAGCTCCAACCTAAAGGTGAGTGAGCGTAGCGAACGAGCTAATCTGAAGGCAAGTGAGCGCAGCGAACGAGCTCCAACCTAAAGGTGAGTGAGCGTAGCGAACGAACTTCAACCAGGATTTGATTGAGCCATGCGTTTAGTTTAATTTTTTTCCCATCTCCACCCCAAATTCGTTTTTAAACCTGAAATTTTACCTTATTTTCCCTATTTTTGGTGATTTTTACTGTGAAAGGGGTCTATTCTTCATGCCGATAATTTTTACCAACTCCCCGCCTAAGATTATTTTAAAATATTATTTTACCTCACTCTAACTTTTAAGACTTTATATCGATGCTTATTTATGTGAAGAAAGTTTTAGAGGTTGTGACTTAGCAAATTTATTTTATCATAGCACCGGCCCTACATCGAGACTCTAACATGTCAAGACTGGTTTGGTTTGCACCAAACAACCCCCCTATGGAATACTTCGCAACTGCCAAGTTATCACTACGTCTTTTACGCAAAAATGTTTCCGGACAACATCCTGTCCCCCGTGAAAATTTCTCATCACGGCTACTATTAAAAGGGGGCCTGGGGGCGGAGCCCCCAGCGAGCACAAGGCGAGTCCATATTAATATACAACCGCATGTGTAACTGACTGACTCACTGATCAGGTATACTAAAGATTGGGCACTTCTAGAGTAGCTAGGGAGCTGAAATTTTCGGTGGAGGTCCGTATGGGTCCCAGACCACCAGGAAAATCCCAAAAAGTTACATTTTCAAAATGCAACCCCCCCAAAAAAATTCCATTAAAAACGCCCTTTTTTGGGAAAAACATGTTTTTTTAAAACAGCTGTAGCTCGAAAACGGTAAGAGCTAGAATCGATTTGAGGAAAAATCGTGAGTTCGCAATTAAATTTTCTACAAGACAGTTTTCTCAGAGAAGGCGTCATATCGAAATTCGCACTCCTTCACCTTCAAAAAACGCTCTACTTCCAAAAATTGTAAAAATTCTTGATTTTTTTAAGTGTTTTTAATTTTTAAAACTACTTTTCGCACATATATTTTTACTTTTTATGCTCCCAACGTTGAAAGGAAAGTTCCTAGAATGACCTTCTATAATTTTAATGTATTAAAAAAAATTCAAAATGGCGAATTTTCAATAAAAAAGATCGTTTTTTAACGTATTTCTTGTGGAGAATTAACATGCAACGACAAGCAAACTAGAAGTAAACGTGAGTAGGTGAAATATGGGCGTTTGGCGACAGAAAAAAAACATTTTTGTCACTTCTAGAGTAGCTACGGAGCTGAAATTTTTTCTGAAGGTTTGTCTGGGTACCAAACCACCCAGAAAGTCCCAAAATTTAGTTTTGCCAACTGAAACTTGCCAAAAGAAATCCCGTAAAACCCTAGATTTTTGGGAAAAACATGTTTTTTTAAAACTGCTGTAGCTCGAATACGGTAAGAGCTAGACACGATTTGAGGGAAAATCGTAGGTTCAGAATTAAATTTTCTACAAGACAGTTTTCTCAAAGAAGGGGTCATATCGAAAATCTGACTCCTTCACCTTCAAAAAACGCTCTAACTCCAAAAATTGTGAAAATTCTCGATTTTCTTACGTGTTTTTGATTTTTAAAACGACTTTTCGTACATATATTTGTACTTTTTATGGTCTTAACGTTGAAAGGAAAGTCCCTTGAGTGACCTTCTATAATTTAAACGTACTGAAAAATTTAAAATGGCGGGTATTCATTCAAAAAAGTAAGTTTTTAACGTTTTTTTAACGTATTCCTTATAGAAAATTAACATGCTTAAACACGCAAACGAGATCTAAATGTAAGTATGGATGTAAGGTGAATTATGGATTTTTAGACCAATCCCATTCTAACCAACCCCCTCTTTCATCCCCATTAATAAAATTTTACCATTAGCAACAAGGTGCAGCACTATTATTTTTTTAAATTTATGACAATAGCTAATTTGCAACCAAAAGGTGAGTGAGCGTAGCGAACGAGCTATCCTGAAGGCAAGTGAGCGCAGCGAACGAGCTCCAACCTAAAAGTGAGTGAGCGTAGCGAACGAGCTAACCTGAAGGCAAGTGAGTGAGCGTAGCGAACGAGCTAACCTGAAGGCAAGTGAGCGCATCGAACGAGCTCCAACCTTATGGTGAGTGAGCGTAGCGAACGAACTTCAACCAGGATTTGATTGAGCCATTTCAACCCCCCGCCCCCGAAGGGGGCCTAAGATTATTTTTAAATATTATTTTACCTCACTCTAACTCCCAAGAATTTATACCGATGCTTATTGATGTGAAGAAAGTTTTAGAGGTTGTGACTAAGCAAATTTAATTTATCATAGCACCGGCCCTACATCGAGACTCTTACATGTCAAGACTGGTTTGGTTTGCACTAAACAACCCCTATATGGAATACTTCGCAACTGCCAAGTTATCACTACGTCTTTTACGCAAAAATGTTTCCGGACAACATCCTGTCCCCCGTGAACATTACTCATCACGGCTACTATTAAAAGGGGGCCTGGGGGCGGAGCCCCCAGCGAGCACAAGGCGAGTCTATATTATATACAGCCGCTTGTGTAACTGACTGACTGACTGATTCATCAGGTATACAAATCTTTGGGCACTTCTAGAATAGCTAGGAAGCTGAAATTTTTTGTGGAGGTCCGTCTAGGTCCCAAAGCACCAGCAAAATCCCAAAAAGTTACATTTTCAAAATGCAACCCCCCCAAAAAAATTCCATTAAAAACTCCCTTTTTTGGGAAAAACACGTTTTTTTAAACCGGCTGTAGCTCGAAAACGGTAAGAGCTAGAATCGATTTGAGGAAAAATCGTGAGTTTGGAATTAAATTTTCTACAAGACACTATTAAGCGTTTTTCGAAAATCGCACTCCTTCACCTTCAAAAAACGCCCTACTTCCAAAAATTGTAAAAATTCTTGATTTTTTTAAGTGTTTTTAATTTTTAAAATGACTTTTCGCACATATATTTCTACTTTTAATGCTCCCAACGTTGAAAGGAATGTCCCTAGAGTGACCTTCCATAATTTTAACCTACAAAAAAAATTCAAAATGGCGGATTTTCAATCAAAAAGATCGTTTTTTTAATGTATTTCTTATGGAGAATTAACATGCTACGACAAGCAAACTAGAAGTAAACGTGAGTAGGTGAAATTTGGGCGTTTGGCGACAGAAAAAGCATTTTTGTCACTTCTAGAGTAGCTACGGAGCTGAAATTTTTGGTAAAAGTTTGTCTGGGTACCAAATCACCCAGAAAGTCCCAAAATTTAGTTTTTCCAACTGAAACCCACCAAAAGAAATCCTTTAAAGCCCTAGTTTTTTTTTGGGAAAAACATGTTTTTTTAAAACTGCTGTAGCTCGAAAACGGTAAGAGCTAGAAACGATTTGAGGGAAAATCGTAGGTTCAGAATCAAATTTTCTACAAGACAGTTTTCTCAAAGAAGGGGTCATATCGAAAATCTGACTCCTTCACCTTCAAATAACGCCCTACTTCCAAAAATTGTAAAAACTCTTGATTTTTTAAGTGTTTTAATTTTTTTAAACGACTTTTCGTACATATATTTGTACCTTTTATGGTCCCAACGTTGAAAACAAAGTCCCTTGAGTGACCTTCTATAATTTGAACGTACTAAAGAAATTAAAAATGGTGGGGTTTCAATCAAGAAGGGAGTTTTTAAAGATTTTTTTAACGTATTCCAATCTCATTCCAACCCCCTCTCTTTCATCCCCATTAAAATTTTTAAATTCATGACAATAGCTAATTTGCAACCAAAAGGTGAGTGAGCGTAGCGAACGAGCTAACCTGAAGGCAAGTGAGCGCAGCGAACTTGCTCCGATCAAAAAGTGAGTGAGCGTAGCGAACGAGCTAACCTGAAGGCAAGTGAGCACAGCGAACGAGCTCCAACCTAAAGGTGAGTGAGCGTAGCGAACGAGCTAACCTGAAGGCAAGTGAGCGCAGCGAACGAGCTCCAACCTAAAGGTGAGTGAGCGTAGCGAACGAACTTCAACCAGGATTTGATTGAGCCATGCGTTTCTCCAACCTAAAGGTGAGTGAGCGTAACGAACGAGCTAACCTGAAGGCAAGTGAGCGCAGCGAACGAGCTCCAACCTAAAGGTGAGTGAGCGTAGGGAACGAACTTCAACCAGGATTTGATTGAGCCATGCGTTTCTCCAACCTAAAGGTGAGTGAGCGTAACGAACGAGCTAACCTGAAGGCAAGTGAGCGCAGCGAACGAGCTCCAACCTAAAGGTGAGTGAGCGTAGCGAACGAACTTCAACCAGGATTTGATTGAGCCATGCGTTTAGTTTAATTTTTTTCCCATCTCCACCCCAAATTCGTGTTTAAACCTTAAATTTTACCTTATTTTCCCTATTTTTCGTGATTTTGACTGCGCAAGGGGTCCATTCTTCATGCCGATAATTTTCACCAACCCCCCGCCCCTAAGATTATTTTAAAATATTATTTTACCTCACTCTTACTCCTAAGATTTTATATCGATGCTTATTGATGTGAAGAAAGTTTGTTGAGGTTGTGACTTAGCAAATTTAATTTATCATAGCACCGGCCCTACATCGAGACACTAACATGTCAAGACTGGTTTGGTTTGCACTTAAAAACCCCTCTATAGAATACTTCGCAACTGCCAAGTTATCACTACGTCTTTTACGCAAAAATGTTTCCGGGCAAAAAATGTTTCCGGACAACATCCTGTCCCCCGTGAACATTTCTCATCACGGCTACTATTATAAGGGGGCCTGGGGGCACAAGGCGAGTCTAAATACTATACAGCCGCAATTGTTACTCACTCAGGTATACAAATTCTAGACCACTTCTAGATGAGCTAGAGACTTGAAATTTTCGGTGGTTGTAGGTCTAGTGCCCAAACCACCCATAAAATTCCAAAAAGTGACATTTTTAAATTTTAACCCCCCCGTAATCTCGAATTTCCCCCCCCATGTTATTCTTATGGGAAATAGCATTGAAAATTGCCGACTTTGGTAAGCTCATCTGAACAACTTAGAAACGTGCTAGAGACTTCAAATTTGCGTAGTATTGTAGTAAGAGATCTTACATTGCCGGTGGAATATGCAAAAGTCCCATTTTCAAATTTTAACCCACCCAAAAATCCAAAATGGCGGACCTCTGAAAACGAAAAAAACACTTTTTTTCAACCGGATGTAGCTCAAAAACGGTAAGAGCTAGAAAAGATTTGAAAGTATATCCAGGAACAGGAATTAAATTTTATACAAAACCCTCTTAGGCGTTTTCCAAAAATCGCACTCCTTCAGCTTCAAAAAACGCCCTACTTTCAAAATTTGGTAAATTTTTATTACATTTTTTCCGGTTTTCGCCATGTTTTCATACTTAAATAATTATTTTTTTCAAAAATTATTATTGCTTTGCATTCTCCTTTCTTTACTTTAAATTTTACTCATTACATGTTTTTTCGTAACTTTACTCCTTGACCCCCAAAACTTAATTTTAATCTCAAAATTTGAAGGTTTTTTGCCACTTTTACGAGCCCCGTGTTATTCTTAAGGAGAATAAGATTGAAATACAATGACTTTGGTATGGTCATATGAATCGTTTAGAAATGTGCTAGAGACTTGTAATTTAGTAGTATTGTAGTAAGGGATCATAAGCTAATGGTGAAATTTTCAAAAGTCCCATTTTCAAATGTTAACCCCTCCAAAAATCCAAAATGGCGGACCTCTGAAAACGAAAAAACCCTTTTTTTCAACCGGATGTAGCTCGAAAACGGTAAGAGCTAGAAAAGATTTGAAACAATCTTAGCGAAAGGAAATTAAATTTTCTACAAAACCCTGTTGGGCGTTTTCCGAAAATCGAACTCCTTCAACTTCAAAAAACGCCCTAATTTCAAAATTTGGTAAATTTCTTTCAAATTTTTACCAGTTTTCGCTACTTTTTCATACTTAAATAATTTCTTTTCGCAAATATTATTATTGCTTTGTATTTTCCTTACTTTACTGTAAATTTTACTCACTACATGTTTTTTCGTAACTTTACTCCTTGACCCCCAAAATTTAATTTTAATGTCAAAATTTGAAAGTTTTTACTAGCCCTATGTTATTCTTATGGAGAATAACATTGAAATTTAATGACTTTGTTATGGTCATCTGAATAGTTTAGAAACGTGCTAGAGACTTGTAATTTGGTAGTATTGTGGTATGGGATCCTAAGTTATGGGTAATATTTACACCCCCCCCCCCCCCGAAATATTAATTCCCCCCCCCATTGTTATTCTTACAAGTGTATAAGTCTAAATCACGTATACCCATTTCTAGATTAACTGGATATCTGAAATTTGGCACGATTGTAGGTATTGCGCACATTACGGAAAGGTAAATTTTATAAATATATCCTCCCCCCCAAATATTAACCCCCCCCCCCACCGCCTATATGCTATTGTTTCAGGTGCACAAGTCAAAATCACGTTTACCCATTTCTAGATTAAGTGGATGTCTGAAATTTAGCACGATTGTAGGTCTTGCGCCATGGCCTATTTGCATTTACCCCCAACCAAAAAAGGGGGCCTGGGGGCGGAGCCCCCAGCGAGCCAAAGGCGAGTGTTACCTATATACAACCCGCCACCGCGCCGGCTTGTTTGAACTTGTATAATGATTGTATAGTATTCAGCACTTGGCGGGAACATTTCAAACTCTAGAAATAGTTTAATCAAAATAATAGAATTTGTAGCACTACATTGTGACTTTTAAATGGGTATACATAAACTCAAAAATAAAAATGTTAAATTTATATTTGTGTTAACTTGGTCCGTGTTAACACAGCAGACCTGTACGTTTATTAAATGATGTTTCCATTTGACAACATAATTTTTGAAAGCCATAAACACGAAAATTTGTCAGATAATATCAACAAAGATTTTTTAACATTACAACAAAAACATGAATTTATGAGACATTTGGCATAATTAAGGAGATAAATATTAAAAAGGCGTGATTCTGTTAAGTTTATGGTTGATAAACGGAGATTCAACATTATGTTTCTGTATATATACCTTCTGAGATAGAAGTGACATTACTTTATCTACTTGCATAGTAAAATATGGAGTTTATTTAAATTGGACTAGGTGTTTTATAGCCACTCTTGAGAATAATTGGTTCAAACTTTATATCGTACAAACTTTTTACAACATACATGGCCACAACGATGCAACAAAGGTGATTATAACTTTAACCCCCACGAGGGTTGTGCTCAGTTTATTTAACACATTGAGGGAGGACTGAAATGTACAAACTGACAGCAGGTGTGGATATCGGCAGCTGTCAAGTCTGTCAGTTTGTGTCTGTCATTTGTAGGTAACATCGTATCAAGTCATCATGGCTACACTATCGCTGATACACTAACATGACAAAATACTTGTTAACAGGTGTTTTGGTTCTTAGCACATGCAATGGTTCTGAAAAACTCAAATTTTTAAATTTGTTTATTTTTTACGTGCATTTAAAAATATCTTTCGGTATTACAATGCATATGGAGAATGAACTAGATGAAATTGCATGTGTGACATTTTGAAATATGAAACACTGTATTAAAAGTAACTCAAAACTGCACCTAAACGCCTGAAATATAATATGTTATTTTGTTTTGAAATAATGCTAATTATTGGGAAGTATATACAATACCAAACTACTGTCAAATTCAAGCAAAGAGCATACTTTAAAGATATTGGAAACTTTTCACGAATATAATATTATAAATCACGCCAATATATTCCATTATTCACCAATATATAGCAATAAACGGCTGTAACTTGAATTACAGTATTTGATACTAACTTACAAGCTAGGACAACTTTTTTTCTACCATGGACCTAAAATATCGGTCATAATTACCACCAGTAATAAACAAAACTTAAAGATTATACATCAACTAAACTTTATGATACGACTAGAAGAAAAATAAACTAGAATATGATTAAAATCTTCTATTTTCACCATTTTTAAAAGGTAGACTTATTAGATTTAACTATTCTGTTATTTTAATCTTTAACATTAATTTTGTTAAATACTTTATTTTATTTCAAAGAATAATTACTTCCATTCTATGGGAAAAAATTGTAGAAACAGATAAGAAACTATTTTAAGCTTTTAATATAAATTTTTTCACACTTTTCAATGTGTTGAAAACTATTCATCAGGTTTTCTGTGAGATCAAGCAGTACTTTAGGCCCAAATGACATTTTCCATCAGGGTTGTGACAAAAACACCAGTGTTACAAAGAGATTAGGCTTTCTGATTGAGTTACATGTAAATTATTAAGCTCAGCTGATGATGAATGTGGGAGAGTGCAGGTGTGCCGCACTGACAATAGTAATTCTTTTTCATCAGTTGAGGTTGACAACGTATTTTTTGCTGACTTTAATGTGATGGAATATTTTAAAACATGAAGTAGATCATAGTTTTATCATCTGATAGTTAAAATATATAACATTGAACTTGCACAGCTTTTATGTGTTATTCTACTATGTATTGATTTATGATGGCTACATATGTTTAAACAAAATGACGTATTATTACTAGTGATAGCATAGCATGTGACAATATTCTTAGTGACACTAATACATTACTAATAAAACCAATTTTTAGCGAATTTCCCATATAAGGAATAAGCTATTGCCGTAGTACTCATGGTAGAACCTGGACCCGGGACTGATTTACTTTTTCGTTTTGATGTCCCTAGAGGCCAAAAACACCATCCGTTCAAATTCATATATATTATGAAAATTGTAGTTATTAGGGTTACTATTTTGATATACAAATGCATTATTAAAAACTAAGTACCCTTTACAAAACTCATTTTATTAAATAACGGCTAGTTTCGACAATTATTCCGTAGTCATGTTGTTTTTATATCTAACAAATTTTATGTATATATATATATATATATATTTATATATGTGTCCGTTAGCACGTAAACTCGAGCAAAAATTATCCGATTTTGATGAAATTTTGTATAAACGTGTAAACCTACATTTGTTCAAACGAGTTCGCGAACCAGCATGATCGGACTATGGGGACGAGGGTTTATGGGGTAAAAATTTGGTTTTCCCATTTTTGACCCTAAAAACCAAAAAATAACAAATCCTTACCAAACCATATTGTAGAGCTTAAAAAACAAATTATTTAATATATTGAACCGTTACTATGCGCCTAATAGGCCCCTGAATATGTGGTTTGACCTAGAAATAATTAGAACACAGATGAAACCATTGTTGTTCGATAGTGAAAAGTATTGTGAATAACATATCAAAAGTCTCCAAAAATATCTTTGGTGGAACACCACCATTTTTCCAAAATGGCGGCCAAATCCAGTAGTTTTTTGCTTTTTATTGAAATTCTGACTTTCCAGTCAATATTGGTGAAAAGTCGTCAATACGTTTAATGTTCCTCCTGAAATTACCTTTAAAATGATACCAAATACATGTACCTACAACAAAAAATAAACCCCGTAGAAATAATAAAATATTTCAAATAAAAATATTTGTTATAAATTAATGTAATAGTCCAAGCAAACTAAAAAAAACAGACACTGGGATCGTATAAAAATTTGCAAGTAAACATTTTATGGTTTTATTGTTATTGTTGTGGTGTGCAGAGTGACATACCAAAAGTTGCAAAAATCAGTCCACGGGAAACCCCTAAATTAAGGAAAAAATGGCGGCTTTTCCCAATATTGGACAAATTTTGCAACAAAAGATACCACATGTTTTTTTGCACATTTTTCGAGATATTGACTTAGAACCACGACCGATATTTATTGGATGGTCCGTACTTAATTTCAATAGGGAATGCTTTTTGGGCCGCCATCTTGGATCAGCCATATTGGATCTGCCATATTGGATATAAATATTTTTTTATGTAAATATAGTGTTGTGACACATCATTATGAACTAGATTTCCACGCTGATTTCAATGCTGAAATCCGTTTTTAAATAAGTTTTTTCGTTGCTTAAGATATATTAAAACGAAAACTCTCCCCTATACATCAGTTATGGACGTATCGTAAGTTACTTTGAAAATGCGTTTGGATTATTTTTCTCCAGGTATTATTATTGCTTGCAGTTCGTTCTAGCCTTAAAATATTCAGTGATAAAAGATCTTTCATTTTAGTTAGCTTTCATTTTGTTTTATTTATAGTTAAAACAGACTAGTTAGAGACGAGGTACAAACCCCAACACAAAATTAAATTAAACTTTTTTTATCAGTTTTTGTTAAAAGATTTATATCTCGGGTTGTTAATATGTTTACAAGTTCATTCTGGTATCAAAGTACTCAGTAAATGTTTGGCTTTAATTTTATTAATTATTAAATGACACATGACAAATTTAAAACGAATCATGTAGGCCTACCTTCAATGAACTATTGAATGAATTATTGTTATTTTGAAATTTGTCTTTAGTTAAAGACATTTATCCCCTATTCTAAATAAATCCCAATAAGGAATCCATAGCTAAAATAAAAGTCAATACTTGAACGAATAGCTATGACGAGTTTTTCCCGTTTTCACTCTGGACAACACTACAAAATAAAACCATAAAACGTTTTGTTGACATTTTTTAAAGGCCATATCCTATATTTATCTAAATATAATTTCCAAGTTACACAGTTACAGTTATTTAATTTATAAGTTCAGTTATTTATAAGTAAGTTAGTCACATGTACCATCAGTCAAACACCACTTCCAATCTGTTGGATCTGCTGGTGAACTATTTCCACGCCAAACTTGAACCTGATAGTACAACCTTAGACTGTGGTAGTTTTCAATGTGTTTTTAAATTGTCAAAGTACGAAACGTCCATAAGAAATGTATGGGGAGAGTTTTCGTTTTTATATATCTTAAAATCGTAAAACGCTATTTAAAAATCTGATTTCAGCATTGAAATCAGCATGGGCATCTAGTTCATAATGATGTGTCACAACACTATAATTACATTAAAAAATATTTATATCCAATATGGCAGATCCAATATGGCTGATCCAAGATGGCGGCCCAAAAAGCGTCCCCTATTGAAATTAAGTACGGACTGTCCAATAAATATCGGTCGTGGTTCCAAGTCAATATCTCGAAAAATGTGCAAAAAAACATGTGGTATCTTTTGTTGCAAAATTTGTCCAATATTGGGAAAAGCCGCAATTTTTTCCTTAATTTAGGGGTTTCCCGTGGACTGATTTTTTGCAATTTTGGTATGTCACTCTGCACACCACAACAATAAAAATAAAACCATAACATGTTTACTTGCAAATTTTTATACGATCCCTGTGTACGTTATTTTTAGTTTGCTTGGACTATTACATTAATTTATAAAAAAATTTTTTATTTGAAATATTTTATTATTTCTACGGGGTTTATTTTTTGTTGTAGGGACATGTATTTGGTATCATTTTAAAGGTAATTTCAGGAGGAACATTAAATGTATTGACGACTTTTCACCAATATTGACTGGAAAGTCAGAATTTCAATAAAAAGCAAAAAACTACTGGATTTGGCCGCCATTTTGGAAAAATGGTGGTGTTCCACCAAAGATATTTTTGGAGACTTTTGATATGTTATTCACAATACTTTTCACTATCGAACAACAATGGTTTCATCTGTGTTCTAATTATTTCTAGGTTTTGCTATTTATTTTCTTATTTTAAGGCGCCTATAATGGTTACGGAAAATTCCAAAATATTGTAAATTTAAAATACCCATGTCATTCTTATGGATAATTAGTAAACTATTGTAGTTCGCTTGTTTATAAACATATTCTGATCAAATTTGGAAAATGCATTTATTTCATACTAAACTATTAACATAAAAAAAAACACTTTTTTACCCTCCCTGTTGCAGCAAACCTAACTACTCGTTAAACTAATGCTATTTAAATAGGGAATAAATGTGATATTTTTATGGAGACATTTTAATGTAAATCCAATCAGGCAAATGGAAATTCGCTTAGTCTGCAGGTTTGCTGCGGCAGGGGTATTTAGGTACATGAGGGTCTTGCCATTCACATTTGCGAACTAAATTACTTAGATCTTTTAGAGTAAATTACCTTTCCTGACAAATATAGCATGCAATACTTTTAAAAACAATACACCATTATGATATGTGTGGATGTATTTACAAAATGAATGTTGGTATGTAATATGTTTTGTAATATTCGGTTTAGTTTTTACCAACAAACTTGTAAGTTAAAAACAGATTTTTCAATAACTGTTCATATTTTCCCAGTTAATTTTCATTGCCTGTGTTTAATTCCCTTAAATGTTTTGCCATTGGTGTGATAATAAATTGTATTGACTTTGGATACAGCGAGTAGACTTCTCATTATATCATAAAATCCAGATCCTGTTTTAGTGTGATTTATGTCGGGTTAAGTCTGACTGTGCTCATGTCCACTAAATAATATGTTTAATTTTTTTAGAGAATATTAAGAGTTTTAGCTTTACTAATTCTTTACAAACCTGAGGACAAGCAATGATTTATCATTTGATTTGGATAAATTTGTTTGAAATTGTAAAAAATGGAAAAAGTTACAATCGAAGTTATAGATACAGGCCAGAAACGTGTCTTAAAATTGTCTACAGCTGATCTAAAAGGATAATCTACGAGAGACTATCTTAAATGTATGGTATTATGGACTTTCGGAAAATTAAAGAACGAACCAACCAGAAACATTCTACATAAATTAGGTATATTAAAACAAATATTTTCAAATTTTGAAAACAGTAAATTACGTATAATTGTTTTAGATTTTGTACACCACCTGCTAATTTTATTCTGGCAGACATTTAATTTAAATATTCAATTTCAAATATTTTCAATTAAAATGAGAAAAGTTTAACCAAATGCATACAGTTGGGAGAGCAAATGACATGATCCAAGTTATACAGACTTGGTAGTTTCCCCACAGGTGATGTGAAGTGCTAACTTTCCAACTTCCTTGAATAATCAACCCTCACCTCCCTAAATACATATCATCCCCATCCTCTGGTTTCCACACCAACAGAAGGTTCAAATAAGTTGTCAACAGCTAGATCAATCTGCACATGCATAAGCGTTATAAGGGCAAATACTGATACGGCCAAAATAAATTTAACCAAGGGACACTCAAGATTAAGTTCTCATAGTTTTTGGAAATGTTGAAACAAAATTAGAACATTAGTAAGCGATTAAACTTTTGGTGACAATCCAAGTAGTTTTTCAATTAAATATTTAATTAAAAGATTTAAGATGAGCTTGCAAATTAAATTTTACTTTAAATGTTAGTACATTCATTTGTAGATAGTTTGAACTCTAGGAATTGGTTTTTTATCATTTTGTTGTGTTTGTTGTTGTTACGACAGTGGAATTTTGTAGGAAGGAATTACAAATTTTTAAGATCAAGCAGTCAAATCGAAAATTTTGGTGAATATTTCGGGGGATCGTACGTGTGCCTCTCGTACCAAAGTCTGAAATGCCAATCACTAGGATTAAATCCAAAATTTGAAACAATACAACTCAAAATGTTATCAAATCAAAATTTAAAAAAAGATTATGATGAGAATACCTTATTATAATATTTTTAAAATATAAGTTATTTCATACTTCACTTGTTGTGATTTAAAATATGTATACAGAGTATAACAAAATTATAAACTATTTCAACCAAATATTTCAAATATTTCTTTCAATTATTCTACCTCCCATTTAGTAGTCCTAAAAATGTAAAGAGGAAATTAAAATACGTACAGTAAAAACTGGTTTATCCTCAATTACTAGTCTTATGACAAACTCTACAAGAGAATAACCAACACCATAGTAGAGCGATGATAAACCAAACCTCAAGAAATCAAAATTCTTGTTACCTATATAAAATTGTTCTAATTCCTGAGAACTTTAACTCAACCCCATGTCATTTTTCCTTTACAAATCGAAGGGTTTAGATAGTACCTTGATTAGTCGGAGACATGGAATCTATTGAGCTTTAATTTTACCTACATAATTCGAAGGTTCAGTAGAAAACAATTTATTGTTCCAAATTTTGCAGTTTTCATACCTTTACAAATCTAAGTTTACAATATAGAACCTTTATAAATCAAAGTTCCGATTGAAAAAATTCTATGACACGAAGAACTAATTATATTGTTGTCTTTGATGACTAACACCATCTACACTTTTACGCAGCATGTTTGATTGAACTTCCTACCTATAGCTTGATCTCTGAAATAAGTTTATTTCATATTACTCGTCCTATAAAAGAAGGGGTTTATTTATGGATCAGAAAATGATTAAATTTAAGTTTTTAAGATACCTTAATCCAAACCTTGGTATTGTAAAATATTGGATAAGTCAATGCGCCACTGTATTAGAGAGTCCTGAGACAAGACATGAGAGTTAGACAGATCTATAGTTTCACAAGCTGACCTCCTTGTATTTAGAAGGCTTCTTATGTCCAAGGCACCACAACAGCACAACAGGATTAGTACTCCAAGATTTAACTGACAGTCTGGTTGTGATGGTTGTGAGTGGGGTTCACAAAATCTTATCTGGCAAAATCTAATATAGACATAGTACGTAAACTAAGAGTTTAAAATATACATTAAAGTTTGTTTATTCCAATTCATATTTGATATTTTTAACTAGGCGGCTTAGAACTTTGCAGTTCTTTAAAATGGCAGTTAAGGAAAAAAACATAGCATGAAAATGACATTAATCAAAATGAATATTTCTGATAACAGAAACTACTGTACGAGGTCAAATAGTCACAGAAGTGTTTAGTTCAGCTAGCGTTTTTCGTTGCTAAAACAACATTTTCGAAGCTTGGAATAGCACAACTTAAACATTTAATAAAACTCAAATTAAGATAGCGTCATTTTGATTTTTCACAAAAATGGTTCAAACCTTTTACCACTAAAACCTTTTTATTAATTTAAGCCCACAATTATGTTTACCTAAGTGTTAAAATACTGTAATAACATCTGCAATCCTTAAGTTATTTAGATATATTTGACGAGAGTCTACATCTTTTACTCATCGGAATACAATTCTTCAAAGAAATACATTCTATTTGTACACCTCATAAGTAAAATCATATTTACTGAATTATAAATGGAAAATTCACTTTGGAATGTAGACAAATTATTTCAAAAGCTCACGTTAAAGTCGTTGAAAGCATTGTGATTTGGCAGGTTTTTACTTGGTTGACACAAGGCGAGAAGTAAAGCGTCTAAAGCGTCTCGTCGCGAGTCCCCGATGTTAAGCCTACAATTAGTAACGTTATAACAAGATGTTAAGCCCTCGCTCCGTCAATGTTAAATGCCCTCATAACTCTTCTCTCGACACGACCATTTGTCTTTCTTCTTGTCATTCAAGCTCTGACGCTAATAAGAAATTACTTTGCATTTCCACCTTATTCGTTTAAAATTTCTATCTCTCTCGCAATGTGTAGATATTATAACGATATGTACACACGAAGGATATGTGTCAATCGTACTAATGATTAATGAATGTAATGAAATGAAATAATGTAAACTCTTTCAAATTAATCATTTTAAATCTATTTAATTTCAAGCCAAAAATTATTTTAAGTTAAAACCTGTAGAATTACTTATAGCTAGCTATGCAACAACATTGTGATTACCAAGCTATGATTACTCAAACCAACTCACATCATTTCTAGATTACTAATTGCTTTGTGAGGCATTCGCTGTTTCCCGTGATATATTCGCAGCATGGTACTAATGTAATAAATCTTGTGCTTGATAGAAAATCGCACCTTTAAAACATAAAGCTATAACAATCAAAATGAATTTTGGGACTCCAATTTCAAAAAACTTTTTAACTTATACGATAAAAAAACATTTGCTTGGATTTGTTTAGATTACGTGATCCTTTCAGTCACGATTTTTTAAAACAGGTATGGATTCTTTTGTTTCAGCCTTTTAAATCTATTAGCTAATGTTTTTGGTGATGTTGGGAAAAATAGCTTACCCCTTATCAGAGTTATCATTCGCTGCTGTCCCTCCGGTATGGATGCTATGACTACTGCTAGAGGGAGGGCAAACATTTTTAGCGGATGATTAATTATATACTGTAATTCAAATAGGCTGAATTATTGTGAATTTCAATAATATTTTTCAAAAAATGTAGTTTTAAAATTACTTTCACATTAAACTGTGAAAATAACAAAATTAAACTAAAAATCAAGGAAACCCATTATTTATTTAAGAAAATGATCCTTTTTTTGGATACCTTCTTTGTAATAATGCTTAAACTGCTGAAGTACATGTCAAACATAGAAGTACTAACAGTGGAGATTCTGATTTATAATAAAACAATAAACAAAGTGTACAGCATTAGTATTACCATAAAACAACTATTGAAAAAATGCTATTTTTCTTATCAAAATTGTTTTTTTTTATTGTAGTCAAATTTCAATTGTCTTACAGTTTTATGTTAAAGTGCTTGCACAATTAATAGTTTTGATGAATATTATAAATATTCAGTCAATTAAAACTATAAAATAAATTATTCGCTATGCAATTTTACCCTCCCACAGTCACGGTGTCCTATATATAGGACAATATTATGAGACTATATATATATTCAATTAATTAATAACTTAAAGGGTACTAAATGTTTCATTATTTAATTAATTTAATTATTTCAATTATTTAATTCACTATAGGCATATATACAAATAAAGGCTAAGTAGGTTTTTACGAGTTGTACCATAGAATTTTAAAAATACACTTTTTCTCTCATTAAAAAATGTCCATTGAAAATTGTATTTTTAGCTTACATAAAAATATCAAAACTGAGTATTTAAACTCACCTGCACATGGAAGCACGTATATAAAATCATCATAAATAATATGTGACGATAAACATTGGATTATTTGGGTGGTCACTTTGGACATCAAACATCATACTTTGCAGTGGTAAAAAAATCTAATTTTTATCAGAAAGTGTAGGATATTGAATTTGTAAATCGACCAATATCAGCGAATTGCCCCAGAGTTTGAAAGAGATCTCACTTCTGACTTGATTGGCGTTGACAAGGGTCAACAAAATGAAAATTCTCCTTGTCTCAGAACAAATTAATTTGTCAGAAAAAAAACAATAACCCAATTTTACCTAAATTAAATTATTGTAGGCTATTGCCTTTTTAGCGGTGGAAAAACATGTTGCCATATTGATAACTAAAACGAAACTAACTGTGAGTTTGGAGTTTGTATTTAATAAACATAAAAACTTTACTAATAAATTGTTACCTAAATAGTAAGTTAAATGTATAAAATACAAATTTGTTTTAGACTCTCACTATGTAACTACTCAAAAAGATATTACTACAGGTAGATATTGGTTTTTCCCATTTTTGACCCTAAAAACATAATTTTTTTCAATTTCATCCCGAACCATTCTGTAGTGCTTAGAAAACATATCATTAGTCTGGTTATGCGCTTCATGGAGAAAATTCCAAAAAACTTAATATTTGAAATTCCCATGTTATTCTTATGGAGAATAAGTAAACTGTTGTAGTTCACATGTTTATGGACATATTTTAATCAAAATTAGAAAGTGTATTTATTTCATACTAAAATATTAATATTTCATTTAAAAAACTGCTTCTTTACTTTCCTTGTAGCAGCAAACCTGAGTACTTATTAAACTAATGCTATTTAAATAGGGAATAAACATACATTTTTAATGAGTTACTATAGTGAAAATCCAATCAGGAAAAAGGAAATTTGCTAACCTTAATATCTGAGTGGAGTCCGAGTGGGATCGATTTTGATCTCAGTTGCTCTTTGTAACTGGTCAATGAATTAATTATGCTACCTAGTGTAACTAAAGATCGATGTTTGATAAAACAAGGCCAAGGTATAGTCTGTGTCCTCAAAATACAGAAAAAGATTTTTGTGTATGCAAAGTTGTAACATTGACATTCAACACATTCACAATAGAGCATTTAAAGAAACTTGTAATGCAAGTCTACTATTTAAAGAAGTGTGTGGTAAAGTACAGCTCTTTTAGCAAGTCAATGAGCTTGCAACTGGTTTAAAATAGTCTCTAAAATTACAATTATACATATGGAAAAATGTACAGGGTGTTGGTAAAAAAAAACGTTACAACTTTACCATCCTTCCATCTTCTTTCCTTGTAACATTTAGGTTTTCTAAAAACACTTAGCCTACATGAAAGATTGGCTAAAAAATTTTTAATCAGTAGCAGTTTTATCAGCTGATAGGCTTATGTTGTTGCTTGGTTCACAATAACAAATAATTGAAGAGTTTTATTAGAATCACAATAATAGAAGCTTGTATTAAAGCACAGTTGTTAAGTGGTTCATAAAAACCAAGTCTGATGTTGTTCAACGGAAATTTTGGACATGATACAATAGTAATGCTCCTTCAAGACCTACAATTAGGGCTTGGTACTAAGTTTAAGAACACTGGCAGTTTGCATTACAAGAAGGGGAACGGTAGACCGTGTTTCAGCGATGAAGATGTGCAATTGCGGCACAATAAACAACAAATATGTTTTATCACACTGTACTTTAGTTATGGTATTATTGAATCTAATATTAACTGAGCCTGTAGTATCTTGGAGTAAAAGTAGTGTCGTAATAGATGTGTGTAAATGGTAATTAAGTAGAGTATTTTTTTTTTTTACTTTTATCTTATTTAAAACTGAGGGTATGATTATTGGGTGTTATTTATGTATTTTGTGTCCTGAGGTACTTACCTTTTCTTATAATTGAAGAACTTTAAGCCTTCTTATTTTGTTTTAAACCTGTAAAAGAAAAAAAATATTAACAATTTGATCAATGGTATAGAAAATAAATTAATTTGGGAACACGTGAATTAAGATTGACGATTATTTTGAGGATGGAGACTATGGAGAACATTGTAATGTATTGTGACCTTATACTTTGTTAGGTACTTGTTAGTAAATCTAGGATACCTCCTTTTAATGATGTGAAAAATCGAGTTGTTCATTTATTCATTAAGTATTTACTAATCTACTCAAGTAACATTCTCTCGATGCTGCTTAGACTTCAGTAAGTAGCCCCGTAGTGTTCAGTGCTACTATTGACTCGTAGTGCTAACTCAAAAACGTATTCCAACTTAATCAGTACATACCTTGACATTTAGCGCCCGACAAGAACGTTGTTGCGATCTTAAAAACAATGATCGAGTATTCAACACATAGTGTTGCTGCAAAGAATCGCCTAACAACAAATTCATAAACTAATAGCCAAGTTCATTACACGAGTATGATGGTATGGGTATCAAGTCAACTCAATACCCCGTTAGATACCTAAAAAGTAAAGTACTCGACTCCTGAGAGCATTCCTCCTTTTAGTTGGCTATTATATACGAAGCATCAACTGTTGTTTTATAGCTTAACTGATCGTGTTTTGCAAAAGAATGCGACAGGCAATTTAGTTTATTAGTACTTAAAGTTAAGGTCTCCACATTTTTATAGTGGTTGCATTGGGTTTGGAAAACTTGTTCAGTATACTTTTAGAAGATAGAAGCGTGTTATGAAAACAAGACAAACTAAAAAGAAGAGACTCATCAAAAAGTGAAATAAAAAATAAACAAAGATGTTGGTACTCTCATTGAAAGTATAAGCACAGATAAGCGAAAAAAACTTTTATTTCCTTAGTCAATGGTATAAGGTACATCTCATGGATAGGTTTTTATTTCAGAATTTAGAAGACAGTTATTTGTGCCTTCTATATTAGTAAGCATTGATTTGAAGGACAAAATGTGTGATTGCTAACACAAGCTCAACTTTATTATCCATGGATAAAAATTCAAAAGTATCTGTGTAAGTTAAAGCCTATATTACTATCAGCAAACTTTACAGTTAAAGGTTCAGAAAATTATAGAATGTCTATTACAAATTGTTTTCAATAACATAACTTATGTTATTAGCCTATATTAAAATCCTTTGAACACAAATTAAAATAAAATAAATTAAATAAGGTTAATTCCCCAAGATCTATTTAATATTTGCTAGAGCCTGTGTAAAAATTGTATTAGGCCCTATTTTAACATTTAAAACCCCAAATCAATTATAATTGCCTTGTAAGGATTTATTTTTTGGCATTTTGATTCTCTCCTGTGCTTGGTGTGTAATCTAAGCTTTTTCCCCTGCTATTGTCTCAAAGTGTATGTACAAATCTGGATTAAAGTAAAAACTATAAAAGAAAAAACCCTCTACAAAAGGTTATTGTGGCCCTATAACTGAATATAATAAAGTATAAGGCAATTTTCCGTTTAGAGAAAGGTCTGGTGGGTAGGTATGCTATAAGACATAAGGCGTAAGTTTGTACGAAATTATGGGTAAAAACCGCTGTATAGAATAATACAGTTAGGACAATTCTACCCATCTGGGCAAGATTAAAATGTCCTGAGAGCTTTATGTAAAGTAACAAACACAGTCCTTAACTTTATGATTTAAAAAGTTGCAATAATAAAATAGAAGCATTCCTTCTCATAAGTGAGACTGCAAATATTTTTTGCAAAAAAGGAATTTCTAGTCCTGAAGACTAAAAAGTAGATTTAATTACTAAAAACAAAGTAAGTAATTATTCTAGTTGTTATTGGATTCAAGCAATTGAATATAGATGATGACAAGTGCCTATAATCGGTACTAGTTAGTGAATTGGAAATTATGAACAGATTTGATTGTGACCTTAATTAGATGCTAAGTCCCAAACTTCTGGCAGAACTTTGATACTTACTCATTTACTTGATACTTGATGTCTTTATCTTTGACCAACATTATTGGATGGACTGCGTAAAAAATATAATTATATAGACTTTTATGGCATGACGGTTTGGTTGTTAACTTATAACCGGGTATGCCATCAGGGTGGAAAATGGTTCTTTCAGCTCAACCAAGAACTACAATGGCCTTTTCACTAGTGCCTTAAGAAGGGTCTTTTTGCAAGGCTTCAGCTCCGAATCTCCAAAGCAGGGTTCACACAAACGACACATCTAGCTGACAGACATTCACTAGCATTCGTCGCGACACCACACAAGCGACGAGTCTACCGATTAGATCGCAGGCAAGACAATGTTTTCGATACGTCGATGTTTTGCTGTCAATATTTGATGTTTTTTTGGTAAGCGACCAATGTTTTTGTTGCATTGATGTTTTGGACAACAATGTTTTAGACAATTATCGAAGTTTTTTGGCAACTAAATTTACATTAGACAAGCCATCAATTAAACTATTATAAAAGTTTAGTTCCAGAAAACATTATTGTTAAGAAGATATAGGGAAATTTCCAAATTAATTTTTGAAACGTCTCAGTCATTTATAAACTGATATTTTATTTATTTGTATTGTTGGACTTGTAATGCAATTTACCAAAACGGTGTATGCAATTTAGAACATTGCTACTTTTCTTTCCATAAAAAGGCTATTAAATGGAAACCAAACAAAATATTAAGTTTAAACCAAAAGATAATTTTTTATTACTAACCATGATGATTATTTTTATTACTTTTGTATGAGCCACAGTTTCTCCGAAATATAAAAAATTTTCGATTGACAAACCTGGCGTCTACAAGAATTTTTTTTAAGTCTGGGTACAAAACACACCAAAATTCCTCCCATGCACTTGTCTTTCTTAATTTTATCCTGATATTCCGAAAAACAAGTGTTCCAAAGGAACAGCCGTTGCTTCACCATTTAATTGAAAATATCTATATCAAAATTATCAAAGCAACTCAGATCTACCTCTGGCACACAAAAAAAAACATAGGCAAGTATGCGAGCTGTACGGCGTCGACTGACCGCCTGTGTGAACGCTCCCATATGGCTAAGTGTACTGCTAAGCCACTGGAGCAATTGAATAGCTAGCCGTGATAAGTCTCGACACTTGACTAGGAAGCAGGGCCTGGCGATGGTTTGCGACAACCAAGCTTGTTCGAACCTAACGGCACATTGAAGACTTTCTTCACTCAACTAGAAAACTGCTTGGCATGTCTCTCAAAATAAAACAAGAAAATACTGCTTACAGGTGATTTTAACCTTCATCTGAATGAAAATTGTCATACCACATTGAATTTTACAAATTTAATGCTTTCATATGGTATTTTCGTAGCGAACAGAAAACCTAGAAATGTGGAGAAAACTGCCTGGCCACGATTATGACCGATTTGCTGCTATCCGAATTTGAGGTAAACATCGTAGATACATTAAAATCCTACCATTATGCTATCATCATAAAAATGAAGACTCCCAGGCTGGTAAGTGACAATTCATCATATCCACTGTGGTATAACCATTACAGCTTTTATAAAAAACCTATCGATGAATCTCATTTTGACATCCACAATGAAGAATTATCTAGCATAAATTGGGATGGAATTAGCGATAAGTTGCCAACTTAAGCCTTTGAAGGTGTTTTTTAGCTTTTAATGATGTGTTTGACAAAGTTCTCCCTGTAGTGTCAAGGTAAATGTGACAATAAGTTAAGCTATTTAGGAAAGGTGACCCGGAAGAATTATAATACTATAGGCCTATCTCCCTGATACCAATGCTCACAAAGATCATGGAGTGTATAATCAAGAACCAACTGGTTGACTCTTTCAAACATTCAAATCTTTTCACTGACGATCAACAAGGGTCTCAAAAGGGCAGATCAACGACCACTGCTATGTTAAATCTAATATTAGCCTACAAATAAATGCTGCTTTCGACAACGAATACCGACAAACCTAACCCTATGTGACCTCAGCAAGGCGTTCGATTGTATTTCACACGACGTCCTGCTGAGAAAATGGAAAGATATGGGATAAAAGTTATTACACTAAATACCTTTCATGACTAGGCCTAAGGGATAGAAAGCATGATGTATATTAAATTAAAATAGTGTCTATAAGGGGAGCTCTCTCCAGTGACCTGTGACAGGGTTCGATCCTTGGGCCTGTTCTCTTTCTGATTTTTATAAATGACCTAGGGACTGACGGAAGAACTTTGAAGTTAGGTAGAACTTTTCTTCTAAAATAAATAATGATAAACCCCAGGAACCTGCAGTCTAAAACATCAAATTCTACAACAACAACCTGCCAAACTAGGCTACTAGGTTTTTGGCTAGATAGCAAGTTGACATGGGGAAAACAAATGAATTAGGAGGCAGACTTTCCAGAACTGTTTTCCTTTTAAGAAAATTAAAAAACTCACAGCTACATACCTAAAACTAACATATTATGGCCTCTTCCACAGCCTAATGAGCTACGGTATCATTGTCTGGGGACACGCTTTAGAGACCAAGAACATTTTGGCGGTTCAAAAGGCTGCTATAAGGGCCATAACGTCCACCGCAAGGCTTGAACACTGTAGGCCGATTTTCCGTGCCTTGGGAGCGATGACTGTTTACAGCTAGGCTAATTCATCTACAACTGTCTGGTGCATGTCAAGGAAAATATAGACAACCTCAGCTGCAGAAACCAACTGCACAATTATAATAGGGAGAGAAAATCTGAACCTTCCTTTCTGCAGGCTGAGCAAGCAAAAAGACTGCTATCCTGTAGTTGGCATTAGACTCTATAACCACCTGCACCAAGACATAAAGACACTTCCTCTTAAAGAATTTAAGAATTTTAAAAAGAAAGTAGAGGAAGATGAACTACTTAATACACAGCCTCTGTACTTTATCAAGGAATACTTTACAGAGGAAAAATGATGAATGGAGCTCATAACTACAGCCATGTTAACCGTTGCAAATATCTTAAGAATTAAAACTTTAATTTTTTTTTTTTATCCATCCAGCTAACGATGGGTACATGGTATAAATGTACCTAAAAATATTGAGTTTTCTCCTCATTAATTTTCAGCTGGTTGGCATTAAACTGGTCCTTAGCCTGGGATGGCTGGTGTTCAGCCATAAGTCACAGTTGAGTTACGTCTCGTCCTCTGGAAATCAGGATCGTATCATCCGCAAACTAAAGTCATCCAACCATTGAGCCAAAGATCGTTGATCATAATGGTAAAAAGTAGAGGGCCTAAAATAGACCTAGTGTCTCAGCTTGTCCAAAAATATTTGACCATCTTAGTTAAAAGAGTAAAACCCCATGATCATAAGAAGTAATAGTTATTCCAAGTTTTGTTAACTAGTTAAGCCTAGTTATTTAAACTTTGTAATCACACTGATCTTCGTAAAATAAAAATCTAATTTTGTATGATGAAAAGTGTGATAAGTTAATTTGCCATTTTGAAAAATATCGAACAATTTAAGTTAGACTTGTTCCTTATACCACTGACTATACACATACTGACTCAGTTTCTTTGTTCTTTCGAGGTTATGAAGAGGTTAGGAATGCACCTAAGTCACTAACACGTCCAAGAAGAAAATATCAGAAGAAAAAAGTGATTAGGCCTAGGCTATCTAGAAAAATTTGATGACTTAAAGTACTAGAATATGAGATGGTATTTGTTTGTTTCACTTACTATTAAAAACCCAGTTTAAAAATAATTAACTTACCACGGAACGGTTCACACAGTAAGTTAGTTTACACTCACGAGCACGACAAACGAAAACATGCAAAAATATTATTTGTTTAGAATGGTTAAGTATAATTCGTGTATGTTATGTTTTATAGTGTGATTGCAAAAACTACTAAATTACATATTTTTAATCTTTATAGCACGTTTTAGGTAAAAACAAAAGCTTTTAAAAATTGCCAGTTTGTTTGACACAGACTATAAAAACAACCACAATAATATTACAAAACAACCTGTCAAACAGCTTTTGACGTCCAACTTAAACAGCTGTTACAAACCAAGTCAACAGAATCTACAGGTGAATTCAAAGGCATAAAAAATTTCCAGAGCAATAACTTTTGATACTATACAAAACACTACAATTTACAAAAATGTTGTTATATAAGTTCAAAAAGATCGAATAAAAGTAACTTAAATATCACGATATTTGGTTGTAAAAGGGGATAAAATAAGGCCAAGAAGGTCAGGTTTGCCTCATTGTACAACGAAAAATCGTGATATTTAAGCTATTTGGTAATTATTCAGGCAAATCTCAATCGTACTAATAGCTTATTTTGATAACAAATCTTTTCTGTATTCACATTAAATTGTGTGGCAGAATGAAAACGAATAATTTTATCGTAATGTAAACATGCATAACGAGAATCAAAACATTAACTCAGGGGAACAGTAAACAAACAACAAAAAAATTTGAAAATCTAACAGCAAATGCATCTTTGATATTAAAATTTAAATGTGAGGTTCGTGACCCTTAAACTGAGGTTCGTGATTTAAAGAGCAGTTTCACTTGAAGACCTTACATTCAAGTATGCGGATGATAGGCTTTACAGTTTTCTCAAAAGTGTATGATCCTTATTATAACTGAAAAGTAACTTACACCCCCCCCCCTTAACTTTTCAACCATTTAAGATATTTGAAATCTGTTTGCGACAACCTTCTTCGATATGGGAGGCTACAAAAATGATGATCAATTTTGAAACTTTTGCCCTTAGGGGTAGAGTGGGGGTAGGGGGTAGCTCAAAGTTTTCAAATAGCAAGTATAGTCGAGTTTGGTACCATTTTACAGGTCTTGACGAAACATAAAAATTGACATAAAGAAAACCATAATCGGCCCCCTAATAACAAAAAGGTGCCCTAAAACATTTCAAATCCAAATAACCATGAGGGTGGCTGAAAATTAAGTTGCACCCCCTTAAACTATTTAACTATTTGAGATATTTGAAATTGGTTTGAGGCAACCTTCTTAGATATGAGGGGCAACAATAATTATGGTAAATTTTGAAAATTTTGCCCTTAGGGGTAATGAAATGAAATGAAAAATGTCTTAATTTAAGAGCCGAAGTTAGGACTAGCAAGTCCTCTCTACCACTTAACCTCTAAGGGTAGTGGGGGTAGGGCAAAAATTTTGCCCGTAGGGGTAGAGTGGGGGTAGGGGGTAGCTCAAAGTTTTCAAATAGCAAGTATAGTCGAGTTTGGTACCTACCATTTTACAGGTCTTGACGAAACATAAAAATTGGCATAAAGAAAACCATAATCGGCCCCCTAATAACAAAATGGCGCCTATAACTAACTTTTCCCGGACCCTCCTTTTACCTAGGGGGTATGGAATACCCCCTAGACCGCCCGGTCGGTCAATCCCCCCATTTTGAAATCCTGTCTACGTCACTGGTGTATATATGTGTATAGTAATGTAATATAATGTATATAACATCTCCCCATATTTTTCCTATTTTATTGATAGAATTTGACTTGAAGGTGTAGGGTGGGAAAAAGTTGAATGAGATCGCGAACTAGCATGATTGGACCGTGGGAACGGAGTTTTATGGGGCTTCTGCCAACGAAGGTGGTCGAATGTCATGGACGCTCCATATTCACTGCCGTCTACCTGCCAACACGCACGCCGGGGACAAGGTACCACCCCTGACTTAACCGCCACCAATCTTTAACTAGGTGTTGGGTTGTCATGTACGCTTAATGTTCGCTGCTGTCTACCCGCCACCAAGCTACTAGGTGCCACCCCGACAACAGCGACAACCCGCCACTGCACTAAAGGGGTGGTATTTTGACGTGTACGTACCCAACTAGGCACCACCACGACAACATGCCATCAAGACAACCTACCACCACACATTTATTCAAGGTGGTGGGTTGTCGTTCACACTCCCATCTACCATCATGCCACCACACGTATATCTGAGATGACGGGTTGTCTTGACTGCTCACGTCTAGGTGCCACTCCGACAAGGAACCACCACGTCATCCCTCCACCTAAACTTCTTCTATAGGATAAAGGCATTAATAATCACCACAGTCTTGATTATTTCTGTGTAAGAGTTTTGAGCCATCCAAGAGCTTTGGCTAAATACATGATTTAAAAAAGAACTATACATTTCTTCAATTGCAGCATCTAAATTTTGAGGATCTAAAATAAAATAAAACTGTTTTTAACAGCTCAGAATGCCTTCAAATTAAAATAAGTGACTGGCAGATACTCTGAATAAATCATTTAACATCTTGTAAAGAGGTAACTTAGGGAATGAGATATCTCCCCTCATTTAAAGACATACGTTTTTTACTTGTTAGGTTGGCCTAGAGCTAGAAAACTCTAAACCACTGGTTTATATCATTTTTGTATAGCAAAATGCCAAATTACCAAGGCCACTAGTACAAATGCCCTACACTTTAACCACAAAATCATCCAAAACCCACCCTATTGTGTATTAGAGATCACAGTACAAGATCTAGCTCTGACACTTACTTTCTCCCGTAAGCTTGTCTTCTTGTCATCAACCCTTAGCATGGGCAAGTGGAGGGAGCAACTAAGATATTTTAGGGGGGAAATCACAAAAACTGCAATAACTTTTGAAAGATAATTTTTACAGAATTGGGAGATGTACTGTACGAATTTGTTTACACTGTAAAAGGATACTAAATTTTAATCAAAATTGTTCAAGCCGTTTTTGTGAAAATCCTATTTTTTTTTTTTTTTAATCTTTCCTTATGGGAAAATCACCATTAGAAAACAAGTTCCCATAAAATGAATGAAAAATAAACCCCTTCAGATACTACGGATTGGTAAACACATAGCAAATAATCAAAATAGGACCACAGGTGTAGTCTGTAGCTCTGTACACATCCACAAACATCACTTTGAAAACCACTTTTCTGAGTTCAGGTGGTCCAAAATGGATATTTCCACTTAAAAATCACACTCAAAAGTTTGTATGAAAACAATACTTTCTCCATTATTATATACTATGTATAGAGGAAGATTGTAAAAAGAATTCGTAGCAATTTACATGGGGTATGTTTAAATAAAACCTAAATTTCTCTTGGATTTTACAGAAATAACCAGCTGTTTTGATGATCCTATTCTTCCAGTACATAAAATAGCTGTCTATAGTTAGAAATACAAACAAAGTTCAAAGTTTGATTTGTTTTAAAATAAGATACAACATATTAGTTAGTTATTAAAACACCTGTTAATGAAAAGTTGACTTTATTTGTAACATTAAACATAGATTCAATTCAAAATATTACATTTCAAATAGTTAATTTAATTTTTTTATTCCAAATTTAACATACAAAATACAAAAATATATATTTATAGTTATGCCATAAGCTTTAACAAACAGATATTAAGTAGTAGTCGTAAAATATAAACATCAACCATAAAACATTACCTGTAAAAACTCCACAATTACATGATTTTTAACAAAAATATATTTTAATACTCACATAGAAATATAACTACGGTAATATTCTAAACACTTATGTTGAAAATTAACAAATGTAAAACATTAAACAATCAATTAGTCATTTCATTATGTGAACAAGTTGTCATTGTATTATGTCGAGATAATATCTAGTAGTATAGTAGCATTTTTTTCAGACAATATACAAACCCCATCAACTTCAAGTTTTGCATACATCTTTCTGGTTTACGGAAATAAATATAAAAAAAACATATGCTGATTCAAATTAGTATTTTCTTTGTAAATTTAATCAAGAATAGTGCTGAAATTGTACATACACTTTTAAGATTATTGATTTGTTGGGGCTGTACTGTATATTGATTTCCCAACTAACATAATCTGTTATAATAAAACTCTTACTCATTAATTCATAACAAATTTTGTAGACAAATATGCAGTTCTATGGGTGTGCTTAATTGATGAATATACTATTTCAAATTATGTTCCATTATATTACACAACAAATAGGTCTGTTGTAAAAAAGTGGTCAAAGTACACTTTATATTTTATTTTCAGATTTATGTTTGTTCAGTTATTGGTAACGAAAATTGTTGTATAAAATGACCTATATCCAATACAAAACTGCTGAATTGTCTCCATACAGCGACCAAAAAATATAGTTAGAAACAATGAATGTTGAATTCTAAACCAACTATTATAATATTATAACAATCTTTACACTAAAGATTTTTTTATCGATCACAACGGGTCTTAACTTAACTGTCTCTCATTTTACTAACAAAAATGTTATAAAACCTCACGGAGGATTGGGAAGAACAAGTATTGTGAGTGAAAATATTAAGGTAATATCACAATGATCTTCATTCCTGAAAAATATACCACATGTTATACATTTAACAAATACTTATCTACTGATTCTTTCGATCGTTTCCTTAACTAGGTAAACATTTGTACAACTAAGCAATATCAAAATGATTGTAAAAAGTACAGCTATTATTCTTGACACATTCTAAAACTACAGACTTAACAAAGTAAAAGGAATGTAACTTGTTCACTATTACCATAATTTCACTGATTCGTGGTATATACAAACATTTATCTATGGTAAAATTCACACATGTTTTCAACATCTAGATAACAAAATATATACCTAATATACTAAATACCTTATTTGAAGTCAAATTATGATCTAAAGTATATCCATCAGTCCAAATGCTAATGAGTGACTAAATATGAGCATCAATATTATGTACATATTTTAGAAACAAATAGATTTTTTTAGAATTACTCTTTTGAAAGACAAAGGTGATATGATAGACAATCACGACTGTTTTGTTTATAAGCATAGTTATTTTGTAAATATTCCAAATTTATAAATGCAAACAGAATATTTTAACTAAAAGTTTATATTCATTATTTATATTCGTCCAAAAAATTTAACTATTAAGTGAAGAAACATTTCCTTAGCAAAATTAACAAGATTGACCAAGAGATTAGCTTTATAAAATGTTTAATAGCCCATCAATAATCAATTTCAATGTTAAAAGCTAGTTACACACTACATAAAACTTGAATAAGTAAGTGAAAAGTACAAAATAGTGGTTATTTATTTGAGTAATTGATTTATATTAAGTATATATGTGACAGATAAAACAATTTGGAGATAGTAAAGAACATTTTGAAATTGAATTGATTAATACTTTCATCCAAACAAAAATTGCCATGAACCAAAAATCATATTCAATTTCTACCTATAACTTTTTACGAAATGAGAATTTTAATTTGTCTGACAAACTCAAATAATCCAGCAATTTCAAGTATATCATAATTTAAAAGTATAAAATTACCTTTCAATATAACTATACCATGTAACACACTTTGGATACTAAGTAATATAAAGAATGGGTTGTTTTTTTGTGGGAGTTGCCAACAATTTTGAGACACCAATGCAAGAAAGATTTTTTTAAAATTTATATTTCCGATAGGGATAAAATTATATTATTGACTCCGAGTAAGAAAAAGATCTAAGTTAATTTTATTACTGATGTTGTCAAATGTCAACCCTAATGGGGACAACACATCATCCCATTTTTATTTTTTATGGGCTTTCAGAGGAAAATTTATAACAACGATAAAGAAAACAGGGAGCCAGAACTGGGTATAAAGATACTGTAGAACAAAAAAGTTGCTAAAGATGAGTTACAAGGTAAATGTATAAGTATTTAATGGAAGCACATAGTCCCTACTTGAGAGTTCAAGTAAACAATAACATAACCGTAATAGTATTCACTACAAGCTACAAGGAACCTTATTCACTACACAACTCTTCTCCTACATTGAGCCTAATCTTGTGAAATGTTTGTATAGTTTCTAATTTTTTGTTTCTAACACTTCATTACTAAGTCCACTGTTACTAAACAATGATAGGTCATCATTGTTGACAATAGTTAATGAATTTTGATTTTTAAATAAAATGATAATTGAAGCTTAATTTTTTTTTTTTTCCCTTGGCAGTATTTTAGTCTTTGAATCAAGGTTAAAAAATACAGTGATATATTACATAAGCTATACAAATTAATTAGTAGTTAATTTGATTAGTACCTAGTCAAAATTTAGTTTTTGGGGAAAGAGCACTTGTCATAGGATAACATTAAGGAAGAAGGAGTGGATACACAACTAACTTAGGCTATATTCAGAAAAATATCGATATATTTATCCTTAATAGTCATTTGTACAGATTTTATGTATTCTTTAGTTATTGATGTAAATTTCCAAACGTTGACTTTTGAATTGTTTATATTTTTACAGTTAATCATCGCTATTATTGTTTTAATACCAATTTCAGTAATTGAAAACTACGATGATAGTAGAGTTATTATGTATTTTTAAGTCACTGTTAAATTATTATTTATATTTGATAAAAGTTATCTAATTTAAAGTTGGGTGTTAAACAATTGTATCAGGTTATGAAATATAGTTAAAATCTACTATGTTTCATAAAATTATGCAGATATGTGTGTATAGATGTTTTTTTTATTCCTCCAGGTAGGATATGTTGAACACTGTTTGCCCCTCATAAGAATAAGAATATCTTTATTTCGTTAAATACAACAGTACAATGGACAGTCTTTTTCTATGGATTAGGTCTAGTGTATGTAGTGCATTGATGGAGACGAAATTACAACGGAAATAAAAAAATCTTTATTAGATATTTGATATCCTAAGAACTCTCCTACAGAATAAAATCTTCTGTCAAGAAGCCAATCAGCCAATTTATTTTTAAATTTAACAAAGTTAGGCTCTTGTAACAATACAGGTAGGCTATCTTATTAAAGAGCTGTATTTATCGGAATTTGTGGCTATAGTTAGTTTTTTCATAATCTTACTATCGTAATATCTAGCTGCTCACATTTTAGGGAATTTCCCTACAGGGAAGTAGCTATTACCGTAGGTGCCACCGGGACCAATTTACTTTTTCATTTTGATGTCCCCAGAGGAAAAAATACACCATTCGTTCAAATTTGTACATATTTATGTGTCCGTGAACACAATAACTTGAGTAATTTATGTCCGATTTTGATGAAATTTGGTTTAAAGGTGTAAGGCGGGACAAACTTGAATGAGTTCACAGACCAACGTGATCGGACCATGGGAACGGGGTTTTACGTGGGATTTTATGGGGTAAGAACTGGTTTTCCTCATTTTTGGCTTTTAAAACACAAGATTTTCCAATTTCGCTCGAGACCTTCTAAATAGATTTTAAAAAATAATTTAGTATATCAAGGTGTTTTTGTATGGTTATTGGTAACAGAGAAAATTTAAAAATTATATATGGAGAATATTGTAAAATGTTGTAGTTTGCTTATTTATGGATATATTTTGATCAAACTTAGAAAATTTATTGATCTAATGTTAAGCTATTAATATTTTATTATGAAAAATACTCTATTATTTTCCTTTTAGCAGCAAACCTAGGTACTCGTTAAACCCAATGTTATTTAAATTTAATTGCAATTCAATTCAGACAAATGGAAATTCTCTTAGTCGGCAGGTTTGCTGTGGCGGGGGTATTATAGTATTATAACTGTGAAATTTGTTACGTTTTGGAAATGAAGACAGATTTTCTTTAACAGATAGCAAATTTTGAAAAATGAATATACATTGTAGAGTCATTATTCTATGTTTGATAAAGAGAGGTTTGCTGGTCGTTATTCTTAGTGCTTTTTTCTGCCATGTGAAAACCTTCCTGGCCCCAGAGCTATTGCCCCACAAAATGTTTCCATAATCCATAAAGAAGAAGGGAGTGAAAGAAACTGTAATATGCAGTAATGAGCATACTATTCGAGACACAACTCCTAAGTCTTCTCAACAAAAACAAAAAGCAGACTCGAGGTATCTTAGAAACAACATGAGTAGTGTGTGGCGTTCCCAGGCGAGCTTTGCATCCACATGGATGCCTAAAAGTTTTACTGACGACAAAATGTTAGAACTTTTATTAGTTGGAAAATGAAAATGAAATAGAATATGGGTTAAAATATGAAAATATCGTTCGTTTTTACCATTGTGCTGGAAAATGTCCGCGATATACCTTCAAACAAGAATATGAGTTTATAATTAGGTTGCCTAACCTAATACTCTTAACTTTACTTGACATATTTTCATTCAATTTCAATAATCCAATCAATGTTAACAGTAACAGTGGACTTTGACCCTTCAGAAAACTTTGATTTAACAATAAATTAACTTAACACTGACAGCCACAAATCTGCTACATCAGTTGTATTAGCAGCAAAATGAATGTTCGTAACATTTAAGCAACAATTTTTATAGCTATAAAATCATTTTTCTAATTTTCTAGAATGACTAACAATATATATAGTTATTTTACTGTCACAACATTTATATAACTTTGATACTACTGAAGATTAATCTAATAGAATTTAACGCACAACCTTATTTATCATAAACGTTTCCTCATAAACTAATGTCATATTTAAAACAGGTCTAATATAACTAATAACTCAATTAACCTTAAGATAAATCACATAACGTTGATGTGGATAGGCAGAGATTTTACCCTGCAACCCATCAGAGAAGACTATCACAGGTATTGTTGCTGCTTACGAAATGGACCTGAAAGAGGAAACTTTATGAATATTTGTATATCAACGCAAACATGTGTCTCACACAAAATGAAAAAAAAAGGGATATGAAATTTAGATTTTAGATAACATAGAATACTGCTAGCACAAGTATCCAAATCATTATATTGTACTTGCTGTTGTAATATTAAATCTTTGACTGACATAATTTTTAACTGTAGTCAATCGAAAGAAAATGCTTTGATGAACTGTGTCAGAGTGATGATAATGTAATATAATATTTCAATTTTTTTCCTGCCATAAAAAATTTTTAATGAAAACTAAGTAAATCATTAAATGTAGCGTACTTCTGGTTTTAATAATAGTGTTAGATGTGAAAGGAAATTCAATGTAATTGCAATCCTGTACAAATAGGAACATTAGTGGTTTTCTTCACAACTTAGCAACAATTAACCAAAATTAGGGGGTAGATCAAAAGTTGGAATTTAAATACTATTTAGGTAATGGTTTTGGTTTACCCTGATTTCTGTTTTGCAGGCAGTGGTTTTAGGGTGAGTGGTTTAAATGGTGTTTACTGAACTAGAAGGGTAGTTTTACAAACCTGGTTTAGCTTCAGGAGGAGGTTGATATTGAGGAGGAGAACCCACAGGTTTGCTGTTTCCCTCCCCTCCACTGGCAGACAGATGATTTTGTTTGGGTGTGTTCTGACTTGCCTTAGGAGTTAAATTACCCACTTTTGGTGTTTTCTGTGAATGTTGCAGAGATTTTGACTGAGCAGCTTTGTGACTTGTGGGAGTGGATTTAGGAGTTGACTGAGAAGCTTTTCTGAGGTGTAGAGCTTCTAAGGCTGCCCTCATCATTTTATCATCTGAAATGATTGTGTTTTATTAGTAAAAAATCCCTAAGACGTATATAAAATAGTATGACCCTTGTTTAACTTTAACTACAGTAGTAGAAACCCTTTTATCTGAATCAATTGGGATTGAACTCCATACCATTACCATACCAACTGGCAATCGTTGACCAGATTACTGGATTTGATAAATTTCAGCAGAAGACAGCTACAGTCAACTGAAGCTTCAAATATCACAGTCAATGAACATTCCAAACTACTAGGCATGACCATCGATGCCAAACTCTCTTGGACAGAACATGTGAATAGCCTGTGCAAAAAAATAGGATCAGGAATTTATGTAATGCGTAGAATTAAATGGATAGGACAGGAAGCAACTAAGACTGGTTACTATGCCTTAGTAGAGTCCCACATAAGATATGGATTAGTGGTCTGGGGTGGAACCACAGAGCAGAACCTTACAAAGATACTGCGACTTCAGAAAAAAGTGATAAGAACACTAGCTGATCTCAGCCCTACAGAAAGCTGCAGGGAAGCTTATAAATCACTAAAAATCATGACTGTGATATCACTATACATCCTTGCAGTGATTAACTATAATGAACAAAGTGAGCTTACAGGAGGAAAAGATTCTCACTCTCACAACACTCAAAGACAGACTACCTTCTCCCAGCTCACCATACAACTCAATACAGCAGGAAGCCTACCTACAATAGTCTGCCCAACCACTTGAAGATCTTAAGAAATCAAGATTTGAAGAGGAAACTCAAAGACTGGCTAATGGATCTACCAATCTTCTCACTAAAGATTTGATCATTGATTTAGTTTGCTGCGGTGGGGGTATTATTAACTATGGAGCATTGGACGGTAAACACCAAATACCCTTTAGATGGGTGGAATATCAAGTTAAATGTTAATGCGTTATGAAATATTTGAATGCTTCCAACTGTCTAGAACTCTTTTATTGGACGAGTTTATCTGTTCCCTTTACCACAATATATGTCTAAGCCAAATGTCTTTCTTCTTACAAATACTCATATGTGAAAAGGGATTTTGGTAAACATTCATAACACTAACTAAATAAACAAGATCAGCTGATATTTTCCAGCTGTAAGAGCCTGATTCAATCTTACACGTTGACAATTATACCTGTATATTTTTTGTACCTTTTTTTGAAGTGATGCTGGCTGCCACCTGGTCCACATCAACCCCTACGGATCCAGACCAGGGATCTTCCTGCTGGAACAACAATCAACAATAAATAATCTCAAGACCTAAAAGTTAAGATCTGGATGGATAATAGTAGTTCTTATATTTGAATACTTGTTCAGAGTTCCTTCAATACATATTTATAAAGAAATCAATTTCATTTTCTGAATATTATCAACAAGGAATATAAAAACTAGAGGTGAGGGAGCCTGAGATTTTTGATTGAGGGGAACATTTATTGAGCTTTTATAGACCCAAATATTCTCAGTATAGGTAATGAATTTGACGTAATGCTTTTTTAAATTAAAAGGTGATCGATTTTCAATTTATCGAGTGCAATTTAATCTTAGATATATAAAGCAGTAATAAACTGTAAGGGTTGATTTTTTACACCTCACTTTTTTTATCATATCACGGCTGAAATCGGAAGACAACAATGTTTATAGTTGAGGATCAGTCAGGTAGTACGGACGACCTAAGATTTTGAGGTTAAGCATGGCGAGGCGAGGCTCAAGTAGTTAGCGCGAGCACCGATGTAGCCGCCGCCGAGGCCGAGTCAGACTGCCAAAACTGGTTTCTGCGCATGACCGGCCCAGACGTGCAACAAAACCACTGGGACCGGGCGCCGCCGGACAGTCTGTGCCATTTTGTGACCCAATCAACACGTCTCTCTCTAAGGTATAGTGCCTACTTGATATCATTTTATGATTCAGGGAAACTAGTTGTCTTACGTTTGGATATTCACGAACGATATTGATTAATTGATTTGCGATAATTTGTTCACGATAAACGAGGTTTTCGATTTTGATCAGTGATCAATTGGTATTTTTTGCAATTTAATTTAGATTTTAAATTGTGAAATAATTAGTTTGAAGTTAAAGAAATTTTGCCGACTAGCTATATAAAATCCAAACGAGTTAGCATACACTAGGCTATTGAGGAAAGTAAAAGTTGAGTAAGGCCAATTGAGTATTCTAAAGGATTTTTACCAACACATCTCATATTACATAACCTCTGTGTCACCTTCCAATATCCCTCCTTTTGCTGAAGCATAAGCAGCATCCTTTGGGCAGAACACGCTACTCAATTACCTAAACCCTCTAGTATCGCAGTTAAGGAGTGATTTAATAGGTTAAGCCTTAGCCTAGTTGTTATTGAAGAACTATATAATTTGAGGGTGACAATGGCCTAAGCTTGTGTAATATAACGTCATATAAACTCAATGTTGCCTTCCAAACACCTCTCCTTTTGCTGAAGTATAAGCAGCATCCTTTGGGCAGTGTACGCCATTCTATAGCCTACTACCCTATCTTGTATGCTTAACGAATTTCTGGTATTTAATTCAAACGTAGAGAGAGTTACGAGACACAATTAGCTATAAGGTGTTTACGATTTAATAACGACATAACCTATTTGCCACGCACAACACAACAGTGTTTTGCTCGACGTTTTGTTATTATTTTGCGTCTGATCCGAACCATCGATCGTATTGATATCGATAGCTATCGAAGTTAACACCGAATCTACTACCGGAATAATAGTTTATAGTTAGCCGTTGATTATAGTTGTTAGTGATTGGATCCTCGACATTGACTAGCGATATAGCATTTGATTTTGATCTGAATAGCCGCTAGCTATAATAGCCTACCAACTGATTGGTTAATAACATCTTTATTTCGTATAATAATAATACTTATTATTATTATCCAACTTGATTTACTTGAACGATTGCATAAATATAAAGAGCTGTTTTATAAATAGCTAAGGATAGCTGTTTTAGTGCTCGCATAGCTAGCGTTAGCCTGTTGATTAATTGGGATCTCTAAAGGATAGTGGGGGTCTTAGTTATCCAAATTAACCTACCGTAACCTATACTAGATTGCTGAAGTATATTCAGCATCCTAGTTAGCTGTGCAGGCTATCTATCCTTAACCTCTTTGTTGTTTAGAGCGCATGTGCGTGGGGTTTAGGGTAGTGACCGAGGTTCATACGGGCGTTTAGGTAACGATTAACCTACCGTAACCTATCCTAGATTGCTGAAGTATATTCAGCATCCTAGTTAGCTGTGCAGGCTATCTATCCTTAACCTCTTTGTTGTTTAGAGCGCATTCGCGTGGGTTTAGGGTAGCGAACGAGGTTCACACGGACGTTTAGGTGACGATTAACCTACCGTAACCTATCCTAGTTTGCTTGAAGTGTATTCAGCATCCTACTTAGCTGTGCAGGCTATCTACCTTTAACCTTTTTGTTGTTTAGAGCGCATTTGCGTGGGTTTAGGGTAGCGAACGAGGTTCACACGGGCATTTAGGTAACGATTAACCTACCGTAACCTATCCTAGATTGCTGAAGTATATTCAGCATCCTAGTTAGCCGTACAGGCTATCTGCCCTTAACCTTTTTGGTTGTTTAGAGCGCATTTGCGTGGGTTTAGGGTAGCGAACGAGGTTCACACGGGCGATTGGGTGACGATTAACCTACCGTAACCTATCCTAGGTTGCTGAAGTGTATTCAGCATCCTAGTTAGCTGTGCAGGCTATCTATCCTTAACCTCTTTGTTGTTTAGAGCGCATTTGCGTGGGGTTTAGGGTAGCGACCGAGGTTCATACGGGCGTTTAGGTAACGATTAACCTACCGTAACCTATCCTAGATTGCTGAAGTATATTCAGCATCCTAGTTAGCTGTGCAGGCTATCTATCCTTAACCTCTTTGTTGTTTAGAGCGCATTTGCGTGGGGTTTAGGGTAGTGACCGAGGTTCATACGGGCGTTTAGGTAACGATTAACCTACCGTAACCTATCCTAGATTGCTGAAGTATATTCAGCATCCTAGTTAGCTGTGCAGGCTATCTATCCTTAACCTCTTTGTTGTTTAGAGCGCATTCGCGTGGGTTTAGGGTAGCGAACGAGGTTCACACGGACGTTTAGGTGACGATTAACCTACCGTAACCTATCCTAGTTTGCTTGAAGTGTATTCAGCATCCTACTTAGCTGTGCAGGCTATCTACCTTTAACCTCTTGGTTGTTTAGAGCGCATTTGCGTGGGGTTAGGGTAACGATCGGAGCGTACCAAGGTTTAGTTTGATCCTATAACCTTTGATACCGATCCTAGTTTGCTCGAAGAACATTCAGCATCCTAACTAGCTGTACAAGCTATCGAACCTAATTCTTGAAATAGATTCTAACGCGAGAATTGAATTAAAAGATAACACGACACATAGATTATACACGACAACGTTTTCTTCCGCGTCTGGTAGGGTAAGATGATGAGTGAATAGCGACAACTGGTTCGCACATTTCACTGAGTTACCCTATCATTTTCAATAAAGGAATTTGATTGAACACAGACGATTGATACTTTAGATTATTCGAAACAAATTTAATATTGAGTGGAATTTCACATCAACAATATTTTGTTGGTTCACATCGACCCCTGGAAATTTAAACCCAGCATCGCTGAACTATTTTGGCAATAGGATAACGAAATCGACACACACACAGAAATTCCCTCACAAAACTTAGGAATCTGAAATGTAATTTAGTGGGCATTAATCACCATGTCCCTCTGTTATCGCAGTAATATCGACATCATTTACTATGGTCAGGTAAACATCATCAATGCCTATAATGTTTAATTGCTACCTACTAAAAAGATTAATAGTGAACTTCTGCAAACTAAAAAAATGTCTGAGGAGCAGTATATAAGCAATGCTTCAAATTCCTGCAAGGCTGCATGGAAAGTTATAACCATGGAGTTTTCTCCAACTCACAGTTCTGCTGTCAATCTAGATTCGGATGAATTTAACAATTTTTTAATATTTTTTCATTTCCTTAACTGAAAGTCAGTTAAGGAAAGGAACATATCACGATCCCAATGATTAAGTAGATCTTCTGAGTAATATCAACAATGTTCACATGGTCAGAAATTTCCTCAGCTGATGTAATACAAGTAGTATCTAAATTCTCCAACTCTAATTCAATGGATTATTATTAGCTGTCTAACTCAATACTGAAACTAACCATCCATTAAAAAGTGAGCCACTTGCTTTTATTTGTAATGTATGTCTGAAGGATACTTTTCCCCATTGCTCAAAATATCTTAAGTAATTACAGTGTTTAAAGGTGATAAAACTCACATCAAAACTACAGTAATCTATTACTTTTTATTTGTTATCTATAATCATTTCTCTATAATTCCTATATTCTCAAAAAAATATTTGTGATTTTTAAGAATTAATTTTCAAGATAAAAATTTCAAAATTGCTATTAATGTCTATTTTAGTAGGTAAAAGAAGCGTAAAAAGTTTCGTTCCAATATTTCAAGCCTTTTTAATATGGCGGCAATTTAAAATCTTTAATACCAAAGTTCATGAAAACCGTAAATATAAAGAAAATTGTTTTTCAGACCAAAAAGATAGAAGATTTAAATCCAAATAAAATGAAACCTTATTTGTTCAAATCGGATGACAAACAACCGATAATAATAACTTTTAGCGAATTTCCCTATAGGGAAGTAGCTATTACCGTAGGTGGCAAAGTAAGACCTAGACCCGGGACCGATTTACTTTTTCATTTTGATGTTCCCAGAGGCCAAAAACACCATTCGTTCAAATTTTTATATATGTATATATATATATAGACTTATATATAGACTTATATATATATATATATATATATATATATATATATATATATATATACGTCCGTGAACGCGATAACTTGAGTAATTTTTGTCCGATTTTGATGAAATTTGGTTTAAAGGTGTAAAGTGGGATAAACTTGAATGAGTTCGCGAACCAGCATGATCGGACCATGGGAACGGGGCTTTACGGGGGGTTTTATGGGGTAAAAATTGGTTTTTCTCACTTTTGACCCTCAAAACACAAAATTTCCCAATTTCTCTTTAGACCTTTTTAAAGAGCTTAAAAAAACAATTAATTTAGTATATAAAAGTATTTTTGTTCGGTTAATAGTAACGGAGAAAATTAAAAAAATTGTAAATTTAAAATTCCCATGTTATTCTTATGGAGAATACTGTCAAATGTTGTAGTTTGCTTGTTTATGGATATATTTTGTATTTTGATCAAATTTATTAATTTGTACTAAGCTATCAATATTTTACAAAAAAACACACTTTATTAGTTTCCTTGTAGCAGCAAACCTAGGTACTGGTTAAACCTAATGTTATTAAAATATATTTAATTGAAAATCAATTAAGACAAATGGAAATTCGCTTAGTCGGCAGGTTTGCTGCGGCGGGGGTATTATTTTAATTATCTATTTATTTTCTTACCTTAGGTGTCTGAGAGCCAGTTTGATCCCCAGTTGCTGCAAAAAAGGATGAAATAAAAACACATTTCATAATGAGTACGACTTAATGCTAAGTATATGACAAAAGTATACAGGGTGTTTCAGTAAAGCGTAGCGGGCTATAGAGATTCAGATTCTACATGCAAAAATAAGTCGAAAATGAAGAATAACTTTTTTTCGATTTCAGCTTAGTTTGGCCGTAATCCGCCATTTTGTATTTTTTTGAAAATAATTAATTACTCAAAAACCCTTGGAGATATTTTTATGAAACTTGGTATAAACTTTAAGTCTACAGGTATAAAGATTCTCTGAAAATATCTTTGATCAGGCTCATCAAATTTCAAAATGGCGGCCATTTAAATTCTTTTAAGTAAAACTCACTGAAAAGCGGCCATTACAAAAAAAAATTAAATGGTCGCCATTTTGAAACTAGATGAGCCTGATCGAAGATATTTTTGGAGAATGTTTATACCTGTAGACTTAAAGTTTATACCAAGTTTCATAAAAATATCTCCAAGGGTTTTTGAGTAATTAATTATTTTCAAAAAAATACAAAATGGCGGATTACGGCCAAACTAAGCCGAAATCGAAAAAAAGTTATTCTACATTTTCGACTTATTTTTGCATGTAGAATCTGAATCTGCATAGCCCGCTACGCTTTAATGAAACACCCTGTATAGACTATTATATTTTTAAATGTTATGAAAATTCAATTAAATCACCATTAAAAGTTGATAATAAATCATGTCATATAGGCTTATCGAGTTTGATTAAGAAAATACTTTTCTATTATTACTCAAATTACTTCCTACATTATAGATCAGGTAATCAATTTTAATGCTAATCTGAACAGGGTTCCATCTCAGATAGTGAGAAATAGCTAACTGTAAATTTTTCTATTTACAATTTATTTCTTCACTAATTTCTACTTTGTTGTTAATATCTTTGTTCAATTGTTTATTTATGAGATTTGCTGCTAAGGTAGGATGTACTGTAACAAGTTTCAACTTCGTACCTTGAGCCCAGACACTGAGAGGAGATGTAGGGTTTGATGAGTCCTGGATGAGGCTATGTCGCAGCAGCACCACACTTGCATGACGTTTCACTCTAGAAGGTGTTGATCCACAGAGTGCAAGATCATCACGAGAACCACGTCTCATCTTTACACCTGCAGAGGTACATAACAGTAAGTACCATATAATACACAAAAATACGGCAGAAGACGTACAAGGTATGGCTTGAAACAATAGGCAAAACACCAAAGCAGAAAAATACTCAGGGTTCTCACTTCTCAGCAAAATCCAGGAGAGGAAAAATATCCAGGGAAAAAGCTGAAGAAAAAGTGGCCAGGACTTTGGCTGGGGACTGCTACTTTCCCCACCCTCTAAGCACTTTGCACCACTACTTAAGGTGAGTCCTCGGGAGACTCCAGAGATGGACCTTAGGACCCGATCCTGCCTGTCGGCACCTCAGGTGTATCTGGATGTTTTGAGCCCGGTGCCACTGGTTGACGTGTTGAACCCCATTTTTATTATCCATTTTAAGTCCTCGGTGGCCTAACGAGCTGCCTCCCAGGACCATGAATCCGCCCGGAGGGGGATGTAGAGGCCCCCTCTACGACTAAAGAAGAGATCCGTCTGATACAGAGAGTCAGTCTATGTCCGACAGTAATATTGACGACATCGAAGCTGCTACATTTAGGAGGACACCGCACCAACACGCTTTCATAAGACGGGACCAGTTGAGGACTGCAGGAACCGAGTTGGTAGGACAAATTCTGTAAAAAAAACATGGACCCAGGCACATCGAGACAGGACAGAGGGGATTTAAGTTGCATGTGTTGCTAAACTTGGTGGCGACATTCCGGAAGAATACTAGGTACTTTAATAAATTAATAGAGAAATCTAAGCAATGTTATAAATACTGTAGATATTTTTATTTTTTAGGGCCAAGATACACTGTAAATGATCAAATAAGTTGGCATATTTTATCAAATAAGGTATCTCTAGGATTTTAAACATGGTCAACATGTTTCTAATGTTCGCTATTTTGAATTTGACATTAAAATCACTATGACTAGTTTATTTATGAACAGATTTTTAAAAATTGCCATTGGATTTGGATTTAAGTGCTTAAAATATGATGTCTTCTAAAACATTGATTTAGTGACTCGCTTTCATGGAAATTGACTTAGTAGCCTTTTAAGGCTGCCATTTTAAATTTTAATAGAAATAAGTTGATTTTTTTCTATGGTAGGTCTCTTTAATTCATGCAAATTTTCATTCAGATCGGTTTAAAAATTTCAAAGAGGCTCTTGTTTTTGTGAATAAAATACAAAATGGTGAACATCTGCTAAAAAATGATTGGTGAAAAAATTTAATTCTTGATTTTATTTTTATTTTTCCCCTTAAGACCATTTCTCGGAGTTTGGCTTTTTTTTTACTTACTAGACCCTGTATAAGATCTTGATGAATTATGAACCTACCTTGAGAGACAGCAGTTTCAACTTCATTGACAGGTCTATCATCACTCGCTGCATCACTGGAAGGTCTGGAGCTCCTAGGTGTCTGATCATGTGGCCTTGAAGGTCTGCTGTTTATATAGCTAGGTTTTTTGTCACTCCTTCTATCTTGAGGAAGTTGAGAATACAGCTCCTGAGAGTTAGGATGATAGTTTGTTCCAACTTTTGAATACTGATCGTGATGACTGCTTTGATGTTCTTGATTTTGAAACCTCTTCTCATTTACTGAAGATAGCCCTGATTCTGGAGTGGTAATAATTTCTTGATCACTTGATCGTCTGTCACCAGGCTTAGAGAATGATTCTTGTGGACTGCGTCGGTATTCTTGGCTTACTAATCTTTTCTCAGGTAAACTCCGGTAATACTGATCTTGTTGGACTACTTTGCCATCTTGATCATATGCGCTTGGAATTTTGTCTTGAGGCATCTGATAACTCTGATCTGACAATCTTCGATCAGCGTAAGGTCCTGGGACATTAGTTCTAGGAGTTTGTTCCAAATAGTGTCTATCTTGAGAGCTCTTTTCTAAGAGGCCTCTATGGTCAGAGTGTTGTCTTTCATTCCTAGGTTGATTGTCATTAGTTTGATACCTTCGCTCATTTCCATGCATAATTTGGGGGTCATGATGAGGCACCTTATGTTCTTGTGGCGCAGGTTTTCTTTCTGTTTGTCTTTCTCCGTAGATATCTGAATTGGTAATTCTATATTCGTGTTCTGGATGTTTCCTTTCTCCGAGATTTTTTTGGTACATCACCCCAGGAGAGTCACCGACACTCGGTCTGGTGTCGATGCCTAATGAGTTTGGTTTATGTGAAGGCAGTACCATATCTCTTGAAGAAGGAATATGTCTTAATAAAAGTGATCTGTTGTAAATATCTTCATAGTATATTCCATTACTTGGCTGATGTGAATGTTGACTGGAAACAGGCTTTTGTGCATTTTTCCCAGGCTCAATATAAGGTGGAGGTGGAACTTTGGATACAGTTCCATATATTCCAGATGAGTTTTGCCTCACACCTCTCGACTCATATACTACAGGTCTTGTTTCGGGTATTGGAGGCGTTCTCTTTGGCTCACTTGACTTGACGCTCTCATATAACTTAACCTTTTGTTCTTGTCTCAAGTTAGGGCTCTGTATTGAATTGCTTTGTTCTCTCGGTGGTCCACTTACAGTACTTACACCCCCTTTCTTAGATGAAGGGTTTGGTTTGTCTTGTCTTCTTGGTGTATTTATATTAGGATTGTGATGCATCACTCTGCTAAGTTGTTTATCACTCCCATCTGAATCACTTTTTTGTGCCGATGTTGATGCTTGAATTTTTGGCCTCGATGTATTCGGCTTTAGGTGTTTGTTCGATATACTTTGATCGGAAGAAGCGCTCACTGTTGATTCTCCGCTGCTGTGAATTTGTTCATAATAGTGATACAAATCAGGCCTGGGCATTGTGGGTGACAAGAGAACCCGGCAGTCTTCTCTTCTGGATTTAGGAGCCAACCGCAAGCTCGTGGAATGAGTCATGAGTGTTCGGGAAGATGAAGCTTGTGACTGTAGCTTCTTCAGTTCATCAGGAGTAAAGCAAGGTTGATTGACAGATGGAGATGAGTGTGGATGATTTTGAAAAGACGATCTAGGGTCCACGGAAAGATTCCTAGTCTTCCCATTAGAATACAACTGAAGATTCGGTTTAGGACGGAGTAAAGGTTTACTGGAAGTTGTATCAAGATCTAAAACTGGTTTTTCTCTTGCACTACGCATGTCTACAGAGGTATAACTTCTAAGAAGTCCTGGTTTCTTAGACCAATGTTTTTTTGATTCATGGTCTTCTCTGCGTACGGCTTGTCGAAAACTATTTCTTCTTTCCCGAACCCCTAGACCCGCAACAATTGAATCTACTGACAAACAGTCAGTTAGTGTTGGGTGAGTAGATTCGCTTACCAAGTCCTTGATTTCATCTAAGTTTGACTCTAAACTAAGCCTCCTAGGAGCATCAGTTTCACTAGTCTCAGGTGGCAAGGTAGGAACAGACAACTTGTTGCGGTCACCAGAACCCAACACTCTGAGTGATTTGCTTCGCTTGACAGGTAGAGCAGGCTTTGTCTGTTGAGGCTGAGGTACCCTTAAAATCCCTTTTCCTGGAATTGGTTTTGGAGTGGGTTTCTCTGGGGCTACTTCTACTGCACCTACAAAAATTAAATCTTTGTAAAAAAATAGTGATTCATGATTGGTTTAAAAAGAGTATGTACATGGAAAAAGGTGTTGTAGAAAACAATTGTTGTGAGAGATGTCTGTAATTTGTTAGTCATGCATCAGAATGCATACAAATAGGTTGTCTAAAACTCATTCAGTACAATTTAGATGTATATAGGAAGGTATGCATCTAGTGATTACATTATAGTGAGTGGGAATTCCAAGTCATTACAAAAAGTATATATGATGGTCAGATTATTTTCATAACATTAAGGTGTATAAAAATTAAAAATATTATTATTATAATGTTAACACCAAATAAAACTATTTTACCTGGGGCGGATTTTTTTTAAACTAGCCTTTTCAATTCAGTTCATAGAATTGAAAAGACTCATTTAACAGTATTGTTTACTTACTTAGGTTCAAGGATTGAGAGAAAAGAAGTAAAATTGTAATGCTGCAACGTCAACTTATCAGCTATTAAGGACAATTTAATTGATTATACAACAAGTGAGTGGTTGGGACAATTAGTCGTTGCATCACGATCAGTGGCAATGAGAGGTTATAAATAAAAAGGAAAACATAACCTCTTTTAGACGTTATGAGTAGTGATTAACTCATCTTTGATATCAGGAATTTTCCCTAACAAACTCAAAATTACAAAATTAAAACCGGTATTCAAAAAAGGAAACAGACAAACAGTATCAAACTATAGACCGGTTGCTTTGCTGCCTTCAATTTAAAAAATCGATGAAAAGGTTGTTTATTACTAACTGGTATGCTTCTTTGAAAATAAAGGTACATTTGATGACTGCCAACATGGATTCCGCAGTGGTAGATCTGTCATAACAGCTGCCACAGCTTTAATTGAATCCATCGTTGATAGTTAAGAAAGTAGATCTAAAGTGGTAGGCTTGTTCATAGACCTCAGTAAAGCTTTAAATTCCATTTCTCATTAGTGGTTACTTTCAAAGCTCAGTAGAAGTGGACTAAATAGTACTGCATTGAACTGGTTCAAGTCATATCTTTTTGAAAGAAAACAATACGGAGAACTGAGTCATTGTAATGATAAATACCCCCCCCCCGGCAAACCTGCAGACTAAGCGAATTTCCATTTACTTGGCTGGATTTCTACAAAAAATTCCCTGAAAATGGTCAAATTTTTTCTCCTATTTAAATTACATTAATTTTAATGAGTGCCTACCTAGGTTTGCTGCTACAGGGAAAGTATTGAAGTGTGTTTATTATTAAAATGTTGATAGCTTTGTATTAAATAAACTAAATTGCCAAATTTGATTAAAATATATCCATAAACAAGCACACTACAACAGTTTATTTATTCTCCATAAGAATAACATGGGAGTTTTTAATTTAAAGTTTTTTAGTTATCAACGTAACCATTAGGCAATTAGGCATACAACAACACTTCAATATATTTATTTTATTTTTAAATTATTTTTTTTTTTAGCTCTACAAAATGGTATGGAACGAAATCGCGAAATTTTATGATTTTAGGGTCAAAAATGGGAAAACCCAATTTTTACACCATAAACCACCATTCCTATAGTTCGATCATGCTGGTTCACGAACTCTTTTGAATAAATGTAGGTTGACACATTTGTACCAAATTTAATCAAAATCGGATCATTTTTGCTCGAGTTACCGTGCTAACGGACACATATATTATATATGAATTCTGCAATTAAAATTTTGCAATTTCTTTCCAAACCATTTTGTAGAGCTAAGAAAACAAATAATTTAGTATATTTAAGCGTTATTATCTGCCTAATGGTTACGGAGAAAATTCAAAGAAATTGTAAATTCCCATGTTTTTCTTATGGAGAATAAGTAAACTGTTGTAGTTTGCTTGTTTATGAACATATTTTTATCAAATTTGGAAAATGCATTCATATCTTACTAAACTATTAACATTTTCATTTTACAAAAAAAAAACACTTTTTTACCCTCCCTGATGAAGCAAACCTAAGTACTCGTTAAACTAATTCTAGGCCTAATTTAAAAGGGAATAAATGTGATATTTTTAAGGAGACATTTAGTGTAAATCCAATCAGGCAAATGGAAATTTGCTTAGTCTGCAGGTTTGCTGCAGCGGGGGTATTATTAAATTACACTTGACGCCATTTCTGTATTTATGTATTGTATTCAAATAAATAAATCTATATGAATTGAATTGATTGTCAGTAATAAAAAAACGGTCGTAGGTAAAGTATTGCATACAACTTGCGTAATTAACCTTTAAGAACTCATTGAAGTTTTGAAGGCACTTGCAAAGGCTCGTACCTTAAACTTCTACTTGTGTCTTAAAGATTATCTTTACGCGTAATCTTCTATAACACAATTTAAAACACTTCCACAAAAAATATTAAAGTTATTCATACAGTGCTAATTTCTACATTAAAACAAAGTCCTGGAAGCAATGACTCATACAGCACTATGTTGGAAATGTGAAATATATCTACGTTAAATTAAGTTTCAATGAACTAATTGAGTTCCAAGGAATTATAAACTTTATTTTTTTCCCCAAACTTGTAAATTAGCAATAAAACAATAAAGCAGTTTTTAAATTCTACTATATGTTTTCTATCAATAGAGATAAAGAGAGAGATCTTTGGATGCTGCTCCACCTAATGCTTTGTATGTATATACACCTAAGATAATAAGTCCTTCAACAGAGCAACTTTCCATCTACTTATAATAATTAGAATAAATTAGCCCTACTAGGAGTGGTAGAAGTCTTGGGATGTCGTGCAGATCCAAGGGAGTGACTACGGGAGACTTGACGAGTATCACGCGTGATGTGTTGCCGCTCAAAAAGGCTGCGTAGAGTGGCAATGCGTGGCCGAGACCCACTCGAGCTAGCTTGCTCTACCAGCCGCTGCCTTTCACTCTGGTTTTCTACTTCTTTTGCTTGTTTTGAAGACAAAGTTTGCAATCTCTTTTTCTGTGGCAAAGGTGGAGCTTGTTCTTTTTCTTTTTCATCTTGTTTTTCTGAAAAAGATTAAAATTAATGCATTCAACTGTATTTAACAGAAGGATCTTGAGTCATAAAAAAATAATTATGGTTTTAACAGGCATCTTTGAATACCTTTTGGCAGCCCTAAATATAAATAGCATTGGCTTAATTTTCCTCCAAAAAGGCATCTCATATACCATAAACATTTCAAGTAATTCATTTTTGAGGATAAAACTTACATTTATGGTAAGCGAAATACATTTAAATTAATGTTCTTGTTAATTAAAAATAGCATTTCGTACAGTGGTACTTGTATAATGTATAATCATAAAATAAGTATACTGTGTATGGTTAATGAACAATTATGTAAAGAAAATTGTGTAATGATAGCAATACTTATTTTAGAGAGAATATGTCAACAAATCTTGCCTACCGAGTCCCTCATGGGTTTAATGACCAATCAAAATAAATTTCAGGAGGGGAAATTTAACCACTGTGAATCCCTCCTAACATTAGCGAGTTTGGTTCAAATTGAAGAAAACAAATGTTACAAATCAATTAAATCTTAGCGCATTAATCTACTCAGTAAAATATAAAAACTACCTTCAGACTTATTGTTTTGAAAGGATGAGATAGTATCGTAAGTGGGCTCTGGACTGGCACATTTGATGAGGGGGAGTCCGTTGCTGTCAATGTTCTCGTATGGATGAGAATCGATCATTCTCAGTTGTTCTCGGAAAAGTTCTCGCACAGCTTGGTGTACAAGGACGTACTGCTCCTTGGTCTGGACCATTGCAATACGCTGACGACGCATCTCCCTGACCAGGGTTAGCAGGCTGAAGTCCTTGGTGAGCTTCTGTTGATGTTTTAAAATAAGGTTAGGAGGATTGTCAGACTAAGTTTCAGTAGAATTTTGTACAAGCCTATATCTAAGATGATTTTGTTTGTTAATCATTATCAAAATTACTCCGCCTGGATTACTTATTGCTGCAATATGGTACTGCTTCTTACCGGCATTTAATATTTTAACACGGATACAAATACAGCGAATAACAGTTGATTAAGTTAAATACAGGAAACTAACTTTAATGAAAGTCTATGGTTACAAAAGTTTGGGTGGAATCTAAATATTTGCTTGAAAATATTTAGATATTTGAGATAATAACTATTCAAACCCATAAATCATTGATGGCAGTTGACACACCCTGAAAAAACCCTATGTTTATTAAATAAATACCAAACATGCTGAATTGCGCGATTTAATTTGTTAATGTGGACCAAAATCATGTCATATAAATATTAAAATTAATTAAGGTCTACCATATTAAATTAAAATGTTAGTAAGGCCAATAAGCACTTCATGTTCAAATGATGCCAAGAAAGCTGTCTTGGGAAGTTTGGTGTTTTTTGAGTTGACCCTTTTCACAAAACACAGGATACCCTAGCTGAAATATTATGATTTTTTGTTGTACAGTAGAACCTCTTTAATCCAAACCCCCTTAATCCGAACGTCCACTAATCCGAACGCCTCATTGAACTGTAATCCATACACAGTACAGTAGTTATTTATTGTATATGTACGCACAGTAATTGTTTCTATTGTAATGTACAGTACTATTTATTCACTATGTTTACTACTTTATTAAATAAACACTCAATTTTTTTTATAAAGCATTTTTTCACTTTTCCTGTAACAATTAAGAGCCAATTTAGCCATGTTTTATCTATTTTTATGTAAAACCAACGATATTTTCTGTAATCCGAACTATTCAATAGTCCGAACTACCCCTGGTCCCAATTAGTTCGTATTAAAGAGGTTCTACTGTATAATGCCGGGGCAAACCTGACTAGCTTAACCTTATTCTAACCCATTTAACAACTAAAAGTCATTAGGCCTATATTTCAGCTATTTCTTATTCGATTGTTTTGAACTTGGTATCGATGGATAGGGAATTAAATTGCTAAATAAAAGTGTTCCTGACATGTTTTCATAAATTCAGCAATTTTTTTATATTTATGTTTACAAATTTGAAGTGGCCGCCATTTTGAAATTAATAAACGTCGGAAAAATTATTTTTTTTTGTGGATTTAGAAATTTATCCTGTAAATCTTTATACCAAATTTTAACTTGATACATTAATCCATTACAGAAATAGAAATAGTTAAGTGAAAGAAACAAAATGGCAGATAGTGGCTAAACAAAGTTTCAATCAAAAAAATTTTACTGAACATTTTTGATTTATTTTTGTATGTAGAATATGGCTATGTATAGCCAGTTCCGATTTTTTGTGACACCCTGTATAATGCTACCAAAACCGACCCATCCCTAATACTAAATGACCAAAGAAACTTCGCTGCTAACATCATGTTTGATTCATTAATTGAAATAAGAAATAAATAATACAATACAATGTTATCAAACACCTGTTTGCAAAAATACGTAACTCTATGGAGTGATAAGACCATGCTGCTAGAAGTAAAAATCACCACACCCCAACTTCGGAGGTTAGGATTGATAAAGAAGATCATGGCCATGTATCTAAGTTGTTTTCATTTATGTCTTTGTAAATATTTATATGTGTTCAATGTTACAAATTATACCAAATCGACAATATCTCAAGTAAGAGATGGCAAACTAAAAGTTTAGCTAGCCTATGAGACAAAGGACTGACGATAACGTTTCGACGTAGAAACCTAGGTCTCCGCAATATATTAAATTGGATCATAAGGTAAGCCTTAGATTTAATTATGTTCAATAACGATTCATAGGCTATATCTCCAAATAAATTCAAATTAAAAGTCAAGGTTGGTTATTTCCAGGTATTTTTTGTTAAGTTTGCATTATCTACAATTTCAATTATACACAATTACTCCGTGGATAATCGAGAGTCTACTGTAGATGGTATGTCTACTACAGTATCCCAAAGTCTCCAGTATCTTACCAAACTTGCTTGAATACCAAATGTGTCAGACTTTGGAGAATGTATTGGTTTATATTTACCCCAGCACGCAGCAGGCCCCAGACATAGTCAATGGCGCAGATGGTGCCTGTACGACCACAGCCAGCGGAGCAGTGGATGAGCACAGGTAAAGTCTCCGAGGCCTGAGTGTCCCTGACTAACCTCACCATGTCTAACAGAGGTCTGACCAGGGGTGGCACTCCATGGTCTGGCCACGCGGAGTAGTGGAACTGGCACACTGTGCGCTCCTCTGCACGATAGATAAAATTAGAAAGAATAAGCAAAAAAAACTTATGTTTTAAATACACATGTTGAGGCACTGCAGTAGCTCTTTTCCTCCCTATGGCAAAATAAGAAGAAAATAGTCCCAATGTTAGCAATATTATCATAACATTAAAAAAAGTGTTTGTGCTTTTACCATCTCACACTATATATTTTACAACAAATAAATCCCTGTAACAAATTAAATGGAAAAGAATTTCAGTAATGTAAGGTTAAATTACTTGCGTAATTCCAACACAACTCAACCAAATATGTCAATTTAGGACAAGTTTTGATGTTTAGGACACCATCGTCATAATTTCAGTAATACAATATTTATTTATTATTGTACCGACGGGGTAATACATATTGCTTGTTTGTAAATAAAATTAACAGATGTTTGTATGTATGGCTAATATACTTTTACCAATTAAAAATTTAATATTGATGTATCATACAAATCATTTGGATTGGAACAAACTTAACAAATCATTCAAAATGGATCGTTTCAATACTTTAGAGTCTTCGACAAGAACAAGAGGTTTGGAGGAGAGGCTAGAGATGAAGGGATGATGAGGAGTAGATTCTTTAACTAAGGAAATGCAAAGGTGCAATGCATATAAACTTCACATACATAATGTATATGTGTAAATGCAATCAGAATGCAAAGATTACCAATCGTTAAAGGAATCTAGAAATGCTTAACTTATGTTTGATTATTGCAGACTAATCAGTTCTTATTTAGGCTTGTGAAGAGGGTAGGTCAGGTTTTATGTGGATTGTGAAGTATTAAGTGTTTTGAAATTAGTTTGGATTAGGAAGGTAAAGTTTAGGTAATAATGAAAAAACTTCATTTATGTTACCTCAACACTGTGCAATTGAAATGGTGGGTGAATCACAACAAAACAACAAAATCAAAAATGCTTGTGTCATCTATCGTTTATGTTTTAGAAAATCATTTTTGTTAGTTATTTTTGATCATAGATCTTTGTCTGTCATGCTCAGAACTAGGCTTGTATCAGTCCTAACCTAACCTATTGTGAACCGCAGTCATACATTTTATATGAGGCTGTTGTATTTTCATTGTGAAACTTGCCAGATTCAAATGCGGGTTTCACTGTTGTACTTGTCATGATAGTACAGATATTTTGGCATAGTTTTGGTTTTATATCAATTTATGTTAGTATTAAATATAGTTTGTAACCAAATTATTTTTATATAGAAATACCATAATCTCTGCATATTCATGCAGATAAATAAATAATTGAGCTACTGAGGACAGACATAATAGCAGCTTTTATTAGGTTGTGAATTAGGCTTATTCACAAAGTCAGGCTAGGCCTACCCCTAGAACCAGCCACACTCAAATTTCTTCCCCGGAGTGTTCAGAAGGAGCCGAGAAAAATCCAGGGGTCGATACAAAGTTGTCACGGCTTTGACTGATCTATTTATTAAATTTAATCAAAGGCTCGGAGCTCTAGAAGCGCTCAGGACGCTCAGTTGGAGCTATATCACACTCACCTTTGTTAAAGTGTTTTTGGATAATTTTGCCTAGCTTTTATATTGACTCTCTAGGGCCGACGAGTATTCACTCTTGGCCATGCGATAAAATACTCAAATTAAACTTTAAAACAAATGGTTACGGACGTTGGTAATTGATATCATATAGAATATAAGGTAAAAAAATAATTCCTACAGAGTTGTCGGAGCCTAATTAATATGATTTGACGGAAAATTTAGCGTGATACAGTTTAAAACAGATTTGATACTAATATTAGTAGCTGATTGTTCAAATCAGCCTACTCCCAGACTTGATTCTTTCACCCGCCAAAGACGGGATTTAGAACTCAGTCGAAAAGTCTCGGACTATTAGAACGGTGAATAAATCAAACAGTTGCGCGTCAAGGATCAATTGTAATTTTGAAACTACCTAATTAATTAAAATAAAGCTAAACGATAGATAGCCACCGGTAGTTACTGACCGGCAGGAACTGGCGGGTCTGAGCCAAAGTCAGTGTAGTCTAAAGTTATTAAATTTTGTTATTTAAAATCTACTCTGAACGGCGGAAATGAGAGACAGACGAGTATGCGTATGTTATAACGAAAATTAAATGAACGTAGCAAAGTCTAAAAATAAAACGTAGCTAACCTGAATAGATAAAGTAGTATGGCGTAGACAGTTTTCGTATACGAAGAGGCTTCTCGCGAGCGAGTCAACGGTTGAACAGCGAATAATCTCTTCCCCGGCTCAAATCACGATTTCCTCGGCTGAGGCTTAAGTGCTCTGGTGGTGAGTTCAAGAACTAGCCAACAGCTGATCGGAAATTCACCTGTTGATCCGGTCTAGTTGTCGTCTGTCGTCGGTCAACAAACACCAGTTCGGGGATGTCGTCGTCATCGGTGATAAATATTCGTAAAATTGGTTGGTCTATATTTATTTGGTTAAACTGGAGTGTAACTATCGATACATATGTCGTGTGAGTAAGTATATGTCCTTAACTGTGATTAAAACGAGGCCTACGTTCTTTGGCCCATAGCCCAAGCTATGGCCAACACATAGGCTTAGGATTAGGCTATTGTGGATGAAAACTGGCAAGTTATGGTGTTTGTTGAATAGTAGTACGTTTTTACCCCCTTAAAATTTAGTTCCTCACAAGGTGAACATGGTAAACACACAAGAGGTAATGTGTAAGAGAGCCACAGATCTCCATATTAAGTTGTCTAACCAAAAACCCAGCAACGAGCTTGCGATTCAGTTGTAGTTGTAGAGTAGGTAAAGCAATTTACTGGATAATAACTAAAGCAAGTACTAAAAAAATTTCCTTTAATTGTGACTGTTAAAATGAAGCTATAGGGTTACATGATTAAATCATCAGTTCAACTGTGAAGGGTCAAGAATACTTAGTACTTGGATTAGATTTGGTTGAATGAAGATGCTTACCAGTGTTGGACTGTGTGTTGGTATACTTAAGTCGCATGGTACGCACGGAGAAGTCTGGACAAACCGTGCTTGCCTTGATGAGACGAAGCGAGACCATACCAAACTGCTTCTCTTCTCCCTCCCCCTCCACCCAATAGTTCTCACATTTGTGCTGAAATAAAACAGACAACTGAAAATTCATTCTATGCCAACCAGAAAATATTTATAGTAGGCCTAAACTCGTTTCTTTTTTCAAGGTTAGCATGGAAATTCTTCCACAAAACAAGCAAATGTGACATAGTGAAGAGTGAAGTGTTTGCTTCGTGGTTGATGGATTATTGTGAAATGTCACATACTGTTACAGAAACTACCACTAATTTCTTGGGTTCACATGAGCGAATGACGCACTAGTGTTTTTCCCGTAGTAGGTAACGTGACAACTAGCACCACAATGACTGCTAGAATTTGTAAACATAAAGTCACAAGGAGCAAGTATTTACTACTACCGCTAACCCTCTAGCTGCTAATGATTGATCCACACAGAGCTAGTTTATTTTCTGCAAGTAAATTAGGGCTAATACTTAACGTCATCTGTCCGAGGCTTAACCATGTCTCTAGTACAAACCTTGCCTGCTTCCTCCTCATTGCACGCCATGACAATGACTTGCACTTCACACTGCACCACCATTCGCCAGAAGTCATTGACAGTGTTGGGCAGCGGACCCTGACTGGCGATGTACGCCGGAGAGCCGCTCGCTCCTCTGATGTAGTTGGCATTGATGTAGTCACTGCCCGGTACACCTGCATACTCATTAAGCACCACTCTGCTCAGGTCAACTGCAAAATGGCACAACTCTGTCAACCGTGAAGCTGTCATGAATGCCATTGAAATGTGTTTGGACATCATATGTCGCTCGAGTGTGGCCTAAGCCTACTCATTAAGACTGCTACTATAGTCCTCGCCAGTCGCCACCATAACTTGAGGCAGCCCAAGGCCGAATGCCATATATCTAGTGCAGCCTTGGGCTGCCTCAAGTTAGGATGGCGAGGACTATAGGGGTATTTATTGTAATCAACCATTTGGATGATAAAAACTCAGTAATTTCTGTACTATAGGCTAAACATTCAATAACAGTGGAAAAACAATCAATGGCTCAAACATATGTCAACTAATTAACTATTAATGAAAATGTAAAAAAATCAGAAATGTTGTAATAAAGCCAACTCTAACTCTCAAATCTAAGATAGCACTGTTTCATATGTATAGTAGACTCAAGTTATCCCACGTGGTTGTTTGAGTTGCAGCCCCACAGTTATACCACTGTTCCACGATCTATTCACCCTTGACTGTCTAGGAGTTCCAGCCACAAGGTTGTTTGAGTTGCAGCCCCACAGTTATACCACTGTTCCACGATCTATCCACCCTTGACTGTCTAGGAGTTCCAGCTACATGGTTGTTTGAGTTGCAGCCCCACAGTTATACCACTGTTCCACGATCTATCCACCCTTGACTGTCTAGGAATTCCAGCCACATGGTTGTTTGAGTTGCAGCCCCACAGTTATACCACTGTTCCACGATCTATCCACCCTTGACTGTCTAGGAGTTCCAGCCACATGGTTGTTTGAGTTGCAGCCCCACAGTTATACCACTGTTCCACGATCTATCCACCCTTGACTGTCTAGGAATTCCAGCCACATGGTTGTTTGAGTTGCAGCCCCACAGTTATACCACTGTTCCACGATCTATTCACCCTTGACTGTCTAGGAGTTCCAGCCACAAGGTTGTTTGAGTTGCAGCCCCACAGTTATACCACTGTTCCACGATCTATTCACCCTTGACTGTCTAGGAGTTCCAGCCACAAGGTTGTTTGAGTTGCAGCCCCACAGTTATACCACTGTTCCACGATCTATCCACCCTTGACTGTCTAGGAGTTCCAGCCACATGGTTGTTTGAGTTGCAGCCCCACAGTTATACCACTGTTCCACGATCTATCCACCCTTGACTGTCTAGGAGTTCCAGCCACATGGTTGTTTGAGTTGCAGCCCCACAGTTATACCACTGTTCCACGATCTATCCACCCTTGACTGTCTAGGAGTTCCAGCCACATGGTTGTTTGAGTTGCAGCCCCACAGTTATACCACTGTTCCACGATCTATCCACCCTTGACTGTCTAGGAGTTCCAGCTAAGTATGAAAGATGAGATATTGTTTGGAAAATGACAGTGCTACAAATTACAGCTGTTAACCAGAACAGTTTGTTTATCCTTCCCCTGTGGTAACTCACAATGCTCTACTTGATTTGTATGCAAAACTAAACAATTTGTAGTCAACAGTTTTACACTTTCGCTAAAGTTGAAGTGAAATGCAGGCATGTTTGCAGTAATATAATCAATGTACTAAGTATGGATGAGTGTAAAAATTGTTTTCCTCCTGAAAAAGGTCCCAAATAGTGGATGATTGCTATGAGCACTTTGTTGTGGAATTAGAAATAAAGATAGTTAACAAAGATTTTTGAAAAAAAAAATTAATTTTGTACAATTTGTAAACTTATAACTAGGCTCGGTGCGTTATGTGGAAATCATGTGTGGGTCGTATTATTTTAAACAAAAAAGATTGTTATTATATAGTTAGGCCTATACTTCAATCTTTAATATCAACTAAAAAAAATAATTCAGTGGGGAAATAAAAAAGTTACATTTATGTAATTTTTAAATCAACCTCTTCCACAACAGTTTCCAAGCATTGTTGAGAGTAATGGTTTCATTGCAAATTTGGATTGACAAACTAGAATAAGTAACAGAAGTATGTAATATAATTTTTTAGGCTACAATTTTCTATAAATAAATCATTGTCCATAAATAAGTAGTATTCAATAATAATTCAATCAATGATTCAAAACAAAATCAGTTATTTCAATTTTATAAATGCTGCTTTATGTACCTTTGATGAATCATAGAGTGTCGTGGAGGTATATGTGTTGCTTATCCAATGTAATTATTGTATGAATCACTCATTGTTTATAGCAAAGATAAGGTAAATGGAGTCGTAGATAAACATCCTTTGTTTCCATAATGTGTATTAGTTAGAAAACAAAGATCTTCAGTATTACATCAAATTTTTTAAAGATTTTTCTACGAGGTTTGACAAAAAAATTTGTATCTCTCGCGGCTCTATTTTGAAACTGTTATATTTTAAACGTAGGTATATAAAGAATTTTCCTGTAGTGTATGCAATACCACTGCACTTATAAAAGAAGTTACTAGAAAAAATAACAAAATTTAAGTGTCAGCCAACCCTGTTAAAGCTTCACATTAAATTAGCAGTAAATTTTGATTTTCCTCAATGTACATCACAAGATATAATTTGGTATAACAGATATTTTATACCTTTAATTTTATGTACAGTATTGTTGCATACAATTAACAATTCTAAAAACAGATTCCCAGAATAATTATACAATTCTGTCTATAGAGTATAAAGTAAACAATATAGGCCTGTTTTGGAATGCTAAATTATGTTCCTTCAAACCAAAATGAATGTTAGTGTTTACCAAGTCACATATCCGCTACCCAACATAAACTTCTATTTTAGCCCGTTCATAATACTACAGGTTTTGAAAAATGCCCACATTCTGGCTCGAAGATGTAAGATCATTTACTTGACCTGATTAAGCAAATACAGTAGACTCCCTCTTATACGGACTCCTCGGGACCGAGGCCAGTCCGGATAACAGGTTTTCCGGTTAAGGCGACGTCCCCAAAAACTCGTTAAAACGGATTATTTACCGTGATATTTGACTTAAATTTAGGAGAGCATTGTATTTAGACATGTAATCACTGGTCTGAAATCTTTCCCACGAGAACAGTTGTTTCAGTACCGCCCACATCCTGCCAATCTAGTCCGGTGAAACCAATGTGCTGATAAAAATTGTCCGGTTAAAGAGAATGTCATTTCCGTCGAATGTAGTCCGGTTAAACCGATGTCCGGTTAAAAGGTGTCCGGATAAGAGGGAGTTTACTGTATTTAATACAGTTAGGTTCCACTATTCTGAACACCGCTATTTAAAATATCTGCCTAACCCAAACTACAGATATTGGTTGAAAGCTAACTAAACTATGCCAGAATGTCGCCGTCATTGTCGTCAAAGCTAGCAATGCCCCCCCCCCCCCCCAAATGTTGGTACAGCTAGCATTGTCACCACAAACATCTAAAGAGCTAGCATCGACATAAAATGAGGTTACCAACCTGTCGTCAATCAATCCTATATTTGTTGTGATGACTATAGTTTCAGGGGCTAAAACACCATTTTCAAATGTTTAATTTGTTATAAGTTATTATGTTGTTATTATTCACTTAAACTTATTTGAATTGAGTATGAATGCAGGGTGAGAATGAAATGGATTGGATGACCTGTATGGCTTTTAACCCAATGAGCCGTATTAATAAAAAGAAGGATATGCTCAAAAGGAAAAGGTATGAAGCAAAAGCATTTGCTTCTAGTCAAAGGTAAAAGTAAAAGCATATCCTTCAAACCGTATTAATAATGATTACCTTTTACTTCCAAGCAAATCCTTCTGCTCGGAAGTAAATGGTTCTTTAGGAACATCACATGTTACACGTCTGATCCTGTCCATTTTTGTCTACTGATGTCCCTCGAAGGCTTAACTGTACCAACTCCGTGCCAACATCCGGCTTTGAATTTAATCATAACAAACTAAATTATAAAATCTAGAGTGTGTGGGCCGGAATTTTACCCCCAGAATCTTAACCCCTTTCTAGACATAGAATTTGGTTGATGATAATAGTCAGTTGGGTTAAATTTGTTTATAGAAATCATCATATTATATGCTTTGTAGATAGCATGCAGTACTGTATAACCACAGAAACCCTCGCCGCAGCTGCAGACTAAATAAATTTCCTTTTCTGCCTGGATTTCTTCAAAAATATTCCCTGAAAATTGTCAGATTTATTTCCTATTTAAATAATATTAATTTTAATGAGTACCTAGGTTTGCTGATTCAAGGAAGGTGTTGAGGTGTGTTTTTATTGAAATTTTGATAGCTTAGTAGGAGGTAAACAAAATACTCCCGCCACAGCAAACCTGCAGACTAAGTAAATTTCCATTTGCCTGATTGGATGTACACTAAAATGTCTCCAATATCACATTCATTCCCTATTTATATAGCTTTAGTTTAACTGAGTACTTAGGTTTACTACTACAGGGAGGGTAAAAAGGGGTTTTTTTTTAATGTAATAGTTTAGTATGAAATGAATGGAAATTTGATCAGAAAACTACAACAGTTTAAAAATTTCTCCACAAAAATAACATGGAAATTTTAAATCTACAGTTTTTTTAAATTTTCTCCGTAGCCATTAGGCGCATAATATCGCTTCGATATACTAAATTAATAGTTTTTTTTTAACTCTACAAAATGGCTTGGAAAGAAGTTGCTAAATTCCATGTTTTTAGGGTAAACAAATTTTAAAATCCAATTACCCCATTAAACCGCCCATAAACCCCCGTTTCCATATCCTATTATGCTGATTCGCGAATCCCTTAGAATAAACGTAGGTTTACACGTTTGCAACAAATTTAATCAAAATCGGATCATCTTTGCTCGAGTTATCGTGCTAAACATATACAGTATATGAATTTGAACGGAGGAGGTTTTTGGCCTCTGGGGACCTGTAAACGGAAAAAGTAAATGGGTCATGGGTCTAGGTCTTACCATGAGACATACGGAATGGCTTTTTCCCTATTTAGGAAATTCGCTAAAATTTAGCACCACACTGTAAAACCACCACACACCTTTTACTTAAACGTATAATCTGCTACTGATCAGATGCATCATTTTTGAAGGATTTACTTCAAAGAAAAAGTAAATGGTCAGTTTTATTAACACGTTGGGTGCTGATGACGGGAATTCCCGCAATTGCTTAACATTGAAATAAATGCAACTTTTATGTTCAAACATGTCGATAGCACGAATAGTGTTGATAACCATTTACTTAAGTCATGAGCAAAACCTCAACTTTCTATAGATTACCTTTTCCTTGTAAAGTAAAAGGTTTTGCTTGAGTTTTTATTAATACAGATAGAAGGATTTCCTTGAATTTTCGCAAGTAAAAGGTTTACCTCTTCTTTATTAATACGGCTCAATGATTAAGTGACGGATGGGTCCAGTTTCAATCCATTAAAAAGCTACCGTACAGACTTACTCATAATGGAACCAGCAACATTTTATTACTCAACATTTTATTAAATAGTCGATGAAGTTCCATATGGAATCATATGGAATAGTTGGATGAAGGTCCATGTTATCAATTAGCCTTTATCATGCAAACACCGAGTTATCCATTCGCCGCTGTAACTGTATTTTACTTTAGAGAAAACAAATTCAGTAGGTATGTTTAAAAAATTTAATGTCTATCTAAAGGCAAGCAACTAACAAAATTTAGGCTACCTATGTGAAGCTTTTAAAAGAAAATGAAGGCTATTACAGTCCCTTTAAATTTTTCTGTATAGCCTTAGGCCTGCACAAAGCTTTGATGCAAAATCAGGTCTTAATTATTGTTATGTACACAGTAAACATTGAATACTGCTTATCAGTATAATTTAATAACAAGATCTATGGACAATACATTTTCTGCTATTAATTATACTAAATACTTGAGAAAAAGGTCTATGTTTCGTTGTTTTGAGCCAGTTGAATAGTTTACTATCCTGAAAAGTAGCACTTGTAGCCTAGAAAATGATTTATCACTATTCAAATATTGATATATGGTGGATTTAGACAAATATTGCTGACAAATGAATGAAAAAATTATGAAATTAAAATATGTCACGGTATGAAAAAAAAACAAATGAGAAAGCATAAATTTAAATAATAAACCCTCAATGAGAGGCTCAAGCTGCTGCTTCCTGTTATTATATAAACTGATAAAAACAGTCTAAAGCAGCATCTATTCTGTTTTGTATGTCAACTATAGGCAATGTAAGATTTATTAAATGACCTCGCTGCAGTTGTTTTTATTTGAACCCTTTGCTGTTCGGCACACGTGCTGGTGCTAGTATTGATTAAATTCATTCATCAATTTCATCTTTAAGTATAATTTAAAATACCTACGGGGGGGGGGGCTATCAATTGAAAAATAGGTCCACATTTAAAACAAAATAGTTCTCTAAAGGATTCATAGTAGGCCTACCACCTTCCATATTATCAATAACCTATTTCATAATTTTCACGTTTTGAAACAAAAGGGTGACCCGGTGCAATATTGGCAGCCAGAATTTCCCTATAGGGAGTAGCTATTACAGTAGGTGGCGCGGTAAGATAACCCCCAGGGCGGTGGCCCAGGGACGATTTACTTTTTCATTTTAATGTCCCCCAGAGGCAAAAAAACTCCATTCGTTCAAATTTTTATATATACGTCCATGAGCAACTTGAGTAATTTTTGTCCGATTTTGATGAAATTTAGTTTCAAAGCGGGATAAACTTGAATGAGTTCGCGAACCAGCATGATCGGACCATGGGGACAGGGTTTTACGGGGGGTTTTATCGGGTAAAAATAGGTTTATCTCATTTTTGACCCTCAAAACGCAAAACTTCCCAATTTCTCTCTAGACCATTTTAAATAGCTTAAAAAAACACATAATTTAGTATACCAAAGTGTTTTTGTACGGTTAAGGGAAAAATTCAAAAAATTGCTAATTTAAATTCCCATGTTATTCTTATGGAGAATATTGTAAAATGTTGTAGTTTGCTTGTTTATTGCAACATTTTGATCAAACTTGGCAAGTCTATTTATTTTATACTAAGCTATTATTATTTTACTAAAAAACACACTTTATTAATTTCCCTGTAGCCATATTTTTATTTATTTATTGCCTAATGTTGTCATGGTCATATCTTCAAAGACGGGTGGCCGATTTATCCGCTGCTTTTCTACTCATCCGCGGACGGGTTGCGGATATACCTGCATAGTTAAAAACGTGTAAAAAATTATTTTGACAGTATGAAGTGTTCCATTGTGTTTATTTTATGTATACTTGTAGGCATTTAACAAAACACAAATAAGGAAAATGAATTTGAATTCTTTTTATAATTTTTTCCTGTTCTATGTCACAATTTTGCCCGTCCGGGAAGGGTTAACTCTGAGTATAACAAAAAATAAAAAAACTATTTCTAAAGAAATGAGCCGTGTACGATGTTGAGAAATCCCCGGGCTGTGGGCGAAAGCAGTCTTTTAAACGCTAATAAAAATTACTACCTACAAGAATTTTTTTTACAAAATGCTTTTCTGGTAAAGGAGGTATAAGCTGAAATAAAAAATATTGCTTAACTTATCTTCAGAGCTTAGATTTAAAACAAATATCGGCTATTGCTGTAATTGCCCTGGTCACCCAACATCTGTCCGTCACACTCACTACAATCAGGAACAGCTGTAAAAGATCAAGCAGCTAAGGGATAATGTGCTATATACAGTCCTGGTTCAAAAAAAGTTTACTGATTTGTCACTTAAAAATCAGACTGGTTGTGAAACTGTAGCAGTGTCTTTTACGTGTGACGGAAGGGGAAGGCTCGTCAAATCCCCCTGAAGATGTAAGGGCACGATGAATCTTAACCAAGGATCATTATTGTAATATAATTAAAAGATCCATTATCCAAGAAAGCTGTAAGATATTCAGATTTAAACTTTCATAAAGCGATTTAAATTTCACGTAAAATCACCATCTAAGCCTAGTTGGCATTCTTCAGACTTCAAGATGACGACTTTATTCAGTCAGTCACATGCGGTTCAGTCATGAGTTAAAAGGTTATTATTCTATTTAAAATAAATATCTAAGGTACTTACAGGGTAAGATATCCTTATAACGATTCTTTTTCCGATTGACTTCTTTCTCCCCTTCAGAACATGAATATTGTTTTGTTCCTTTTATTGACTCGCTAAACAACTTTAGTTCCTGAAAAATAAAATAATACTCATAAGATACAAAAAGCATATCAAGGTATAACATTAATACATAAAAAAACAACCCTACAACCCTAAAAATATTAAAATTGTCAATTTCTTTCTGAACCATTTTGCAAGAGCTTAAAAACACTAATTTAGTATATTGAAGTGTTATAATGTGCTTCATGGGCAAGGAAAAAATTCCTGTTGTAGCCTAGTTTACTTGTTTATAAATATATAATTCCATAGGCCTACTACTTACTATTGACATTTAACTATAAAAAAAATTAATCACCTTCCCTGTAGCCGCAAACCTAAGTAGACTTGTTAAGGTTAAACTAGTGTGATTTAAATAGGCTAGAGGATAAAATTATTAGCCTAGTTCAGGAGAATTCATAAAATTAGAGAATTCAGTCGATATTTTAGTGAAAATTGTATCAAGTAAAAGGAAATTCGCTTAATCTGCAGGTTTACTACGACGGGGTTACCGGTACCTATTTTATTATTGTTTGGTACGGTTTATCATTATATTGAACTACGGTATTAGTTTTAACTTATATAGGCCTAGGCCTAACTAAGTTATTATTATCTTATTCTGTATTCTTGTTGAATAAATTAGTCATTATATATTGTGTTTTCCTTGTTAAAATACTTTTAACTTATTCACTTCATAATTTACAGGCCTAAGTTATAAGGGCAGTTTATTAAGGGCTGTTTTTGCGCATAAATCTGTAGTTCGCTTTTAGGCCACAACGAGGCTCCTTGCCACTTACTGGCATCATTTATGAACAGAATGACACCATTTGCAGCTCTTTAGCTGAAATGTACACTTCACTGTTTTTTTTTTAATTTTAACTGAAGAATCTCCCTCCGCGTGCGGGATAAGGTCAGTGATAAGTTTTTTGATTACAAGAAACATATCTGGATGCAGAATTTCATCATATAACAGGGGGAAAAACTAGATAATGTTTAAGCATTAACCCCATATTTCATAAAATATGCTGTAACTTATATACCAGGCCCTAGCGATTGACCAGCGATGCAGACAGTTTAGCTAGGCCTATTATAAAAGTGGTATGGCCTACCTGTTATAATAGAATGCTTAATAAAGAATCTGAATCTGTGGTTAGAGGAACCTGTGGAGATTCTAATGAAGTAAACTAAGACCTAAGTTAGTTGTTTAAGTTAAAGACTGTTTTGAAATTAACTTATCAAATCAAGTGATACCAGATGCATCATAACTTGTCTGGATACTGTTGTAAATGATTGAAAGATAGGCCTAAATAACTTGTAACAGGTAAATTTACAAGATCATGATAGGTTACTCTTTGAAATGTAACACAGTTTGTAAATTTGATGTTAGGGCTTATAAAGAACAGTCTAAGAAATTTGTATAGCATTTAAAATTATATACTGCCAGGTATAATTACTGTACATGTATTTACCTGGCATATTTTTGTAGGTTAGGTTGACAAGATAAAAAATATTCAGATTAGAAATGTAGTAAATAGTAGGCCTAAGTACTAAATATGCGAATTCCTAATAATACATCAGTATTCAACTAGGGGTTGAATATTCCAACAAAATCTTGCCCAAGCCAAATTTACCTGAAATTCTGCTTCGTACGATTTCTCAGGATTCCGTTGGTTTTCAAGTGTGTCTATGTGGTTGAGAAAATTTGTGAGTATAGTTCTTAAAGGAGTCCTTTCTGTGTCCTCTTTCATCTCGAGTTCGATCCATACCTATATTGATGAATGTTCAATGACGGAAAAGTTGTTCCAACTCCCATTATTAACCCTAAAACATGACGTTAAAGATGGTTGTTTATGTACTAAAGAAACCATGCATGCAGATTGCAGAAAGACAGTAAAGCAAGACAGAGAGAGAGCAGTCTGCAGTAGAGAGAGACAGACAAACCAAACCAACGAACGAAACACGGGAACACGGTAGCTATGCTTTCTGATTGCTCAAGAATTCGGAAAAATATGCTAACTTAAATGTTAGAGAAAGGGACAGAGGAATAGTCATAACATTACCATTGAATACTCTTTTATTACATGCAAAAATTGACAGAACTAATTTAAGCTTACAAAATTCTAGAATTTCTTTTTAGTGAATTTCCCATATACTGTATATAGAGAATAAGCTATTATCGTTGGTCTCATGGTAAGACTTGGACCACAGACCCGGGAGTCGGGACCGATTTACTTTTTCATTTTGATGTATATATAAGTCAAACACACCATCCGTTCAAATTCATATATATATATATATTTCATAAGGGTGTTCAAAAAGGTGGGGACATAATTTACGTAACGATTCCTTGGGTCAAAATAAAGAGACAATCAATTATAACATTTTCCCCAAAAACGCTTCCTTAACCAGATTTTCGCAATTTTGTATTTTTTACATAAACATTTTTATCTTTGAAAATTTTCAACCGATCTTTATGAAACTTGGTATGTATATTAAAGTAGAAGAGACCCATCTTAGAAAAAAATGTATCTTGATTCAACTTAAAATTTCAAAACGGCGGCCATTTTAATTATTATACTTAAATTACTCAAAAACGGCTAATTTTAAATGCCAAAGACAGTTTTATTTAGCATTTTCATTCCCTATCAAACGGTACCAAGTTCAAAATGATCGAATGAGAAATAGCTTAAATACAGTATTACGATTTTTAGCTGTAAAATGGCCAAAATGGGAAAAACCTGACTATATGGCATCTGCCTTATTCTACCCAATTTTACAACTAAAAACCGTAATATTTCAGCTATTTCTTATTCGATCTTTTTGAACTTGGTAACGTTTGATAGGGAAGTAATAATTCTAAATAAAATCGTGCTAGAAATTCTTTCATAAAATCAGCCGTTTTTGAGAAATTTAAGTTTAAAAAACTAAAATGGCCGCCATTTTGAAATTTTAAGTTGAATCAAGATGAATATTTATTTTAACATGGGTCTCTTCTACCTTAACATACACACCAAATTTCATAAAGATCGGTTGAAACAATCCAAAGATAAAAATGTATATGTAAAAAATACAAAATGGCAGATAGTATCTGGTTAAGGAAGCGATTTTGTAAAAAATGTTATTCTTGATTTTATTTTTATTTTTGAACCAAGGAATCACTACGTAAATTATGTCCCCACCTTTTTGAACACCCTGTATATATGTGTTTGTGTATCGTTAGCACGATAACTTGAGCAAAAATGATCCAATTTCGATGAAATTCGCTACAAACGTGTAAACCTACGTTTTTTTGAACGAGTTCGCGAACCTGCATGATCGGACCACGTGAACGGGGTTTTATGGGGGGGGGGGGATTGGGTTTTTTCGTTTTTGACCTTCAGTTATCGTATGTTCTTAGTAATATTTTATTTAAACTCTACAAAGTAGAACAACGTGTTCAACAACTGTTTATATCTTACCAATTAAATGAAAGTTTTATACGGTCTACTGTATTATTATGAGTTGAGTTACGTTGTGTTGTGGTGAAATGCATCGTCTGCACATTGAAGTGTGTGTTGCTTTGCAGACAACTGCAAGCGATGATCTATCAAGTAAGCTGATTATTTAATAGAGTGTGCAAAAAATATGGGAAAAGATCAAACATAAACAGCTTCCTTTGTGTCGATTCTCGATACCACCGATTCTGGAACATTGGTTTCGGTATCAAGAGTCGTTGCCAACACCCGACACATTGGATAGGATATGTTCGAATTTCGAAAATAAATTGACGAAATATTACAATGGAATTTTCAAATATCTGCAGATATTGCAAAACATTGCCGTATCTAAAAACTAATTTTGTATAAATTAATAGTACTATTAGTCAATTAAATTTGTATGGTAATGTAAATAAATATATTCATTTTCTTATCAATTGATCTGATTTTTTACTCAACATAAATAATTTTACATTATACTAAACGCTGTGGTTTTTTAAAAAAAATCGGTTATTTTATTTTTGTAAGAGGTTGGTGGCCTCTTTTAACCTTGCATTTGCCCGGAGCTCGGAGCGGTGTAATGCTTATAAGCCAATCATTGAACATTACTTAAAAAGTTTCAACTTTCGGCTTTTCAAATAATCATTTACATGGTCAGTTGTGTTGCCTGGCGTGGAGGGTCCTGGAACAAAACAAAATAAACTTCCTAGGCCAATAATTGCTTATTTACCCCAGTAATAAACTACGTAAGCTATGAAACATTGTCTCATCAATCTGTCATGTGCTTCTGAACAACAGACTGTTCTCGAATAACTTATTCCTTGATCTAAGTGGCAAGTTGTATGATATACATGTCATTATGGTAAAGCAGTTCACCAAGGTGCTACAATGGTTAGTTAGTTCTCCTAGGCGCCGCCACCGAACGAAGCGCTAGCAGTTTTGTTGAGGAACTGCGGTTTGGGAGCTGCAATTATAATTATTTGTCAACAAAATAAACGTCGTTGCAAATAAATGTGTAAATTGTGCATAGATTGCTTATACAAATATACTAAATGACATTTAAGTGGTTAATATTACGTATCATTAATAATTAAAAAGAATATAAATGATAATGTCAAATAGCTCTCGCTACGAACTATGCGTACCATTTCCCTTGGGTCGGCGAAGTTCTATTCCTACATTCGGCGTCTAACCAGCCGGTCACGTCCTCGATAGTACTTATACCTGCTAAATGTAGCGGGGATATGGTACACTGTCGTAAACCGGGTGGTTAGACGTCATCAAACAATACAATCAATTTAGAAATAAGCATCGATGTTGACGTTGTTAATGGTTTGGTAACATCGTCGACTCGAGTCAAAACATTGACAGCAATGACAGCAAGATTCGAACTATCTGTCTTAATATATATACTGTACAGTAATAACAAGTGCTATAATCATTCTAAAGTGTTATCGTTGCAATGGAATATAAATTGACACCTCTAACCACCGTACAGTGTAGAGTTGTTAAATAACAAAAATCTAATTCATCATGGACTAGCCTAAAGGCAAGTTTACGATTGTTTTGAAGTCGAAATATCTTGAGTGTCAATATGGAATAGATACAGAATAATCAATGTATAAAGTTGGATATTAGTTGCATAATATTTCAACAAATTAAGAGTTATCATTTACTATACATCTCTACATGTGCTTTGACCTTAAAATCCATTTTTGGTTTGTGGATGCTGCAAGCATTAGCCTAATTTGCATCCTATTGTGGTGCCTTTACGACCTGTTTTTCATGCGTGCTTTTATTTAGGCAAAATATTTACTCTTACTAATACCAACTTGCGTTTGACATTAGTTTTAGCGAATTTCCAATAATAGGGAATAAGCTATTACCATTGACTATAAATCCTTAAAGGATTTAAAGGATTAAAGGATTCCTTAAGGATTTATAGTCAATGCTATTACCGTAGTGGTAGTACTCATGGCAAGACCTGGACGCAGGGCCGATTTACTTTTTTCGTTTTAAAGGCCCCTAGAGGCCAAAAACGCCATTCGTTCTAATTCGTATGTATAAATGTGTGTCAGTTAGCACAATAACTCGAGCAAAAATGATCCGATTTAGATGAAATTTGTTATAAACGTGTAAACCTACCTACATTAATTAGAACAAGTTTTCGAACCAGTATGATCGGACTATGAGAACGGGTGTAGAGGGGGGGGGGGGTTATGGGGTAAAAATTGGGTTTCCTCATTTTTTACCCTAAAAACGTAAAATTTAGCAAATTCTTTCCAAGCCATTTTGTAGAGCTTAAGAAACAAATAATTTAGTAACTGACGCGTTACTATGTGCCTAATGATTAGGGAGAAAATTCCAAAATATTGTTTAAAATTGTACAAAATTTAAAATTCTCATAATATTCTTATGGAAAAAAGTAAACTGGTGTAGTTTGCTTGTTTATGAACATATTTTGAACAAATTTGATAAACGCATTTATTTCATACTAAACTATTAACATTTTACAAAATAAAAAACACATTTTACCCTCCCTGTTGCAGCAAACCTAAGTACCTACTTGCAAAACTAATGCTATTTAAATAGGAAATAAAGGTGATATTTTAAAGGAGACAATTAATATAAATCCAATCAGGCGAATGGAAATTCGCTTAGTCTGCAGGTTTGCTGCAGTTGGGTATTTATACATTGCGATTATTAGTGGATGTGTTTTGGTAAATATCTGCATATATGAAACTATAGGCCTAGATCATATTTTAAAATTTAGTTGTACGCAGTTGACTTTTGTTTTAAAAACCAACGGTAAGTGTGGCAATTTTTTTTCTATTACAAATGGTAACTGAGAGCGACAATTATGTAAGTGCCTTCAACTATGGATCGGGTAAAGTTACGCGGTGAGACTTACTGCAACAGTTGCCAAATTATACCAGCTGTCAGTAATATGTTATTTGCAACTGGTTTAAACTTAGTGAAATTTACTTGATGAGCTGCGGTAAAGAGGACTTTAAATACTTCATTTAATTTTTCCTAACTGTGAAATTTACTTAATAAGTTGCAGGTAAAGAGGACACACTTAATTTTAGAGAAAAACTTACACTATCAAATATAATAGCAATGTATGAACAACTATTTAAACAAGATACGTCATATAACACTAGGGATCGAACAAATAAATTCATCTGGGATCAAACGGGATTTCCATGATAAAAAACTGGATTTTCTCGGTTTTGTTTTGGTGGTTTTGGCCTTGTCCATGTGGGAAAATGGGGATACAACTACTGAACACAGTTCGTCTATTCACCGCTAGGAGTCACTTACATCGTCGTGCTCAACAGTTCGTCTATTCACCGCTATGAGTCGCTTATCGAAAGCAGTTCTCTAAGTCACCGAGAGGTGCCACTACCATCTACTTCCTTAATAAACTGTAGTTTTACTTTTACTTTTTAATAATTTAATTTCCATAGAGTATATAACAAACAAACGTGACTTTAGATTCAAGATATACAAACTTAACATTCAAAATAGTACAAATCTGTTTCAATTTAACGTGGTTTTAGTTAACTGAAAAGCCTCTGAATACTTTGGCACCCGCATTGATTTTTTGGGAGCTCCAAGACTATACCCCCTAAACTGCAGGTGTTTCTTGTTTCAAGGACGGCACAATCAGTTCAAACCATTTTTTAAAAGGCCGACTCGTGTCCCTTACCTGGGACCGAAGATTGGCCTATAAGCTCTGCTGTATATATAATAGTTCACCAATTGCGACTAGACTACTAATCGGTTGGTATATCCCATCGATAAATAAACACAATTGTTTGTTATATATCCATGGTATATCCATTTACTCGTTGCCTACTGTAACTGTGATCTGTGAATGCGTGTGAATTCTACTAAATGAATGAACTGCAGCCAAAGACTTACTACATTCTAAGTGTAATTTGTTTCTCTTTTAATTGCCATTAATAACTATAAATGTTAAAAAGGTATAAGATTACCTGTTTCCGTCTATGATCCTAAAATTTGTAGTTAATGAGCTACCGGTTTCGAGTTAATAACCAAGTGAACTTATCAGTCTAACAACACTGGTCTTGAAGCAGAACTATTTTCAATTGAATAACGATTATTTTATCCAAAGTGATGGTCTAGCAATGGGTTCCCCACTTTCTGGGATACTAGCAGACCTATTCTTGAACAAATTCGAAAATCGACATATTCTTTCAAATGCCAACCGTTACCATGATAAAATAATGTTTTACCACAGATATGTTGATGACATAATAATCCTGTTTAGTGGCAACATCAGACAGCTCAACCTAATGAACAACAATCTCAATAAGATTCACAAAAATGTACAATTTACACTTGAAACAGTGAATAATGATTCAATAAATTATTTAGATCTCAAAATCACAAAAGTCGACTCAAAACTTAATTTCAGTATATACAGGAAACCCACAGCTACTGACCAAACAATACATTGTTCATCACATCATCCGTATAATCAAAAAATGGCCGCATACAACAGCTTCGTCCATAGGCTATTGTCCATCCCATTAAATCCTGCTGATTATGAAAAAGAACTTCTGATTATAAAACACATCGCAATAGCCAATGGTTATAAAAGCACAATTACTGACAAATTAGTAACCCGACATAAAAATAAAAAAAAACTGAGACCAATCCACCCACCCCTGGAGAACGTTTTGCTTCCGCTGATTACGGCTTTGTCCTCAATCACACATTAAAGAAGGTAATGGCGAAAAATAATGTCACTGTTTCATTTAGAGCAAACAACAAACTGAGCTCAATGTTGAAGGAAAAAATAATAAACAAACAACCAGGAAGGAGGACAAAACTGGGGCTTACAAGCTTCAGTGCGATGACTGAAAAATATTGCATAGGCCAAACATCTCGTTCATTTCATATAAGATATAAAGAACACATCCCGTCCAGTAAAAAATCTGATTCGAAATCAACATTCGCCAACCATCTAATAAATGAAAACCATAACTACACAAGTTTTGAGAAGAATTTAAAAATACTACATCTCTGCCCAAGAAAAGGAAGTTTGTTAAACAGTATGGAAGAGTTTGAAATCTATAAAGCCATCAAGTCAGAACCCCAAAAAGTTTTAAATGAACAAACATCATTTAAATCGAACATAACATACGACGCAGCGATTCGCATCTACAATAATGAGAGGCAAAAATACCATCGGCATTGTTCTGATAACGGGAGGGGGCAGCAAGGTCAGCCACAACCCCAGTCATGACAAAACGTTTGCCCGTGCCGCGTCGTGTGTCGAACTAGTTCCCGAATTTTATGTTAAATCGTATTCGTCCCTCAATGTTTTGTGTTTTATTTATATAAATGTCAGTGTTTTGTGTGTTTGTAAAACTCGACGACCTCGCAAGAGTGACAAGAGCCTGATGATGAGGTTATAACCTCGAAACCGGTAGCACATTACTACAAATTTTAGGATCATAGACGGAAACAGGTAATCTTATACCATTTTAATTATCAAGAAGTGATCCTGGACCAAATAACATCATTATGAAACAATAAATGTGCTTTTTATCAAATTACACCACCCTAAGCTAAGACCCGTTTAAATTAATAATCGATTTCGAATTATATTTTCTAAAAAGTTAATACATTTACAAGTACGCTAATATCTTTATATCACACAGGCTCATATATATATATAGTCAATGCCCATATACTATATTTTCATAGGTGTACAATATTTTACATTTTACCCCTTATGTATTAAATCACTCGATTTTGATGAAATTTGATAAAAACTAGTAAACCTACGTTCGGTATGAATTGACTATCAGAACACGGTTTTAAGGGTTATTTTATGTGGAAAAAATTGGGTTTTCCCATTTTTAATCCTTAAAAAAGAAAATCTTGCAATTTATTTCCAAACCATTTTCTAGAGCGCTTAAGTAACAAATAATTTATTATATTTAATCATTGTTATACGTCCTAATAGTTAAACAGAGAATAAATAGCCGTAAAACTAAAATTCTTAAGATTTTGTTTACGGGGAATAATACACTCTTTTAGTTTGCGTATTTATGGGAATTTTTGATTAAATTTAGCAAATCCGTTCATTTTATATTAGGCTTTTAACATTCAATAAAATAGTCCTTTATTACATGTTCTGGTTGCAGCAAACCTTCGTACTCATTAAACTTGATGTTACTTAAACAGGGAATTAATCAGACAATTCTAAGGAAATCGTAGTGATAATCCAACCAGGTAAACGGAAATTGGCGTAGTCTGCAGGTTTGCTGCGGCGGGTGTATTGTATAATTTTTTAATGTCGATCGACGATTGGCTTATTAATATACTAGATGGAACAAACTTGTGAAGATTGCATTCCGTAGTTCCTAACCCTCTCTAATATCCGACTTAAAGCTATCATGGCCGTACATCGTACGTACATTCAGTACTTGCAGTTACCACATAATTCCAAAGCACTCTATTTAATTAGACGATTGTTCAATGGATAAACCGACCAAATTAGCCGAACTACTAAAGCAGTTTGATCGGTTACTTTGGAATTTAAAAGTGCTAAATTATGTAACACTATGTTTGACACTGTAAAACACTAAGTTCAAGTGCACCAACTAAAATGGATTACGCTAATGTTTTCTCTTATTATGAAGTAATTTGTGGCGGATTAAACGACAACAAGTTTTCATGGATAATTTCTCTCACAAATATAAAAGCGTAAAACCAATAAATCTAACAACTTCATAACAGTTCATTTTACAGTACAAAGAAAGAAACTTTTTACTTGGACCAAAAAATAAAGGAAAAAATAAATCTATATGGTGGAAAACATCGAAAATAGTGTAAAAAAATCAATCGTCAGAGCCAAAAATTCCGTTTTCTGGATAACATAATACTTTAATCTCTTAATAAAGCCCTTATTCAAACATAATAAGTTTAATATGATTATTATTGTGGTGTTTTAATAACAATCTTTCATGTTTGGCATTTTTTTAGTATCAGTCATTTTTTTTAAACGTTAGGTATATGTTATATAGATAATATAAAAAAAATTTGTAATATAATAATAATAAACGTTCTTTATGGATACCCTGGGGTGTTGAAAAAAGGCGGGGACATAATTTAAGTACTGATTCCTTGGGTTAAAATAAAGAGAAAATCAAGAATAACATGTTTTTTCAAAATCGCTTCGTTTACCAGATATCCACCATTTTGTATTTTTTACATACACTTTTTTATCTTGAATTTTTTAACCGATCTTTAAGAAAAATATGGTATGTGTGTTAAGCTAAAAGAAACCCATGTTTGAGAAAAAGTTTATTTTGATTCAACTTAAAATTTCAAAATTGCGGCAATTTTAATTTTTTAAACTTAAATAGCTCGAAAATGGCCGATTTTATGAAAACATGCAAAGGACACGTTTATTTCTAATTCTCTATCAAACGATACCAAGTTCAAAAAGATCAAATAAGAAATAGCTGAAATATTACGATTTTTGTTGTAAAATAGGAAAAACCTGACTAGCGCCTTAGGCCTATTCTACCCCATTTTACAATTAAAAATTGTAATATTTCGGTTATTTCTTATTAGCTCTTTTTTATATTGGCATTGTTTGATAGGGAATTAAAACTGCTAAATAAAAAGTGTTCTTGAAATCTTTTCATAAAACAAGCCATTCCCGAGTAATTTAAGTTTAAAAGAATAAAATGGCCACCATTTTAAAATTTTTAGTTGAATCAAAATAAACTTTTTCTCTAAAATGGGTCTCTTTTACATAGATACCAAATTTCATAAAGACCGGCTGAAAAAATTCAAAGGTAAAAATATTTACGTAAAATACAAAATGGCGGATATCTGGCTAACAAAGTAGGCCTAATTTTGGAAAAATTAATATTCTTGATTTTCTGTTTTTTTTTTGACCCAAGAAACCAGTACGTACATTTTTCCCCAACTTTAGAACACCCTGTATAGTCAATGACAATTATTATTGACTATGACAATAACCATTATTATTGTATGGGCTTCAGCAGTGCAGCAGTGTCGCCAGTCACCGCTAGGTTCGCAGCAGTCAGCAGTTCGCCAGTCTTCGCTGCAGTGTCGCGATTCACCGCTAGGTGTCTCTATAGTTGTTTTCATGTTGTTCATTCATTATCATTAATTTTAATTGTATTAAATGCAATAAACGAGCTTAGCTTCAAACAAGCACAAAATAAACAAGTTAGATCTTCAAAAGCCGCAAACAATTTTGGACTTTAAACCCGTGGTAGTTAACTAAACCCCCTCTGTATCCACTGATACTCGCAGGTATTTTTCAGTAGCTCATACATTACTACCGTACTTGGCCAAGGAAGTTTATTTCGTTAAGTTTATGTTTTAGGCAGGAGCCACCAGCCAGGATATACAACAGACCATTTATTGTTTGAAAAGCCGAAAGTTGAACTTTGTAAGTTAAGTTCAATGATTGGCTTATAAGCTTAGCACATAGCACCACTCAGATATCTATAATCTAGAGCTTATTCCCCGAGTGTAGGTACAATTGTATCAGTATGATCTAAAGGAAATACGTTAGAATTAATGAAGTGGCCAAATATTTGGATTGTTGGATTTGTCCACAATCAACTGTTCTAGTTTTATTCTTAATTGTTAGCAATACACGATGAGAAACACGCCTTATTGCCCTTACTGTAGCAGCAAACCTAAGTACTTGTTAACAAATGTCATCTAAACATGGAATACATAAACAATTTTCAAGGAGGTATTTTTCTGAATATACAAACAGTCAAAGTGAAATTTGTTTTGATTGCAGGTTTTCTACGTTGGGAGTAGGCCTACTTAAGTTACTTACAAAACTATTATTATTTTTGTTTTTGTCTACTACGCTAACTGTACAAAATGTGTTTTAAACAAACCACCTTTCGTTTCTATTCAATAGCAATGTCTTTCACAACATATTTATAAAATACTTCGATCAACGCTATTCTTTTTCAGCACATTACAGGGTAAATTAAAGTAACTGTGTATTTGCAAAAACAACAGTAAAATAAAATTGCCCGTACACTTTTTCAGAAGTAAGACTTGATATATCCGAAAAGTAAGCACAATAGTATTTTATCAGAGTATCTATATGAGAAATAATGTTTTAAAAAGTTGACTGACAATTTTTCTAGCTGAACCCACTAACCCAGTTTCGTCTCAAAATGGTATACACTTTAAATTAATATTCAAATAAAATCATTTTATTGGGCCAAATTGACAATTATACAGTTTGCATTAGCCAGGTCAATACAAATATACTATACTATACATCAATTACTAATATTTACAATAATAATTACAAATTAAAGCTTTCAAAACATTTCAGGAATTCTTGGACGCTATAACAGGTTATACTTAGCAATTTATGTTTTCAATTCAATTATTCAATTCAAACTTCTTTATTCATTATTTTGTACAATATATACATCGAATAGTGTCAGGTTGTACAACAACTCAAACTAGCCTAAGTGACAATCTCATCCACTCTATGCAGGAGATTGAAAAAGTGTTTATGTATTCATTATGACTCTGATGGGTGGAAAATCGTCAAAAGAATACAGAGCTATTTTAATCAGATATTCTTTTAATCTTTTTTTAATTTGTTTTTATTACTTTCTTTATTAATTTCTTTTGGAATTGAATTTAAATATCTTTGACCGATGTAGGAAGGTTTCTTTTCAAAACATTTTGTTTGATGTTTATATGTTATTATGGAGTCTTTATGTCGAGTATTGTATTTATGAAGGGTTGAAATATAATCTAAAGGACGAGAATCAGCTTTCTAAATTGCCATTAAAATCCAGTCAAAAATATACTGTCCGTAGACTGTCAAAATATTGAGTTCAACGAAGTGTTTTTTTCACAGAGGCATCACGCTGTAGTTTTAGCATTATTCTAAATGCATATTCTTGTTTTTTAATATATTTTCAAGATAAATTTTTGAAGTTGCTCCAAATAAACAAATCCCAAAAGCAATTTGGGAATGTATGTATGCAAAATAGATATTACGTATTGTTTCAATAATATTACAATAAAAAGACATTTTCCTCAAAGCAAATATTCCAGAACTAATTTATGGTAAAATTTTGTCCACATGGTTATTCCAATCTAGATGCTGATCAATAGTTAAGCCAAGAAACTGAGATTTGGTTTTGTTATAATTTGCTGAGAATTCAAATCTATCACCGGGTTTCTCTTATTTCTGTTTTGTTTTGTTTTAAAATTAATACAATTAGTTTTTCCTACATTCAAAAATAAATTATGATCCTTGAGAATTTTATTGATGTTTTCTAATTCTAGTTTACAATATACTTCAGCTTCCAAAGTCTCTGATGATAATTTCAAGTTTGATTGAATCATCGGCATATAAAATTAATTTTGAATTAGGTTGGAATAATAAGGCATTTTCCATGTTTTTAATATAACATAAAAATAACAGAGGACCTAATATTGAACCTTGTGGGACGCCAAATTTAACAGGGCGAGTTTCTGAAGATATACTAATAAGTTTATTTGAGTTTGATAGAAACGTTACTTCGACATACTGACTGCGGTCAAAAAGATATGACTGAAACCAATTTAGAGAATTTTTCGATATTCCTAAAGATTGTAATTTTTGTAATAAAATTGAGTGCTTTACACTGTCAAAGGCTTTAGACAAGTAAAAAAAAAATGCTAGTTGTAAATTTTCCTTGGTCAACAGACTCAATTACAGATTCCATAAATGAGACAGCGGCACTAACAACTATGCGATCTACCAGATCTAAAGCCGTGTTGAATATCATCCAATAAATTGTATTTTTCTAAATAATTACTTAACTGGATTGAAGCTATTTTCTCAAAAACTTTAGATAAAGATGGAAGCAGAGATATTGGACGATAGTTGTTTACATCTGAAGCATCACCTTTTTTGATACCAGGATAATTTTAGATTTTTTTTAAAATTTTAGTTGGATATGAACCAGTGATAAATGAAGAACTGATCAGGTGACTAAGAATTTTACTGATATCCCTTTTCACTTCCTTCAACACAGTTACTGAGACCTCATCATACCCACTCGACTTCGTAAATTAATAGTAAATAAACAAACTACTGTGGATAACAAGTGGTGAAAAAGCAAACTGCTAGCGCTGCATTTGTCAGCGGAAAATACACAAACTACTAGGGCAGTTGCCCCTCATCGCCGCAGAAGCGCTAGCTGTTTCGTTCTTCTGCTCAGTTAGTTGGGATAAAAACCCATAGATCTCTATGTTGTATTATAAAGAGATCTATGTAAAAACCACAGCAAACCTGAAGACTAACCAAATTACCATTTGCCTGATTAGATGTTTACTAAAATATCACCATTAAAATGTGATGATATTTATTCCTTATTTAAAGAACATTTTATGAGGTGATACCAGCTGCGTATTTGTCATTAAAAATAAAACATATAGGATTGAAAACCAAAACAATATAAATTGGAAACCTATTTCTATACAAAAATGGAGTCAATATTTTCCTAGGCCAGTAACCAAGCTTTCCTATTCTTAAAAAATTCACAAATACCATTAGCTGTCTCAAACAAAAGAGCTGTACACACTCTACTTGCACCCACTACTTGAGACTTTGCCACTTCGAATTGTGTCTTTTTAAAACATATAATGATTAATGATATAACCACAGACAATATAATACTTTAATGATAATACTCTAAATATACTCTATAATACTGTAAATTTTGAGAATAATATAATTTCATTATTTTTTTAGCTGTTTAAAGTGTTAAAGTATTGACTTTAAATTGTTGTCTTACTTTTTTTTGTTTTTATTAAAATCCACAAAATGGAACAGCATTTTGATAATGTAGTGGAATTTTCAACGTTTGTATTTGACTCGTCATTACATTACACAACTTGCCCATTTGGGTTTCCCAAATTTCATTCAAACAATTTATAGCTACGTTTGTTTCCTCAGAAAACAAATGCCAGTCTGATTTTGTATAACCCAATAAAGTAGGTACTGTAAAAATAGTGGAATGTTCTCACAAATATGACTACCATACCGAGGAAAGTCAGAGACATTGACTAGGAATTTGGCTCAGGTTTTAAATGGTTCAGAATGGTTTTGAGAAACACTGATTGCTACCATAGCAAAAAATTCAATATTTACATATGGTTGGTTTAAATATGATGTCGGAAAGAACACATTACCATTTTATATAATAGTTGGTATGTGCAGCAACAACTACTCAAGCCGGGTACCTGCTAGTAATATAATAACTAGGGATTTATTGACTTAAATAATTTAAAATTTCCCACAGATCCCACAGTCATTCTCCTTATTTGTAATCAGTTCTCAAATTTATAATCCAATATCAAAACTGTAAATGCCAGAACGAACAAGGCATACAGCAACGTAGTGATCACCTCCTGCGATTATGTCAAATGAGATATATATGTCGATGTGAAAAATCGAAAGGTAATTGTTGGCAGATTTTATCGATCACCACAGTATTAAAATGAAAATTTTTCGATTCCATAAAAAATCACGTGCCATTCTCGGTCCCTGCAGTCGGCTTGATAATTCGTATAAGAATGGGGCTGGACCAGTAGTGATCCACATTTCCCTCTAACTTTGCAATCACGTCACAATTTTTTTTTAATATTACAAAAAAAATTATTGTTAATCTTCTATTTATAAAAGAGAAAGTTTGTATATATATATTTGAAACTTTCAGGCATTATTAGGCATTATTCAAGGATGGTTTGTGTGAAGTTTGGTGCAGATCCGTCAAAAGGCCTCCGCCCCATTGTTTCTGCAGTTTCCCATGTTAACCTTATGAGTACTCATATTTAAATTGAATTAAAGAATCTTAACAGCTGTTTCAACTAAAAAAATTGATTCTGTGATGATCAATAAGAATTAAAAGGTTACAAAATGTACCAAGTAGCAGTATTAATTGTCTAAATTTATGACATGTTTTAAGTGTTTCTTTATTTAAGACGTTTCTTTTATTTACTTTTCGTAAATTTAAAAACCACGTACAATGCTGATCAAGAAGTTATATTTGTATATCAATTATTGTAGTTATATACAATGTTCTTAAAGTATAATAGTTCATATTGGATAACGAAACGAGAATAGAGGAAGTTTGATAGAATGCATTCTTATAGAACTATTGACTAATATTTGCTGTTGGTCGTTATCTTAAACCAGGTTATCTAATTTATTATAAAACAATGATTGTTGTCTTATCACACTCAAACAAGTAATTGCATGTTTAGGTCAATACAGTAGGGGCTAGTATGTTCTTCTACATTTAGAGCAGCGGTTTTCATGTAATTGAATAATTATTTATAGGAACTAGGAACTGCGAATGAACAAGTTCTCACTCACTCAATATTAAATATATTTTTAATATGTTATCCAGAGAAAGGTTTTTTGGTGAGTTTTTATAGTTTTAGCGAATTTCCCTATAGGGAAGTAGCTATTACCGTAGGTGGCATGGTGAAAACGCGATAACTCGAGTAATTTTTGTCCGATTATTAATTAAATTTGTCTTATCTTTTATTTTAGTTTATCTTTTATATATTTACCGATTTGTGAGTTTAATATAAGTGTACTTTCAAGGGGTTCGCCTCCTCCGGATTTTTTTTCTATTTTAAAAAATTAAACCTTAAATAGTATTTTTGTTTTAATTTAGTATAATACAATACAAGAAAAAATAACAAAAAAAGTAATTTCCTACACTTGCTGTTGATAAAATATAATTATTTCATCTCTTTTATAGCTTTTTGGCAGTTTTAACAAATATTGTGAATTTTTGTTTGTTTTTTTTTACTATTTTGCCTAAAATTCTATATAGGCCTAATACAGTTTTCAACTATTTAAAATATTCTAGCTATTATGTAACTAAAATTATAATTTTTAAATGTTTTAAAATTTTAAATTTTAACATTTTCTTTTAAACGCTTTTATTAAATGAGTAATATAGCACGTAAAATTATTCCCAAAGTTTAAAAACTGCTAAATCTTAAAGAAATAAAGTGGCAAAAATTTCCACACTTATCTTATGTGGGTCAAAAGTCATTTAAATTCTTTTGTTCGAAAACGGGAAAAACATTATTAGCGGCAAATTGCGTTAACGGCAAACAGCTGGTGCAGTACTATATCATACGCCAGCATACACCAGCCTTAAGGCTGTGTCACACTAGGCTACTTACTAGCTGCTATTTAGTAGCGGCTAGTGAAGTAGCCGCTAGTAAAAGCTGTCACACAACAAATGTCGGTAGCGGCTACCTAGTAGCAGCGATTCAGCCAGTCAGTGTCAATCCTGTGAAAATGTCGTCTGTTGGTTAAGCCGGGTTGAATTACGGCGTTTAATTTTGATGTGCGTTAGTGATGTTTGTATTGATTTAATTGAAAATATCCGCAACAAGAAGAAACGCTCCTGGGTAAGAGAGTGGATTAAGAGAAGAGACAGGCTGGGTGCATCAGGAACACTTATTAGAGAACTAGCTGTTGAGGACCCGAAATCGTACTACAATATTATGAGAATGTCCGTAAAAAAGTTTGATGAGCTGCTACCACTTCACTTCACTCATTTTTTACAAATTTTTATTGAAACCAACTTTTCCACAACAAACCAAACCCAAACATGCACAGCCACTAGCCGCTACTACGCTAGTACACATGTCACACCGGCTACTCGGTAGCCGCTAGTCAATCACGTGACTCACTAGCCGCTAGTTAGTAGCTCGGAAAATTGGACATGTTCAATTCTCGACGCTAGTGAAATCTGACTAGCGTGCTACTCCTACTAGCCGCTACTGCCTATGTCACATTGGCTACTCAGTATATACTAGTATCCGCTATTTCGCTAGCGGCCAGTAAAGTAGCCTAGTGTGACACAGCCAAGGCTGTGTCACACTAGGCTACTTTACTGGCCGCTAGTGAAATAGCGGATACTAGTATATACTGAGTAGCCAATGTGACATAGGCAGTAGCGGCTAGTGGGAGTAGCACGCTAGTCAGATTTCACTAGCGTCGAGAATTGAAAGGCTGTGTCACTCTAGGCTACTTACTAGCTGCTATTTAGTAGCGGCTAGTGAAGTAGCCGCTAGTAAAAGCTGTCACACAACAAATGTCGGTAGCGGCTACCTAGTAGCAGCGATTCAGCCAGTCAGTGTCAATCCTGTGAAAATGTCGTCTGTTGGTATAAGCCGGGTTGAATTACGGCGTTTAATTTTGATGTGCGTTAGTGATGTTTGTATTGATTTAATTGAAAATATCCGCAACAAGAAGAAACGCTCCTGGGTAAGAGAGTGGATTAAGAGAAGAGACAGGCTGGGTGCATCAGGAACACTTATTAGAGAACTAGCTGTTGAGGACCCGAAATCGTACTACAATATTATGAGAATGTCCGTAAAAAAGTTTGATGAGCTGCTAACCTTGGTAACTCCTTTAATTCAAAAACAAGATACAAAAATGAGGGTATGGCAATAACATGTCGAACGAAATTGGAAATAACTTTAAGATATCTTGCAACTGGTGACAGCTTAAAATCCCTTCAGTATCTTTTCAGAGTGCCACACAATACAATATCTACATTTCTACCGGAAGTGCTTAAAGCTATTTATGAAGTCATGGAACAATTTATACAGGTATGTGTATGGTATCTCATTCATTGGAAACAGGACCACTTCACTTCACTCATTTTTCACAAATTTTAATTGAAACCAACTTTTCCACAACAAACCAAACCCAAACATGCACAGCCACTAGCCGCTACTACGCTAGTACACATGTCACACCGGCTACTCGGTAGCCGCTAGCCAATCACGTGACTCACTAGCCGCTAGTTAGTAGCTCGGAAAATTGGACATGTTCAATTCTCGACGCTAGTGAAATCTGACTAGCGTGCTACTCCCACTAGCCGCTACTGCCTATGTCACATTGGCTACTCAGTATATACTAGTATCCGCTATTTCACTAGCGGCTAGTAAAGTAGCCTAGTGTGACACAGCCTGAACATGTCCAATTTTCCGAGCTACTAACTAGCGGCTAGTGAGTCACGTGATTGACTAGCGGCTACCGAGTAGCCGGTGTGACATGTGTACTAGCGTAGTAGCGGCTAGTGGCTGTGCATGTTTGGGTTTGGTTTGTTGTGGAAAAGTTGGTTTCAATTAAAATTTGTGAAAAATGAGTGAAGTGAAGTGGTCCTGTTTCCAATGAATGAGATACCATACACATACCTGTATAAATTGTTCCATGACTTCATAAATAGCTTTAAGCACTTCCGGTAGAAATGTAGATATTGTATTGTGTGGCACTCTGAAAAGATACTGAAGGGATTTTAAGCTGTCACCAGTTGCAAGATATCTTAAAGTTATTTCCAATTTCGTTCGACATGTTATTGCCACCCTCATTTTTGTATCTTGTTTTTGAATTAAAGGAGTTACCAAGGTTAGCAGCTCATCAAACTTTTTTACGGACATTCTCATAATATTGTAGTACGATTTCGGGTCCTCAACAGCTAGTTCTCTAATAAGTGTTCCTGATGCACCCAGCCTGTCTCTTCTCTTAATCCACTCTCTTACCCAGGAGCGTTTCTTCTTGTTGCGGATATTTTCAATTAAATCAATACAAACATCACTAACGCACATCAAAATTAAACGCCGTAATTCAACCCGGCTTATACCAACAGACGACATTTTCACAGGATTGACACTGACTGGCTGAATCGCTGCTACTAGGTAGCCGCTACCGACATTTGTTGTGTGACAGCTTTTACTAGCGGCTACTTCACTAGCCGCTACTAAATAGCAGCTAGTAAGTAGCCTAGTGTGACACAGCTAGGGTTTCCAAGATCACGCCAGCGTATCTGTCCGGGTCCGGCGTGATGTCCGTTGGCGCTAATTTTTGTCCGGCAGATGTCCGATCAAGCTCGGCGTGAGAGTGGTTTGCAAGAAAGTGGACATTCGCAGTTTTTTCACATTTTTACAAGAATCCTCACAGAGTACTCTTATACTTGTCCGCTCGGCGTGCACGCCAGAAATGACTTGGGTCATTTCCAGCGTGCCGCGCTCTGGACTCACGCCGGACAGATGGTGGGAAAGCTCATGTCCGGCGTGATCGCTCGCGCTTGGAAACCGCACCCATATAAAAGCACGGCTTCAATTTAAACTTGATTACGTAATCACGCTTGTCCACTCACGCTGTCCGTCCGGCGTGATCTTGGAAACCCTAGCTTTAAACAACAACAAAAAAATAGGAAATAATGTTCAAAATGGTTTGAAATTTCACCCAAACATTTTTAAGAACATGTAGGCTAAATTAATTTAAAATTAAAAAAGAAAATTATTTAATTTAGATCAAAACTGACCATTGGAGGAGGCGTATCCCCATAATATACGTTTCGCGTGTTGTTAAACTTATTTTGATTTACTTTTGTTTTTTTACCTAACCCGCCATGTTAAACTTCCCTATCCCAAGCGTGATGTATACAACTTCTTTGCTTCTCGAGTGATGTAAAGTTGAAAAAAACTCACTCGGTGAGGTAATGAAACCCATTTACAGGGCCGGATTTAGCATTTTTGCGCCCCTAGGCCCAAAAAATTTTCCGCCCCCTAGTCTGGTCACAGTAACTTTCCTTCAACCTTTATTAAAAACTACATCATGCCCATAGGCCTAAGTTAATTGCTTGAATACCACTCCTCGTTGGAATCATAGAATTTTTTTTAAGAATTGACTTGTTTAGTCTTAACAAAATGCCGTCTTAAACACTTTTAGCAATTTTATGTTTTTAATAAATGCTCACGTTTGTGGCCGTGGGACTGAAATAAAACAACTCAACCCACTGAGCATTCCTGAAAAAAAAACATGGCCATTGATTTCAATTCCAGGCCCAAAAACATGAACTCTATACAGTACGTAATACCATAGATTAAACATACTCCTTTAGTAGATTTGTCATCATTTTGGATTAGCTGAAAACAATTCTTGTTATTTAAGGAGTATGTTTTATCTATGTTCAAACCTAGTTTATCCACAATAAAATGATCTAATCATCAACAATAGGTCGTCTCCTGTTTATATTACAAGAAATTGAAACACACATCATAGAACTAACCGAACTAACCCTAAAATAATGTAAACAAAATTACGTCAAAACTAACGTCCAGTGTCACCAACATGAACCGAACTAGACATAAACAAATTTTGAATTATCAATTTCATAAGAAGTCGACTTGAGTTACATATAATCTATGGTCGTACTACATCTAGGTTTTATTTCCAAACAAAACAGATCAATATTCCGGCCAACCGTACCGATCCTCCTGAGGTCTGAGGAGAAAATGACAGCGTTACTAATGGTGCTTTGGAGGGTATTGAATTGTTCCAAAATCTAATGCAAACTGAGATTAATATTTTGTCGTTAATTTTAAAGGTGAATTCGTCGTTGTTTTAATATTCAACACAACTTATTATATATTTTTACTTGATTCTGCAGATTGTTGTAAACTAATCAAAGGATTAGTTATTTTCAAAATAAACTTATCACACACTTTTATAGAAATTTCTATATTTCGGCATTAGCCTTCTTCAGGAACAAACACAATAACAAATAGAAGTGTTTACCACTCTGAATCATATGGTTTTAGCAAAAATCCAAAATACATATAATTTATGAAGAAGTAAAAAAGAAAATGTTTTGATAGAAAGAAAGAAAAAATTTTTTATATATATATATGTATATATATACTATCTCAAATTTAGATTTAAGTATTAATTGATGAGCTTGCTCAAGCTGTCTTAATTTCAAGTCTGGTGCGTCTTTTGCCAATTTTCTTATTCCTTTTAATGAATAACATTGTTCAAAATTTTGAGAATGCTCTCTCGCATGAATAGCCACAGGTTTTTGTTTATCAGGATGGTTTACATCATATCTGTGGCCATTCATACGAACTCTTAGAGCATTGGTGGTTTTGCCAATGTAGTCTTTAGGACAATTTTTGCATGAAATTTGGTAAATTACATTAGTAGACTCACAGGTGATGTTACTATTTATATTATAACATCTTTTTGTTTGCCTGCTTGTGAAAGTTTTTGATGGGATGATTAATTTGCAAGTGGCACATCGTGGTTTGTTGCATTGATTACAGCCCTATAACATGCGAGAGAGCATTCTCAAAATTTTGAACAATGTTATTCATTAAAAGGAATAAGAAAATTGGCAAAAGACGCACCAGACTTGAAATTAAGACAGCTTGAGCAAGCTCATCAATTAATACTTAAATCTAAAACACCTTCCGGTCTAAATTTGAGATAGTATATATATACATATATATATAAAAAAAAATTTTTCTTTCTTTCTATCAAAACATTTTCTTTTTTACTTCTTCATAAATTATATGTATTTTGGATTTTTGCTAAAACCATATGATTCAGAGTGGTAAACACTTCTATTTGTTATTGTGTTTGTTCCTGAAGAAGGCTAATGCCGAAATATAGAAATTTCTATAAAAGTGTGTGATAAGTTTATTTTGAAAATGATTAAGCCGTTTGGCAATATTATGAAGAAACAAAGGATTAGTTAATAACTTTTGTTTTGTGAGGTGAGGATGGTAATAATGTCTAGCACGCATGCGCCCCTAATCACTCTGATCAGTAGTACGAGGTAGTACCGAGCCCAAGCCAGCATAGTGGCAGTGCAGTGGCAAATACGATGCGTACCCCTTGGGCGCTCGTCAACGTCAACATCCCTAATACAGCCTACTCCCGTATAACCAATGTTCGTTACCAGTTTTATAACGAAATTGATGCGTAATTCTGAAAAATAGTTTAAATTTCCTAACTATTATTTCTTCTTATGAACTTCAGAATCGCAATGCATTGGAGTTTTTTTAAATCAACTATGACTATTTATTTTTGTTTTTAGGTAGCCTAGGTATTTAAAAAAAATATATTCTTGGCCGTGCGCCCTCTGGCACCTTGCGCCCATAGGCCCGGGCCTACCGGGCCTATTGGGAAATCCGGCCCTGCGATTTAAATAGCATTGAGTGATTAACTTAAAAAATATACCTCTATGGAGCCAACGACGTTCAACGCTAGAAATCAGCTGTGCGCTTGAATTTTATTGTTATGTTTTGAAGAACTTTTTCTAACCTAGCTTTTGTTTGTAAATGAACGTTACTGTTAGAAGATGAGTGAAATGGATAATGAAACTGTATATTTTCGGGTCAGGTAAAATCTTGTACGTTACACGTTACGCAAGGAGCGTGTTTACATCACTTAGGTAAATTATGCAACTCGCTTCCGCTCGTTGCACAACCTTCACCTGCGTGATGTAAAAACGCTCTTACTACACTTGTAAGGTAAATAGCTATTTTCTGACTTGTTTCACTAAAAAAAAGTAATGACATCCAACACTATTTTAATATTATTTGCATATTATAGACATATCAGCTGATTTGGTCAGTCCAGCGTTCCAAGGTGAGTATGATGGCGTAAAATATCATGATCCAGATCTGGACGATGTTCTCAGTAGAGCTCGGGAGAACAAGGTCAAGACGATTCTCATCCCAGGAAAAAATCTGGCTCACACTAGGGCTGCCCTCAATCTAGCAAAGAAACACAGTAAGTGTCAATAGCTGTAATCTCAATCTTAGTAAAATATATATTTTAATGAACCTTGATTAGCTTGAAATCAATGTAAATTAAATTGGCAAAAGAATTGTCTTTCATCAATAGTAATCCATGTAAAAGAATGGTGTATGATCCTGGTAGACAGAGATAATGGCTTTAACAAAATAAAAAAATTCACACTTTATGGCAAGCAAGTCCATTGGCCAAGAGCTGCAAGATTCATTTGTAATACTTATCAATGTAGCTTAGGTTTAATTTTTCATTGAAGTTATCAAAGATTGTATAGTCAAGAAGGAGTTAGCCAAGGAGATCCACTATCAAATTATACGGCCTGGCAACACATCCATTCAAGAACTCAAAAGAATTCCGAATACATCTCAAGTTTGGTATGCAGATGACTCTTCTTGTAAAGACTCCCTTGATGATTTGTGGAATGGTGGGAAAACTAGTTCAAAAATATGGATACTTTCCTCAAATTAATAAAACAAAATTGATTTTCAATCATTATAATATATCCAAACAATTTAAAATTCTAAACAAATTGTGGACATTTGTAGGCATGCACTATGGATGCGATACTCCCTTATGTGGATTAACGTCCGCGCAAGTGAGTACTACGACTATCCGCAGTACTATCCTGATTAATTAGTGAGTCGGTGGCTCTGTCAGTAGCGTCACGGACTTCGGGCCCAAGGCAGCGATGTCGTGGGTTCGGGTCCTGGTCACTACCGAAAAAATTATCAGTACAGTTCACCCTTGTATTGTACCGGCTCACCCCTTGCTTTGCTGGATACGATCCACGAACGGGCGGTTAGTCTATGTGGACGGGCAAATGCATGTTTAAAAGAGGCCACCAACCTCTTAAAAAAATAGACCAATTCGTTAATTACAAGGCAAAAATGTGGTTTGGAAGGTCCATTAGTTACCATTGGCTGTATGGGCTATTAATTAACAGATGTGTCTAAGGAACATGTCGGTACAAGATCGTGCCACTCGTCATACACTCATCTCCATTCATACTTGTCTTAAAATACATACAAGGAATATGGTCGCCATTTCATAAGAAAGTATAAGAGTATTAAAAATAAAATATCAGGTATGCAAATGTGTAAGTGTAGTCAATGCACAATGTAGAACCTAGAGCAAAACATGGATGCTGGCTATCATGCGTGCATCTGAAGAAACTTAATTGTGGACATGTCCCGACAAGAATTTAGGCATGACCTATCTTTACACTATGGCTAAACAACAGACTTTCCATTACAATTTGAAGGATGCGCATTGATTTAAATACAGAGCATGCTCTGAAATGTCACAATGGAGGTTTTATAATAAAAAGACACAATGAAGTAAGAGAAACGATAAGTAATATGATGGACCAATCCTGGGGAAATTGAAACGGACAACCTTTCCCAGGGTTATAATTGACATGCGAATTTCTGGCCTGCTTTGCAGGGATTGACAACCTTTCCCTTTAGCGGAAGGCAGTCATCTATGTGAACCTGCACCAAAAGCTTCGGATGGAAGCATTGTTTACTCTATCTCATGTCTCCATCTCTCATCGACAAGTTATAATAAATCAGAAGATGACAAAAAAGTATACAAAAGCTTGCGAACAACAACATGCATCATTTACTCCTCTTGTCACAAGTGTTGATGAAATTTTTTTGTTGAAAAACTATCAGAAAAATGGAAAAACTATACAGTTTGGTAATGAAGTGGATCAGATCAAGAACAATTTGTGCTGTTGTAAGGGCAACAACTAGGCCTATGTGTCTGAGATGAACAAGAAAGAAATTGCGGTCAGCGAGGGGGTTTGAAGATGGAGCTGGGATTCCAAATTTTCTTTAGTGTAAAAATTTATTGTTAAATTTTGATTGTACTGTACTCTTTTTTGTAAAATTTCCATTCTAATCTATATTATTAAAAGAAAAAATGTTTCAATTTAAAATAAATTTAAGTTTAAGGGTTTTGGTTTGGTTTGATTACAGAAAACATGTTTTGTTCTGTTGGCTGCTCCCCAATAAACTGTAACGAATTTGATTCTCAAGGTAGAAGGTTTTATCTCTCAGAAATGAAGAAACTTATTGACGCCAACCCTTACAAGATAGTGGCAGTTGGAGAATGCGGACTCGACTACGACAACCTCAACAAATGTGATAAAATAACCCAAATCAAGTATTACTGTAAGCTCTCTTGTTGACATGCATGTGTATTTTGACCCTTTGAGCCCAAAAGTTGATTTCATAAATTTAACTATTCCTTTTTATGCTATCCCAGTTTCAAAAACTGTAATTATATTATATTTAAATTTGTTGTTGTTGCCTGAGCTCTTGTAAGATGTTTGTGTCACCCTTTGCATTTGCACCTTGTGGGGGCATCTTCAGAGGCGTTATTGTGATTTCATCTTATTATCACTAACACTATAATATATATTTACGATAAACAACATCAAAGCAAAGCACCCTCCTGAACATAAACCAGTCAAGTCCAAACTACCCTTTAACTGTCAAACGGCCTAAATGCCAACACCCCCAGTCCAAGAAATAAAATAGAGGAAGAAAACCTCTCGTTGTGAATGCTTCGTGTCCGTTGCGTTGTCCAAACGACCTGACCGTGTATGTGTAAATAAAGACTATATTCTTCATAATAGTTAGATGAATTAACATAAAGACCCCCTGACAATGCCATACAAGGTGGTGAAATGCTTAGGTTGACACCAGCATCCTACCTATAAGAACTCAGACAACAACAACGATGTAAATCTAATATAACCGTTTCTATTTTAAATTATAGAACAAATTCCTATACAACAAATCCTTGTTGGAGGAACGCATTGTCAGGATAGGTAAAAGGTAGCGAAATGCCTGGTTTGAGATGCAACTAACAAAGAGTCCACCCATCTCGTCAACTTCCACCTGAACCGTACATCGTATATTTTATATTGGACCTCTCCCATACCTCATGAGCTGTACACTAGACTTGACCAAGACAAGATTCAAATACTGAGTCTACGGTGCTGTCTCCCAAACCACTAGGCCATTTTTGAACGAGCTTTTTTGGTCTACCACACTAACAATAATTTTAAGTCATGCCGGAGAATAGTACGGTGGTTTTTAAGTTGACTACCCGGCTGCAGCACACGTCAGGAACATATTAGGCATTTGAATCAACAAAAAAGTTTGATTTTTTGTTGATTAAAATACCCAATAGATATTTTTAAATAGAGGATTGGTTATGTTCAATCTTGATGATATATTGGTTTTAGGGGCTCAAGGGTTAAAGCTCTATAACATAGTATATAAATGGAAGACGTGAGGCAAACACTTAAAATAACAAGATTTTCTTGACATTTAGAAAATAGACAATCTTTAATCTTTTATATTGTGTTGCATGTACCAGAACTTTTTAAACTAAAACTCTTAAAAACATATGCCTAGATTAATTTGTGTTCTAAGAAATATAACTTCAGATTCATTTGATGACGATGGAAGTAAATTTTTTATAACATTTAATTATTTTGCAATCATAAGTGATTAGATAGAAAATAAACTTGCAGGTGGTCGAATGAAGTAAAGAGATAAACTGAAAATAAGCATTTAAAAAATTTAAAACTATATTATTTAATTTTTCCAAAAGGCATTAGTACAACCAGGTTTCAACCCTAATTAAATCATTTTGTGTCTCATTTGTTGCTTGGTGTTTTTTTTAGGTATTTTCAATTACAAATTGAATTAGCTAAGCTTGCTCAACTGCCGATGATAGTTCGATGTCGAAATGCTTATGATGACATAATCCCAATTTTGGGATGGGAGCATGAGCACATTCCTAATGGAGGAATCATCTTGGGATTTGATGGTTCTGATGATCAAGCTAGACGACTTCAAAGAATGGATTTTAAAATTGGAATAAGTGGATGGTAATTGATTATGTAACAATATCCCGTAGATTTTGTCAGTCTCTAGCTCCTGATTAAGCCATTTTCAAAACTAAAAAATATGACAGCAAATGCAAAATCTTGTAAAGAAGAGTTTCCTAATCCAACTAATACCACAAGGAATGCTAAGGGTTGATAAAGAATTGGACGTAAGGTGAAAATATTGCTGGTACCTATAAAAACATGATCAGATTAATACTTTGGATTAAATTTCTTTTTGAGATTTGTAATTTCTTTGAATGGATACACATTGATTTAGAAAGCTTTCATGTGTGGCGTCAAATACCAACATAAAATTTACATTTTATTCTGGATGGAATGTATCAACTTTAAAAAATCTCTTAAGAAAGTAAGATTAAGTAAGTAAGTAAGAAGTAAGAAAATAAGTACGGAAAGACCAATTGAACAGGTGTCGTGTCATCTCATCCATACTCTACAAACGTAATACATATCTCTGCTCACCAACTAGTTCCCCATAAACCTACGCTATGGTTCACTTGCATGTTTACAAAAACTATTGGAAGGTTTGTAAAAGCCTAGATGTACGATTGTATACAGAATTTGTATTTTATGACCTTCCTTCTATCAATCGTCACACAGTGATATTTAGTCCTTAGCTCTTGTACGGTTGGTTGGTAATCGAACGTTTTCAAGACATTGTCATAATCACCTTTTACACATGTAAAAATATAAGTGCGCCTAGACCTCAACAATTTTCTGAATCCTCCTCTGGTACATTTAATACGCAACAAGGGTATTCTTAACTCAATCTTAACTTAACTTAACTTAAGGGTAATCCTTGTCAAGTTTTCAAGTGGATGAGATTTGCACTAATTAGTATGTTCAATCGAGTTTAAAACTAACTTGGACAAGATGGGACCTTTTTCTAGGAAACTGTATATTGGACAAGTAAGCACCTGGAGGAGATGGCACAACTTTATTAATGATACAAAATTTACTCTATTTTCCAAGGCAGGACTCTTTCATCTGAATTTTTGGGATGCAACATTGCAGAGCTCGTAAAGAACAATTGTTCACTTAATTACTCATGGATTGAGTTTTAGCCCCATAGTCACATCGGCTGTTGGATCAAAGAACAAGAAATTATTCCTATCCATGAATGTATCCAATATGTCCATTTTCAGTTCCCTGAAGACCAAAGAACAGCGAGAGGTAGTGAGAACTATCCCGCATCAGAGCCTGATCCTTATGTCAGATTCTCCAAACTGTGAAATCAACATAACCGATTTTGGAACATCAAGATTCCTCAAGACAACATTCTCATCAGAGCCAAAATCTCAGTGGACACCTGGGAAGAGAGTCAGCGGTCGTAATGAACCAGGAAACATCATGTGAGTTTTTGTTAAATAGTTTTTTAAAAAGTAACTTTTGTACTTTTAACCAACCAACTTTGATTACCAGGTTTTCACATTTCTGTGTACAAAAGTTATAGTTCATTAAATTTTGGACATTGGTAATCAGATAAAAAATTCTCAGATAAAATCAGATAAAATCTTGGTTCATTAATTTGTTGGGCATTAATGGACTACTTATTTTATCTTTTAGCTCAATGGCTAGCGATTTTAATGTAAAACAAAGTCAGGAAAAAGTGAAAGTGGTTGTCATCGAAGTAATTTGTTCACTCTACTTTATAGGTGTGAGTTGGAAGGATTTTATTCTCAATATTTGCACAGATCGGGAGTAGAATTTGTTTACATAATACCACCCGGGTATTGTTTAAGTTAATACCTTTATTTATGGTTCTTCCCGGTATTTGAGGGTAGCAACCGCTAGAGTGGGGGTAAAACATAACAGGGAGGCGAGATGCAGTGCGTTGGCCTTAGGCAGCACATTATACATCGATGGGCAGCACTCAGTAGATATACCTAGGCCTTGGGTCAGGCCTAATCCGCTGTTGTCAAAACACAGCTATTATTGTGAATCCGAGGGGGCGCGCAACCCGTCCCAGCTGTCATTGCTACTGCCTCCCTTTAATTCTTTGATATAATTCTTTCTCTTTAATGCCTTACTAATCACTAAGGATACCTATCTGTACAAACATCTGACAAATACAGCGAGGAAATGTCCTCATGATAAAAACACGGTGTCATAAATCAAGAACTAATTCTAAAGCTTGATATTTCTATTTGTTTCCAGCCAAGTCCTTGAAGTGGCAGCAGCATTGAAGAATATCAGTCTGGACTATATTGCTTACCTCTCAAACAAATCATGTAAAGAAATATTCTTTAGCAAGTATAAAAGTTACCATGATCACATAAAAAGAAAGAATTCAGATGGGAGTACAGAATTGCAATAAATTTGAATACTCTCAAATCACATTTAATCATGCTAAGATTTTATATAGTAATCAATAATCAAAGTGTGATATGTATTTTTCTTCCCTTTATTATTAACTAAACAAGTATCTACCTGTTATAAAGAATTAAAAGATTGTAGTTGACAGTTTTTTTAATCTTTAAAAGATAAAACTGTACAAAACTTATTCATTAAATCCCTCAGTTATAGCTTATTATGATGTATAATAGTGTTTTGTAGTTCTGTGCCAGTTTGGACTCTTTCCCATTCAGGTAAGCCTGATGTCCTCATTGAAAATCCTAAAAACCTAGACCCTTGTGTTCTATGTTATGTTCTTAACCTCAGTTTATTTTATTAATTAAACTGAATAATTAAATATTTCAATGAAGAGGACATAAAAGGAGAATGTTCATTGTATAATATCTCTAAATCTGATGTTGAAACAGCCATACTTTCTCTTAAAACTAAAGTAACTTCTGGCATTGATGGTATTACGAGTTCTCTGCTGAAACAAACGTATAAACCAATCTTAAAAGCAACCACCTCTTTTTCAGCAGATCACTCCAACCAGACATTTTCCCAAATGTTAAGTTTCAAAAATAATCCTAGTTTTAAAAAAGGCAGTAGAGGTAACGAGGACAACTATAGAACAATTGCTCTTCTTCCGACACTGTCCTAGGTTTTAGAGAGGCTAGTCTACGATCAGACTTGAATCTTTTTAGCTAAGCATGAATTAATAGTTTGTCACTGATGCTTAAGTCAAATTCACTTCAGTCTGGATAATCTCAAGTCTGGAAAATAGTGAACCGGCAATTGGTTTATTTTGTGGTGACTCATCAAAAGTATTCGATCGGGTTCACTATGATATTCTTTGTGACAAACTTGAATGGTATACTTAGAATCCCTCTTCAATGGCTCAGGTTAATTTTAGTGGGTCGTAAGCAATACGTTGAGCTTCATTATATTGAGTTTTAGCCTCATGATCGCAATTAAATACTAAAGAATTGGTGTAAATACATGCATTTATGCGATCAATGTGTTGCTAAATTGCAACCGTTTTTGACTCCTATGTGACTCCTATGTGACGGGATGTCACTTGAGTCAAAAACGGTTGCAATTTAGCAACACATTGATCGCATAAATGCATGTATTTACACCAATTCTTTAGTATTAGCCTACGTTGAGGTTGACGCAGAATGCTGTGAATGAAGTGAAATATGGTGTCCCTCAGGGCTATATCCTTGGGCCTCCGCTTTTTATTCTTTATATAAATGACGTCGGTGCCTATGTTTGTCCTAACTCCTTAACGTTGTAGGCAGATGATATCACTATGCTTTTTAAGGGCTTGTCTGAGGTTGTTCAAGAGAACACGTCTTCTTCAATTACAAATTAAGATGACTGGCTTTTTCATAATAATCTTCTTTTAAACCAAAATAAAACTATGTCAAATTTCTAACAAGAAACAAAATCTGCTTTTAAAACTACCACAATCTTCCATAAAAGATCTTTCTGAAGACAAGTTCTTAGGCGTTGTTATGAATTTTCATCTGACGTGGCAATCACATATTTCATATCTTTGTGGTCGTTTGAGCAAGGTGAGTTTTGCCTTGAGAACATTGGTTTCCTTGCTTGATCAGAGGGACCTGATCAATGTTTACCAAGGATGCTTTTAGGCTGTTATGTCATATAGACCATGAGCCCCCAATATGAAACCCTCCCCCCCCCGTGGGAATTTATGACTTATACTTTTTTTTGTTGGTATTACCTATCAGATTAAGAATTCAGTTGTTTGCCTCTTTTAAATTACAGCGTATTCCGGAAAATAAAGAAAAACTGTTTTATTTAAATTACATAAGGATAGCCTGCGTTAATTACTGGTGAAATATTTTTTATGGACTTCTTCAGTATGTATTCAAAGGCTTCAAATGAAAATAAAAAAAGTTAATAAAATACCCCCGCTGCAGCAAACTTGCAGGCAATGCGGATTTCAAATTGGTCTGAATTGATTTTCAATTAAATCTATTTAAATAACATTAGATTTAACGAGTACCTCTAGGAAAGAGATTTTAAGAGATTCTATTTAAATTAAATAAATTTTATTGAGAAATTTTTGACGCAAATTTTACTGGAATGTAAGGTTCCAGTAAAATTAACGTATAAAACTTTGTTTTCCTCGTATCAAAATCGGATTTGCGACAGTAATTTTCTTTTTAAATTTCTTTAAAATAATGTGCTGATTGATATGGGTTGCCTTTAAAAAAATTTAAGTTACTCTTAGCAACCCTGTTTGTAGGTGGGGGGTGAATTTAAAAATATCACCAAAAAGAACCTTACATTACCCTTGAAACGTGTATTGAAGCTGGTTTGAATTTATGCATATTTGTGCTGAGACCATTCATTATTTAGCAGGTTAACCCATTTTTCCTTATTTTTACCATTAGCTAGGGGTTTTCCAATCCTGTGGGATCTTGATTTTGGACCTCTCATTAAAAACGTGTCTCCAAATCCCCTTCTCCCTTTCAATGTTTTTATTAGATACATCTTAATAGGTATCCGTAATAAAGTATATCCTGCTGAATTTCGGAAAACGGCTGAAGGCAATTTGTGCTAGTTCACCAGAGGTTTCTGGAATATTAGTAAGAACCTAAAAGTAAGCCATGCCGTCAATTACATACATTCTTCAATCTTGGAAGGTTCGTCTACTATATACCCTTGTTCTCCAAAGCATGGAGCAGTTTGGCCTTTTCTGTTTTTGTTGGGCATCCATCGGTAGTGGCTTATGCCCATGGTCCTGGATCTAATGGGTATGTAATGGGTATGTAGCTTCACAAGGTTAATATCACGTTCCTGGGATAGCAGTAAAACTCCAGAAAAATATTTCTTTTAGCTCATATCTCAACTAATCTGTTTGCATGCAGCTTTCCCTAGATTATCTACATTGAGTAAATTGTCTTCCACCGATTTGGGTACAGGTCTTCCAGCTGATAAACAGACCATCTAGGAATTCTGATCACAGTTTTCAACTTCAAGCAGAATAATGCATTGTTCAAAAGCATGAAGTACAGTACTTGCAAAATACTTTGCTCACTTCGTTTCATTTCATTTGCTTGCATGCCACTGAGAACAATCTGATGACTTCACCATACTTGCATTTTAAAATTCTAACTAGCTGTGGGCCCGTCCTAGCACAGGAATCAACTAATTAAATCAAATCAAACTAAAACATCGATACTAAAGGACCCATGCTGCACTGCAGCGTTAAAATAAATATCATATCCGAGAAATAATCAAATTTGTGATTTTTGATTGTGTAATACCCCATGCTGCACTGCAGCGTTAAAATAAATATCATATCCGAGAAATAATCAAATTTGTGATTTTTGATTGTGTAATTATTTCTGTGTATTGTGTGTATATATTGTGTATATTATTTCTTCGATCGATAAATATATCTTAAACTTAGCCTTACTGATTCAAACGATCAATAGTTCAATTTAAAGCCTATAATTGACTGATTATTTTGAGTCTAAAACATATAAAAAACGTAAACAATACTGGAGCTATTGATATTCAATCATAGAAAAACCTTATAATTTATTTTATGTTGGATGTTCACCTTGCGTTTACTTGAAAACGATCCGATTTGAATAACTAATGCAAGCCGGTATTTCACTGAAGGTTCTTATATATATATAGGTTTATATAATTATAAATGGTAAAATACTGTACAATTTAAATTGAAATACGAATTAAAAAATATATCAAATCTATGTTTTTTGGTCGAGTAATAAAGTAGATAAATATACGATGATGCTTGATGTGAAATATATGTGTGCATACTACCAATTTAAGACCTCAATCATGAAGATCGGACGGAAGAACTCCCTTTAGAAATACATGGGGGGTAAATTTAATTTACGTATAAGCCGAGTGGGACTGTCGATAAATATATACTGATGCTTGATGTGAAATCTGTGCATGCAGCATACCTTCAATTTGAGACCACAATAATGAAAATCGGGTGGGTAGAAGCGCCAAACGAACTCAGAAAATAAAAACCAAATTTAACTCCCATAAGAAAAACATGGGAAAAAATGTTGTTTACGTATAAGCCAAGTGGAACTGTAGGCAAATATATACCGATGCTTGATGTGAAATCTGTGCATTAATACCATCAATTTGAGACCTAAATCATAAAAATCGGTCGGGTTGAAGAGCCAAACGAATTCGGAAAAGAAAATAAAATTATTTAAATTCTAACTATCATTATATTTTTGTGTTTTTCCGGAACATGCTGTAATTCACAAGGGGCAAACACCTAAAACCTTAAAGTACATGTCAATACGAGCACAAAAATGTATATTTCAAAAATTCCCACCGGGGGGGAGGGGGGAGGGTATAGACCAGCCTCCGCTCTAATATGGTATAGAGGTTTGGGGAGGTTCCACATACGCAAACATAGCATTTATGGAACAGAAACGACTGGTTCAAATTTTATCTGGTCTCCCACCCCCCACTCTTTGTAGGGGAGTTTTTAGAAATCTTAATATTCTCAGACTTTCTTCTCTTGTTTAAGTGGTCGTTTTCATCAAGCATTAAATTAGGTACCCTCCTGCTGGCTGTTGGAGATTGACATAGATCCCACCAGACATGGCTCAGATCTTCTTTTCTTCCACAATTTTGCCTGTCCCTGTCTGAAAGAGAAACTTTCACATCGGGTATAAAGATGTTTAACTGTCTTCCAACCAGTGTAAAGTAATGTGTTGATAAACAAGTTTAAAACACGTTTGAAAACCTACCTTGTAGAAAAAGAGCCGTACATTTTAATAGAATTATCTCTGTCTGATTGTATCTTCATGTTTTATATATTGTATATCTTATTTATTAAATGTTGTTAGTTCTGTTATTAGCTTTTTGACGACTGAAACGTATGATTTAAAAAATGGTAGGCCCTAATACCTATTCAGAGTGAAAAGCAATATCAGGGCTAAAAATCAGAAATATTTTATTCTGATTTGGGTAGCAGATTGACACAGTCAATAGAAACTGAAATGATATGTAAAGAAATACACTCAAATCTATCATCAATACAATTGTTTGTAAATTAATCGTGCTATTATAAACAGGTTGAAGAAGTTTGATTCAACTGAGGATATAAAATGTTCTATGAATTACATTTATTGATTACACATTTAATTTATTAAATCTGTTTTCTGAAAAACGGGTTTTTGCATTTCTTAGTGCAGGGCTTGGACCTCTGGCATTATGATTGTTTGATCAGACTTTGTTGTTTAACGGCAAAAGCTGTCTGTGCACGAATGTGCCTGTGTTTCTGGGTGCTTTATAGAAGGCGCTGTAAGTTCTGGTGATGAATTTGATGAGAAAAATACATCATGAAAGTTCTTCCACGTTTCTTCAACAACAACTCCTACTTCTACTCCTCTTATTCCTGCTGTTGCTTCAACTAGTTGGCTGGAACATCAATATTATTACATTGCTGATCAGTATAGTCGTGTTGTGATAAGCGGGGATTTAACCTAACTTGATTTACTTTTTAATGTTTTATTGTATACCTCAAAAGTTAATATTTTATATTGAACACATTTTACTATCCCTGCGTAAGTATTTATGATATTTTATCCATCTCTAAATTTATGGATACTGGCATTGATAATATCGCTTGAAATTTAACTTACATGAAATTGAATCACTTCCATATTGTAAGCATATAGTTACACCCCCCGAACCCCCTGTTACAACCCCTGTAAGTTACCCTGTCGTGGTTTTGTTTTTGTTATGTACTTCCACTGTATACTACCAGAATTTCCTTTAACAGAAATAATGTAATACTTTAAGGACAAGTCTAGTTAGGTCCTTCAAGCGAAACCTAAACATAACAAGATTATGATATGCTTTAGTGAGATACAAGATTATGGATTAACACACCAGACTGGTGTCATGTGTCCACCATAATGTGAAAAAGTGTCCATTGCGAGTTTCTACCCTCTATTGTACTAATTATTGTTTACTTTTTGAATTTGTTGTTTCGTTTTTCGACTAATACACACTTCTAGCTCTGTGTGTCTTATTTGCTAATTTATAGCTTTGGTTGGATTTTGGTACCGATCTTGTTATGTTTCTGACCATTTTTCACCTGAAGAAGAGTATTTTGAAACATATTCCCTTCAACTTACATCACATGTATGGGTTCCGTTCTACCCTTAACTGGAGCTGATGGTGACCAAAACCTTCGGTTCTCCGCTCTGAACTTAGTCTTGACATATTTGTAGGAGGGAGAATCCCTCTTGAGTTTACAGTAAGGACAGTCACTGCCAAGCAGTATTCGAGAAAGAGGTAGCGACTTCACAACATTTATGTTTCTGGTTCTCTTAAGGGAGCTGTGTGGAATAAAATATACAGGTCAGAAAATGAATGCATCTATGTGGAAATGATATAAAACTGTATTACAGTATTTTAATAATTAATTATTAATGCCATACATGTACTTTCTGCTATGTTTTACCATTACGTTTTTGGGATACTCGATAAAGAATATTCTAAAGGTGAAATGTGACATCACTTCTACTGTCCCCTGTGAAACAGCCACAGTTTTTTACCTAGTCAAAATCTTTATCTTTCTTGAAAAACCATTACACAATAGTACGGTAAATTAGGGATAAACTTTGGCTAAAATGTTGTAAACTGTGATACTAACTAAAGTGTTGAGAATCGTGATACTGACTGAAGTGTGACCTGTCATACTGAGTGAAGTATTGTTAGAGGTGATTCTGACCAAAGTTTTGTGAGCTGTAATACTATTATAGCTAAAATGTGTTCAACAGTGCCACTAACCAGCCACTGATGCCAATGTAAGCTCCAAGTTTCAAATATGTCTCTGCCTCCGACATAGTCCCTGAGAAGCTGGACAGGACAGGAGTCACTTTACCCTCAAAGGCCTTCAGGCACTCCAGAGTTTCCTTTGCAGAGTTCCGACTTTGCAAGACTATAGGAAGTCCATATTCTGCAGCAAACTCCAAATGCATGTTTAAATAGCTGAAATATATATTCAAAAGGTTATAAGATTTAAGGACTGTTGTCTATCTTTCCACTACCAATACTGTGTTGTTATTCATATGTGTTTGAGAACATATGTTATTAGAATATTATTTGTTTAGTTTTTGTTGGTAAACATTCTGAATCTTGATTTATTGTAAAAGCTACCTACCTAATAAAGTATTTGTCTCATTAAAACTATGTTTTAATTTATCTTACGATAACACTACAAATACAGGTTTAATTGATTTACTGGTATTTGAAAAATGTAAATAAATCCATGTACAGCTTGAAAAAAGTCGGATCTGAGTGAGTTTATCATTAATTCATTAGTTAGCAAAATTTATTTATGATCCTATTTTAACTATTTACTTCACGAGCCTGGGAGCAATGACCAGGATATATTGGGAAATTTTACCGGTACCCTGAACCATGACGGGGCCCTGCCATGCGGGCCACCTTATCATAATAGTATTCATATGAGTATTAAAATACGTTTCATACTTCGAAAATTTGTTAAAACCAGTAAGAGCCCAGTAGACAAGTAGTTGTTTACAACAGCTAAACTGACACTACCGATCGATAGAAATTCTCTACTTGTCCAAGTCAAAAATTGTCTGCAGTCATGTGGGTTGCTTCAATTGTCCTCGTGGCCTGTGTGAAGGCTAGAGCGCCTAGGTCGGTATTTAGAATTGATGTGCCCCCCGGCAGGTCACACTATAGAGGCCCACTATTTAACTGAATGAACTCGACCATTTTTGTTTACAGTCAAATCAACGAATAAATCTAGGAGGCTAGGACACTAGCTAATAAGTCATTCTGTTCTTTCAATAATAGGCCTACTATTAAAGGGCTGCGGACCAGATTTGCTTGCATCGAGTAAGTTAAAAGATTTTACCTTCGGGTCTTGAGCCAAAATCAGGTCGGTTCAAAATCGGTTTGATTAGGAAAGTGTTGATTTTTAGTATAGAATATCGGTTTTTTAAACGAGCCGAGTCTGGGTAGCCTACAAGCTTAAGAGATGTGGCACAAAGTCAGAAAATCGAGAGAACATCGCGACCGCAGAACATCTGAGCGAGGATCAGGTAGGCAATTGAAATATTCACGCTTCGCAGACGTCGACAAGAACATTCGATGTCTCCCCGGCCGCAGAAGATGTTCAATATTTTGCAGCAATTTTTGGGAAAGACGATAATGATGTCCACACGACCGCGGGAGACTTTCAGGACTTTGTTCTGATAGTGGAGGACGATATTAATGTTTCCAGGAGCGTGTGAGATATTAAAGATTTTGACACAATCGCAGAAGACGATGATTACGTTTATTTTACACAGGAAATATTAGGATTCGGCAGCGGTCATCGAAGACGATCATGTTGTCCACACGACCTGTGATGTTTCCGCAGGAGATGTATGCACATGGAAGACGATGATAATATTTCCGTGGCTGATGAAAAAGGATTTTGCCGCGATCATGGAAGACGATGATGACGTCTCAATGCTTCGGGACTATGGAGATGCCATGACATGCCCATGTGCAAGCATAGGTTAAAGATTATTGGGGGATGGGGGACCTGGTAAACAAACTTGCAAGGGGGCCCTGCGGGTTATTATCGCTGCAATTCTTTCAATGAATCAAACTAGTTCAAACTATTTTGACAACATGGAAACCAAACATACTAAATTGATTAACATATTATACATTCAATGACGGAAAAGTTCACATGAAAACAATTACTCAATCTGCTTTTCCTTGGAACATGCCTCGATGCCAGCCTTTGTGAACATGAGGCCTGTCTTGCCGACGCAGGTGACGTACCGTCGATTCTTGATCAGAATGTTCTCTACATAAGGTCTGTATTTCTCTCGGGGACCCAGCAAATCCATGTACATGTGTGGGTAAGAGGGCTGCAGCCCAGTTGAAGTGAATACTCTTCCTACGAATCAAAATTTCAATCAATCGATTGTCAAAATCTTCTAAATTTATATTGAACCCTGAAGTCACGTTTGCTGAAATATCTTGATATTTGTAGAAATAAACAAATATGATGAGTTAAAAATCCATTTATAGAACAGAAAAATCTGTTATTTCAGATGAAAGGAGGTCACTTGAGTTACCGATAGCCTGAGAAATCTTTTGATGTTTCTATATTTTACAACAAGAGGATGTTTTGGTTCTGGAAAGTAAGTCATCTGTATACATAGAACGCGATAACTACAAACTGTGCGATTATAATACAGTTCCATGACAAATTACAGTATTTCCATCCATTTACGTTGTGTATGATAAATGAATTATACATGAATAAAGATCAGCTGTTTATGATTTCAGGTCATAATTTTTCAGCCATTTTATTTTTAAATAATCAAGTTAAATTTGCAATTTTTGAATAATTTGCCATACCCCAAACTTTGGGCTTACCCCATCTTATCACAGTCTTTTTAGGTCAGATAATCAGGACTCTACTGCCCGCAACATTATTTTATACAATTACTTACTTGGATGGTCATTGAACTCCCTAGCTATCTCCAGTGCTCTTCTGCAGGGTTTCAACTCGGTTGCCTGGATGATGATCTTGTCGAAGCCCCGTGCAAGAGCTCGGTTGATGACACGGTCATAGTCTGTCCAATGTAACTTATTCCCATTGTAGACACCTTCATACACAATCTCCCATAGGTTGGCGTCGAAGTCTGTCAATAGGAGTTCCTTAGTAGTCTACGAGACAAAACAAAGACCCTGCAGTAGTTGGAGCTAAAGAGAACATTGTTCCGTAGTGAGCATCCTATATAAGAGGATTAACAGTTTCAACCTAACAAAAATTACTTTATGGTAGATTCAGGTTATGTGTTAGTCTCTTTGGCTAGTGTTCTGAACTTGAGTGTGATAGGGAAAGTTTCCGTTCTTGCTTTCCTAACACTGTAGGTAAAAATGACTTTATGGGATTGCACCATCTTCTATAATAACTTAAAGGACGCTTTAAGGAGCACTCATTAAAGAATATTTTTGGCTTCTAGAGTTAAAAATTGAAGAACAAAATAAAAAAGAATATTTTGCAAAAAATTATATTGGCAGGCTATTTCTTTGTTTTCATGTAAGCATAATGTACCAATGGAACCAAAACTAGCACTTACTCTACAATGACAGTATTCCAAAGTAATAATCACATAAGCGTTTAAATTAAGTTACTGATGATTGTTATTTCAAATTTGTGTGTTCTTATGTCCCTCTCTAAATATACCATATGGTTTTAATTTCTGGGCACCCTGTCCTAAAAGATCTCCAGAAACTTTTAAAATCCACAGTCCTGAAAACTTCTCAACTCACCAACAAGCGTTTCTTGGGGACACCGAAACTGCCACGACGTTTTACGATCATGCTCCATACTGAAACTGCCACGGCAATTAGTGAGGATTATAAGGGTGTTTTTGAGAGGGCTAGAAACACTGAAACTGCCACGGCGGACTCCCCACATAGACGGGGAGAAACGGGAGACTTAAAATTCCCATTCCTGTCTTAACCTTTTAATTTCTTTCACAATAATACGTTCATTAGAAAAATAAGTGATTGATTTGCCCTTTCTTATTTATATTTTAGGAGTTATTTTTATGTCAATTTAAGTTTGTGGTGTTGCGACTGTAGTATTTACTTTATAAATATTTATTCCGTCTCTTGAGAATATATTTACTTTAATGAATAATTATTTACACTTTAATGAATAGTATTATGTTAATTTACCACTTATATAACACTGCATTTTATATGATCTGTTCGACGCTTTTAATTACACTAGAGTTGACCAAAAACTAATATAATACTGTAAAACTGTAATATTCAAAAATAGTTTTATTCGCCCAAGACGCTAGGTTGCAGAACTACAAATACTGTACTAACCTCCATGGTCTGCAGAGGGGTGTTCACGTGGAATCTCAGTGGAATGCCCTCCTATTCGCTTGACTCATGTAATATTTTTCAAATTCGGTATTTCTCAACAGTTTTGTGCCATCCTTCAGAGAGTTAGTAGTAAGGGATTTGGTGTGTTAGTTCTTAGTTGATAGTCTTTCGATGGAGGATAAGATATTTGAAACGAGGTGAAAAGGGGTGCGGCGTTGTTAGTAGACGGGTACCGTTTTGTTATTCAAAGTGTGGTGTTGATAAGTGGTTTGCTGGAGAAAAAATCGGGGAGGATGTCGAGCAAAATGCTTCACAGATTATATGTAACAATGAGTAACAGTACTGAAACTATTTTAACGCGTATATAAAAAGGTACTGTGTTTATCATGCTGCAACTCATAAAATTGTTAACAAGGGATATTGATGTATATTTTTACTTGGGGTCTCTCAGGGTGAAAAATATAAATGGCAACCATTCTTCAGTCACTGTAGTAGGTTGAGTTTAGGTAGAGACCTCTAGCTTTTGTCGATATTCTTTCATCGATATGTAAGAAACATATCGAAGAAAGAATATGTTCTTCTTTATTCTACTAATGGCCTATTAATATGAGGTGTCACTCGATGGGGTCACCAAAATAACCCGTTTTGGGTTTAAGAACAAAATTTGAATACAACAAAAAGTTCACTTGCGTGCCATAGAGACGTGTACAGAGTTTTGTTTTCTAACCCATTAAAAAGTTAACTGGTGATGTCCATACTTTTGCCCAGCCCTGTAAAATAAATATGCAAAAACATACACCGAGTCTCATTTCATTCTAATTAAACATGAGAAAATGGGAAGCAAATTCGTGTTGATTTCCCACCAGGCGTAACATCCACAATTTTCTGTGATCATAGAAACGACCGAGATTATTACTTGCGATCATGGAAACGCCTAAAAATGGAGAATCGTCGTAAGAAACTTTAACGAACATCCGTGATAGTATGTTACGATCGCGGCAAAATCCGTGATAATTTCTCGCGATCAAACGCAGAAATAACTGTGATGGTAAACTACGACCGCAATGATGATGACCGGTAATGATTTCACAATTGCGGCAACATTCGTATTCATCTCAGGCGATTACACACACCCGTAACGATTTTTCGCGATCGACGAAAAATTAATTGTCATCTTGCACTTGCGGCTCAGTGTGTGATGATTTATCGATATTGCGGCAATGTCCGTGGTCATTTCTACAGTAGTTTCTCGCAATGGCGTTTTTCGATTACGCAAAACGTGTAAACTCTGTGTTTTCGGGTGGATTTTACGGCAAATATTTGACCATTTTAATTTCCCAGTTTCTTACTAAATTAAATTACAACTCATGGACTTTTTCCTGATAGTTAAAATTCACGTGCTATTCCCGGTTTCTAGGTTGGCAGAATTAGGTGACCCTGAATTATCACTACAAGTAGCCTAGGCTAATTAAGATTTATTTTTTATCAACCGTATCTAAAATGTATACTTTATCAATTATGGAGTTTTTATCTGGTATTATTAATGTAAACCTGCACATTATTCGTCTTATGTATACAAGTATAATTGTATCTGTATATTTCTTGGCCTAGTCTTGTATTTTATTTGTATTTCGTACTAAACAAAATCTGGACAGACTCTAACTCAATTCTGTGTATTCTAGTCATCACAAAGGATCTCATACCTAAGACAATCAAACGCACAATCTCAACCATACTTAGGTTGGACAATCTCAACCTAGGACTCTAATTCCTAAGACAATTGGAACGCAGTGCGCGCAGTATTTCCAACTCATTGCTGAAATAGTAGTTTACGCAACGATTGCGTAAAGATAGTGTTAACGATACGAGTAGAAAATTTAAGGTACGAGCCTTGGCGAGTGCCTTAAAAACTTCTACGAGTGTCGTTAACATTATTTAAGCGATTTGCGTACACTACTTTACCTACGACATTGTTTTAATTACTAAAAATCACTACTCATAACTTCTAAAAGAGGTTATGTTTTCGTTTATAACCTCTCATTGCCAATGACAGTGATGCAACGAAACACACTAATTGCACCAATCAACAATTAAATTGGCCTGAACAGCTGATTAGTTGAACTTCGAATCATTAAAATTTTACTTCTACTCTCTCAATCCTTGAACCTCATTGGTCCGTTACCCGTGTTGTTATGAGTAAAACCATAGATAAAACATACTCCCTTGTGTTGGTTAGTCTATGGTAAAACTATGCTGTTATGAAAGTAAAACAATGCTGTTATGAGAAACTTTTCAATTCTAAGACCTGTACTGAAACGGCTACATTAAAAAAACGGTCGTAGGTAAAGCATGTTTTCATGGTATTCCCAGCTCATTTCTAAATACATTCCCTCCACCGCAGCCCGCAGCAAACCTGCACACTAAGTGAATTTCAATTTGTTTGATTGAATTCTTACTAAAATTGTCCATAGACAAGACATATTTATTCCCCATTTAAATAACATTAGATTTAGCAAATACCTATGGTTTACTGCTACGGCGAGGTTAAAAAAGGTTTTTTTTGCAAAATATTATTAGAATGGGATGAAATCAATAAATTCCCCAAATATGATCAACATATTTATCACAATTGTGTTTTATTTATACTTCAGGACACGTATCCTGCTGTGCTATTATTTGCATTAGATTATGTTTCTTGTTGTGCAATTTTGACAATGCCTACCTACACCTTGGTATATTTATAAACTTAAAACTTCGAATCTAATGATAAAATATGTGTTTGTCGAGTTCTTTAACGCCAGTAATTCACTATAACGGGTTAAGAGCATTCATATGATACATTTAGTAAGAAACATTTAACATTCCATTGCAATCTCAACCCTTTAGAACATATTATTTAATTATTTCTGACTTCATCGGTAGTTACAAGACTTTTTCTATTGGTACTTGATTTAAATAAGTACAAAGTTAGTATGGCCTCTTTTAAGTAGCGACATGAAAAGCATTTAACTAAGTTATGAGCAAAGTAAAGTTTTGTGTTTCAAAATCGTCACTGTGATGAGTGAGGTATATTCTCATTCCCGTTTCTCCCTGCACGTTGCCAAACCAACCTTCCCTACCTGAGGAATCCGCCGTGGCAGTTTCAGTGTTTCTACCCCTCTCAAAAACACCCTTATAATCCTCACGAATTGGCGTGGCAGTTTCAGTATGGATTATGATCATAAAACGTCGTGGCAGTTTCGGTACAGCCCGTTTCTTGTGGCAGGAGTTTCACCCTCCTAGGGTAGTCGCGTAGTGAAAATATATAGGTAGACCAAGAGCGTAGACCAGGGGCCAAAACAAACTTGTTTGTATCAAAGAGGTACCCCTATGTAAACTGTGTGGTACACCTCCATTAAGGCCCCCTCACCATGAATACCTCCATATGACACAGTATTTGATTTACCCTATCTCTAAATCCACTTTTACCACTTCATGTTTAGTAATTAAAGGATAGTCTAAGATTGTTTTATTAGATTAAGACTACTGTCCTGGTCTATATGCTATCAAGTAGGCTATTTCAAGATGTACAAACCTATGCATTCACACTGTTATTAATGCTCTGAGACAGATATTATTTTCAAAGAAATTTTAATAATTACACATCTGTGTTCAAATTAAACACTTCACAACTGTAAAAAGAGTATAATGAATGGATAGTTGATAAGCGATACTTTAGGTAAATGAATGTATTATTTTTTCTAAGTCAATGCTTACCTGTGTATCCAGTTAAAGTCATTTTTGTATTTCAATCTGAAATATTTTTAATCTTTATCTCTTTATCCCCAAACATACACCAATTAGGGAGTAGAATTTAAGATAGTGCAGCATTTGGTTGATTGAAACATCTATGTTAAATAATTAGAGCAGATAAGGAAACAAATAAGTTACGGTACATCTGTCAGAAAAATAGTTCTAATCATTTCAATGACTCTGACTAGCTTAGTTGGTGTTTAGAACTAGAATTTTAACTTAACTCTATGTCATTGATAACTAATATTACAAGAAGTCTTCTGGGAACTTCGGTACATCGCAGCCTTACTAATTGTGATTTTGCGGAGGACTATTACAATTAAATACATCATTGACCAAATTTAATATCAGTAATAAGACAATTTGAACTTTTTTTTAAACAAAAACACTCCAAACTACTATTTTAAATAAAAACAAGTGAAACATATGACTTTTAATTTCGATACCTACAAAACTAAACAGGCTTTTAGTAAAAGTATCTGTCAAAGATATACAGGGTGAGTTTTTTAAAGTGATCCAATAGCTAACTTTTTAATTACAGGACTTAGCACCTCACTTTAAATTTGAAACTTGCTCAGTTTTAAGTTTCACTCAAGAATACGATTTCAGATTTTTTCATTGTGGCCGCCATTTTCCAATATGGCTGCCAACTTTAAAATTTCTTATGGAACACCCTGTATTTTATTTTGTTTTTAGATTTTACTCTAAAAAATAAAACATTTTTGTTCTTGAAATTTTTTCAATATCTCTAATAGTTAAGGAGCTACGAGGACAAATTGTTAAGTATTAACAGTAACAACACTTAAAACTAACATTGTTTTAAAACATGCTTTAGAATTCATGCAACTTTGTATGAAAACTTTAAGTCCTCGTAGCTCCTTAACCGTTAGAGATATTGAAAAAATCTCAAGAACAAAAATGTTTTATTTTTTAGAGTAAAATCTAAAAACAAAATAATATACAGGGTGTTCCATAAGAAATTTTAAAGTTGGCAGCCATATTGGAAAATGGCGGCCACAATGAAAAAAATCTGAAATCGTATTCTTGAGTGAAACTTAAAATTGAGCAAGTTTCAAATTTAAAGTGTGGTGCTAAGTCGTGTAATTAAAAAGTTAGCTATTGGATCACTTTAAAAAACTCACCCTGTATTTAGGTCCTTAATCTCTGTTGACACAGGAGGTTGACTTTTGCGCCGAGTGTTTGTTCATTGTGTCGTCGTACCAATATGGAGCTTGCCGGTGACCGGTACCGTCGAAAAACGCTACGACAATGTGAACTTGTTAAACTCGGAATATCCATGTTGGAGACCCTTTCCCTCACTAAACAGGCTTATGGGGGGTGAATTAAGCCGTACCAGCGTTTTTGAGTGGCACAAAATGTTTGTTAAGGAAGGCCGGGAACTCGTCGAAGATGAGCACCGCGTCAGAAGCCTGACGACCGCTTGAACCGAGGCTCAGGTGGCAAAATAGAAAGAGGTTTGGACTTCAATAAGTATCGGGACTGGGAACCTCTAGAGAGCGGTAGATGGGGGGCCGACCGGTAGGGCTCGATGGAGGGGCCCCCACCAGTTGAAAAATATATGTTTTGAGTTTTTACAGCTAGGTAAAATAAGGTTGCCTAATAAAGGTTATAAGAACTCATAAGTACAAAGTAGCGTAGTCACTGCAACTGTTCGGGGTCGTTTGACTATAGCGAAGATAAAACAAACCTTACACATTTTAAATTTAAAAATTCAGTAGCTATTCCTTTGGGATATTTTTTTATATTTTCCATTATTAATCAAAGAGTTAGTTAATACAATGTCCAGTTAAACACTGGTATTTAGTGACAAAACTTTCAGCTACCAAGTAGGTTCTTCTTATTGTGTTTTAAATCAATAATAATTTCAATCACGTTACGCTACACGTTCTTAAATTCTTGGGACGAGAATAGGAACTGTGTTAAATTTTTAACAATATATTCAATAACAATAAACAAATAGATTAAAATTCTTCAGATCCAAAATCCTGCTCCCCATCGTCGTTCATCGGCTTAGGCATTCCTGAGTCAAAAGGAGGGTCATCCTGGGATCCCCCGAAGAACAAGTCCTGGGCGTTCTTGAACAGTTTATCGCAAATGTCATCTGGACTCTCTTCCTTCACAGCTGCTACCACTTCGAGGACTTGGCTGCCAAACATTAACCATCGTCATTATATGGCAAGTTCCCCGCTAAACTTAGGCCTACTTGAGTTTTATAGCATTGTACGGGGGGATAACTTACTGCCAGGGTCTGCGGGTCCCCAAGATTTTCGGGTCGATCAGGGCCAACAGTTGACTCAAGCGATCAGTTCGAACCGGAAATGATTTTCGAGTCCAGCTCTAGTAAGGCTTTAGGATAATTCATATTAGAAACGTACGAGCTGCTCGATTTTCCCACAGAGATTGCCGAGATTTTATTCTCATGATCACAGAAAGCGTATTCCGAGATTGTAAGATCTAAAATTCACGATTTAACTGCGACCGCGGGATGTGTTCACTATTTTGCCGCGATCACGGGAGACGAATTTTCTCTCCACGACGATAGAAAATGATCGGGATTTCAGAACAATTACAGGATACGTTCAAAATTTCTCTGCGATAGTGGAAGACCTTGATGACGACTCTAGGACCTCGGAAGACCTCGGCACGACCAAAGAAGACGATCACGACATAACAGGATTTCGCAAAGACGCTCACGATATCGCCTCGTAAGATCTTTACGATATCATCGTAACCGTAAAAGACATCCGCAATGTCTCTACGACCTTGAAAAGTAATTGAGAATACACTATAAACCAATATTTCATACAGATTAATATTTTGTTATAAACACTTTGCCAAACGATACAAGGTTGGCTCAACCCGATTTTGACCCTAACTTCATTTTGGCGTACCAAACATACATGACCCGAACCGAAGTAAAAAAAGGCCTTGGAAAAGTGGGCTTAAGCGCCCCCCCCCCAAAAAAAAAAACAAACTTTGAAAACTAGGGGGTTTTACAATAACTTTCACACATTATTCTTCATATTTCCGCTCAAAACATGCCTACACATACAACTTTTATTTTTTGTTATCTTCTTTGCTCCATGGGAGACTTGGCCGCCTCTGCCACTATCTGGTGGCGCGAACGCTGCCACCATTCCTTGTGGCTACGGCACAGATTAAACTCAAGAATAGCAATGGAGATGGTAAATCAAAAGAATCAAAGTCCTAAATATCATCATAGCTGTATACTTACTTGATATTGGACGGTTCGTTTCGGCCTCTCACCATGGAGTCTGGAGACCAGTGGAACTTGGCTCTGGCTGGGTATGTGGTCCGGACATACCTGTAGCCAGCGTGTAGAGGTTTCATGAGGCACCAGGGGGCGTTAGACTCGAGGATGAGTTTGTCGAGGGGTATCGACTTGACCATAGCTAGAGTTTCCTCCGTCCTTAATGAGCTTGAACCAAAATGCGACATATTGAAAGATAAATAATCGAATTGGTGGATTGTAACCATTTACTTTTAGATACTGAAGTACAAATTCCATCTAAATAAACCAGCCATTTTATATTAGAGTAGAGCATCGCTGAATGAACCCCCGCAGTGTGATACTTTCTACAAATATATTTCATATCCTGAGTTGTGTGACTGTAATAGGTAATGTGACAAACATATGATAAAGTTACACAATCAACCTGTCAATTTGGCTTGGTAAAAAATTGGTGTATTCAACAGCATCTTTTTCGTCACAATGTAAGTTATTAGCCTAAATAATGCGAAGCAAATTTTTTTACAAATCTAAATTAAATTGTATTTATTATGTATGTTTAATATTATTCAAGATAAAGGGAGTTTATCTCACACTCATCACTACATAAAATCGAAAATAATATTCTAGAAACCTATTAAATTACACGATTCATAGTACTGTTCCATTTATTTAAGGCCTGACTAAAACGCCATGCCTAATGACACCCGGATTTTCTGTTTGAAAAAAAAAACGCGTCTTCAAAAGCAGAAAGGTTGAAATTAATTGGTATACTTTATTTCATTACTGGGGTCTAAAGTGAATATTTGTGACAAACGCTCAAGATTAACTGGAACGTTCAAGGAAAAGTGCGAGGTTTGAAAACACACTTTTATGCCCGTGACATTAACTATTTATCACTGAAACGAAAATGTATGTATTACAGCTGTTTTTAGTACCTGCCTAGCTGGCCGTAATGTTCCCTTTTACATACCTAGCACAAAATATCAGCTGGGGTAGAGGACATCAACTATGTACGTGTACGTGTTAAATTTGATTGTAAACAATTGAATCAGCATAGTACGTAGGTGTAATTAAATTATCTAAAAATATAACAAATACGTCTAATAACAATTGTAATAATATACAGGGTGGTCATAAATTATAGGACACATTTTAAGATTAAATAAGTTAATAACCAAGCAACGTATAAACATGGGGATTGTTTAATTTCATATCAAATTTAAAGCAGTTTTTCTACAGTAACTACACAGAAATAATTATGAAAATCTCAGTAATATAAAAAGTGGCTATAAAAAGTTTGTAAAAATCACCTAAACTGTGAGAGTACGTTATGTTTTCTTTTCAATGACTTGTGTTGTGGCATAGTCAGCTGGGTACAAAAGACCTTTCTACACCAGCTGTGTATGACATTTGACGAATCAAACATTAAACTGGCCTCATTATCAAAATGACAAGTTTGCAAGAAAAGCCAAGTATGTTCTTTATTTTCAATAAACAGTTTCACTTACAATTACAGTTTGTGTGATTTGTACAAACTTTTGAACTTCTTTCTATAATTACTGACATTTTTATAACTACTTTTTTACAGTTACAGTATAAATCTGCTTTTAATTTGCTATTTGTTTAAACAATTTCCATGTTTCTAAGTTGCTTGGTTAATCATTGATTTAATCTTAAAATGTGTCTAATAATTTATTAGACACTCTGTATATTATTACAAGTGTTATTAGTCGTATTTGTTATATTTTCAGGTAATTTAACTACACCTACGTACTATGCTGATTCAATGGTTTACAATCAGATTTAACACATACACGTACATAGCTGATGTGCTCTACCCCAGCTGATATTTTGTTCTAGGTATGTAAAAGGAAACATACGGCCAGCTAGGCAGGTACTAAAAACATCTGTAATACATACGACATTTTCGTTTCAGTGATAAATAGTTCATGTCACGGGCATAAAAGTGTGTTTTCAAACCTTGCACTTTTCCTTGAACTTAATTGTTTGTCACAAATGTTCACTTTATACACCAGTAATGAAACAAAGCATACCCTGTATTTCCACATATACTTTTGGCTTACAATACGGTAAATACATATAAAAGATGACATGATACATCTCAGTTATGAAGAATTATATTATATTATATATTATATTGGGTCTGATGATGATTGGAGTGTCCATTCGAAATCTATCATCACTTACCATCTTTTATATGTATTTACCGTCTTGTGAGTCTACAGTTTAAGTGTATATATATTATTACAATTGAATCGAATGTATCGATATTAGTTATGGATTTCTATTATCAATTATAGTTATAGTTCGGCCGCTTAGAAAACGACCTGCGCGCTAATGCTAAACCAATGCTGGAGGAGGTCGCTTTCTAAGCGGCCGAACTATAGTTGTTGTACTGTGGATGGTTGATTATAAATCGATATTTATAGTCAGTCTTCTGCACCTTAAATTAACTTGTAAACTTAAACTTCTTGTTAAAAAAAACATTTTAAGCACCAGTGATGATGGCGTAAGATATTTCGAGACTGGGTATGCTAATGTTCCTCATTTTTTGGTATCAGCTTATAAATATATTAATTAACTTCAAGTTTTTCTTACCACCCATTGATTCCAATATAATATCCCAGGTCTAGGAACTGCTTCGCCTCGTCTTTCGTTCCGTCAAACGAATGTATCAGGCCCGAGAATTTCCCCTCGTAATTCTTGAGGATTTTCATCGTGTCCGACACAGAGTTTCTTGAGTTTATATATACTGGAATGTTCATGTTCTTTGCTTCCTCGAGCTGCATTTCAAAATACCTGTTGAAAATTAAAATATGCATCAAGTTTTAAATTTACAGATACAAAAAAAAATACACAAATTTCTACGTTATATTTAATTTTCAAGGTAAAACTAAGCTCTCTGTAATACGATAACTGACAACAGATATATTATTTTATTACTGAATGATCCAAAATAAGTTATGTAGAATTTAGAATTTCATACTCGTATATAAATTATATAAGGGGGGCCTTATATACATTACGAATCAAATGAAAAAGCAGCTCAGTGTCCGTTAAAGCTGGTGCTCCGAAAGGCAGTACACCAAAAATAATTTGAGACTAAACCAGTAATTCGAAAGAATGTATACGGCCAGTCGTAAGTTCACAACGTATTTCATCTGGAAGACGCTTCTCCGAAATCACTGCTCTAAAAATAGTGTGAGAGTGTGAAGGAGCTGGACCTTTCAGAGAAATGTCTGGGTCACTTTGAACACTATTATTTACAGAACACAGGCACATTTTCGCACACGGTAATCAGTTTGTCTGGAGTAATACTAGCAGCTTGTCTAATTCAATCTAAATAATAGTAGTGGTACATAGGGCCTACAGATATGTTGGAACCATAAATAAATAAATCCCATCGCGAGTGATATAAAGAGTGGTTACTCCCATATCTTTCCCCTACAGAACGTTACCAATCTGGAAATCCTTTTAAAAGAAATTGCTGGAATGTTACTTATCACGTCTTAAAGTGGAATAAGATTGACATCTCTGAAATATTATGGTTTTTTTCATGAATATGACAATACCAAAGATATTGCATACCTATGGTTGGATACTTTAAGAGCTACAGAATAATGAGTACTAACTTAGCTTGTGTGTCCTTGTCACAAATCTCCAGCCAGCGGTAATCCAGACCCATCTCCCCGAAGGCCAAAACTTTGTCTCGATTATTCTCTATAAGGTTCAAAAGATTCCTCATATACTCTTGGGCACCCTCTTTGTCAAATTCATGACTCCTGGCAGGAGAACATCCGACTGTCACGAACACTCTCTCTGCAAACAATAATAAGGTTATTTTCGAAACTAAAGTGTTAAATTATGTGTCAACTTAAGGCTTTTTAGGGTGGTGAGTCGGTAGCGAACTTCGGGCCCAAGGCAGCGATGTTGGGATCCTGGTACCTACCACAATTTTCAGTACTTTACGTTCCAAGCACAGGCCTCTGTGGCCCATGTGGACGGGCAAAATGCAAGGTAGAAGAGGTCACCAACATCTTAAAATAAATAATAATCTTTCACTTTGAGGTTTTTGGGGTCTTGTCTTGAGCACCTTCCTTGTCATACTCACAATTCATAGCAATAACTCAACGAATCATCTGCCTGTGACAAAAATAAGTTCACTATCTCTTGAGTCCTGACTACTGAACAAATCCCTTGCCATGTTCCCTTGAGGAGAATAGCTCACATTCACGAATAATCCGTCTGTATCGAAATTATGTTAAACTATATACTGCATTCATGAGCTATTATTGAACTTTCCTGGTAGACTCATGACTGCTAGGAGAACACCCGGTCTTCACGAAACCTACCTAAGGTGTCTCTCAAAGTTAAACACCTAAAGGGAAAACTTGCATCCAATGAGGAGGACCTTACTCCATATGCCTTCTTATTTTTTATTAAGTAGGACATCTGGAAAACGTGAAAACATTATATTTCTATTTTGTCTGGTTTTATGAAATTGTTAAAAAATTGAACTAAAATGTAATATCTTAAGTAGAGTTACCATCCGTCTTTGCAATCTCTAGAGCTTCTCTGCTGACACTAGCGTTGATTCCTGGGATAAGGATTCCATTCACACAGCGCCTCCAGGATCTAGCGAACACGCTTGTAAGGTCAGGATCGTGTTCCTTAATCCCATCGTAGACCCCCTTGTAGGTAGGGGTAGTCAGGTACGCCGCAGCATCTATCGAACATTTCAAGAATCATAAGAACCAATACCTTTTCTAAATAAGTTCCCAATCTTGTTGGTTTACTGACAAAGTAAACTGTCTGATTTTTGTCTTTTGTATATAACCGCTTTGTTAAATCGAACTGTCTTGATTAAACTGGCCACTGTCTACGTAAATTCAACGACGCGACCAGCTACCGAAGACCAAGATTCGACAAAGTTGCCAATGTGTAAAATGAGAACACCAGAACGGATTTAAAGTGTATTAAACAATATAAAAATTCATGACTAAGCCCCATATAGCCTATGTAATTTGCATGAAGATGTAAAAGTTGTCAACAAAAATTATTTATTAAAAATAAAAATCTTATATTAAATTATAAAATATTTTCCGTAGTTATAGACCACGAGTTCAGTATAACGCAACAATAGTTAAAGGAAATGAGCTGTCTTTTTTTTGTGTAAGCAAGATGGTTACAAAGTGAGCAAATAACCGATTGGTACTTGTATGAGTAATAAGTAGATCAATACAGTAACACAATAGAACAAAATAGTAGAAAGTGTCAATAATTTTAAATTAAATATAGCTGTTGTGACTAATCACTAAAATTTGTTGGGGTTGGTTGTCGAGATACTAGTCATAATTAGACATAAATTACGAGTCTGTTTTATAATTTAATTAGTAACTTTGTCTGTGTCCGTGTTTTTTATGGTGAGGGGATGGATTTGTTAATTCCTCAATCATCTAATGTGTCTATAATATTTTAGATTTGTTTATATATATCATCTAGGGTGATAATTAGTACTGTCAGTAGTGCCAGGTCTATTTTATGGTAAAAGATAAAATATAGTTTGATACTTTCAAATAGGTATCTGATTTACTTTCAAAACGTGTTCAAATATAGTCTTTGTCAAATACTTGCACTTGAGATTGTTGATATTTTTAAGACATGGATGACTTCTGTTAATCTGGGCGGATTTTAAAACAATCAAGTGTATAGTGTTCTCTGTTACTTTTCATGTCATTTTCTTAATTCACATTAAGTAGTGTTAGTATAAAAAATAACCGAGACGACAATTATCCTTATGTCCTGAAAACAACAAAAATGACATTTTTGATATTCAAATGGTTATTTTACTGTATTTAAGACAAAACTGATTGCTCAGAAATTTACATGGAACTATACATAAAATAATCCTTCCTTTGAATTTTCAATTAAGAAACCTCCATGGGCTTAGTATTGGTTTCCGGGGAGGTTTTTTGCTACATAAACTGAATATTTTGTGGATAAGTAAATGAATTATCAAACAAACTTCATAAGTCGTCTCTAAATCTAAAGCTTTCATTGATGCAAACTATAACAAATCTGCACATGAATAGCTAAATACACAACGACTGTAATTGTAAAAAAATGTTCAATTTACTGAAATATCCTACTGTTTAACATCCTTACGGTCTAGATAGGGTTTTGAAAGCAGCTTATTTCCACACGTGAGTTCGAAATAGAAAAAGTCTCGTGCAATCAGAAAATAAAACTAGTTTCGTTGTAAAAGTCTAAGAACTTCTCTAAAAAAATGTATGGAATCACGCTGTAGTGAAATTGGTACTGTACCATTTAAGGTTAACTCACCGAAAAATCGTCTTCTTTTATTTTCAGATTCCATTTTTCATCGGTACCCTAAAATAAAAATACTTTGTAAGCTTAAAAGCTACAACCGAATAGTTGAGATTGCAGTGTGGGGTACATTAGATAACATATCATATGATGGATGGTATTGAGATAACTGTAGCATAACTTCAATATGTTGTCACCTTTAATGGCTTTCGTCTAAAATTAAAGTTAAATAAAAATATCAAATAAATTTCAACATTGACCGGTTTAGCGAAAGAGTTCATACGGGTTGTACGCGTTGAATAATTTACTGAAAACATATTACCGTAATAATTTGTTGATTTTTTATTTCAAAGACGATATAAACTTAGGATTAAAACTAGTGTGCAGTTTTGTCCCTACTTAAAACACTACTATTTAAAACATACTCCTCGCACCCGAACGAAATATTGTTATTAACCAAAACCGTGAGCATTTATCCAATTAATTAAATAATTTTCTATCTAGTGTTCTAATTCTAAATGCTGCATTTCATTCAACCTAGCAAGTCTTGAACAGTAATCGAACTACACACACACACAGACACACACAGTCACTCACGGACATTTCCACCATAAACTCAAACTCTAACAGTTTGACAAAAAAATATTTCCCCATAACTAAGTATGGACGGAGAAAGTAAAAACCAACTGATATGAACAATTATTTCACAGTATGTAATCACTTAACTGCAATGATTCAATTAGTCAATCATCAAATGAATTGTTTTATAGTAATAAATCAAATTGGGATATTACATTATGTGCTATTGTACGGTATTGAGATAGATAATGTGGCTTTAAGGGTTCTCGTAAGTGGAATTATGCGGTTTTAAGAGCTATTGCGAGAATGTGTTCAATAGATATATTACGCGTTTTCATTGTAACCTTTTTTACTATAACATATACACTAAAATAGCATATATTTATTCTATATTATGTGTGAAGTAAAGCTGGCGAGTTCATCATCGTGGGTCCAGTGAACCTACTAAAACTAGACTGAGGGCGAATGTCGCTGAAGGTCTAAATCCCGGAAGGTCAAATTAGACCTTCGGTACACATTTTGCATTTTGTACTTGTTGCTGAGGGTCTAATCTGGCAGTATGTCGAAGGTCTAAATCCCGGAAGGTTTAAAAGTACAGTAAATGCAGAAAACTCGTCGACTGATTTTAGAATATTTTAGAATATAGACATATTTTAGACCTTGCGGGATTTAGAACTTGGACACACAATCTATATTTTGTAAATAAATGTTTATAAAATGAGAGTTGCCGAGGGTCTAAATCCCGGGAGGTCTAATTAGACCTTCGGTACAGTTGAATATTAGACCTTCCGCTACTAATGCAAATGCAAACTGTAGCCTATGCCGAAGATAAAAAAATACGGTCATTGCGTTGCCAGTGTTGAAGGCTATACACGCAGTCAATAATGCAACAACTTGTAATCATTCTCAGAGAGAGTTTTAGTAACTTTCACGTCTATTATTTTGCTTGCTCGTTATTAAGAGTACGATGGAGATAATAAAACTAAAATTATCTTCATTTGTATCATGTTCAAAACGTACAATATGTAGTATCTGCTTACAAATACTATTTACAAATACCTACCCTAAACAAAAAATAAAGAAATAACTACCTATTATACAGCAGCTATTATAAAATTGAGGTAGTGTCTGTCTGTCTGTTTTTCTATCTGTCTGGGTAGTTGCCACAACTAAAATACTAAATGTTTTGTTATAATATCTTTATAAAAAACTGAAAAATGAAATTAAAAGCGCTTTTATTTACAAATTAAGTGTACAATTCAATTTACTAGCACTCCATAAAATGTTCGGTTAATTCGGTTCAATACATTGTTTGTTCATAAAAAATATAGCATATTTTCTCTAATAAGTTGCAAAGTAAAGAAAGAATATGGATAAGTTATTGATTTTTAGTATAACCATCTATTAATATTATCTTGGTTCTGAAATTGAGGTATGTAATTCAATATACAGATCTATAACAGATAAATATCTAGATAAATAACAGTGCTATCTGACATTCTCGTGTATTGTTGAGTTGAAACAAATATTGTTAGAGTACGATTTCAAATTAGTTAACTTTTTACCAGTTTAAATTAAAGCTATATATTCCGATTCTATAAATATAACATGAGTATTGAAATCAGTATATCAATGTAGTAAATATAATTTTAAACCTTTTATTTTCTTAATAGCACAATTGAAATACCGTTCATATTGAACTGTATGATTTAACTACTGCAAGACTACAGATTACGACTATTGTTAGGTTTGCTTAGGCTGACTTGAATTTAAAGACGAGCATAAAAAATAATGGAAATAACCGTGCAATTCATTAGGCTATATAAATTATTTAAAATGTAAGTTTTTTCCAAAATCCTATGGTGAGATATACTAAGATTCTAGAATGGCATACGTACTCGTAACTCGTATATGCTACTAAAATGAATATTAGTGTTTCAATGCGTACTATGTAATTATTTTATGTTGCGGAACCAAAAGTTTTAGGTAAATTTCGAAATTATAGAAAAATAAAAAGAAACAGAAAAAGAGATTTTTTGTTACTTTTGCGTATCAATTGAACCTCGCAGACAAGTTTTGTATACTTAATAAGGCAAATCATTGGTAATCTCCAATAAAAATCTTTTTGCTGAATATGAGTGCTACCTCATAACTACAAACTATACAGTGGTGAATAAAAATATCCATCTGCTTCATAAATATAACAATGATTTCAATATAATAAATTGAAAGGGTACTTTACTTCCGTTGGTTAACATACAATTTGCCGAATTATTACAAAAATTTGTTTGAACCGAGTTTCAGAGTGGTTAGAGTATTGAAATTAAAGTCCGAAGGTAGCTCGGACCGAAGGTAGTTCGATCCTTGTGTTTAACTCTTTGCCTAGGTGTAATTTGTAATATTTTGATCTATGAAGTTTTCCTACAATACGAGTAAACACTAGTTTTTCAACAATCTCATTTGCAATTCGATAGCTACAAGCCAACATTGAAATCGTCACAGAAGGTACAAAAAAAAATAATAACAACAAAATACTCTTCAACGTTACTACGTATGTGATTTTTGGCTAAAAATAAATAGTCACAAAATCACTATTTTATAGCAAGTTATTGCAATGCAAGATTCAATACATCATAAATAATTTATTCCAAATAAAAAACTGATTACAATGCAGCAAACCTGCAGAAAGGTGTGGATTTAATCCACGATTTTTGTTATGGTAATTAACCAGTATAAGAAAACCACTTTTTTATTTTAAGTCACTGACACAAACTATTTTAACAATCGGCTACAAAAAGCAGACTATCGGTTAGTTTATCTATTGCTCTGTCAGTAAGCTACGATTGTCCCGGGTGATATGTTTACCACTATGTTCAGAGAAGTTGATCTGTATCTGTTAAAAAATGTGCTGAATACTTAGAAGTTAAAACATTTAAAACAAAAGTCAAAACCACTCCCTAATGGTTCTCAGGGTCTCAACAGGTGCCGAAGTTTCCAAAAGCTATGGAATACAAAGTTACAGGGTTAACTGGTATGTTTATACAATTATTTACATTTATTTTGAAGTTTGAGTTAATTAAATATATTAAGCATATTTAATACTTTTTAAGCAAGAGGTCTGATGACTACCAATGTGAAATAGTTTTATTTTTCATTTTTCTAGACACAGTGAAATTTACTTACGTACACCGAGGACGATAAAAATACAAACTTTATGTTAGATAACAATTAACAAGTAAAACATGAAATTTATTTAAAGGCAAAGGAATTTATTTCTTAGTTATATTCTTAAATAATCGTGTTACAACCCTTATTAAAATAATACATATTTGTAGACTTATCGGAAATACTATTAAAACCTAATCAAACTTCTTAAACTATCTTGTGTCAAAATAATTATGCAACGTGTTTTATAGAATCAAATGCTTAAAATAAAAATTCAATAGTTTATAGTTTATTCTGAAATAACCTTCCGAAATAATAACTGAACCTTTGGTGTTGGCTGCTCACGAAGTATTTATGGAACAGTATATAAAATATATGGATATTGAAATTGTACTGGAATTTATTTATTTATTTTATCTCCAATTATAAGACAGCTAGATATGACCAGATCTAGCCAAATAAATTATTGAATGATTGAATGTAACTAAAGATTACTAGGGGATAATAACTACCTAATTAAGTTGAGACATTTCTCCTTCAAAAGGCACGGTGTGATAAGTGCCGCATAAGCGACGAACGTTTTTACATACGATTATATTATGTTCCTTGACTATAAGGTAAAACGTGGCAAAATTATTTTATTTTAAAATGTTGTGCTCAAAAATAAATCTATCAACAAACTGACACATACTTTCTCCCATTACCTTGTCTACAGCCCTTATTGGATTAGCTGTGAAAATAACTATTTTATGGGGAAATCACAATAATTGCAAGGACTAAAAACTAATCGAATCCTTGCTATAATGGAAGACACTAATAAAGAATTATGGATCAATAGCATGGTCAAAACGTCAAATGGATTGTGAATTGAATAATGCCAGATATTAAAATATAAAATAAATTAGCTGGTCCGATTACTCAAAGGGGTTTTTCGGGTTTTCTATTGCGTACCTGGATCTACATAGCTTCAAATAGCGTTAATCATGAGTAAATAATAATTGAACTTGTTTATTCCAAATTATTTCTATATATCGTTTATTTACATCACTTTGCTTTAGACACGTCCGCTTCTCTGTGGGATGATGAATTCAACGGAATATCTAACGGTGAGGTAGTTGGGAAAACAGATATTAGATACGTCTTGTCCAGAGCATGGGATAGCGGGCTTGAAAAAATCTTCATCACAGGCAAAGATTTCAAGTCTAGCAAGAGATCACTTGAAATCGCTAAAACAGACAGTGAGTATAGTAAACATACAGTATGTGTGTAAATTAAGTCTTGAAACAAATCTGTATTATTTAAACCGAAATAGATAGAAATATTCTGTTTGTGGAATTAATTGTTAACATAGGTTCCGCAATTTTTTATATCAACATGTAAAAAATTGCGGAACTTTTGTTAACGATTATTTCCACAAACAGAATACTTCTATCTATTGCGGTTTAAAAAATACAGATTTGTAAAAACAATATTTAATACGATTTATCTATCTATGTACCTGCTTCTAAGTTTATTAGTAACCGATACTTTTGACTTTTAGGACGACTGTACTGCACAGTAGGATGCCATCCATCTCAATACCCCACCTGGACCAAAAAGAGAAAGAAATACCCTGACCGCATAGCTGAATTGATAGATCACTGCAAGAAGAAGTGTGTGGCAGTTGGCAACTTCGGTCTTGACTATACGGACGAGGGGCTAGAAAGATGTATCAAAAAGGACCAACTCGAGTAAAGTAGTAGGCTACTGTACTAGAATTTAAACCCTAAGCTAACTTACTGGTTGATGGTCAGCTTTGGTTTAATTTTGTCTAAAAGTTTACTGCCTGTGTTTAATTTTATTATCTATATCTTAGACCGTGTATTATAAAGGGAGTTCAACTCAATCATGCGACTATTGGGATATCGGAAACGGTAAGAATTAGAAAAAACTTTAAATGGGGGACATTCCTTTATTTTTGTGGCGGTTAAAAATAAAAATTTAGTTTTTCGAAATTCAGCCGCCATTTTCCAATATGGTGGCCAACTCTGAAATGTCTTATGGAACACCCTATATTTTATCATGTTTTAGGATAGTACATGCAATTTAGAAACTTGTCTATTCTTGACATTTTTTCCATAAACCCACTCGTTTAGGAGTTAAAGACTATGAAAAAATGACTTCCGGTGTACATTTTGCATCATGTAGCTAAACGAGTAGGTTTGAAGCGAAAATGCGATGAGTAATACGGTAAGTCTTAAAATTGCATCTACATTCCAAAAAGATCACAAAATACACAGTTTTTCCACTTTTCAAGTTGCCATTTTGGAAAATGGCCGCCATTTGTGAAATAATGGAATCAATATTGTTTACGTATTTTATGGTTACTTAGATTATGGTTATGTATTTTATGGTAGGAACCAAAGTCTATGTTTCATCTGGTTCTCATAAATTAAATGTCTACTTGCAGTACCCAAACTTAATGGTATCTTTGGTTCACATTAATGGAATTCCTATTTGCGGTACCTATTCAAAGTCTGCATTGGGGTGCACGCACCGGACCCGAACGCGCGCCGGTTCGGTAGCGGGCGATATTCGCGCGGTGATTAGTACAATGGAAGTAAATGCAAGCGGCCACACCGGAGCGGTACGAGCGGTAGCGGTATACCGCCCGAACCACCGCACCGCCAAGATGCAGCATGTTGAATTTCATCGCCCAGTGGTGACAGCGGTGCCTGTGCGACGAGTAATTTTGTGTCCAGAACTCCAAACAACTGAGATTCTGATCTTAAATGTGTATTTGTACCCAATTGTCATTCTGCAATATATGTAGAAATTTCTTGTCTTTTCTCAGTTCAGGCATTATGGTATTCACCATGTTTAAATCGTCTTTTGTTGATGTTATGTATCCACACCCTATCTTTGCGTCATCTTCAGTTACAGCAACCAATAGCAACATTTCTTCCTCCTCGTCTGTCATATTTCTAACTAACAACACACCACACTTGTTGGCTGCATACTCATATATGACGGACGACGAAAAAATACTTAAGACTGCTGTCACCGCAGCGGTGAGGAATCGCTCCGGTGTGAACGCCCCAGCGATAACGCCGCGGTGGTGATGGTTGGTGGATGGAGGAGATGAAAAACGCGCAAATACCGCCACCGCTCCGGTGTGTGCAGGCCTTAAATGGTACGTCTAGTTCACGTAAACGGAAAGTCTATTTGCAGTGTCCAAATTTCGTACAGATGCTTCCGGTTTCAGCCGTTCCGGAGAAGTATTTGTAAAACAAAAGCAGGAGTGTAGTAAGGGCTCGCTCCGCTCAATAATAACAAAGATGTTGGACACAACAAAACACATTGCAACACGATAGCTTACATTGTATTCGACTTATGATCAATTAAGTGAAATATTGCGATTTCTAGGTTTGGAGGGGGGTGTGGGAGAAAGCTCAAGGGGTAAGGTAGAAGAGTGGGGACTGTTAGGAAAATACACCTCTCACAAGGTTCTATCACATATAAAAAATTCAGCTTTTACCATTTAGTTGGATAAAAAACCTTTATTGATCTATGACGCCTAAATAAATAGATTAGATTGTATTAGGCATCAAAGTTGGTTAGTTTTTTGGACACCCTGTATAAGTAAGTTAAGTCAGTTTAAGCTTTGTTTTTACATATGTATGTCTTCTTGTCTCCCCTCTTGTCAAGTTACCAATCTACCTGACACCATAAGTAGGCTACTTGTCTCACTCATTACTCAATAGTTTTTTAATTTCATTTACAAAAAAAATACAAGGTGTGTGCTTTTACTTTTACAATTACTTCTTACATATTGTTCACACAGCATAAACAACACAAGTTAACAATGGCATGAAACGGTTTTACGGTAGCTAGTGGCAGTTTTCAAGCTGCTGAATTTGACAAAGAAATTTCAGTGCCTAAAACTGTGTCCAAACGAAGCCAGTTGGCGGGGAGGCTACCTAACTCAGGTAACTTGAAATACTTTAGAGGCAGGTAACCTACCCATAACCTGCCTGCTCTACAACTTGCCTTGTCTAAACACGGCTTTAAAGACTTGCGTGGAATCCACAACTCCGCAGCTGTAATCAGCAGCTAGGAAAACCAGCCTTTAGCAATGCTGTAAAATCTATTTGCAGATCAAAACTAAAATATTTACAAACTCTCCTAGATCCAACTTGTCATTATTTCTTTCGCTCAACTTGAACCCCGGAGTCTGCGCGGTCCTGTATCACTGCAATGGGAGAGAGTTTAAACAGAATCAGACAGGAATACAAGAAGAATCTACAAGGTTCACTGAGCTCTGGGCTAAAGATGTTTCTATTTGCAGGATCTTCGACTGGCATGTTCAGTTTGGACATTTCCTCCGGAAACCTATGCAGTTCCACTTTCAAGGTGACGCGTTTGACGACATGATGAACCTTCTGAGCAACTCCAGAGACCGAGGGGCTCTGAAGGGTGTCTGCCATTCCTTTCAAGGGTCGCCCGCCCAAGCCCGCGAACTTACCAGGAAAGGGTTCTACATCGGGTTTGACGGCTGGTAATACAGGTCAAATTTCAAACAGTTGACATTTTTTGCACAGTTTTATATGAGTTAATGTGTAAATCCATTAGTGTAGTCAAATTATGTATGTGCTAAACCTATTATAGGCTTATGTGGGGTGTGTTGTTTGCCTCATGGTTAGCGTCTCGGAATTTAATGGGAGGGGGGGGGTTGAACTTTGGCATAATCACAGATATATAAGGTTTTGGACCTCTTTTCTTAAAAACATATACGATTGTTTCACTGAAACTTCAACTGGCATAGACACTTTTGCCATGTTGTATGTTTGTGCACAACAGCAGTGACAGCAAAAACAATAGAAAATTTAGTATAGACAAAATAGGGTGGCTAGTGTGGTGAATGGGAATTTACGGATAGAGCGGGGCTACGGAATTCCTATATAGTAACTAAACTAAGTAAAGCTTTCTAATCACAAAATTTTAATATTTTTACCTCACTGATTCCTCATTATCTGAAACTACAAATTTAAGGACACGTTAATGCTTTAGGTCTTTAAATAATTGTTTCGGAGAGGGCAGGGATAACTATACTGTTGTATACTACACATGGATACTGAGCCTATATATATGTGGATGTTTGGTTTCTTTATCTTTTATTGAATCTACAACAAAATGATAGCATTCACACTCTCTTAGAAGAAGACACTCGTTCGGTGTTAAACGAGTTTTGCACCAATGTTGCTAATAGTTACAACACCTAACATTTCATGTGGAGCAGGGACAGGTCCTGTTTCAGCCACGAGACTAAGGGGTAAGACAATGCGTTATTTAGAGCAATGGTTCTCAACCTGGCTTACTTGGCTGATATATGAGCTTATTATGGTGGGAGTGGGCTGGGGCCGTGAGAAATGCCAGGATTCTAAGTGTAGAGTAAAAAATTGGTGAGAACACCTTATTAAGAGAAAAATTGTGTCTTAAAAGTATCACCAGGTGGTTTGTTTCAACTGCACAACCTAAATGAATCAGAGATCATTTTTGGATTATTTAGATGTGTTTGGACTTGTAACAAAAGTTTAATATCTTGAAATTGTTTGGTATTACAATTTTCACTATATTTAAAAGAACTGACACTTAGCCATGCCACTTTGCCACATATGCAATTTGAACTACGTTATGTTGGTAACTGTTGCGATACACGTCGCTAAAACTTTAATAAATTGTTTTCCTTTGTCAACAGTTCGCTGAAAGAAAAACAGCATTTAGAAGTAGCAAAAAGTGTTCCCCTTAATCGTTTATTGCTTGGTACGAGCTCCCCTCGTTGCAGCGTCCAACGCCCTCACGCTGGAATGAAGCTCTTGACAACTGGTTTCTTCTCAAAAAGTAATCGCCTCAGTCAAGATATGGTAGTTGGGAGAACTGAACCATCACATATGTGGTAAGGTCATAATATATTAAACATGTCTTCATACCACTCTAAGCACAGGGTCTCTTCTGCATTAAATGGGGAGAAAGATTTTCAAACCAGCAGCTCATAGACTTTTGTAGGGGGAGGGTGTAATTATTAGTAGAATGCTGGATAAAAGTAGATAATCTTAATGAAGAATGGCAGCACTGTTATGGGATGGGAGCGCGTCAAGATGCCACAAAAAAGAAGAAGTTTGAGGTAGAGGGATCCGTGGTGGCTCCTTGTCGGAGTGGCACCTAGAAGAGCGTGCAATACAACCAGCAATCTCGGATATATGTGTGGTGGCAGGTTGTCATGGTGGCGCCTAGACAGGAGTATACACGACATCTCACCACCTCGGATTAAAGTGTGGTGGCAGGTTGTCATGGTGGCGCCTAGACGGAAGTATACAGGAAATCCCACCACCTCGGATAAAAGTGTGGTGGCAGGTTGTCATGGTGCCGCCTAGACAGGAGTATACACGACATCCCACCACCTCGGATAAAAGTGTGGTGGCAGGTTGTCATGGTGCCGCCTAGACGGGAGTATACACGACATCCCACCACCTCGGATAAAAGTGTGGTGGCAGGTTGTCATGGTGGCACCTAGACGGGAGTATACACGACATCCCACCACCTCGGATAAAAGTGTGGTGGCGGGTTGTCATGGTGGCACCTAGACAGGAGTATACACGACATCCCACCACCTCGGATAAAAGTGTGGTGGCGGGTTGTCATGGTGGCGCCTAGACAGGAGTATACACGACATCCCACCACCTCGGATAAAAGTGTGGTGGCAGGTTGGTGACTCTTTGGGACCATTTCTGTATCCCCTGAATTAAATGAAACACCTTTTATGGGAAAAATCTGGAATGGTAAGATTCTTAATTATAAGACACAATCAATAGTTATGTGTGTTTTGCTACAATACAACTTTCTGAATGCAATTCATACATAACAAGAAATAGTACTTTATGACATCATGCAAACAAAACACGTATGCCTAACTCTCTCCTGGCCACCACTGTTGCACCATTGACATACACAAATTTTCATTGCGTACATATGATCAATGGTTGCACTCACAACCATAGTGACGATTGCGCACTACTTGATACTATTGATTATGTATATACACAACAAAACTGTGAAGAATGGAGCATTACTGACTAAACCATATGAATTTGTATGAAATGCTACCAAATGTCCGTCTGGATAAAACGGTGTCTATATTAATGCAGTCCGGATTCATAAGGTTTTACTTACTCTTTGAATGCAAAGCAAATAATATAATCCTTATTCAAGGTTCTATAAAATCTACTTTGCTTGTCAATATAATTGCGATATTTATTTCTTTAGTTGGAGTTAAGGCTTAAAAGTCTCATATAGGAAGGTATCTATCATTATAAAATAATCTGAAGTCAAGATCTTTAACACTCCTGGTTAAAACTTTATCAACATACAATTGTACTTGCCTTAAGTGTTCATTTAGTGTAATTACTTTATTGACTTTACTAAGCATAACATTTAATTAATAAAATTGCTAGATCACCTTTTTTGTTGAACATGGAAAAAATGTTCAGTATGAAGAATAGGTGTCATAATTTTCTTCATAGACCAAGTGCATAACATTACCATTATATTACGCTAATTTATTTTGTTGCAGCCATTTGTTGGAGATAGTTGCCCGAGCCCGATCCATGGAACTGCAAGAGTTAGCGGACATAATCCAGATGAACGTGAAAAAATTATTTTTCAAGAAAACTTACCAGAAAAGCTGTGAATGTGAAAGAGTGCATTAATTTGTCATTGTTTTTATCCTTAAAGTATATCATGTAAGAGGGTTTTTAGAAACAAAGATTTTTTGTAGCTGGGGTTTGCATTCCTAAATTACCTACTATACTTGTTTGCATTATTAATGATACATTGGTTCCTGCACTATTTTACATGTTTAGGTACATATTTAACAAACCTTTTAGGTTATTTAACCTAATGGCCGAGTCCCGAGAAGGCCAGTTGAGATGATGTGTACCTATAGACAGTATGTAATATGTAGGCTTACTCTTCATCACAGATCTAAATGAAAAAGGTTCAAGGATGCACACATATAGTTTAAACAGAGGAAGCAATAAACTATTATTGACAGTAACAAAACATTTATTAACGATATACCAAATTGCCTTTACCTTTGGTACAAATACTATCATGATAATCAGTACTGAGTCTACAAAAATATGAAACTCACAGACATTAATGAACAGTTAAAAGAATAAACAAGTTAAAAGCATATTTCTTTACTCTAAAGACACCTGCAGGATATCACAGAAACTTTAAGATTGATATAGATTTCACCCAAAACCTAGATAAATCGTACTATAGCCTATATATTATACTGTTATTTACATCCAGAAATGTTAAACATAGACTAATGCTGGATGGATTTCAATAGGTGAAGCAAAGTAGCTCGGTTTTGGAAATTTCCAATACAAAATTCGTAGAATAAATATGGGTAAACAAGAAAGGTTCTCTTAACAAAGAAATTTGTTGGTTTCTATGAAAATAAAATATATATTTTGGAGTGGTTACTTCTATGTATGATTATAAATGGGTAACAGCACCAAATTACTGTTTTTACTTTACTCCTAAATAACTTCTTTATCAGCATTGTATGTGTTATTCAATTCACAAAAAGTCAATAAAAATATGTCTTATAACAGTCATTTGCCTACTGGGTCTGATGATGAATAGTGTCTAATTAAAATGATCACCACTTCCCTTTTTTATATGTATTTTTAAAATATTTCTTGTGAGTTAACAGTATAAGTGTAAATATATTATGTTTCAAACATGCTATTAGACATATTTTTATTTACTTTTCACGCTTCACTCCTCACCTATTCACTCTATTATAAAAAATTACCGATAAAATATAACCATTTTAGGTTTATAAATTCGGCTCTTTAAAACTTAAAACTTTAAAGTTAAATCAGAGGTAGGTCTAAAAATTTCCAGAAACAAACTTAACCTCTCATATCTTAACAACAACAAATATACCTAACAAAGATGAAACATATAATCTTCAAAAAATTAAATCTAAAGAAACAAAAGAAAGGAATGATTGTGCTAGAATATGAGTTCAGCAGTTTACAGTTTAGCTCGGAGTTCTTCAATTCTGCCAGCTGCCCTCTTCTGCAGTTCTGTGAGCTTTAGGGCTAAACCCATGTTACCCTGTATCTTGATCTTTCCTTGGAAAAATGCCTTTTGAGGATTCAGCTTGCCAGAGATCAAGTCGGTCACATCTTCGTCATTCATGATAAATGTGACATCAGGCTTATCTAAAACGGGAGGAATATGTTAAATTTAACAATTTTCAACCAAACAAAACATGTGCTAGTCGATCAAGTTGTCTACAAAAAATTTAATTTTTATGGCAGTATTCATAAATGTTATCTGCAGAAACTAAAATAAAATTGTTTTTTTTTGCTGGTGGTATTATTAAAAATATAGTAAACTTCAAATTAAAAATTACTTTCTATGTTTACAAATACAAAAAAATTACAATTAATTTATCGTCTTCCTAAATTGGGTATACAATGAAATGAACTGTGGAATATATGTATAAACATAAAGTCAAACAAATTTGGAGGTTCAAAGCGGAAAATACTGAGCAATTTAGTGGCAGCACTAAGATTCAAACAATCATTGCTGCCTTCATTTTATTTATTCACATTTATTCATCACTCTACACTGATTCATCAGATTATTAACACTTCTAATGAAGCAATGAATCCTCACAACCTCTTTTGATATCTCACCTTTTCCGTTGTACTCCACTTTTCCCTTGCCGATTTTAGCGTTGATGATCCACATTCCTTCTTTCCCAGCAGTATTCTTGACTTTGAAACAATAGATTCCTCTGACTTTCTCGATCATGTTTTCTTTATCTTCCTGCATAGCTTCTTCGAGAACTTTGAACAAAGCAGTTGCCTTGAAGACTGATGGGTCGTCTGTTATACTCACGGGGTTCAGTGTCACTCTTGTGTTATACCTGAAACAGGAATCGGAGTTGTATAACTTTCATTATACATTCTCATTCACAGTACATACAATACAAACACATGGGCATCACAAACCTTTTTGTCAGCAAGCAGGGTGAGCAAAGATTTAAGAACAGATTTAAAAAGTGTTGAGGTTGCTTAGGGATCTGTATAGAGAAGATACACATAAGTATATTAAAATTTGTTTTGTCTTCAATCACTTTGATGAGCCAGTAATACAAATTGTTTCCTGAGCACATATAAAAAATAAATATATAAAAAATTCTGGATAAGGAAATTGAGCATATTGAGTTCTCTTTGCAGCCAGAGGCCTAACATGCCTTTAAATGATCTGTAAGCAGTTTAACAGGAATTTTGCATAAATGCATAACCTATAGTATTTTCTATTTGTAGGCGTGCTGTGTTCTTACAACTGACGTCATTATTACTGTATATGATTCATAGGAAGTGAAACTTGAGGGAGTAGATGTGACGGGCTTTTAGTAATACAATATGCATTTACAGTACAACACAGTTTCATGTCAAAAGTTGTTGTGACGGAGTATAATATGCTGTATAGTATCGGAATGTGCCTGTGACAGTAGTCAATGTGCCGTTTGTTCAGTAGCCAAATAGCTCAGTAAGACTGACTGTAGGAGATTTGGATAAGCAAACTGTTAGTTTTGTTTTTTTTCTTGCCTTTTAATTAAAATTATATAGTCATCCTTATAAACTTGTCAATTAACAAATAAAGATCTTCCCAATGTGCAACAGTCGAGGATGCATCTATGATATGTTTTATTATTTTAAAATTTGTTTTGTAAAGGTTAATTCAATTGACATTGTTGGTTTGGGCAACTTTAGATCAATAAATCAGCTAATATTTGGCCCATTGGGCAAGTGAATTGTTACCATCTGTAGTTTGGAAAGCCTAGTTCATAAAGAGCGACGACAACAGCTCCACCCAACCCGATGTTGTGTTGCAGTGCGAGACGAGCGTTGGCTACCTGACGTCGCCCTGCCTCCCTTCTCAGTTGCCAACACAGTTCAGCGCACTGTGCCAGTCCTATCACAGACAACAGAGATAGATGTAAACATGACAATTTTTAAAGAGACAAATGCATACAATAATGTCAATTTGTATTCGTCCTTTTATTGTCCTTAGGAAAAGGTAATTGTTTCATAGTTTTTCATTATCATAAACTAAACAAAACTGACAGGGCCGTCCCTAGGTTTGGCGGCACCCAGGGCAAATGTGGTCGCCCCCCCTTTCCAGTAATAGTCACATGATCCCATATGTTGCCACCAATACTTAAACAACATACCTTAAGGATAATTACATATATAAAAGTTTAATTTATATAATGATATATATTTGATTCCAAGATTGTACAAAATTAATACAACCAAATTGATCCGAATGTATTGCAATAGAAAAATTAAAATAATTACAAATAGGTTATCTTAGGGACACAGGGTGCACGAGTTAAGCAGTTTAATATCAAGCAAGATAACCTTTATTATCATTTAACAAGGTGTACGGTACGAAAAACGACTAGGCCGACCTTTATTGTAAAATGAAAATTTAGCTCAGACCTTAAGCGTAGCCTAAAATTTACGTATTTAGTTAATATCAGGTACATAATATATGCCTGCCTACAGCACTTTATTGCAATTTTATAATTATATTCAACGGTAAAAACTTACAATATGGGGAAATTGAAATTAAAGTTCATAACAATCACACACAACTAACACATGGACACCTCACAACTCTCACTCTATCAATGTATTACTCTTACTGTCACTGTCACTAACTGACTAATCACACACTAGGCCTACCGCCTTACTCCCGAGTACCGACATTCAAGTCTCGACAAGAATGACAGTGACAAGACGATTGGATTGGATTCACGTGCAGCTTGCTTTCCAGTAGTACCAACCCTACACTATCATTATTTCATACTTCATACTATATTACATTTACATTTAATTATACTTATATAGAGTTTGTAATAATTCTCCCAGATTCATATTTATTAGCGCCATGTCCTCCTGAGTGGCAGTTCTCTTCTTGAAAGACCTAAAAATGTTTTAACATTTTTTTCTTCATTTTCCCAACAGGGGGAAAAAATTAATTGATGCAACTGCACAGGCGAGAAAATGATAATAATATAAAAGAAGGATGGAAGACTTGGTTAATATAACGCTCATGATGACATAATTGCTCTACTAATAAGTATACACAATAAAAGTACAAGAATCAATTGTAATTGTAAGTGTGATAAAATATACTTTACTTAAGGTTCCTTGATCATTACCAGTTGTGAATGATCATTGGACTTGTAAAAAATGGCCCTGGCTAAGAAATAGTTGGCCTTAAGTAACAAAGCAACACATATCATCTTAGGCCTACTCCGTCCTTCCTTAATATTCAGTTTAATATATGCACTAAAGTCTGCATTGCTGTCTTAAAGATTTAAATAGCATGTTTAACTGTATGTAATACTTATAAATAATTCATTTGAAAAATATTTACCAGTTGCACCAAGGGGATGTCCCTTAGATATTAGACCTCCACTAGGATTGACTACGACTCTGCCTCCGTAGGTGTTGTTTCCACTGTCAATGAACTCTCCTGCTTTTCCTTGAGGGCAGAGCCCAAGAGCTTCATAAGTTATCAACTCATTGGCAGAGAAACAATCGTGGAGTTCTACCACGTCTACGTCTGTTGGCTGATATGTAGTTTTGCTGAAGAGTTTTTCAGCTGCTTTACGAGTCATTTCATACCCCACCTGTAAATGGACAATTAATAAGGATTATTCTCATATGACAAGCATATCCACAGCTTTACATAAGCAGAGAACAGTCATAAAAATATGCATACAACATACAACGTGTAAGTTTGTACATTTTTGTCTTGCTAAAGATATATCTGAAACTCTGCTAGGAATGACTAAGACCTGCATTTATAAGCATTTTTCCCACTAATAAACTCTGAAATAAAGATATTTTTAAACTAAAGTACTGATACAAGAATGTACAACCATGGCTATTTAGTTAACTTTGGAGTAAGAGGTAACTTAAGCACAGTATTTATAATAATTTATCAACTATTTTACAAAAAAAGAAGTTGGCAGGCTCTTTTATCTTTGCATTTGCTCGCCCACACAGCCATCAGGCCTGTGTGTAGAATTTTTCCAGCAAAGCAATGGGTAAGCCGGTACTGTACACGGGTGAATTGTACCGATAAAAAGTACAGTTTAGAACCCTCATATCCGACCATGACCATCGTCTAATACCCATGATCAGCGACAGTGGTCATCTTCTGCCGCGCTTGTTTAGTTTGACACTAGGTTGGATATCCCGAGGAGTCGGTTATGCCGAGGTCGGATATGAGGGGTTCTACTGTAGTAGCAGGTACCAGGAGGATCAGAACCCATGACATTGCTGCCTTGGACCTAAGGTTTGTGGTGCTACCGACTGAGCCACCAACTCACAATCTATGGTTATAAAAATATGATTTGGACTAAATATTCATTTACTGTTTTTTTTTTTTAATTATTATTATTATGATATTGTTGATATAGAATTTGTATTTGTTTCTTTTCTAGTTATTTTGTGGCTAATAAAGTTTGTCCAAAAGAAATTGAAGTAATGTTAAGATCTGACTCTATAATCTGGGTTACTCTATGAATAAGAATGCATGTTTTCAATTTCTTTACCACTCCAAAGAATTAATTATAAGGGAAGCATATAATACCTCACCATTTAATAAGTATTTTAAGTTTGAAAGAAATTTTTTACCAGGTTAATAAGACTTTTGGAGTCAAAAGTAGAAGGAAGATCAGTAGTCATCTCCATGCCTACGATGAGGACAGCTTGTGCCTGCAGTTTATGACGGAAAACAAAGTCCTCGTTGGCCAAGATTGCAGCTGCAGCACCGTCTGACGTAGGACAGCACTGTAGCTTGGTCAACGGTCCAAACACTGTCGGTGAGTCTAGAATCTGCTGCAGCGAGTACTCCTGTTGGAACTGTGAATATCTGCGGTAAAAAAACTATCAGTTAGATCTTGGTACAAGATAATGTCGTTACGTCATTGAGACGTAAAACCACTCTACAGCTGGTTACAATCAGGAGAACTGAGATCATCATGCATGTAGGCCTACTCTCTTTTTTGCAAGCATTAAAGTAGGAACTAAAACCAGATGTTTAAATTCCAAACTTCTTCTTTTCAAAAGGATTCATTAAAAACCACCTACATATTACATATTTCATTCATAGTTTATAAGGGAAATAAATTAAATATATTTTAGAAATGCATAAAATCTTGCTTTAATATTTACAAATGTATGGCTATTTCAGATGATTCATTAAGTAGCATTTATTTGTAAAACAAGGCACACAAAGATTTTTTTTCATGTTTCTTTGCAATTGTTATTTTTCAAAGTATTTTTTAAACATAAAATGGGCGTGAAACCCAAATATTTATGTTGAATTATGATGTGTGCATGTAGCTGCACAAAATATGTGACAAGGTATAGTTCTTTTAAAAAGTGGATTTGTAATATTATAATTTTTTATAAACATTCCTGAAAAATGCCCAAAAATTGACGGACACCACAAATGACTGAACCAAGGAGGGTTTAGTTAAATATGGTTGGTTAGCAACTCATACCATTAAACAAAACCTGTATTGCCTACACAACAAAGCTGGAATGATATGTTTTACTAACGGATTGTTGGTGGAATGCTTGTGGTTCTTGTAGGCAATCTTGGCCATATGCTCAGCTTTGGTGCCGTACTTCTCCATGTGTTCTTTGCCAGCATTGCCGAACATCTGAGCAGTGATAGGAGCTGCGTCTAGACCCACCATCTCAGCCATCACTCCTACGTGCTTCTCCATCGGGTTTGTACGGTCATCAAACTGTATCAGAATCAGAATAATTTTTATTGAAAAAAAAAAAAAATTTTGTACAGGGCGAAAGTCACTAGGACTAAAAAACTAAAGCAATCCCTGTTAAAAATAAGGATACATACTTCTCAGGCTATATTGTTTCGATTTAAAAAGAGAGGATCATTATAGCATTCCTCATCAACTAAATATTCCTAGAAGCCTTGCTTAAATTTTGAAAAAATAATTTTAATTCTTTTATTGACCAGGAAGAGAATTACATAGACTGATGCACATGGAGAATGATTGGTTTATGTAAAATGATACAGGAGAATGGAATGGTTCCTCCCAAAATTAAAATTGTGGTAAGGAGACTGACAAGTTTGAACAAGTTTTTGAATTTTTTTTTATAAGACAGATTCTGAAATAAAAACTGGTGGGAAGGTCAGCATATTATTTGAACAAAATACAGATGTGCAAGACTGTCTGTATTTGAGACTTAAGATTAATTTGATGCATAGTTTCCTTTACCCTTAACAGTTTACGTTGTATACACCAAGAAATTGTATACGTGATTTTCACAATGATATTCTGTGTTATAATACAAGTTATCAGAATCACTACTGGTCAGTTTGATTAGCAAGATAAAGTTTTCTCACGACAGACTTACACCATGCAGGTTAGGTTTGAACTGAATTGCTGAAATACAACGCTGATACACCAGAGCTGCTTTTATAAATGGGCCAAGGGAGTCAAGATGTTTTAGGTTTGTTGAGGAACAAGGAAGAGGAAAATTAACCCACAAGGTAGGTGGAGAGGGCTGAAATAATCTCTCAAGCCCATACCACATCACATGCAAATAACCTGTGATACACCATGGTGTTTAAGGGATGAATCTAGAATGTACGGAATAATCAATGAGATTACACTGTGTAGACAATAAACAACAGGAAATAGGCTATCGGTAATTTTTACACTGTTTAAAGCTTAACCAAGATTTTACATGACTTGGCCTCTGACTGGATAAAACTATTGATTTAATTAGATCAAATAATAAAAACGTACTAATTAACAAACAATTTAAAACCTAGCATACATGACTGTAGTTTAGGTTTTAACATTGAATTTGAGTACCACAAGTAGACGTATCATCCTATTGGCAAATCTGAAGCTTGTTTCAATTGAATGTTTCATGTCTGATAAAACCGTTGAGAGTCATGAAATCTACTAATGTGTTAACTGTTCATTCGCAATGAAGCTTTCCATTCAAGAGAAAACTTTAGTATGCACTTAATTTTTTTTGTTAATACACCGAGGAAACAAAAGTTTATCGGTGAATCATTTTATTTTATTTGAATACTCTTGAATAGTAAAATCAATCATTTTCGTTTTACACATATACCAGAGATAAAGAGACCCTATAAATCCCTTCAGCTAGTCCAAAGAATGGCAAATCCATACGGATACGTGGGTTTTATCTACAGTTCTAAAATATAGACCAGCCTCTCAGGTTACCTTTGAAGACAAGGATCCTCTTTCCATCTTCTCAAATCCCAATGCTAAGACACACTCTGCGTTGCCAGACTCCACAATCTGCTTGGCCAGGTAGAGCGCGCTGGAACCCGTTGAGCAGTTGTTGTTGACGTTAAAGATAGGTATTCCATTCATACCGACCTCGTAGAGTGCTCTCTGGCCACATGTTGAATCCCCTGTAACAATTGGCCAAATAGGGGTTATACATATTGTGCTATATGCATTCCACAAAAGCTTGGTACATTTTTATAAGCCATACTGTCACTTTTCAACACAATGTTCTATCTGTGTTTGTTGTATCAGCCACATGATAAAGTTTAATTTTACCCATAATTGTTACTGAGTTTGTTCATCTATAGATACAGATAGTGACTTAAAATAAAATTGATGGCTAGCAGATAAGGTGCAATGAAAAAGGTTCACAAACACAACAATTTTTTCATTTTTCCGAAACTATCCATTGTGATTTCTCCTTGTAGGGTAAATAAAGGACATCGTCCAACGTGAAAAATCAACTTAGTTTCCGATCTAAGTGAGACAATTATTGACGCCTTTCTCCAGGATTCCAAAAATATATGAAAGAAGAAATTTTGGACATGAATTAACATGACAATTTAGTTTATTAGTTAAAATCCTGGACAAAGGTTTAAATAATTTTAACTAAAAGTGGTTTGTCCAGTAGGCAATGTTCTTTATTTACCCTATAGGAAGAAATCACAGGATGAGGATGTCCGGAAAACAAGAAAGCCAGTATGTTGGTCAACCTCGTCCATTTTATTTCTGCTTGTCGTTTTTTTTTTTTTTTAGGTCACAATATGTAATCAAATGAACAAACTTGTCAGCAATTAAAATTAAAACAAAACTTCAGCCAATACACAAAAAACATTGTGCGTTGGAATGTAACAGTATGGCTTGGGTATGAAATTTACAAAATTGCACTAATTCATTAGGTCTTTAGTTCAAACCTCGCCAATCACCAATTGCTTTTAGTTTTTAGCAGTATGATAATGTCAGGACCCTAGACCTATGCGTCCTAAAGCAGGACATAAAATTGGAAGCTATAAATATTTTTAATCTGGTAAATTGGAAACTAAATTGGTAACTAGACATTTATAAACATTAACCATTTTGGTTGTTATTTTTTGGGGGGTATCTAAAAAAAGTTAGGTTAAAATGCAGAGTTAAGTAAAACCTTTAGGCTATGCTAATAATTTGTAATTGAATTTAATTGTTATTTGAATAGTTCATGTTTCTAAAGTTAGTATTGGTTGGCATTACCTTTACAGGAAAAATATCAGCTAGTAAGAGTAACTGGATTTATTTATCGAAAAAAAAAAAACAACAACAACATTTACGTTTATAAATACATTGTTTTAAAATAAATCTATATTTTCATGTAAAAGATTTGACTATTTTTTACAATAGGCCTACTGCATCAAGGAGTTGAGTTTGGCCTGTTCTGGCAAAAAATCTAAATTAATTTTTCTAAATCACCAATTAAGAGTGAGTTTTAATCTCGAGAGAAAAGTTTTTATTAAAATATTACTAACGGAAAACTATTGTAAAGATCAAACAGAATCCCTGTCAATGTCAGCTGGGCGCTCATATTTGGCGGGAAGAGAGACCAGCTGATTCCTGGCAACAGGTGATCAACAATCAGCTGTTGTCTCTGTCTCTCTCCCTCCCTCTCTCGCTACGCCATGTGTTATGTTGGGTCAGGTTTTTGTTTGTCTGCTTGTGTCACTCGCAACAAACATCTGGAATGCTGTTTATTGGCGCAATGTTCTGACTCAGTTTAGTTACTGATCCGATAGTTCAGTAAATTTGAGACTAATTTTCTTTATTTCTCCTACTTTTTATTTATTCTTTTTAATATATATATGGTTCATTTTTTATATTTGTGGACTAAAGACTACTGCCATACATTATAAACACTGCAATCCTAACAACCCATTTCAACAGTAACTAACAAAATAGGACATTAGTATACAGGGTGTGTGTGTTTTTTTTTTAACTTGCTTCTTTATTTATGTAAACACTGCAATAGATAGAAATATGCAGTTTGCAAGGTACCCCTTTTGACCATAAAAATGCTTTCAACTCTGCTAGCTCTTGCCGTTTTCGATCTGTACAGCCGTTTTAAAAAACGTGTTTTTCTTAAAAAAAAGGGTGGCGAAAATTTCCGATTTTGAACTGTCATAACTTTCGATATGATTGACGTAGAGATCTCTAGTTTGCGCTATTATTTTTTATGCCCTCACATTTGATATGGCAAAAGGAGTACCTTGCAGTTTAAAAAATTTAAGTTAAAGGGGGGGGGAGAAAGGGGGTGAATGGGAAGTTCACATTAAATTCACAACAATTGTGCCCCTACGTCAATAGACGATTCCCGCTAAATGCATATTTCTATATATTGCAGTTTTTACATAAATGAAGAAGCAAATTAAAAAAAAACACCCTGTATGTGAAAAAACGGCTAGTGAAAACGAATTTCTGAAGATAAAATAATTCAAGCTGTTTCAGCAGGACAAGCAATTGTAATGGAACATTTGATAAATATTACAAATAGGCCTAAACAAAATCTAGCATATCTGTTTGAAAAATTAAACATTTAAACCGTCAACATTTAAACCGGTAATAGTAGTATATATTCTGTGACTATAGCCTACATTCTACAGTATGGTTATCTCTTCTAAACAGTAAGATTGCGAACATGGTTTTTAAACATATAAATATGACTATCGACAATACCAGCTTAAGCTAGATGTTTACTAGGACAAAATTATACTGTAGTAGTCTACACGATGGAAAACAATAGTATCTTCTTCAAATAGGCCAGATGCTGGTCGGATGCATCGAAGGCTAGAGGGATTATCAGTTTTCAGGTCTAGTTGTGAATGATAACATTTCATTCTGTAAAACATCAAAATATTCCTACGCCGATGGTCCTTTTTATTAGCGAATTTCCCTATAGGGAAGTAGCTATTACCGTAGGTCTCATGGTAAGACTTAGGCCCGGGACCGATTTACTTTTTCATTTTGATGTCCCCAGAGGCCAAAAACACCATTCGTTCAAATTTTTATATATGTATATATATATATATATATATATATATATATATATATATATATGTGTGTCCGTGAACACGATAACTTGAGTAATTTTTATCCGATTTTGATGAAATTTGGTTTGAAGGTGTAAGGGGGGATAAACGAACGAGTTCGCGATCCAGCATGATCGGACCATGGGAACAGTGTTTTATGGGGGGTTTTATGGGGTAAAAATTGGTTTTTCTCACTTTTGACCCTCTAAATACAAAATTTCCCAATTTTTCTCCAAACCTTCTTAAAGAGCTTAAAAAAACAAACAATTCAGTATATCAAAGTGTTTTTGTACGGTTATTGGTTACGGAGAAAACTAAAAAAATGGTAAATTTAAAATTCCCATGTTATTCTTATGGAGAATATTGTAAAATGTTGTAGTTTGCTTGTTTATGGATATATTTTGATCAAACTTGGCAAATTTATTTATTTTATAGTAAGCTATCAATATTTTACTAAAAACACACTACTTTATTAGTTTCCTTGTAGCAGCAAACCTAGGTACTCGTACCTAATGTACCCAATGTTATTTAAATAGATCAATTAAAAAACCAATTCAGCCAAATGGAAATTCGCTTAGACGGCAGGTTTGCTGCGGCGGGGGTATTTTTAAACATGTTTCGTCATACTTCGGATTGCGGCAAAGTAGGATATTCAATATGTTGCTTGGCTGGCTGGAGTTTTTTTCCAAAGGACAATAAAGATTTAGCAAAGTCGAAGACATCAAATTTTACATTTATTTTCATATATGTAAAATTCGTCCGCTGATATTGCCAAAGGAAACAGCCCCAATCAGCAAACATACTAATGTCATATCCTAATAATTACTGTAGTTTTGGTCTATCATTGTGTCATTTTGTCTATTTTACCCCTTTATCAATATTTAGATTCTGTATATTGAAATGTAAGCGATTTTCAACGATTAATTTACCATAGTGTTGGAGTAATACAACATTGAGTCCAAATAACGGTAACCGCTGTTCTGGTACAAAAGCAAAATAAGAAGTACCCCACTTTGTGATCTAATTTACAAAGACAAGAATGTAGGAAATTTACGTGTTGTGGAATATTTATTTTCAAAATAGTGCGGTATGACGACAAATATAGTCCATCATACAATGAATTTTCAACTTATGATCATTTTCCGACCTCGGCATCAGCTCGGTGGATATACGGTCACACTACATCACTGACCCACAAACCTATAATCTCACTGGGACTGTTGCCTCGTTCTTCCCTTCCGAAGGGATTTTAAATATGAAACGAGTTTTCACTTTGGAATTCCTTTTCTCTACCCCTCACCAGTGGGGTTCTAGCAAATAACCATTCAAATTGAGAGCACAAATAAAAAAAATCGAGCCTCAACTGTTTATTTTACGTTTTTATGTACGTGCTTTGGGAACCTTAAAACATTATTGAAACACTAGTGATAGCCATTTCAATAAATAAAAAATTAACTAGAAGAACAAGAAGAAGAAAGATGTGCCTTGAAACAATCTAATGTTGGCACAGTGTTTACACATACACACAAAAAACAACGGCCAAATACCGTCTGTTATGTGGTTGACATACTGTTTATAAAAGAAAAAACTTAAAAAAGAGTTCATGAATCACACCATACGATTCTTCAAAAAATAAACTCCACTTCAGTAAAACGTTTGTCGTTTATACTACCAACGTTTACAGCCTATTTGCAGATTTAGCGTTATGTACTAGCAATATAATAACTATTAAAATATAATTTAGATCAGTAATCATAGGTAAGCTAATTTATTTCATGGAATAAGCAACAATCACGACGAAATTGAAAGAAAGCCTGGGGCCGTCACACAAGCTCATTTGATCACATTCTGAATACGTTTGGCTGTATAATTTAGCCAAAATATAAATATATGAAATAAAGTTATACCGGTAAATCATTTCTCCTTCTTAATTTCCAATAGGCCTACTACATACAGTTTACTGTCCTGTAATGATATACATGTCTGCTCTTCTGCATCCGCAGTTTGTGACGGATAGGCATCAAGCTTAAACTTATATAGGATTTGATTGTTTTCCAAATCACTAGACGCAATCCAAAACCGCGTTCGAACGCTTTATGCCAACATTTGTGTTTATGGTCGAAAAGGCTATACACTTTTTTATATGGCACAAGGTTGAGTGTCTCGAGTAAACAAAATAAATATTTAGAAACACTTACCAGTATATTTTGCGAAATTATAGGACATAAGGGTGTGTCCTAAATTTATGGTTATTTGCTATACAGCTATTATCCAACCTGGCTTTGCCAGTTCCACATACATTTTAGAAGGGACCCTCCTTATTAATACTTTATAGTATAAGTGTAATGTGGGACACACTGTTCTCTATCTTTTATTCTTCCGTTTAAATTCTCTCATGAACATCTTTCTACATTGTCTTTTGCTTCCTACTCATTAGTGTGGTGCAAGAGAACTCGCATGGGCATTTCCTAAACTAATTTCATTGTTTTGTCAAGGTCCAATAATGGTTTGTTCCCTGTAAACCGGTAACACTTGATTGGATTAAGCAATAAATCTAAATAAACTGGAATTTACAGGCGTAATTATTTGCATGATTTATTACAAGTTCCATAGGTGTAGCACAGATTTTAAATACAATATGAAAATGTTAGTATTACGCCTTAGAGTTAGCTTAAGCCCTGTGTATAAAGGTATGGTTTATTTAATATTCCATACGGCTTCCATTAAATTATAAGTAGGTAAACAGAAAAACGCATAGAAAAGTTCGCATATGTATAAAATTACCGATTATGATTCATAATATAATACTAAAATTATACTATGACAATATTAGTCACTTCATTAACCGTAAACATACTAAAAGGAGGTGGCCGCGAAAATATATTCATGAGACCTTGAAATTTCTGATGTATTTAAATTTCAAATGCCCTATTGATAGCGTGTCTACTGTCTACGGCTCGAGAAGCAGAGTAGAATGACAATCAGTTTTTATTTTAGGTACTCACAAAACTACTTTCATTTTATTCATTTATCACACAAGAAAATCCCAAAAAAGTATGCAAGTTTCAATGATCGAGATATATTAATGATCCAGCTTGATTCATCCAAACATTCTGCATAACGTGAAAAAATTCACATACACGTACTAAATAAATAATGACTTTTGTGATCCGTGTAAATGATTTGTTCAAAGAAATTTACGATTATTGCTAGTTGCGCAATATCGTAAAAGGGGAGAACAGTACAAAGGCATTTGCCAACTTCGTCATAATCCTGATTTAGTTTTTGAAAGACAGTGTTGAATGGTATTCTAGAGCATATTTATTTAGGAATCAGTTTAATTTATCAAGTTACATGAGGCCCATACGAACTTTAGAATAAAAAATACTTTAATACTTTTTAATGAAATGGCGACCATACAAAGTAGGTATTTTAAGCCAAGTATGAATGGAGATGAGTGTAGGATGAGTGGCGCGATCTTGTAGTCTTGTTGGTGACTAAGGTCGACATATTCCTTAGACACAGCTGTTAATTAATAGCCCATTCAGCTAAAAGCTACTAAGGGACCTACAGTTTATAGTCGAATCCGAACCACAGTTTTGCCTTGGTATTTACGAATTGGTCTAATTATCAGGATAGCACTGCGGATCGTTACTCACTAGTGCGGACGTTAATCCACACCAGGGAGTATCGCATCCACAATGCATGCCAATAAATATCCACAATTCGTGACCTCCTAGTAGCTGGATTACAGGACTCTAATATAATATAATATAATAACAATGGACAGAAAACTGTTTGCATTTTGAATAAATGTTAGGTGTAGTTTCTAGACACATTGTAAGTAAATGACGTATTTTTCTGATTTTAAACAGGTCCATCTGGATGTAATATTAAAGTAGTAGGTAATACCCGGTTCAGATTCGAAGGACCAAGTTAGTTAGGAGGAATGACTAACTGAATGAATGATTAACTTTCGAAAAACAAAGAGTTATTCGCTAGAACATAAAAGCTGGATATTAAATATTTATTTTAAATCACAATTTGCATCACTTATAAAGTCTATACACCTTTACCTCCTTACATAATTCTCCTTTCCTATATTTACAGAAAGGAATACACAAATGCGTTTACACGCGCAGGTAGCCAGCCTATAGGGTGAAACGGGGTAGCGGAATTTTATCCCCCTGAGCAAAACTGACGTCACAATCAAGGGGGTAAAATTCCGGCCGCGAACTTTTGAGTTGCACATAAGTTCAATAAATTTAAGGTGGAATTAAACGTATATTTTTTATGGTTGTGAATTTAATCAGAAAACATCAAATTATAAAACCTAGAGTGTACAGGCCAGAATTTTACCCCCAGACTTTTACCCCCTTCGTGAGGTCAGCTCAAAATGTACGGATTTGTACCCCCGGAATTTTACTACCTGGGGCCCGTTTCATAATAATAATAAGTTGTAACTTGTAACTTGTAATTTCCATATGATTTGCATTGGGCGATCAGCTGATTTACTAATAATATTAGTTTTTAGTTGATTATAAAATAGGCCCCTGGCCAGATATAGAAATTATTGAGAGTAATTGATTTTCTTCTTTCAGTTGTTAACTTATTCAATAATAAACAGTTTTCCAGTCACGGACACTCAAATTTAGTTGTCAAACAGTTCTAATCTAACCTAACCTAACCAACCAAACTTGCTGTAACATTTCGAAAATCTGTTTTATATTCACCACATTCATTTTCTACTATCCAAAGGAATTACTCGAATTGAAATTACATAGCATGATTCGTCTAGTGGGTGTAGTATTCCAGTCGCGGACACGGCTTCCATATTGGTTAGTTAGCAGATTTTGTGATGTCACGTTTCACCTGGGGGTGGTTTTCCAGGGGATAGTATTCCGCATCCCCGCTTAGGGTCCTACATCATAGTGACGTCAGCCCAGGGGGTAAAATTCCGCCGACCCGTGAAACTGCGAAACTAATGCTAACAGACGACTCATTGGGAAACCTCAACTGCCCAGTTGAACTCAAAAGTTCACCAATGTACACTTTTGACTCACTTTCACATCCGATAACGCTAGGCTCTCAAAAGAGTTCCATTTATCACGAACAAGTTTTAAACATTACTTCAGGATAGGCCAGAGAGTCGCGGGATTATGAGATTGCTAAAAGCCATTATTGATATACTGAACTTGAACGCACCCAGCGTCGGTTACCGAGGCCTTGTGCTATACCACTAGACCAACTCCCGAACCATACAGAACGGCTAAAACTATTTATGTGATAAGAACGATTAATCTTTACCGTATACATATCCAACAGTGGCTTGTTGGACATCGTCGATGTTTAGATGGGCGTCCTTCAGGGCTTTGGTGACGGCTTCCACAGCCATCTGAGGGTAATCGAAATCTTGCCTCCTCCCGGGCTTCTCGAACTGTCAACAAAAGAGTTTGATTAGTATTTCAACCACCATTGAGCACAGAAACCAGATGTCAATCTGCCAAAGGTCTTCCCGGCAGATTCTCTTTGGAATGTTTCCCTGTAAACAAGTCCCACGAACTTTGCGGGATGTGTGCCTCGGACTCACGACTGTTTTACACAGGTGCACTATGCACCTAGGCATGCGGCACTTTAAATGGCAGTTCATTTATAAAACCCAAAACACATGTATCGGCAATAATCCTACAAGAGATGAGTTCAATTCAATGGAAATGTACCCTCAGTGAAGCAAAACATGTTGACAAACATTTAACATCACTATATATAGTCAACCTGAAATGAGTTGTAAACCTATTTAATGAGTACTATTCTCGTTAATATTTAACGAGAATTTAAACTTAAGATTAAAGGAGAGAGAACGCTGTGTCCCACATTACACTTATGCTATAAAGTATTAGGCCCGGTTCACACGAACGACATACCTAGCAGACTAGGCTTGGACTAGGTAAGCACGACTGGATAGCGGACCACAGGATCACACCGGACACGAGCGACATGTCCACGGACTAGGTAAGATGTATGTGGAACTGGCAAAGCCAGATTGGATCATAGTTGTTCAAATAACCATAAATTTAGGACACACATTTGGTTATTTCCCCTTATGTCCTATAATTTCGCAAAAAATACTGGTAAGTGTTTCTAAATATTTTTTTTGTTTACTCGAGACACTTAATCTTGTGCCATATAAAAAAGGTTTATAGCCTTTTCGACCATAAACACAAATGTTGGCATAAAGCGTTCGATCGCGGCTAGTTTTGGATTGGATATATCCATGCAGTAAATAGTTCAATTATTTACATGTATTTAACAGGTTACTTTGAGTACATCAAGTACACAAAAAACGAACATATTTAGTTAAGTATGCATTATTACGAAATTATTTATCGGAGCAAGCGTATATCAATATGAATACTTAACTTCGGTATGTTCAATATTGAATCTAGGTCAGGCTCGATTGTTTAATGATGCAAAACCACCTTTGTTAACAATGTCGCATCATACCGTTGCAGACCTTGCTAATCAGACAATCAATTCATATTCACAACATAGTGTAAGTATAATTAAATCAAGCTTACAATAATAAATTATGTATTATTCAACTAATTAAATTTCATGTCGTAACAATTTAAAATTCAATTTTAAAAGTTATAAAGTTAAATAGTTTCGTGCCTACCCTTTTACAAAACAGTAAAATGTAAAAATCTTTAAGTAAAATATATTTTAAAATTACAAAGTAAGAAACACGTTAAACTATTTCTCTAGTGTTTAGCGTAGTCTTAAACCAATGAAACTACACGAACGCATAAAATAGTATTTATGTATACAGTGTTAAAAAAATCTGACCACAGGCCACTGCACTGACCCACAGGCTTTCAAAGTTGTCAACTTATTTTTATGGAGGACACATTTTATGTTATGCTTTATCACAATGATTATGAGATACAAATAAAAAAGTACTATATTTTGTTAACATAACAGGTTTTAATTCAATTTCCTTATATTAATAATGGAAGTTTGGTAAATGCACCAAAATTGTCCGTTGAATTACTTGGGGATTATTACAACATAACAGCAATGTTATGGGACATCGCGGTCGCGGACAACACTAGGTTTCTTCAATAGTTAACCGCATTTTGACAGTCTTAAAATGTCACATCAAACGTCAATCGCCTGGATAAAATCCAAACGACTATATCATTAATACAGTAGATCAATATTAGATGAGTGAACGAAATGAACGAATCTATGTATCGTGTATAGCGGAGTCGGAGAAAAGTTGTCCGCTTGTGTGTGTGTGTGTGTGTGTGTTCGCACCAAAAACTCAAGAACCGTTGCACTTATAATGTGTTCAAATTTTGCACAAATAATTATGACACCAGTGGGAAGACACCATTAAAATTCTAGACGATTCCGCTCAGTAGTAATTATAAAATACTTAAAAAACATTTTTAAATTTGTCCCATAAGAATAACATTAGGAGCTACCTTCTTCTTCTTTTTATTTGTTTACGTTTTGCGACGAACAGTTTTTTTGTCTACTTAAGACAGAGAGAACGACTTTTACTCTAAGCTCTTTCATTCATGGAGTAAACAGTTTGGCGTCTATGAATATATATAATTATAATTTCACAGCTTTCAGAATAATGTTATTTAAGCTAATTAAATTTCACAACTTTCAGATTAATAAATTGAACTTAACAATATTAGTCGGCAGTTATATACCGTTTATGTTCAGTATTAAAATTCACCTTTAAATTAAAAATATATATGTATGTATTTAGAACAAAGCAGCTTTTTACATTATTCAATTTAATGTTGGCATTGAATATTAAATATTCAAAGATGTTAGTGAAGAGGGGGGCAGGTCCACGACGTAGAGAGTGGTAAAGGAAGCGGAAAGGTGAGCAGTGAAAAGAAAGGAGTACGGAAACCCTTTATAACAGTTAAATTAATGTATCTGTAATACTTAGTCTATGGTAATACTTAAATGCTATGGAAATATAGGGAAACAGGTCTACGATGTAGGGAGTAGTGAAGTAGTGAAGGAAGTAGTCAAGGCGAGCATTCCGGAGTGTAGAACCCCTTTGTGATAGTTAGAATAATGTACAGTATCTGCAATTCTAAAAATGCTATTGGAAGGGAGGGAAACAGGTCCACGACGTAGGAAGTGGTGAAGGGAGTCAAGGTGAGGAGTCCGGAGTGTGGGAACACTTTGTGACAGTTAGATTAATGTATCTGCAATAATAAAATGCTATGAGAAGAGAGGGAAACAGGTACACGACTTAGGAAGTGGTGAAGGAAGTAGTCAAGGGGAACAGTCCAGAGTGTGGGAACTCATTGTGACAGTTAGATTAATGTACCTGCAATAATAACATTCTATGGGAAGGGAGGGAATCAGGTCCACGACGTAGGTAGTGGTGAAGGAAGTAGTCAAGGCTAGCAGTCCTGAGTGTGGGAGCCCTTTGTGGCAGTTAGATTAATGTACCTGCAATACTAAAATGCTATGGGAAGGGAGGGAAACATCTCCACGACGTAGGAAGTGATAAAGGAAGTAGTCAATGTGAGAAATGCAGAGTGTGGGAACCATTTGGTGACAGTTAGATATATGTATCTGCAATGAAACAGTTGCAATACTAAAATGCTTTGCCCTGTTTAACTTTAGATGACCCCGTTTAATTTTCAAGATGACCTCGTTCGCATGGCTCAATCACGTCCTGGTTGAAGTTCGTTCGCTACGCTCACTTACCTTTAGGTTGGAGCCCGTTCACTGCGCTCACTTGCCTTCAGGTTAGCTCGTTCACTACGCTAACTCGCCTCAGGGTTGAAGTTTGTTCGCTACGCTCACTCACCTTTTGGTTGCAAATTAGTAAAAGAAATAATAGTGCTGCACCCTGTTGGTAATCCTTGTAACTTTAATGCTATTGAACATCATAGAACAGAACCAACTTGTTTAATTGAAACAGCTGTTAAGATTCATTAATTCCATTTCTCATAAGGTTAACATGGGAAACTCCAGAGCCACTGGGGCGGACCCCAGAGGTCGGAGGGTAAAATCCTTTCTTAGTGAGCGTCTACTACCCAAAAGGAAGATGCCTGCCAAGTTTCAGGTTCCTAGGTCTTATGGTTTCTGAGATTTCGTGATGAGTGAGTGAATGACTGAATGAGTCAGTGGTACGATATTTTTTGGAGATTCCTTACACTGTGCTTTGGCAATTTATTTAAGTTAAATTAGTTCAGTTTGGCTTAGTTTTGTTTATGATAGGCCTCATAACAAATATGGAAATAGGCTTCATTTAATCAAAAGACGTTTTGTACAGGAACGATGGATTTACCTCCAATCGATAACTGTTGGAAATCCATTATGTATATTACCAAAGACTTTGGTTAATTAATGGACGAGAAGTTAGGATTGTTGTTGACTGAGATTTGGTTGATTTGCCCATACAAATAACATTATTGTGTTCACCAGTGACACCGGTAAGTAGGCTAGGTGTGGGTGGACTCTTTCATTATTGCGCTCATGTTCACTCATCCCGTTACGCGCAGAATAAGCGTACTACTAGTATAACTATTACATGATTACTAGTAATAAATAAATAAGAATTGAATCTGTTATTTTTATTTATTCGTGATAGTAAAATTATAGTTAATGGAAAAGCTAACGCATTTTAATTCCTGGAATTGGCCATCATGCAATCGGGTAGGTGTAGCGGATTTTTACCCCTGGAATTCTGGAATTTTACCCCCTGGCCAGATATATAACTTAGTGAGAATGATTAATTATCTTCATTCTGTTTTAATTTAATAGTAAACATTTTATTATTAAGTAGCCTATTTGTAACATCAACTAATTGAACAGGTTTTTGATTTTAATTTTGAGATTCGAGTATCACGATTCGATGTTTTAAGCCGACTGTTGATTAATATGACAAATAAACAAACATCAGAATGGTAACTGATTCGAAGATTTCTTTAACCATTTATTATACAACCGTGGTAAAACAATGTTTTCGTTTGTATTTTAACAATGACAAAATATGCCTTATTGTTTCTTTACGAAGAAATGTTCACCCAATTATCATTTAAATGAGCTACTCAGTTTATTTTACATACTTATTAACCAAAAGTTGGCCCCAAACGCAAATCCCGAACATCAAAATAAAACAGCGAAGTCTGTTTACTTAGTTGAGATTACAAAATAAATAAATAAAGATAGGCTACTAAATAATGAAATGTTTACAATTAATTAAAAACAGAAATACGAAAATCAATCAATCAATGCATTTGCATTAATTTGCATCATCATTTAAAACATTGAGTGGAAAAAAAATATTGTTTCATTACAGATATTGTAATTGATCTTAGAAACAAAAGTGAATTGTGTGCAGCTTAATTTTGTGATTTTCTGCATAGTCAAATTAAAGCAGTGTTGTAAAAACACAACTACTGAAGGAGGTTTCTGTAAATGTAAAAAAGCGAATGTGAAGTAATTGATAGAAGAAAATATATAAGTAGTAGCTACCTCTGGACAGAATAAAAGTGGTTATATTTGAAATTTAGTTTGTAAATAAAATAAAAATGTAAACATTGAGTCAGTTAAATTTTTAAAACTGTACCAGTACATATATATCTATATAAGTTTTTAAAGCCTATAAAAATCCTGATCCAAACATTTGTTTATCAGTTCAAATTTGTAAACAAAAAGCTACCATATCAAAATTATTCCAAATCATTTAGGCTATACATTGCAATGATCCTTTTGTTTCCTTGAAAATAAGTATATTTTCAAATTTTTTTAAAAACTATTCTCATAAGCATAACACTTTAGAATCTTGGGAGCAGAACCTGTACCTCTTAACCTCTGCTGTTTCAACTGTCAAATTATAGTATTTACAGCTGACTTCAATTAATATTTTTAACTATTTACATTCTTCTAAAATGTAAACATTGAAACTTTGGAAGCCCATGGGTCGTAGCCCAAGGGAAATATGATAACAGGAATAGGACTATATGTTAACCAGGTATATAAGCTACCTTTAAACAAAAACTTTATTTCAATCAGTTCAGTGGTTCTTGCATTATAAAGTAGCAGACAGACACACAAACACACACCATCTCATTTTTATAAATTAGTATAGATTGGTTTCTTTTAGCTCTATAGTTGCAAATAATGTTGTACATTATAAATAACAAAGTCTTTCTTCTCTACAAACACCAAACATCTCAAGCACAATAAAACCATACATTACAGAATAATGGATTCGTTTGTATCTGCCATTTCTAAGATGTGGAAAGGCAGAAAAATAGCTTTTATATATTCTTAACCATAAATTTCCTAACTACGTTTTGTGTTACAACAAGTATAAAAACCGTGGAAATTTTAAATACATTTTATGACAAACTCCTCCAAAATGAAACTAATCATGTAATACATTTTCCCGTATTACTTAAGATTTTAGTAATTTTCCCTCGCACAAAACATATCAATACAACGATAGCAATTTTGTTTAGTTATATATACACAGTGTTTTTAGTTTATATTCGAATAAATACAATAACATGTAATACTTATGTACAACCTTAGTGTATAAATATATAGGCTATTGTATTGTACCTGTTGTATTTGAAAAGAACAATAAAGAATTTTTCAAATTCAAAAATAATAAAAAAAAATTGTATGAATAGTCTATACGTTATAGATATTCACATTTAGCCCTATACGTTTACACATTTCCACATCTTTCACAGCGGTTATGGCCTGGTAGGATACGACTTCTCCGTTTGCTCGTCACGGTATTTTACTTCCTTTCGTCAAGGTCAACAACATCTAGCCACTAGCCACTAGCTAGCCTCCAATGTGGGTTGAAGTCGACTTCTAAAACTATATTTTATTCTTTTAGCGAATTTCCTATATAGGGAATAAGCTATTACCGTAGGTCTCATGGTAAGACCTGGAGCAGGGACCGATTTACTTTTTCGTTTTGAGGGCCCCAGAGGCCAAAAACACCATCCGTTCAAATTCACATATATATATATATATATATATATGTGTGTGTGTGTGTGTGTGTGTGTGTGTCCGTTAGCACGATAACTCGAACAAAAATCATCCGATTTTGATGAAATTTGGTATAAACGTGTAAACCTACATTTATTCGAACGAGTTCGCGAACCAGATCGAACCATAGGAACGGGGTTTTATGGGGTAAAAATGGGTTAATGTATCTATAATCTATGTATCTATAATCTATAAATATTTACATAATGGGGGTAAATGGGTTTTCCCATTTTTGACCCTAAAAACTTAAAATTTAGCATTTTCTTTCTAAACCATTTTGTAGAGCTTAAAAAAAACAAATAATTTAGTATATTGAAGTGTTATTATGCGCCTAATGGTTACAGAGAAAATTTCAAAAAACTTTACATTTAAAATTCCCATGTTATTCTAATGGAGAATAAGTAAACTGTTGTAGTTTGCTTGTTTATGAACATATTTGGACCAATTTTGGAAAATGCATTCATTTCATACTAAACTATTACATTTTACCAAAAAATATAGGCCTACCTTTTTACCCTCCCTGTTGCAGCAAACGTAAGTACTCGTTAAACTAATGTTATTTAAATAGGGAATAAATGTGATATTTTTAAGGAGACATTTTTGTGTAAATCCAGTCAGGCTAATGGAAATTCGCTTAGTCTGCAGGTTTGCTGCGGCCGGGGTATTTATATAGTACCACATCCTACCATTTTTTCACACAACGTATTAATAATGTCGATTGCTGTGTCATTGCCGCTTCTTTTATGTGTCTAAATGTAAAACTCCTTTGTGGCCTCATGAGTTCAATAGAAAAAAATACATATATGACAAACTAAGTCGCCGAAATATGGGAGCCAGTTCATGATCAATGTGATTCCTAGAGGTTTTTACTAACGATGTTCCGTATGTTGACAAAAGAATACATGACGAATAGACCCATGTCGATGTTTAAGACTACTTCATTTTGTATTGGCATTGAATGTAGTGTTATATATTCAATGTTATTTGTAAGAAACTCTTACAGTTTTGTTAATATTGATTTAGATACATACAGAATGTTTTTATTTGATACACGAGTAAACTATACATTGGTAACTTTAGAACTACCTCATGGTTGACGCGGTTGGTTGGTTGTTCTAATTAGGCCCAATTAGGTAAATCCTCAATGCTATTGTAATTATGTTGATAAGTTTTCAGTTCATCCTGGATTGAATTAATTATTTTTTATGATTGCCTTGACGATTTATTGTAGATTTACCAGCTGTCGTGGTATCTCTTTTTGACAATGTTGAATTTGTACCATTGACGATGCTCACAATGTGCATAACAGATCGATATAATCAACATTTCTTGTAAATATCTTATCATTTTTCAAAAGCTGATCTTGTTTTTTAGTGTTTTCTACAAATAGCCTTACTCATAGCCGCATTAGGTTGTCCATAATAACGATAAAAGAAAATTAGTTCTATTTCTTCTCCTTGGTGGATTCGTCTGTGTGTTCTATGACTTCCTATGTTTCCATTGTTTGCAAATCGGCTCTTTCAATGATTACTAAACATGCAGCACAGTGTTAATTCAGTTTTCTTTTTAGTATATATATTTATCCAGGCTCTCTCGCTTTTTTACATTGTAATAACTACGCCATTACGCCGACCCAAATTCAAATAGTAAATATTTCATTTCAACCAAGTAAGTAAATGTTTGTAGCAAACTGTTAAATTAGCAAACTTATTGACTGTTTATACATTTAACCATTGACTATTTTTAACATATGTTCTTCTTATCACTTTTAATTTCTAACAACAGCTGGAGTTTCATAACAATGTTTGTTTCCCATGTTAATCTTATGGAGAAATACGAAACTTTAAATGGTCCCAGGGCCTCACTCTCTAATTATTTCCCTAAAAAGAAAGTTTCCTGCACAACTTCAAGTTACGCTCTTTCCAATGACACCAAAAACATGTCAATCGGGTTAGTAGTTTCGGAGGAGTAATTGTCACAAATAACCTGCTTGCGTATTAAATAAGTATAGATACAGGATGATCAACTTTATTGTGCAACTATTTGTATTTCAAAAACTATGTCATTTACAAAAAATCTAAAAAAGGAAATTCGTCAATTCGTAATACATGCCCTTGAAAAGGGGGTAGTCCCCAACTATAACTATTCCCGACTCATTGTTTCTGAGATACAGTACTAATAATGACACTGTAGATTCGTTACAGCACAGATAGTATACCATGAAAATATGGAATGGTTAAATTTATCATAAATAACAAAATAATAAAATTTTATTCGTAAGGTCAACAATACCCTGGAGTTGTATCGTTTAGTTGTACGGTACAGCAGATGTATGACAACGGTACATTCGAGAGCGTCTTCAGCGCTTCAAGGACATGTACAAATCTTGCCGCAATCACAATTACTACTGGCTAAACCACAGGTTACTGTCGTATTCTTCTCTCTTGGAGTCTAGTGAAAACGTCAACAATAAGCTTACTATACTATAGTATATGGAGAAAGTAATGTTTTCGTCAAAATTTTCGAGTTTGAGTTTTGAGTGGATATATTCGTCAAAAAAGTGGTTTTCGAAGTGATGTCTGTGTGTGTGTGTGTTTGTGTGTCTGGATGTGTACAGAGCTAGGGACTAGGCCTACACCTGTAGTTCGATTTCGATGAAATTTGGTATGTAGGTTCCAATCCATGGTATCTCCAGGCGTTTTTTTTCATTTTTTTGAAATTATGATTTTTTATGGGGATTTGTCCATAAAAACCCATAAAAAAACCGGACAAACGGATTTTCTCGAAAATGGCCCGAACGATTTTGATAAAAATTTAGTATGTTGTAGCCCTTTAAGTTCTGAACAAAATGGTACAAATCCCATTTCTGTAAAAATTACGGTTAAAATGTTATTGTAAATAATGTTATTTTCCCATAAAAATACCATAAAATAACGGAAAATCGGATTTTCACAAAAATGACCCGAACGATTTTGATAAAAATGTAGTATGTAGTCCTTTAAATTCTGAACAAAATTGTAGGCCTACTAATCCCATTTCCGTATATTTACTCTCACCGCTTACACATGATAAAGTTTGTTGACAAACTTATGGGAGAAAGTACAGTATGTGTCAGAATGCTGATACCATTTATTTTTGTTATGTTTGCAATCGTGTTATGTGTCGGGCGAAACCACGCAGGGCGTAGATCATATTCTAATCATTCTATCTTCGTGTCTAGTATGTCGTGCCAGATGCGACCCGTCCCGTTTAAGTGACCTAGTCAGTAAAGTAAGTTATCAATAACGGAATATAAGATTTTGTACAATATAGTATTAACTTTTATCCTTCAAAAATTAAACTAAATTTCACACTAAAAGAATTTAAGTAATTGGCTGTAATGTAATGCATATTAAAATACTCTCGCAGCAAACCTGCAGACTAAATGAATTCTTGATTGAATTTTTGCTACAACATTTGCACACACACATTTGAACATTTGCATTGGCTTCAGTATGTCAGATTGTTTTCTTGTTTAAATAACATTAAAGAACATAACACTATAAACAAGGAGTGTAACAGGACGCTCATAGTACCCAAATATAAGAAAATCATAATTCAGTAGTTTGCACTTAAAACAGTATGTTAAATCTCCAATTCTTCAAATTGTCTGTTTATTAGCTTGCTTATCTTTTTCACAAGAAACATGAATTTCATTTAGGCCTACAATGTGCCAGTAATTAAGGGTTATTATCATTTTAAAGCTTATTTGATGTGGAAGTTTTTTCAACCTTCCGTTGAAATCTGCAACCAAGACATAAGGCTCTCTCTTTTATTCTTGTTTGGTTATTTACAGAATTCTTTTCTTCGTTGAAAATTTCAACTTTTACGATGAGAATTAAGTAGAATCTCATTCAACACCCGATGTGTGTGTAGTACTCTTACTATAAATGTTGTAAGAATTTCTAAAATGGCTTTTATCTTAACAATAAATGTCATTCTTACATAGTATTATACTTTAAACATGTTAATTTATCTTTTATCCTCTTACGGTTTGAGTTGGGAACCTCAAATAGGCTTCATTCAATCACCGTTATCATGTAGTTTGAACAACAATTTGGTTTAATCTTTGGGGACGTCAAAATTTAAAAAAAAATCGGCCCTGGATCCGGGTCTTACCATGAGACCTACGGTGATAGCTTATTCCCTACATGTGAATTTCTACAATCCAAGACTTGAATGTTGAGCTACTGACAGAGTGATATTTCCAATTAATTAATACGATTAATAACTCAACGTTATGTGTATGCAATTTTATTTATTTCTTTTACTACTTTTAGCAAAGAATTGTTTTCGTAACGTTTACAACAACTGCTATGCGTATTTTTCTGTTAACGTGTTAGCAAAATTATTATCTCGATATTCGAAAGTGCCGTAGCAAGTATGTTGCCTGTTTTCAACAAACGTCCTAGGCCTAGTTGTTGAAGTTAAAGATTCTGCTACATACTACCCAGCATGTCAGAGTCGATAACATATCTCTTATCGTTAGCACTTTATCATACGTAAACAAGTATGAGTCAAATGTCATTCTATGTCTCTTCATACTTAACATAACATTGATGAGAAACACTTCTACATGTAGGTGATTGACTTTGGCTAATGACTTCCATCAACTTAAATGGTGTTGGCAGAAGGAAGTACGATTGTTTTCTTTAGTCCAAAATTGCGACTAGCTTCAAATAATGTTTAAAGCTGACATGTTTCGTTGCAATGCAACATCGTCGGAGCTTTACGTCAAAAACATCAAAATAATTGACACATATAAGTACATACACACGACACGGGACACGGAACATTTAGACACGAAATAACACGATAGCGCTATGACACGGATTGCTGATAGTGAGATACCTACAACCGCTGCCGCGCCGTGTCATGATAGCGCTATCGTGTTATTAAAATAATATAATAATAACATTATTAATATAATATATCCAATCAGGCTAATTCTCTTAGTCTGCAGATTTGCTGCGGCGGGGGTATTTAATTTCCACCGTCATTATGAGGCCTGCAACAACGCGTCAATATGGTGGTCATGGTGTTTTATCTCTACAAAACGGTTTAGGAAGAAATTGCAAAATGGAAAAACTATTTTAATCCCATAAAAACCTGTTCCCATAGTCCAATCAGACTGGTTCGCGAACTCGTTCGAACAAACGTAGCTTTAAACTCTTGTACAAAATGTACGGTATTCGCTGGACCATTTTTACTCGAGTTGTGCAATTTGAACGGATGACATTTTTGACCTCAGAGGATATCAAAAAGAAGTTTTATCGGATTTTCAATCTAGTTTTTACGCTAAATATAGCACAGCCACTGCTTTGTTGATAATTACAGATGACATCCGCCGTGCAATGATGGATAATAGACGTGCCACAATTTTAACCCTCTTTGACTTAACAAAGGACTGTGTATACCATATTTTACTCTTTTACTCAATTCAAGGTGATTGGGACTGGATTGAGTCCTCTTTATCTGATCGTCAGCGGTGTGTTAAAGTAGGTGACAAATTAATGTTCTACTTGGGAGCAGTTCCAAAAGGATCTGTTCTTGGCCCACTACTGTTCTCAATTTTCATCAATTCTGTTCAATTTTCATCACAAAACATATCATTGAGTTATGCTGACTACTAACAGATTTACTACCACTTCAATGTAGACGAGATGGATACTGCTGTGCGACTCATGAACATTGACATTGAATCAACAAATCACTAGGCCACTAACAACGGACTTAAACTTAACATTGACAAAACTAAAGCAATGATTGTTGGCTAACCAAGACTAATGACAAAAATCATCTTAATCACTGCACCACGACAGCGAGAATGTAGTTTTTAAGGATTAGTACTTTATTTCATCATCATGTTTATAATATGATACTTTAGATTATTTCATTTTATTGATATAAGTGAATAGTTTTATTTATGTTTTAGAGCTTAAGTGGTAGAGAGGACTTGCAAGTCCTAAATACATTTTTTATCTAATTTCAAATTGGTCCCGGGCTTGGTCCTACCATGAGGCATCTACGGCAATACTTTAAAATACTGACCTTATTCCCTACATGGGAAATTCTAATTCGCACTTTTCTGATATTAAATTTAATCGCCAAATTAAATTTGTCAATTGCATGATTACGAGTGGCAATATTCATTAAATGGAGTGGAGCCACTGGTGAAAAAATAGGCAAATGACAAAGCTTTACTTCTGATATCTTGCAGACGTTTCTTATATTTGAAACGTCAATATTTCGAAAATTGTAGGAAATAATTATCACAACCCAGACACTCAGCCGGTTTTCGGCTGTCGGAGGCGTCACGAATAGTTCACTAACTATCGGCCATTTACATTTTTACAACTACCTAAATAACTCATGTTAGTGTAGAAATAATCACGTACTTCGGATCATATTTGTAACAGAATTGTAGCTAGATTATGACGTAATGTTTTGCTAACGTAATGACATTTCTCACCTCCCTCACTAACGCAAGAAATGTAGAGTCAGTGCAAAGTAAGCAACCGGAAGATGTCACAACCATCTCTAGAGTAAGAGTTATTTGGAAACTGCTGCGTCATAGAAAGGGTCGAGACTACTTCATGATCAGCATAAAGGACATACTGGATGTTTTAGAACAATATACGTCACAATGTCGATATTGTAGCACAACGGATTGAGTTATCAAATAATTAAATAACTTACGTCATCAATCCATAAAGCAACATAGAAACAGATTCAACCTTACAGTGGAGCTGAGGATGACCTGATGGTTGAAACGCGTACTCCACAGAAATTTATGGATTGATGAAGTAAGTTATTTAATTAGTATACGTCACGCACATGTAATTTCAAAGTCTGAGACCGTATGGAATCAAACATATCGGACCAGGCCCAGTTACCCGGCAGTCTGAAAGTAAATTTATAGCGATTTGTATCTCACTATGAGTCTCAAATCATCTCGAAAGCTGTTCGACTAAACAAATGAGTTAGGTTCAATGATGTTCAGCAGAATTAAAAATTTACAAGGTTGAACTACAAGGTGCTATTCTACTGAGGTAACTAAGGTGCCATTAAGGTATTATTCTTTGTTTGTTTGTCCAGATTATTCCAGGGATAATCTAATAAAATACAAATTTTCGAGAGAATTCAATAATAATACATACTACACTTTAAGCTATTACTTAAGCAACATAACTGGATATCAGTGTACAACGCAACAACAATGAATGACAAATTTTCCAATTTTGAAAGCCAGTTACGCCACATATTTGAGACAGCATTTCCATTGATAAGAAAGAAAGGAAAAGCAAAGTTCGCGTAGTTTTAGACAAAGAAATGAGACAAAAAAGGACAGAAATTATTGACCTATACAACCGAACAAAAGATCTTCCCTCCGAACATTACATGAGGCAATATTATCTAAGAATAAAATCCAATTTTAAACAGAAAATAAAAGCAAGGCTATATGGGATACAATTAATTAATAAAAATAAAAATGGAACACACAAACAAGGAACCCCACCTCCTTGATGAGAAAGGTTATTTAATTAGATCCATAAATAAGTAGCCGGTCGGTTTAATAATTTCTTTGTTGAGATTGGCAGCCAGTCAAATAAAAAAGGTTCATAGCAGCTGTACAAGTTATGTGTCAAATTACCTTTTCCTTTCCCCAAAACTGAAAAAGAAGTCGCAACTGAGATAAGGTTGATGAAAATTAAGAGTTCAGCCAGCACAGATGAAATATCCCCAAGGCTATTAAATGAAATAGGCGATGTAATCTTGACACCTCTGACTCATTTAATTATCTCGTCCTTTATTTCTGGTCAGTTTCCCGTCTCTCTGTTGTTAAGCCTATATATAAAAAGGGGTATGATCGTCAGTGCGATAACTACAGCGAAGAGCCGATCGAACAACGCAACGAACTCCGACGCACGCCCCGACGTAGCCATAGATATACAGGGTGTCCATAAAAAACGTTTCAGGACTTTGGGAAATGAATCCCCTTACTAAAAGGAAGAGAAAAGTGTATGGGAAGGTATGTCCGAAAATGCATATTTACCCAGATATCCGCCATTTTGTTTTTTATACAAACATATTTTTATCTGTGAAGCTTTTCATTCGATGATTATGAAATTTGGTAAACCCGTTAACATACACAAGACCTATAATAGAAAAAATAATAAAGTGGTTCCGATTGTAAATTTCAAAATGGCGGCCGTTTGAATTCTTCTAACTTAAATTACTCAAAAACGGCTAATTTTATGAAAAAATGTCTAGAATACTTTCTTTAGAATTTTTAACTCCCTATCAAACAATACCAAAGTCAAAAAGATCGGACAAAAGATAACTGAAATATAACGTTTTTTGTGTAAAGATAAGGCAAAAATTAAGGGTTCCCCAACTAACTTTGTCTTATTTTTGTCTTATTTGAGATATGTCTTCATCTATGGTAATACATCGATGGTCGACGACGGACACGAGGCAGAGACATGTATTGGCGGGATGTGCCTTCCCTTACCACAATAATTATTATTTTGGACGAGCAAAATTTAAATAATAAAAGGCAACATTTCATAAACTACAACTAGCCTAACAATTTTCGTAGATTTGTATGAGTAAATTAAAGAGGTTTTAAATTGCATGCCAATATAAATCATGTCATAAATGCCTCTCCAAAAATTCAAGACAACTAATTTATTGAATTTATTTAAATACGGTATACACAATTTGTTCAAGAAATTACAACGATGACATGCTATATGACATTTAAAATGCAAGAAATAAATAAAGTCACAAAATAATGCTAGAAATAACAAGAGTGAAAACTTGACATATTCCTTTTTTACCAAGCGGCAATGACATTTGACATAAGATAGGGTGAAAGGAACAATTTTGTTCTACGAACGTTTAAACATTCACAAAATGCTTTCACGTCTATGAAATTTGTATATAATAAATTGAAAATTTCTATAAGTATTCGATAACGTTCCTAAATTAAATAGGCACCCCCAAGAGAGGACTACTGAAATGTATTCAAGGACATTTAAAGTGGAGAGAATGGGTCTTTCCCGTTGCGTCTCCCGAACGCCGAACTGCTCAGTGATGCAGAAGTGACGAGGGTTAATACCTTATATTTTAAAATGGTATCAATTAGTTTAATCTGTGAAGCAGTAAAGGTAAGGTTTAGTTGGGTTAGTTTAGGTCATTCAAGATTAAGTTCAAGCCATCTCAAAGAGTCGGTAAGCTGAATAAACAAATATTCATTAAATGTTAATTTATAATTCGAAACGTAGGTATCATGTCTGCAATGAAATGAGTTTAAAATTAACGTAATTCCAGTACTTATTGTCTACCATGCTCAATTGGGCACACGCCTTTACCACAATTCGTTGCTTTTGTAAATTCCAATTCGGCTATCAAAACTGTCAGATTATACCAGATAGCCTGCTCGTCGCTGGGGAGACGCGGCGTTCGAAAGACGGGATCGTTCTTCCCTCCCCAAATCCCATAATTCTTCCTCCCCTCGGTCCATTCACAGACACGACCCTTGTTACAGGAAGCACCCTAATATCACATCAGAGGCCGACAGGTACCATGGCAAGAGTCTATTATATAACATTATCTTCCTGCACCGGCAGACCCTTCTCCTAACCTGTTCTACTGCCATTCGCCTCTGCAAGTGAAAGTGTCCACATGCTGCCTACCTGCTTCTGGCTGAGGAGGCGATAAAAGCATCTTATCCTTGTGCTACAAATACCGAAACAAATATTTACGATATCGTAATTGAATTGTTAATACCAGAGGCAGGCAAGATGTTTTGGTAAATAGATTTTGATTTGTGTGATTAACAAAACCCACAGTTCTGATTTTTAGCGAATTTCCCATATAGGGAATAAGCTATTACCGCAGTACTCATGGTAAGACCTGGACCCGGGACCGATTTACTTTTTAGTTTTAAGGTCGCTAAGTAGAGCCCAAAACCACCAACCGTTCAAATTCATATAAAACTTTTTGGTGTAAGTACAAAGTAAATTAAGTGTGATGATGCATATAAGAGGTTCCATGTCTAAAAATTGGCTTCCCAAAGAATTATTTTCAGTTTTTAAATAATAACTATGTTTTTAAGCTTAATAGACATATTTCTCAATTACCTATTATGGAATTTGAGTAGGCCTAGATAACGTTATTTTCGTGTTCTACATTAAATTTTTAATAAAAATAACAGAAAACAATGGAGGATTGGTTTAGGTCCTAGAATCCTAGACAAACAAACTTGATGTTTCTTTGATTTCATTTAACTTTGATTTAACTAGGCTAAACACGCCTTATTTTAAGAAATCAATAATCAATTAGCGATATAGTTTGTTGGAATTTCGTTTACGATAGTTTTTTTCCCTTATTGGACTATGTAGGCTACTTTGATCCTGTCCTGTGTTGATGATTCTGAATGATTTGTCTGCGAGTTAAAAAAATGAAAATCTTACACCTACCTACATCCAATAGGCAACGCCAATACAATGAACATCATCCTCGACTGTGGTTACTACTACAATACAAGTACAATAGTATTAGGCCCTAATACAGTACCTAATGCTGTAATGTCAAATCAGGGGCCCATTTCATAACAAAGCTTATAATTTCCATTAGATTTGCATTGGGCGATCAGCTGATTTACTAATATTAGTTTGTACTTGTACTGAATGGCTAAATAAATCATTTATCATTTACTTTATTATGAAAAGGGCCCCATATGGTTAAACTATTTTATTACCTATTTGTATTATACTAGATAGATAAACAGTTCTAGGGGTAGCTTACTCTATGGCTGATTTCTGATTTCTTAAAACAACCTTAAATTAACCATTATTGCCAATCGCACTGCAGTTAGCAATAATCGTAAAACTAAAAATTACTTTTCAATTATGCGCATAAACAAACAAATAAATATGTTTTTTCATTGACCTATGCATCAGGTGCCTAATGACGCATTAATTCATTAACATTTAATGGAACTAAGCATAGGCTACGATTTTTATCAGTCTATCGGTGGGGCATTGAAGAACGAATGTGTGAAAAATTACCCTCAGTTTCTCTTTGATAAATAATTATATTTACGGAAAATTTTACTTACTTTAGTCATGCCGACTCCAATAACATACACTTTGGGGTGCGTTCCAACCATTTTAAAATTTCCTAAAAGAATTGATAACACAAAATAACGCGAAACTATAACGATCACTGCCCGTGACGAGTGCTAAACATCGACTGACCGAAACCGAACTGAACGAAAAACGAATAGAAGAACGAACGAACTGAACTGAGCTGTGATTTACCAAGTTGTGTTGTTTGGAGTTTTGATGGGAACGAATGGCAGCACTGTCAGACCTGTTTGTCGTTTGGAGACTATTTTCATATGATACTATGTATTCATCCGCTACGTTATCTAAAATTTCCTATTTATATTCAAATAAGGATCTTAATTTTGACTTGGATAACATTATTATATTATATAAATTGTTGTTTGTTCAAACAATCTACAATTAATCAGCTTTATACCTAAATAACCCCTAGCCTCATTGCGGGACTACTTTATTGGATCCAATATTCCCCAATAATAATGGCCAGATATTGAGGAGTTTGGCGCGTCTCCTTGGGCCTTAGTTTATTATCAGAGAACATGAAGAAAGTGTAAATTATAAATCAAGCCAAGTACCTGTTGAATTTAAAACCAGTTTCAAGTGCCAGCAAAAATTTTGTATATACTTTTCCCGGATGTTCTGTGTGTGAATTGTGCATGTGTTTAGTGTCAGATTGCAAAACGCAATCATAGGCTAGCATAGCAGCCATCAAGGATGTATTCTTATAACAATAATAAACGTAAGCTAAATTTCACATTCTTTGAGTAAAATTTAAGAGGTTCTCTCTATCAATCCATATATTGATGGTATTACAAATAACTATCCTTAAATTTTTGTAGATCCTTTGTGATACACATGGCTCTGAATATAGCTTTCAGCTGTAAGTAGGTTGTAAGGACAAGAAGACCCTTCCTGCGTTGTTAGAAGAATGAGTTACGATTTGTTTGAGTTTCCGGATATCAGTATTGAATGTATATAACATTCTGTTGATGAATTTAAAATCCAAATTAGCCAACAACAAACCATAGGATATTTTGTAAGCTTCATATGCCATAATGTCTGGAAGGTTGTTGTCAGTTGATAGCAATGGTCTTGGTATCATCATAAACAAAATACCTATAACAGTTGTAGGCCTAATGTAAGTTTTCCAACTTAAATTAATCAACTCTTGACATCTTAACATGCAATGTGCATACATTACGAATACGTATAAATATAGAATCTAGAAACCTTACTTAGTGTGTTATTAGTTATAGTGATATGGTCTAAGTATAACTTATAGGCTGGCTTCTAGGTCTAACCTAAATAACATGGATATTGGTAGCTGTTTTTTTTTCAATTCCATCACTTAAAGGCATACTTCCTTAGGTTTCGTTTAAATAGAATGCCAAATTATGTTAGGCTATCGCTCGTATTTCTTTATTAGCCTATAAAATAGGCCTAGCCTAGATCTATTGCCTAATTCAGTCTAAGTTATGTAGGCCTACAGCCCAACCTCTGCAATAAGTAGAAGGCCGAACATTGAATGAAGTATTACGATTAACTTAACTAAACTAGGCTGTTAAGTTAGTCGGGTACAGTTTCTTAACTGGGCTATGCTAATATCAATTGAAACTATCGAATTGAAAATATTGATTAATAATCGATATTTTTAAATATATTTATTATCAAATTAAACTATCATAGGTAACCTAACCTAACCAACCCAACTTGCTGATGGTGAAAAAATCGCATGAAGGTTTACTAATTGAATCGATAGTTTCAATCGATGTTAGCATGAATTATTGTTTCCATCTTGTTTTGTTGTATGAATGTAAAAATGGAGTTGTCCGTTGGTATGTGAAATAAATAAATAAATAGCATAGCCCAGTTAAGAAACTGTACCCAGTTAGTCTGCTGATTGTTTGAAATTTGTTAAACTTTTGCTTCGGATCAACAGGAAACATAGTCTTAAGTTAGGTCTGGTTACGTTGAAATAGTTAGGTTAATGGCTGCACTTTACTTTAGGTCCTACACAAACAACCGAATGAAAATATCGATTATTTGATTGTTTCATTCCATATATCGTTCGGTTAGTTAGGTTAGGTTAACCGGTTACCTAACTAACCAAACGATATATCGAATAATCGATATATCGATCAATACTTTCATTCGAATGAGCGTAGGACCTAAAGTAAAGTGCAGCCAGGTTAATCTGTAAAAATGAAGTCGCCAATTGGTGAGGAGTAGACCTAACTTGTACCCTAGAGCCTATATGAGCTTTAGGTTTAAGTTTAACTTAACTTAGGCCTAAGTTTAATTTGTGCAGGTTAGCTTTGCCGTATTTCCGCTAAATGCCTAGGCCTACTTTATTGTTATTATTTTATTTTCATTCCAACGGCCAAAGATCATTACAAAAATTAGGCCTATTGGTAAGTTATCGATAGTTAAAATGTTATACAATTCAATGAATAGATATTTAATGGGAAAAATTTATGATGAATAACAGATCGTTTAAATTATCGTCTTCAGATTTACAATATTTCTAACTTACTTTGGATTAATTAACTTAGTCTAGGTAACACTGCTACATTGCCTAAATCATGGCCAATATTTTTGTGTATTCTTCAAGCTATATCCACAATTTTATGTTTATGAGGCCTGAAATTTGCCATCGAAACCACATTGCGTTGTAGCTAACTTAACTTAATGTCGCAGTTTCTTAGGTGGGTGCTGGTTTGTAGCATAGGTTTGTTGTTAATGTTTGAAATTCCAAATTGCAGATAAAGGTATGCTATTTGTGAATACCCTCTAACTTACTTACATAACTGCCTGTTTTATGGTACGTGTTTTGTCAAAATGCTGTAACTTCAGGATGCCATGAGTTAGATTACGTAACTTGGTTTCTAGCATGTAACTTCATTAACTTAACTTAAATATGTCACTATCTAACTTCATAAAACACCACCAAATCATAAGTTAGTGTGGGACTGAGAGTTACTGCCAGTTTGCTGGCTAATTTTGCTGCTTTTCATAATAGTAGGCCTGCTAGGCCTAGACCTAGCACATGCCGCTTATTCATAGCACATTTTCTTATAGCATGCAATTAGACATAGGCTACATCTTTGTATGGATGTATATAATCAGTATTCACGGTAAACATAGGATAAACTTTTTTATAGCCTAGGCCTACCTATTTATTTATTCCCAACGGCAAAAAGCCAATAGCCTAACTTAAACTATATTTTAACATACAATAATATTGCAAACAAGAAAGACCAATATACGTATTGCCACTCTTGTCTTGACGACTGTTGGCTTAGCTTGATCATGTATAGCCTACTATGTTTTTTTCCTTCGCATAAGTTATAGGCCTCAATCAAGAATTAATAATTTATTCACAATTAAATAGGTGTCGTCAAAGTATTGACAAAAATCAGCAGCTTATGCCTATTTTGAGTACACAGCCAAATTTCTATGTTGTTTCATGCTGTAGTATTCAATGCTAAAATTTTGTAGGCCTACCTTATTGTAGTGTACCGTAGTGTATTGTATGATTAAATAAAATAATATAGGCTAGCTAAATTTTCGCCTTATTACTGGTAAATTGCATCGTTAGCCCATTACTTAAAACCAATAGGCCTAACTTAATCTTTAAAAAATACCTAGTTATAGATCATTCGATGGCGTTTAAAAAAATTGAATAAGTAGGGCTTAGTTAAATGCTGAGTTAGTGAAGCCTACAGTAATGTTACTTTTAAACTTGCGACACTGATTTACCTCTGCACATTTTAGTAATTAGTAATAAGCTATCGATCCACTTAAACCTAGTTAATCAATCTAATTTTAGAATTTAGGTCTGTAGATCGTAAACCCTTGAAGGCTGATATAACTTAGTCCTCGTCTATTTACAATTTAGGTTGGTTTATAAGTTAGGTAGCCTATGTAAATCTGATTTACCTCTAAGCAATGCTATTTAAATCCTAGTGCTTGATAAAAACTGCTTAATTTTATCCTGCTTATTTTTATTTTCGGTTATTGTTGGGAATGACGTAGTATTTTGGCGTACTGGTACGTAGCCTATTTGCAACAAATTATAATTTTTCCAACATTTATGTAGATAAATTACAGGCCAAATGTTACAAAGGTGTCTAAGATGTCGGAGAATATTTTTGCTTTGGCACCGTAATACTGGAGTTGCTCTAGATCTCCCGTCCATCGTCAAACAAAACACCTATGTATTCAAATTTCTATTATGATTATTCAATGTTTTTAATAGAATCCTATTTTTATACTCTCTGTTGTTGAACCTCTGTCGGAACAAGTATATATAAGTTATCGGTGCCTATCAGGTCTTGAGCCATGTCCTGCACATTTGTCTTTTTCAAGGAGGAGAGGGTTGCTCACACTTGATTGGGTGGTTAGGAAATTTTTTCCAGCTCAATATTTTTTTGCTCAATACAAAATGCCTTTGACAACTAGGCATATACCCAAACCATCTTTTTAGCCCTTTGAGTGCCAACGTCCGGGGAACCGGACGTTTTTAAAACGAGCCAAAAGTGCCGACGTCCGGCCGACCGGACGTTTTTAGAACGAGCCAAAAGTGCCAACGTCCGGCTGACCGGACGTTTCGTAATGATCGAACAGTTGTCATAACAACCGAATGGATACTCGGATTCTTTTAACCCATATATTAACATTGAGTCGAAAGTTACTAGATGCGATACATCGATTTTCGTTGGTCGAAATATCGAAAATTCGATTTTTACGAAATTTTAACCTAAAAATCGCCAGATCGCGCTCGGCATTTTTAGCGCGACCTTTGGGAAAAATCATCGGCATTTTTTGAGCGTTTCTTTTATTTCTCGCCTGGCACTCTAAGGGTTAGTTTAGGCCTATAGGAACAAAAACAGGCTACATATTTGTATATATCGTTACATTGTTTCTTACATTTATTTTTTACTGGAAACATAATTAGTATTGTAGAACAATTATGAACTAACTTAGGCCTATATTCTATGCTAGGCTATAGTCTAGGCTTAATAAAGTGATACAAATCTTATTTATGTTAAGTTAGTCTAGAGGCACAAATTCTCTAAGGCCCTTTTACAATGCATCATAGGCTTTTCCTTTGAATTTATTTTAGGTTAGGTACTGTTTTGTTCCCTATTACCAGGTAGGCCAGGATATACTACTTGCCAATTTAATTTCAATGTGCCTCATGCTGTGCTATTATGCTTGAGCATTGGTATCCAAATGGGCTTTAAAGCCTTCATCAAATAGGCATAATACTAGTATAAGTTATAAAACATGAAATTGAGCCGAAATTTGAAACTCACTTATTTAGGCTAGTTTATTAATTTTAAATATAGGGTATCACAATCTTGACAATTGCTTGCAGTTAACTAGATTCATTTCCTTTTAGTCAATTGATGGTACTTAGGTACCGGTACTTATCTAAATCTGGTGTAATGATGTAAACTAATTTGAGTTTGAGCATGGTTTGTACTGTTATGTTATAGTTTTGTGATAAAAGCCAATTTAGAAACTTGTCTTTTTTTTGTTAATAAAGTATATCAATACATTTTTACTACTAAATAATGGTTTAAATACCTTATACTGTTAAAGTTATCCTTTGTAGTCTATATAGGCTACTGCAGTTTCGTTACCGATGGGAACTCCATCAGGCTGTCAAGGAAATTAAATTTCTTTCGAGAGGAAGGTCTAGACTGCCCTCCGTGTGTTTTTGTTTTTTGGACTGCCTTCCTGGTACTGGCGTTTTTGTAATGTTTATTTATTGATCACCTTTTTGTTTGTGTGTAATTAAATGAGTGACTTCGATGGATTTTAACTTCAACGACTTCCTCTGGAACGAAATTTTATGTCCTTGACAGCCTGATGAAGTTCCCATTGGGAACGATTATCATTTAATACTATACCAGTGATCCGGAGGCTAACAACATGAAATTTTTATTACAACTGGAGATGGTCAACGTCGAAGGCATGTTGCATGTTACAATCTTAGTTCTTAGACCTATACAATTAGTGTACCCTCCATTGCTTAAATGTTTGTATACAATAATTTTCTGCAATATTTTGACGGTTGTTATAAAACCTATCTGCATTAGGCCTAGGTGAAACCAACTTTAAGCTGAGCAGGGGCTTTGAAGATTTAAGTGCCCACTCTGAGATAGGCCTACATATCATACAAATTTAAGTTATACCTTAAAAGTATTCAATTCAAATATAAATAGCCTACACATGGAAATATTCTATATAGGCTACTTAAGTTAAGTGTAGGATGTTAAACGGATCTTAGGTTTTTTGTAATGTAGGTCACAGGTTGTACAATAAATTTAGAACAGCCTGCTAATTTACTGAATTCATTAGATATACCGTAATTATCATATGTGTTTTTGATCTAATGTGGAAACAGATGAATACATTGGCCCATTGATTTGATTATCCATCCCAAATTCAAATTTCATCAGTTTATTTTTTAATTATAGGCTAGGCTACTTATGTTGAGTGTCTTAGAAATATTTAGGCCTAATGATATTGATAAATCCACTGTAATACGTCACATTCACGTCAACTTTTTTATTATTTTAAGTAACTATATCTCGTATAGTACCTCATACAGTTGGCAATGTGTACATCAGCTACCTAAATCAGGGGCCAGATTTCTGAATTAATGACTACTAGCTGGATAAACCAACCTTTTTGAATTAGTTTTGTAAGTTTACAGTAAAAGCTGTGCTAAGTAAAACAGCTAAAACAGTACCTAGTTATTAATATGAATTTATTGTACAGTACCAGTTTTATTTTGACAACGCATATTTTAGTTAAGTAAAGTCTGCATAAGATAGTAGCTGTACTAGGTAATCATGCTGTGGAATTTGCCTTCATTCTTTCACATAGTTTTGGACAGTGATATAATAATCCTAAACTTACCCTAATAAACGTTTGATCACCTCTGGTCTAGATCTCCCATTAACTTATAGAACACCCAGGTTTTTGTATGTAATGTGTATCGTAGCAATTAGGTCAAGTGGGGTAAGTATACGCCCGGGGCAAGTGGACTTCCAGCTAATAATAAATTTGTTCATTAACCAAAAAATATGAAAACTTGGCCAAAGGTGGTACCTATTTCAAACTATGCTCTTTTAAATTATATTCACTAAAAAATTCTCTTGCTATTATTTCTATAAGTTTAGACGTGTTTAAGAACCTCTTAGGGTTCTGCTCAAAACACAAGTGCCTCTTGGAAAATTAAAAAAATTACTAGAAATTGAAATAGAAGGATAGGCCTAACTAACAGAAATTTGGTGATCTTAATAATTTTTTGAAGGGGAATTCAAAAATAAAATTTTTATAGCCCTAAAAGTCAATTTTGGGGAGTTAGAGTGGGGTACACGTACCCTGTGTGAAAACACGTTAGGGACAAGTGTACTTTTTCCCATGGGACAAGTGTACGCCCCACTGATAATTATGTAAGAATAAAGAAAACTTGGTTATCTCTTGCTTGAATCACAAGAAAAAACTTACACTTTGTATATAGTATTTTTAAGGTTTAATATAGTAACATTGAGGGCCTAAGTCAATTACAATTTAAAATATTAAGGTTTTAAGTTACTTCACCGAGTGAAGGTTTACAAAAAAACTCTTAACTTAGGTCAAGTGAGGAGCATACGCCCGATATCACATCTAGTACAACTTTGACCACAGATTAAAAAATACCCGTAGGTGCTATAAAAATAAAAATTTGCTGAGCTTATTCTTTGGAATGTTTTGTATAGATGTTATTTTTTATTTTGTTAAAAATATGAATTTTGTGTTTTTGAGGATATTTTTCCTAAAATGATGTTTTGGGTGTACACTTCCCCCTTGATCTGAGGTAAGTGTAGCCTAGAACCCCCCCCCCCCTTATTGTATTGTAGCTTTCCACTGCATATTACTTATGTTGGGGCAAGTGGATTGTAGAGGGAAAAATTAGCGTTCATTTGATTTTTTATTTATTAAAATATCTCAAGCGGTTCAGGACTTTATAGTAAACCTCCACAAGAGAAAACGGAAACCCCAGCTTTATTAACAATTCTAAAGAAAATAAAACCTTATGATTCCACTATTTCATTGAATTAACAATTACTAAGTCTCAAAGAGCATAAAATAAGCTTTATTTAAGTTTTTATTTGATTAAAATATCTTAAACTATAGGCCTACAGTAATAAATTTATGTAGTGCAACTAGTGATGTAAAATACCCGGGTATTTAAAACTCAGGGTAAATACCCTGGGTATTTACCCGGGTAAATACCCAAAATCCATAAATACCCGGGTATTTTGGGTATTTATGAAATCCATTGAAATTAATTTATATTCACCCCTAAATATGTTATTGTTATCATTACATGAAAAATTAGGATAGTCTATAACACCTTTTACAGTAACTTGCTTTGCTAGTACCTTTTATTTAATGATTTAGCACTTTTTTTTTAAAACAAAACATAGTTTTTAAATAAGAATGGGGTTTCGTTTTTTATCAAGACAACACCTCGTCAGAGAAATAGTGAACCTAAACCTACTTCTACTCTTATTAAATTATGATAGTTAAAAAATTTTATCGTATAAATGGCTTGGAAGGCTAGACAGACCTAAGGCAGAATGGCAGAATACTAAAAGTAATTCAACTTTTCTGTGTTACCGCTTAGGCCTAGTTGGAAAAAATAATATATTTGGATAAACCTACTAAAAAAATGTATCTCCTGTTTTTTGGTCTAACTTAATATAGTTTTGAAAGATTTATTGTGCTATAGATTTAAATGTTTTGTATCACAAGTTTATGAAATTAGTTTTTTTTTTTTTTTTTTGATACCATTGATACCAACAAAAGATCTAGAACAAAAATATTATTAACCTGCCATCCTACAGATTGAATTTTAATTATTTTCTTAAGTTGTTTACACGCCTAGGCCACAACTAGGTTAAATTTTCATGTACAGTATTTATAAATAATAATTATTACTAAGCAAATTATTTTTCTTCACTTTAAATAAAATAAATTCATCTATCCATCATAGAAATTTAAAAAATCATAAGTAGGTAGTCAGGACCAGTGCAACCATGCGACCAGGGTATTTATGCCGATTATGCTTTATGCTCAGACCTGGGTATTTATGGCGATTGTACCCAGAAGTAAAATGCTAGTAGTGACCATATGAAATTTTGTTTAACACATTTTATCATCATTTTACCATCCTTACAGGGTGATAATTGCAAAAAAACATCTCAATCTTCTCTAACTTTAATACAAATTATAAATACCCAGTTTTTGGGTATTAACCCGGGCCTTGGGTAAATTCCCGGGTAAATACCCAATTTATATTTACCTACCCACTGGGTATTTACCCGGCCCACATCACTAAGTGCAACAGTACAAGAATTAAGGTAATTTGATAAGGGTTTGATTGTTTATGTATCAGCTCCTAGAAGAATGCCTTACTAGAGCATCGCATGTGTGAGGTTGTGTTAGGTTAAAGTCCCAATTACCTGAACATACTCAACCTAACCCAACCTAGCACTAGAGCTATCGCTGCCCACTTCAACTTCTCATAGACGTATTGTGGATTTGAATTGGTGTAAATCAGATATGACAATAATAGTGGCTTAAACATACCTAGGCCCAACCTAAACGCCTCAGCCTATAATCAGCTCCTTCGTATAGCCATTTAAGTACCATAATGAATTTCAAACTGATGTGTATATATGACTGTCATTGTAGTACCGTACCTACAGACCAAATCTCTTGGCACTGTAAGCTAGCCTAATTGTTTCATACTCAGGCCAACTTTTATTATTTTTATGAATTTAGGTTGGTCTATAGTTAGTTAACCATTGAGAAATTTGTTGTAGGTACTGTTGAATTGGTTGGAACATAAAACAAGAACATTATGGAAGTATGATGGGTGTTCAAGTAGGCCCACCTACTCAACTGTAGGCCTCTCTGATGCTTCGTTTTGTTATTTATGGTAAGGATTTAAATTTTAAGTTATCAACATATATGTCAGGTATAGGCCTATTCTTCAAGTTATTTATTTTAAGTTCAATACTCCCTGGTGTGGATTAATGTCCGCACTAGTGAGTACTACGACTGTCCGTAGTATTATCCTGATAATTAAAGAGCAGTTCGTAAATTACAAGGCAAAAATGTGGTTCGGATTCTACAACTTAACTGTTGGTTCCTTAGTTGCCATTGGCTGTATCGGCTATTAATTAACAGTCCTGGCTGAGGAACATGGCGGCCTTAGTCAGTAACAAGACTACAAGATTGTGCCATTCATCTCCATTCATACTTGGCTTAAAATAACTGCTTCGTATGGTCGCCATTTCAGAAAAAAGTAATGGTATTAAGCTATTTCAAATGTTATTCATATTCATTAGCCTTTGTCATTGATCCTTTGGTAGAGGTAATAGATTTTGTAAAATTTTATTTAACAAAAATACACAAAAAACAAACAAAAAAAAACGGACATCATACAAACCAAACAGTACACAGGTACAAGGTGGACGGGCAGTACAAACATAGTTTATTGACTCACTTCAGATCGTTGTTAAGGCTCTTTCCAGCAGTGCCGTAGGCTAATAAGTTGTTACTATCATTAAGCCTTTCGATTTCCGATCCTCAAGTTATCGAATTCCTGGAGGCAGCTCGTTGAAGAACTTGATCGTGACTCAGGGAAGGGGTTGAGCATTCTGCTTGGTGCCGGGGGATATTGAGATCCTGCATAGCTCTTGTTTTATTAGCATGGAAATAGCTTCAGGTGTTTGGATGTGGAACACTGTTTTTAATCTTAGCATGAGGCACTCAAAGTTGTAGTGACTCCACTGTTAGAATTCCTATAAAAAAGCAATGTGTGAATGGAACCTAGGTACACCATCAGCAGGTACTGCTCAGGCCCGGTTCACATGAGCGACTTATCTAGCTGACTAGGTAAGCAGGACTGGGTAGCGGACCACAGGATCAAATGGAGGACGTTCACACAAGCGTAGGGCGATGGCGATCAAGCCGTGTTAAAGCTTGGTGTCACAAACCATCGTCAGGCCCCGCTTCCCAGTCAAGTGTTGCGACTCATTGCAGCTACCCTGTCACCCGCTTTTCCGCCATGATGGCATTTCCGTGACTGGGGGATAATGTCCAAACAGACGTGGGATTTTATTAGTGATTTTGCCGCGATCACGCATGACGATGATGACGTTTCCGTGACCACGGGAGACGATGATGACATTGCCGTGACCGCGGGAGACGATGATGATGTCCAAACGGCCGCATGATTTGTTAGTAATTTTGCCGCGATCGCACATGACGATGATGATGTTCAATTAGACGTGGGATTTTTTAGTGATTTTGTTGGATCCCGCATGACGACGATGACTTTTCCGTGACCGCATGAGACAATGATGTCCGATTTATAAACGGCCACGAGATTTTTTTATTGTTTTTCCGCCATCGCGCACGACAACGATTACGTTTCCGTGACCGGGGGAGACGACGATGACGTATCTGTGACCGCGTGAGACGATGATGATGTCCAGACGGCCGCGTGATTTGTTAGAAGAATTGATGATAACTCTTTTGCGATCATGGGAGACGATTATAATGTTTCTGTTACTGCTTAACAAGATCAGGATTTTGTCACGACCACGGAAGACAGTGGTGATGTTTCCGTTACTGTGGGAGATATTCAGGATTTTTCAGTTCTAAAATTGCATACTATGTGAAAGTACATGAAGACGGGTTGGTGTAGTAATCTTTACAGAAAATTTGTTCAAATTAAAATTATCAGTGTTAAGAATCTTTCGGTTGCCGGTACGGAGATTTTATCAATTTTTGTATCGACATATAAACATTTTTAAGAAGTTATTGTTAAATTCAGGTTTAAGGATAAGTTTTTAGTTTTCTGATTATTTAATCAGTAATATTGTAATGGTCAAATTTTATTAGTATAATAATTAATAAGTAATTTTATTAGCGTACACGTCGATGTCGGAGCGTGACTCATGTTGTCTTTGACAGGACCTCTCCTCAAACTACTGTGACTAAAATGTAAGATAAAGCGATACTGCCTTGAGGGGTAGCAGAGAGATACAAAAATTAGGAGATGATCTCAGGGGTATGTAGCATGCTAAGACAATAATAAAGTTCAGTCACTTGTAAGTGCCTAGAGCCTGACGCTTTTTTTATGAATGCATACAGGGTTCAAAAGGGGTTGTCTCATATTCGTTACTACAGTCATACCACATGGAAATAACACATAATTGTCGAAATTACTCTTTTGGGAGGGAAAAGCCGAAGCGAGGGATAGCTGAAGATAAGGAGATTAAGACTTGGCTAAAAGCAAAAACCATTATTTGTACAAACAATCACATATACTTTTAGCAATTGATATGTAAAGTTCATATTAGTTGGATGCTTAGTACATATGTAAAGTTCAAGAATGTTTTTTAAATTGAAATTATTATTGTAATGTACTAGTTATTTCTTTTGAAAAGCTCCAAAAGCCTAAAACTATCTAAAAACATACCATAATTGTATAGTTTTTACATTTGCTTTTTCCTGGTATACTTTAAAACTAAACGTAAATAAATGTGAAGTTACTTTATCACTCAACAGCTACAATTTTATTAATTTAAAACTATCACTTAAGCAACTTTGTAGAATTCATTGGGCGAGCCGATACATTTTTTTACTTCTTTCAATTAGTTTTAGGTCAGTTATGCATGTTTGATTGTTTAATAAGACATGCTTTTGTTTAAGAGGATTTGAATACAAATTTTAACTGAAATGAGAACAAATAACTTATAATTAATGTCCATTTGAAACCAAACACTATTCACATGACTACTCTGAAGATAATTTAAAGTTGATAATAAATTTACTTCTCCATTAACTATCAGGTTATTTTATAACAATCAAAGGTTTGTATCACTGTCTACCTGATTAATAATGTTCTCTTATACATATTGTTTTAGATCCTTAACTATCTCAAATGTTACAGGGATCATGAAAGGAACCCCCATGACAATGGTAGGCAGTAATTTAAGATGAACGGTGAAATTCCAAGTGTCCCTATAACAACACTGGCAGGCATTGCAAGCCTAACAGACTGTAAGTATTTAGGTTTACCACATTATTTATTTTAGTAGGCCTACAGATTGTTTTCAAACCAGGTATTCTTTGCCTTGAAAAAATTACCATATTAAAAGATATTACAGAGTAATTGAAAAGGATATATGTGAATACTGACCATTAAAATACAAAATAAATATTGAACGGAATAGAATAGTCTTTATTTCAAAAAATGCTACAGATAATTACAGTTTCGAATTTACAAAAAATAAAAATATACAACTTATACAAAGAGTATAATTAACATTATATTACAAGCATCCTGGAAATATAGGACCTCTGAAGGAGAGCCTGTAGGCCTGTAGAGGTTCCATAATTTAAAAATAACCGTAATACATATCGGTTACATCAGCTTTCTACCTTGCCTAAAATTATACAACTTCAGCTTGTCCTTCAGAACAACTGATTTGAAATCCATAGTCAACCTTCAAAAAAGTGATGCCATCCAATAAGTTGTGCTAATCCATAATTTACACTGGGGCTTACAAAACCCAAATATAGTGTGACAGTTTATTGGCATATCCCGTGACTGGTAAATTTGATAAATGTGTAAAGGAGTGATGATATACTGTACATTCTTAAATATATTGGCACGTGGACTAGCCATTGATACTTATGAAAAATTCAACACTACACAGAGTCCCTCTAATCCTCTAAACTCTGTTAATCCGAACCACTTGTTTGGGAGAAAGTTTAGGTTGGATTAAAAGGTATTTCAATGTTAAAAAAACCATGCCGGAACATTCTTCACTACCTAGGATTACAACACAGCAACTTCCATCTTGTTGTGCCACCCTCAGGAATCAGGACAGGAACTTAATCCTCAAGATCAAATTATTATGATCCTTAAGATTTTCTTCAAGATTGTTCCCTGGAATTTCCCTTGACCACTACAAGTTACCCAGAGGGATCTCATCCGTATTCTCAACAGGTCTGTTTCATCATCCTCGCACACTTCCTGCACAAGAGGCTATCAACTTGAATATCCATCATGTTCAGGTGGCCAAGAAAGACCTAAGGGCTAATAATGCCTACCGCCTTCCTCAGGCACTTCCTATTATATAAGGCCTCAGATGCTACTGCACCAGTTGGTGCTAAAAGCATCCTCTTGGACTGAACATTGCCTTCTGTACTCTTCCAGTGCTTATAACATTCTTTATTCATCCACTGACGACCCACTTGGTGCGATACGCTGTGAGCCACGCCACTTTTCAGTTCTGGGCCCAAAACAGGGTTTCTGCTCCCTGGTTTGCTTACTTACCTTTGTTACAAAGTCTCTGAGCCCCACTTAAGAGTGAACCTATTGTTTTCCGCCAGAGCTTTCTCAGATAATCCTGTTTTAAATGCTGACAGTGCATGTCTTATCAAGATCTGATATTTTACCATTCTATCCTAGGTCATTTCGAAAGTATCCATCAGGAAGATGTCCACTATTGTTTGCTCAACTTAAGCATTTTTACTAGTTACCACTGCAGCTAATCCTATATACCACCAAACTTGCTTTCTCTTTTACAACAATTCCAAGAATCGGGAGGTTTAGCTGGAAGCCAACATAGCTATAATAGATAGATTTCTCTATTAATATGGAAGTCTACAGCTGCTCTAGAGGTTTCAAGGCAAGCCACTCAGATCTTCGTAGCCTCTTTACAGCAGGTGTTTGCAACACCTTAGTCCACCATACCACTGATCCTTATATCATGTTTGGCCCTGCAAAGCCTGGTGGTCAGTTCATCATTGTAGAGTCTTCTCTATGTCTTTCCAACTGTCTGTCTCATCGTAATAAGTGAAGAGACATGTGACTTTTTCCCCATGTCTTACAGTATTGTTTCAAATCGCCCAGCACTTGTATTGGGTAAAGCTCCCAATGGGTAGTAATAAGTGGTTGATTGAAGTTTAACTCTACTACCATTAATATGTTGGCTGATGAACTAACCATGGATGACCATTAGACATCCTGCACTACCTACTTGTAGTTGATTAGGCCTGATCAGTATGTTTAATCAAGGTTTTACTTTACCACCTAATATTTGTACATAAACTAGACATAAATGATCCGTACTACCTACTTGTAATACATGAGACACGCTGTTTGTATTGCAGTGCTGCCGGAAATGCCACTTCCCTCCCCACTCCCCCAGACCCTGAGTAACAAGTCGCTACTGTTTCATCCCCGTGTTGCCGAGGAGGCGCACATTTTATTGAGTTTGCGAGATGAAGCTCTTGTGCCCCAGTTGGTGCAGTCTTTAGCCCAAACCTCCGCTGATCACATGTAAGTATTATCTTGTTTTGTTTTACTATGACAGCAAATATTGTCAAACATCAGTAAAAAGTAGGGGTGTGCGAATATTCAAACTTTGAACTTTTTCTAATCGAATATCGATTTGAGATATTCGATTCAATTCAAAATTTTTAAATAGGTTCGAATCGAATATTTAAATGATCGGCCTACCATTTAGAAGTAGAATTATTATTCCAAATTAAATGATTATTTATATTGTTTCATAGTTAAAGTATATTAAATAAAAAATAAAGTCCAACTACGAGTTTACTGTCAAGAATACGTAAGATCGGCAGAATATAATATAAACAACTGACACGACACGGGCGCGGCAGCTCAGATGAGTCTAATCCGAATCTCGAATCCAGTGAATCCTAAGAAAAGGATTCGAGAATCATTGACAGAATACGCCGACTCGCCGCCACCCGTAAGTTCTATCTATAATAATGTGTAGCAGCACAGCAGTAGCGAGTAGCAGTGTCAATCTACGCATAGCGGGAACAAAGCCAAACTCGGTCTCAAAACTTAAAAGGCCATGGCTTGAATTACGTATTTTAGTCGAATATTAATTGACGTATTTTAATAGGAATAGGCCGATAACAGAATTTCTCAATTCGATACCAGTTCTGAAATATTACTCACTATTCTCGATACCGAATAGATTAAGAAATTTGCAGGATTTCTAAGATCTTCATTTACCTTTGAAAGAGTACCTATGTACTTAATATTTAACAACCCCTAGGTCTAGCCTGAAGTAATGTGAAAAACAATCCCGGGCTTGTGCCTAGCATCCTAGGGGAAAAAAAGTTTAAACTCGGAAAGACTGCAGTTCATTGTTATAGGGCTCATGCTGTTGAATCTGTGTTTCAATGTGCTCATTGTTATTACAAAATTAGCAATTCATGAATGCAGTTTAAACAAGTCACCCTACCCTCTACTCTCTGTGTATTACTATTACAGCAAAAACAATCAAAGTAGAGGTTAGTTTAGTCTGTGCTGAATACATTAGACTGCCTTCCCTTAGGACAGATGATGTAACTTAAGGACAACTTTGTAATTAGGCAGACTTGGATCCTTGGAATAGCAAATCTCAGATGAGAGCATACAATGATTGAACACATGAAGACAAGTAAAATCAATGTCATAAATTATCCGATTGTGTAATAGGCCTTAAATGTTGTCCTTGGCATACAATTTAAGTAGTAAGATAAATGTCAGCTGTACGCTGACTTATAAGGACTTTGTTTATTTATTATTTTATTTATTAAATAAAGTTTAAAATATTTAGCCTTGTTGAACTTCAACAATTTTCCAGATTATTATGTTTGGTGTTAAAAATATTTTCCATTTTCTGGATAATATACTCACTTGAGTAGCTTGGTTTTTCTATTACAGTAGACTCCCTCTTATCGGGACACCCTTTAACCGGACATCGGTTTAACCGGACTAAATCGGCAGGAAGTGTGCTCTACTGAAACGACTGTACTCATGGAAAAGATTTCAGACCAGGGATCACGTGTTTAAATTCAATGCTCTCCTAAATTTTAGTCAAATACTGTATACAGTATGCATTCAAACTGTCCGTTTTAACGAGTTTTTGGGGACATCAGTTTAACCGGAAAACGCGTTATCCGGACTGGCCTTGGTCCCGAGGATTCCAGATAAGAGGGAGTCTACTGTATGTAAATGATGTAAACATTTCAATGTAATTTGTCCATTCTTTTACTTATCATGTATTTTAATATTCTTATGACTTTTTATTCTTACAGAGAATTGAAGGACCATTACACAGGGACAGAACCTCCAGTTGAAGAACAAAATACTCCAGAACTTCTTAAAGCAATTTTACATAGGAATCCACAAGTGTTCAAAGGTCCTGTAGGTGAGTTTCATTGTTTCAGCATATTTCTTTACATGTAGCTATTATCATAGACTTAATGCCCCAGTGTGGTACCCGGGTTTAGAATGGACAGCAGTATTCCCTGCTTGTTGTATAAGGCGACTATTAGTGGATGGCCAGAGGATCCTGGAAGTGCCCTGTTGTGTTGCAGGGGCTGATGTGGGTCCCACACTGCCGATGGGTTTCTTTATCTTGTCGTCAGAGCCACCCCCTTCGAACCCTGGTCAGGGAGTGCAACATGAGAGGGTGGTTTCTACTCTCTGGTACAGGTGACCCAGTCCAAGATCTTGACTGCTACATATCAGCAGATGAAGTTAGCTAGGTAGTCAGGCAGTAAGCGCTTTGGGAAATTAAGGTCACAGTGGCTGCTAAGAACAGCTGAAGCTAGCAGTTCTAGAGCTCTGGGTGTGAGATGCCACTGAGCTTCTCCGAGTCAAAAACCTTGAGGGGTTTTGGGTCCTTAATAGAGTTCAACTGATGACAGTTTTCACCTGCTTCTAAAGATGTTTGGTCGTTGTATAAAGTGTGGCAAAAAGGGGTTATTAACACGTTCACTACTACAATAGTACTACATTTTTAATTCATATATACCAGCGACACACATATTTGATGGACGGTTTCTACCCATAGACTGGTCACATTAAAAATAGACTGACGTCGCATATTTGCATTGGTGTCAAAAGCTTATATCTTCGTAATGGTCTATTTGAAGGCCCTGAATTTTCTGCAGTGGTCTACAGGGATGTCTGTCGCATATGTGCGTCACTTGGACTGTGGATTTCTGATTAGTGACGTACTGTTAACCAAGTGACACCCAGTCCATGTGTAATATTAAAATTTATTCCACGGTCCATGGCAATGACCGCAGTGTCGCATATATGTGGCAATTGGTAGCGAACGTGTTAAGTCAAATCACTGGGCCCCAACAAAGTATTTTGTCTGTTCAGAGCGCGTACCCTTGGACGCGCGTACTCTTTGGAGCGTGCACCTGGTAAGAAAGCCTATTTTTGTCTTCGAAGATGCTTTAGAAGATTCTCGGTAAAAGAATAAATAATAAATGAATTTTTTTCATGATTACCACCCCAAGAGTATCCTTGAGGACAATCTCCTCGACCAACAAGTTAGAGAGTGGGAATGGATATATTTATTATATAATAAGCAATATTGCGAACAAAACAGTCCAGGCTGGTGCCAGGATACCTTGGGCACCTAAGCTAACCGGATTCTGGATCAACAAAAATTCCTGACCCTCAGTAAAGGTGTCTGGGGGTTCGTTTGGTTGATGGGAGTTAGTTTCACAGTTGTGAGCTGCTACTTCATACCGAACGACCTGATCAGCAAATTTTAGGCAAACCATGATTTCCTAGAGGACTTCCTGGTAGAAGCTGGTGGAAAATTTATTGTCACTGGTGATGTCAACCCCAGGGCAGTTGAATTAGGCGTGCTGGAAACCGACACCAGAGGCAGGAAGATTCTAGAGCTGGTCATAAGAGCAGGGTTTTTCCTATTATGAGGCTGGGGTATTAGGAACTATCAATGATGGTGACGGTTGCAATTTTCCCTGCATCATCAGCACACCATATTCAAAGTTGATAATACACGTCAATCGGTTGCCCTGCAGTGTTATGCCTACCAGGCTTGGTGGTGGTGTTAGCAAACTCAATGCCGAAGCGCTGGCTGGATCAAGCTGGAGTCGTATTTGAGACCATGATGCAGCTCATCAGCTGTGTCTGCGAACTAATTCATGCTCTGGAAGAATGTTGCCTTTCTATTGGTGGACTGGGGAGATTGCGGAGCTAACAAGGGTTTATCTCGGATGCAGACGTCAGTTGGTCAGAGCCAGGAGAAGGAGGCCTCGAATCTGCTCCTACTGCTATTGCCAAGCAGCAATATGCCGTAGTCTTTGTGCCAATAAAGTTTGGGTGTCATAACCAGTGTTATTCTAAGGAATCTTCACTCTTATTTGATTGATTCATAAGTTAAATTTAATGTTTTTTAGCGAATTTCCCATATAGGGAATAAGCTATTACCGTAGGTCTCATGGTAAGACCTAGACCCGGGACCGATTTACTTTTTCGTTTTGAGGTCCCCAGAGGCCAAAAACACCATCCGCTCAAATTCATATATATATATATATATATATATATTAGGGATGGTCAAGTCTCGAAATTTCGGGAAATTTTCGGGAAATTTTAAATCTCGTTACACAAGACGAGATTTCTTTTTGGCCGAGATTTTTATCGAGACGAGAATAAAAAAAAAAAAAAAAAAAAAATATTCAAAACGCCTGCAGAAAGTCAATGCAATACCCGCAATACAGGAGCGTGTTGTAGTTGCGTTTCCTTTGCGAAGGCGTTCTTATTGAATTAATTCTTCTAATGTAAATATTACTTTAATTATTTTAATAACATTTGAGAAGTTTTGTTAAGTGTTAGCAGTGTGAGGAATGTTTTATTACTATAAAAAAAGTCAAAGCAAGTAACTATTTTATAAAAATTCATATTTTATTTTATGATTTATTTTATTTTAGGATAAGTTGAACTCTATCCTAACTGATATCACTATGTTTCCTAATTGTAGGCATTTTTAATAAGTTAGGCGTGATTAATAAAAAAATGTTATGCTGATGTTTTTTAATAAAAGATTGTAAATATTCTTGCATATTATCATTATTTTTGTATTTAAACAGTCATCTAACAATGTTACAAACTTAGGTAAAAATTCCGAACGTGCATTTCCCGTTGTGTATGAGACGGGAAATCCCGTCTCGATCTCGTCTCGAAATTTTATGAGAAATACAAAATCTCGTCTCGTCTCGTCTCGAACTATAAATCCAATCTCGTCCATCCCTAATATATATATATATTTATATATGTGTCCGTTAGCGCGATAACTTGAGCAAATATGATCCGATTTTGATGAAATTTGGTACAAACGTGTAAACATACGTTTATTCGAACGAGTTCGCGAACCAGCATAATCGGACGATGGGAACAGGGGTTTATGGGGGGTTTTATGGGGTAAAAATGGGTTTTCCCATTTTTAACCCTAAAAATAAAAATTTTTGCAATTTCTTTCTCAACCATTTTGTAGAGCTTAAAAAAAGAAATAATTTAGTATATTGAAGCGCTGTTTTATGCCTAACGGTCACGGAGAAAATAAAAAAAGTGTAATTTAAAATTCCCATGTTATTCTTATGGAGAAAATGAAAACTGTTGTAGTTTACTTGTTTATGGATGTATGTTGATAAAATTTGGCAGATTTATTTATTTCATTCTATAGTATTGACATATGGTCAAAAAACACTTTTTACCTTCCCCGTAGCAGCAAACCTAAGCACTGGTAAAATCTAATGTTATTTAAATTGGGAATAAATATGTCTTATTTATGGAAATATTTTAGTAAAAATGAAATCAGACAAGTTGAAATTCGCTTAGTCTGCAGGTTTGCTGCGGCGGGGGTATTTCTTCTATTTGTTGAGCTACTGACTGTCTCCTTACCCTTTCCTCTACTTTATTTAGTTCAATAATCATATGCAATATATTTTGCATTAGTCTAAATATGGATACCACACTCAAACGATTGCTTCTACTGAATGCATGCTATCTAATAACTCAATTACTTTAATGGGTTCAATGCTGAGTTTACCCTCAACAATATTTCATCTGATGTCGTATTTTCTGAGTTTAGAAAGTAAAAGAATTTCCAAAATGTTTATTTAAAACAACTGACTGAAATGGGAACCTGAGTAGTTTTTTTGACCAGCAGTGAAAGCCATCTGAATTTGAATGGACCGCAATTTGTAGCAATTAACTACATGATTTTATCCAGAACAGTTCATTGTATAAAGTTTATAACCATTTATGCAATAATGTGGATGTTGTCTTGGTAATATATTCAACAACACATATAGTTTAACAATAAAAATCATTTCAACTGTTTAATTTAGCTTGTGTTTTTATTGCAGTTAATTCTGCAAGAGGCCACAGTCAACCGTCAACAGAAGTGAACCATGCAGCAACTGCTTCTCGTCAAACTCCACAACCATCCCCAACACCAACACCCACACCCACGCTTGTGTCAACACCCGCTCTTACACCCACCCCTCCTGCTAACAGCAATGTCTGTGATAACACCCGGAAACCTGTTACGCCGCGAATACTGAACAGTGCGAGTGCTAAGTCTTTAGTACAAGAAGTGAACCAAGTAAAACCAGAACTATCACCCTCTACTGCACAAAAATCTGTACTGGTGCCTCCTTCAGAAACAAGTAGCTGTGTTGCGACCAATGGCGTCGTCACTCCGCGAAGAGAGAACAACATTACTCCTCCTCCAGCTTCCAGCATACCTCGGGCCAACCCTCTCTCGTCAAGCTTGCCAGGTAAATTGAAGATTAGAGTGTGATAACACTCGACCTTGGTAAAACTGGTATTAAGGCCACAACATTTTAAATGCTGTCAAAGAGTTGTAGCTTCGTAAAAGTAGCAACCATTTCATTGCAGTTGTCTACACATTTAACGATTCTTGTCCCAGCAAACTAATCTTAAACCTATAACTAACTAACTTTCTTAATGATGATCAAAAACATGTAACACCAACTAATAGATGGTGCATTTAAATCTTGATATATTTAGTTGTATAACAGGATCAAAACTTTTTATAATTGTATATTGGCAACCAACTAAAGCATTGTTTAGGTATTCTTGGTAAAGGGCTCTAGGCCAGGTAGGTTTGATAGGAAAAAACTTACTTGTACAGTAGGTTAGAGTAAAATGGGAAACACATACAAAATTGATGTAGGTATTTCATGGTTACTGGCCACTTTGTCAATCACAAAGAAAGGAAGATTATGGTCAGTTTGAATTTTCAGATCTTTGGTCTTTAATCAAAGGTTTAGAATGATCTATGATGACAGGGAGGAAAGAAAGACAGAATAAGAAAAATTGCAGGAAGGAGTAAAATGTATTTACGAAATACCTTTGTTTTAGTAACTAAGAAATAGTAAATAACTTAATCTATTATGTTTAATCGACTGAAACAATTATTCCAAATATTTCTGCTCATAATTTGTATCAAACAAGTTTAGGTTAAGCAATTAATTGTTTTTTCCCTCTTCCCCTTTATGACTGTATATTTAATATTTATTATTTATATTTGTTAATTTAGTTAGACAACTTTACACTATGTTTTCTGAGGAAAATTACCTTTAACACGTTGACTGCTAACACCGACTCTAGTCGGCGTAGCTAGCACTTCAATGTGGCGCGCGCCGACAAAAGTCAGCCAGGCCAACAGAAATATATTGAGTCAGTGTGAGCTTAGCCTCAGACGGAGACGTTATAATCGTTGCCAGCCTGCCAGCTTAGAATGCGAGCTTTACTTTGGTGTAGGTTGGTACTAAAATTTCCCGTAAAATCCTGTCTGGCAATGCTGTTGTCCCGGTTTCGGGGATTTTTTCTCTTCAACCCACATTACAAAGACACTGGATACGGATCCGTGCAGTGCTGCTACCTTTGGGTGTTTCAGTGAACTACATCCACTCTCGGGGTAACGCAGCACAGTCACCACTGCTATTTTGTGATTCGTCAGACTGAAATATTTGAATGCCAATTGCGTTCGCTGATTCGGTTGCGTGCCGGGGCTTTGCCAGCCACTGGGGAGCGCCTGTACGTTGTTTTCAGCAGTCATCGTGTTGAGGATTAGACTCATGAAAATATTGCAGATGAAGTATTCTTCCTCTTAACATTATATATGAACTTATATTGTTGTCACATGTTTAAAATAACAAATGAAACGGTTTTGTTAAAATATTGTTCTGAGGAAAAGATTGTTGTTCGTGAAAGAGATTGTGTGTTCTTACTTGTTTTTTTCTTTTATATACAATGATGAAATTCACACATAGAATGGTTTTGATAGCATTTTTGCTTCAGAATTTGTTCTGTTGTTTTCTGATGTCATCTGGCAGATGATTTTCAAGTTGTCAATAAAGGAGTGTTAGTTTTTAAAGAGGGCATTATGATGCTCTATCTGCTGAAGATAAATGAGGAGTTGTCATCAAAATCATCAGTAGGGGCGACCTTGCTGTCTGATGTGTGTCAGCTGCTTGGGTTGTTTGCTCTCCCTTGAAAAACATCTAGAAACCCAATATCTGCAAGCTTGAGGAAGAATAATTGCTTTTCCCTCAGTCATCTTTTCAAAAGAGTCAGCCCTAAACGACTTTAGCTTTACTTCAAAGAGCAGAGGTTCAGCAGTCACATCCTGGAGACCCCATTTTCTGCATACTGGGTCGCTCACAAATACACCCATTCTATGCATATGCTTTCTAAGGTGCCAGTGTCCTGTGATAAAGCCTGCTATCTTGTTGATACTGCTAAAGACACTAAGTATGCGTTTGCTCATCTTATGACCTGAGCAAGCCTCATATCTCTTCTCGTGTTCATGGTGTGCCCAAGAGTTTATAACTTGCATTATCGTTTTCTTGGGAATGCCACAGTATGTTTCGAGTCCTGTGAAATTTGCAGATGAACCCTTGTTGACTAGCAGATCTGCCTTTTCTTTACCACCAAGCCCAGAATGTCTGAGAACCCGGCAGATTGTGACTTTTGAGCTCCCCTAACCTGCAGATGGCTTCAAAGAATTCCCAAACTAACATTGACCTAAACTGGCTTTGAGGGCTGCTTGGCTATCTAAAAAACGCATATTTTCTTGTCCCCGTAGCCAAGTATCATGATTTCCACATTCCTAGACAGCAATTATTACCGACAGGAACACAGAGGGATACCAAGAAAGATGCTGATCTCTCTTTTAGGCGTCTTGGTCTGCATTTCTTCCCTGGTTCTACTGGTTGTTTTAGATGCGCCTGTAAACCATTTGAGCTCACCTTGTTGCTCACCTTTGGTAATAAGCCATTAATCACATTGTGGATTTATCACAATGCAAGGCTTTGAAGAGGAATGGCAAAGCTTTGTCTGGTCGGAGCTCATGTCCAGGAGGGGTTCGCCTTTCACTTTGAAGGTGGTGCTGGTGTGCTTATAGGTGTGTGACCACACCCAGTCCCTCACATCTGAGGAAGTGTGAACTTTTTCTCGTTACTCAAATGACAAACACATCTAGTAGCAGACGATCCAAGTAGCAGTCCAGAGAGGTACTGTAAGTGCTTCTCATGGCTCCTGTCACTGATAGACAGGCAAGCCTCTGTGTGCTCGCCAGTCTGTCAGCAGCTCCACCAGACCAGTGAACCATAGGTCATGTATGGATGTTCACCGTTTTGAGTCTGAAATAACGAACCCCTTCGATTATATTGCAGTTATTAAGAATTAAGATATCGAAATAACCCTAGTCAGTTATGAATAATAACACGTAAATCATGGTGGTAACAACCATGTGTGAGGTTTGTTACAAAAGAAACAGATGTTTTCAAAATAAACAAACTTTTAGATTTTGATGTGTATGATGTTAAATCCTTTAAAAAAATGTATGGTAGTTTGAAAACCCAATTCTATACCCTCTATCTCAATTTATCACCCTTCTCCACCTAGCCCCTAACTTCATTCTGCAGACCCTTCCTCTATTTCCGGGAGTTACAAGTGTACTTAACGTTTGCTTGCTCTTTTCAGACTCATCGCCAGCACAGGCAAGTATGGCTCCTGTACAGGAGAACAAAGAAGCAATTTTAGTGGTGAAACCAGAAACGCCGATCTCAACACCAAAATTGATGGAGCCCAAAGTTATGCTCAATAGGATAAGACCTGAAGATCCATTAATGAAGAACATTAAAGAAAATAGTGACAAATCCCCGTCAAGAGAGTTGACTCTGAGAAATCATAAAAGGCTGAGAATCGAATCTGATGACGAGAGCGATGAGGAACCTCGGAATAAAACTAAATATTTCAAAGCCAGAGACAAAGAAAGGGAACTCCAGAGGCGGAAAGGTAAATCACCCTTGCTTGCTCACTTGACCTTACAGTTAGTAGTTTAGCTCATTAAAGTTTTATCACTTTTATTCCTTTAATACTTCCATAATTTATTACCAGCGTAATTTAATGTTTAAAGAAAACGTCAGAATAGAAACACTAGAAAGGCAAAACACCAGAAGGGTGGGAGGGGTTGGGAATCAAATAGTCAAATACTTCCTAATATTTTCTAATATAGAATATTACCGAGCGAATATTTATTTTATTATCATACACTTCAAAGAGTTTCCCAATCAAAGCTTTGGAACTCTACTAAGGTTAATAATCCTGAATGTAACCAATGTAACATTTTAAAATCATCATCTATTTTTGCCTATACCTATTTGTTCTTGGTACAAAACCGCTTCCAGTATTTTCCCATTTTATTTAATTGACATTACTATGAAAATGAATTATTTCCTACTTTCATGGTTTTCTAACAACAATTACAGTACCGGTACCACACATTATCAAAACCCTTAAACTCCTAACAGGATTATGTCAAGAAAGAAACACAGTTAAGATAAATGCCTGATCTATTTTACTACTAAGTAGGGGTCTGCGGTACAGAAAATTTAAGGTCGGTACGGTTCGGTACGGTACAATATTTTGTACCTCAGTTCTCGGTACAAAATCGGTACGGTACGCGGCTACCCGTATTTTTTCGGTTTTCTTCTCAGAACTGTATTTAAACAATTATTTTTAATTTTAATACATTACCATTACTATGAAAATTAATAGTAACATTCATGGTTTTCTAACAACAATTATTGTACCACACATTATTAACCTTTTACTCCTACTAGGATTGTGTCAAGAAAAATCACAGTTAAGCTAAAGGTTTTACCTATTTTACTCTGAGATACTTTGAATAGCCATTATAAAGTGGTTTTAAAATCAGAAAAAGAATGTTTAGGAATAAACATGTTTGAAGCATTAATTTACAAGATAATTTCACACAACTGGTAAATTATTTCCAACCAACACAATGTCTAGTTATTTTTTAAACTTTTAAAAACGTATAAAAGCACTCAGTACGAAAACAGTGTAGTTGCCAGCTGTTCAAATTCAACAGTTGACAACGAAAAACAGGATGTTATGATGAAGTAATGGCAAAGAGCATCTTTTTTATCCGCTTGAAAACTAATTATAAGATGGATACATCTCTTGCAAAGTTTTTTTCTAAAACCAAAATTTTGTTATGTTATTCATCGTGACCCTTGGTTGGAATATATAATGGAAGAATTACCTTATCCAACCGCAGTTGCTAGTATGACAACTAGTTTCGTTCCTTAGAACATTGTCAGGTCATTGTATGCAACCACATCATCAATGTATTAGGCTAATACATTGTGGTATGTCAAAAGATTCTTTAAAACACTGACAGAATCGCAATAGTAAAAACTAGTCATGTTGATCAAATTATTAAAATTGAATAAAAAGTGATAAAACTGGTTAAAACTGTAAAGGCTGGCCAGCACTCTCTTATCACTGTCACTGACTAAATAAAACTGACTGAATCATGTGTTGTCTTCATCTTCATCTCTCCAGTGCCACCTGTATTTCAGTTTGTTTTGTTCTTCTTATTTGATACTTCTTTGATTTGTAGCTTGTCAATATATGTATCAAATACCCATAATATTTGACTGGAAGGAAGTCATCATTTAAAATTTGGATACCCAATTTGGATTACCACAGAGTAATATTATTGTCTATTCATTTACAAAGTTAACATCCACACATATCAATCATTAGTTTATGTCAGACACAATCCAATTTTCTTAGTATATTTTAAAGCTCTTCCAAAGAGTCCAAAGACCGAGGCCTAGACCTAATTATTTAGGATGGCCTATATAAATTGAGTAGGTTACAATGAGGGTAGCAAAAACACTATCATAATTCTAGTTTATAAGATTTAGATTGCATTAAGTACCTTCAACACAATAAAGAAATGTAGGAAACAAAAAAAACATTTAAACCTTAACGTCCAACAATATAAGACAAGATACAGAATATGCAATGACATAATTTAAGACCGAGTAGGCTTGCATAACAGAAAAAATTATGTAAACAACAACAACTACTACGATTGTGGTTTCATCAATAGAAAGATAAAATATCCATAACAAATATCTTAACTTATAAAATAAGATTGTAAATTAGTTACAAGATACTAATTTGTGATAAAATTCTTGATGATTGCTTCCCAAGTTTGGAAGTATTTTAAAACTGTTGAAGCAAACAATATATTCGCGAAATAAACCCCCACAATGCCGTTACAGGCACTAGGCCTACAAAAAAACCATCACAGTTACAAAACCAAGCCTTTGTTAAACCTTTTTTTTCAACAAGCCTGCAACTTAAATTGTAACCTCAAATGAATATGTACTTAGGCCTATTTTCTAAAAAGTTTTGTTTAAAACGTCCTTTACACAAATACTTTTGTTCTAAATTTCCCTTTCTTAATAATGAAGTCCGAAATTAACATTATACAGGCTATAGGTACAAAATGACTCAAAATTAAGATACTTCCTTCTAAATATTTAGCTAGAACTTCCAAAGAGGCAGTTAACATAGTTTAAGACATTTCCAGAGCCCCTTTTCTTTCCAAGGTAGCCTATGTTACATTTATTGGTTTAATAGTGAATCATTTCAACAAATAGGCCTGTATTTAACACTTCTGGTAGGCTATGGTATATATTATTTTGATTTGAATGTGTTTGGTTGTCAAAGTGTTTGTACAAATAGGCCTAAGATTAATTTTCTTAACCCCTGAATATAAACAACCTACACTAATAAAAAATAATCAGTTTAAAAAATTTAAATAGAGATATTTTGTTTTTAAATAAAACAATTAAGTAGCCTAATTTAAAAATAAGGTACTGATGTTACCGCAACCAACATTGAAAAAGTGGTACCGACCCATCATTAGTGTATAGTATACAGTAGAATCCCTCTTATCCGGACACCGGACTACACTGCGGAAATGAAATCTCTTTAACCAAACAATTTTTATCAGCACATTGGTTTAACCGGACTAGATCGGCAGGAAGTGTGCGGTACTGAAACAACTGTTCTCGTGGGAAAGATTTGAAACCAGTGATTACGTGTCTAAATACAATGCTCTCCTAAATTTAAGTGAAATACTGTATACAGTATACAAATAAACGGTCAGTTTTAACAAGTTTTTGGGACGTCGGTTTAACCAGAAAAACCGTTATCCGGACTGGCCTCGGTCCCGAGGAGTCCGGATAAGAGGGAGTCTACTGTATATATTTTTTTGTGTGTGTGTTTACATGTGTAAATTTATTGGATTATTCATAATGAGTGAACATATTCAAACAAATGCAACAGCAAAAACAAAAACAATTTTTAGTCTCTTCAGCTGTGTTGGCATCCCTGACAAGGTGAATTAGTTTCAAATTGCAACTGCCATTGCCATTTCTCCAGTGGTTGAAGAAAATTTCTACTTTTGTGTTGTATATTTTATGTGTCTCTATGGACTTATTTAAAGGTAAGCCTGCTAGCCTGCAACTGTCCTTAATGATTCCTGGCAAATGCCCTATCTTTTTATCTAGATCCTAGAATGATTATTTTCTATATTTTCTCTCAAAAGTTGTCAGCCATTGAAACTTAACAAAACTTTTTTTCAATTACAGAGAAAGACCTGAGTAAGAAAACTGAAAACGACGAAGATTACATTGATGGTGCTAAACATTGGTCAAAAAGGAGACGAACCTCAAGAAAACCTGAACCAGAAGTTGAGGACGATAATTCAAACGGTAGGCCTAAGCATTGGTTTTTCAATGCTAATTTTTTCGCTAAACAATCATTTTACTCTCGACCAGGGTTTAAGCTGTGTTCAATATATAAATAGTATTTCAATAAAATATTAACTTCAAGGCTACTAATTTTTAATTCTTTTAATTACGACAATTATTAGGCAGGTTGTTGTGGTTGCAAGGTTTGCAATTAATTCATGTTCCCTTCTTATTGTCCTCCACCCTCGTGAAATAACCTGTTATTATCTACTGCAATCATGATTTGTATTTACTACACAACCTGCACGATCTTAAAACAGAACCAACGGATAAATGTATGCTCATCCTTAGGCTATTGGCAATTATTCCAAATGTCCTGGTTCTTTACTAAATTTAAGTATCAATTTCAGACTTTTTCCCGTAATCAAAGTTCATGTATAATTCCCAATTGCTGAACACCCCAGTTAGTAACTTCAGAACTCTTAGCGGTTTTTCAAAACTACAATAACATATTTCCCCAAGAGGTTATTCAGGTTTGATGTATGTTTGGATCAGCAAAACTGTGGTAGTGTGGTGTAGTTATTCACAGACAATAAAAGACATGATCCCACTCCTAAGAAGAAGGTGTAAATTCACCTTTTTCAACTTACGTGTTTTGGAAATATATTGACAATTGTTATAGTAGTTACAGAATATGAAAGCAAAAGAAAATTCTCTTTTCTTAATTTTCAGTAACAGCAGAAAAATATAAGTTTAATTTTGTGTGTTGAAGCTCTTTTAATGTTAGCTAACTGTTGGAATAAAAATAAACTTATGAATGTTTATTTATTAATTACCTTGATTAATTATCTTCAAATAGATCAACGATTAAAGTAGTAATACCAATGCTTCTTCCTTAGACTCCTCCTCTCACACGCCAAAGACCAAACTTGGGAAAGTCGAACGGAAGCTGGTACCTGTCCTTGAGAAGCTAAGCGTAGAAGAACTAATGGAGACGAATACATACCAGAGGTTCAATCGCTCTATTGAGAAAATATTCAACAACACAGACGACATTGATCTCACCATGGATCCAGGTAAACATAATATGTTTATTTTGAAAAAGCTGTTAGTTTACTAACTGAAGAAAAATTTGATGGGATTAACTGTTTCACTCCGTTTTTATGCTGTTTAATAAGCTTGTCTGTAACCATAGCAGATTTTGTTAGATTGCCTTTTTAAACTGAAAATTTGTCCATAATATTTATTGTTAAGTGGAAAAAATTGCCCTTAAAGTTGAAGTGAGAATGTGGGTCCGCGGAATTGGCTAACTCCGGAACTCGCTAACCCTATGTTAAACACCCTACCTTCAAATTTGGTCAATGAGAGGAACTCGCTAACTTGTTCGGTTAAGGAATTGGCTAACTCCGGAACCCGATAACCCGCTCTACAGCCAGGTTAGCGAATTCCGTCCTAGTACGTAATGTAAAAGTTATTGCTCTAACATTTTTTATATGTTAATACAATTTGGCAAATTTATTTATTTAATCTTATACCTATGGTAAAAAAAAACTTGTTACCTTTCCTTTAGCAGCAAACCTAAGCACTGGTTAAATCTAATGTTTTTTTAAATTGGGAATAAATATGTCTTATTTATAGTAATATTTTAGTAAAAATTTAATCAGACAAGTTAAAATTCGCTTAGTCTGCAGGTTTGCTGCGGTGGGGGTATTTTAATTGTTGAAGTCTGCCCTTTTCCCCAACCAAAGTTTGCTTTAGTTTTCATCATGTTAGTAACTGCCCAGGCGGCAGCTCTCTCACCAATACTAGAGTCTGATGCTTTTACCCTTTCCCAAGCTAATAAGCTGTCAGCCACTGATCTAATTTTACTATCCTTCGATCTTGAGTATGCTATATCGTGGTTTCTACTAACCATGAGTTCTACAGGTAAAATACCCTGTGTCCTTGTACAAGAAGATTATCTGTTTACATACAGGGTGAATAAAAAGTCAAGACACCCCATCTAATATTTTTCTAAGTTAGAACACAGTTAGGACACAGATAGTCTTCTTGAACACAGACACAGGGTATTTTACCTGTAGAACTTCATATATCCGGCTATCAGTACTGTGGACCTGGAACGAATTTAAGGAAGAGATTAGCAAGAGGTGATCCAGGCATACAAAAATTAGATGCTGCATGCAAAAACCACGATTTAGCATACTCAAGATCGAAGGTTGGTAAAATATACACAGATACCCTTTTGGTGATTGTGCAAACTTAGCACAATGTTTCATTTTATGATTTTGAAAATTTTTTGTGTCCCCCAAAAATCTCAGATCAACTGGAGATTATTCTATATATAAGATATATTAATCTTTAAACATTACCAATTTAGTTTTAAACAATATGATTTAAGTTGGCATTCTGTTAATATTAAGTTTTTTTAACCCACCCTTATGACATTGTGTATCTGGATTTTTCAAGATCCGGATCCGGTACTGACATTTTCTTGGATTTGCCCATCACTATCAAAAATCAATACATCCATAGTGCTATTATAATTTGATACCTTCTTCTCAGGCGATGAAGAGGAGGTGCCATCAGAAGCTATGATTCCCAAGTACCAACTGCAAGACCTGTGTGGAGAAGCAGCTAAACTGAAGACCCTCGGAGCCATGGAGTCCATCCCCTCAGAACGGATCACGAGGTTGCTGAGTATCCTTGAGAAGAACATCAGGGACGGCACTAAAGTCTCCCCTTTGGCAGACCCGGTGAGTATAATCATTTTACAAGATCTGGGTGGATGGGTGAAGAAAGCGTTTACAGTTATTTTGTATGTAATAGTCTATTTTTGGGGTAGTTCCACAAAGATTCTTCATAGATTTCACGATTTCAAAGTTATTGGGAACTAAGTACAAATGTTTACTGTCACTTTAAAAATATGTATGATCCAATTAAAATGCTTACTTCTAAAAGGAAACAACAGAAAAATTTAACAGTAGCTTTAATATATTAACAAATATGTATTAGTAATAATGTGTTACAGAAATCTGTATACTAACAGTCGAGAATGTTACTTCTTGAACATTAATAACTGATATTAAATTTCCAGAATGACGATGAAGATGAGCGCAAGCTATGGATGGAACTGGCTATGGAGAGGGTGATGAGAGCTGTGGATGCTTCTCTAACAACCCTCTACATCCTAACATCCCCCAACATGCACAAGAGGGTTTACCTGGAAGATGTGATAGATAGGGTGGTCATATTCACCAAATATCAACTACTGAACACCATTTATCCATCTTTTGATCCGGTCTACAGAGATATCAAAGATAAAGGTACGTTTTCTAATGTCTATCGATCCTTCAACACTTCCAGGACACATTTTTGAAAAAGGTTTCCTTTTTTCTAAAAGAAACCTTCAGTCTTTTTGTAAAATACTTTTTTGTGATACAAATTCCCTAAAATCTTCACATTTTGATGATACTAATCATATATAACCACACTCACATTTTTACCTTACTACCATACTAATATTTATTTAGCTTACTAATATTTTTTCACCACACTATACCGTAAACTAAATGTTTCTGTACAGTTGTATATTTGTGTTGTAGACAAAAAAAGTCATTGTTTACAGAAAGGGACCAGTAAAGTCAGTTGCAGTACAGTATTTTTACCAATCACTCTCACATGCACGTGACTATTTTTCAATAAGACACAATATCAGTTTCTTTGGTAAGCTCTCAATGGTATTAGCTGTACAATGAATATTACACAGGTTAGGCCAGACCCTTTCACAAATAAATATTAAAAAAGGTTTACAAATTTTATAATTCTGTTAAATTATCTTGAAATAGTGCACTGTATATTTGACAGTATTGTGATCGTATGGGTTATGTGTTACTTAACCTGTGTTTTTGTCTGTGGATGTGTGTGAAAAGTAACATTTCGCCAGTAACATTGCCACTCATCCGGAAAGGTGCTTACAGCACTCGTACGAAAACCTGTGCTCGGCAAGCCTCTCTCAAGAACTGTTATGCTTGTACCTGAAACTCCTACTTCCCAGACTTGTAGCATAATATAATATTTCAGTAGCCTGTATCTTAGCCCGGTACTTATCCCGAGCCCTGTTTGTAGATGGGTTCGTAGCAAATATGCGGAAGAAGAGAGCACACACAAAGGAGGTGAGAGAGAAGAGCGTGTTATCTCTCTACAACAAGCTAGCCGAGGTGGTGTCTCTACTAGCAGAACTGTTGAGTATCCAGACTCTCACAGATACAGCAGTTCTCCACATATCTTCCATGGGTGTGTCACCGTTCTTTGTTGAAGGCGTCAGCGAACTTCAGCTGTCTGCCCTCAAACTCGTGACTAATGTTAGTATTACCAGGCCTTCTCTTTATTACACTTAATTTCATTATGAAAGATATGAATTCTTTGTTCGCAGTTCATTTTTTGTGATGGTGAGTTTATGTCTAAAAATCAGGCCTAGTCAAACAATTTTTTGTTGATGCTACTAATGCTTTTTTGTTAAGGTTAAGGTATTAGGTAAAATTTAATTTTTCTTTTGTGGATAAAAGGATGAAATGAGGAACTAAGTTTGTGATAAATTTCTCCCCATTTTAGTTTCTTTAAAATGCAATTTTTTTTTTTAATGGACTTAGTCATAGACACAGAATACAAGTGTTATCAATCGATCAAAATAATAACTATTCTAACAATAAGTTAAACAACTTATTGATTTTTTTAGATATTTGATGTGAACTTAACTATGGAATTAGCATTTTGAATTTGGTCACCAGTAACAAGCAGTATTCAATTTAGCACCTATCATAAATCATAAATCTGCTATAATTTGCATTCATCACAATGTTGTGCTTACTATAATCCCTTAATATCGTGATCATTTTCATTATCATCATCACCTGAGGCAGTATCTCCTGCGGTAACAGAAACGTCATCATCGTCTCCTGCAATAGCGACAAAATGAATATCTCCATCGTTCATGGAGACAAGTGTCATCTACGATCGCGGTAAAATGCTGAATATCTTTCACAAATATGTGGTCATCATCATCATCGACTTCTCTGTCACGGAAATGTTATCAGCGCCATTCGCGATCACAACAAAATCCTGAATATCACCCGTAGTCACGTGGTCATTATCATCATCTTCAGCGATCATGGAAAAGTTATTGTTATCCGCAATTTCTGCATAATCCTGAACATCTCCTGCAGTCTCGAAAACGTCATTCACGATCACGGCAAAATTCTGAATATCTCCTGCGGTTTGTAGACATTATTGTTGTCTCCCGTGGTCACAAAAATGTTAACAATATATTCGGCGATCGTCGTCGTAGTCTTCTGTGATCGTGGCAAAATCCTTGACAACTCCCATGGACTTGTACACATAAATGTCATTATTTTCCACGATTTCGGAAACGCTATCAACATCATCTGCTTTCGCGGCAAAAACGGGAGCAAATTTTTCAAAATTTTTTCGATCTTGTAAACTATGTAGACGTGTTTTATGATCGCGATCGCAAATGCTCGGGTTTGATTTTCAAAGGTCGATTCAAAGACTCGATTTTTCAACTTTGTGCTCCATCTCTTGAGTTTGTAGGTCAGGCTCGAAAATCGAGCCTTTTGCACACTCCAACTTAAGGGTGTTATTTATTTTCATGAAAGTTTCAATTTGGACCATAATTTCAGCCAATTTGGGTCGGTTTGATCTAACATATCACACACGTTTATTACAATTTTATCAAAATAGTTAACCTAAAATATCCATGTATTTCTTTATGTCGTAATAATGTCTTTGTAGATCTTCACCAAGTATGAGAAACATCGGAAGCTTCTACTTGACGACATTCTGGCATCTATGGCTCGACTTCCCAGCTCCAAACGCAGTCTGCGTTCCTACCGACTCAACTCTGAAGAGCAGATTCAAATGTTGACAGCTCTGGTATTGCAGCTGATCCAATGTATGGTGGTGCTACCTGTCAACCTTGGCCAAGACAAACAGGTAAACTCCATTCTATTACACACTTAGTTATGTCAAATTATAAAATTGTATGAACAAATTACGCGATGAGATGTTTTTGTAATAAGTAGATTAATGAAAAAAGTATGGCTTACAAACAAAATAGCTGTAGTTGAATTATTAAATATTTCAATAAATTGGTCATAAAGGTGGGGTTAGGTACTGCAGAAATGAACACATTCGCTGCTGTAGCGTGATGGCCGGCTGAGCCCAGTAGTAGGAACACCCAATGCTCTGTGTGGATTAATGCGTAAAACTGTTTGGATTCAGCTTTATCCATTAGATGAGCTAGAGTATAGCATGTACTGCGTTCTAGTGTTAATGAATGTAATTCTACAAAAAACAGACCCTCCCTCATTACTGCCAAATACAGGTAAAATGCTAGGGCGAAGCAAGCCCTACACTTTAACCATGTCTAACATTTACATGCAAACAAATCTCATCCTCATAACGTGAGTGGCAAGGCCAAACTAACTGATGGAAGTATGTATTGCTCTGCTTGTCTGTAGGGCCCTATGTCAGTATGGTGTGCTCGGACAACTTGAGTTTATAGGTGATTACTTATCTACCTTACTTACACAATCTGTAGAATGGATTTTAAAATATCCATAGGCTATTGATCAGTTTTTGTGTGTTTTAGCTGGATCCAGACTCGGTGATATCCAACAAGTTCGTAATGGCGCGTACGATAGCCTCCAACTTCTTGTATGTGTTCCTTGCTAAGTGTAGCAGCAAGAGTGAGGAGATTGACTATCGACCACTGTTTGAGAACTTTGTTCAGGATCTTCTGACAACGGTGAACAAACCAGAGTGGCCAGCCGCTGAACTCATGCTCAGTGTGCTTGGAAATCTTCTGGTATGTTTAGTAAATTTACTAATTTAGGTGTCTAATAGAGAAAGATAGTTATTTTATTTTACAACTTAAAGATTCCTGTAAGTTTGTTTCATACATTTATCAATATACGACAATTGAAAATTTACATTTATCTTGTGGGGCTGAGTGAAAAAATATATTACTGACAGATTGTTCAAAATCTATTCATTTATTCAGTTGTATATTAACTTCTAGTGCAGTTAGTTTACTTAGGCTTCTTTATCGTATAATTAATGTGAGTGGTTATTTATTTATATACAGTTTTGTGTTTTCCAGATTAGGTTTCTTATTTTGCAGTAATTGCCACCTATGCTATGAAAGCTATAGAATATACATTACATCATGTATACATATAGCCTATATTCATCTTTGTGAAACATAAAGCTGAATTTATCATCTATTGACTGCAAATGCAATAGTACCGACTCCAACTTTTGAAATCCTACAAAAAAAGCATGCTAATATTAAATCTATACCCCCTTTAATTATTCTTGATTGATCGATATTCACCAAGAAATTCTTGACAGTGAATTGCACACCTCCAACTCAAAATCACAAGCGAAGCGATAGCAAGCTGTAACCACTAAGACATCTTGAGAACACAATTACAAGAAAGGTATTCAAGTGAGAAAGCTTTGTTTGTTTACTTACAGGTGACCAGTTTTGTCAACAAGAGCCTAGAGATGCCACTGAGGGTTGTTTCTCTGGACTATCTGGGTGTCGTGGCTGCAAGGTTACGCAAAGACGCAGTCCAGTCTAACCTCAAACTGACTATGATAGATCAAATCATTAATGAAATTAGATCTGAGGAGCAAAAAGACGATGATGGAAATTTGAAGGTATGTAAACTCACTTGAAGTTTCCTACTGATACTTTAGATTGAACATTTGCCTGAATGTGCTTAAAGTCTCAAGATTTTATTGATATCAATGCAGTTCAATCCAGTAGAGTGGTCTAGGCTGATTATCCAGGGTCAAAACTGTTAAGGATGTAACATGGAGCAGAATGGATGGGTTTCCTTTAAATATTTTTTATTGTTAGGATAGCAGCCTTACCAAAATTAAAAAGAGTAATCTGGAACAAATAATACACAACTTTACACTATATAGTATATACACGAAACATTAGAATATTTTACTGTAACTGACAGCGTTTTTGTTTTTAACTAAGGAAGAGTGAGTTTTCTTAAGGCCAATCAGTCTCTTTTATAAAAAAAATTATCCATTTTGGTAAAAATTTATTTACAGAGTAGTAGGCTTCCTCTTATCTGGCTACCTTTCAACATTAATTTAACCGTTTGTTGTTATAGGATTGATATCCTTTTAAGTGTCCACTTTTATTACTTGAGAACTAACTGGTCCACTACATTTTATTGGTAGTGATCAGCCAGTAATGAAAGCTGGTATGTTTATCTGAACTGAACTACGTATACAACCCACACTCACCCGTTCCCATGAATATGCTTTTGCTTCGATTGGGAAACATAAACATATTGAGTTTCAGAGAACACCAGTTGGTCAGGCCTACTCAGAGGGCTACTGTAAAATGAGTTGTATTCAGGATACGGGAACATGTTGTGAAAAATTTGTGTGATAAAACGTTGTTTCGGATAAATAGTAACATTTTGACTTTCTTTGGATTACCTATTTCTAGTTTTGAGTAATGAGGACTTCTGGGACCAGTTTATAGTACTGATAATGTTAAATAGGAAATAGAAGTTTCTATTTTTGTATTTGCTCCATAAATGTGAGATATTTTCTTTCTATACCTATTTCATCATTAAATAATTGACTATGAATTTAAATTATGTAAATATATTGCACTATTAGCTGTGTCCTCCAAATACGCCAGGATCTTTCCTCATAAAATGTTAAGTCAAGTCAGATAATAGTCCTATAGTGCAACTTCGTTAACAATTGCCTCAATAAAAAGTCACTTTTCTTAACAATTGTCCTTTCAAATTAGACTTACCCTTTATATTACCTTTAATAGCATATTATTGCATATCTCGATAAGAAGTCTACCTTGATAACAAGTCTCATTCAATGATACTCATGAGGGATTTGTTATCGAGGTTTTAGGTCTCACATTGTCTTCAGATGCATAGCTGATGGTTTGTAAAACGTAAGCCTTGTTTCACAGACTGATGTAACACCGGTGCAAGACGATGAGGAAAGAACACAGTTCCTGCAAAAGGTTCTATTGGACTACCTTGCAGTGAGGGGGCAAGGCGACCCTGCGCATACCTACGCCAGACACTTCTACTTGGCACAATGGTACCAGGATAACATCAAAAATATTAACACATCGCCTAAGATCAAACCCAAGAATGATGATGCCAAGCGAGGAAACTCCAGGAATAGAAAACAACCTGGTAAGTCATACCTCAATCAGGGACGGACGAGATTGTATTTCCTGTTTGGATAAGCAGGATTTTTGTTTCCCTCTTTTGTTTTTCAGGATGTAAATTGGACAAGATTTTTCTTTCAACAGGGAAGATTTAGTTTGCTTTTTAATTTTGAGTAAAAATTTTTATAAATGGCAACAATGACAAACTAAATAAATTTGCAGGCTTTACTGCACTGTTCCATAAAAACTGACTGAAACAAAAAATGTGGGTAAAAATACATAATTTTAAAAACAGTTTAACAAAAAGAATTACATATTTGGTTCAATTTAAGTGTAAAAACTCCGTCATATTATGAAAACGCCTTTAGCTAAACATAAACAGGTAGTTTGCCCATTTATCACAGCATTTTAACCTAAAAAAAGTGTTATGCTCCAAACATCAAACTATTCATTGTAAGAAAATCATTAATTTCTTAAGCTTGGTAAATGATATCACAGCAGTATATGTTCTTTAACAAAATATGTCATATAACTTCATCAAACATCAATCATCATCATGGTTAACTGCGATCCCGTGATTGCTAAGACACGATTATCGTCGTGGGGGATAAAAATTTGGCAGTAAGGATGAAACTATGCAAATAGGTAATTAAATCGAAGGACAGCCCGATTTGGTCAGGAACCAAACATTCATAAAAGGCCAAAACTGTTTTTTTTTGACAAAGGGTACAAAACAAAACAGCTTTGGCATCTGCCCCAAAGAGGTATGGAATTACACTTAATATTATCAGCCCCCTAATTTGAGGGTTGTGTTAATGCTTGTTTTTGTACTTACATTCACACAAAAAATATACCATCTAACTTGTCTATAAAATTCTGATAAGTACGGTATGTACTTTTACTGGGATGGAGGTGTTGTTATTGAGTATTACTGTGCTATTGGTTTTGTCCACTAAGTTAATCTTGAAACGGTAACCCCCACAGCTTAAGTGAATTCATCATCGCTTCCATTGTGAATAGTAGTGATGGCTGTCACTGTAAGCAAAAATATTAATGTACGTATGTAAAACTTTAAATTATTTATCTTTACAAGATTTCTGTACCAAGACGTCTCTGTGCTTGATGTCTAATTTTCTTTTCTAGATACCTATGAAGAAGAGTCTAGTGAGAATGATGAGGATGATGAGGAAAGGAAGAGAGGTGATGGCGAGACTGTAGATCCGTTGGAAACTTACCGGTTAACAGAAGCGAGGAAAAAGTTTCTCCTGAGTAAAATCCGCCCCTTTGAAGATTCCGTTTGCAAAGAAGGCATGAAGAATCAGGTCCTTCAGACTTATATTGATTATGACAGTGCTGAGCTGGTTTCCCGCTACCTAGCGTCTAAGAGGCCGTTTTCTCAAAGCTTCTCTACCTACTTAAAACATGTAAGTACTATTTTAAGTTAAATTTCCCCCTAGTATTCCTTTTGCCTATCCCGTTTGATGTTCCCTGTATTGATGAATTGTTACCCGTAGCTTATCAGTTGTTTTCCTTGTATAATTCTGATCCTTTGGTGTTTCTCCTTAGACATTCCATCCCCATGTTAAATTTGTTGCCCGATTTTTTATAAAAATTGTCGTAGTTGATGTGAGCCACCGACAGATTGCGCTGATTTAAATCACTAAATTCTATCAAATACACAAACTTTTTTACCAAGTCAAATTTTGGGAATGACTTATGGTGAGCTATAGCAACTGTTATGACCTATCAACTTGGTCAGCAACAAAACTTAAGGTATGAATTAGAGTTTTCGACACTAGCGCATTCTGTGACTGGCTCACACAATTATGTTCTTTTTTAATAAAAATGGGCCACAGCTGGTCCATATAGATGGGATGGTACTTCAGTATCCAACAGTCAATGGTTTCTCTTATTATTTGTAGTTGTAACATTTTAGCTGTGTTGGTTTCCTTGTATTTGCCTTGTAATGATACCTTTCCCACAATTCCTCTCTAAGAAGTGATCATCACTTGTTCCTCGGCATCTCTACTTATCCGAACTTTTCTGAAATGCTGAAATTTATAAATGCATGAAAATGGCAGCAGCAGAAGTTTGATCTTGTTACAAGTGAAATAATAATATTCATATAGAAAAAGACAATTTCTTAAAAATTTTTTTAACCCTAGATTTACTAAATGCACTATAGGTACATTCTTATAAAAACGACCTTGTATTTTCAGCCTTTAAAACAACAAAACATTTAAAAATTTGCCTTTCTTTTATGTTTACTAATATCAACTTTTCCGCACTATAGCAACTGTAACTTCACAACTTAAATGTTTACACATCACTCCCATGTGCATGTCACTTAATCGTTGCTTGATATTGCATTAGTTACACATAAATACATTTAAATGAAGATTCTCATTATTTTGTTTTTGTTTTATACCAGATACTGACAGTGCTATCCGAGTCATCAGTTCTGATCCGTACAAAGGCCATGAAGTGCCTCACTTCCATTGTAGAGGTTGACCCGGCAGTTCTTGGACTCAAGGCAATGCAGGACGGAGTCAACTTTTCCTTTCTTGACCACTCAACTTCAGTGCGAGAAGCTGCTGTCGACCTGGTCGGCAAGTTTGTCCTGAGTCGACCTGAACTCATTGACAAGTATTACGACATGCTTTCAGCCAGAATATTGGTTAGTTTGATTTCTCTCAATATATTTTGTATTCAATTAAAAAATTTACAATCATTTTTTGGCACTTTTGACTGTGAAAACCTTCAAATTCCATAGGTTTGGTAGATGTGTTAAAAGATAGCACATCATGTCAATTAGGTATTGTGTAATTTTAATTCAAGAATGGTTGATGCTCTACGTTTGATGAAATTGTGTACATGAGTGTAAACAAACACACAAACATGATGAGTTTCACAAAGCATCCTTGTTGTACTATGAACACAGGCTTTCACAGTGTTGTATGTGGGTGAATCTGAATATGAGTTTTTGTCATTTTCTTCTCTGGAAACCTCAAAATTCCATGGGTTTAGTGGATGTGTTAAAAAGAGCTCAAAAACAAAGTCTTATATCGTGTCTTTTATTTCCTTATGAAGGGTTAGAGAGGTTTAGGTAAAAATATTATCCCATGAAACTTAAACCGGTTACTGTTGATGAAACTCCACTTTTGATATGAGTGTAAGAGGGTGAACACATATCCAGCAAGATGAGTTTCACTTAGCATCCTGGCCAGACCATGAGAACAGGCTTTCATAGACGGTTGTATGGGCTAAATTGCTAAATATGAGGTTGTATTGCATATTTGACTCTGAAAACCACCAAATTCCACATACTAACTGAAACCGTTTAAAAACAAACAAATAGTATACAACATCTTTTATTGTTTCATGAAGGGTTACAAAGAAAAGTGCCAATACAGATTCCTATGTATAGTTCTAATGCGACTAAGGATATAGCTCTGCTAACAATTAAATTTGGTTTAATGCAGTAAACACTCCCTCTTCAGGTTGAGTTTTACTAACTGTCTTGATTAGTCCATGTGAATATGGATTTCTTGCATATTTAACCATGAAAACAAAACATCCAAAAAAGTACAGATTTTTCTGTTCTCCATATTCATTAATGATATCAAGGGAGTTATTAAGATCCCTTTTCTTTTTTTCGCTGACGATATCAAACTTTTTGTGGAAGTTCGTCCTTGTGGGAGGCTCTTAATCTCTTAATGATGTTCTCAGTTGAGGTTTGTCCAACGACATGACGATGAATCCCACAAGACTAAGTTAATGATTTTTTTGCAGAAAACAAAATTCTCTGCATGTTGAATATTTCCTAGATGACAGTTGGTTAGAAAGAGTTGTAACCTCAAAGACCTTGATTTTTTTATCGACTCAACGTTTGAGTTTGGGCCACACAATCACCACATCTCTACCAAGGGCTCAGGCATGATCAAAATGATCTGCTCATTAAATGAGCCAGGATTAAGATTAGAAATAATGATATGAACTCATATTTAAAGCTAACATTCCTTAATTCATATACAAATTATATATATATACATTGTAATTAAAATTTAAAAAAGTTTTAGCTGTGTGAAGCCAATCTTTCTTGTACCTATGGTGTAAAACATGTTAATATGTGTTTTTGTTTTTAGGATACTGGTGTTAGTGTGAGAAAGAGGGTGATTAAAATTTTGAAGGACATTTGCATTGAGTATCCGGAGTTTCCAAAGATTCCTGAGATTTGTGTGAAAATGATTCGTAGAGTCAATGATGAAGATGGTGAGTACTAATATTCCAAATCGTTCAAAGGATCTGTTAAGTAAATTCTATTTGTCTTTGCATTGATATAACTATTTATCAATCTTATAGTAAACATCAATTGCTTCCCATTTATAAGAAGTTAACTGCAAGAAAAGACCATGAGGTCCTAAGTTCGCCTCAATAAAGGATTTTAATTTTATTTATTAATCCCCTAATGATTGTCAAATATACAGGCACATTCATCTGAAAAGATTCAACAGTAGGCCTATAGACTCTGTGGTAGTCCAAAAAATATATAATTGTCTAAAGTATTATTTTGAAATTTTAAATGATTATTGTTTGGTTGCAGGTATCCGTAAGCTGGTAATGGAAGTTTTCCAAAATATGTGGTTTACGCCGGTGAAGCAAAAGCCCAACGTAGACAAGGATGTGATGATTCGGAAGGTCATGAACATTACGGACGTTGTAGCAGCATCGGAGGACATGGGTCTGGAGTGGTTCGAACAACTGCTCGTCAGTGTGAGTATCATCATAATTTTGTAAATCCATTCAGCTCTACACCATCGGATCATTACAAAAATATTTTTATTTTTATAAAATTGTATTACTCTTTTATCTTAGTTTAGAGGATAAGCAATTATTTTTCATTAAATTGAATTTTAGCCTCCTGATCGCATTTAAATACTAAATAATTGGTGTAAATACCTGCATTTATGTGATCAATTTGCAACCAGTTTCGACTCACAAAGGAGTCATCGTCCGGCCATTACAGATGTCTCTTTGCTTCATTCGAAGGTCTTCAATTTGTAATAAATAAATACATTTAAAACGTACACGAACATAAAAACAAACATTTAGGGTTAAAAACAAAGGGTAATACTAGAACGGTAACGGGACACGACGTGATCAGGCGGGGGTTATGTCTAGTCTTATTAATTATTATTTAAATTATTATTATTTATATTCATTTTATTTTACTTTAATTTATTTTTTATGATTGTATTGTTTTGTCTTTATATAAATTAAACTTCTAATTTAAATTACAGCTGTTCAAACCTAAAGAGGACAAGGAAGACTCCACAAAAGTGTCTCATGAACACAGCAAAGCCCTGATGTTGGCTTGCAAGCAGATCGTGGACTGTCTGATAGATCATGTGTTGAACCTGGACGGTCGCGGAGGTGGGTCGTCTCAGAGGCTGATTGCTTGTCTGCGAACTCTCCATCTGTTTGCTAAGATCAAACCTCAGTTGCTAGTAGAACATGCAATCACTTTGCAGCCCTACCTCAGTCTTAAATGCCAGGTCAGTAGCCTATATTGTGTGGAATACAAGTTGGCCATGACAGGGTGTTTTACAAAAATATTGTTTGTTTCTTAAAAAGGTACACAAAAAATAAGTTTTCACTACTGTGAAATAAAACTATGCATGGGCCGGCTAGGTTATTATGTTCCATTCGTTTGTTGAGTTTTTCCTTGTACTCAAGGTCATGTCGAGTAGTTCAGTACTTCAGTAGAGTAGTTGAGCTCATATGTGGTACACTGTAATTGTTGCAATGAAACCATGAATAATGTAGGATATACTATGCATCTTCATAGTATTATCAATGTATTAAAATAAAATAAAATGGTTTGAACACAATCCTGAGAAGAAAATTACAAAAATGCTAGTAGCCCTGTACCGTACCAATTTCGTACCGAGACCCGAGGTACAATATGTGTGCATTAAAGATATATTCCTAAGTAGTAAACAACTTAACTGTCCTGCCCCATATCGACATAAAAATTGTTTGTCACGCAGACCTCTAATTTGTTCATCCTCCATTATGCTGTGAGTTATGATCAGAGAAACTCTAAAGATTTTTTAAAGATCTAAAAAGCTGTTGTTGGAGCCTGTTTGTATAACTGATGAGGTCATTATATCTTGTTCATCATATTAATTGAATGGTTTAGTATAACGTTAACGTTTGAACAAATCGTCAACAAATTACAGAACCAAAAATGTTAATAAACATATGAATAAGTAGGTAAATTGTCAAATACCTACTCTTGTGAGAGACATGAGATTTCTGTAAATTATGATAATGAGACTTTTATTTATTTTTTGATAGTAAATCCTTGTTACTAAGTTGGACTCCTTGTTACTAAGTTGGACTCCTTGTTACTAAGTTGGACTCCTTGTTACTAAGTTGGACTCCTTGTTACTAAGTTGGACTTTTCTGTTTTGTTAAAATGTATGCTACTTTCAAACCACAATTGTAAGTTTATTTTGTAACCAGTCTCCTACCAAGGGGATTGTGTCCAAATAAAAACGAAAGATTGCTGTAAATTGTTAATCAGAAGAATGTTTTGTGTTGCAGACTCAAGGAGACTACCAAATCATCAGTTCAGTGGCTCGTACGTTGGAAATCATTGTTCCTCTGATTGAACATCCGAGTGAATCGTTCTTGGCGAGGCTCGAGGAAGACTCGGTCAAACTGATCATGAGGCAAGACCAATCTGTCATAATGAGCTGTGTGTCTTGCCTCGGTTCTGTGGTGAACAATGTTACTCGCAACTACAAGCTGATACGCGACTGTCTCTTACAATATCATGGTGAGTCAAGTATAACAATAGTAAAATCATAGGTATCCTTGATACAGATGATCAACTCAAATCAAGTACCTTTTATTATAATACTAACTCAGCAGCGATGTTGTGGGTTCGGATCCTAGTCACTGCCGAATACATTTTATCAGTACAGTTCACCTTTGTACTGTACCGGCTCACTCCTTGCTGTAAACGACCCACGCACGGGCGGTTAGTCTATGTGGACGGGCAAATGCAAGGTTATAAGAGGCCGCCAACTGTAATAATAACGACCTTGATTATATCAAAGTGGCTTACTTTGTGCACTTCCAGTTTAAAACTGAATATGGACTCGACTCGTATGTTTTCATTATTTAAATTTAGCAGAATCATTCAAATATCTACGTTCTCCAACAGAAACTTGAACGTAGTTTTAAATCAATATGATTCAAATGCATACTTTTGAATAACAAATAGAAATTCTAACGATTAACTAACAAATAACTTCTATCAGTTACTTTTCACGGGACTAACTTAAATTCTAACTAGTTAGAATATTTGACTAACTTTCCCAACTATGATGATTACCACAAGCTACTTGTACATTTGGAATAGTAAATCACATCCCTAACACACATTTATTTTCTTCAACACTCAAAACAAGCACAGTGCAATAAATATACTTGAACAGGTTGACAAAATGTCTTTAAGTCATGTAGTATTATATTTGAAGATAAACAATACGCTGTGAAATAATACAGTGAATAGTGAAACATGTCTTGTCATAATAAAATACTCTGAAAATGTGCAAACAGAAATTTTACTAGTGGCTCTTACATAGGACCTAAAATGTACACTATATATGTTTCTGTAGAATTGTTAAGACTGTTTCAAATTTAGAATATGACTCATTTTGTTATAAACTTTCCTAATTTGACTTAAGCCCCTTTTATACTCTGCGACGCGCCACATGCTGCTGCGGCCCTGTAAGAGCATTGTTTTAAATAAGCTTTTATAACCTGCGACGGCCGCCGCATGCCGCTGCAGCTAGCTAGATGCACGATGACGCGCCGAAGAAACATGCAGCCTCGAGGTGCATTGCGTTATATAGGAGCTTTTATACTCTGCGACACGCCGCATCGGAGCTGTCTAGTGCTGCCAACTGATGAAAACAAACTCGGCTCAACAAACTGATGAAAACAAACTCGGCCCAACAAACTCTTCCCATTTCACTTTTTGTTTTTTGTTTTTCTTTCCTGTGCATCAGTTTGCAACTTTTGATTATGTACATCGACAAAATCAACTACGACTGATGTCATTATTGAACAGTTTATCGACGAAATAAAATCTACACTTCTAAACACTAGTGGTAAATATAAATTTCTAAGTTGCCTGCCCTGACACCCCCACAAAATAAAATCTACACTTCTAAACACTAGTGGTAAATATAAATTTCTAAGTTGCCTGCCCTGACACCCCCACCAATGCCATGGCCGTCAAACAAACATGCGGCGCCTGCCGTTTTACGCAGCGCCGTGTGGCACCGCAGAGTATAAAAGAGGCCTTAATTTGCTGTAACAATGACATCGTCGTAATTTTTTGGTGTTGATTGGTAATGGATGATTTAATTTGAATGCTTCACATTCTTGTGTTGCTAAGAAACATTGGAAACACTTTACAAAGCTTTCTCTGATTTTTTTTCCTCTTTGACACAACACAGCTAATAAGCTGTATTGTGTCAAAAATCAATACTGTAAACGTAAGAATCGTGAATTCAGCTTAACCAGTGAACATTGTTTTTTCAGGATACCTGTTCTTCTACAAGAAACGGGCAATGGATGGACATGAAGATGAAGTAGTAAAAAAACAACCACTAATCAAAAGGTCACTGTACATAGTTGGGCTACTTCTGAGATTCTTTGACTTCACTGATAAAGAAGTTTTGGATGGTTTCCCTGTAAGTTTTTATTACATTTTTTACTAGGGAGTGATTCACGACGTCCAATGATACAAGTCAGTGTCACGACGTCCAAAATATAATCTTGAGCTGTTTCACGATATCCAATATTAACACACAAAGACATCACATTTAAATAATAAATAAAACACAAAACATACTGACAGACGGCTAACATAAATTCGGGAACTAGTTCCACGCACGACGTGGCACAGGCAAACGTTTTAACCACTTGACTTTCAATGTTTAAGTATACCGTATACTATTGTTCAGTAAATAACTACATTAAGGAATTTCTTATCCAGGAGAAAACCAGAGACCAAGTTTTTGAAACACTTCTCTTCTACTTGCATCAGAGGGATCTGAAAGGTTTCACACTCAAGGCCATTGGTTTTGTTTGTATTCGCCACTATGAGCTCATGTTGGGCCCTGATCTCAAAACTCTCTACCACGAGATCCTCCGAGATGCTGATTCTCCTCGAGATCTTAAAGTTCAGGTAAAGTGTTACTGTAGTTTAATCACCTTATCTCAATATCTGTATGGAGTAAATAACCAGTTAAGTAATCTAATCCAAACAATCAATCAATTTCCTTTTAATTTCAATTTCCCTTCAATTTAATTGTTAATTTTCTAACTGAGCAAGTAAGTAAATATAAATCAATAAAAAAACATAACGTAAAAAGGAAGATAATTAATTCAAAATGTAATGTTGGGAATTTTCTGATTATAATGGAAAAATTCAGTAGTGAAATTTAGAAATTAATGTACACTAGGCAATTTAACATTAATACAGTAGACTCCCTCTTATCCGGACACCTTTTAACCGGACTACACTTGGCGGGAATGACATCTCTTTAACCGGAAAATTTTTATCAACATATTGGTTTAACTGGACTAGATCGGCAGGAAGTGGGTGGTACTGAAACAACTGTTCTCGTGTGAAAGATTTGAGACCAGTGATCACGTGTCTAATTACAATGCTCTCCTAAATTTAAGTCGAATATCACAGTAAATGGTCCGTTTTAACGAGATTTTAGTGACGTCGGTTTAACTGGAAAAACTGTTATCCGGACTGGCCTCGGTCCCGAGGAGTCCGGATAAGAGGGAGTCTACTGTAGTGCTTACAGTGTATTGCTAGATACTTTTTTTATTTCACTTCAATTTTTTGTTTTCTATAATAATAACTGTTAAATAAAAAAATAATAGTTTTAACTAAAAATGGTTAACCAATGTCATTTGGAAGTAGAGGTATTCCTACAAACTTGTTTACACTATACAACCGTACAAATGGTTTAGGCAAGAGGGGGCAATGGGTCTTGGGACTGTGGGTTTGGTCAGTAATCAATTAGAACCAGTTTCTTGTCAGATTATCTTTAAATTTGTACATGTTTTACACACTATGCAAAATAAAAAATAAACTGTAAACTACTGCAATTAAAACTGACTGGTAAAAGTGGACTGATAAGGTGAATGGGGGAAATGTGCAATTTAAAATGTAGTTGAATTGCGTTTTAATTTAGGTGAATTTGTGTGAGAAATGAAAACGGAATGGATTGTCATTAAAGAAAGTCATGTTGTGTTGTAAACTTCACAGTGTGTTTTCCGGGCTGATAAGCGACTCAGCATTATCTGGGCCCATCTCCAACAGCCAAGTACTCAAGGTCCTTTTAAAAATATAGGGACATGCATGTCTCTTATCTGGGGTGGTAATTTGTGTAGGTCAAAGTTAGCCATATAGAACGAGCTTGTACAATTAATTGATTTATACAATAACAATAGGTACTCACAGGCCTGTCTCTACTGCTCTACGGGTCATATTCATGTGTGGTTGGTGTAATTATTAAATCTGAAATTAGTAAAGTGAATGTTTATAAGTTTTTGATGTACAGTTGTCTAATTTATAACAAACCAGATTCTTGAAACAATTTGTCGGTGGGATATAGTTTTGGTTTTTTTAAACTCAATCAATTATCTAGTTTGTTTCATAGTCATTACTAACTTATTTGTTGTATTTGCAGGTTTTGAGCAATATCGAACAATACTTGCAAGAAGAAGAGAGACGGATGATCAAACAAGATCAAGAATGTAAGCTTTATTTTTTCGCTTAGAAATACATTAGGGCTTACTCAACCAATTGATTTGACATAAAATCATTTCTTTCAGGTCTTAGAATGTTGTTGCCAAACAAATGAAAATCTTGGATTCTTTTTTTTCTATTTATTGTTTATTTAAATATGCCTACTGTAATTATTCTTCGTAACTAATATTCTCAATGCAAAATTCGTAATCATCAAACTGAGCTTGAGAGAGTAGTTTTCATGTATGAACGACCTGAGACCTGACTGTTATCCTTTTTCAACTTTGGTGATAATCTTTCCTTTTGCCTCAAAATTGTCAAGTTTCAAAATTTGCTCCCAATTTATTTAGAAACTAAGTAGTACTTTAAATAATGGAAGTCACTGCTAAACTTGAAAAATGTAGCCTATTTCAAACACTTTATCGGAAATTTATCTTTAAAATAATTTGTTATAGAAAAAAAAAACATATTGCGTGTAATGGGCAAATGGAGAACTGTTTGAGAGCAAGGAAAAGTAAATTTAAAGCAAAGGACAATCAGCCGATCCTTTTCCCCTTGTTCTAAGTTGGAGCTTAGGAGAAAGTTATTTTATTTGATATCAGCTGTTATCGAAAGCAGCAAATTTTGTACGTTGTGATGAAAAATAAATTGACTACTATTTCAGGGGCAAAGCTGTCAAAACAAGAGAACCTGAAGGAGATGGGGGACATCTCATCTGGCATGGCCAGTACTGTGATACAACTGTACCTGAAGGAGATTTTAGAGGCTTTCTTGCATCCGAATGTAGGAGTAAGGCAAGCAGCACTAAAGGTCATACAGCTGATCTTATCCCAAGGCTTAGTCCATCCTGTCCAGGTACTACTCACAATCTTAATAAAGTATTGATCAAATGAATATGGACCATTCGTATTTTTTTTTGTATTCACTAATTCAATTCAATTTAATCTCAATCCATAATTGTTCGTACTAGTACAACATTATGGTACAACAAATGGTGGCAACATTCTATATCTATCTAATTGCCAATACAAAATCTCTGACAACTCATAAACATATGTTGTACAGGAATTAAAACTGGTTACAAAATTAAATGAAATGGTTCAAACTTAAAACTAACTAGGTCTATATCTAAAGAAAGCTAAATAAAAATATAAAACAATTTATCTACAAATTTACAACATTCAACCAACAAATTCATCTAGAGAATACAAAGGTTTGACCATGAACATATACGACCCAATTAATGAAAATAAAACAAAAATCTGTTTGGTTGCTAATAGATGTAGAACATTTATCCATGAAACAAAAATTGTGTTTTTCTTTTATTTACTTCAGTCCATTTCCTTTTTAATTTGTTCTGATAAAAAATGTGAATAGTTTTTGTCCCATTTATGAAGCTTTTTCCTCCAAAAAGTATAAGTTTGAGCTGGAATCACCTCAGTTCTGTTCCTGGTATTGTAGCAATGTGATGAACAGTTAGTATTTTGCAGTTTTCCCCAACCAAATCATCATATTAGATTAAATACCCCCCGCTGCAGCAAACCTGCAGACTAAGCCAATTTCCATTTACTGGGCCGGATTTCTACTAAAATATTCCCTTAAAATTGTCAGATTTATTTCCTATTTAAATGCTGTTACACCTTTTCACAGGACTTACAGATATATTGTATCAATATTTATATATAAATAAAACTGTTCAGAATTGATATTTCACAGGACGATCAGTCTGCGTTTGTATTATTCATTCCATTAGACCCACTCTTTTTCAAACTTGTTAGTTGATAGCAAGCAAGTTGGATGTGTTTTATTCACTGAATGGTGTTGTTTCAGATTGTACCATACTTGATCTGTATGAGCACTGATGAGGAGCGTCTTGTAAGTGGAAGTGCTGATAAACAGCTGCAGGAGATTGAGAAAAAGTACCCAGGGTTCATCCATATGAAGGCACAGATGGGCATCAGGCTGTCATACAAGCTGCAGCAGATCTTACAAGCCAAGAATGAAGCAGTACGGGGATTTCGGCTGAAGGAGGGGGAGATGCCTGCAGCCCTCAATGGTTTCCTTTACTCCATCTTGCGCACAAAACAACAACGCCGCGCCCTCACACTGTCAATCCTCAAGCAGTTTGACGAACAAGTGGTAAGATTCTGTCTTTGCATTGTTCATTTAATAGTTATACAAGGAATTGGTAAGTTTTTATCATGACTTTGTTCAAACCATTTATTTTTTCTTTTGCACATGACCAAATCTTTCAAAACTGTAATAATTTTGTATTCAATGATCATTGGTTTTGATAAAATTCTGGAGGTTAACAGCTACTCAAGAATATCAGTCAATATTACCTACATTTGAGAGTGGGCTTTACAGTTAGACAAGTGGCGGCGGGTAGATTAAAATAGTGGGAGGACAAATGCATTTTTTTGGGAGGTTACTGATACCAGGTTAAGGTTAAAAGTTGAAAAAATTGATTTATTTAAATGTTGAATATATTTTTAAGTTTAAACAATATTATATTAATTAACATTTCAAATACCGGGGGCACGGTGAACATAACCTCTAATAATCACTAAAAATACTGCATTCACGTATTTACCTGGTAATATTGTGTTGACAGTCAACAGATCCCAGTGCTCAGCGCTCATTGTGGCAATAGTTAAAACTACTGTTTGTACAGAGTACCAAATGCCCGATATCTATTGCATTGGAGCCTGACGCAGGACTGTGATTGGTTAAAATTTTCCATGCAGTTTATAAGAGTTTGAACTCATATCTACTGAGTCCCCTTGTTCTACCATGTTGCGTCCATTATCACCCGTCCTAAAAACATTGTCCCTTCTAACGTTTATGTACATTAAAATGCCGAAATAACAATCATATTAATGTAAGTTATTATTATTTTACTATTGTCTTTAAAAAGAAACTCCGTCCCAGAGTCCTTATCGACCAGCCACCACTGGGTTAGACCAATGTTCACTCATGATCATTAAGATTTATTCATTATCATCTGCAAAATATTCCTTACTGTAATTATTTTTACTCACTAAAACAAGCATTGAACTTGGTTTTTCATTTGGCTTTGCAGAAAACAAGTTTGTCGCAAATGCTGTTCCTAGCTGACAACATGGCCTACTTCCCTTACCAAGTTCAAGATGAGCCTTTATTCATCATTCACCACATAGACATCATGATCTCTGTCACAGGCACAAACCTTCTCCAGTCCTTCAGAGAGGTAAGTATTGATATTGTAATTCTGACATAGTTATGAGTAAAAACAACTAAGTTTGAATAGCTTTCAATAATGTAAGGGAAACAGTTTTTTTACTTTCATGAATAGTTTATGTAAATTGAAAGATACTAGGGTCTTTTTTAGTGATGTGTTGGTTCCATTTTCTATGTTAATAAAACTGTTAAATAGTTCCGCCTAATAGAGTTTTGGTTTTAAAGTACTGTTTTACATAGAAAAATCTACCACTGTACTGTTTCATAAGCAATAGATTTAATGTTTCAAAACGGCAGAATATAAGAAAATTGAAAGGCAAAACAGTAGTTGGGTGGGAGGGTTTGGTCAATGACCTTGACAGGAGCTAGGCCACAGTGACTCAAGAAGGGCGGGGGGAATGGGTGGGTACGACCTTGAAGCTATATTTAGACTTGCACCACTTCCCTAAAGGGCTGACGAGGAGGGATTCCAATCGCAGATCAATGATACTAAGTTTTTTTTTTGGGGAATTACTTGCCAGGTTTGACTTTTGATTGGTTTTTTCCGCGTATAAACTTTGAATCATCAAAAATATAATTTGAATTAACCCCAATTATTTAACATTGATAGTGTTGATTTTTAACACATATTGCACATTTTAGGATATATTGATTATAGAAGGTAGACACTCTTCCACAGATTATAAGACAAATGAGAATCCACATGAGTAAAATATATTGATTATAGTGTCCAGGTAACCAGACCATTAGATATACAATAATAATACAGTAATATACACTTTCATTAGTGAAACACGTCACTTTGTAGGCTTTGCTTCCAAGCCCCAACTCTGGTACGCCTCAGATAGACCCTGCAACGGGGGCTGTCTTCAGGCTGTTAGATGATGAGGAGGATGAAGATGATGAAGACGTCCTCCTCAGTCGAGTGCCTGACGACGCTGGCACACTGCAGGAGTGTATCACTGCGTCTCAGGGCTGCCATTTGCTTCTTGTCCTCAAACAACACCTCAAGACACTCTACGGATTCAATGACAGGTAACAAACCTCCACATGTGTAGGAATCTATAAGGTTAAGCAATCCTTCAGTGTTTGCTAATGTGATTTTTTATTGTGATAGATATCACATCAGTTAGAATTCATTGTCATTGGCCACTAGAGCTGTTTGATATATTACAGTAGACTCTCGCTCATCCGGATCGGCCTTGTCCGGACTCCCGCTAGTCAGGATCAGCAATCGTGATTTTTTTTAGCGGCACAGTACAGTAGAAGTTTGATTATCCGAGCTAAACGGGACCGAGACTACCTCGGATAATACGTCGGTGAAAATTATTACCGGTGGAACTGCATTTGCCCGGCTATCAATATTGTGGACCTGGGATAAAATTGAAAAAAATGCTATATACAGTACTGTATTTGCTCGATTCTCGATTGTCCGGATTATTCGTAGTTTACCAGTTTCATCACCAGTTTTAACTATCAATTCATTCATATCAGGATGTCCTGGTGCATTGTCTAGTATAAGAAGAGCTTTTGCGGGTAATTTTTTCTTCTTAAGTTCAGCCTTAACTTTTGGAACAAAGCTCTTAGGTACCAGTCATAAAAAATTTCTTTTGTGACCCATGCACGGTTTTGTGACTTGTATTTTACTGGCAGGGATTAAATCTTAACATTCTTAAATGCACATTTTTTAACTGCCTACGAGTAGTTTTAACACTTAAAGCATTAGCACACACCATGAGAGTGATTCAATCTTTTGTAATTTCCTACCAGAAACTTTTTTCTTCTTCACTAATAAAGGTTTGTGTCAGAAGCTGCTGCCAATTTAATCTTGTTTCATCGCCATTAGTTGTTGAGAAACTAAACCAATTTTTTTCATTCAACATCTAAACGAAGTCTTGGATCTCTAATTCGTAAGCAGACACTTTCTCCGTGACAGTAGGAGACACAGGTGATGGAATACGTTAGGAGATGGTGTACAATATTGTATAAACCGATTGTAGTTGGCCTATAGCAATTAATATTTTTAAGAATCAATTGTTTCCAAAGCAACCTGATTTATTTGTCCCAAACCCAAAGGTTTTCTTAGTTGATCCTACTTGAATATAAACAAATCTGGCCTGCAGACTCATAGGCCTAATTTTGCTTCAAATAGATTTTTCGGATCAAAACCCTCCATCCCATCTATTATCGTGTCAATAAAATTTGTCTCAGAAAAAATTTAGGTGTTGTATCTTACAATAATGACTCAATGGCTCTAATGACCTGTTTCAATGCTTGAAATTCCCAAGTTATAATTTAACATTCTTTTACAGCAAAATAACACAGTACTCACCATCAGAAACTGCCAAAGTCTACGAGAAAGCTGTTAACCGGAAGAGCAACTCTAAATTCAACCCTAAAGCAACTCTTCAGAAAATAAAACAAGGAGTTCCGTCATCTAACCTCGACGAACCTGCAAAGAGGGCTTTGATTCAGGAGTATTTGGAGGTAAATTTGGAGAAAGAGATATTATAAAACTAGCCACATTGTGCTCCACTCACAAGTAAAATAATGCAAAACATTTTCCGATAACGCAAATTTGAGTTTGTGTGAACAAAAAATGTACAACTAATCATTACCTTACTGACAGATGAGAGGTAAATAGAATGAACATTTTCTCAATACTCTCAATATAAGTCAAACTCAAAAACTGAACTTAGCTTTGACAATTAATTTGTTATTTTTTCCAAATTTATTTACATAATAGCAAACTTAAGGATTAGAATTAGAATTGTATAATATATTTTGTTTATTTATTTTGTATACACAATCACATTACAGTTCTTGATCACAAAGAGTGTAAAATAATTATGATAGTATCATTAAAATATAGAACTATTACTTTAAATATAAATTTAATGTAGCACGTTAACACGTTAACATTTAACAAATGAGGCATTACTTATAAACATTTTTAAGCCTGATTTAGATAAATTGACAAATAGTTAACAGATTAGATGCAACAGTACAATCTATATTACATTTCCATAGCTTAGTATAAAATGGAAACTGCATAGTCGTGTACATTTAGAATTAATCAATTAAACTTAAAACAGTTTCCATTTTCAAGAGGTTGTGTGTTTGTTCTAGTTCAAGCAACTCATCATGAATCTTGATCCTGATGAGGATGATGAGGAGGAAGGAGGAACTCCTCAAACTCCGGCCAAGGGAGGACACACGACGCGGACATCGCAGGTATCGGACCACGGGACGCCGGGACACACCCACGACACCCGGACTTCTGCTACTGATGACCGGGTCTCAGAACAAACTCCTCACCCGCCACCAGCTGTAAGTTACTTCATCTTAGTAGTTTATGTATTTTTATTTGATGTAGTTTATGTTATAATTTATCAAAAGATGAGTATGTTGATTGTGAAACATCTATGTGCATTGTATGGATGTTATTTCATAAGGTTAAAAGACATTGTCATTTGAAGATATTGTCCTAGGATGAAAATTCCTAAGTTTTTAACACAACCATTTTTTACCAGTAAGGCTATGATTTTTTTGCTGCTTGAGTGTCCTTATACCATTGTTGTTTTAACACGTATGTCTCATTGACATGTATTAGGGGTGTGCGAAGCAGCAAACTTTTTTTATTTGATGCAACAATTGGATTCAAAGAATTATTATGAGGAATTTATGCTTATCGACAAAGGAATAAGAGGAGGCATTTCCCATGTACTAACTTGTTTCTTTGGGGTAAAGAACAAATACATTGATAATGTATCCCCAGATGTCAATATGACTAATCATATCTCAGAATCTAATTAATTATTTAATGTACTTTGATATAAATAACTGATATAGCATAGCTATGCAATATCTCAGTGTATGCCTTATAATCGGCCTCTTCCCCCATGAATCCAATTGTGTTTTTGATTACCAACCAAATCAGAATCACAATTCATTTTTGATGCATCGCACATGCCTAATTAGTATATCTCTTTGCATATTTCTATTACTTTACTGTTGGTTTTGTCACAGGAAGCCACCCCGCCCCCGAGAGTCCCCAAGCTGACAATTGTCCCGCCAAAACCACCGGATGGAAAACACGTTCACCATCATCGTTCCCACAAGACCCGCAAGACTGAACGACACAAAAAACACCACCACAAGAGGAAGAAGTCCAAGCTGAGAAGTTCGGAAGACGAAAGTGACAATGATTACAGTGACCCTGACTTTCTAGTGTAGGAACACATTCCAGTGCAGGTGGCATCGGTACAGTGCACAAACATAAACACAAACTATTTCAGTGTTGCTTAGAGTGCGATGCCAGACACCAACACTCATGTCTTGTAGAAAGTTAAGTATTTTCGTATTTCGGGTCTCCAAAGAAATTTTTATTACCGATTGTAACTGTGAGGGTTCATTATAAATTGGTATATTTTGGATATATATATATACGGTATATATATCTTATTATCGATAATGTTAATAGTAATTAATCGACTGTACATTATTTATTTATACGTCGAGTACTGGAAAGTCTCGGATCGCAATTTTCAGTACATAGTCAACCTCGTAGTACGAATTGTAAATTAAGAATTTATATTTGCCTTTGCGTTCTAACTGGCCTTTAGTTCGTTTAAAACATTGATTTATATTTTATAATTATATTATTTTAAAATAAAAATGAATAGAGGTGTGCGGATAGTGAAATTTCAGTTGAATTCAATTGACTTTTATTTGACCTGGGGTAGTTATTTTCTGCTTTATTTCTGTTTGATCCAGATCAATCGAATCGTAAACAGCCGATACAAAACTGAATGAAATATCGGTATTGCATCATACAGCTTCTTCTTTGAGCTCCCGAATATTTTAGGCTTGGCAAAAGTAAAACTCAAAAAAGAAAATATTAAATACAAGGTTAAATTTAATGTTTGGTGTTACTTTGAATGTTAATATTTAACTTCACTGCCCTTTGTTATGTGTCTAATGTGTCGATGGTGTATTTAAAGTAACCGTCTTGTTTTTGATTCATCAGATTGCAGTACCGCATGTTACATTAGTATATCAATTGTTAATACAGTTTTATTGTTTATTCAATTATTTTTCACAGTGCATATGAATGTTTTGATACTTGTAGTCATAGAGAACTCGTTGACCGCTGTTAGGTTGTTGGAAACGTTATGCTGTAATTTAGTCCTGGGTAGTTAAATTAATGTGGGTTATGAAGATTTTTTTCTGTACAAAATATCAAAATACATAGTCTATTTGAAAAAGTTGAATATCTAGGTGTCGGTTACCAAATTTGAACCGAATCCGACCCAATTTTCTTGGATGTTCGCACACCTCTAAAAATCAATACTCACTCAAGTTTCAACAATGTACGTTTTGCACATTCGATCACTTTTGTTTTATATAAAAAATTATTTATTATTATAATTTAAAAAGTTAATTTTTTTTTTATACAACACATAATAAAGGCAATCAAGCAAATTGAGAAAGCAACAACTAAACGAATAATTTGTTAAACATAAAGAATATTATACATTAGAGTTTCACTGAGATAATGATTATATTCCAATATTAAGATATTATTCTTGATTTTGTTTAAATTCATGGCATAATTTCACCAAAAGCCTGATTATAAGCATATTCCTATTGAAATTGACTGCTACACACAGAAATTACTGATTTTCAGTGAGTTGTATTGTTGAACAATAAATTGGCTTAGTGCAAACTTACTTAAGTGTATTAATTAACAAACTAAGCAACTCGTTATGGATGATAATAAACCAATTGTTTTGACTCTTGGTAAATACTATTTGTAATGTTGGTGAACTTTTGCCCCAAATCATTGTCATGTTAACTGAACTGGGTAGAGATTGAGATTGCCTTACTGAAATTCTGTTGTTTTGTTCAGTTGTTGGAAGTTATTTTGTAATCACTTATTCTTGCTAAATATAAAAAAAACATAATGTATATAATAAAGAAATTAATTTTGGCATCATGTAAAATAAGCTGACAGTCTCAAGAACATAATCTTATCTCAGTGTAAAACTTCATTCTTTTATTCCCTTTATAATCAATGTATTTGTCAAAGAAGGTTTTGTTTCAGGTTGAACATTTTGTACAAAACAGTTAGTTCAAAGTTGTTACACAGGAAGTGGTTTAGTTTTAATGATCGATGGACTTGCTGCATATGCTGGTACACTGTTGGAAAGGTAGTTTAGTTGGTGTCAGAATTCTTGGATCATAATATGCTGTATAAATCTCTTGTTAAAGTTGTTTGTAAGTTAAAATGAAAACAATCTCAAAGTGTTAAGTGGAAAGCAAACTGGGAGGATCAGTTTCACAAGGCCAATATTTACTTTTGTTTGTTTTTTTATGTTATCTCTGCTTAATTTCTCAATGGACAGAAAAAGACTTGGATCGAAAAATTTTACTACTGGAATCACGTAAGTTAATATGTTTACCTTTTACTATTTTTACTGGTTTAAAAGTTTTGGTTCTACAGTGGTGGCTTGATGAGTGGAAATTTAATGGGCTGAATGAACTGTGACAGTAGAATGATTCATATTAATTTGAGCACTCTTTCTGGATAAAAAAAATGTTTTAATTTCAAATTTTTAGTCATCTTAGGAACAGGGTATGGTGCAAAATGTTTCCATGTGTTCTGTTCAGAAGATATGAGGAATTGTATAAATAAAGGGAATGGGGTTTTAAAAATAAAATTTGTGATTATTTTACTCAAGTATATTGCTCTCTCAAGCCACTACATAAAGGTACAACTAGAGTTTTATCAGTAGGCAGATAAAGCAAAGAAAAGAATAACATATTATAATAAAGAAATACATAATAATAGATTGTAATGAAATATGTAAGAACGTATCATAATGAAACACATAATAATGGGTTGTAATGAAATTCCTATCATAATGAAATACATAATAACCGATTGTAATGAAATTTGTAAGAACGTATCATAATGAAACACATAATAATGGGTTGTAATGAAATACATAATAATGGGTTGTAATGAAATACATAATAACAGATTGTCATGAAATACATAATAACAGATTGTAATGAAATACATAATAACAGATTGTAATGAAATACATAATAACAGATTGTAATGAAATACATAATAACAGATTGTAATGAAATACATAATAACGGATTGTAATGAAATTCGAAAGAACGTATCATAATGAAATACATAATAATAGATTGTAATCAAATTCGTGAGCTGGTATCTAGGGGTCTATGGTACAAAAAATTTAAGGTCGGTACGGTATTTTTTATTTTGTATCTTGGTTCTCGCTACAAAAACGGTATGCGGCTACGAGTATTTTTGCCGTTTTCTTTTCAGGATTGTATTTAAACCATTTTGAACTTTAATACATTCACATTACAATGAAAATGGATAGTATCTTACAATATGGTTTCCTAACAATTACAGTACAAGGTAATTATTTAAACCCTTGACTCATAACAGGATTGTGGCAAGAAAAAAACACAGTTAAGATAAAGGCTTTACTTTACTACTACCCATTTTACTACTAAGATAAGTCATGGCCATGATAAAGTGGTTTTAATATTGGTTTCAGAATTTTTAGGAATACACATGTTTAAAGAAACAATTTAATTTAACACAACTTGTAACTTTTTTCCAACCAGCACAATAACTGGGTGATTAATTTAAATGTTTAAAAATATTAAATAATATCAATTGAAAATGTTCCACAATTTCTACAATGTGTTCCGGTTACTAACTTATAGTAAGTTATTAATAGTAGTATTCTCGCAAATGAGTTTACATATGAACTTAATATGCTGTTATGCCATGTAAAAAGAATTATAACAGATGGGATTATGACAAATGGGACTCTCCTTCCTGAGGAGTATGTTTAATCCATGCTAAAGACTGTGAAGTGCAATTCTAACCTCATAGCTGACTTTGTCGGCTGCTAGGGTACTGCATGTTTTGCAATTAACAAATTGGTCGTGTCCCTGTTTCATATTACATTTATGGGTTGTCTAATAATGTGTGACGATGATTTAATTCACATAAAATATAAGCTAAAATAACAAAAAGGGAACAAGGTAATATAATGAAACGACACACATAATAATACTGTGAATGTATTTATATTTAATATTCCTTAGATAATCCATTCAAAAAACTCTTGCTTTCATCGCTCTGCTACAAAAATCTATTGTGCAATCTGGCATGTTTCGTTAGATTTACTATTTGACTTGAGAAAAAATACGTTTTGACTATGTTAATGAATTGAAAGTAATTGATAATTATTTTTATAGGATGTACCAAACCAAAATCCTACCGGGTAAAATGCTCTGCGGGATGGCGGTAATTATGCTAGAACCGTACCGTACCGACATTTTTTGTGCAGACCCCTACCGGTATCATAATGAAATAAATAATAAAGAAGTATCATAATAATATACATAATATTAACATAAATTCAATAAGAATGTGCCATAAGAAGGACTACCAAAACCTAGGCTGGAAAACACTTAATTTATTTTTTATATATTTTTTTATTTGTTTATTACTTTTCAGGTTTTAACAATAATCAATGTTATTTGAGTTGATAAAATGTTGTTGCTGAGTTCATATTTTATTCTATGTTTAGGGTTATGTTTTTTTTAAATGTACTTACGATTATCTGTACAATTGTTAAAACTGAGATTGAAGGTTTTATTAAATTAAGTTATGCATAAAGCTAGATTAAAGCTATCCAGTTTTGCATCAGTCATGAAATGATACTAATTGGGTGTTGGTTTTGTTTTTGTGATAAAGTATTATTAATGTCAGCTTACTTCAATTACACTGATTAAACAATTGTATTTGGATATTACTGATAAAATATTTTGTATATTTGGTTAGACTATATGCAATTAATTATCATAATGTATCAATGGCAAGTAATTGTAAAATTTGGCTGTTTCAAGAGTTTTCACTTGATTGTATTATTACAGTTTTTTTTATGTTTACTGCAATGATTGTGATGGGAGAAGCTCTACAACCTTGCAAATGTGTGACCTCTGAACAGAAGAAGTTTTTAATTTGGACTGAAGTCAGTTTTCACTCCTCAAGCTTTAGTTTTTTCTCAGAAGCTTACTTGATAAATTTTATGTTACTTTATGTTACAAGTTTTGTTGTGTTCCAGTGTTCTTTTTTGTTATTATTAGCATAATAAATTATTTTTTTCATAGACTGGTATTTATAGCATTATGTCGTTATTGTAGTATTTTATTTTATACCATGATATACATAATTTCATTTCTACTGTCCACCGATTCATTTCACAACGGGGTATTGAATCTATTGATTACCGACACTTAATTCTCTCTACACTAATTGGAAAAAAAATTGTAGTATGAAATCGGCTTTAAAAACAAAACACATCTTGTGAATGTGATTGAGATGAAATGATTTTGATTGTGATGTTTTGAACCGACAAAATCTTTAACATTTTAGTTTTAAAATACAAGTTTAAAAGTGTATTGTGGAAGGGTTTCTTCAAACATCTCCTTTATGAGAAGGGAGCTGCAATTATATTATCTTAGATAGTTAAAATAATACTTTAAAGATAAAAAAATATCATAGCCTGTAAATTATTTGAACACCCCCATTTTAGCAAATTTCCCTATAGGGAAGTATAGCTATTACCGTAGGTGGCACAGTGAGACCGGCATCCATATACTTTTTCATTTTGATGTCTCTAGAGGCAAAAAACACGATTTGTTCAAATTTTTATACATGTATATATAACAAATTGTATATATATATAATATATATGTATATATATGTATTAAAATTGGTTTTTCTTGTTTTTTACCCTCAAAACATAAAATTTATCAATTCCTCTCTAGACCATTTTGAAGAGCTTAAAAAACAAATAATTTAGTACATTAAAGTGTTTTTGTACTGTTATTGGAAACATAGAAATCTCAAAAAATTGAAAATTCCCATGTTATTAAGTTAACTGTTGTAGTTTGCATAGTGGATATATTTTTATCAAACTTCCCAAATATATTTATTTTTTACTAAGCTATTAATGTTTTACTTAACAAACACACTGTACTACCTTCCCTATAGCAGCAAACCTAGGTACTCGTTAAACCTAATGTTATTGAAATAGAATTAACTAAACATTAAATCAGGCAAATGGAAATTCGCTTAGTCTGCAGGTTTGCTGCGGCGGGGGTATTTTTAACATTTACTAGCTATGATATGCACATAAAATTAATTGCTCTGTAAGTTTATCTTGGGTTGATTTAAATTTGTTTGAGGAGAGAATCAAACTTCAACTATATGTATTGCATTAGTATTAATTTAATATGGCTTTGGTTACAAGTTTTTTTTATTCTCCTAAAAAAAAATAGTTCACTCACAAAATGTCATAGATAATTTATCATTCTTATATAAATTGGAATGGATTTCAGTAAATAAAGTCTGCAGTGGTTGGACAATTTTTTTCCATTCCAATCTTTTGTTCAAAATTCAACTTTAATTCACAAGCTAACATCGGTTAATAGTGTGCTGCTTACACCTGGTTTGTTCAATACGGTCATTTCATCTCTTACACTTCACCTAAGTCGTTGTTGAGATTTATTTTTTGTATAAAAAAGCTGTGTGTATTTTCACTTGGTTTTATTGTAACATATCTGATGTTTTGTATTTTCAAAATGATATGTAAATGTAAAGTGTAATTTATTCTATATCTAAAATATAAATATAGATTTCAATGACACATTGTATTTAAATGAATAGTTTTGAATAGTTGTTTATTCAGTTATTTATACCTGCCTATTAAAAGAACTAAACGACAGTTGACATTTTTGTGTTTGTAAATTTCTACTTGCCCCACCTTTTCCTTAATGTTATTCAATGTTCTTTTAGTGTCAGAGTGACATTTGAACCTGGTGTTAATCAACAATTCAGGAATGCATGTATTAAATCTAAAAGCTGTGCAATAATCAAATTAAATACTGCCATCTAACTGTGTCACAGCAGTAGCATATGGAGCATAACCAATATGTCATACCAATATTAATGCAGCAAGATTAGTAAAAATCACAGTTCAATCTGTATTTGCCATTTTTAACAGTATTGTTGCCATCATAAACCACAAGACGCCACAAATTAGTTGTTTTCTACTAAGAATTTGTATAAATATATATATATGTATTAAAATTTAAAAGGTATTAAAAGGTACTGAGGGGTGCATCTACAATCCCATGTCCTCTCATCGCCCTAGAAATAGCTTTTCCAGTCATCATATATACATCATTCTGGGAAAACAAGAAAATGTTAAGTGACATTTACAAATTATCAAGTATTCCGCAGTTTATTAATTTTATAAAATATACTTTTGTTGTGATCAACAGTTGCTTTAACATTCAGAGCCATTATTTTCACCATTAAACAGTGGCCCTGGCCCTAGGGAGAAAACAAATAATAAATAAAGAGTTGGAATTGAACTTGAATTTGAACTCTTGCGGTCCTTTTTGAACCGGAATGATGTCAAACTTCGCCCCAGGCCCCCTAGCTGTTAGTCGTCATTAGTAGATTATAGTTACAATATTATAGTAGTAGAGTATAGTAGACCTAGTTATATTACAGGAAGAGGTGCAATTTTTGGAAAACGCTCTAGAAGGTTTTGTAGAAAGATTTAAATCCTAACCACCAAAATCTCATAAAACAAAGACTCATAACTGTGAAAGATTTCAAGTACTTACAACGATGAAAGACAGTGGTTCAAGAACTGCCGGGGGTTCCAATTATTCGTTGAGGAGGGAGGGTTAGTACCTCGGTCAAGATTTTCCGTTAAATGTAATAAGTCCAATAATTAATTTTAAAAAATAAAAACACCTCAAAATTCCAGGAATTTCATAGAAAACTAGAATACTGATACTCTTAAGGTACTGAGGGGTGCATCTACAATCCCATGTCCTCTCATCGCCCTAGAAATAGCTTTTCCAGTCATCATATATACCACAGTATTCGATCTATAGATTTCCTCAAGAATTTAAAATAATCCTAATCCATTAATGAGAGTGCCAATTGAGCCCAATATATTCATCAGCGTAATGAAATGTTCCAAGCATTAAAGTAATGTCTTAAGCTCGTTTTGAGTGTTAATGATTTAAAAAAGCTTTCAAAAACAAGGTCTGATAAAAAGTAACTACACATGGAAAACCATGGTTTTATGCTAATTTATTAAGGTATGTTATGTAGAAAAGATACAACTCATGTCTCCTGCTGCTATATTAATTACAGGAAGAAATGAAATGGAAGATGTCCCTGGGTGTGTAACATCAGATTTTTAAACATTAAGGCTACGGCCACACGGGCGTTTTTTCACGCAAGAACGCAGCGTGAAAAAACGCAAGAAATATGAGCAGCATTAAATGTAATGAGGTATGCCACACACAGTGTGTTTTCCCGCAGTAGCGGGCGCCTATTTGTTTCAATGCTACTCTAATTTTTCGCGTGTTTTCACTCTGCGTTTGTGCGTGAAAAAAACGCCCGTGTGGCCGCAGCCTAATAAGAAGCAATTTGTACAGTGCATGTATCACTCAAACATACAGTCGGTTCCTAGATTTGGCAAGTTTTAAAGCTGAGAAGAGAAATAGTTTTTTTTTTCATAGATAACTAAATGGTACCCAGATAAGCAATATAACAAAAACTCATAGGTAACTATAACATATTTTATTGAATTTAACAAAACATACATAGGAATTAATTATATCATTGCTACACATTATTTTAAACTAAATACAAAAGAGCTCATGAAATGCAGTTAACAAATAAATGAACAATACTTTAACCCTTTGCGGGAGCTCAACTCTCCGTGTACAGCACCTAAGGGCTGAGGTTACAAGGAATAAGTTAACCCAATTTTTAATAAAGCTATTTTATGTACGATTCCACATGCAATAAACCATACATTTATGGAAACTTTGGTTATAGAAACTCATCAGAAGCGTTCATACACATTCTAGCATCTCTTTAAAGCACAATTAGCAAACACAGGTCAGTGTCTTAGAGCCACATCCCCTGTCTTTGATCCGCAAAGGGCAAGCTTACAGAACTATATTAAAAACAAAATATAAAAACAATCAGGAATATTTAGAAAAATTAATTCTTACTCTAGGTATTTTACATAATAATGTATCACTTCACACCGAAACACAGCGTGCTGTTTCGTGCAGTACAAAAAATATTGTAACGATTATATAAATATGAAAAATATGAATTCATTCAAATAAGGAATATAGATTAAAATGCACAGTCATTTGGTATGTTTGGAGGTTTTGTAGGTACTACGAAACTCCGACGTTCAAGAGGTCAAAACAGACAGTGCAGACTCTTACAGCTTTATGAAGGTTGAACTTCATGATTGCAACTTCTTGGGAAGAACACTTGCTACAGAGAAGTCTGCCACAGTGTCGACTGAAACATATATTTGATTACTTTTTAAACATATATTTATTTACTTATCCAACAAGGATAGATTTAAATTCACAGAGTGCTATTGATAACATTATAAGTAAAAATAGAGAATATAAATTGTAAAATTACAGGTATCGTACATAGTTGGGAAAGTTAGTCAAAAATTCTAACTAGTTAGAAGTTATTAGTTAGTCCCGTAAAAAGTAACTGATGGAAGTTATTAGTTAGTTGAAAAACTAACTGATAGAAAATAAAGTTAGTTTTTGTACGAGTCAGATGTTTGTTGGGTAGTTTTTGTAAAGGATTTCGTATGTAATTAAATAATGACACATCTTGATAACTAATCTATACTATAATATAAGTAAAGTTTGCACACAATGATTTAAAAAACGCCTCCTACAATTTCCTCCAAATTGTTAGAAATGGAAATGTCTTAGTTTTAGGCTAAAAACAATATCCATGCCAGGTTCTGTTCTAGAAAAATTCATTTTTCATTAAAAAATTAAAAACTTTTTTAATATTTTAAATATTTATCTTATATAGACTGTCAAAAAATGACAGTCTTATCAGCTATGACAGTGTTAAAAAATGTAAACAAATGGATTGTCACATCAGCTTGTAACAAATCATCTACAGTACAGTAGCAAATTACAAAATACAGTACAAAGGAAAAAGAATGCTATGAATTCTATGAATGCTATTGAGCATTGCTTATATAATACATTTGGATTGTATGATGTATTACTAACTAAAGGGATAATTAAGACTGTTCAAAAACATTAAGTATTTAACAGCAACGCATTATACACTGATATTGAACTAAAAGTCTAAAGAAAAAAGGCTAAGGACGTTTTATAGTTTTTGACGATGCGCCGCACGAATTGATGCGTTATTACACCATCCCGTAATGTAATTATAGTTGTGACGTTCCGCGATCCCAGTGACTAACGCAATAACGGTCATCAGATAACAGATGTTTTGTATCATGAGTTTTGTATTGAAGCTACCAATTATATCATTACCTAATGATAATTTTGTTTTCTTTTTATAAAATTCTAGATAGTCTATCAATTTGAGTTTGAAAACGAGTGTTATAATTATGACTAATTATGTTTATCTTAACTTTTTAAACAATTAATAATCACTACGTTCCTTCCGATTTAGTTTTTGTTAATAATTGTTAAACAGTCATACCAATGGTGTTTCCTCATGGTAAGTCCGAACTTGGTTCCGCATTCCAGACAAATGTCGCCTTCTACCCACGGAGGTTCTTGTGATAGATTGTCTAGTAGTCTGGATAAAAAATAAAATCTTAGTCAAAAAACATAAATAAATATACAAATATAGTTTGCCAGGAATATACTTGGCCTGAGAGAGGTGGGTTTTGGAGCCACAAAAATCTTCAGCTAAGTAAATTTTTAAAAGAAATAAATAACAAACAACATACTTCATTTAAATAGATGATATTGCATATTTCAACATTACTTTAATCTGGGTTGGTAAATATTTACTGGACCATATTTTAAAGGTATGATACATCTATGAATGTAAGTCTTCCTAAATAACAATTCTGACTATAGCACTAAAAACCCCATCATAACTCAATATATCCAGCAGCACAGTACATTAACATGGGTGATGCAGCCATCAAGCGGCAATTTGCAAAACACTTAAACTTTGACAGGCAGCAGCACTAAAATATCGAGTCATGTGACATTTCCATCATAGTATAACAATTTCCAAATTAGGACATGAATATAAAACATCATGGTACAGCCGTTAAACTCATTATTATACAATCATACACCCCTGCTATCAAATATTTTGGAACACAATTACCTCCAATAGCATTGCATTTAAATCAGTTTTGATAGTCAGACACAATCAAATTCTAATTACCTTTTGAGTAAAGTCTTTGAGTTGGAAGCCACTTGATAGTTGAAGATAGTAATTCCATCCTTGTTCATCGCCCCAACACAGGCCCCTGCCTTTACCAAGGTCCTACAGAGGTTACCATTGCCTTTGGTGTACGCAAGGATGAGAGCTGAAACAAACAGAAAGATTATTATTGTTAAATCTAAATGTGGACAAGAACATCATTTAGCACATCCTATGTATCATTCATCTGGTGTTTAAGAATGACTCATGTAAAAGTATAATGTTTGATTAAATTCTCTGCATCTGAGAAGCTGTGTATAAGATTCATTTTCAAATATATCTCACCAAATTTGGCCAGTCGCAATTAATTAATGGCTTGAAACATCATAAGAGTTTATGTGATTGACTATTCATGAAAATGGTTTTTAGGGTCAAAAATGGGAAAAACCTATTTTTACCCCGTAAAACACCCCATAAACCCAGGTTCCCATATTCCGATCATGCTGGTTTGCAAATTCATTTGAATAAACGTAGGTTTATACGTTTATACCAAATTTCATAAAAATCAAATCATTTTTGCTTGAGTTATCGTGCTAACAGACACACGTCACAGATATATATGAATTTGAACGGATGGTGTTTTTGGCCTCTAGAGACCTCAAAACGAAAAAGTAAAAAGTCCTGAGTCCAGGTCTTACCATATGGGAAATTCGCTAAAATGAAAAACATAGCAAAATAGTAGCTTTTATAACCTCTAACAAATTAGATAAGCTTGTAAATATAAAATGAACAGGTAAACTTATGGGACTGGAGCCATATATAGACTATTCTTTTAAAAACAAATTGATATTGGTTATTTAAATACATTTGTCGTAGACATTACCTGTATTTCCCTCCAGATCTGGTTTATCCAGGGGATATTCTGGCATGCACTCGAGGAAGAGTTCGCAGATAGTTGCTGCATTGTCCTTGGCGAATCGTGCAAGAGTGTGTAGTGGGTTACGACCCTTCAGATTCACAGCTTCAGCGTCCAGACGGGACTCTGTCAGGAGAGCTCTAACAACAGCTAGGTGGCCTTCTCTCACTGCTACATGCAATGCATTGTCCCCTGTTCCACACACAATATGGTATATTAATCATAGATTTTGGATTTTGCAGCATAGCATGTAATAATTTTGTAATTTTTTTTTTTTTGATTATATTCAAATAAAATCAATTGAAAAATGAACTGATAATTTTTCCCTTGCTTTAAATTTACTTTCCCTTCCTCTCTATCAGTTCTTCATTTGCCCACTACATGCGTAGGCTCAGTATTTGTTTTAATTGTTAAAATCAGATGTTTTACTATTTAACAATACAAATATGAAGTAGTGCATGTTTAGTGCACAATGCACATAATCTTGAACTTGAACTTATAAGCTATGTAGGTTTGCTTTGCTATAACCTTTTTTCTTTGGTTTTTATATTAGAATAGTGTTAGTTAGGAAATTTAATAGTTTTAATTATACTGAGATCTGTTATTTTGTATTTTTGTGTTGTGATGAAAAGTATCGTTCATAACTTGTACCAAAAGTGATTTTTTGGCACTTGCTCAAATTATTCCCAACCTTAGGCTTCACCTCATACGTGACAATAACTCTCATATGCTCGGCTTGTACCTGAAATTTGGTGTTCCTGTGTGGCTTCTCCTCACACATAAAATTTATGGGTACATCAGAAGACTTTCGGTACTAATGATAAAATGAAGCCTACCATTGAGACTGCACACTGTGAGTTGTTCATCCACTACAATCTTTTTAACCCTCTCTCTGTCACAAAAAGGTTCAATACTTCAGTATCTGAAAGTCAATGCTAATACTTTTCTCACCAGGTACGAGTTAATTTTACTCTCATCCTGATTAACTAAGTAACCACACATCACCAAACGCATACTTACCCTCACTGTCCGTGGCGTCATAGTCGGCTCCGTTCTGTAGAAGTGCTGACACCACAGAAGCATGTCCTGCCTCAGCAGCTACGTGAAGAGCTGTCCTGCGATGTCCATCTCTATCATCTGGCTGCAATTAAAATCCACTTAATAGTCTTCGTCTTTGTAAGGAACAATAGCATTTTAAACACAGTTGTTTCTCAATTAAGTAGGCCTACAGTAAGATCCTCTTAACCGGATAATGTAGGCAGGACCATTCAGGATTACCGAGTTTCAGTAAAATAAATGGAATACATTTTCAAAGGAAAGTATTATATGTAACATTTATAATCCCCAACCCATTGAAGCCAGATTTTCAATTTCTATAATAATAATATTATTTAGGTAATGTCCTTTCGTCTTAAATCATATAATGTGTAAGTAAAAGCTGAAAAGAATATCTGTGCCCTTCTCCTCTATACCATAGACTAAGCAACACAAGTAGATTCCTCATCCCATTGTAAATTTTTAAGCTTGTTTTTCGTGTATAGTTCATGTACGTCCACCCTGATCGCTGGGGTAGACGAAATTTTGTTTCTATTATTTTAAGGTTATTTTCATGATTTGTGCTTTACTATTTGGTTATATAACTAGGAGACCAGTTATTGTTTATTATTTTATGATTATATTGTTTTATTTGGTTAAATGAGGTTTTAAATTACTGAAATAACAAGAAAAAAATTCTAAACAGAATAATTAGAATAATTAATAAGATACCAAACTACAGCCACATGGCTCTGTATTTCCAACATTGATAACATTATCTACTTCACTTTTAGTTAGCCCAACAAAGCAAAAATTTAAAATCGTAGGAAATATTCACAGACCAGTGATTTGTTAATAATCTTTATCAATAAATTTAGTTACTAGTGATTTGGTCAATAAGGGAAAGTAAGGGTAAGATTATATGGTAGGACTAGACTTATATTTATTATATTGCTAACAATTTTAAACAACAAGCACAAGAGGGTATTAATTAGTTTTTATGTGAGATAATTGATGAACAGTGGCGGATGGTGACCATTTTTAGTTACACAGTGTAATATTGTTTCGAAGTTGGCCTACACTACTCTCTTTGATAAAAAATGTTTTCTTCCAATGATACATTTTCAAGAAATACTTTTTTAAATTTTTATAGTGTACTTTTGTAAACCCTAAAATTTAATATAACTGAACATCATAATAATTATTCTAAAATGTGAACACTTCTGGTTACATTTCAGCATTTCGTAGCCCTTAACACTTTATTTTAAGGAGAGAACTACTGACACTGCCTGAGGGTGGATGTGAATGACACAGTGAACTAGTGAAGAGAAGAGACAGATCAACAATTGACTAATACATGTCACGTGTGCATCTATCAGCTAATGAGAGCGCTCTAAGAGCTGCTTCTAAGGAGATCCCCATAAGCTTTGCAGGGATTGAAGCGACCTACCCTCCACCAGTATGAAATTGACCCGTCCATTTGTATGGCAAGGCAGGAGCTGCACAGTCTGCAGCTCAGCTCCAAGTGTTTGTGCTTACTGTCTCACTCATATTGTAGGCGCTACAGTTATGCCGATGTATCTAGGTTTGGCGTTTCTTGTTAAAACTTACTAATTAATAGACCATGATATACTGACTATACACAGGTGTTATCATTGTTGTTTGTGCTCTTTTTCATTGGGGGTTCACGTGCTTATGTGCTCCTATAGACGCCACTGTTGACGAATACATTAGTTTTCCAATATTATGAACTCCCATGGCTGTCTAGACAGCATCATTGTCTCCCGTGGTTACAAAAACGTGATCGTCGTCTAGCACGATCACAACAAAATAATCAACATCTCCCGGCATTATTAACTTACTAATTAATGGGCATTAACTTACTAATTAATAGACCATGATATACTGACTATACACAGGTGTTATCATTGTTGTTTGTGCTCTTTTTCATTGGGGGTTCACGTGCTTATGTGCTCCTATAGACGCCACTGTTGAGGAATACATTAGTTTTCCAATATTATGAACTCCCATGGCTGTCTAGACAGGATCATTGTCTCCCGTGGTCACAAAAACGTAATTGTCGTCTATCACGATCACGACAAAATAATCAACATCTCCCGTGCCCATGTACACATCATCAGCATCTTGCGCGATTGCGGAAAAATCATGATCATTTCCTGCGGTCACAAAAACGTGATTGATGTCTAGCGCGATTGCGGCTTAATCATGAACATCTCCAGTGGCCGTGTAGACATCATCATCGCCTCCCGTGGTCACGGAAACGTGATCGTCGTCTTCGCGATCGCGGTAAAATCATGAAAATTCCTGACTTTGATATCAAAATAAAGACCAAATCCCGACTTTCCCGTTTGTCCCGACTACTAGACACCCTGTTTCTTGTGCCACTTTGGACTCTTTCCATTCTGATAAGCCTGCTATTTCCACAAAAAATTATAGAAAGATGGAGTTAGGACAACACCTCAGATTGAAAGTTGCATCACTCACCCTGGCCCCGGCCAGTAGCAGACTGCGCACCATTATCTCATTTCCCACCTCAGCCGCCAAGTGTAGTGGTGAGCTCTGACTGGCATCCCTCACTCTGGAATTGACGTCAACTTGAATGCTCAATAGGAACAACACACTCTCCAGGTCATTCTTCTGGATTGCCATGTGAAGAAAATTCCGTCCTTTAGTATCAAACTGAAACCCAAGAAAGGATAATTCATTGGTAAACGCACAAAAAATTCAGAGAAACAAATTGTGGTGGTCATTGATCACTACTTTTTCAACTGAAAAATGTTAAAAAAAAGGTTGCTGATAAAATTGGTGGTTGTGGTCCAGAATTAAATATTTTGGAAGTATTTTCAAAAACTTTTAACAGATTTTAGTACGGTACGTAGATCATTGAGCAACACTTGCCAATGGAAAACCACTGCTTTGGGTTGATCACATTTGATCATCATCGATAAGACTGACACAAACTATAAACTACTGTAATTAGTTTGTGGTTTGCAAGCTGGATCATAATTTATTATATATATAACCCTTATTAATCTAGACCCTTTTATATAGCATTTGCTTAATCTGGACAGCTGTTTTTAAAACTGTTGTCAAGATTGTAAAACTTGTCGATAAAAAATAGTTATTTGTGCAACTAGTGAGAAAAGTGAGCAATTGACTCACTCGAGAGAAAACCTGAGGAATGGTTTCTCGAGTGAGGCAATTGTACTTTGAACTCGAGTTGCACATTATACTTTTCCTACAGTTACCATAAAACAAATAAATTGGTGAAGAAACATAACCTATTTTTACACAGAACTGAACTTTTAATATAACATGAACGTGAAGTGACAAATACAACAGAACAACAGCTGACCAGCTGATTTACAGCCAGTGCTGCCAACGTATTTCGCGCGCATACGACGTTGCATGCATGTTACGCGCTCACTATTTCGTGCATTCACGTTGCAAATCTGGAGTGAGACAAAGTAATTAGAGTGAGACAATGTTAACATTGTCTCACTGATGAGCGAATTGGCCACTTTGCTTTCTCAAATCAGTGAGAGAACATGTGCATTGTTAGGTAACTGTAGGAAAAAGTATTTCATTGTATGCAAGTGTAACCAAATAACCCTAGAATACCACTGTTTTACCCATATAAGGTTTATTTAACTTCATCTGGATTTTCATTAACTAACCAACTTGGATTCTTAATTAACCCAGATTAATGAGGGTTTACTGGTTTATTGTTCTTAAGCATGTAAATAATGGCTTGTCACTAGGACAAAAATCATTTCATGATCCTGCAAAGCCTTTTCTCATAAGGTTTTAATTTAAACACTAGTACTTTAAAAGAATGGCATAATATTACCATACTGATAAAACTACTAACAACAGTGACCTGTTGTACATATCCTGCTGACATTACCTGTTCAGCCGCAGTGGGTAGCTTGTCACGCATGGCTTGAGCTGCTTTGTTGTTGCGACAAACAAGAGCTGTGGCAAACGGAGTCAGCCCATTCTTGTCAGGTACAGTCAGGTCTAGGAACGGATGGCACAACAGCAAACTGATAATGGAAGGGTGTTGGTTCTGAATGGCTGCGTGAAGAGGAGTCTTGCCTTCTGCATCCTAAAAAAATTGTGTCCCTCAGTGAAGGATAATAATAATTAATGTATTTGTCTTTTGTTTAAACTTCACTTTTGGTTTACGTTAAGAGATTATTGTGGAAATTTTCTGTCACGATTTGTAAAAATAAATTTTTCATTATGTTTCGAGATCTGGAATTTTATCTTGTCCTCAGGTTAAAAATTAAAATTACCTTTGTGATTTTTCAGCTTTACCTGAGCTTGGGTATTAATCTTGTCACGGTTTAGGGAGTTTCTTACGGACAGGATCAAACAAGCTAACTACAACATTTTATTTATTCTCCATAAGAATAACATAGGGATTTTTAATTTGCTTTTTTTATTTTCTCCACAACAATTAGGGAGTACAATAACGCTTTGACATGCTAAATTATTTGGTTTGTTTAGCTCTACAAAATAGTTTGAAAAGAAATGGCAACGGATCATCTTCACAAGATCCAAAATCAGAAGATCCAATCCAAAGTTTATATTTCAGATCACAATAAAAAAATATATCATTAGAATCAAAGATCATAAGATCTAAAAGTACAGTCATTACCAGAAGTACAATTTTACAATGTGAAGTAAACTTATAAAACAGACTGTCCTTGGACTTTGGACATAGGAGGATCCAAAGTTTCAAAATATATGAATCAGTGGTTCCAAAGATCACAATATCCAAAAGTAGGAATTATTGCGTCTCTCAGGTTGAAGGCGTTTGAATGTATTCGTGTACCGTCCGTCATCACCCTTTCTATTTATTTTCTTCTATAATGTAACTTATTTTTTAAATTAATCTCTCTGTAAGCGTACCGTATATACATATATAAAAATGGGAAACCCCAGTTTTTACTCCATAAACCCCTGTTTCCATAGTCCAATCATAATCCCGAATAAATGTAGTTTTACATGTTTTACAGATGATAAAAATCTCAAGTTATCGTGCTAACAGGCACATAGTTAAAAATAAATATAAATATGATTTTGAACAGATGGTGTTTTGGTCTCTGGCGAACTAAAAACGGAAAAGCAAATCTATGAGAACTACGGTAATAGCTTAATCCCTATATGAGAAATTTTTTTAAAAAATTGTATCTTCAAACTAAATACTCTTATTAGCATTGTAACACATATAAGTAAGAACAATTCTTGAACAAGTTTAGTAGTCTGATGTCAAAGTCTGGAACAACATTAATGTTGTTAAGTATACCTTGACATTGATATCAGCCCCATGCTCTACTAGAGTTTGAACGACGGACTCCAACCCCCACTGACAGCACAGGTGGAGGGGAGTCTGTTGGTCGTGGGCCTCCTCCCCCCCTCTACCCCCCGGACCAGCTCTCCGTGGACTGTTCAGGTCACAGCCACTGCAACATCAAACAACATAAATAAATAAATACATAAACTCACGTTAAACCTGCAGAATAAATCAATTTCTATTTGTAGAATTGGATTTTTACTCAATATTTATTTTCTTAAGATTTATTTCCTTCATTAAGTAAGATTTAGTTTAATGAGTACTTAAGTTTTGCTTTTGTAAAATGTTAATAGTACAGTATGAAATAAATAATTTTGCCATATTTGATTTTAAGTATATACATAAAAAAATAAAACTACAACAGTTACGAACAGCTATAATTAGATATGCATAAACATGAGGGGAAGAGTAAGTACGGGCTATTCAGAAAGTAAGAAACATTTAAAAAGAAAATAAAAAATAAGTACAATCAATTTTTTTTTATTACATACATTGAAAAGAGCAACTAAAATACTACTTTTCCACTTAGTCGCCAAACAAATTGAGACACTTATCGTACCGGTGCACAAGCTTTGAAATTCCTTCATCATAGAAGTCTGCCGCCTGCGATCTCAGCCACTTAGTGACGCGCGCCTTGAGCTTCGTGTCGTTGTCGAAGCGCTGTGTTGCTAGCCAGGATTTGATGGTTTTTAAGTAAATGTTTATATTTGATTTCTTACCAAATTTTATAGTTAGGGCCTATTATAGTTTTATGTATTTTAATTAATTGTCCATGATCATTTCACCTGTTTCCCAGCTATGCTGAATCTGTAAAATGTTGTGTGAAAATAAATGGTTGACTTGACTGGACTTGTGATGCAATAGTGACTCACCATGTCTATCGTAGGCATCCAGAAATATCAAAGCTGCCCCCATTTTCGGAAGCATTTTCGGAAAAATGTGTGGTAGCCTAACCTTTGTGTGACAATTTCAAACAACAAAGTCTGTGAAACTTGTAGGAAACAAAGCAAAAGCTCTGTTATTGTGAATAGGCGGTTTTCACAAACATTTTCATCAACTTTAGTGACCAGTTCATCACTCACAGTGCTTGGGCGTCCGCTCCTGCTTCGTCATGAACGTCATTTCGGCCATTTTTGAGCTGAATGTACCATTTTCGCACAGAACTTTCATCCATTATTTTTTTTTCGTAAACTTCACACACTTGGCGATAAATTGTTATCGGTTTTGAGTTATTTGCAAACAAAACCGTATCACTGACCGCACCTCACAACTGGCGGGATTTTAAATCGCAGCGCACATCTTATATTGAAATTGCAAAAAAACAGGCAGTGCAGAATGGTCCCATTGTCACGTCTGGACGCCGACTGAGTTGCCGAGTGAGCACACACCAAGATGTACGCGGGCCTAGCGGAGTCAGATGGAAACGTTCCTTACTTTCTGAATAGCCCTCGTAAGTACTCATATAAAATTAACAAATTTATGGTAGGTATGAAAGATTGGTAAAACTCTTCACTAACCTTTGGATAAGAAACTTGGCAACTTGTTCATTGTTTTCGTCAATAGCTCTGTGTAGAAGTGTTTGGTAGCAACCTTCTGGCCCTTCACTCCAGCAGTCCGTGTCCACTCCATGCCTGACATTTAAAATACATTTCATTGAAATGAAATAAAATGTTTATTGGTCACGCAGAATCTACATAATTGTGATACATCACCAGTAAACAAATGACACGTCAGTTTTTTTTGTTTTTTTGCAACTAAAATACATTATATTATAGATTTTATTTATTTGTAATTAGTAATTAAATTAAAAAATAAGGTCAGAAGTTAATAATGAAAAATAAAGAAGAAAGAAGGGTCCATTTTATTCAAATTTTCAGATGCTTTGATAGTTGCCACAGCAATAGAAGGCTTTATCTAACACCGTGGTGTCATCGGCAAATTCTATGATTCTGGAATTTAATATGACCGCTAAGTCATTTATATAGAGAATAAAAAGAAGAGGTCCAACCTTAGACCCTTGAAGAACACCAAGAAGAACTGTACGCCACTTTGAAAAATGTTTAATGTTAGATTGATATCTGATGACATCTTTTTGAAACATCTTTGAAGATAGCAATTGAACCAGACCAAAGAAAAACCAACAATTCCATATAGTTTAAGTTTTTCTAGAAGAATATGCCTCACACAGTCAAAGGCATTGGAAAGTTAACAGAAGACACCAATTGCCCTCTGGGATCTTTCCAGGGCCTCCAAAGTATCAGAAATCAGCTCAACTACTGCATCTGAGGTACTCCTATTTCTTCTAAAACCAAACGGATCTTTGTCGAATAATTTTTTTAATTCAAGAAATTGTATAAACTGTGATAGAGTGATTAACTGTGAATTAAGAGATTAACTGTGAGAAATTAACTGTGATTATTTAAACAACTGTACATTTTCATAATTTTTAAAGTTTATTTTGCACTGCAGACATAATTTACAAATTAATACCATTTTATAAACGACTATAATGACTTCCGCGATTATAGTAGATACTATAGTATATAGTGAGTTATAAAAGTCTGGAAACATGTATGATACAATGATAAATATGGTAAAATGTTACATATTTTATATAACGTTTAAACACAATGCAAGAAGGTTTATTCAGGATGAAAGTAACAATGAAAGGCTTCTAAAAAGTCTAATGGTAATTGAATTAATTATACTATGGGAGTTAGGGGTAGGTGTTTTTGTAAATAATAACATTATGGTAGAAATGTCGAAGTATGGTAATATTATGGTACAATTATCACCATATTGTAGGCCTACAGTAATTCACTAAACTGATTTTTAATAACTCTAACTAACTGAAACATTAGGGGTAGTACAAGTAGGCCAAAAAAGACACATAAAACACTAAATATTTCGCCCTGAGGACAAAATATTATGTATTTTGTGTGTCTTCTATGTGTTTTATGTACTCCTTGTGCTTCTTCTAAGATAAGCTACCTGCTATCCCGTTTATTACACAACTACTCAAATTCCTTGATATCTCATATTTTTCCTAATTCCCTTGAATTCCCGGTAAATCACAATATTAAATATATATCTTTATAAGTCGAATGTTGACGTTTTGTGATCTGTAATATCTAACCTCAATTACTCAAAGTTTATCCTTCACATGCCAAACTCACTCAAACTTGTGTTCAAGTTGTTTTGATGACATGTTTCATTAAACTTTCTGTTTTCAATAGTTTTACGGAGTTTTAGTTTAATGTCCTCATACTAGGCTATTTTTGCTTACTCATCTGATGATAAAACATGCCTACAAAACAACTTGGTCCCAAAATACATAAATGTCAATTGTGTTTGAATGTTTATTTATTTTTATGTGCTAAATATGACGCTCTTTGTATGAAGAAAGAATACACCCTTGTTGCCTGATGATGGTTCCACATAGGATCTGAAACTAGTTGTGACTGCAATTGAATGAATTGCTTAATAAAAGGTATTTAAACCTTTTTAACAAACCTCGCATACTCGAAAAACTCAACAACTTTCATTTTTACCATTACCCCTTCAGCTTCAAGATATCGAGGTCCTACTGTACAAATGAGATAGAATTTTTTTTTTTTTTTAAACTGTGTACGGTTGTGGGGGATAGCATTGACATGTTGTTTGTTTTAGAAATAATAATAATATTAATAATTTTAGAAATGTTAAGGACTTTTTTACCAGATGACAATGTTTTTTGGAAGTACTAGCTAGAGGCGTTATCGTAGGATAACTGCTGGTTACCTGACTAGTATAGAGGCTATGTCCTCTTGCTCAGCCTCTAAAGCAGCCCACAATGGACAGTTGTTGTTGCTGTCTACTATAGACATATCAATGCCTCTGCGACACAGTGCCTCAACGACGGCAGGTAAGTGGTAAGTGATAGCAAGCTGCAGTGGGGTTTCGTTGTTAACCGTCCTGAAAACAATATAGTATGTAATTTTTAATAGTTTTATTTTTATGTAAATATAGTAAACACTTAACTTACTAATGATGTGTGTTCACAAATGTGGTAAAAACAGATTACTGAATATCGCAAATTACTAAGATTATAAAAGGTATAATGTTACCTGGATCTGCCAGAGTAATCCAAATGCTGTCTAACGACTATGCGTTTCGAAGCAGTATAAGCTTCATCTTCAGGTCCTCAAGAACACGTTTCACTCATCAGAGGTCAGTAACTATTCTCCGTCCATGTATGTGTGTAAAAATTATATTTATTTGACGACCTCTGATGAGTGAAACGTGTTCTTGAGGACCTGAAGATGAAGCTTATACTGCTTCGAAACGCGTAGTCGTTAGACAGCATTTGGATTACTCTGGCAGATCCAGGTAACATTATAACCTTTTATATTAAGGTTATATTAACCTTTTATAATCTAAAAACAGTAATTCTGAGACTAGAATCAACATGAAATTGCTAAGCATTGTCCAAAAATATTTGTTTTTGCAGGGATTGTAACAACGCTGCCAAAATAGAGGATTAAAAAGGGAATTACTTAAGTACATGTTTATTAATTCAAATTCCCTGACCTCAGGTTATTTCCTCACTACTCTGCTGAACATATTCAGAAGATTTATTGAGTTTATACACATTGTTTGGATTAATGACAGATTATTTAATATGCCAGGTCATCAAAAGCCTTTTACTGTACTGTTACAATATTGAGTACATTAGTTTGAAGTATGAGTTTGTTCACCTTGCAATAAGGTTAGCTGAGCATGATTACCTCTCTGGGCCTTTTTGTGGATGCATTTTCTGGCAAATAAATGAACTGGGAGACATTATTAACCATTACTATTTAAGATCTAGACCTGATAGTACAAACTCAAAAAAAACGTGTAAACATTGAAATTATGAACAGTTAAATGTAGTTTTCTTGTTTAAAAAAAGTATACATGATACTTCATTTCTACGTCTACAGAAATCTCACTGTAAACAAAATCTCGTCTACATATTCAATAGAGATACATGACAGGATCGGCGGTGAGAGTTATTGCTCAAAACTATAGTGATGTGTGGATACCAAAACTTATCGATTCTTATCGGCTTACCAGTACTTACTAAAAAGTTCTTTGGTGATAGTGAATTTATAGTGTTTGAGGGATTATTGCGGACATTTTCTATCACAATTAATAAAACCTGAAAACTTGTTTTTTTACTAATTGTGTTGGAAAATGTCTGCAATGACCGCCAAAAGACCAAAATTAACTTACTTGGCATCGATGTTGGCACCCTGGTTGAGAAGGAATATGGCTGTATCAGCATCTTGTTTAATGATGGCTTGGTGCAGAAGTGAGAGACCAGCACCATTGCGCATATTGATGTCAGCTCCTCCTAAAGATTATACATATCGGAATAATATTTGTGAAGTGCACATATTAATACTCAGCAGAGAGAGTGATTGAATTTAATTGTATTCAAACACACAAACACACATTGTCCTAGACTATAATGGAGTGTTCAAGTCTTTTATTTTTACTGAAAAACACGTGAATTTGGAATGTTAAGCCGAAATAGATGCAAGACCAAGACGAATGGTGGAGAGCTGTTGGCAATGCCAAAACCTAAAGGTAAGATACTGTATGATTTCCACAATCTCAATTTACCTTGAATGAGGTGAGGCACTGTGGCTTGCATTCCACAAGCTAGGGCCAGGGACAGAGGTGTATTCCCTGCAGAGTCTCTTAGATTAAGGTTAGCCACCACTGCGTCTTTTGAGTCTTCAATTGTAGCTGGAAAAAATAGTGAGGGTATAAATGAGGTTGTTCTTAAAAATTAGGGGTGTGTTAATTCTCGATAGCATCGATACATGGACATTGGTATCGGTATCGAGAATTAATCGTCAAAAGCGGATACCGATACTGATACCCGAATAGTATGTTTGCCATTCTGCTAAGGAATACCATTTACCTCTATACAATTTGATCTTGAGTATTGTTCCATGTAAGTGTATGAGTCATTTTTGTATAGTTCGGCCGCTTAGAAAACGACCTGCGCGCTAATGCTAAACCAATGCTGGAGGAGGTCGCTTTCTAAGTGGCCGAACTATAGTTAATTTTGTTACTTAAATGTTGTTTTTGTAACATACATATTGTAAATATTGTTTTTTTTAAATACTGCTTTCTAATATATAATTGTATGAATGAAGGTTAAGTGTCAGAGACTTTGGCTGTTGAAATAAAGGATTTTTATTAATTTGATTTAATTCAACACTAGTGTACATGTTGCTCGAAATCGAGCAATTGCAAAGAAGTAAAGTGTAGTTACAGTATTTAAAAACAAATAAAAGTCATAATTTCCTATGAGTTAAAAAGACTTAACTCATAGATTATGTACCTAACAGTTCCATATAATCTACATCTAGTTAGTGTTATAACATAATTTAAAATCACTTGACTTTTATGACAACTTATATTTAATGTCCTTGCCGTACCAGTTTAATTCAGCTTAAGAGTGTTTTCCTTTGCCAATCATCATAAAGTTAAGTCTGTGTTTTCTACAAAATAGTAGCACTTCACCTAACATCCTTGTTCATTGTTTGTAGGAATCTTCATATTGTAGGTGTTCTTCATTATATAGGATGATAACAATAGTATTTTTTTTAATACCTATTTCTTCTACTTGGTGGCGTTCTATTACTTTCCTATGTTTCTATGGTTAACAAATCTGTTCTTTCAATGATTGCTCAAGAAATACAGTACCCTGTCAATTCCTTTTTCTTATTTGGTAAAATATATCAAATTGCCCAGGCTTTCTCAATTTTTTACATTGTAATATGTACGAATCTAATTTAAAATAGTAAATATTTAATTTCAACAAAATCAGTAAGAGTAAATATACCCAATGCGTTTCGTTGAATTGAAAAATAAATAACAGCAATTAAATTATACAGCTGATCAAAATGTAAACAATTTTGTTCTTCATATGGATAACATGGGAACTTTAAAAGCCACTGGGGCAGAGCCCAAGGGTCTTTTTCAAAAATGTAAGGCCAGTTTGCAAATCTACGCGACACGCTCTTTCCAATGAGACATCAATGGATAAAATCGAAGGAAATGGCGGAGGAGTTCAACCGACAAACTTTCGTGTTCGTGTATTAATTATATAGATTAGTGTTTGCTTACTGTCTCGTTTTACTGCACTTGGGTTAAAAAACTTTACGCAATAACTAAATATGTTTTTGAAAAATGCTCAATAGTTGTTAAGTGTATTGGAAAAACATTGGATATTATACACTTTTACACCTGTGTCACATACTTGAGTATTGAAAAGTACTGAATTTCCTGGGACCCATAAAAATTCTTCAAACTAATTCCAAGTATTGGGGTCAAATAAATTACATACTTATCCACCTATAAGGGCACCTACAAGACCCTACTTACTGAGAGACCTAGGTCTAGTCTGAGTGTGTAGCTAGCCTAGTGGTTAGCATCTCACACTTCAATGTGACAGATGGGTTCGATCCCTGGCATATCCACATCAAATTTATGGAATTGGACCGCTTTTCCTTTAAGGATTTTGTAAAACATTCCTTCAAAATGCCACTGGCGTAGACACTAACCAAAATATTATCAAAAATCACTACAGATTATACCTTTGTACTCCAAGAAGGCTTTGACAGCGTTGACATTGCTGTGAAAGATGGCTACATGCAGCGGGGATTGTCTGTATACGGGGGTGTCTGGCCCCTCCGCATCTAGTCCTACTGACTCAGGGGGCAAAGTCTGGATGTTGGGGTTGGCACCGCACTCCAGCAACTTGGTCACCAATCTGCTCAAGTCCTTCTTACAAGCCATGTGAAGGGCTGTCTCTCCCTGAAAGAAACAAGCAATTGAAAAATACATGTATACTATACTATTTTCTATCACTACCTTTGAATGTTTAGTTTACCTGTCTGTTGATGTGATCAATGTTATTGATGTGACTACTAAGGAAGAGTCCAGCATCTTCCAATCCTTCAGAAGCAACCAAGTGAAGTAGACTGTTGCCATTTTGAGGATAGATCTGTAAAGAAGAAATACTTTAATAAAATCTTTGCAAAACAGAATAAAAACAAAATTGAAATTGCACATTCTTCATCATATAAACCTATAGCTTAACCTTGAGAAATTTAGATAATATTAAAAATAATATATTTATGCCACTTAAAAACTTAAAGTCTTAGCTGGTCAATGTGCAATTGCCATAGTGAAATCTTATTTGAGAAAGAAAACACGATAGTTTTGCAAAATTGGACCTGTCCATAGTAAAAAAAACTGGCATCCCAAAGGGTTTCTCCAGGTGTAAATCTCCAAAAAGTGTTTGCTGATTCCAAAAAACAGAGACATAGTGGACATAGTGCTGTTAAGGTTTACTTAAGAAGCTAATAGAGAGAAATGGCTGAACAAAGTTGGGAAACTTAATTTTATTCGTAGCAGGCTTGGTCTCGACTAAAAAAGGTTTTCACTGGAAAACCTCGAGAAGAATACCTAGTTTCACACGCTAAAACATAAGTTACAAAAAACTACCACGTTTTATAACTGGTAACAACTTACTGGGTTAGGGATTGCTCCCTTCTCAACTAGCCTTGCAGCAAAGCTGTTGCAGTTGTAGAAATGATTAGTCGTTCGTATGAGAGCAAACCATAGCGGTGTGTGTCCGTCTGCGGTGCGCAGGTTTAGGTCCACTGGCTGCGTAGAGGCACGCAGGAGCAACAGAGAGAACAGCTCCTCATTGTGAGCCATTACTGCTAGGTGAAGAGCCGTGCTGTAGAAGATGTCAGAGTTACAAATAATTATACTTTGGATCAGTACGAGGCAAAATATACATTGAAAATAAGAAATTCAAACCAAACACTCCTGAAAACGAGGATTGATCAGGAAGGGGTTATTCAACTTTGACAATATATCAAGTGGAAATGTGTAATGCATTAATTATGTGTAATTATTGTTTTTTCATATTTTTTCTAATTAAAAAGTAAAATTAACCCTCCAACTGGCAATGGGCGAACTCTGTAGTGGCAAGGCATTTTTGGCAATTTTGCAGTAATATTTTCAAAAATTCATATAAACTTAACCAAGAGAGCAAACCTATTGAACCTTTACTTTAATTGTTCGTAATGAAATTAAGAATTTGAAAATGGCAACAGAATAAATATTTAGAACAGTATGTATTGGCATTAGGTAAAAAATATAAAAAATAGGTTTTTGGATTTTGTAATTTTGAAAGTAAAACTTTTCTGCATCAACCAAAAATTCTTTATTTGAAATTCAAGATATACAAAATGTTTCAAATTTATTTCCCTACATGGAAATGTAAAAACATTTCAATTACCATTTTGTTTGAGAAAGTTATGACCTGAAAGCAACAAAAATGGCAATATCCACGATTTTGCAATACAAATTTCAAACAAAAACCAAATAAATTTGTTCTCAAGAAATTTAGTAAAAGTACACATTTAAATAAGAATTGTTCATGGAAAATGATCATTACTATAAATCTTTATGACTTTTTAAAATCTTTATATTTTTTGAAAAATATTTTTCAAATACATAAAACCCAAATACCAACTATAGAAAATGAGAGTAAATTTATTCCGCTACATGAATATACAGGGTGATTGAAAAGTCTGGGTACGGCTTAATATTTTAAAATATAATGCAGATTGAGCTACAATACTTGGTACAAAGTTACAGGGCATAAAACTCTATTTTAACACATATTCAGTGATCCAATAACTCTTCAGGGGGACGGCCCACAAGGAGTCGGAAGAAAATCTTAAATGGAAGCATACGTCAATATGCACATCAAATTAAAGGTCTTTTTTAGTAGAATACAATGCCGCAAACCGTACTTTCTTGAATCCGCCATTTTGAATCTTTGAACGACTGTCATTTTTTACTCAGGCATTCTTTTGAGCTTGAATTTACGGCATCGTAATCTACTAGTGAAGACCTTTAATTTGATGTGCATATCGACCTATGCTTACGTTAACAATTTTCTTCCGATTCCTAGGGCTGTGCCCCCTGAGGAGTAAGCGTATAATAGCAATGTCAATTAAATGAATCTTTGAACAACTGTCATTTTGCGCAGGATCAACCTTTTGAAGTGCAGTTTGCGGCATTGTATTCTACTAAAAAAGACCTTTAATTTGATGTGCATATTGACCTAAGCTTCTATTTAAGATTTTCTTCCGACTCCTTGTGGGCCGTCCCCCTGAAGAGTTATTGGATCACTGAATATGTGTTAAAATAGAGTTTTATGCCCTGTAACTTTGTACCAAGTATTGTAGCTCAATCTGCATTATATTTTAAAATATTAAGCCGTACCCAGACTTTTCAATCACCCTGTATATAGTTATAAAGGAAAATATAAATAAATAAATATTTTATACTGTTATATATCAAATGCTGCTGCGCCTTTTTCATGTGGCGATCAAATTGTTTCTTCACTATGACGAAATGTTTCAAAAACAGGCTAAATGTAATACCCCAAACCTCAAATTTAGTAAGACTATGCTCAAAAAACAGTTAAGGAACTAAATATGTACAAATAGAAAAAAATTAAAATGTGTTTTACGACTGCGACTATAATAGTGGCTCTGCCACTTCACCAACACATAAAAATTGATTGATTTGATTTTGTTGTTGTGAGATTGTATGTAATTTTCAGTAAATTACGTATTTAAGTTTTTTTTTCATCCTATATCAAAATAGTTTTTCTACCGTAATATAGGAAATTTCCTCCTTATTGCAGTGGTACCACCTGTTTCTTTGTAGACAAAAATATCCCTTGTTATGATTTTTTGAAACATACTGTGTTTGGCAGTTTTGTGACGCGTACATAGTGCAACTGACTTTGCTCGAAATTTTCGTTCACTTTAGTGCTCAACTACAGTGATCCTATTGTAAGATAACGTTCATCTATGTAACAAAGTGGAAGTTCAGAATCTTATCTTTCTAACGGTATAAAAATCATTGAATTTTACAATCGTTTTTAACCATTAATTTGGAGTTGGCCAAAACCTTGCAAAACACGACTATTATAGTTGCTTCCACTACAGAAACAACCTACCGCGCCTATTATAGTCGCACTGTCAGTTGGAGGGTTAAGAAATAGTAATATTAGATTGCATAGTCTCACAATTCTCGTGAGGAAAGGCTAAATTAAATCAAACTAAATTGACCACTTTCATTTGCATTAAAAGTTAATCAAACCGAACACCAGACTTACAATCCCTTTTTATTTTGCAGATTAGGATCCAGGCCACGGTCTAACAGGAGTTTGGCAATGTCAACCATCGCAGTTAGGGTCTCCTCCATAGTAGTATCAGGAGAACATGCTGCTATCATGTGGAGAGCAGTGTCACCATTATCAGGAGTGGTGAGTGACACTGAGGCACCCTGTTCCAAAAGAAACCTGGCTGCATAGTCATCACCTGCAAACATCAACACCATTGGTATCAGGAGAACATGCTGCAATTATGTGAAGAGCAGTGTCACCATTATCAGGAGTGGTGAGTGACACAGAGGCACCCTGTTCCAAAAGAAACCTGGCTGCATAGTCATCACCTGCAAACATCAACAACATTGGTATCAGGAGAACATGCTGCTATCATGTGGAGAGCAGTGTCACCATTATCAGGAGTGGTGAGTGACACAGAGGCACCCTGTTCCAAAAGAAACCTGGCTGCATAGTCATCACCTGCAAACATCAACAACATTGGTATCAGGAGAACATGCTGCAATTATGTGAAGAGCAGTGTCACCATTATCAGGAGTGGTGAGTGACACAGAGGCACCCTGTTCCAAAAGAAACCTGGCTGCATAGTCATCACCTGCAAACATCAACAACATTGGTATCAGGAGAACATGCTGCTATCATGTGGAGAGCAGTGTCACCATTATCAGGAGTGGTGAGTGACACAGAGGCACCCTGTTCCAAAAGAAACCTGGCTGCATAGTCATCACCTGCAAACATCAACAACATTGGTATCAGGAGAACATGCTGCTATCATGTGGAGAGCAGTGTCACCATTATCAGGAGTGGTGAGTGACACAGAGGCACCCTGTTCCAAAAGAAACCTGGCTGCATAGTCATCACCTGCAAACATCAACAACATTGGTATCAGGAGAACATGCTGATATCATGTGGAGAGCAGTGTCACCATTATCAGGAGTGGTGAGTGACACAGAGGCACCCTGTTCCAAAAGAAACCTGGCTGCATAATCATCACCTGCAAACATCAACAACATTGGTATCAGGAGAACATGCTGCTATTGTGCGGAGAGAATTATCATTGCTTGTTGATACTGAAGTCAACACACATAACACATAACACAACACAACATAAGACAACATAACAACATAACACAACATAACATAAGGCATAAGACATCCCATCCATGTGGTCCAGATGTAGCCAATTTGTATTTGAAGAGAAAATAGTCTAGTTTAATGTTGCAAGAGTATGCTTCAAATCCTGAATTATAGTTTCTTCTACAATACACTCCTGATTATCCGAGCCCTGATTATCCGAGCCCCAATCCGGCGGAGTTTGAGTCCAGACTGCAACTCCAGTCTGCAGAGTTGCAGTCTGGACTCAAACGCAGCCAGGTTAGCGTCGTCTGTTTTCTTAACTGATCAGTTACTATAAATGTCTCGTATTCCTGTTTGGAGCATGTTTAAATGTTTATTAATTATTTTCGTGTGAACTATATGAAGAAAGAAAACTGTCCTTGTACAGCCTGATGATGGTGCCACACAGGCACTGAAACTAGTTGTGTTAACAACAACGTTGGATTGCTTAATAGCAGGTATTTGCACCTTTTCTAATATTATTTGGCAATCCGGAGGCTAACACGTACAATAGAAGAGTTGGTTTTGTCAGATGATTTGAGACCTGCACCTTTTGTGTTGTGTTTGACAGGTAAGGTTTTATCCAATGCAAAGGAACACCTCCGACACCTTAGTGTTCTAGTTTTGACAAGAGGATACTGTGGTCGACACTGTAAAAGCCTTGGTAAGATCTAGAAAGACACTGAGTGTCGGGTGATGCTTGTCCAGATTCTCAAAAACCTTACTGGCAAGGCTATACACTGCATCCACTGAACATTTCCACCTTCTAAACCCAAATTGATCAAATGAAAAAAAATGTTGTGATGATTGAGGAATGCTAACAACTGATTCAAGAACAGCTTTTCAAAGATTTTGCTAAAAACAGGCAAGAGAGAAATGGGAAGGTAGTTGCTGGCATCGAGCAGGTCCCCTTTTTTTAAAGATTGGAATGACTTTTGCCCTTTTCAGGTCTTCAGGGAAACACCCACTCTTAAAAGAAGCATTGACTGCTTTTGTTAATGGACGTAATATATGATCAGACAGTTGCTTGAGAAGCCACACAGACATGCCATCAACATTCGTTGCTCTCTTCGACGGGAGTTGATTTATGACAGTTGCAGCTTCCTCCTCTGTTACAGGGAAAAGTCCCATAGACATAATGAGACTACAGTATATATCACCTATATTTCTCACAGAAATCACATTTGATTTTACAACTTGAGAAAAAAAACATGAAAGTAGTTTGCCACATTTGAAGGTTCTGTGACTAAGCCACTGTTTATTCTTACATGAATAGGTTTTCAGTTTTTTGGTTAATATTTACAGTAGAACCTTGATAACAAGACCCTCATGGGGATTGTAAAATAAGACTTGTTATCAGGTTGACTTCTTATCAAGGTTTGTTATAACATGTGATTAGGGGTAAAATAATTTTAAGGGGATTTGAAAATGACACTTGTTATCAAGGGTGACTTGTTATCGAGGGCCTTTCTTATCAAGGTTCCACTACCAACAACAAATTTCAACTTGAATGTGAATCATTGGCAATTTAGAAGAACTCAAGTGCAAAAAGAAATAAAACATATAATGCACAGAAATGTATGTTTTTGAGTTGTTTGAATTTAGTTTTCAGTGTTTCATTGTTCTTATGAAAGATTTTTACAATTCAGAGGCCTGATAACAAGTCTTATAGTTAACAAAACACCAATAAAGGAAATATAAACTCTCCTAAGCTGTAAAACCCTTAAATAAGAAAATGACAAGTGAACATTATCAGCACAGCATGCTTCAACGAACATATAAAAAGACCCATGATTTTCCATTTTATTGCTTCACTAAATAAAAAGAACCGCATTAGGCTATATTATTGACACAGGCAGCTATCATGAAAAAAATTAAATCAAACTCAGGTGTTTTAAACTACACACAGTGTAGTTAACAGGTGTTTAGTAAACTACTGTATTGAAGCCAGCTTGAATAGTAGACTGATTCACAATGTTGACTGACAGATCACTGTTGATCTGTTGATAGACAGATGACGCTAATTGCTGACATATGGACTCGGATCCAAAAAGTTATTCACTCAATTCTTGGTAGCGACCTCACTGAGGATTTTATAGAGAGATACTACTATAAGAAAACTCTTTTAATAGAGTTTTTACTGTTATTTTTTAATTGCTCAGTATTTGAGTAGTTATTAATTAGATTTTCAAACTATTTAGTAAAAGGATTTTAAATACATTGATTAAGTTTGTAGTTTTGGACACCAATGGTATTTTGTCATTGAGAACATAAATAACTTCTAGATCAGCATTGTATGTGTTATTAAATTTATGGAAAGTAAATAAAAGAAACGTCTAATAACACTTAAAACATATATTTACGCTTATACCGTTACTCACAAGATGGTAAATATAAATAAAAGATGATAAGTGGCGATCGATTTCAATTGGACACTCCAATTATTAAGCTAGCAACACTCCCCATCTATGCTGTATACTGCAGTGTACGTAGAGTGTTGTTTCCAGTTCAAAAATGTTAATACAATCTCTCTAGATTAGGTTAATTTTTTAAACCTCCAGTAAACAAGTAGCTATACTAGGGCATTTAAGAGTCTGCAGCTTTGGAAACGACATTTGGAAAATTATGGCTCGGCTATGGGAAGGAGTTTTAAATTTTTTAAGGCGAGTGGCCTTTTTTAACCTTGCTCTTGCCCGCCCAAATAGGTATCGGGTCTGTACAAGGAACATATCCAGCAATGCAAGGGGTGAGCCAGTACAGGTTAAAGAGTGAACAGTGCTGATAAAAATTAGTGGCAGGCACCACGATACAAACACACTACATATTTGCCATGGATACACAGTCTACCACTGATTTGTCTTTTCTTATTAGTGTCATATTTGTCTTATAGTGTCATACCAGATTAATTTATATTTAAGAGTAAAAAGTGTAAATATTATTAAAATCTAGGTCTAGGACGTCATTCATTAATCAGGATAGTAGTAGAAATTTCCTAACCTCTGTCCACTGCACGATGCAGAAGAGTCCAGCCCTGAGAGTTGCGACAGTCTGGGTCGGCTCCATTCTCCAGCAGGGTTGTAGCGATGGAGGTCTGTCGTTGTTGTAGGGCAAGGTCTAGGGGGAGCTCTCCTTTACCATCCACACTGTTGAGAGTCACGGATAACTGCACACAAAGTAAACGAGAAATGTTATCATGATACTATACTTTATACTGTATGGATACTCTTACTTAGACAAACTGTCAATACATATGTTTATCCCTCCTCAAGGGGGCGCTTGGTCTTAAAGACACTAAATCTGGTATTTTTGCGCAAATTAAATTTTTTTCTTAGAAATTAACTTATAATTTATGGAAATGAAGGAAAATAAATACATGATATGACGTATAAATTTTTTTACTGATATAAAAACATTTTTTTATATTTTTTAAATACAAAACTATAATGAGTAACTTGTTAAAAAGAAACTGGTATAAATGTTACTGTTGAATGTTAAAATAAAATATAGATATATTTGAACCTTCCTGATTTAATATCCCCCTACATCGAATAATTTTCATTCTTATTGTATGTCCATAGATATCACTTTTAGGATAGGATAGGGAAAGGGTAGGGCTAAAAGTGTTTGGGCTCTTCAGTGGAAATGACTGATCTTGGACTATTTTTATTAGTGTAGTTTGGAGCGAACTCCCTAACTCCGATTAAGTGGTCATAATCCCTAACTCCCTGAGGAGCATCTACAAGGGTGAACCTCGGAATGCTTTTTACTTCCCGTTAATAACAAAATAGTGTGTTTCAGTTTGTTCCACTGTGCACCCCCTGGATGGTTACGAAACTTTGATTTTTTACCCTAAAGGGTTGATAATGATTTATAACAGAGGATTCTAGGCTATAATATTTTTTTAAGAGATTGGTGGTCTCTTTTAACCTTTTGTTTGCCTGCTCACATGGGCTTCTAAGACTTATATGAGTTTCTTTGCAAGGAACATATCAACCAAAGCAAGTGAGCTAGTGCAGTACAGGAATAAAATATAGTTATAAATCATGACACTTATGAAAATAAGTGGAGGAAAATCAAATTGAAAACTGTGATTGGGTATAGGTGGGATCAACGCATAACTAGTTACAGCTCAAACCACAAATTATTTAATCATCTGTTGTTAAACAATACTTGGTTAGAGTAATTAATTTGGTTTTATCTTTATACATTCATTGAACATTTTAATAAAACTAATACTATTACTACTGCATTGTTGCAGTGAAACTAGTCAGTAATTCAATATTTCTTGTATGGAATACATACAAGTAATTGATCCCTCTTAATAGAACTAACAGATTTGATTGCAAGTCATATGGAAAAGGCGTGCAGTTGGAAATTCTCTTGTATATTTTTCAACTGTTTCGTAATAATTTAAAGTCCTTTATTGTAAAAGTGTTGTACATATTTCATTAACTAATTTTTAAGGGCATATGTAATCTTTGAGCAGTTTTCAATAAAAAATATTGGAAGGATAGTAATCGAAAGTGAAGTATCAGTTTTTGGTTGTTCGATGGTAATGGCTTATTTTATTTTAAATAGTAATATAATTAATCTTAAATTTAAAAAAAATCTAAACCACTTTGTTGTTCATATTTGTTATAGTAGAAAATGTTCTTCCTACATTTTAAGTAGTATGATTATTAACTTTGAAATAGAAACCAAATTGTTTAAAAGTGAATATTAAAATTTATAATCCAACATTTAAAATTAGAAATGTAAGAAATCAATAGTGTTCAATTACCATGGCAAAAATTTCCAGATAATTACACAAATGAGTTGTTTCCAACAAATATAAAATGAGTAATATTTGAAACAGGTTATGACTTCATTATAATACTGAGTCACAAGTAATATTTTTAGTCCAGATCAGAGATAAAGAAGGAAGGAGTCAGAACTGAACATGTGACAAATTATAAATGTTTATTTTCTTTTCCTGCATACAGTAGAGTCCCGCAAACTCTGCACTCGATAACCCAGCAGTCTGGATAACTCTGCCATCGCCTGGCTCAGAAAACTAGTGATTTTTTGAGTCCGAGTTCAACATGGACTCAAGCTATATGTTGATTAAGTCTCAAGTCAAATCATTCCAACTAATACCAATGATTTGTGGTACTATATCTGATGACTTAATACTGACTTGTAATATAAATATAAATAAAAAAAGGCGGTTAAAAAAGCTTAAAAATTGTATTGTTCTTATTTTTAACCCTAGTTCCCGATAGCCTGGCATTTCACAAACTCGGCGCCCTTCCAGTCCACATAACGCCAAGTTTGCGGGACCCAACTGTATTAATGTATGAAAAAAGTAACACCATTTGACCAGTGTTAATCAAACTAAATTTATCCAGATATATCCAGCCAGGGTCTCTTTACCATTTGTTTTTTGATTTAATTTTCAAGGGTGATTTCAATTGTATGTTTTAAGTTTTAACATTAGCATTATTAAAAGAGCATTGCAGAAAATGTAAACTAAAACAAGTTTCTTACTTCATAACTTATAATGAGTGTATCGTAAATAATATTTTATTATGTATCTAGTACAAGGTATTATTTTATAATTTCCTGATACAGGAATGTTTTGTAAAAGTTAGGGATTATCGGTATTTTCAGTATTTTTCGCAACTTTTTAGCGTAGTATTGATAAATACTATTTTGTTAAGCATTAATAATATTTTCCACTAGTGACTTTTATGCCAGTAACGTTTTTGGGTGAAGGTACATGATCCAGGCTGTAATCGTCTTAATCACAGGTTGGCTCAAGAAGGGACGAGAAATTGAGACGAGACCTTCTCGATCGGAACACCCCCCACCACCGCGCCGTACCGAACGCTTCCGCATCATACCGTGCATAGCCGAACTGTTCGTGGCAAATTGTCATCTCTATCAGTGTCACTGTTAAAACGTTATTGTTTGTAGGTTAAATTTAAATTTAATTTAATTTAACTGTCATAACCTAACCAAACTTACTGAAGATGAAAAATTGAAACTGTCATAATCTAACCAAACTAACCAAACTTGCTGATAATGAAAAAAACGAATGATGGTTTACTAATTGAAAAATAGTTCTGATAATAGAATACAATTATAAATGCCCTAAATTCTAACAAAAGATGTACAACTAAGAAGTAATCGCATTCTAAGCGAAATATTTGACAAAAAGTTAACTTCCCCACCCCTCCTCGATGACCACGGGTCGCTGGAAGACTGCCCCCCGGAAAACTACCCCCCCAAGCAGGTTCCTACGTCATATTGACGTCAGAGACCGGGGGGCAGTTTTCCAGTCACGGACACTCAAATTTTGTTGTCAAACAGTTCTAATCTAACCTAACCTAACCAACCAAACTTGCTGTAACATTTCGAAAATCTGTTTTATATTCACCACATGCCTTTTCTATTATCCAATGGAATTACTCTAATTAAAATGAAAATTAAATAGCATGATTTGTCTAGGGGGGGTAGTATTCCAGTCGCGGACACGGCTTCCATATTGGTTAGTTAACAGATTTTGTGACGTCACGTTGCACCTGGGGGGGTGGTTTTCCGGGGGATAGTATTCCGCATCCCCATGACCACTACCCTCAAGCCATAAATCAGGGGATTCACCCAAAAAAATATCTGGATCGTAGTCCGTCTCCCAAAGTTTTCAATTTTAATCCCATTTTTAAGGGAAAGTGGTCCCTAAATTCCTACAATTTTTGTGGATCTGTGGATTGAACTCATCCCTCTTGTACCAAGGTCAGAGACTAACCACTAGCCAAGCAACACGCTAAATAAAAAAACTTAAATTATTGTTCTATTAAATTGATAAAATTTAACTGGCCAGTGCTACAACCAAAGCCAAAACAGGTTCCTTATCAGTCTGGTAGTCAAAAGTGGCAAGGCCGGTCGATGCACTGGAGCAGGTGGAGCGAGGAATTGACCCAATTTGACACCTCTCCCCCTCAACATGGCGGTAGTGTGTAGTGGTAGTGGTAGTGGTAGTCGGTAGTGGAGTGGTGGTAAAACAACAGCAGTAGGCCAGTAGGCCGCTAGACCCCGAGCATGAGGCATGTCCTCATATACTTGGCTTCTGTTATAGCCCTCGCGAACGGTGAGTTATAAAACAACAAATTATGAATAGTTTTTTTATTTTGGATTTACAATGTATACACGAAGCTAATAAACTGATATAGCGAGTAAATTTTTACATTTGTTGGATTTAGTGAAAAATGTGTTAAGATAATAAATATATATATTAAATGAATATTTACAATATTTTTCAATTTAAAATATTCACATGAACTAATAAATTACTGTAGCTCTTGGTGTGTATTTCTTTGATTTTTTTAAATATTTTGGTCTAAAAATAATTATAAAATATATCAATTTTACTTTTTTAGTGTATATTAAATTATTTTAAATCTCATTTTGGCGTAATTTTAAATACACTGTTAACTCTATTTGCTTTAATGATGTTTTGTTTCGTTATTTATATATTCAATTTAATTCTTTAAAAGTGCGTTTTTAAATCTATATTTTAGGGCAACAAATTTTAATCAATTAGTCATATTTATCAAACTATTTGCGTAAAATGCCAAACAAATGCACAACTATAATTAATTTTACTACTTATTCGATTTGATTGTTTTGCACATTACTTTCGCACGTCTTTCAGTGGAAAAATATATTCGACTAGAAATTATTGGAATTATTTTTTAGAATAAAAACACCAAAGGTAGAAACTTTCATCACACACATTACACATGGTGTGTTCTGAAAATGATTATATAGAATGACAGTGTAGAATATTTTATAGTACTAAACAATCTAACCTATAGCACTCTGTAAGAGGACAAGGCTAACAAGGATCTGAGTTTGTTTAGTCTAATCAAGTAAAATAGATAACATAACATTCTTACTAAACAAACGGCAGATTGATTTCATTAAAGTTTAAAAACTCAATATGTTCCTGATTCATTTTCTAGTTCCACCACGATAGTGTCTCCATAGCAATTTCAGACCTAAACGCGTAAACTGATTGTTTCATGGTAATACTGTACTATTCATTGCAATAACCACAAAGTTATTATAGCCTTCTAAAAAAAACGTTGTGCGTTTTTATTTTCTTTATTTTTGAGTTAATAAACACATTGATGACACAATTCGTGTATATGTACAATATGCGTGAGATGTATTTGTTTAGGTTGAGAAACTATCTTATAGTTATTATATAACAAACCTTTTCATAAGTTTATCTCATAATTATAGATGTCACCGGATTAAAATTTAGTTACTATGATACACGTCTTAGACCTGCAAGATTAATTCAAATCTCTACTTCATATTTACAAAGATCTGTCGAGTCAAAAGGAAAGGCAAAGGGACTTTTTGACACGGAATCTAATTGAGGATGTTAAGTCTCAAACTTTACCTCTCTTAATTGTTTTCCAATGTTACTGTTGAATTTGATCACAACCCTTTCTTGAAAAAGTGCTCATTCCTTAACTCGCAAATATTACAATTGTATTTTTAAATATCATTTAATTTGTAATAGGCCTAGTTAACATTTGATGGGTCATTCCTCTACATTGGTATGGACAAAATTTGAATTTTAAAACCCATTAGTGACCATTTAAAAAAACATTAATGTATTTAAAGGATTTTTAGTCATAATTGATTTAATTTTGAAATTGCTGTCATTGTTTACTTGGTTAAGATAAGGATCTATAATTTTTAATGGTATCCTTTTTTGTAAACCTATGAAATGAGTTGTCACATAAAGAAGTACCATTTGAAGCTTTGGAGCTGTCTCTAAATAACCTATTAGGGGACAATGTTGCTCTAAGTAAAATAAAACGACTAGTGTATCTTACGGTACTTTATGACTTTACTTTATACTTTATAATCTGCTGAGCTTTAAAAGGCGTCATAGTCCAACAATCCATCTATAAGAAGAAGTTTTAGTTTAATTGATGAACGTAACATTTTGTACTATCATAATCAAATGTCTACGCACCATTGTATAATACACCAAATATAAACAACGTTTAGAATTGTTTGACATTTACGATTACAAACTATTGTCAAGTTACTTTAATATGAACAACGTTATAGGATATTTCATTACTAGTGTCGAAAATGGCATTTTCCGGTTCGCGCTCGAGTTTCATGTGTGAGGAGAAGTCGGACACAAAAAGACAAAATACATAAAAACGTACAAATTTGAAGTTCAAGTTCAAGGATGAACATGAGCATATTGTGCAGTTAACATGTCCTGCAAGGTATAATGTATAAAAACTACAAGTAGCTTATGCATATTTCTGTTCACATTTGTATTGTTAAACAGAAGTAGTAGTAAAACAGTATATAAATAGAAATAAGTTGTGAGCAAAAGCTAGTGTGTATTAGGGGCAAATGAAGAACTGTTTGAGAGGAAGGGAAAGTAAATTTAGAGCAATAGGAAATCAGCTTATCGTTTTCCCTTGGTCTAAATTAGAAGTTGGGAAACAATTAATTTATTTGATATCAGCTGTTATGTAAAAGAGCTACTTTCAGCAAGAAGTGATGAAAAACTATAAATTTTTCTTAAATAACTTTTGAACTGAAATGGTCAAGAGTTAAATAAATTAATCTACACAATGAAATGGCAGCATGCTTCTTCTCTAAAATACATCCCAAGCTCTCACACTATATTCTTACCCTTGTGGCTTTTAAAGTCTAATGGCATGTTGATAGTTATTTTACAACAAACAAGTTCCAAATGGGGAAGTCTTGGAAACAAGAACTTCCCACTATCAATAGCCAATGGCTTGCCTACGCACTTGACAGTGACTCGGCAGTTGTGTAACCTTGGCCATTAACATTGTTTGTGTTGTAAGGTGTAAATGTGCAATTAAATGGAACTAGAATGATTTGTTACAAACTTTTTGTGACGGGTTTATTGTAATTAGTTATGCCACCGACCATAGAGTAACAGAAGAGTGTAGTTATGTCCTAAATAAATTATGAAGCAATAATATTACGAAACTGTAAAATAATTTATCTGTGCTAGTGTGCTTATCAGAAACATCCTCTTTACGGAAAATGGTTTTGAAACTATGAGAATGATTTTGATTCACGCAAAATAATAGTGAAATAATATTTTCACTACAAAGTGTTTATTGTAGGGGAATGTGTTGTACTTCAGACCTATATGTACCGTATGTATGTAAAGTAAACTATAAAATATTTCACGTTCAACAATTTTTTTACGGACGAAATTCCATGTCTTTTCCATAAAATACTAAGATAAAGATACTAATATTAGCATAAAGATCGTAAAACTTATGTTTGGCATATTCAAACGTGTTTTACGTGGTTAATGTATATATTTTTAAAGCAGACGTTGTGTATAGCAACGGCCAGTTTATTAACTAGTATTTAATTATACTAATTGAAATTAACAATGACTATCAAGAGAAGCTACAGAACTCCAATACTGTATAAAAAATAATACGTTTAACAAGAAAAATACTATAAGTTGTAGTTTAGTTGGAAATGTCCTAAATGTCCTGCGTTTAAATTTTTTTAGTTAAACTCCGTTAAGATTCCAATTATCCCTCAACATTTGCATGTATATTTTAAAGAGTACGATGAACGCAAAACTGATTAATACAATCATTCGTTTGTCAACGACGAAGAAATTGATGGTTAACCGCGACCTTGATAAAAGTTTCCTCTCTTTTTATGAGTGTTCGATGTAGATACACAACTTATTAATCACATGTTAACAAACTGTTGTTTTAGTTTATTAACGAGTTCGCCATTTCATCAAATATCGTTGGACAAACTCTCGCATTTGTAAAAACAGAGGGGTGAATGTGTGTGCGAACTATCTGGTTCTTATACGAATATACTATATAATGTATTGTCACGGTGTGATTGAATGACGAGGTTCGTCACCCGCGAATCGCCAAAATTTGTTATGACTAAGATAACATTGTGATCCGGGTGTCCGGAGCCTATATACATGTAAATCCACACTTCACTTGAAAGAGAGCTCTCTCAGGCGGAAAGTTTTCACTAAAAGCCAAACTACAAGCATCTTTCAATAGTAAAAATGTTTATTTTTTTCTAAATAACTTGTTTAATTATAATTTTTGGAAATTATCATCATTGTTGGAAATTATGAACTTATGTTACGAAATTATATTACATTGTTCGCAATTGTAACACACATATATATATAAGCGAAACATATATATCAATTGTATATACATATATATATACAAACAATTGAAAACATTATAAAACATTCAGTATTTGTTATTGTATTTGTATAAAATGTCAACATGACTATGACCTAAGAGTTGAAACTAGTCGTTTGATGATTAAAATGAGTTAAAAGGGTACTTATGTTCTTATGTTTTCAACTGTTCATATAGTAGTAGCCCTAATCACAATAATACCTATTATATATATTTACCGTCTTACAAAAATTGTAGTACAAAAGTGTAGAAGTAACATATAACTAATAGCGTTAAAGAAGTATTTTACAAAATCCAAATGTCTAGTTTACCAATGTACATACAGTTTTAGATTATGATATCTCTATGGATATTTTCTGAAAATAAAAACAGTTAACTGGATTCCGAACCACTAAGTCACAGGATGTTACCGCTCTATAAAAACATGGTACAAGTGTACATTTAGCCGACAGTTGACGTAGACTATGCCTAGATATGGCATCATAAGGAGCGTTGCCTTAGTCACAATCACATATTCATCGTCTGGCCCTGACTGTTCTTGCTCACCTCCAAATACATACATAATGGCGATGCCGACGGCGCGGACGACAGTTCCTTGAAAGTGTCAAAATCATCGGTTGTATGCCTACGTTGTGTTCATTTTATGGAATGTCTTAAACGAAAAACCTTCGTTTTACAAATATCCAAAACGTATTGTACATTTAGTAAATGTAAGGTGTAAAGCGGGTTGTATATTAATTAACGTCAACATAACCAATAATTACACTCATAATTTATACCCTCTCAAATACAGTACAGTAAAACATAGTAAATTCGATTTCTATTGGATGGATACAAGACTTTGAATTTATATCATTACATTGTCATAAGTTAATTTTTGGTTATATGCTGAGAGACATTTTCTCATCAATGATTAGTGACAATGATCAAATATTGAAAACACCGCGGATGTTTTAATTATTGTAAGCGACATCAAGAGAAATCTATTTTTAAATTTACGTTTGGTACTAAAATTTGTCCGGTCCATTTTTTAGCGTAAATAACAGCAACTGAATGAACTATCCCAATTTTCATGAGTCACAAAAGGATACATTTGTATAAGACTTTATAGCATAGTTTGGTTGTTTTTTTGAAGAACCATCTTATAAATATGTTTGGGAATTCGAGGAAGACGCATGTTAGGCAAGACTTTAACGTTTCTTTAGAACTGGACGTTGAGTCGAGACGTTTTGTGTAAGTTTGAGGAGTTGTAGACCAAGTACCAGTTCATTAACTGACCGGTTGATATTTAGTCTAGAGCTTGTGGAGTGAATGAGCACAGTACTATACAGGGTGATTGATATAAGTGTGCCAGCCATTTTATTCGAAAACCATAAGAGATATAAAAAAAGTTAAATGGTAAGTGCCTTGGACTTTTTATTTAAAAAAATTGTAGTTAAGTCGACAAAAATATTTTAGCCGCCATTTTTCCAATATGGCCGCCAACTTTGATTTTTCTTATGGAACACCTGTATTTTATTGTGCATTCTGGTAGAAAATGTAATTTTAAGACGATTTTATTCTTGTGATTTTTTTCATAAACCCAACCGTTTCAAAGATAATAATGGTTTAAGTTGTGAAATTTTGAATGGTTTTCGAATAAAACAGCTGGCATGCTTGCTTAGGCCTTTATCGAAACTCTTTCTCAAGCCGAAATTCCAAAACTTTAACCATTATTATCTTTGAAACGGTTGGTTTAAGAAAAAAGTTACAAGAATAAAATTGTCTTAAAATTACATTTTCTACCGGAATACATCATAAAATACAGAATGTTCTATAAGAAAAATCAAAGTTGGTGGCCATATTGGAAAAATGGCGGCTAAAATATTTTTTTCGACTTGACTACAATTTTTTAAATTAATAAAAATCCAAGGCACTTACCATTTAACTTTTTTTAATATCTCTTATAGTTTTCGAATAAAACGGCTGGCACACTTATATAAATCACCCTGTATAAGTAGAAATTACACGTACGAAATAGCTTTTAACTTGTCAAAGCAGAGGGAGATTACCCCCAGGGCATCTTCATGCCGAGTAAACCAGTGATAGCTTGGGTTAGTTTGCTATATTTTGTTTTGTAAATATATAGCCCAAGGTTCCACAATTTTATTTTACTTGATTTTAAACAATCGACACAGGCCTCGTGGTCAAAGATATGTTTCAATGGTCACCATGCGCTTAACCTTATTTTCATGCATTACAAAATATATTTATATATTAAATAATAGAACCCCTTCTTCGTGTAACTTGTAAAGAGAAATCAGGAATGCAATTCAGACTGTGTAAAACCAAGTTTGTTACAAGCTTAAAACTCAAAACCTAATCTAGCAAACCAATGTGATGAGAAGCTCTCAACCGCACGAAGTGAAAACATGTTTTTGTTTAAACTGTTTATGTTTCTTGTGCCAGGTTTACCTAGCCAAGAACCTCCTACTACAGTTAAGACGCGGTCTTACAACATTAAAGATAGGTACTGGTGAAACAGTATACTATAAGTAAATATTGAAAATATCCAGGATGTAGGGATAATAGTTATTTGTGCAACTAGTGAGCAAAGGGAGCAATTGACGGCTCGTGAGGAATGGTTTCTCGAGTGAGTCAATTGCACTTTGCACTCGAGTTGCACATTATATTTTTCTTACAGTTACTAAAAAACTAATAAATTGGTAAATAAACGTGAGATATTTTTACACAGAGGTGAACTTTTAATATTACATTTAATGATACAACAGTACAAAAGCTGACCAGCTGATTTACAGCCAGTGCTGCCAACGTATTTCGCGCGCATACGACCTTGTCTGCATGTTACGCGCTCACTATTTCGTGTCTTCACGTTGCAAATCTGGAGTGAGTGAGACAAAGTAATTAGAGTGAGACAATAATATTGTCTCACTGATGAGCGAATTGGCCACTTTGCTTTCTCAAATCAGTGAGAGAACATGTACATTGTTAGGTAACTGTAGGAAAACAAATTTGTTAATCGATGTTTTATTTCCAAAGCTCCATGATTTGAGACTATTACAAATGTCATTGGAAATAAGATAACATAAAAAATAAATATTGAACTCCACTTACAATTAGTAGTGTTAAATTTTGAATGATTCTGGGAGGGATTTACAAATAGATCTTAAAGGAGATGTACAATTATAAACGAGAAACAACTAGTGTGTTTTCATCATCACTCCTAGAGGCGTCAAATGGAATGTTCGTCACGTTAAACGCTTAAATGCCTGGAAAACAATACGTCACACATTTGGCTGAAAGAGAAAACAAAGTTAGGCCTAGCTGTTGTTTAAGTACCGATTCCAATAGTAGTTAATCACTGATTTACAGAAATAGGATTCTGTTATTGGAGATTGAGAAATCGGCCTTCTCGCAACTGTTACTCAAAACTGATGTTAAAAAAACATAACCAAGATATATTAAAACTTGAGTAAAACTGTTTAAGATATATTCAATGTAATAAGTATCTCAACATTACATTATATTTATTAAATTATTCATGGCGTGATTCACATTTCATACTAGGCGTGTTGTAGCATATAACACATTAATCAGCTTGGTACAAAAGTTTAAAATAAATTTAATTAACATTTTATTTAATCTTCTATTCTTAAATATACAAAACATAAATAAAAATACAACCTACAGACAATGCCAATTTCAAATGTTTTGGTTAGATTTTTAATAAAATATTTCCATAAAAGAGCCATATGTATTCCCTATTTAAATGACATTAGATTTGAAGAGTACTTATGTTTGCTGCTACAGGGAAGGGAAAGAGGTCAAATGTTGATAGGTAGTATAAGAAAAAATTGCCAATTTCCATACAAATTTACCCACAAACAAGCAAACTACTGCATTTTTCTTTGTCTTAAAACATTTTTTGAAAAAAATTCAAAACCCCACAACACTTTGTTCCCATTCCTATGCCGGTCCGTGAACTCAAGTTGATTCAGCTGTACACATTCAAGCCAAATTTCATGGAAATTGGACAAACATACAAACCACAGTCGAACACACCTGAAGCGTAACGCCTGGATCAAGATATTAGAAAGTGTACACTTAACGGTTCCTAATATTATCGCTAGTTGGAGTTTGAAGTTAATGCAGGGGTTGTGTAATATTTAAGGTTGCTTTAGGTTAACTCGAGTCATTTGACATCTTTGGTAGGATTCAGTTCTGGTGATTAGGTCTTTAAACAAATGGCCCTATGATAAATCACTGGCAGTGTTTTAAAATGTTTACCAAGGGGCGATTATACAATTGTAAATTAAATAAATGTAGGACTTCATCAAATCGACTTGTTATCGACGAAATTAGTTATACGTTAAAGTAGAACTTGGTTAATACGTGTATTTTACGACCTTGTCTGCATGCTACGCGCGCACTATTTCGTGCCTTCACGTTGCAAATCTGGAGTGAGGCAAAGTAATTAGAGTGAGACAATGTTAACATTGCCTCACTGATGAGCAAATTTGTCACTTTGCTTTCTCAAATCAGTGAGAGAACATGTACATTGTTAGGTAACTGTAGGAAAATTATATTTCTTCATTGTGAGTCGTATTATACAATTGTATTGTACAATTATAACAGTATGCGTCTTCCAACACTACTGAAATCTTTACGAGACGTCATTATCACGCCGGTCATCATCAGGCCCGATCAAGAATCTGTTTGATCGTACAGTACTTACTAAACAGGCAGGGTAGTGTTGCATAATAATAGTATCACAAAGGTAAAAGCTATAAAAATAATACAAACAAGATATTTCATTCTTTACAATAACTAAGAATTTCCCAAATATTAAGCCTGAATGTTATTGAACGCTGTTGTTAATTTGGAGGGCTGGCCGAAGCATGGAGTGCACTCAGCAGCCTCTCAACCACAGCAGAACAAGGTAAAACACTTCATGCGCCATGGGGGATCTGTTAGCAGTCCCGACCTAATATTACATTACACTTTCCTTCCATAACATATATTTGAATTAAAATAAGTTTACTATAGTGAACGAATACATTTAGTTTTGAAAGTCACCGGAAACAAACCCCCCTGTAATTTTACCCCTTGAGCAAAACTGACGTCACCATGACGTGTAACCTGAGCGCTCTCTTATATTTCGTAATAGGTTACGTGATGGTTTTGACCACTTGCCAGAAAATAAAGAAATATACTTTTTTTTTACAAATTGGTTCAGTAAGATTGTATTTCTAAAATCAATGGCAGACGTGTAACTATTTTAACAACAAATGAGTAATCCTAATTGGCTTTGTATGCTAGTGGAGGTGAAATTACCGGTCGTGCGTTTTATGAGGGTTAAACTACGTTGGGTAAACTCCGAATTTTGGGTTTTATTTGCTTTCATTTGTACAATGATTTGTTTTGATTGAATTCAAAACCGTGAAAAAAATACGTTTAATTAAACAGTTAATTTGTTCAACTCATGTTATACAATTCAAAAGTTGGCGGGCAAAATTTTACCCCCCCCCCCCCCCCCACTGACTATAACGTCAGTTTAGTTTGAGAGGTGAAATTCCAAGGACATCTGTCATCCAAGTTTCACTACTTTAGTTGTATAAGATTTGACTAAAAATTAGTTAAATAATTTTCAGCTGATTCCGACCATTTCAAAAATTAATTACGGTTTCGACAAAAAAACCTCATCAAATATTGTTTTCTACTACATTTAAAGTACGGGCGATTGAAATTTTAAACTCTTGTGTCACAGAATTTTTTAAGTCATGGTATAAATACATTGTACTGTAATGTAAATACTGTAAATCAATGAAACAGTTATTTAGTATAAAAAATATATAACTTATTGGTAGTTTATCCACTATCTATAGTCAAACGCACAGTATTAATCTCGAAACAAGTATGAATGCTATAATATATTTAGTAAATCAATTTGGGAGATTGGTTTTCATCCGAAAGTTGGACGCTCAGTGTGCGCCTAAAGTAGAGTTGTGATAAGTTAAGTAATCTACTTGGGAGTAGGTCGCCATATAAAAGTCGAACACACAGTATCAGTTGGGAGTCTGGGTATAATTATTCCACTACATAGCATGAGTAATGACCTTCGTCGACGAGCAATACGAGGGATACCCCTCAGATGAGAACAAGATTGTTGCGTTCCCGCGATGACTCACACATTCCCGCCAAATTTGGACCCACTCCAAACTGAGGTAAATATTAGAGTAACACACATACTTCGATTTCCGTGTTTACGGTCATTGTCGCCAGAGTGTAAATATTGGTGAAGTGCAACATTTTAGGGATCTAATAAACTATCAATTGGTATTTAAAAAGGTTCAGATACAGGGTGTTTGTGAACTGTCCCGAAAAAATTCACAGGATTATTCCTTGGGTTAATACATGAATATTTTACATTATAAACATGGGTCACCGGAGCCTCGTTTTCCGTCTGTCTGTCTGTATGTGTTTTTTATAAATAACCTTATAACTCGAGTTTGAATCAAGGTACAAACTGTAAATTTGACACACTTGTGTAGTTTAACGTGGTACACAAACATGGAAAATTTCATTTTGTTGACTATAACCGTTTCAAAATGGCGGCCATCTAAAATCTTTGACCTCAAATTACATGAAAACCACTAGAGCTACAAAAAAAACTCAAGAATAACAAAATGTAGAAAATTTTATGCCAAATCAAATGACACATAGATCTTAAAGATCGGACAACAAACAGCTGAGTTATTAATTTTTTAAATAATTAATAATTTCTTTACTGGCTTGTAATTGTTATTGTTTATTCATTAAAATCATCTGATACAGAGTACATTACGTAACCTTAAACAGATCTCAATAGTTAAGGTAAAAATAGGACACTTAATACATTTACCATCTAATAAAAAAACTAAATGTTGTTGTTAGGGCAAACCAGCTGTCTTACATTGTTGTAACAATTTAGAAAGGATCAGATGATTTAAAGAATAAACAATAACAATTAAAAGCCAGGAAAGAAATTATTTATTATTTAAAAAACTAATAACTTCAAAAAATCATCTGATCATCATCTCAAAATCATCTGTCCAACCAGCTGTCTTATATTGTTGTAACAATTTAGAAAGGATCAGATGATTTTAAAGAATAAACAACAATTAAAAGCCAGTAAAGAAGTTATTAATTATAAAAAAAAAAATAACTCAGCTGTTTGTTGTCCGATCTTTAAGATCTATGTGTCATTTGATTTGGCATAGAATTTTCTACATTTTGTTATTCTTGAGTTTTTTTTTTTGTAGCTCTAGTGGTTTTCATGTAATTTGAGGTCAAAGATTTTAGATGGCCGCCATTTTGAAACGGCTATAGTCAACAAAATGAAATTTTCCATGTTTGTGTACCACGTTAAAATATACAAGTGTGTCAAATTTAAAGTTTGTACCTTGATTCAAATTCGAGTTATAAGGTTATTTATAAAAAACACATACAGACAGACAGACGGAAAACGAGGCTCCGGCGACCCATGTTTATAATGTAAAATATTCATGTATTAACCCAAGGAATAATCCTGTGAATTTTTTCGAGAGAGTTCACAAACACCCTGTATATTATCAGCCAATCCAAAATCTTTTTATGACGCAACTTGATAAATTCAGCTCTTATACCAGGCGCCACGAGGACGTTTTATTTTTATCTTCGTGTGAAGATCGTCAAATTGAACATTTAAACATACAACATTAACACGCCACAAAAGCAAAACATTGTTTGATAATCAGCTGATAAATAAAATCAATTGGAGTTCGAATTTATGAAATACTAGCTGAGTACTCGCCCTTCGTACGGGGTTGGAGTATTGTAACGTGCATTGCGTTAACAATGGATGGAGGGCGCGAAAGAATGACATTTTATTCTTTAAATTTACGTATGAAATAGTTACATGCCTACCACTAATTTTAGGCTAAACATTCAATCGTATGGCTTTGTTCAAAGTATCTTTCTTATAATTCAAGTAAGCGGTGAAAAACCCCATCCCCTACTTAGTACGAAATACTATATAGATTTTTTTTAGTACGAAACACATATGAAATTACTGTAACATTATGATTTAATTTTCAAGTGATACACTTATTTAACAGTGTATCTTGTAAGTCTACGTATATTTGAAACGTGTTAAGTTTCAATTATTAAAATCTAGAAATGTTACAGGCATTTTTCCTTATCTTAATTATCGTGAAAAGTCGCCATTGTAAAAAGCAGTCAACATTATCACGTGTTTTAGTCCAGGCTAACTACAGTAGCTAAGCTAATGGATAACAAAGCTAATGTCATTATGTATCGATCTTGCAACACAATAGGCGAAATTCAGCAGAAGGTTAATGGTTAATGGCAGCCAGGCGTGAATGTTACGAGTTCTCCGTATAAAAATGAATGAAACCCTTCTCTGAGCGAAGCTTAGAGTCACATTCTCGGCGAGTCCAAAAAATATATCAACAGTACCTATATACGATCGCGATGTTTAGTTGTTTTGAGAGAAGTTGCAACCCTGTCTAAGGTAAATCCTCTGTTCAGAGAGCACGTTTATCCCTGTAAAGATTGACAAACCTCCCCACAATTTCTACCGTTACCGTGACATCATCGCGCTAAGTTGAAATGTTTAAACAGCTTTGAGAAACATGGTTTTATAAGGTCGGTGCCACAGTCGTGGCGAGAGGGTCCGTGGAAGTGGCTCGACTTGTGTTCTTTTAGGACATGTTATTTCAGAATATGGTGATTTCACTGGCTCCCCGCTCACCCGATTTGTCCATATACGACTTATTTTTGTGGAGATTTTTTAAAATGACGAGTCTAAAAAATTCGATGATCTGGAAAATTCCATTCGTCAGAAAATCTAAACAAAAACACACTTTAATTAATTCCTTCCTGTAGTAAAAACCCGAAAACCTCATTTAAACTAATGTTATCAAAACAGGGAATACATCTGACATGTTTAAGGAAATATGTTAGTGAAACGCAAATTGAAATTCGCACAGTCTGCAGGTTTTATTATAATTAAAGTTATAGGCCGTGAGGCAGACAAGGGATTAAAATCCTTTCCACCAACGCACGCGCACTCGCCAGCAGAGCTTACCTACCCCACGGCGAGTGACCTTGTGTGTGTGAGGGCTGTATCCCTCCCTAGTCTTTCGCTTGGCTCAGCCTGTAAATTATTAAATGCTGAAATGAGAATAGGCCTACACTGTAAATTTATAACACTGTAAGATTATAAAATTAACTATAAACTCGAGTAAACATAACCGTGTGGTTCGAGCATATCGGATGATTTCAAGGAAGAAAGCCACATAAGCCATTACATCATTAGTTGGGACCATTCATAACCCTCACGTAGGGAATGCGAGTGCAATAATAGTATTATTTCCGGTTACATAGAAGAGAAATACGTCTAGATTGTATCTAAGGACAAAGGACTGCGATTTAACGAGTTGACAACAGTTATAAGGAACGACTCAATTCCGGTAACATATGGTTTGGCTCAGTCATGTGTCATGAGAAAGTGACGCATAGCGGCACGCTATTTTGTATAGTGACAGTGTTCCCCCGCTTAAAGTACGAGAATTGTAACAACTGGTCATGGAAATTATTCATTTTTAAAAGGTTTAAAAATGCGTGTCTTTATTCGTCTATTACTTAGAGGAAGGGCTCCTTTATTCTAAGGTCTCTAAAAAATAAACATTTTTTTAAACTGTTTCGAAGCTAAATTTTAAGCACTCCCCGTTAAGAGGAAGAAGACATAAGCTAACTCAACGACAATTAGGCATTCCATTCTCTAATGCAATTTAATGACTGCGATTGGGGAGAACGTGGATAAAGTTTGAACTGCTTGAAAACAAAAGGCTCTCTGATAGGTGACAAGTTTGTTTACGAAACGTACACGCCAAGTCCTTCGCTATTACTAGCCAATCATTGCGAAACTGACAGCCTTAGTCTTGCTGTACAATCAAGTCATACGTCGTATCATTGGCCTTAGTAAACTGAAGTAGACAATAGACATCCCATCTACAGTATATAGACCAGGTAAGGCCAATTTTCGACAACTTAATACTAACCGTCTTCGACAGAGCCATCCTCTCACCGTCCACAACCTATAATGCGCTCTCCGTGTTTTGGACTACGCTGCCCTGCACTACGTTGCGCTACGTTACGCTGTCTGTATGTTTCTATACTAGGGCCGGCGCGCACTATCCCGACCACGACCACGACCACGACTCCGACCGGTCGGATACGACCAGTTTTATAATAGGAATAAATGGAACAGCGCGCACTGGTCGACTGGTCGGACCCTGGTCGGGCCCTGGTCGCACGACCAAAATTTTCCAGTTTGGTCGGGCCCGACCCGCTGGTCGTTGCAGCCAAAAATAGCACACAATGTAATGGGACGACGCGCACTACCCCCGACTTGCCTCCGACCCGACCAGTACACCACTCAACCCCCAGTATTCCTAGATCAATCAAACTATGAACACTAGTTTTTTGCGCCGGTCTGTGAAGTGACTCATTTGGTAAAATGTCGCAGGATTTTGACACTTTTGAAACCTGTCTTCATATTGACGTAGCTCTTCATAAAATGTTACAAAATACCCTTTCAGACCTAACAGTTAACATTGGATATACCCAGTATAGTGTCTTCTTCCGCTTAACGTACTTACAATACAAATGCACCATAACAACTACTTCTTCATCAATCATCTTGACACTGAAGTTTGTAAAACATTCGTTGCCTTGGTCGGGTCGTGCTCTGGTCGCATGGTGAATGACAACCACTGGTCGGGCGTTTGGTCGTGGTCGTGGTCGTGGTCGGGATAGTGCGCGCCCGGCCTAAGGTTTTCCACAGGGATACTTGGATAAAAAGTTGGCGTATCCGTCGGAGGCTCAACCCAACTACGCTAACTTTTATACTAAAACGGGCTAAAACTAAAACATAGGAATGGGGTGTCCAGTTTTATAATTAGTTTAAAAATTATTAAAATGCGATGATGAAAATGATGAATAAGGATGTGACAGCAAATATCTCGCCATTTATCCTAAATAACTGATATGGTAGTTCAGGGCTGTGTTGTATATTTTGGATGAGGTATTAAACCATATTAGACCCAAGGTAGGCCTAAGGATTTCGAATGATGAATCGAGTTTCAATAGCATTATTGGATTGGGTCCAAAGTATACTTTTGCACGATCCATTTGCCTTGAGGTTCTGCATGATGACTATGACATATAAAATTTGAAAAAATATTGGTGGGAGATTCTGCATGATGTACTAATTCCACAAAGTATAAAATTACGCATACACTATTCTCGGTATTTCGTCTGATGCATTCCGTTTAAGATACGATACTATGCGGCATACTGACTCATGGATTAGATTTCTAGAACGCAGATCGTTGGTCACAGCAGGAAGTGCGGAAGTGCTTGAGTGTGGCGGTCGGTGGCGAATCAGTTCCTTCTCCGGTGGTGCATTATGTGGCAAATTGATAACAGCTTCCTTTGATAACAGAAACATACGCATACACGACATATATACGCCAACGCGCACGCGCTGCCGCGTGGTAGGCGATATAGATACAGTAGAACCTTGATAACAAGACTCTCATGGGGATTGTAAAATAAGACTTGTTATCAAGGTTGACTTCTTATCAAGGTTTGTAATAACATGTGATTAGGGGTAAAATAATTTTAAGGGGATTTGAAAATGACACTTGTTATCAAGGGCGACTTGTTATCGAGGGTCTTCTTATCAAGGTTCCACTGTATAGACCGTCAAGAGTTTACAAGTAAATCATCTCATAGGCCCATGCATTTTTTAACCCATTAGGATGGAAAAAACTTAAACACATTATTTTGGTAATGGCTGGAAGGATAAATCAGACCGAAATTTGCCCTCACAGAAACTCTTCAGGAAGGGGTTGAGTTTGGAACCAAATTTAGTCAAAATACAATAATTTTACTAGATCTATCTTGCTAACAGACACACGCATATATTTATTCGAACAGATAGTGTTTTTAACCTCGAAGGAAATCAAAATGAAAAAGTAAATATGGTCCCAGGTCTAGTCGTACCATAGGACCTACGGTAATCGCGTATTCCTCAAATGGAAACTTCACTATAAGTAGCGACTAGCGAACGTGATACAGTAACAAAGATTTAGTAATTGTTTATCTAATAAGGTTTTACCACAAAACGAACATAGTGAATTCAATGTTTCATTGGACATTATCCGTATTCATATACGAAAGAGTTGTTAGCGATTCCATCAAATATATAAAAAGTAAAATCACGCAATCTTTCTTTCCCTATAGCACCGGAACACGCCACTTGGAAGTACTTTCGTTAATTTGACTTCCCGACAACACTGTTATGAAACGTTTTTACCTTTTTGTACGTTGGAAATTCAAACATTTAAATATTAGATAGATAACTGGTTTTAGAACTAATAAAGGTCATTATACCAACCACATTCAGTATGTTACGGATATCTATTGAATATATAACGTATAACGTTTTAATAACGTTTTAAAAGATTAAAGGCAAATTAGTCCTAATATTGTTACTGTACATGTTAAAGATAACGTGGTTGTAAAATATTTTAAATTCGCTGAATAAATCTCGAATATTTATGTTTTTGGTTCGAATTCAGGTATATAAACCCAATATTAAGGATAAAGATACGATTCTCCAACCTCAATGAATAATTAATAGACAATATTCACCCTAAAAAAATGCATTGAGATGATTATTGTTTTGAGTTGTTACGGTGTAGGACATTTTCCGGTAAGTTTTACTTTCTCAATGCGTCTGTCGGCTTTGTAATTATTTGTTGTTGTTAGAATCATTTAAGTAACAAAACATCGTCACACGACAGTATAGGACAAAATATAGACGAATAGCTGAATGTTAGTTTTCAAGAGTTGGTTCTATCTAACTCGTCAAAAACATGCGTAACCTATTCCTTAATTAGTTTTGTGCAGTAAGCTAACATTGAAGATTTGTGCGGGTACAGCATTCTCCAGCTGGGAAATGGCAGAGGTTTGTTGCGTTAGAAGAAATAGCAAAAAATTCAACAAGTAGAGCGAATCAGCCGGAAAGAGTGAGTCATTTGATGAAATTAGCTCAGCGTTCAATGACTGGACCACTCTCCAGGTTCCAGCTAGCTCTGACAACTAGAACCGGGTGATAAAAATAACAAAATGTGTATTCAGCCCCGAGGTCATTTATTCTTTAAATCGTGGATCTATGTTAATGCGTTGCATTTATTCTTAATTCGCAATTCTTAATGTCGTCAACGAAGTTACAACTGGCTCTTATGTTCACTAAAACGTCTGGGAAGGGAATTTCAGTGCGTCAGGTTTAATTAGAAAATCCATTACAAATCGTGAGTGAACCCAACGAATTTAAATCATATTATCTAAAGAGATAACGGAATAAATATAAACAGTTATTATACCTTAAGTTTTGTGCGCATTTATGTCTATATACAGTAGGCCTAAGTGATATTTATTTTAAACTCTTCATATGAGAGCAGGCAAGTTTGAGAAGAGAATGTCTCAAAGAATGTATAGATTGATTGATGGATTTTTTATCTGTTAAGTGAACTAAGTTTCCTCTTTAATCGTTTATTATTTTTATGGCGCACTTCTACGACGAAATCGTTAAAATTTAAAAAGGAAATTTAACTGTGTTTGTAACTAGTTTTACTTACTGGCCATAGTTGTATGTATTTCGTATTGGATATTGTCTTTCAATTAGAGTTATGTGGAACCGATCGGTGCCGGTGGCGCTACAACTAATATATATAACTGCGGCAGCTGGAGTTTATGCGATCCAGTTACGACACACAGTGGGCAGAATCCGAGAACAAATCTCCTTGTTTATTCGAGAGTCTAGCTGAAATTTATGCGATGAGTTAATGGTGTATCTATATTATTTGCGATGCCGCAAACAATAAATTAACGCTACGCTCTTTTCCGATTTCTATCTAAAAAAATTATCTTCGTGAACAAGTTGTTGGCTGGTAACGTAGGCCTAACTATCGTATTGCGTTAGTGTACTTGAACGTCTTAACGGAGCGAGAAGCCGTTGTCCGTTATTCGGTTATTCGGCTGTCTACATCCGACGCCGGGATGACTTTCTAGATTCCAAACCTTGGACACAAACACACTAATGGTGTCTTGGGATATTAATGAATTGAAATTATGGTCTGGACTTAAGGGTGCTCGTAACTTCTGGTCGCGATATTTTGATATCTGAGTAAAAACTGTAATGTTGTTATTTATGATTTGACCTCAACAATGCAAAATGATTTACAATAATTGTCAGGTTTGTATAAGTTTTAGAACAATATGTATGGTTTTATTTTATTTTAGAAAAAAATAAAAATAAAATACTTATACGATACTAAACACCACCAAAAATCCTCTTCTTCCCATTGTTCCATCAGGCTTGTTTGTGAAATTACGTATATAGATTTCATTTTTAAACTTTGAGTAGAATTTACTAAAAATCGGTGAATACGAGAGTAAAACGTATCTACGGACAAATGTATGACTGGATTCTACAGATCAAAAATGTGTAACAAATGTCCCTTCACATTTTTTTGTATTTATCCTAAGCCTCGCCACAATTCATAATTCCAATATTTAAGTAAAAAATAATAATACAGTTTCAAAAAGTAAAAATTTATCAAAATTCAGCGTACTAAATCCAAACTAAGATATTTCTCTTCTAAAGGTATATCTGGTGGTGTAATACAGGAATGGTAGAATACAAAGAATGAAATTAACTATTGCAACAACTTACAATTATTCAACAAAAGTTGAACAAAAAAAGTTGAATTGAGCAAAAGTTGTTGTCTTGTAATCAAGACAACAAAAACTTCACGCCAGTTTAGTCATTTGACCAGTTTTTTTTTTCAATATGGAGAATTAGATGGGGACTCCAGACCTTCAGGTCAGGGTTCATATCCTACTAATCGCCAATGGACATTTAGCTTAGTGGTAATGTCATAACCCTTTAGGCCTACCCTAAAACAATTCTGAACATTTTCTATTAGCAAATTTCTCTATGGCGAAGTAGCTATTACCGTAGGTCTTATGGTAAGACCTAGGCCCAGGACCGATTTACTTTTTCATTTTGATGACCTTTCCTTTTTTGATTTGACCTTTATAAAGAGCTTAAAAAACAAATAATTTAGTATATCAAAGTGTTTTTGTACGGTTATTGGTTACCGAGAAAATTAAAAAAAATGTTGATTTAAAATTCCCATTTGATTCTTATGGAAAATATTGTAAAATGTTGTAGTTGGCTTGTTTATTGATATATTTTTATCAAACTTGGCAGATTTCTTTATTTTATACTAAGCTATTACTATTTTAATAAAAAACACACTTTATTAGTTTCCGTGTAGCAGCAAACCTAGGTTAAATAACATTAGATTTAACGAGTGTTAAATCTAATGTTATTTAAATAGATTTAATTGAAAATCAATTCAGACAAATGGAAATTCGCTTAGTCGGCAGGTTTGCTGCGGCGGAGGTTTTGTTTTTACAAACAACGACATTTGAACAAAATTTTAATTTTGTTTATTACGAAAGAAAATTCATGATATGAAACGAAGGAAAATAAACGGTATCAGCAATATGACCTATACTTTATCCCATTAGCTTGTCAAAAACTATTATCATGGGGGAGCGGTGGGAGTGACTATGATATTTTAAAAGAAAAATTCACAATAACTTTTGAACCCTAATTATTCTAGCAATTGAGATTAAACCATTTTTTTAGAGTTAAAAGGAGTTTTTAGGAGTCACTTCCACCCAAAACTCAAACTCGAAAATTTGACAAAAACAATAATTTTACTCCATAATATGGAGTATATTATGTATTATAGTATATATACTATGTATAGGTCGAGAAAGTAAAAAAATAAATAGACCACGTTAAAGTCTCTTTTAAAATATATTTTGTATATTTCTTAGGAAAATAGTGAGAAGTAGAGTGTGATAGACTTGTAAATCTTTGAGACAAAACGGTAAGGCTAAAGGTCACGAGCCTCCAGCAATAGTAATTACACTTCTCATCAGCTAAAAGCTTGCCCCATTTTCACAACAATCGCACCGAAATACTAACCTCAGTCGCACTCTTTCACACATTGTTTCTGTGGTGACTTTATACAGAGAGATGCAAAAGTCACTTGAAACTATGAATCTATTTAACTTTTAAACACAATTTTTACAGTCACTGTTTTTTTTCAACGTTTTTTGTATTTTAAAAACTTGATCCATGCTTTCAAAAGACTTAATACTAAAACTGTTCATTGAAACTTTGTTAAATGTTTCACACAAACCTGTATTTTCAAAGAAGTCACGTGAAATTATTTCTCTTTATATACAGAGTGTCCTGTAAGAAAACAGCCAAACTCCGGGAAATGATTCTATGGGTCAAAATAAAGAGAAAAACAAGAATTTGTTTTTTCCCAAAATCATTTTGTTAACCACATATCCACCAATTTGTATTTTCACATAAACATTTTTATCTTTGGATCGTTCCAACTGATCATTATGAAACTTGGTATTCATGTTAAGGTAAACTCAATCTAATTCAAAATGGCGGGGATTTAATTTTTTTTAGTTTATGCAAATTACTAAAAAATAGCAGATTTTATGAAAAAATTACATGAATATTATTTAGAATTAAAATTTCCTATCAAACCACACCAAGTAAAAAAAAATAATAAAATAATAACTTAAATATCACAATTTTTTGTTGTAAAATAAGGTAGAATAAGGAAGGCTAAGCTAGTTAGGTTTGCCTAATTTAACAACTAAAAATTGTGATATTTAAGTTATTTTTATTTGATATTTTTGAACTTGGTGTTGTTTCTTCTTGTTATTTTTTTGTTGGTTGTTTTTGGCATTTTTCTATAAAATTAACCATTTTTAAAAATTTAAATAAAAAAAATATTAATGACTTGTATCTTGAAATTTTAAATTAGATCAAGATAATTTTTTTCTATAACATGGGTCTCTTCTACCATAACATACATACCAAGTTGCATATTGATTGGTTAGAACAATCAGAAGATGATAAAAGATTGTGAAAATACAAAATGGTGGATATCAGGTTAACAAAGCGATTTTGAAAAACATTTTATTCTTGATTTTCTCTTTATTTTGACCCAAAGAATCATTTCCCGGAATTTGGTTCTTAACTTACGGGACAGCCCTGTATATGTAAATAAAAATAAAGAATTAAGCTGAGAGATTTAAACATGACAAAATCAATTATCTATATTAAAGTGAGTATAGATGTGCAAAATATGTTAATTGTGTCTGATTAAGTTATCAAACTAAAATTTTTTTTGTCTCGAATTAAGCAAAAATTTTTATTTCTCAAATTTTGTCTCTCAATCACTTTCCAATTTTTAAAAACACAGTACATTAAGGAAGAAGGAATGGACAAACAGTTCATGAAAAGAGTTCCAGGCACTTAATAGGAGTCAAAAGTTCACAACACAATTAAATCGATTTCAGAGCTATTGTGTTGACAACTTGTTGTGTGTTATGAACTGTTTGGAACTCTTTTCGTGGGTAATTCATTACTTGTTCCTTTATGCATTTTTAAGCCAATGATTGTCCTCCAAATGTTTAGTTTAAACAATATATTTTAAATTGTGTTCAATGAAATAGTCTCTTTTATCAAAGAATTCATGTAAAACATGTTGCGTTAACAGAAATCACCTTTATTTTTCTAATTTATTTGTTGTTTACTATATATGTTGAAGATATTGGATAAGACATAGAATATTTTGGCATCTTAAATATTGATTAGAAAAGTAATTATTTTAACTAAAAACTTATTGACAGACTATCCTAGTATAACAATGAACGAACTAAAATTTACAAGCCAAGAAGCACACCATTATTTTTACAATAAAAGTACATGATTTATACGGTGTCGGTAAAGCGCTAAAAAAATCAACATTTTTTCTTCTAAGATGACCCTAGCAAGATTCAAATAAATTGGTAAAACGTACAAATCTACAAAAAAAGTTTGTTATCTATTGAGCTTTGCCCTCCAGCCCTTTTTTGTGTGTGTTCATCATCAATTGAAAATCTACACTGAAAAGAATGCTTTAACTGCAATTAAACAATGGAATTCAACATTTTTACATAAAATTTTACTCTTGTTATAATAGTATAAGGGATTACAATGTTGATATTAAAATCAAGGCCAAAACCCAATCAAACTATGTGTCAAGGGCTAAGGAACTAACATATTGAGTAACAGGTCAGTTTTACATCATTGAAGCCCCATAACAGACTACAGAATACTAACGTCACTGAATAGCAACTGTCATGTCATAATCAGGCACAGACAACTGATGACATTTTATCCTCACTTTTTACAGATTATAAAAAAACTTAAAATGCATTTACTTGCAATTTGTACTCAGATATACAAGTTTTTTTACACATGCAATAAATACCACTCTCGTTGCAGAAAATCTGCAGTGTAATTTCAGGTGCTTCATTGATTTGTTATGTAAATTGTATGTGTGTTAAAAAGTAAGAGAAAAATAATTTAATCGTTAATAATAGTACACAACAAAATAAACCCCTGCTGCAGTAACCTGCAGATATAAATTTGGCAGTTCTAACATTAAGTGTATTCATAAGAATAACATAGAAACTTTGCAAGCACTCAAGACAGAGCCCTTGGAGAGTATTAAAATAAAAATGGCCATGCCTGTGGTACATTGGCTCTATTCATGAAAAAAATCTGCTCAATTAGTAAAGAAGTTTTCACGTTATTTACACACTCCATACTTTCACATCTATAATATAGATCCTTCCATCCGAGTCATTGACTTGATCCACTAAAAGTATTAACAGCCAAATACGTTTCCCAGACATTATTTTGGGGTAAACAAACACAATAAATGTTTATAAACATTTTGAAAAAAAGACAGTCAATTAGCGTTGATGAGTTAGTTATGAACTTAAAAATAAAGCACCCTTTTCACAGAATATCACAAATTATTTATTTATTAAAAAACATAAACATTACTAAACAATCCTATTTTGACAGTTCTCATTATGTATCAGCTTTTTGCTGCTTAGCTCAAATAAGCTGTCGTCAAAAATTCAAACTAAAAAGTTTATAGTGCTGCACCCTGTTGGTAAACCTTGTAACTTTTTAATTCTATTGAACATCATAGAACCAACTTGTTTATTTGAAAAAGCTGTCAAGAATCCTTAATTCCTTTTTAATGAGACTAGTCATAAGGTTAAAATGGGAATTTTAAGAGCCACTGGGACCAAGCCTGAAGGAATTTTTTTAGCCTAGATAAGAATAGGCCTAAATGTTAATCAGGAATGTGAGCTATCACCATGCCAAATTTAAGCCTATTTTAGCCAGTAGTTAATGTGTGATTTAACCCCAAACAAACTAACAAACACACAAACTTTCACATTTATAATAATAAAAAGTATGATTCTGATCAAATTTTGAAAATTTCTTTCTTTCATATGAAACTGTTAACATTTTAAAACACTTATTACTTCCCCTGTAGCAGCAAACCTAGGTGCTCGTTAAACTAATGTATTAAAAAAAGGGAATTAATATGACATTAAAAAAAATAGTGAAAATCCTATCAGGCAAATGGAAATTCGATTAGTCTGCAGGCATGTCTCTTACTTTCTGAATTGCCCTCATATTTTACTGACAACAACCCTAAATGAAACCATATGGTTTATGTTGTATTTGGTACATTCTATGTAAAAAAAATTAATATGACAGGAAGATTAGGTTAAAATTAGATTAACCATTAATTTATTGCCATTGCAAATAATTTGTTTCTCAACCCAACTGTAACAATATTTTGTTTTAGTTCAGGAGTGTGCTGGAATAGTTTGTTTCTACTGTACAATTCAACCCCCATCCCGCGGAAGTAATCAAACTGCGCAACTTTGCTCCAAATTTGACGGCTCCAATAACTACCACATTGACTGCCCTCATTCGACACTATGTATGAAACGGACATTTCACCATTCACTTCAAGGAGGAAGTAAGTTTTTTTATCATTTCATTTGTATAAATACTACAGAAACCTTGGTTATTTATACTAGAATGTTTTTTTACTAAAAAACATTTCAATCAGGATGATGTGTGGGGGGGGGGGGGTGAGGGAAAATCCCATGACAACACAAAGTCACATTTCTAGACACTAGTGGTATTGAATTAATGCAACAGCGATTCAAGAGTGTAAAGAGTGTGCCAACCTCTTTAAAAAAAATCATTATTGAGATAACTCAACAGTAATTTACAAAGGTGGTGGGAGAAGGGTCCTTGCACCTGCTTGCCACTCTAATTGGCATGATGGACACCTAATCACAGTTAAAGAATATTGTGCTCTTATATGAAATACCCCCAAGTTAGCTTTTTTCAAATAGTTATTTTTATTTTAAAGGTTTTTGAACTCTAGATAATTAGAGGAGAGTTGATATAACTGACATATCCAGAAATTATACATATAATAGCATGAATGGCATTTAAATTGTGTTTACAAACTTATTAACACAATTCGTTGTGAGTTATACTTACCACTTTAGTAGAATAATTTGATCTATTGTAGCTTGAATATACATAGTGTAGGCATTTTTGGTAATCAGTTAATGTGCTAATAAAACTCTATTTTTGGTTAAATTTGCATGTGCAAAAATAGTGACAGCCAGTTGTAGAAAATATTTTAATTTTGGTAGAATTAAAAATACTTGTTTTTTAATAATTATATTAATATACAACTAGACTATTGTTTGTAGAGAAATAGTTAATTTTCAATTGAATCCTTTAAAATTTTTTGAATATAAATTAATAACTCAATTTAAAGTTAAATTCCCAAAATTGAGTTGGTAACTTCCTTGATGTCTTATTCAATTTCCGATAGCATTTTGGTATCAGTTGACATGGTGGCACGAATTGATAAGATAACAATAACCATTTTTTGATAGCAACTGACAGTCATCAAGATGTAATGGTGAGAATTTATTTTTTGATAGCAAAAATAATTGTAATAAAACCTTAACCAGGTAAATATATTCTATCAAACATTTTAATTGGGTAGTTAAGTTAGTCCTAAAACAATTCATACTTTATTAGTTGATTAGAACTTTAAAATTCCATCTAAACAATTGCTTAAACAATTTTTTTCTATGTTGAGTAAAGACGTAGAATGAAAAATCATGAATGGAGGCCACTACTTGTGTCTGTGGAACTGATGATAACTAAGTATAATTTCTTAAACACAGTTATTTATAAACCACAAAATATATTAGCTTAAAATGTCAACAAAGTGTAACCCTCTAAATTATTATATGAAACTTTAGTTTCTTAGAATTCATAAATTTACTTCTGTATATCTGACCTCCCAGTGTTGTTTGTTATTGTTTGTTATATAACCTGCATTCAGTAATCCAAAAAGTGTCTTGTGACAACTATAGTTTCGATTCACAGGGAATCATCTTCAGGCCGTTCAAGGGGTCGTTATTCATCTCCGTATATGAAGGTCGTAATTTAATAAATAAGTACATAGAACACGAACACACACGAAAACGCACATTGAAAAACGAACATTTAACAATAAAAATACCGAGTACTCAGAGACACGAGACAGGTGACGCGACCGGGTGGAGGTTGTGGCTCGAGCAGCTACAACCTCCACCCGGTCGCGTTTTTTGCAGAGGGCATTTTACTCATTATAAAAATATGTGAAAGATGGGTAAATTTATAATGTACTACATCTCACATAGGTGTGTATCGATTTTTTGTATTTTATTATGTCAATTGATTATTGTAGTATAGACTTTATGAAAATCACTTATCAGAAAAATCAATTTGATGTAATGTTGGAAATAAATGAATAAAATACACATTCAACTAATCAATTAACGAATAAACTTTGTTCCAGAAACTATTCAAGTGTCTGAAAGAGGATGTGCGCCTCAGAAGAGGAATATACACTTTTACCAAGATGGTAACTGGCGTATGGAAAACAAGATAGAAGAGGATGTGTACAACGTGGGGTGTCAAAACGATGAAGGACTGGGGATGAGATCACCTACCGAGTACTGCTACTGCGCGACCAACCTGTGCAACTCGGGTGACAAATCACGCGACCACGCCGACACCATGGCTGTCATCATCATCTTCAACCTACTCAAATACATCCAGAGTCTTCGGTAGCCCAAGAGATTAGAGATTTACAAATAGCTCCCATCAGTATGACACTGTATTTTAGAGCAATGCAAATCCACAACATTTTCAATATTCTTTTACCAGAATTTCTTATTATATTTTCATTTAGTAATGTTTTGATGTAGGAGGAATAGTAAATAGAAGGTTGATATTGTTTTTACGTACAACTTGAGTTTTTTCATATAATTTCACTTAGTCCTAATGAATAAAATTTTATACAACTTCAAACCAGCAATTATAATCCTTGCTTATTAAAAATTTGATTTGGATAGTTTTCTATGATGATTTTTACTATTAATTTATGTTTTTCTAACCCTACAGTTTATATTTAGTTCCTGTATTTTGAATGCTACCACTATATTTTGCATATATCGTTCTTATTAGTTCACTTTACTTTAATATGAGCCCTATCATATTTTCCCCTGTTTCCTTAACAAACTTATGTGTCTTATTACCATGTACAGGTATATTTTATTTTAAGTTTGGTAAGTAGTTTTAATGGTAGGTAATAAAAGTGCTTAGACCAAATGTAAGTGACTGACATAAACTATGGCTTCTAACATAAAAATATGGCTTAAAAAGATTGCCACTACTTAAAGAATTGTAAAAATATATTAATGGAAAATAAACATTGGGAATATAACGTGTATGACATAATATATTGCTGAGGCTGTTATACCATTGACAAAATTCTATTCCAGTCTACGAAAAGGACTTTCTTTCAGCATTCATTTGTGTGTGCTGTGGTCACTCTAGCTTGGCAGCAATTTTTTTTTAAAGTAACATTTATTAAAGGGATCAATAGCCAGTGTTTTCACTTCAAAGCACATATATTTAATATCATAGATATTAGTAGTTGGTTGTGTGAAATTCAATCTAAATATATGTATTTAAAAGTACCTAACATAAAGAATTTAGGCTATAATTGAAATTAAGTTATTCATTTGACTATAAAATAAATATTTCATTGCTTCCTTTACAAGATTAAAAGTTTGATTCTAGGTGCTACAATCGACTGCCTCCTAGTGAATATAAATCTATGACATAGCTTTTAAGTTTTAGTTTTAAGTTCATTTATATAGCACTTCGGTATGAAGTGAGTCAATTGTGATATCTTACCTTTCACCACATGATTTGTAATATAATAAATATTTATAAATGTTCATATTGTTTGTTTAAATCCATTTAAAACTTATGGAGGTAAAATGTATTCACTATTATTGAATATATTAATTCAGGATGGTTTACTCTTTTAATTCCAAATCTAGAAGTTCACAAGTATGTTAACTACTTAACGCCACTAGATTACAATCAGTACAAACCAAAATGTGTGGTATTTTTTGTATTTTGGTTTAGTTAACCTGTTTAGTTTTTGCTTAGTATAGTCGGTAGCGGACTGAGAAAGCAAGGAAACGATGACCTGGATTCATGTTAAGGTGCCGGCGATCCAAATTTATCCGTACAATTCATTCATATATTACATTGGCTGGTTCTTTGCTTTTCCGTATATGTTAGCCTTTAAGAATAATGTGAACAGGCAAATTCAATGTTAAAAGAGGCTGTCTCTTGAAAAAAGGAAATAAAGTTTGCTCAGAATTTGTTTGCAGTGGAGGTCAACAATCATTAAATAAACATCAACATAGAAGGCTTTGAATGCAAGATGTTATCAAGAGCCAAACGTGTTACTACACAATTTATCATTCTTGAAGCAAAACCAATGTCTTTGTAAACTTCCCATTTTTCACAATCACTGGTCAAATCTAGCAGGAGGAGTGAAAATGTGCTCCAACTTCAAGGAAAGCAGCCAAAAAGCCTTCCAAGAGCTATGAAACTTCACTAACATATCAATTTATTCCAGTCAAGCAATCCTTGTATCCATCTACAAGCCAAGAAACTAAAAAAACCAGCGTCCTGTACGAGATCTGCCACTGTGCCGTAATAATTAGTTGTATGGCCATGCATTTTATCATGCTTTGTTTTTGTTAGTTTATTGACGTGTCTGTAAAGTGTTTTTCGAAGACCTAAAAACCTCATAGAAGTGAAGAATTTTATGTTTTTCTACTTGAAAATAACTACATAGTTATCAAAACTGGGCGCCATTAGACGACTCTAGGATTACTTGGGCAGTAAGGTGATAACACTGTTATCTATATTATAAACAGGTTCTTGGAATCTGATGCATAAAATTATGAACCCTCTTAAGGCAATTAACAGTTATTACTGTAAATAACATATGTATCCTATAGACCATTTGGATGAAAATCTTAATTTTCATGAAGAAAGGATTTTAGAGGTTAATTTTTCTGCTGGTATATATATTGCAAGCTAACAGTTAATGTGCATCCACCGTGGATATGTTGTTTTGGGCCATGAAATAGACATACAAAAATACTACAGGTTTTTGGGATTTTGGAGCAATACTAAAGAAGTCCCGACATTGAGCCAAGAGAACTTAATAGAGCAACTGGAAACTCGCTTCGTATGCAGATTTGCTGCAATGGGGGTGCTTCTCTTTACTTCTACTGAAAATAGTACCCCCTTTTCATGCTAGTTAATCAACATAAACAATCTGGTTTACTTACCTGGTTGCTATTTTCAACCAAGTATAAAAACACCACGTCCTCCCTCTTGAGCCGGACTGCGGAATGTAACGGGTATCTGGTCTTAGTCTTGAACATATGGTAGAGGAGTGGCGCAGACATGTGCTCAAAATCTTCACTTGTAAAATCATCCTGAAACCATCGAGAGAAGTCACTTTGGCAAGTCTAACATGTTTAGGTTTTCTTGAAGAAACTATGAGAATAATTAGGGAAGCAAATGTTAACTTATTACCCTTTTCCACTCAGTGGATTATTCAGTGATTTAATTATGGGTATATTTATCATGTTTTCCCTCACATCAGACCAAAACCCAAATAATTTTAAAAAGAATTTTTGGTGGTCACACACAGCCAAGATAATAACAAAACATTTTCAGATCAACAGTTTGAACCAAACACTAGTAAATCAAAGGGAGAGCTAAATAATTCTTTATGCAGATGATTCAAACTTAAAGATATCAGGGGAAAAATTTGAGGATATAGAATCTGTGGCAAACTCAGAACTTATTAATATCCAAAGGTTTTTAAATGAGCATAATTTATTTTTAAATATTTCTAAAAGTAATTATATTAACTTTTCTACCAAAAACAAAACAATTGCTTTCCCCAACATAAAAATGTATAATACATCTTTAGAACGTTGAACGTGCATTTCCCGTTGTGTATGAGAAGGGAAATCCTGTCTCGATCTCGTCTCAAAATGTTATGAGAAATAACAAATTTTGTCTCGTCTCTTTTTTTAAATAAAAATCCAATCTTGTCCATCCCTATTTGCTAAGTTATGAACCATGAACATCAATGCTTTGTTCTTATTCTGAGCTACAGCTGCTGAATTACTTAAGTTAAAAAAATTAAAAATTGTGATTGAAATCATTTGCCAGAGTTTTCAAAGAAGATTATTTTTCAGGCTGCTCTGAACATTATATGGTATCTCATTATTTTGTTTATAATGGCCCAACTCATGGGAAACACCCTGTATAATTTATGAAAAATTTTTTTATTACAGACCATCTATCTATATTATTAATACAATGCATGAAAATGTGTAAACAATAAGGCTTTTTTGTTTTAAAATTATTTAATCTCACATATTCAATACCAAAATGTTCGTGTAGAAGTGTAGATTTGCAAACTGACGCATTTTTGAAAAAGTCCTTTGGACTCTGCCCCAGTGGCTTTTAGAGTTCCCATGTTATTCTTTAAAGAATATATTTGTTTACATATGACATGGTTTAAATGAAATATTTACTATTTGAATTAAGGTTAGCGTAAATATTACAATGGAAAAAAGCAAAAAAGCCCAGACAATTTCATATACTAAAAAGAAAACTGAATTAACAATGTGCTGCATTTTATTGAAAGAGCAGATTTGCAAACTATGGAAACATACGAAAGTCATAGAACACCACCAAGAAGATAAAATATAAGTAATCTTTTTTTTAGAATTTATAATCGTTATTACAGACAACCTAATGCGGCTATGAGTGGAAAATTTGCCAAGTTTGATCAAAATATTTTCATAAACAAGCAAACTAAAACAATGCCATTGTTTCCGTTGGTAACGCAGATTTTTAGGGCTCGATTTTGCCGCTAGAAGCAGCACACTACTTGGCTAAAAATTGCCCAGGCTAAACTCCATAAGGTTGCCTCTCTCATTATAATACTTCATCTATGGTAGTAGTAACTAAATTTTACTAACTTTTCCTTAATGAGGACCCTTGGAATCGACCCCTCAAAAAAAAACTATGCCACTGCATCAGAATTTTGAATATTTTTTGAACAAGACATTAAGTTACATCATTAACATTATTTCTTATGGCCAGTCAAAGTTCAAATGTTGAATCAATAATGTACAGAAGATTTAAGACCCCAGAGATCAGATTTCAGAATTTTAGCAACAATGTTCAAAAACTAATTGTGATAGTAAAACTTGGTCTGTTCATGAAAATGCATGTAACCTATTTATCTTATATATTACAAAGGCCTATACTGAATGAAACCTAGGAAAGAAAATACAAAAGAAATATATAAAAGGAAAAATTACCCAGTAAGTAGAAATTAGTGTAGAACAATGGTCTTTGAGATTATCGGCACCAATTTCATCAGCTGTTGAGTAGTATTTGACACAGTTCTTGACACTTACTGAAGCAATCAGTTCTTTCTCACATCTGAAACATAATAACAGTTTGTCTATAAAAATTATTATAAATAATCTCTTTCAAATATTTGTGTTTCATGAGGTTAATTAATTAACCTATTTCATTAAAATTAAAGAAATGCTTGTAAGTTAGTAGGCTAGATGGGTAGCTAAATTATTTAAAGTTTTTTTTAAAGGTAATTCATGTATTGTTGTTAATGTTTGTTGTTGTTTATTTAAATGGTTAATTACAGCTTGTTTCTCTCAAATAGTGCGTTGTTCTTGAACCTCCATCCATGGTTCTCACTTTGTTTGTTTTTTTTTTGGTGGGCCGCTCCTCGGGCCTGCACATGGATTCACGCTTCCAAGTCGTTGGCCTGGGTGCAGGTACGAGGGCGCGGTTCAATTGTAAAAAACAATACACAACGTTTCGAGATCTGGAATCTGATCCCGTCCTCAGGTGAATAAAACTTAACTAACACATTACAACTAACTATACACAAACGCCCAACCTAAGTTGGAATACACTATAGAAGGTAGCAGTAAAAAAAAATGCACTTTAACAAAAATTTTAAAACAATCTGGCAAGAAATGTGCCTTTTATACAAGACAAACGTTTAAAATCAATACTTTCCGGCAATTTTACCATCTTGAAAATTACCCACTTCCGGGATTCCGATTTTCCTAGACTTTTACTATGTTTTTTAACATATCGATTGCATTTAATTAATGGTACAAGACCATTTGAAGCAATTTTTTTTATGGTTGTGCAATACATTTTACTATTTTGACACGTCTATATAGGGAATAAACTATTACCGTAGATCTCATGGTAAGACCTGGACCGGGACTGATTTACTTTTTTTTGTTTTAATGTCTCAAGACGCCAAATAAGTGTACATTATTCATTGAAATTCATATATGTATGTGTGTGTTTGTTAGCATGTTAACCCCCAAAGCATAACGTTTCTAAACTTTTTGCAACAGACTTGAAAAAATTCAAAAATATCCTGAGGGCTTACACGGTCGAAATTGAGTGTAAATGAACCACGGCGTGATAGTTTTAATGAATATTTTGAAATTAATAAGTTTTCAAACACTCGTATCAGTTATTATGAATACGTCTACTGTTAGTGCATTGAAACACTTTGGTAATTCGGTTATTCTCTGCCTTCTTCCTCACGAACGATGCACCAAATATTGACATTGCAGCTTTCGTTTATGTAATGCATGACGCTTTGTAGCGTTACTGTTTGCAGAACAGAGAATTTTTCTGCTGAAAATAAAGTTGTCAACTTTCTACCGAAATATTTCCTGCAAAAAAATGTATTGACTTTTTATGTGGAATTTTCTGCAGATATTTATACAGGTTAAGGTGGCCCTTATTTTACCTATGAAAATAAATATTTAAAAAATTATAACCAGTCTGGGCTATCTGCAGCCCTTGCCGTCTTTCTGCGACTATGTCGCACTGTCACCTGTAGTAGAAAAAACACTGACATACATGGGCAAAAAACTATTTAATAAACTGTCTCAAGAATTAAAGAACAAAATACAGTCCAAGCATTTCAAAAGTAGCCTTGCTAATTTTCTTTTAAGAAAAACTTATTACAGTATAGATGAGTTCTTAACTGATCAGGTTGTGTAAAAATACATTTGTTTTAACTAAATTTTTTAACTAATACATTTTGTTTATACCACTTTAATTTGTATAGTTTTAGTTTATTTTAGTCTATTATAACTCCTTAGTCTTAAGGTATTTGTATTTTGACAATGTCACCTGTTTTATAGCATTGTTATATTATGCAAACTTTATGTGACATTAAAGATTTATTTGTTTATTTAGTTCTGCTTTGGGGACACTAACTCAATCAAAAATAATCAATTTATATGAAATTTGAGACGTGTGAAGCTGACTTCAGATTACCCTTTGGAGTATATATGATGGAGGGTACAGCTACTTTGCACAACTACTGAATGCAAATTTACAGCTGCTTTGGTAGTTAGGCTACAAGAAAAGAAACCATGTTAGTAGCACAGATAGCTTTGTGTAATGCAAATACTTGATTACACAACTGTCTACAGTCCACAATACAGGAGTAATGAGAGTTGACAGCCTGGTTCTGGGCAGTGGTAACTCACTACCAGCTCACTCAGCTTCATTATGAGTAGAAAGGTGACAAACATTAATTCCTTAGAACTCAGCCTCCTCACTTTGAACTGGATGGCAGTTTTTACAAGGACGACTGAGATGATACTTTGAGGATGGACTTTTTAGTAGCCCTTTAAGTAGTCCCAAAGGGAAGCTAGAAATGATGTTCTTCCTCAAAAAGGAAACAAACAGGAAATTTACAGTCAAAAAGGATGCTGCGGGTACCACCTGATGCGGCAAATTCGATTACCTTATGGATGAATAGACATTTTAGCAGAACACAGTAGGCTATATTAGTGTTCATTGGGTGTTCTGTAGACACTGAAGAAAGATGGTAATTAAGTGAGAGCCTCTTAAAGAATTGAATATAAATGTGGTGAAGAGGACTGGTAAGCTTTTTATGCATTATTTGCACTTCCAGCCCTGCTAGACCCTATCATGTAGAAGCATCAAGGGAAACCAGGGCAACACAGTCATTGGGATTTCATGGGATCCAAGGAACAGAGGATTAATGGGAATTGAGATCTTTCGAACAATGCAGGAATAACTGAGCTGCAAGATTCAATCCTTGTCTCTTACTTGATGAAATGAGAACTTACCGGTTGACTAGATCACCCAGGTGAAATTGGCTGGCATTTTTCATAAGGGATAAGGTAAAATCATCTGGTTGTGGGAAGTCCACTTGGTCTGAGTAGATCCATCTGACTAGGGCTTGGGCCACTCCTTTATCTATTTGAGACCAATCTGAAAAAGAAGAGTTTACTCTTGAACCCCTGGTCAAACGGACAAAATTAACTAGTTTTATTTTATAGTCTGATTTACAACTCTTTATTTACTCAAAGAGATTTGGGTAAAATAAAATAACTCTTCCAACATTTGTCAGTATATTTACATTTATACCAATAATTTACAGATGGTCAGTATGTACAAAGGATATTTTATACATGGTAATCCATTTCATTGGATACAATGCGAGACAAATTGATAAGGGCAAACATTTTTATTTATTTATTTATTTATTTATTAATTTATTTATTTACAGAATGCCATTACATCATAAAATGACAGGACATTTATCAATGCATTATAATACTTAAATCTAAATAGCAAAAAATCCAAATAAAATAATTTTAATACCTAACCCTCCCAATTGCGACGACTTTTAGGTAATACATGGGAAAATGTTTTTAAAGATCATTGGGAGAGGGGGTCCCGGCGAACGCTCTTATCGCCGCCACTGAGGTCATAAAATGTCAAAACGCTAAAAGCCTGGAAGATGATTTTGCATGGACTTCTTCGGGGTACTTTAGCTATGATTCTAAGTGCCTTCTTTTGAAGCCTTAAAATCTTACCATGGCAAGAATTTCCCCAGACAAGTATTCCGTATGACATTAAAGATGAAAAATATGAATGATAAAATGTTAATTGAGTTTTAGTATCTGATCTGTAACTTGATAAATTGTTTTGAGAGTAAAATATTGCTGAAGAAAGTTTTTTCCGTAGTTTGTCAATGTGAGGAAGCCAGTCAAGATTTTCGGTGGTATGAATACCCAAAAAATTTACTGTCTCCTCAGACATTAACTGATGATTTGTAAAAGTGGTCTGTTTTAAACTATTTCAATGATCTGATCGAAAATTAACTACTTGAGTCTTGTCCATGTTCAAGGAGAGCCCATTTACTCTAAACCAGTCACTTAAAGCGGCCAATTCTGTATCTACTTTGTGCTGCAGGGATTCAACATTGGGTCCCTTACATAACAGCATTGTGTCATCAGCAAATTGAAATACATCCATTCAAATCTAGTATGTACTAGGAATCAGTTATTGCATCATTTTGTTGTTAAACCTTGAATGTGATAAACTCAGCAAAATTTCTCAAAGGAAATAATCACCCCTTAAATTATTACCCTTTTTTCAAGTATAATTCATAGCAAAAATTAACTTTAAATAATTCAGAAACTTTGCTCCTGTTGTGTCCCTACCCCGCATTACAGTGGATTCCACAGCCAATGTTCCATCACACAAACTTTGACACAAGTTAGATGCATGAAAAAGCCAAGGTTCGTTTAACATTTGAAATATTTTTCTTTTTTTAAAGGGTAGCACACTTAGCTCTGCTCTTGAACGTATGACAAGTAAATCAGAGGCTGTCCGAGTAATTTTGTTTACACAGTTGATAGCACAAACACATTTATGGTGCAGCTGGTCTGTTAGGACTTAGGACTTTTTCCCCCAAACATGCTCATCGTTTTTTTTTTTTATTTTTTATTATTAAATTTCATTTTTGTTACAGTTATGGTGCTAACGAACATATATATATATATATAATAAATTTGAACGGATGTGTTTTTGGCCTCTGGGGACATCAAAGCGAAAAAGTAAAACGGTTCCGGGTTCAGATCTTACCATGAGACCTAAGGGAATAGCTTATTCCCTGTATGGGAAATTCGCTAAAAGCACAAACCTAAAGATGCGACATCCATGATAGAAGAACCAGCCCAGTCCACACTGCGAGATGCGAATACCAGCTTATGTCCTGGGATCTCCTTATCCTTGAGTATTATCTTAATGTCACTGAAAATAAAAATCACAATTTATTGACTGCATGATTTACAATTTAAGGTTTATAACCTTAGGGTTTTATTGCTCTATGTTTCATTATATACAGTTAAAAATAATTCTGTTTATTTGTGTAAGCATTTATTTGGGGAAATATTGTGTTTATTGTTTTCCCATTACAATTTTCCTAGTTCTTATTGAGCCTAGTTCTGAGCATTACGCAATCCAGTTTTAGTTCTTTTACATGTCTAATTACTTGTCAATTTTATAACATATTAGATCCACATCACACAAAGTTTTTAGGACTGTACTAAATAGTTAATACCCAGATCGCAAAATGTTTGTATTAAAAGAGCTTTGAAATTATGTATAATATCCGCCTATTACAGGGTTAGCCAAAAGTATGGATCACTATAAAGTATGGCTCTTATCTTTTTAATGGGTAACACTAGGAAAACTAAAATCTGCACAACTTTATGTGGCTAAAGTACACTTTTGTGTTGTTGTGCCAATTTTGCCCAAGAACCCCTAATATTAGGACAAGATTTTTTTTTATGGAAACCCCCAATTGACACATCATTTTAAAGGCCTTTACAAAAGAATAATATCAGCAAAAGCGTTTGGTCTCTATCATCTCAATTCCAGTACAAAGCGATAATTTAAAAATGCACCAAAAATACATTTACTTGAATCTTCTCTGGCTGAAGAACATTCTAAATAGGTATGTGGGAACCCAATCTTAATTTTTCAATGGGTTACACAAAAAACCCATTGATGGGGGAACTCATCTCACCTTTACATGGTATAAAAGTGCACCTTTTGATCGGGAATTTTGTACAAAACCAAAAAGGGGTAATTTGGGGCAGTTCAAAAATTTTAAATGGAAGCCCCATCGAGTGGTACCATATTTTAAAGGTCTTTATTAAAAAAGGGCAACAGCAAAAACTAGAGGTTACCATCCTAACCCAGAATGGCAGTAATTTTAAATGTTTATCAGCTTGAGAGAACTCACATAAATGTACCATGCCTGAATATTCAATTCATTTTCAAATTAATTATAAGGTACTATGTCATTCTGGGTTGAGATAGGACCTAGTTTTCGCTGATATTCTTCTTTTATAACGATCTTTAAAATGAAGTGTCACTTGATGAAGCTTTGTTAAAAATCTAAAGCTGCCCCCGAAATATTCCATTTTGGGGTCACAGACAAAATGTTCATATCAACCAAAAAGTTTACTTTCATGTCATATAAAGTTGTGCCAAGTCTAGTTTTCCTGGTGTAATTATTTGAAAAGTTAAAAGGGTGTATCAGCAGTTTTGCATAACCTGTAAATATATCAATCTGAACTGAGAATGTTTTGTCTTCTGGGGACATTAAAACAAAAAACAAATTCTGCCTGGGGTCGACATCTTCCCTGATACAGTAGACCCCCTCTTAACCGACCCTAATGGGACCGGACCTAGGTCGGATAACTCGAAAGGTCAAAAGATTAAAACAGGCAATCCCTAATATCATAACATAATTAAGTGTTATTAATTTGGAATTATATAGTTATCATTTTGAAGTCATACTTGTATTATGTATAAAATAAACTACTCTACTAACCTAAATTCAGTGAATAGATTATAGTACTAGACAAGAGTCATTAATAATTCCTATTTTAATAACTTTATTACTGTAATGTATTCATTGATGCTTTCTAAATCCATCGTAATACAGTACAGAACCTTTTGTTGAAATTAAAGATACAAGCAACAATTTTGTTAGAAGACAGGAAGTTTATCTATTGCCTCTCACTGGAGGCTCGAGGCACAAAAACTATCTTGAACTTGGAGTTGTTAACCCCCCTTCCCTGCCCTCCCTACAAGTTGCGTTGTTTGTTTACTCTAGCGATGTGATAATCAGTTCTCAAAATTGTAATGCACTTTACGATTTTATAAATTTGCCGCACAGATAACAAATCAGATCAGGATGTGCTCGCGCTACGAACGATGATGAAAAACTGACAATATGCTATATTTTTTGTGATCAATACAAAATAATTTATTCTTAGTCACATTCTGTGGAGATAAGCGTATGGTTCAGTTCTCATCACCCAGCGTGGGAGAGGAAATGCCGAGATTTCTAGAATGCGGCGGTTAAGCCGAACTGCTCTCAAAGCAAGGTCGGTTAAAACAAAATGTAATATTTTACGATGGAAGGCGGATAATCCGATTATTGGTTAACATGAGGTTGGTTAAAAGGGGGTCTTCTGTAATGGAAATTCCCTGAAATTAGCTACGCACCTGTACAAAGCAGAGTCATAGAGACTGGAGACAGTCTTGTAGAGACGGGAAGGGAAGCTGTTCTCTACAGATTTGTCAGAGGAAGAACACAATGCTAGTTTGGCCTCTAGGTTGCCACAATGTTGTTGAAGCTTCTTGTATTCTTCCCTCAACAATACCAGGTGTTGTTGTAGCTTGGCCTCTCCCCCTTCAAGGCCAGGGGAAATACCTAGACAAAACAAACATTTAAAAATTTAGCATACAAGTTTTTATAAACTGCAGTACTGCAATAAAATCCTGAGTATTTGACGTAAGCCAGCCGTGGAAAAGTGATAAAGTTTTATTTACGTCTATTGTAAAACTGGCTGTATGTGAGAGGTCGTGGTCGAGCTAGTATGCTATTGTCCCAAGACATGAGGGGTAAGCAAAGAGGTCTGCAGGTATGAGAGATTGAAAAACTATGTAGTAAGCGTATGTACCCATAATGTTGTATATAACAGAACACACAATTTCATGTTACTCAATTGCCTGCAGGGAGGGTCAAATAGCACTGAAGACACAATAATTATTAAAGAGAGGATTATTAAAACTCTGCTGCATATTTTTGATATAAAGATTGCTTCAAGGTAGACTTACTCATGATAGTTAGAATTACCAAATGATCAATTATTTCTGTTGCTTTTGGGCCTTATTGCCTTTGTAATTCACTGACGCTGTACCTTGTGATTAAGTTTGTGTTTGGTCGACCAATAATAACATACATTGTTTTTTATATGTATAATTAGGTAAATTAAGTTATTGTGTTTTGCTAAACCTATGCTTAAATTAAACTAAAGAATATCATCAATAACTAAATTGTATGTCGTTGATTTTTGTTTTCTTAAATCTGTTATATGTGTAACTATATTTAATTATCAAATGGTAATGCAAAATACTCTTATTTTATCTTAACACAGCTTTCAGTTCACATTTAGTTTCTTTAATTAAGTTTCTTTAATATTTCAAAATACTGTATTGATAAGGCACAGCAATATTTCTAAAGTTTATAACAGCTGACTTAGTTTTGCTAATGATTTATTGTGAGTGAAGAAACTGAAGATGGAAGGATTTGTGATTTAATATAAAGAAGAGTGAAAAAAAATGTTCATTTAAATTTAATAATTAGTATTTTTGCACCTTCAAAATTGAAATTTAAAATGTCAATAATAAATTGAAAGATATTTAATTAAGGGAGATGAAAGTAAATCATGTATGTCAAAGTTTTATTCAAAGATTTTGTCAGTTTTTCTCATATAATCAGCCTACACAAGATTTAAAATTAATCAAAACGAAAATGGTGGTATCCACTACTTACCAGATTTAAAAGTCAAAACTTTAACGTTTCTATTAAGGCCATAAAAGTTTAATTTAGTTTCTTAATACCTTAATACCTCCAATCGGATGTGTAACTATTATATGCAACAGATGTAAAGATTAAAATGTTTCTATTTTGTGGCCTCTTCCCGTTGCAAAGCACGGGTACAACAGCTAGTTACACATAATTTTATTTCATAATTATATATTACTTCAGAATAAAGTAGGCCAGGTACCCTACTAAATATATATTACATTTATTAAAATTATTATTAAATTTTTCTTCAATATTATGGATTACAGTACTTTTGAATATAAGTTCTGATTTATCCTGATATGTGAGTGAAATGTAACTTATTGATTTTAGTAAGAAAAACTTATTATTGGTGAGAATAGTAATCCAATCAGGCGTTTAACTATACTTAAACATATATTTAGCAGCTTCACATTTAGGCCTACTGAAAATAACAGTTACTATCATTTTAAATGTGTATGTTTCATTTGAAACAGATAAAAGTGTTCAGCGTAGAGTTATTGCAATATGTATTTAAGTACACATCAGGCAATATGATTCTACCACTTCATGAAATCATAATTATTAAACTATTTGTATTAGTAATAGCAATGAGTCACTTAATTGTATCACATTACATCATCAAAAGGCTTGCAGAACCTTCAAGTTATGGTACAATGCAGGCTACTGTATGTCATCATTCACAGAGGCCTAAGTTAAATGACTATATCCAGAACAGTAATCGGTCTAAAGGCTTAACGTCATGCTAGGGCGACTCATGTCAAATTATTCCGCTTAAAAGATCACAACACTAGAACTGCTAGCGCTCACCTCTCTGCCACCTTGATCTTCCTCCACACACCTGCCTATTCAATTCAATTCATTTATTTCCACGGTAACAACATTTTACAAAAAGGTAGAGCAAGTAGGCCTAAGCTATATCAAACTAAAATAATCAACAACAAATAAAGGCTATGACTGAATAAATAACAATAACAATAGCAATAACAAGAAAAACAGTTCAACAATGAAGATAAAAACCATATTAAGTTTTGTGAAACAATAACAACACCTAAATACACAGTTTGGAATTCCCTAAGCAAGATTTAACATGACAAAAAAAACCAAATGCTAAGTAAAGAAGATGATTGAAGGTTAGAACACGGTACCGTTGACATAATGTGGGCAATAACTATAAGTTATTTACAGAGAAGAGGCGACACAGATTGGAGCGGAAAGCAGCCACACTGGAATAGTGAAAATCCAACACTGCGCTAACCTCGTTGCCGACCCGCAAAAGGCGAGGGATAGTGCTTTGCTGCAAATATACAGTATTGTAGTATATCCTCAAACCTATCATTGGATCTCGTACGGATAGGAACGTGGAATGGTATTTCCCCCAACAGCTGAGGACAGTCAACGGTTCCATTTGCAATCCTCATGAGAAGCTAAGCGTCCGAGATTTTCCTCCGATCTTCCAAGCTGCATAGATTGAACTGAGATCTGATGAGATTCATGGGAGCATCAAGGTAGCGATGTCCCATTCTACAGCCAAGAATACTTATGAAACGGACTTGAACTCTCTCCAGCGAATATAAGAGTCCAGTCTGATAGGGAGCCCAGACAGGTGAATTGAATTTGAGTATGGAACGAACCAGAGCACGAAAGAGCAACACCAAAGCATTAATGAAGAGTCCTCAAGTGAAGCGGAAGAGAAAACCTAGAGTGGAACTTGCATCAGGGTTTCAAATTCAAAATCGAGGCCATCAAGTACTAAGCTCTCAAATACCTTTAGCTACCACAACTAGGATAACGACTGGCCGGTAATTTTCTAATTTTGCACAGTTGTAAGATTTGAATATAGGCAAAATAAAGCCAGATTTTAAGCATTGAAGAAATATGTCATTAAAGAAGAAAATCTTGAATAAGATGACAATATGAGGAGAAATAACAGTCTTGCAAAACTTCAGTATTGATGGGGGAATACTGTCCGGACCAGCCCCTTTGTTAGGATCCAGCTTAGAGAGTTTATCTTCAATTGCTTCGGCAGAGTTGCGCCATGATGATATTGTTTTGAAAATGGTGAAGTCGAGGTTTGGAGGATCTTCATCTGACTCAGTAAAAATTAACGAAAAGTAGTCATCAAAGGTGTGTGAGATTTTGAATGGCTCCACAACAACAGAATCATTTACAAAGATTGAATTAAGACTAAGACTTGACCTGTGCTGATTGACAAGATTCCAGAAACATTTAGGGTTGTTTCTAATGGAAGTATCCATTCGATCAAGATGCCTTTGACGACACTGGGCGACCATACTGGAACATTGGGCACAACATTCCTTAGGTGAAATGGACTGGATGTAATCTTGTACATTTTATGGGCTTTTTTTCTTTAAAATAATTAGGCGCTTCAAGTCAGCCAAGAACCATTGAGGAAACGGAGATCTACCAAGCTTCATCAAGGGACTGTAGGTACGGCATTAGTTAGACCAGAACAAAAAGCTTAAAAATCCGCTTCAGCAGACTCTACATGGTCGTAGGGTATGAGAGCTTAGAAAGCCAATCGTATACCAATGGTTGCAGCGTTTAGTGTCAGGGACGAACTGGGTACCAGTAGATGATGTCTGATCTTGTATAGAAAAACCCAATGTGTTAACTATAGACCAATTACATTGGCTAGCGTCCTTGTTAAGTTAATAGAGAAGTGTGTTAGAATTCAGTTTTGAAAACTATTTAATACATTCTAATATTCTCTTTGATAAAAAATTCGACTTCTGCAAAGACAAAAATTTGAATGGCAATCTTTACTCTCTAACTAACAGTACACATGAGTCAATTAATAAAAACAAAAAACCTCTTTTAGTATTCATTGACTTGGCCAAGGCATTTGATACTGTTGACAGATCGCTGCTTCTGGACAAGCTAAGGTGTATAGGGGTTACTGGAACTGCTTATAATTGGTTTAAAAATTACCTTTCTAATCGTTCCCAAATTGTCTCGATTTTAGGAAAGAATAGTGCACAACAAACCATGGACTATGGAGTAATTCGAGGATCAAATTTGGGACCTCTTTTATTCCTTATATACATTAATAACCTTGGCAAAATTAATCTGGAAGCTGGTCAGATCTTCCTGTACGCCGACGACACCGCTCTTCTGTTCGAGCCCTCGGCGATAGCTGGGAGGAGGTGTATCAAGGTGCGGAGCGCGGCCTACTCACTGTCAGGCGATGGTTTGATCAAAATAAACTCACCGTCAATTTATCTAAAACTATGTATAGGCCTATGCCAATCTCCCATTTAGAAATTTTATTATATTTTTTCTAAATACATTTTACAAAAAAAAAAACACTTTAACTAATTCTATTTATAGGGAATATAGGTATGTGATATTTTTTCAGGAGTTTTTTTAGTGTAAATCTACTCAGGCAAATGGAAATTTGCTTAGTCTGCAGGTTTGCTGTGGCGGGGGTATTTTTTTTTACCCTGATGATAGTGGCACTTCACGCACGTAGTAGAATGGTGACGTGGCGAGTCAAGAGGATGGATTACAGTACTTTTGAATATAAGTTCTGATTTATCCTGATATGTGAGTGAAATGTAACTTATTGATTTTAGTAAGAAAAACTTATTATTGGTGAGATAGTAAATTTCAGCAATGTGATCACTCAAAACACAACTGCTTAGGCTTACGTATTCTTAGTAAAATTCCATTTCTTCGATAAGATTGCTTGGCTAAACTACACACACATGACTAGTTATTACTGAGGGTTATCCCATACCCTTCCAGACCCCCCATACGGAAAATAAGATGGACAAGTACAATCACATGCATACAATTTATTGGTCTTTTCTCCAGGTTGGATAATTTCTACTCCCCGGCCTATTCTGCTAACTAAACCTATTGATTTAAACCTAGTGGTAACTAATCACAAAGGCAATATACCGTTTAATAAAAATTACACCCAAAAACCTTAAAAAGGTAATGTAGGCCTAATTTGTAGGTATCCAAGTAACTTAGGCTAATTTAATCTTCTCGGTAAATATGCATTTTAGGGTTTGCACGCGATTTTTGAAAATTTTTTTTTCATTCTACTCGAAATTTAACGCTGATTCCGAAAATGACGTTCTTTTTCCGCGGAAAACGACCATAACGCGGAAAAACGACCAAAACGACCAAAAACTCTTTTTTTACCAAAACACGTCATGTGAGTACTCAAATTAACCGTAATATTAAGCAGATCACGACTATGCAAGAATTTTTTGGATCCGAGGTCAAATAAGCGAGATTTTCACGTAAATATGCGATGCTATTTTGGATTTTTGCTCTAACTTTTGTCTGTGTTAAAATACCAGCTGATCAGGATCAGCTGGTCATTATTTTATTATAATTGTTTATGTTTTAATTTAACAGGTAAAAGGGATGATACTATGCATAACCTAACTTAACCTAACCTACCCAACCTAACCAAACCTAACCTAACCAACCTAACCAACCTAACCTAACCTAACCAACCTAACCTAACCTAACCAACCTAACCTAACCAAACTAACCTAACCTAACTTAACCTAATCAACCTAACCTAACCAACCTAACCTAACCTAATCAATCTAACCTAGCTAGGTAACCTAACCTAATCAATCTAACCTAACCTAACCTAACCAACCTAACCTAACCTAACCAACCTAACCTAACCAACCTAACCTAACCTAACTTAACCTAATCAACCTAACCTAACCAACCTAACCTAACCTAACCAATCTAACCTAGGTAACCTAACCTAATCAATCTAACCTAACCTAACCTAACCAACCTAACCTAACCAACCTAACCTAACCTAACCAACCTAACCTAACCAACCTAACCTAACCTAACCAAGTCGGTTAGTTCTCGTCGCAATAATTTAATATTTAAAGGGTTACGTTGGAGTAAAAACACTAAAGACTTTAGGGAAGTCGTAGATAAGTTCTGTAGGGAGGTTATGGGGGCGGAGGGAAATCTGTGGATTAATAGGGCGCATCTCCTTGGCAAAAAAGGTTCTGCAATTATCGCACACTTCCCGTCGGACGTGGTGCACAGGGACTACCCCGCTGAAGTACGTCTTAAACGTGCGCGGCTAATGGATGTGAGAAAGGAAGTGGAACGAGTGGCAGGGAAAATCAAGATGCCGCTGGTGTTTGACCATCTGGAAGTACAGGGGTGCCGCTTCACGTGGGATGAGGGTCGGCTTCGGGCTGGTCAGGAGGATGGTGCGGATAAACTCCAAAGTTTGTTCGACCGGGACTTTAGAAACTTTCTGGCAAACCTAGGGAAACGTAAACGCGAGAGAAGAGGGTCCACGAGGGCAAGTGAAAGTGACAGTGACAGAGGTGTGATGGCGGCAGAATTGGTGGCGACATCTAAGTCGAGTACATTGACAGAAGATGCGACGGTGGTAGAGATGACGTCAGCAACAGAGGCGGCGGCGACGTCAAAGGCACCAACAGCAGCAGAGGTGGTGGCACGAGGGTCGGCGGGGAGAGCCAAGGCAAAGGTGTGAGGGGACGACTCCAACCTCCGAAGACATGGACGAGCAAATAATGAGGACAGTTCAGGTTTTTTAGTTAAAATGATATCTTTTAATGTTTGTGGGTTAAAAGCTATTAGCAATCATTGTGATTTTTTTGATTTTATTAACAGGTATGATGTAATTATTTTGTTGGAAACTTTTATTTCAGAGGAGGATAAAGAATGGATTGGGTCTAAGTTTAAGAGTTTTAATATTTATTCTGAGTTTGCTGTTAGATTTCAAAACTATGGTAGATATATCGGTGGACTGGTTGTGTTGTTAAACTCGGTGTCACGGTTTATAAATAATTTACATTTTAAAGTAGTAAATGGTATAATTGTGGTAGAAGCTAAGTTACTAGAAAATGATCAAAGTATGCTTCTGATTCCTGTTTATTTAAATTTTAATAATTGGGATTATGATTTCCATAGATTAATTGAAACTGTAAACCATCTTCATAGTGAAAATATTATTATTATAGGGGATTTAAATGCGCGCATTGGGCAGGAAACAAAGGATATGCTTGATGGTGCTATTAACTGGTCTAATGATAGGTTATCAGAACAAAGAAAATCCAAAGATATTAAGGTAAATAGTAGAGGCAGGAAATTAATCGAGTTCAGTGAAAACAATGGATTTACAGTTTTAAATGGGCGATCTTGCAGTGATTTAGAGGGAGAGTACACTTTCATCGGTTCCAGGGGATGTTCAGTCATAGATTTAGCTTTGGTTTCAGCTGGTTGTCTGCACTTGGTCCACGACTTTAAAGTGGTGGCATACCCAGGTTCAGATCACCTGCCAATAGAAGTCAGCCTTTGTGTTGGTGGTCCTGGTGCGGTGGCTGAGGGGGGGGGGGAGTCTGGCCCCTTTGTTGCCGAAACTAAATTGGAAGCTACAAGATTGCGACGATTTCCGCAAAAAGCTGAGCGCTTATGCCTCTCAAATTGAATTCACTGATAATAACCAGGATAATGTGGACCTGATTATTGCAACAATTAAAAGCGCAGCGAAAGGGAATTGCATTGTTCCAAAAGATAAGGTTTTACATAGCAAACAGCCGTGGTTTGATTTTGATTGTTTAGTAGTACGTAAGACCTTGTTTCGCCAACTTAACTTGTTCCGTAAGACTAACTCTGAATTGGTTAAGTTAAAATATCTGGAGAGCCAAAGACATTTCAAAAAGATGTGTAGGAATAAGAAAAAACTATATTTTGATCAATTAATCGACGGCGTTAGAAATGTGAAGGACTCAAAATCGTTCTGGAAAGCCATGAATGTTTTAAAGATAAAGGATCGAGATAAGGGCGTGGGAAACATTGCACCAGATAAGTGGGTCAACCACTTTCAGAATTTCCTTAACCCGCCGCTGTCGTCTGCTTGCGTCAGTTATGCGCTCCCTCTAGTTGAGGACAATGACCTTGATTGCAATTTTACACTGCTGGAATTAAAAGCCGTGCTCTCAGGAGTAGGATGTAATAAGGCTCCAGGTGTAGACAGGGTGCCGTATGAGTTTTTTAAAAATTCTCCTGATGTTTTTATGTTGAAGTTATTAGATGTTTACAATAAAATGTTTTTCGAATGCAATTTAGCTCACAGTTTTAAAAAATCCATAATCTTTCCATTACATAAAAAGGGGGATATTAATCAGGTTGAAAATTACAGGGGTTTGTCATTCATCGATTGCATTTGTAAAATATTTGTAAGTTTAATGAACAATAGATTGACTGAGTGGGTTGAAAAACGTAAACTTTTAACAGAATTTCAAGCAGGTTTCAGACAAGGTTATTCAACAGTGGATAATATCTTTAATCTTTATTCTATTTTAAGTTTGCAGCTTAATGTTAAGAGGGGAAAGGTGTTTGCATTTTTTGTGGATTTTTCGTCGGCTTTCGACACAATAGATAGGAATGCTTTGATATTTAAACTATCGTGCCTAGGTGTGTCGACGAAAATGATTGAAGTGATAAAAAATATGTATACGGGTACAGTTTCAAGTGTTTGGTGTAAGGAGGGGGTTACTGTACCTTTCAGCACAAATGTGGGTCTGAGGCAAGGATGTATTAGCTCTCCGATTGCGTTCAGTTTATTTATAAATGACATGCCTGATTTTATTGGGGGAGGTCTTCATTGTGCAGGCAGGAAAATCAATATGTTGATGTACGCAGATGATATAGTATTTTTGGCTCCTACGGCGACCTGTCTACAGCTGATGATTTCAAATTTAGAAAAATATTGTGATAATTGGAATTTAAAAGTGAATTTAACAAAATCAAAGATAATAGTTTTTAGGAAAGGGGGGAAATTGGATAAAAATTGTAAGTGGTTTTATAAGGGGAATCCTGTAGAAATTGTAAATGAATATAAATATTTAGGTGTTTTGTTTACGACATCCTTATCCTGGGAAACACATTTTAAGGAGAAATCTAGAATAGCAAAGTTTGCTATAAGCTCATCATGGTCAAGATTGTTAAATTGTAGGACTGCTTCTTTCAGTTCTAAATGTACTTGTTTTAATTCCATTATTAGATCCATTTTGTGTTACAGTGCACAAGTTTGGGGTTGTTACGAAAGTGCACAGGTAGAAGCCGTTCAAAGGAATTTCATTAAAAAGTTGTTAAAATTGCCTAGAAATACCGAAAACTATGTTTTGTATTTAGAGACAAATTTTGAAAAATTGCATTTATTCACATTAGGTCAAAATATGAATTATTTAAAGAAAATCATGTTTAAAATGTCAACAGATCGTTTGCCTAGAGCTTTGTTAGGAGAAATTATTACAAAGAATGTTGGTTGTATTTCACTCTGGAAATTACTTGGTAAGAAGTTCGATATTGAGATTGATTTTAAGTCGTGGGAACAACAGAGGGAGCGGGTAGTGGCGCAGCTTACGACAGTGGTCGAGTGCGAGAGAGAGCGATGGCGTGGTTTTTGTGTAGGGCAAGCGATGACAGCGCGATATCGAGACCAGTACTTGCTCCTTGACCTTGACCGCGGCGGCAGGACATTGCTGACTGATAAGGCTGACATTGGACTTGTGTCGTGGCTTATTAAGGCTAGAGCTCAGCTGATTCATTTGAATTATAAACCTTGGAATGATGGAAGTGGGCTTTGCTCCCTTTGTAATTTAAATCAAGATGAAACAGTATTTCATTTTGTAGCAGAATGTCCAATTTTAAAAAACATTAGATTTAAATGGTTGGGTAGACATTTCTTGGCTCAAGCTGAGTTTATTTCATATTTAAATGGGAAGGATTGGAGTTTTTTCTGTAAATTTTTAAGGGAGGCTTGGTTTTATAGATGGGATTTAATACAAGAATTTAATTTTTAATACGACTCTCTGCTGCATATACCATACTTAGACGTTACTTATTTAATTGTTTTTTCCTTATGTATATATATATATATATATACAAAAAAAAAATGTTTTTGTAAATGAAGTTCAAAGTGTATAAATTATTGTTTTTTCTTTTATATTACTGTAAAGTGGGAATTGTTTTTGTTTTTTTTTTTGTTAAGGAGAAGGTATGTATGTTGCCAACCAAACAGACGGTCAACATTGACCATTGTTTAGTAAGTGTTAGTTTCTTATTTTTAGCAGTACCTTATGTATTTTATTTTATGTGCAAGTTAGAGTTGTATATGTTGTACATATATGGAGGTAGACTATTATGTAATTTGTACAATAAAGCACTTTTTCATTTCATTTCATTTCATTCATACTAACCTAACCAACCTAACCTAACCTAACTTAACCTAATCAACCTAACCTAACCAACCTAACCTAACCTAACCAATCTAACCTAGGTAACCTAACCTAATCAATCTAACCTAACCTAACCTAACCAACCTAACCTAACCAACCTAACCTAACCTAACCAACCTAACCTAACCAACCTAACCTAACCAACCTAACCTAACCTAACCAACCTAACCTAACCAACCTAACCAAACCTAACCTAACCAACCACACCAACCTAACCTAACCAACCTAACCAAACTAACCTAACCTAACCTAATCAACCTAACCTAACCTAACCTAACCTAACCTAACCAACCTAACCTAACCTAACCTAACGAGCAACATGGCAGTGCTACTACAACCAATGAATAGGTTGGTACTGAAAAATTTCCCAATTTCAAGCATATCTCCCATAATTCTCCCGACTAATTACCCATTATTTTTTACACATTAAATTACAACGATAAACCACGTTAGATGTCTCCCCCACCCAAAACCCCGAATTCCCACCTGTCCCCTAGTAAGTTGGAGTTATTGCTGGTAGTATCACGTTTTCGTGAATATCTCGCTTATTTGACCTCGGATCCAAAAAATTCTTGCATAGTCGTGATCTGCTAAATATTCCGGTTAATTTGAGTACCCACATGACGTGTTTTGTTAAAAAAATATTTTGGTCGTTTTGGTCGTTTTTCCGCGTTATGGTCGTTTTCCGCGGGAAAAGAACGTCATTTTCGGAATCAGCGTTAAATTTCGAGTAGAATGAAAAAAAAAATTTCAAAAATCGCGTGCAAACCCTAAAATGCATATTAACCATTTTCTCCTGAGGACAATTGTGGAACCATAACTTCCTATTCCCTGAGAGTCAAATGAATCAGATGAGCTTCAAAGGTCCAAACTGTGTATGTTCTCTTAAGTTAGTTCATGGCCAGTAGGGTGAACAACAAATGTGTATATTGAAATATTTTGGCCTCTTCTTTGTGTGTACTTGTTGATCGCAACCAGTAAAAGTAAGGCAAAGGACACACGTCCGGTAACCGGACGTGGATTAGGCGTCCGACAGTTACTGTGATAACCTAACCTAACTAACCAAACTTGCTGATAGTAAAAAGTCGAATAAAGCTTAAATTCTGTTAAAAAAAAATTAGAAATGTGTCAAATTCTAACAAAAGATCTTACAGTTAAGAAGAAATGGCATTCTAAACAAAATCTTTGACAAAAAGTTAATGTCACTGATGGGATTTGATCTAGACACCTCATTTACATCAACCGAATAGGTACTCTATCTAAGTACTACACCACGAACACCATAGGCTGTACATCGTAGCGTTGTGGTAATGGTGTTCCAGGCCCCCACAACCCGGTGACGTTACTGCCGGATGCCTAGTCTGCGTTCGGTTACCGGAGGCGTAACCTCTTCGTAAAAGTAAATGCCTAGGCCAAATGTGTTTACTTGACTTAACATAGGTAAGTTTTTTTGTAAACCTGCCTCAATAACATTTAACATATTTGGAAAATAGGCCTAGGCCTAGGCTAATTTTTTAGAAAATAATTCAAAAATACATATATTTTTTAACAAGGAAATTAATTGTCCATTAATGGATACACTAACAAGTTTTAACTTACCTAAAAGAATAATTTTATGTAATAGGTCCTCAAGGGTAACTCAATTGACTAATGTCTTAATAACATAGCATAATGGAATAAATTTACCTCTGTTTGATGGTATATCCATAGTTATTGATGTTCGTAATAAAATAAAGTCAGTTATTCATGATCGATACTGCTGTTTGGCTAACAACTTTCATTTAATAAACTAATATCTCTCTCTTTAAACAATTTCATGCAGCGGCAGGAGGAGGGAGGTTTCTTTACGCTGAAGAAATTATGAGAAACAACAATCAACAATCAACAAGATACGAAAAAACAGCAACAGAACAGAACAGACAGCCCAGACAGACACAGACGAACAGACATGTCAGTAAACTGCTGATAAAGTGGTGCATTGCCAACGTAACAGCAAAGAATCATTGTACGTAATGCACATCGTATATTCTACGTAAAATGTGTATATAACCATTTCTGCAGGATTAAAACTAGCCTTTTTGTATTTCTATTAAAATGAACGAAATTAGTAGACCAGTCACTGTATTTATTCTTGGGAAGGTCCCATAGTTTCCTTCTTATCATATTCATGGTCTGGTACCGTGTGACTGTACTGTAATCGTAATCATGGATCTTTGTACACTATCTAAAACACTAGCGGTTATTTTCTCATTAATCCATTTTATTGATTTATTCTTCCAACGCTACATGCCAGCTAAAAAAAATATTAAAGAGAAAAAATAAAAAAACAACAATTTTATACCTTTGCATTGCGTATACAATAGTAAAACAGTGGTTCATTATATTTCTGGTACCGATGATGTAAACAGTGTTCAACCTGAACCTGATTTAAGCCCAATGATTCGAAACCGCGTTAAAGTGCTCCCCCCCCCCCCAATAGTCCACGACAAGGAGGCGAACGCGTCAAGGTGCTACCACGTCAACCAGCCACCTTGTCAACCCGCCAACCAAAAGAAGAAGAAGTTTGAGGTGGTGGGTTGACGTGGTGGCACATTGTCGTTGTCTGTCGTGGTGACGCCTAGAAGTGTACGTACAGTTGGATTTTTTTTAGCTAGAAACAGTTATGGTGTGGTGGAATATCTTCGAAGATAAACCTATTTGGCTGTAGTGCGATCATGTGTTCATACCTGTCAAATCTTGAGGTTAAATCAAAACAAACAAACTGGCATATTCTTGGAATTGACAATAGTTAAAAATACTTTAAACTTACTCTAACCTACTTTTATAAAAGTACCTGGTAATTTAGAGAATATTTACCGGTACTGTTAGATACGTGATTCCTAATTTCAAATCAACTAATGAATAAGTTGTTATTTAATCATTGTCTCCAAATTGTAAGTGATGGTTGCTTTGGAAATAGATAATATGAGCAAATATTAAAATGGGTTATTCATTGTGACCCTTGGCTGGAATATATAATTGATAACATGGAAGAATTACCTTATCCAACCACAGTTGCTAGTATGACAACTTTAGTTTCGTTCCTTAGAACATCGTCAGGTCATTGTAAGCAACCACATCATCAATATTGTGGTATGTCAAAAAATTCTTTAAAACACTGCCAGAATCACAATAGTAAAAACTAGTAATGTCATGTTGATCAAATTATTAAAATTGAATAAAAAGTGATAAAACTGGTTAAAACTTTAAAGGCTGGCCAGCACTCTCTTATCACTGTCACTGACTAAATAAAAAAAAAACCCCGCCACAGCAAACCTGCAGACTAAGCGAATTTAGATTTCCCTGAATGCATTTACACTAAAAATGTCTCCTTAAAAATATCACATGTATTCCCTATTTAAATAGAATCAGTTTAAAACATACTTAGGTTTGCTGCAGGGAGGGTAAAAGTGTTTTTTATGTAAAATGTTAATAGTTAGTAAGAAATAAAAACATTTTCCAAATTTGGGCAAAATATGATAATAAACAAGCAAACTACAATTACAGTTTACTTATTCTCCATAAGAATAACATGGGAATTTTCAATTTACAATTTTTTTTAATTTTCTCCGTAACCATTAGGCGCATTATAACGCTTCAATATACTAAATTATTTGTTTTTTAAGCTCTACAAAATAGTTTAGAAAGAAATTGCAAAATTTTATGTTTTTTGGGTCAAAAATGGGAAAAACCCATTTTTACCCCATAAAAGCCCCCATAAACCCCCGTTCCCATGGTCCGATCATGCTGGTTCGCGAACTCGTTCGAATAAACGTAGGTTTACACGTTTGTACCAAATTTCATCAAAATCGGATCATTTTTGCTCGAGTTATCGCGCTAACGGACACACACACACATATATATTCATTGTATATATATATGAATTTGAACGGATGGTGCTTTTGGCCTCTAGGGACCTCAAAACGAAAAAGTAAATCGGTCCTGGGTCCAGGTCTTTACCATGAGTACTACCGGTATGGTAATAGCTTATTCTCTATATGGGAAATTCGCTAAAACCAAACTAAATAATTTAAAATTTGTTTCAATAAAATAAATATAATATAATAATGAATAATAAATATAATAAATAAAAATTGGCTTTTCAAGGTCAAAGGAAATGAATATCTTAAATTTAATATTATAACTAAATTATGCTTACCTTATATACACTATACAAATTTCATCAAAATATCTTGAAAAATAACTGAATCATTTCAGTTTAAAATGTAAGGGTAGTTCATCCTAAATTAGTAAAAACGTAAATTTTTTGCTCAGTTAAATATACATACATTTTAAGTTTCAGAATTATTCAATCATTTTTAAAATGTTTATAAACAAAATAAAAAATATGGGATGAAACTACCCTTAACATAAGTCAAAACATTCTTTAATATTTATTAAGGTATGTTTCGAATTTGGTTAAGATTGGTTTAAAAACACAAAAGTTATAATATACAATATATTTCAAATAATTCAATTCGATATTAAAAATCGAATAGTAAGTTGAATCATTCGATATTAACATTTGAATAACTGAATAGGATTCGGTAGGAAAAATAACTCACACAAACATAAACAAATAATATTTACTGTACATTTCAGATTTATCAAAGCGTGCATTCAATGCACAATGTCATTGAACATCATATGGTTTGGCAAAAAAACTGCCAAACAAAGCAGTAGTCACTTGAATTGTTGAATTTCTAAACAAAATATTTATTGTAAATTTCTATTTCATCAAAGCGTGAATTAGATGCACGCTGACCTTGAATATCACATGGTTTGACAAAAGTAAAAAGAACCTATCAAACAAAGCATCAGTCACTTAACCTTGAAAATTCTGGCTGTTTTATACATTATATAAACAAATTATGATTGCAAACAATGTAAATAGTTCAATAATTCACTATTACTTAATAAAATATTGGTTAAACAATTGAACATATCAAATATGGTTATAAACACTTCACACACACATTTCACTTCACAACACAATAGTTTCACATTTTCCATAGTTAATCTTCTTTAAACTTCATCTTCAATCAATAAATAATAAACTTTTTCCTACAGTTACCAAACAATGTACATGTTCTCTCACTGATTTGAGAAAGCAAAGTGGCACTGGCAAATTCGCTCATCAGTGAGACAATGTTAACATTGTCTCACTCTAATTACTTTGTCTCACTCCATATTTGCAACGTGAAGGCACGAAATAATAGTGACCGCGTAACATGCAGACAAGGTCGTATGCGCGTGAAATACGTTGGCAGCACTGGCTGTAAATCAGCTAGTCAGCTGATGTACTGTTGTATCGAGTTTCTATTAGTTTTGATAAGACTAATAGAATTAAAATCATCATCAACTTATCAACCAATTAAATTTGGGGTCCCACAAGGTTCAATTTTGAGGCCTTTGTTTTTTTTTGTGTTACCTTCATGGAAGATAATTTAACCTACAAGCAAAATGTCTTTGTGCTGATGATTCTAATTTGATTGTATCATCTAACTCTCCAGAAGAAACTGGCAAAAGAACATTTTAAGAAATTACACATTTTTAAAGTTTATGGGCAATATGTTTATGAAAAATTCTTATTGCAAAAAAATGAATCTGAGCGAGTAATAAATTCAGTACATTCTTATAATTTCAGGAGGAGAAGAGAGTTTGTCCAGCCTCACAAATTAAAATATAAAAAAAACCCCTCATACGCTGGTAACGAGTTTCTAAACTTTGTCCCTGAATTAAAAAAATACCCCCGCCGCAGCAAACCTGCCGACTAAGCGAATTTCCATTTGTCTGAATTGATTTTCAATTAAATATATTTTAATAACATTAGGTTTAATTAGTACCTAGGTTTGCTGCTACAAGGAAACTAATAAAATGTGTTTTTGAGTAAAATATTGATAGCTTAGTACAAAATAAATAAATTTGCCAAGTTTGATCAAAATATATCCATAAACAAGCAAACCACAACATTTGACAATATTCTCCATAAGAATAACATGGGAATTTTAAATTTAAAATTTTTTTAATTTTCTCCGTTACTAATAATCGAACAAAAATACTTTTATATACTAAATTATTTGTTTTTTTAAGCTCTTTAAAAAGGTCTAAAGAGAAATCGGGAAATTTTGTGTTTTGAGGGTCAAAAGTGAGAAAAACTAATTTTTACCCCATAAAACCCCCCGTAAAGCCCTGTTCCCATGGTCCGATCGTGCTGGTTCGCGAACTCATTTAAGTTTATCCCGCTTTACACCTTTAAACCACATTTCATCAAAATCTGACAAAAATTACTCAAGTTATGGCGTTCACGGACGTATATATATATATAAAAATTTGAACGAATGGTGTTTTTGGCCTCTGGGGACATCAAAATGAAAAAGTAAATCGGTCCCGGGTCTAGGTCTTACCGTGCCACCTACGGTAATAGCTACTTCCCTATAGGGAAATTCGCTAAAAGAAACAAACCTATCTAAATTCAAGAAAATTCTAAAAGATTATTTAATAAATTTAGCATTATATGCTTTTGAGGAGTTTTTTATTTTTATTTTAAGTATTCTGACACTATTCACTGTACCACCAATGTACATGATTTATGATGAATAAAGATGTCTGAATATAAATATGATTGGCCATATGAATGAAAAAATTTTTGAACATTTGTTTAACGATTTATTATATGACTTATATGATTTGTTAAAACAATTTGTATTGTAACAATAATAAAATATGCCTCATTGTTTCTTCAGGTACAACAAATGAGCTATTGTGAGTTTACTGAGAAAGGTCATTGGAATACCTGTTATAAAATGTAGTTGTAGGCATCTGGATTTGATACATAGTATTCGACCAATTATTGTGTCTATAGACCATTTTATAGGTGCCAATAACTGTGCCAAGATGTGACAATTAATAGTTATGGTCTGTGCTCGATTTGCTGGGGAACACGGCGGATTGGAGTCCGGTACTTCTCTTTCGGAGAGATAAAAATAGTGGCTTAAATAGGTACAAATCACATGAAATAGGTTACAGTTCCGGCACCTCATTTTTTACAAATCGAGCACTGGCTAAAGCTAATAGTGGCCAATAACTAGGGGTTTTGTATTTTTTATATTTTATTTCTTATAAATTTAATTAATGATATATATTTTGTTAGTACTGTTCTTCCCTTTTGTCCTCAGTACATTCTACTTAAGGCCGGGGTTAAAATCCGGACATCTACAGTTGCCTAATTGCTAGTTATATGGACAGGAGGGAAAATTCAGGTTTTTATTGCTAATCTAATTTATCACGCTCTGTCTATTTTCATTAGACTTTAAAATCCGCGGGGGTATAATTCTACCCACGAACAACATTCAGCTTACTATGTCATAGTGAAGTCAGCATTGCCCAAGGGGTAGAATTCCAGGGGATAAAATCCCGGCGACCGTCAATGAGGGCAAGCAAACCACCTTAATCTTCTGAAGCGTGCCATCAATAATACTCTCAAATTAATAAACAAAATTTGGTTTCATTTTAGTTCCATCCGCTAGCTGTACATGTGTTTAGCTTTAATGCTCTGCGCCTCCACATGTTTGCCAACTTTAGAATTGATCAAAGTTATCAGGGCAACTGTGTCTAAAAGCCTACAAAAGGCCTGGCTATAAATATTAATTTGAATATAAGACCACTGATCACTGATCTTAAGATAACTATATTTATGTAACTCTAGCAGTGCCGACTCCAATCCCTTCTGGGAACTTTCTAGATTAAGATATCTGAACCTAGAGGTAAACAAACTTGTACTTTTATTTGGTGCTGTGCAACCTCTTTCCCCCTATAGGCTATATTGTCATTGACTTAGATTGAACATACTGTATAGCACTTTCAAGTGCTAGTGTATGTATAGTTTGGGAGAAACATAAAGCAGTAAAAGAGAACTTGAGTTCAATAATTAATTAGCACTCACTCTGTATATTCTCATATTCTAATTGTTAGCTTTCGTGACATTCAACAATCATCTCATTATACATTGTGAGATATGAAACCTCAACTTTGTTTTCTTTTACTGCCCCCCTCCCTGCACCAGATAAAAAAAAGAATACTGTTTAAGCCCGAAACAATGGTTTAAAATGAAATATTTAGAATAAACTTGTTCACATAAATATTTTAACATTTCTTACATGAGGCACACAGCACACATTCTATTAAAATAATACCCCCCGCCGCAGCAAACCTGCAGACTAAGCGAATTTCCATTTGACTGATTGGATTTACACTGAAATGTCTACTTAAAAATATAACATTTATTTTTGATTTAAATAGAATTAGTTTAACAAGTACTTAGGTTTGCTGCATCAGGGAGGGTAAAACTTTTTTTTTGTAAAATGTGAATAGGTAGTGAGAAATAAAAACATTTTCCAAATTTGATCAAAATATGTTCACAAACAAGCAAACTACAACAGTTTACTTATTCTCCATAAGAATAACATGGGAATTTTAAATTTACAATTTTTTGGAATTTTCTCTGTAACTATTAGGCGCATAACAACGCTTCAATATACTAAATTATTTGTTTTTTTAAGCCCTACAAAATGGTTTGGAAAGAAATTGCTAAATTTTATGTTTTTTGGGTCAAAAATAGGAAAAACCTATTTTTACCCCATAAAACCCCCCGTACCCATGGTCCGATCATGCTGGATCGCGAACTCGTTCGAATAAACGTACGTTTACACGTTTGTACCAAATTTCATCCAAATCGGATCATTTTTGCTCGAGTTATCGTGCTGACGGACACACATATATATATATATATATATATGAATTTGAACGGATGGTGTTTTTGGCCTCTAGGGACCTCAAAACGAAAAAAAAAATCGGTCCCGTGTCCAGGTCTGACCATGAGTACTACGGTAATAGCTTATTCCCTATATGGGAAATTCGCTAAAAATTGGAATCAATATTAGTATTTGACCCAGTATTGGTATTAAAAAAAAGACATTAAAATATTCAAAACATTTTATTAAGTCATACAAAATTAATATTCTTATAAAAATACTCTAACTAAGCTATCTTCTTATCATAGAAGCCTACTAATATTAAAGGAACTTTGGCTTGGAAAACTAAAACAAGAAAAGGTCTTGAACAAAATAAATGCAAGGCACATTAGTCATCTTAGGTCTAATAATGGGAACTTCATGTGGATCTATTTGTTAAAGCTAGGGATAGGTCAGTTATTGATTTTGTCAGGTAAACAAAATAAATAACTGAAAGTCAGAATTGGTGGGATATGTCGGTTTTGTTGATTGGTTGTCAAGCAATTTGCCTGCAATTGTGGAGGATGTTAAAGATTTTTCCGCAATTCTACCCACTAATACCCTTAACTGACAGAAACTAAATTTGCTAAAAAAACAATATATCACAACAATATATGTTGGAGTATTTGTTTTAACAAATCCACTTAAAATTTTTTTGGATTAACCAAGTTTTATCTGTGATTATCTTTGTTACAACATAAATCCACCATCGACAACAATAAAGTTTCAGCTAAAATATATGTGGATGGCAATTTCATTTACTTAAAACAAAAAAATGACAACCAATGTAACAAAACCGAACTGATAAAATTTTTAACTGACACATCACTAGTTAATACTCAGGACATCTCATTTTAACAGCAGCCTCAAGAGGCCCCTCTTCAATCTAAGAGGGTTGTGATGGCTAGGGGTGGGCAAGTAGTGGATTTTGAAACTACAGTAGGCCTACTTGAGTAACAAGTAAGTCAAGTAATTGAAAATGTTAGCATAATTTTTTGTTATTAGTCTAAGTGAATAAGTTTTAAACAAATGGCTGTGGTAATTCTTATCCAACTTGCTTCTAGTATACTATTTGTTTTGATTTAATTTTGACTGGCTATTCTAAACATGTCACAGAGTTTATATGTGATACTGAGCAAACAATTATTTTCACAAACATTAAAACAAAATACATAAAGATAAACTTAAAGTAGATAAATTATGTCACAAAAAAAGTCATTCAATGGTACTCCAATTCAAAGTAGCCTAATGATAATTTATTGGTCAAATAAATTTTAAAAATTAACCAGATAAAATAACCTTAAAATAGCTAGAAAACTCATAAACACAAGTTAATAAATTTTACTCACAGACCAAAAAAACATTGTTAGGGTAATAATTGACAAATACTACAACAATGAGTATGAGAAATTAGCCTAGACTGTCCCACAATACATTCTTGAAATCCTTCCTTTCATTCTCAAAATGACTTACAGACCCAAATTTATTATAGGTTTATTTAAATAGGACAACACTTTAAGTACTTGTCCTAAACATCAATGAAATACTTTAAGACAAATGAAACTGAATCATTACAGAATGTGATCCTTTTATTACCAGTCTCAACTTAACAGCCACACTTGTTAATCATTAGTTCAAAGGCACAATTAAATTTGTACAGTATATATTACTGTTTAATTACTTATAAGAGTCCTAAGGAGCAACCTCAGAGCTACAGAGCAGTTTCAATTATACTTCCCATTAGGGGAAAACTAATGAAAAAACAGCTTACAATCAAATCAGAAGTTATCTTGAAAGAAACATCTCAAACAAAAATTATTACAGTTTTATAAAGGGGAAACCTACTTCTCTTAATGCATTGGACATCCATTTTGTTGACACTCTGGAGAGAATATCATTCAGTCTCAGTCCAGGTCGGCTGGCTACCGTGTATAAATAAATATGAGTTAAATACATGAATCTCACTTGTAATTTTTTTCTCAATAGGGTAAAATTAGCAGTAAACATTTAGTGGCCGAGTCATCTAAATATAGATCTGCTTAGTTGGATAGATATTTTAAATCAATCTTAATTACCAGAACTACAGTTCAATTGCAGCCCTAAATTAGCTGACATATTAAGTGACAAATGCAATATTTCCGATAAATTGAGCTGCAAACTCCTGTATGGCAAAGCTTTCTTAAAACCTTTCTAATTAAAAGTTAAATGGAGTAAATTTTGTAGTATATAGAAAATAGTTATTTATGTTATCCTGTGTTCTCTGGAAATTCAGCAAGCCAACATGTTATATATTTATAAGCAAATATAGAAAATTGAAAATCAAGGGAGACCCCTGCACTAAATTATGTCTGAATAGCTGAAATAAAAGCTGTACCTAAAAAAGAGAAGTTTAATAAAGGCTCGAGAGACCACAATAAACCACTTTTCAGAAGCTTTAAATTTTTACTTTTATAAATATTTTTAATTAGGATTAAGTATTTTATTTCTTACAAAATCAATTTTAGGGCAAACCCCTGGAAGGAAGAACTACTGCCCTTATTAGGTAGTACATTTGAAATTACAGGTGTGTTTAACAAAAATTAATATGTTTTAAAGCGTCTTTTGAAAATTGTAATTATAAATAAAGGTAACAACTTCATGAGTGATATGTTATTTTCCTAAAATGCAAATTATTACAAATTAACATAATTAAAAAAGTTATCGGTCATGTGAAAAAATCTTTTAACTATCTAGTTTTGCGTCATAAACAATTTGAACTTCATCTGATTCTTCAGTAGTCTGGGAGGATTGTCGAATTGACAACACATCATCCTGTGTAGAATCAGTCAGTACGATGGTCTGGGATAGCTCTTGTTGTGTTTCTTGGTCGGAAACATGGATACTTGAATTTTCTGAATCATGATGACAATGTGCCAACATGGCATCTTCCAAATAATCGCGTTGTGGGCAACCTTCAAAATCATCCGATTGGGTAGAAACAAAGTTAGGACTATCATCCTGTAGAGGACTAACATCCTGTCGAGGACTATAATCCTGTGAACTAAAATTCTGGGCAGGATCAAAAATTTCATCGAGGATACTTCTAGCAGGCGTTACATTCTCAACGTCCATTCTTGGTACTTCTTTTACTAAACCTTTTGATAGCTCAACTTCATGCTTATTGGATGGATGAGCATCAACCTGAATTTTAGGTCTTTTACTGTCTTCAGCAGTCTCTTTTTCTATGATGATGTTGGAATCATCATCAGAATATATGACATTGTTCTGTCTTTTTCTTTTCAGCTTGCTATTCTCTGACTTCATTTCAAAAGGGGAGGAAACCACTGGTTCACTATCAGAGTTTTTTACAAAGTCAGCATTATTTTCAACTAAATTTGGATCATTAGCACAAGATGCCAACATGGCATCTTCCAAATAATCGCGTTGTGGGCAACCTTCAAAATCATCCGATTGGGTAGAAACAAAGTTAGGACTATCATCCTGTAGAGGACTAACATCCTGTCGAGGACTATAATCCTGTGAACTATAATTCTGGGCAGGATCAAAAATTTCATCGAGGATACTTCTAGCAGGCGTTACATTCTCAACGTCCATTCTTGGTACTTCTTTTACTAAACCTTTTGATAGCTCAACTTCATGCTTATTGGATGGATGAGCATCAACCTGAATTTTAGGTCTTTTACTGTCTTCAGCAGTCTCTTTTTCTACGATGATGTTGGAATCATCATCAGAATATATGACATTGTTTTGTCTTTTTCTTTTCAGCTTGCTATTCTCTGACTTCATTTCAAAAGGGGAGGAAACCACTGGTTCACTATCAGAGTTTTTTACAAAGTCAGCATTATTTTCAACTAAATTTGGATCATTAGCACAAGATGCCAACATGGCATCTTCCAAATAATCGCGTTGTGGGCAACCTTCAAAATCATCCGATTGGGTAGAAACAAAGTTAGGACTATCATCCTGTAGAGGACTAACATCCTGTCGAGGACTATAATCCTGTGAACTAAAATTCTGGGCAGGATCAAAAATTTCATCGAGGATACTTCTAGCAGGCGTTACATTCTCAACGTCCATTCTTGGTACTTCTTTTACTAAACCTTTTGATAGCTCAACTTCATGCTTATTGGATGGATGAGCATCAACCTGAATTTTAGGTCTTTTACTGTCTTCAGCAGTCTCTTTTTCTACGATGATGTTGGAATCATCATCAGAATATATGACATTGTTTTGTCTTTTTCTTTTCAGCTTGCTATTCTCTGACTTCATTTCAAAAGGGGAGGAAACCACTGGTTCACTATCAGAGTTTTTTACAAAGTCAGCATTATTTTCAACTAAATTTGAATCGTTAGAAATTCTAGCTTTGCGACTTTCTTCCTCTTCGGAATCTGATTCAAAACGCATAAAACGTTTTTTCCGGTTTGTCTTGATGCTACCATTTTCACTTGTGTCTGTCATGTTCGCATCAATAATTTTTGATTGCTGGTGATTTTCTTTGTCTGAATCATTCTTGTACTTCCCTTTTTTTGATAGGCTTTTAGGTAGAGATGGACCTGGTTTAGAATTATCCAGGTCTTCCTCTGAAGAACTTGAATAATCAACTATGTTTCTGGTCCTTTTTAGATAGGGACTGTTGTTGCTAGTGCTTCTGAAAAAAAAAAATTATTATTGTAGTTAGTTAAATTAACAAATGAAAGTCCTACAACAGATATGAAAGTACACATGCAAAATAATAAGTTTTAATTTGATGATTGTTATATATTAATTATAGATAGCAGCACAGAAATCTACTCCTTAGCAGCTCAATAACTTTCTCTTTAGCTTGCATATTTTTATACAGATACAGCCAATGATTAACTTAGCTATTGTATAATACTATTAAACCCTACTAGTAGGAAAAAACGAACAAGCGTTATGTCAAGGAACCTTGAAGTCAGCTGTATTTGAATGGTTTACAATCTTCACCACTGCTCTCTTTATGTCATTTAGGCTACGGCCACACGGGCGTTTTTTCACGCGGTAAAATGTAGCTTATTTTCACGCTGCTTGAATTCCCGCTGCTGTATGCCACACGTGCGTTTTTTTCACGCAGTAAAATGTAGCTTGTTCTCACCCCGGTTGAAGTCCAGGAGCGGCAAAATGCAGTGGTAACCCGCAGTTGATTGACGGATTCACGTAATTATGTTATATATCTTCCTCATGGCCGGAATAGTAACCTTGTTTCTGACTAGTGAACAAGAAATATGAATGGTATATTGATTTCGATACGAAAACAACACTACAATTATTTTATTTTGACATTTAAAAAAAAAATATTATATAAATATTATTATGACAAGATTTTCATCAGATCTTTGAATATTCTACTACATATATGCCTCTTTACATTTTTTAGTCCAACTTAATGCCTTTCCTTTTAGTAAAAAATTATTGAGTGGTCCAGTAAGGTCGACCTATGTTTAAGATAAAACGTGTAGGTCTACTGTGTAATTGGCTAGACCCAAAAATATTTTACGCTATCCTGGACAAAATTAGATACATTTATATTTATTTTAACTTGCTAGGACGACTTGATCAAAGCTGCGTGTTGCTCCCGCCCGTGTGGCCAGTGACAGAGCGTGAAAACAAGCTTCTAAAATGCACCCCAGTCCATTCTTCTGCGGGCCCGCGGCGGTCGATTTTGAAGACGCGCCGAATCTGCGTGAAAACAGACTCCGTGTGGCATACCTCATTACATTTAATGCTGCCCATATTTCTCGCGTTTTTTCACGCTGCGTTCTTGCGTGAAAAAACGCCCGTGTGGCCGTAGCCTGAGTAACATGACCTTGTTTAGAATCAATAAATTAAGGTTGTGATTTCATTAATATTCAAGCTTATTTGACCAATCATGTAATATGTTTGGATTTTCCTCTGCTCATTTAACTAAGCTTCCTTGACTGACTTCATACAGTTTAGAATTAAGGCATGCCCAAAGAAATTCTGAAACATCAGTGAATTGTGATTTATAATGATTTGTTTATGACCCTTTCAACCGTAAACAAAATGACACAGCTCTCAACGCTGTAAATTTCACAGTTCAAAAATTATAGCAAATGTTTGTGATTTCCCCAATAAAAAACACATAGTTAACTCCCATTGCTTATCCATCATATTTGAGTAAGATAAAAATTAAGCGTCAGTTATCATTTAACTTCTATTTAGATTTGAAACTACATCTAATAAGCTTTGTTTGGAAGATTTTTAGAGTATATCCACAAAGGAAATTTTCCCTAAGCCTCAATACACTGTTTGAGGTATTTTCATATAAAAAGTATTTGCATAAAATAAAATTGTTTCCATTATAATATTGAAAGTCAGATCATCTTTTCTCGGTACCCACTTTGCAAAGAGAGATCAGATGATAGGCCTATTAATAACTCAAAGTGAAAACAATTATGAAACATAATATATTCCACCCTTACTTGAGATTCCTGTCAGACACATTAGGTTGTACATATGTTCGGTCTTCAGTATTCAGAGATATAACTTCTTCTTCTAGGTCTGAAATAAAAAAAAAAAAAACTTTTAGGACAGTTATTTTCAAGCTTATATTAAAGACTTGTTTACTGACAACTTATATTCAATATAATCAATAACTTATAATAATGTGGGAGTTCCACATTGAGTGAAGCTCATTCTGTAATAAGAGTTATTCTGTACAAACTATTCCAAAAAAGTTAATATTAAAATTTGGTGGTATGTGTTTAACTCTGATTCCTCTTTCCAAACCAAACTAAGAGGGATGTTTAAAAGGGTTATTTGTGCATATAGCTCCATTGTTTGTGTGTACACGTTGACTTGTTGCTTACTGGCATCATTTGTAAACAGAATCACAGTGTGATTTGCTGCTCTGTACCTGACTTGTACACTTTGCTGTGTCCAGAAGTTTTCAATAACTATCATATCTCCAGCCCATTAAATTGTTGCTCTAGCCGAGGCTAAAATATGTAACCATTTCACTAGGAATTAGGAATGAATGGCTCCTAAAATTTCGGGAAATGTTTGGGAACAATTTATTCTCCACCACTGGAACAGAATTACATTTTGACCATCAGTGATTTTGTCGTGTCAGGAGTTACTATAATTACATTACCAATGTGGGAGATGTTGACAGAATGGCAGGTGACAATAATGATATCTCCGCGATTGCGAGAGATGTTCACCAAGGTTCTGCAAACCCAGGATACGATAATGATGTATTCGTGATCGAGGGAGATCTTAACGCTTGAGCTGTGACCGCCAGTCATTTAAACAATCGCTATGTGATAGCGAAAGATGTTAAAGATGATGCTGTGCTTGTGGGAGATATGTACAATGGTGACGTGATGGTGGAATATATAATCTTGATATCATTGAGATAGATAGGTACACTATAACCAAAAGTATGATTAATAAAGCCAGATTCATTCACGGTCTGACACGTCTGCCGACTTATCCGACTCGGACAGCATCAGACCGTGTGCGGGTAAAACAGACCGGGTCCACAGACAGTAGGACAAGTCCACGGTAATTTGAGGATTCCAGACGTATTTGGCCGACACAACCGACCACGCCGTGTATGGGCTCAACAGACTTGGTCTTTGTACTTTCAGTTAACTTCAGTTTATTTGTGAACGTTATAGACTAAACCTGATTAAGAATGTGCAGTGACATTAGTGACAACAAAAGGTTTAGGAGGAAGTTTATTGAATTGTACACGAGTATGCTGTGCTTGTGGGACATACGAAGCAAACAGTACAGCAACAAACACTTGAGGCACTTGACTTGAGGCGTCTTTTTTTCGCGTAGAAGCTTCGAACTATCCAAAATATAATTTGAACTAACCAGGATTATTTAGTATTGATTGTAAATTAAATGCTAGGGACCAGGAGTAATATTCAAATTAAAGAAGATTTCAAATTATGAAGGTCAATGCTGTCCGAATCAAACTGAAGCTACACGAAGATAGGACCATGTATGGGGGGCTTAAAGCTTGTATTGTTTTCTACAGGTAACCATATCACGCCTTAAAACACTTCTCATTATACAAATTTAGTTCTAGTGAGTTTAAATATCTGTCTGTGGTTATGGTTAGCTAATTAGATTGATGTTTCACAGTTGCATAGATAAATAATGCATTATTTTTAGGTACCAGTTTTTGTTACTTGTGTATTGTATTTGTAACCCATTACTGCTCTTTTTAGAACAGTACATTTTTGTGTTTTTAGATTATTGCTATCTGCAAGAATATTAAATCAAGATTTTTAAAATAAACATTTTTGCACAGGCAAATATCCCATTCAGCCATGTCCCACATTCGGGAAGGAAATAAAAACCCCGTCCCAAACTTCTTTGAGGTTACTAATTCACACCTGACACCCTCCACATAACTATGCTATCTTCTTCTTGCTGCGATTTAATTAAATTTTATATCATTTAACAAATTACCTTGGCTGGTATCAGGCAAATCTCCGTTCAAGGCATTGTTGAGCCACATGATTCTTTCACCGATTTCTTTTTCTTTCCACGTACCAGGGATTCTCCAATACTTTACCTGTTACAACAAATCTATATTATAACTGATTACTCATATACAACATAAGGAACAGATGTGTTTTGATTTCTGTTATCTTAGTTGAAATATTTTTTATCAGTCTCAACTAAACTTTTTGATAGTGGGTTGATAAACAGGAAGTAGTTCAATCAAAACCCATTGACAGAGAAGTCACAACCAAGGCCTTGCCATTAGTGATGGTCGGATCCAGATATCGGACCACCGGATCCATCGGATCTGAGCTAAAACCAACGCCCGATGTGATCCACAAAAAATCGGATTCAGTTTTGATGGATCCGATTTGGTTTCAACAAACAAAAGAGTCTGTATCCAAATACGTTACTGTTTATTTATTCCATATCATATAACATACTATCTGTGTCAAAAATCAAGAATCAAGATCTTTATTGTCATTGACCTTTTACAAAGAATAGACATAGTCAACAATAAAAATAAAAAACTAAAGCTATAAAATACAATGGGTTCTAAATTAAAAAATTAATATTAACTCAGAAAATAAGTACTCTGTTATACAGTAATATGGATTTTAAATGAGCCACTCAAACATTTTGGACTTAAACCTAATAAAAGGAACCTGTTTTGCTGCCAGACCTAATTTATTAAAAAACCGTATGCAATTTATTTTATGGCAGTTATCTGTTTTGGCCAATCTATGAGCAGGTCTTTATAATGGATATATGTGAATGTCCGTATCCATATAAGCGCCTAATAGTAATAGTATACATTGACGTCCACCGGATTTTTGGAAAGATTCTAATTCAAATTTGTGGCGATTTCAAAACTGATTCCCAACTCGTCTGTGAAGATTGAGCGATCGAAAAATTACCGCTATTCTGATACTGTTTGCCGACTCTTCTACGAAAATCGTGCGATTGTAAATAAACTGCTATTCCGATACCGATTGCAGACTTATTTACGAAAATCGTGCGATCTGAAGTTTACCGCTATTCCAATACCGATTGTTGACTTCTACGAAGATCTCACGATCGGAAAAATACTGCTGTTCCAATACCGATTGCCGAGAACCCCAGGTTCTCTTAAATTGTATATTGTTTTTATTTCTCTTTTTTGTTGAGCCTTGTTGGTTCAAAGGGGGCGGTATGTTCAGTCAAGATGTCTTTGAATTTTTGTTATTTTATATGTCTTTGTTCTTAACAATCTATCCGTAATTCTCAGCACATGATCAAATGTTTATTACTCATTGTGGCATTCATTCATCGCGAATCACCTCTCATAACAACATGTACTCATTCATTCTCTCATAAATTAAACCTCTTTTATACTTTTTCCTCTTTATTATAATATAATTACACCGCACAAAAACAATGTTGCAAAAAACTACAGTTACATTAGTCGTACGTACTTGATCCTTCGGTTTTTCAAAAGACAGGATATGCAGGACTTGTTGGAGGATAGGGATGTTCTCAAAGGCGTGAATGATGGGATCACTTATCGGGACCAATGCCATGCCTTCATTTTGGCTGTCCTCATCCTCAGTGTCTGGCAGATCTTTCAAAAACTCCCCAAGTTCAGTTATTAGCCAGTCAAAAGGCATCTTCACCACATCACCTAAAACAACACATGATTAACCATAAAAAAAAAATAAATACCTTATAAGTACTTTGTATCTATTAATATACCTTTTTAATAAATTTAGAACGATTTAATTTCACTGGATATAGTCAATCTAAATTTACTTATTAACTTCTATACTGACTACATCAATCAAATTTTTAGTTCAAATTGCTTTGATTAGATACAATAAAGGTTTGTTTTTTAATTTAAACAATAAATTTAATATGACCTTACATGTGCGCGATCTTATACAGTTTTAAACCTCTTAGTCAGATCCATGTAAAATCAACACATTTTACCTGACCATCTTCGATTTCTTGTACATCTCATAGAGACCAAGACAGATAACAATTTTAACATGATATTTCAGCTACAGTAGACGATAATAATGTCTTGACATTAGCAGGAGATGCTTTAAATTCCCCGCGATCATGGGAGACAATGATGATGTCTTTGCCATCGAGGGAGAAGTATATAATTTTTTTGTGGTCACTAGAAACGATGATGATGTCCTCACGATTGCGGGAGAAGATCACGACTGTGCCGCAATCACAGACTATAATTAATGTCGGCATTATGTTAAATGCACACCACACCAAATTTATGGATACAAAAATCTAAAACTGCTTTTATTGACAACCATGCAGAGGCATGTGTTAAAACATAGCACGGTAATGTCCGTTTGGGAATATGCAGTACAATAGAACACCTCATATTCGCCTCAAGTCTCATAGAAAGATATACATATCTATAGAGGTTCATAACAGGACTCCATTTTTGAGCCAAGCCACACCTACAAATTGAAGTTATAATACTTAAACTACACGTAACTAGTATTATATGTGTGTATATCTTTGCAAAACACATACATATGAATGCATTTTTTTGATGATATGAATTTGACTTTTGGCGGAAATAATGCATTCTAAAATATACCGTTCAGCGTTCATAGACAGTTAGTATATTCAATTGTGAAAAGTGGTTTCTTAGAGATGCTTTAGGTTCTAGGTTTAACATTAATCGCAAGACTTTTTTTGTAAGTTTAATTATTTTATCCAGGTTTTGTACACTAGTGTCCCCATAGTATCTCCTGGGGTATTTTTGTTGACTACTGTAATATTCCTATTCATATTATTTGTGACAAAATCAGTAGATTAAGACATTATAATAGACCTGCAATTGATGAGATGTATTTGTGTCAATAGATTATCTACATACCCAACTCTACAGCTTTCTTCAAAACAACAAATATCTGGGGAAGAAGGGGGGCCGCACGAACTCTTTCTGTCTCCTTTCTGCGTAACACAGCTTCGGGATCTTCCTCCTCTGACCAAGAGTCATATATACTCTCATCATCACTCCTTTCACCCCACTCTTTTCCTTTTTTGCCCGCTGAAATAAATGTATTTAATTCAAAAGATCCAACTGACTTATTTTCAAACAGTTTAACTAGAACATATTAAAATACGGGAGTGTTGCTGAAAGTCAAATGTTTGTTAGGTCAAATAATTTATTTTTAGTAGGTACCGACTTTACTGGTTGACTAAATGGGACTGTTGACCTAATGCTACAACAAAATATATTGATTTTGATCTAATGGTACAAGAATAAATTATTTGACCTTCTGGCACAGTTGACTTTCTGCAAGACATCCGTAAAATACATATATTCTCTTTAAACAGTTTCAATGGAATAACTTAACATCCATATAAGAGCACTTTTGATTGTCTTTTTTATGAAATGATTATAAGCCTACTGTATTTAAATTTTAACTTTTTACTTCCTTACACAATATTTGTCCTTCCACAACAAACCAAACCACAGTTCCAAACACACTAATCTTATGCTGCTTTAAAATAATACTAGGGATGGACGGGTCCCGAAATTTCGGGAATTTTTCGGGAAAAAAATATTCCCGATTATCGGGACGGGATTACATTTGATTCGGGAATTTTTCGGGACGGGATTTGGTCCGATCGCCGGCGATTTTGCCGCTTCGCGAGTGCCGATGACGCCGCTATTGCGAGCGATAGGTCCGCGAACGCAGGAGACGAAGTCGTTTCGACGATTGCGCCGTGACCGCGGAGTCATACCGACGATCGCGCCGTGACCGCGGAGCCATACCGACCATCACGCCGTGACCGCGGAGTCATACTGACGATCACGCCGTGACCACGGAGTCATACCGACGATCACGTCGTGACCGCGGAGTCATACCGACGATCACGCCGTGACTGCGGAGTCATACCGACGATCACGTCGTGACCGCGGAGTCATACCGACGATCACGCCGTGACCGCGGAGTCATACCGACGATCACGCCGTGACCGCGGAGTCATACCGACGATCACGCCGTGACTGCGGAGTCATACCGACGATCGCGCCGTGACCGCGGAGTCATACCGACGATCGCGCCGTGACCGAGGAGCCATACCGACGATCGCGCCGTGACCACGGAGTCATACCGACGATCACGCCGTGACCACGGAGTCATACCGACGATCACGCCGTGACCACGGAGTCATACCGACGATCACGCCGTGACCGCGGAGTCATACCGACGATCACGCCGTGACCACGGAGTCATACCGACGATCACCCCGTGACCGCGGAGTCATACCGACGATCGCGCCGTGACCGTGAGTCATACCGACGATCATACCGTGACCGCGAGTCATACCGACGATCACGCCGTGACCGTGAGTCATACCGACGATCACCCCGTGACCGCGAGTCATACCGACGATCGCGCCGTGACCGTGAGTCACACCGACGATCATGCCGTGACCGCGAGTCATACCGACGATCATGCCGTGACCGCGAGTCCTTTCGACCGCGAGTGTCAAGTTTCTATAGGTACCTGAAAAATTGTTACCCATTTTTTGGTTTTTATAGATCAGTGCCACAAACGGTAAAGATTGATTTTGTATGCCTTTTTTGGTAACTGCAATACTCAAGACTTTCTTTTTATGCACAGAAAAAAATCCCGTCCCGTCCCGTCCCGAAAATCGGGAAGGAAATAAAAATCCCGTCCCGTCCCGTCCCGAACTAAAAATTCAATCCCGTCCATCCCTAAATAATACCATTATAATAAAACCTCAACCACCAGACTCCCTCTTATCCGGACTCCTCGGGACTGAGACCAGTCTGGATAACGGGTTTTCCGGTTAAACCGACGTCCCCAATCTCTTTATGTAACCTAAATATTTGACTTAAATTTAGGAGAGCATTGTATTTAGACACGTGATCACTGGTCTCAAATATTTCCCACGAGAACAGTGGTTTCAGTACAGCCCACTTCCGACCGATCTAGTCCGTTTAAACCCATGTGCTGGTAAAAATTGTCCGGTTAAAGAGATGCCGAGTGTAGTCCGGTTATCCCGATGTCCGGTTAAAAGGGGTTCGGATAAGAGGGAGTCTACTGTATATATACGGTATACAGGGTTCCCACTATTTGTCTTCAACAAAATTCATGGTGTTTTCTTGGTTCTCTCGGTCTGCTTTTATAAATTTTATGTTCTCCAAACAATTTTAGTTATAATGACAAAACTTTATGTAATGCCTTTTCTAACCAGTACACAAGTAAGGTTTCGTAGCCGATGAATATGGCACCATTATTAAATTTAACATTTCTTAGATCTATACATGCAGGAAAGCACAAGACTGTAAAATCCTTAAGGCACATTCCAGGAATAGAACGTAATAATCGGCCAGTCGGCGCAGAGCGAAGAAAGATACAAGAGATAGAGGCAGAGAAATAAAAGACAGAGTTGTGGTGTTTAGAGGGAGGGTAGGGGAGAATGAGAGGACAACAAATTTGGTATTGATGGAACAGAAGGGAAGGGGGGGGGAGAGCGCGAGGGAGAGGAGAGGGGAGAGAGAAGCCGTTCATTAATGTAGGCATAATGAAAAAGTTTGTGCTAACTCGTTGTTCTAATTATTCTTCCTTATGGTTGTTTTCCAGCAGTGAGTGAATGATGACTCTCTCTCTCTCTCCATTAAAAAACATTGTAATAAATATGTTATTGAGTGTAACCACAACAATGTATGGCAATGTGTTTTTTGTGCCTGTTGTGATGGAATATTGGACCATCGAGGTCTAAATCACTGCAGGTGAAATAAAGAAATGTCAAATTACTCTCTCTCTCTCCCCCCCCTCTCTCTCTTTCTCGCAAGAGGCCCCAGAGAGAATGATACAAGGATTGCTGCCAGACGATAGGGAAGAGGATGGTACAGAGGAACAAGCAAGAATCAGAAGTAGGATGGCTGAAGAAAGCATTGGAACGGATGAGGAAGATGGAAGGAGAGCTAATTGCATGCGTTGCACTGCTGAAGGATAGGAAAGCCCCGGGAGTGGATGAAATAAAGAACGAAGTAGTAAAGAGAATGTTTGGAAGGATCAAGGGGACGCTGTTGAACCTGTACAACAAGATGCTGAGAGAAGGCAGGTATCCTGATGTGTGGAAAAAAGGAATCGTCAAAGTTTTTCTGAAGAGCGAGGAAAAGGATCCAAGTAAGATTAAATCGTACAGGCCAGTAACCCTCTTACCTGTCCTAGGAAAGCTGGGCGAAAGATTAATAGTGAAAAGGATGAAAGAATGGCTGGATAGGGAAAATAGGGCAAATCCATTGCAATATGGATTCACGGAAAGTGTTGGAACGGTAGACGCACTTCTGGATATGAGAAGAGAAGTTAAAGAGACGGAAGAAAAATAAGACATCGCAACATGAACTGATGGAGTGCCCTTTCTCCGAAGAAGAACAAAGCGACATGAGGGAATTCCTCCGACAAGACATGGAATTGGGAGAAAATCAACTTCTTGAGAACTTAAGAATCTTCGCTGGAGTTTGCCAGAATGTGCGGAAGGATAGAGAAGAAAAAGCATGAATTTGAAAATGCAGGAAGACAGGCTGGAATTCGAAAAGGATAAATGTTAGGAAAAATGAAATAAATAAATAAAGAAGATTGAAAAAAAAAATCCGATGATCCTAGTACTGAGGGTACTAGGTGAGGGGAGAGGTGTTGGTTAGGCACAGAATGTGCCTGGAAGGACAAAAATGAAGCCGACAACTGGAAGAGGATCTGAAGATTTTTCAGGAAAGGGGCCTGGTGAATAAGTCTCTGACTTAAACCAGGGGTGGTGGAGGGACCGCTGGACTTCGGCCAAACACCTATCTCTCACTCACACACATACAATAATCTCGATATTACTGCATTCAGTTTCACACGAGTAGCCCCTTGTGTCGTCTCCAGGCGAAATATTTGGGGTTTTAAGGGTCCAAAAACAAATTCACGGCTAAATCAAAGTTTTTTCTTGGTTGACCTAATTAACGGTTTTAAGGTTTTCACGGTTGAGTGGGAACCCTGGTAAGAAACAAAGAAAGGCTAAAAAAAAGTGTCCTTGGGATTTTTTCATGAAATCAGCCGGTTTTCCATAATACAAGTTACATAAGAATTAAGATATCGAAAAAGGTTCTTTAGATATCTATACAGGGTTAGTAAAAGTGTGAAGACCCCCTGTTATTTTTTTAACGGCCCATACTAGAAAAACTAAACTGGGCACACCTTTATGGCATGTTATGAAGTACAGTAGAACCTCTTTAATCCGAACCCTTGTAGTCCAAACGTCCACTAATCCGAACCCCTCATTGCTGTACTCTATACACAGTACAGTAGTCCTTTATTATATACTGTATTTATTGATATACTTACCGTAATTATTTCAATTGTAATGTACAGTACTGTTTATTCTCTATGTTTACTACTGCTCTAAATAAACACTGTATTTTACTTTATAAAGCATTTTTCACTTTTCCCTAGCTATTGTTATGTAAAAACAACATGTTCTGTAATTCAAACTATTCCATAGTCCGAACTACCCCCGGTCCCAATTAGTTCGGATGAAAGAGGTTCTACTATACTTTTATGGCATAACCGCGACTTGGTGTACATCCCCAAAATAAAGGGATTTTGGGGGAAACTCAAAAATTTAAAATGTTAAGCCCCATCGATTGATCCCTCATTTTTAAGGTCCTGGTAAAAGAAAACCAACAACGCAAATTAGAGGTCTCTATTTCAATCCAGTAAAAATGGCAGCCAATTGAAATTCTCAGAAGTTAAATTGGGAATGTTGCTGGAAGTCAACAGTCCCGGAAGATCAAATAATTTATACCTGTGCCACTAGGTCAAAAACTACAATGTTTGCAGTGTCTGTAGATCAAAAGTCCCAGTAAGTCAAATGATACAGTCCGAGCTAAAAACGTGGTCTATGTTAAAGCAATTGACTTATTGGGAATTTGACCTAATGCAACAGCAGTTTTAATATAACGAAATACGGTAAAATACAAGTTCAGTTTCGCTGAGTCAACAGTGCCGGAAGATCAAAAGCAATAAAAGTGAACGTCGATTCAGTGTAAAGTAGACCTCCTGCAACGCTTACTACACCAACAAGCCAACAAAACTCGCTTTTAGTTACTTCGTGTTTTGTCATAATTAGAATAGAGCTAAAATTATCATATTTGGTACATAGCTTATCTATTAATGCTTCTTTCCAACTGTTTGGTCAACACTGTAAATAGGTATAGCCTTTCGTCAAAATTTGTGGCATAAAATACCCGCAAGGACGATCTGAAAATTTCTGGTTATTATATACGTTTGTAAAAGGAGATCCATTTAATTGTAGAACTAGAACTATTTTATGAGTTATAATGTAGTCTACATATAAACTGTGTAAATGTATTACGCCTCGGAAGGGTTGAAACCTGTTCAAACTATCATATATATTATTAAAACATGGGGTTTTTCACGATTCTGAATCAACCAGACGATGGATTTTCATTAGTTTTGTGTTGAAAGAAAGACAATTTTGAGAACTAGGGAATTTCAAAGCCATAATTTAAAATTAGTGTCCCAGTTTTTTATAAATTAAGTTTTAGTTTTTAAAAAGTCTAGCAGCCGATGCTAACCTTCTCCAATAAGTCAATGCTTCTAGCTAGCTTTTAGTACAATATAATTATTTGCTTAACAGCTGTAACATTCAGCATTTGTGACACAAATTCAGCATTTGGAAGAAAATTCAAATACATACTTATGGTTGGCTTATTTATACTATGTGTAATGCTGACCATTGATACATTTAATTCTTCGGTACGAGGATGGCAGATTAATTAAATATGCATAGTAAATAGTAGGATGTTCAAATTATTTTTTAAAGGAATCTTTGTAATCATTGATTTGTTTTAGTCCCATATAATTTGTTTTAACTAACAACTGGTTGAATGTAATATTCTACTAATATTATAAATGAGAAAGTTTGGATGTATGTTTGTGACAAGTAAACGCGAAAAATACTGGTCGGATTGGGCTGAAATTTGGTATGACGATAGTTCACATTCCCGATTAACATATAGACGCATTCTTATCTTAAAAGTCCTTTCGGGCTCCGCCCCAGGGGCTCTGGAGTTTCCCATGTTAACCTTATGAGTAATCGCATTTAAAAGGAATAAACGAATTTTGTCAGCCGTTTCAACTACACAAGTTGGTTCTATGATATTGAATAGCATTAAAAAGTTACAAGGTTTACCAACAGGGTGCAGTACTATTATTTTTTTACATTTATGACAACAGCTATCCTATTAAGGCCATAAAGGTAAAATTTTGTTTTTAAAAGGTTTATGTGTAACTATTTTATCAACAGATGTAAAGATCAAAATGTTTCTATTTCGTGTTCTCTTCCCGTAGCAAAGCACGGGTATAACAGCTACTTGTTTATTTATTATTTATTATTATTTATTATTTATTATTATTTATTATTTATTATTATTTATTATTTATAGTGCCAGTGTCAGCTACTGGGACAATTGACAGTCAGCTACTGGTACAAGCACTTTTTTCACTGTCAGCCACTGGAACACGTACAAAGGTTGAATTAAGTTTAAAAATTTTATAAAATATATTTAAAAACCCCTTTTTGTATGACAAATTTGAAAACTACACTAAATTTAGAATCACATGACATCCGTAATATCTCTTTAGTTCCTATTTATTCAAAACCACGGATTATTAAGTGCGTATAGTTTCTTATACTGTCAGCTACTGGTGCGTTTACCTTATAACTATTAGGTTTTTGGCGAATTTCCCATATAGGGAATAAGCTTTTACCGTAGTACTTATGGTAACACCTGGACCCGGGACCGATTTAATTTTTCGTTTTGAGGCCCCTAGAGGCCAAAAACACCATCCGTTCAAATTCATATATACAGGGTGATCAACTCAAGGAGGCCACCATTGGGAAATCGGAAACGGTAAGAATTAGAGACAATTTTAAATGGGGAACATTCCTTTATTTTTTGTGGCAGTTAAAAATATGATTTTAGTTTTTTTATCATGTTTTCGGATAGAATAAGCAATTTAAAAACTTTTTTAGCCTTGACATTTTTTCGATAAACCCACTCGTTTAGGAGTACCGCCTATGGAAAATGTCTTCCGGTGTACATTTAACATCATGTAGCTCCTAAACGAGTAAGTTTAGAGCAAAATTGGAAAAAGTAAATTAGTCTTAGAATTGCATCTACATTCCTTAAAGACTATAAAATAAAATGTTTTCCACTTTTCAAGTTTGCCGCCATTTTTTAAATAATATAATTCATATTTTCAATGAATTTTATGGTCTTTTTGGAATGTGGATGCAATTGTAAGACTTTTTTACTCTTCGCATTTTTGCTATAAACTTACTTGTTTAGGAGCTACATGATGTAAAATGTACACCGGAAGTCATTTTTCCATAGGCTGTAACTCCTAAACGAGTGGGTTTATCGAATAAATGTCGAGGCTAAAAAAGTTTTTAAATTGCCTATTCTATCCGAAAACATGATTATATATAGGGTGTTCTATAAGAAATTTAAAATTTGGCCGCCATTTTGGAAAATGGCGGCTGAATTTCAAAAAACTAAAATCATATTTTTAACTGCCACAAACAATAAAGGAATGTCCCCCTTTTAAGTTTTCTCTAATTCTTACCGTTTCCGATACCCCAATGGTGGCCTCCTTGAGTTGATCACCCTGTATAGCCTATATTTATTTATTTATATATTTTCCCCGGGGGGAACCCCAGGATCCCCCTCCTTTTTGGGGGATATTCCATACCCCCCCGGCCCCCGGTGACCCCCCCAACAAAATATATGTCTAGGATCGCCCTTGTCTTGGGATATAGCCTTTCTTCACTGATCACGTAATGCGTGATTTTCTATAAAGTCTTGAAAAAATAAAAGGTAAAATAGATAGAATACAGGTGTACTGTATGTGGTTTACACACAAATATTCATCAAACTGTGTGATATTTTGTTATTGCAATGAACAATTTGAGAGTATCGTATTGTTTAAGTCGATGGAACATCTCTGTTGATCCTGTTTTACAAGCAAACCAAAAAGATACAGTAGTCACCACTCTATGCGACATATTCTAACCAGAAAATTGTAATCGTATGATTCTATAAGCATTGGTAGGATTGCAAAGTACTACACAAGCATTATTTCAAGGGTAATAACAGTCACAATTTCCGATGACTTTAACAGAGTCAACTAAAATATTATACTAATGGACACACAACTAAATGGAACAACTAATGGAAATTCTCACGATGTACATTCGTTCGATATAAGCATTGAGTATACACGTCAGTACATACGTGTATACCCAATGATATAAGAAACGGTTCTTGCAATTTATTGCTTATTGTTTTTTAGAGTTGTTTTCGGACTTACTCACACTCGTATAAGGTTTTCCACGTTTGTCATTGATAATGTAGCCATGTTGCTTTGAAATGGCGACCATACAAATGTATGCATTTTAAGCCAAGTATGAATGGAGATGAGTGTGGGATGAGTGGAGCGATCTTGTTGTCCTGTTTGTGACTAAGGCCGACATAATCCTTAGACACAGCTGTTAATTAATAGTGCATACAGTCAATTAATAGCAGCAGAGGCCAAGTTTGGTATCAAATTAAAGGTTTTATTCATAAAAATACATTGCCACAAACCCAAACTCAAACGATGATGATGATAATAATGTTAATGATGTCGCTAAAACGTATCGTTTGAAATTTAACAGCTGAAAATAAGTGAAATAGAAAAGGTTTTGGTTAAATCCATCAAATTGTAATTGGACACTAGTAAATACTAGTGCACTTGTTGCTACCTCCCCCCTTCGGTTTCATGTATTCCTCTCAATCAGTTCAAACCTAGGAGGATCAAACATTAATGTTACCTAATTAATGTTAAATCCTCCTAGATTCAAACCTGAAACACCCAGATCGAAACTCGCCTATCGTTATTTTACCATCGCCTTTTTTAAATATATTTTTCAAAAAAGAAAGATTATATTGATTTACTTTGGATTTTAAAAATGTTAACGTTTTATTTTGTTAAAGATTTATGGTGATACGTAAATATTGTGGTGTAGTAAAGTATATTAAATTGTAGTTAAGTGTTAAATTTAAAATTTTAGGGTGAATCGAGATGAATCTTTTTTTATAACATGGGTCTCTCCTACCTTAACATACATACCAAGTTTCATAAACATCGGTTGGAAAAGTGCAAAGATAAATATTTGTATGTAAAAAATACGAAATGGTGGATATCTGGTTAACGAAACGATTTCGGAAAAAATGTTATCCTTGATTTTCTGTTTATTTTGACCCAAGGAATTACTAGGTAAAGTATCTCCCCGCTTATTTTTAACACCCTGTTTATGATGTATTCTTATAAGTGAAAAATGTAAGCTGGTAATACAGAAAGATGTTTTATAAATAATATGAATGTACTGGTGATCTGTATATTCATCTTTTTCTTGTTCTTAGAAGTCCACTCAGCAGTCGCATCGTACGATGTAGTTCTTTCCATGCGTTGCGAAATGCTAAATTTGCCGTCCTCTTCAACCCAAGTTATCTATTGAACCACTGATTGTAAAAAATTAAAAAAAATATTTTTTACGCATCACACTTTTGGCTACAACTTTGCCACAGACAAAACCTCTCTAACCCAAAAAAAAAAAAATCTCGCATGCTAACTTTTTCATGTTAGAAATCACGATTTAAAACTATTTCACCATACATATCAATTTTTATTAATTATATCGGTAAATAGTTTAAAGTTCCAACAAAATAGCCATCGAGAAGGACTAACCAAGAAGCTCTGTGCCAATTTTCAAATTTTTAGCACAACTTTAAGCACACCAAAACACGAAATTATTGAAGTCATGAGTCGAGAGGACTATCGTTGTTTTTAACAGATTATACTTTTGACCTTCCGGCACTGTTGACTCAGCGAAACTGAACTTAAATTTTAGCTTATTTCGTTATATTAAAACTGCTGTTGCATTAGATCAAATTCCCAATAAGTCAATTGCTTTAACATAGACCACGTTTTTAGCTCGGACTGTACTATTTGACTTACTGGGATTTTTGATCTACAGACACTGCAAACATTGTAGTTTTTGACCTAGCGGCACAGGTATAAATTATTTGACCTTCCGGGACTGTTGACTTTCTGCAACGCGTCCGTTAAATTTAAACAGCTTTCCAAGTCTGGAGACCCCCAGTAAATTTTGTAACAGTTCAAACTAGGAAAACTAAACTCTACACACCTTTTTGGCATATTAAGTACTTTTTAAGCCTAATAGCCTCTTGGTTTCCAAACCCGAAATGGGGATTTTGAGGGAAACTCAAAAATTTTAAATGATAAGCCCCATTGGGTGACCCCTCATTTTGAAGGTAAAAGAAAACTAACAACCTAAACCAGAGGTTTCTATCTCAATCCAGTAAAAAATGGAAGCTGATTGAAATCTTTAGAAATCAGAAATAACTTACAATTTTATATTCAATTGGCTTCCATATTTTACTGTGTTAAGATAGATAACTCTAGTTTGTTTTTTTTTTGTTTTCTTTTATTATGACCTTCAAAATGAGGGGTCACTCGATTGGGCTTAACATTTTAAATTTTTGAGTTTCCCCCACAATCCCCCATTTTGGGTTTGGGAATCAAGTGGCTAATAGACTTAAAAAGTACTTCATAACATGCCAAAAAGGTGTGTAGAGTTTAGTTTTCCTAGTGTGAGCCGTTACAAAATTTACAGGGGGTCTCCAGACTTGGAAAGCTGCAAGTTGAATTTAACTTCTGAGAATTTCAATTAGCTGCCATTTTTTACTGAATTGAAATAGAGACCTCTAATTTGCGTTGTTGGTTTTCTTTTACCAGGACCTTCAAAATGAGGGGTCACTCGATGGGTCTTTTCATTTGACATTTTTGAGTTTCCCTCAAAATCCCCCATTTTGGGGATGATCACCAAGTGGCGGTTATTCCCAAAAAGTACTTCATATCATGCCATAAAGGTGTGCCGAGTTAAGTTTTTCTAATATGGGCCGTTAATGTATATTTGTTTGTTTGTTCTTTATGGACTCCGAGACCGCTCAACAGATTGTAATGAAACTTTCAGGCATTATTAAGCATTATTCAAGGATAGTTTGTGTGAAGTTTGGTGCAGATCCGTCAAAAGGGCTCCGCCCCAGGAGCTCTGGAGTTTTTCATGTTAACCTTATGAGTACTCATATTTAAATGGAATTAAAGAATCTTATCAGCTGGTTCAACTAAACAATTTGATTCTGTGATGATTGGTAGCATTAAAAAGTTAATAGGTTTACCAACAGGGTGCAGCACTATTATTTTTTTAAATTTATGACAACAGCTAATTTGCAACCAAAAAAGTGAGTGAGTGTAGCGAACGAACTTCAACCAGGACGAGATATAGCAATGTGAACGAGCTCATCTTGAAAATGAACGAGCATTTGACATAAAATCACATTAGGACAGGACGATATTTGTCGGGCCAGCTAGTAAATAATAAAAAAGGTGGATATCTCACTAACAAGGTATTTTTTGGAAAAAATGTTATTCTTGATTTTCGTTTTATATTTGTTTTGACCCAATATACCTATTCCTGAATAACTGGACACCCTGGATATACATTAATCTTTTTGCAAGAAAAAAAAGATCTAATTACTGTATCAATAACGTGAATACAAATTACCTGATATGGATTGACAATATTTTGATAAATAAATACATTCATTGGATACTGTAAATAAAAAAACAAATTTTGGTTTTAACAGGTTCTACTGTGTACTTACTCTGTTTGGATTTTCCACCTGCTGTCCTCTTCTTCCTCAACTGTGTTTTATCAGTGATTAGACCCAACTCTATAAGCTTGTCAGATATTACTTTTCTACTTCTAGGCACTGACAGACGACCCAAAATGCAGTTCATTGGATCTAAGCAAAACAGAGTTAATTTATTTTATGTTCGTAACCATTATTTATTTAAATTTAATTATAACTTGTAAGATTTCACCGATTGTTTATCAGAACCTCCCACATCCAATCTTTAAATAACAGACTCCTCAGAACATGGTTTGCTTCTGACTTTTTTGTCTTTAATAATATTGTCATTCATTTATTTACATTTAGTATATAAGAAAATCTACATATAACTAGGGGTCTACAGGTCAGACTTTTTTAGTTTGGGTCGGGTTGGGTCAAAAATCATTAATTAATGTTTTTATTTTTTTAAACTTCAATCCGTGTCTGTAATAGTAATATGAAAATAAAACATGAACAAAGATAGTATTTATGTATATTATTGTATTATCATAGTTTATTTACAGCTTGGGAATTGCCTCAACTGCAAGAAAGAAGAAAATAACATTTTTTATTAAGATATTCTTTTCTACGCTCATAACTGTTGAAATAACTAAATAGCTAAATTACAACAAGTAGCCTCCTAAGTATAAAATCTCACACTTGCAATAGCATTATTAGTTACATCATCATAAATACATAACTTATCTATTATTGGCATTAGTACATTTTAACATAAGAACAATTTTTATATGACCTAAAATAGAATAGGCTAAGCAACGTGACAAACGGAGAACTCATTGAAGTTGTGTAACTGATTTACTATAAAACTCAAAAACATTAATTAACACACACATTGTTTATGGTATGATTATTTACCACTGTCAAAATTCCATACCATGTCATACAGTAGTATAGATAAACCTACTGCATGAGATAAAAATCTAAAAACAACTGATTTTGATCACTAATAAATGAAAAGAATTAAAAATCCATAAACTCAAGTCAAACAATATCACAATTAGAATTAATTACACTAAGAGGAACTGTTAACTAATATATAGAAGAAAATATTAAATCAATGAGAAAAGAAATGAAAATGAAATGCCAACATACAACATAACACAAAGACACTATACGTCTCGCCACCCTAAGTTGAGGCAGCCCAAACTGACCGGGTCATTACCGGCTGTTCCCGCACGACCCTTTATAATACGATTAGCGAAACTTCCGTGAACGCTCTAGTTCAATAATTATCATTAACAAATTTTAAATCCGATGTATAAATTTAGTCATTTATATTAAATCAGAGTTATTAATGTAAATGACAATTAAAATATTGACCACTAAATGTTCTAATTAATCTAATATTCATGTTTATGTTGGTGTCAGGAGTTTAATTTATTTAAATGTTGGTTATTTATAAAAAATATGTTGTTTTAGGTTTTAAGATTATCAGTGACATTTTTATGTAATTATCTCAGGGCCAGGAGTCGATCTCTTTCAGTTTTCATTGCAAACTGAACATTTAATTATTACCTGTATTTTTTTATAACTTTGACTTTAGTAACAAGTAAGTAAAAAAGTTTCGGGTTTAGGTTTTGAGTTTTAACATTTTTGGTTTTGACCGACAGTACTGTACAATATATCAGAAATTTCTTTATGATTTATCGGGAATGTTGCTGAAAGTCAACAGTCCCGGAAGATCAAATAATTTATACCTGTGCCGCTAGGTCAAAAACTACAATTTTTGCAGTGTCTGTAGATCAAAAATCCCAGAAAGTCAAATAGTACAGTCCGGGCTAAAAGTTTAGTCTATGTTAAAGCAATTGACTTATTGGGAATTTGACCTAATGCAACAGCAGGTTTAATATAACGAAATACGGTAAAATACAAGTTCAGTTTCGCTGAGTCAAAAGTGCCGGAAGATCAAAAGCAATAAAAGTGAACGTCGATTCAGTGTAAAGTAGACCTCCTGCAACGCTTACTACACCAACAAAACTCGCTTTTAGTTACTTCGTGTTTTGTCATAATTAGAATAGAGCTAAAATTATCATATTTGGTACATAGCTTATTTATTAATGCTTCTTGCCAACTGTTTGGTCAACACTGTAAATAGGTATAGTTTATGTAATGAAAAGCCTTTCGTCAAAATTTGTGGCATAAAATACACGCAAGGACGATCTGAACATTTCTGGTTATTATATACGTTTGTAAAAGGAGATCCGTTTAATTGTAGAACTATTTTATGAGTTATAATGTAGTCTACATATAAACTGTGTAATGTATTACGCCACGGAAGGGTTGAAACCTGTCCAAACTATCATATATATTATTATAACGTAAATGGGGGTTTTTCACGATTCTGAATCAACCAGTCGATGGATTTTCATTAGTTTTGTGTTGAAAGAAAGACAATTTTGAGAACTAGATAATTTCAAAGCCATAATTTAAAATTAATGTCCCAGTTTTTTATAAATTAAGTTTTAGTTTTTAAAAAGTCTAGCAGCCGATGCTAACCTTCTCCAATAAGTCAATGCTTCTAGCTAGCTTTTAGTACAATATAATTTGCTTAACATAACAGCTGTAACATTCAGTATTTGTGACACAAATTCAGCATTTGGAAGAAAATTCAAATACATACTTATGGTTGACTTATTTATACTATGTATGTGTAATGCTGACCATTGATACATTTAATTCTTCGGTACGAGGATGGCAGTTTAATTAAATGTGCATAGTAAAATAGGTACAGTAGTAGGATGTTCAAATTATTTTTTAAAGTATTCTTTGTAATCATCGATTTGTTTTAGTCCAATATAATTTGTTTTAACTAACAGCTGGTTGAATGTGCTATGTATACTTATAAAAGGCAAAGCCCTCACTGACACACTCACTCTCACTCACGCATCATCACTAATTCTCCCACTTCCCATTTACCTAGGAGGTTGAAATTCGATTCACCGATTCTTTGGGCATTAAATAGGAAAACTAAGTAGTTTTTATTATGATCGGGCATTCGGGCTCCGCCCCAGTGGCTCTGGAGTTTCCCATCTGAACCTTATGATTTTTCATATTTAAAAGGAATTAATGAATCATAACAGCTGTGTCAATTCAACAATTTATGACAACAGCTAATTTGCAACCAAAAGCTGAGTGAGCGTTTCGAACGAACTTCAACCTGGAGGTGAGTTAACCCCAAGGCAAGTGAGCTCAGCGAACGAGCTCCAACCTAAAGGTGAGAGAGCGTAGCGAACGAACTTCAACCAGGACTTGATTGAGCCATGCGAACGAGCTAATCTTGAAAATTAATTAGTTTAACGGGGCAAAGCCAGCGGGTACAGCTTGTTATTCTATAGAATTATTAGGTTTTTAGCGAATTTCGCATATAGGGAATAAGCTATTACCGTATAACTCATGGGAACACCTGGACCCGGGACCGATGTAATTTTTCGTTTTGAGTCCCTAGAGGCCAAAAACACCATCCGTTCAAATTCATATATATATAAGTGTATAAAACATTTTGGGGACTTGACTTTTTCGGGACTCGAGAATTTAGTACTTTTCGAGGACCTGTGCAATTTATTCCATTCCAAATGCAGCGCGTTATCGATCTTCACCCTTGTGTGGGCCTCCCATTCACTGACGGAATGTCTCGTGGCGTATGACGACCGGATATAAATAGTCACTTTAACACTCACTTATCTCGTTATTTTTTTCAGCATATTCGTTGACCCGTCTGCAGGTCTTATGTTAATGGGCTGTCAGAGCGTCTGTTGTAATAACTGGAATTCCTTATGTATGTTTGCTGCTGATTACGGTGAAGTATTGTTAGAAATTCCACCTAATCTTTTAAAGTTACCCATTAAATTCATAGAAATAATAATATTTAACTGTTTGACGAGTACCCCTATTGTATTCAAAATACTCAACGGCCCAATCCAATGTCACGTTTCGTATTTTGTATACTACCGTTAATTACTAGACTTAATTACTAGCTTCATTCCCACTGTTCTTGTGAACTTAACTCTAGATCAGACTGTTGCTTCATCCGCTTCTTCATCAGTTAATTTTTCATCTTAAAATCTAAAAAATATCTTTTTGGTACCTATGTTATCACCCACGGGATCTTTGAATAATTTTAGGCTTAACTGAATCTGAAGTATGTGTTTTGGTGGTTGATCATTGTAATGAATTATATAAGATTAACCTGCATTACACTATCGACAAATTAACTATCAAATATTTATTAAAACACTGAAGCATACTGCAAACGCTGAGTCATACTGCAGCAAAAACAGCCGTATTTAGTGAGCTTAAAGTAGGTATTTTCACTATTTTCTCCCTAGGAAGTGAAAGTCAGCTGATTTAAACTCAGTTGTGAGCTTCGATTGTATGCAATCGCATGTATCGAAAGTATGTATAATTTTTTTCACCACACTATGATGTTTTAGTTAATTTACAGTCTGTTTCAAAAGTAGAAAAATAAGCAAATACATTAACAATAATACAACGTTAAAAGTATAGTGATTTACCACTCTCAACACTAGCTAACAAAGATAATTTTGATAACACAGCCGAATCTGAATGGGAGGTTTAATGTCGTAAATGGTGTTGTGATTGTCCAATAAATTTAGTGCAAGATGAGAGCTCGCCTTGTGGTCGGAAACTTGACCAAAAGTATGTATTTTTCCAACTTATCTATATTTACCCTATGCTATAAATAAGACATGTAAATGGAATTTCTTCTATTTGGTTTTATTTTCTGTTTACATTTAGTTGTTATTTCGTTACCTACATGGCAACCCATACGGCCCAAGTTATTTTTTTAATTTTAAATTCGTTTCTTGTGTTTATTTTTGAGCCTATTTTAATTTATAAAGGGATTCATCACATCTACAGGAAAATATCTTTCATTTGGTACCAACCGCGTGTAATTCGTTCCAGTAGTATGGTCAGGCTAGCTGTCATAAGTTTTGCAAAAGTTGTTTTGTATAAGACGATTTTGAATGATTTTCCAATTTGATTATCTTTTTTCACTAGATTTTGTAATTTCTTCTTTGACTTTTCAAATTCTAAGATTATTATGAAGTGTTCTGTTAGTAACAAACCAAGGTGCGTTGACAATTTTACGTAGCAATTTTGATTGGTATCGTTGAAAAATTTCAATGTTTGATGTACTTGATGATCCCCAAAGTTGGATCCCATAAGTCCAAATTGGTTTTATAACTTTTCTGCAAAGTAACATTATTTTGTGTACTAAGTTTTGATTTAGATCCAAGAAGACAATTAAGCTTAGTTATTTTAAAATTTAGATATTGTCTTTTAGTCCAGATATGTGCCTTCCAATTAGGCTTTGCATCTAAGTGCATGCCCAAGTATTTTATTTCTGTTACTTTAGGGTGGTGAATATTGTTCATGGATACTGGAGGACATGTAGCCAGATTTAGGGTAAAAGTAATGTTTTCTGATTTATTTTCACTAATTTTGAACCTCCATGTTTTAAACCAATGTGAAATTTCATCCAAGTTTAACTGTAAATTTGCTGTAGTTTGAACCGGTTTGTCGTGGACAGATAAAATGGTCATATCATCCGCAAATGTGGCAACCATAGTGTTTACAATTTCTGGTAGGTCCGATGTATAGGGAATATACAAGTATGGTTCAAGTACGCTTCCTTTGGGGATTCCTGATTCTATAGGGTAAAGGTCAGTTAAATAATTTTGATGTTTAATTTGGAAAGTTCTGTTTGTAAGATATGATTTTTAAATTTGAAAAACTGAATGGGGTAGCTAAATGTGGCATTCTTGTCAATAGTTCGATATATCGATAGTAATATACACTAACACAATCGTAATAAACGAAATAATTTTATTATATTTACTAAACAGATGCTTGTTTGCATTAGCAAAATAAATAACAATTTAGAAGTCATTTTGAGAAGTTATCTTAGTATTTCTGTTAAAGAAATGACATTTCTTCATAATCTTAACATCTCAAATTACTTTAATACTTTCTTCTGAAATGGCTACCATACTAAATTCAAACTCACATAACAAAAAATTAAATAACATCTAAACATAAATTAAAAAGTTTTACACCACAATTAAAAAAACAAATGTACGATTGCTCTTGCTCATTCTTCGTCAGATTAGGCATAGGCACGAGACCCTCCTTCATTGCGCAGTCTGTAGTCTTGGAGATAAGAGAGATATGCGGTAAAGATAAGGAAGAACTGGAAAGGTCCGTTGTGGGTTTGCAATATTTATCTCAAAATCCAGCGCAAGGTTAACTAAATTTTGGAATTAAGGTCTGGATTGGTGAAATCCAGGAGGCAATACTGAACTTGCACTACTTATGTTTTATCGAATTTTTTACCTTATCTACCAAAATTATGCTATTTTCCTTTGGCACTTTAGGGGGAAACGACTATTTCACCCTGAAAATCACGTTTGGAAATCGAGAAAAGCTTTAGAAATCGGCGATTATAAGCGCTCGAAAAATCTTTTTTTCTTTTAATGGAAGCCTATTTTTTATTATTCGAGTCATTTCAAACTTCTTTTCCTCTTGCACTTTTTCAGCAAACACATATTTCACCACGAAAAACACGTTTGAAAATCGTTAAAAGCGTTATAAATCATTAATATCGCCACATTTGACTGGTAAGTGTCAATAAAAGAGTGTAAAAGAGTCCTTGGAGCCTAGACGTTCTAACTCATAAAACAATGAAAGAACTACAAAGACAATTTATAGTTTAACAATATACTAGATATTTAAATTACAATCACTCTGATGTTTGAAAAAATATTTTTGGACTGTAAATAAATCTCCAGCTGCTGTCTGAAATTAACGTAATTAACATCGCTCTTATGGGGGACAAATCCAAGATGGCTGTTAGCTTTCATTGACTCCACTGGAGAACAATAAAAAAACTACAAAGAACATTTCTAATCTCACACTATACTCGATGTTAAATTATAATCACTTTGGTGTTTGAAAAATATTTTTGGACGATAAATCGCTCTTCAGCAGCTGTTTGAAATTATCCAAAATGGCCACTAGCCTCCAAGGACTCCCTAAAATAACCTTTAGCTGAGCTCCTCAGCCCTAACCTAAGCTGGGTTTACCCAAAATCGGTAATTTTCGGCACTTTGCTATTTTTTAATAAGTACGGTAAATTAATAAGTACGCAATTAATAAGTACGGTAAACCATATTACTGCAGAGGCCGGTCTTTATAAGTTATATTGTCAATGAGAGATTTATTTTGGACCTATTTGCATAAGTATGGTGATGTAAATGCAGTTGTCATCGTATTTATAATCATCGATCAGTCTAAGTTTTATTTTGTCAATAAATGTAAATATCCTTTTTGGTTAACAAAGGATGCAACCGAATCTGTAAATTAAGACAAGTATGCGAAAAACTTAAGTTTTCCAACCACCATTATTGCCTTGTTTACAACTATAAAATCGGAAGTAAAAATAACAATTAGGACAGCGTATACTAACTATTTGATTTTTGTTGTGAGTTGTATACAATATCACTTCTTTTTGAAATTATGTCAAGTCCAAGAGACATACATCTAGTTTTGTATTAAAGTCTTCTGTCAAGAACTACACGAATGTAAATGTTACTGTGGACAAGGTAGCTGAAACATTTGCAAATAGGTGTAATAAATTTAAGAATATTGTATTAGTAAAAGTATCATATACATTTGTCATTGATATCACTGTATTAAATAATGTATTACCTAATTATTTGTAGGGAGTAAATTAGTTAGTAGACTATCTATTAATCGATTTGCAAGGTACATTATGAATATTTCATAATGTAGCTTGTAAATCGATTAATGTATTTAAACCAGACGCTCGTCAAATAATGCAGTTCAAGGCGGAAATGTAGTGAGGGATACATCAGGATTAGAATGTGTGTTACAGAACGAGAAACTGATGACAATAGTTGGAATAACTAGTCAATGTCAACGCACTCGATAAAAGCGCGGGATTAAAAAAGGCGCGAATATGTGCAAGTACTACTGTATAACCAGCGACAACACCTATGTAAAACCAGACATAAGCTATATTACAACCAGGCCTACGAAAAAGTCAAACTATGTAAAGAATGAATCACTGAATATGATTAGACGAAATCACAGAGGTACAAACTATGTTAGATATTTACGTGGTAAAGGAGTGTAGTTTCCTGATAGGTCTAAACAACGTCATCAGTTACCAAATAAATTATTTTTACTAGTTTTAGTCATACAATTGTTCTCATTTAAACTTGCGCTATTATGCTAATTCAACCTAGTTCAGATGTAGTTCCCACAATATATCTATACTTACACGAGGAGAGCGTGGTTTCGGTGATTTTGTAAAGTAAGAAATAATAGATGTAGAAAGAAATGTGTAGATTTTGAACTTTTTTCTGTTTTCATTGATTTACTGTGTTGATTATGCACCACAGTGCTTTGTACTGTAATTATTTTCTGCCATTATGAAAAATTCATTGCCAATATTTCTTTCAAGGTCCCTTGCATTATTTTGCGTGTACTAATGTGTACTAGGTGTAAAATGCAGTTGTCTGCTTGCAATATTGAACGGAGCTATCATAGTACTGTAATCCAATACTTTTTCAAAGTCAATGCTAAATATAGTTCACGTAATTGAGATGTCTCCTACAAGTTCACTAAGTCAATTGTATAATTGTTTCTCATAAATGGGATGACTACTTGTAGTATCCAAAGTCAATGCTTTATCTGTTTCTCTTAAATGAAATCTCTACATCCAGTATCTAAAGTTAATGATAAATCTATGCTAAAACTATTGCCTTGGATGTAGTAGCCTACGCCAGTGTCACGGTGATAACGGCGGGAGTGGTCGTGGTAGGCACGGATGAGTCGTTGTTCTTGCAAGGCTGTTTTTTGCCTGTCTTCTGGCTCAGTCAGCACTTACACCATCGGGAAGAGATTGTACATCCAAACTAACAAAAATAGTTTCCAAGGACCCATATTAGATTTAATACAATTGGCGGCAAACGTTATTGTTGATTAGTATGTTAAATAACAATAAAACTGTTGTAGGAGTTTGTTCCTAACCGTAGGTGCTCTGTATAATATTTAAATCGCTAAAATTATACCCCAACAATCAACGTTTACAATCGTGATACGTAAACAAATGATCCAATAATATGTAAGCCGAAGGATCGTCGTAAATTAATGTCTTTCGTGTAATACAACAATATGATAATAAACAATGTTACTATATCACTAATAACGTGTACGTAGACCGTCGTAATTAGGCTCAAATTAAAATATAATAATGCAATGTCAGTATTAAACAATCTGTATTAACAGCTGAAAATAAGTGAAATAGAAAAGGTTTTGGTTAAATCCATCAAATTGTAATTGGACACTAGTAAATACTAGTGCACTTGTTGCTACCTCCCCCCTTCGGTTTCATGTATTCCTCTCAATCAGTTCAAACCTAGGAGGATTAAACATTAATGTTAATTAATGTTAAATACTCCTAGATTCAAACCTGAAACACCCAGATCGAAACTCGCCTGTCGTTATTTTACCATCGCCTGTTTTTTAAATATATTTTTCAAAAAAAAAATATTATATTGATTTACTTTGGTTTTTAAAAATGTTAACGTTTTATTTTGTTAAAGATTTATGGTGATACGTAAATATTGTGGTGTAGTAGAGTATATTATATTGTAGTTAAGTGTTAAATTTTGAAATTTTAGGGTGAATCGAGATGAATCTTTGTTTATAACATGGGTCTCTCCTACCTTAACATACATACCAAGTTTGATAAACATCGGTTGGAAAAGTGCAAAGATAAATATTTGTATGTAAAAAATACAAAATGGTGGATATCTGGTTAACGAAATTATTTTGGAAAAAATGTTATCCTTGATTTTCTGTTTATTTTGACCCAAGGAATTACTAGGTAAAGTATCTCCCCGCTTATTTTAACACCCTGTTTATGATGTATTCTTATAAGTGAAAAATGTTAGCTGGTAATAAAGAAAGATTTTTTATAAATAATATGAATGTACTGGTGATCTGTATATTCACCTTTTTCTTGTCCTTAGATAAATTAAATTAGATAAATTAAAAGTCCACTCAGCAGTCGCATCGTACGATGTAGTTCTTTCCATGCGTTGCGAAATGCTACATTTGCCGTCCTCTTCAACCCAAGTTATCTACTGAACCACTGATTGTAAAAAATTCCAAAAAAATATATTTTACGCATTACACTTTTGGCTTCAACTTTGCCACAGACAAAACCTCTCTAACCCAAAAACAAAAAAAAATCTCGCATGCTAACTTTTTCATGTTAGAAATCACGATTTAAAACTATTTCACCATACAAATCATTTTTTATTAATTAGATCGGTAAATAGTTTAAAGTTCCAACAAAATAGTCATCGAGTAGGACTAACCAAGAAGCTCTGTGCCAAATTTCAAAATTTTAGCACAACTTTAAGAACACCAAAACACGAAATTATTGAAGACATGCGTCGAGAGGACTATCGTTGTTTTTAACAGATTATACTTTTGACCTTCCGGCACTGTTGACTCAGCGAAACTGAACTTATATTTTATCTTATTTCGTTATATTAAAACTGCTGTTGCATTAAGTCAAATTCCCAATAAGTCAATTGCTTTAAAATAGACTAAACTTTTAGCCCGGACTGTACTATTTGACTTTCTGGGATTTTTGATCTACAGACACTGCAAAAATTGTAGTTTTTGACCTAGCGGCACAGGTATAAATTATTTGACCTTCCGGGACTGTTGACTTTCTGCAACGCGTCCGATTTATCTTTCTTTCGACTTTGTTTTCTTTGCACTATTACGTTGCACGGTTGTTTGCCCTGCGACTTTATTCTTAGTTGTGAGCATACTTAATATTTAATTCTCATTTGAACGTTTTAATTCCTCTGCAATAATAGATATAATCAGGGTGACTAGTTTATTTCCATTTTTAAATTCAAGACTAATTACAGATTTTTCATGACTAGTTTTTTCAACTAATTAGTGATTATCAAAACCAAAAGGTTCAATTCTCGATTCTTGATACCGAAAGCAATCCTTATAGTTTAACAAAATGTATTAAATAATTTGGTTATACTACACCAACCCCTGTCTTTCTGTCATTAAGTTTTATTAAGATAAAGGGGTGTTTTCCTTAGTATGCCTAAAGTAAAAAAAAAATGCAGTAATGAAAAATTCTAACTAGCCAATTTGGGTGTTTTAGGATCACGAAAGTCTTCCACGACTGTGTAGACATCATCATTGACTGTCTCCCTCGGTCACGGAAACGTCATTGTTGTCTCCCGCAGTCTCGGAAACGACATCGTAGTCATCCGCAATCACGCCAAAATCAGGAACATCTTCCAAGGCCAAGTAGACATCAACAATGAATGCCGCGGTCACCGTTATTGTCCGCGATCATGGTAAAATTATGAACATTTCCCACGGCCGTGTAGACATCATCATTGACTCCCGGTGTCACAAAAACATCATCGTCGACGTCCGGGATCGTGGCAAAATCGTGAACATCTACCGCGGCCGTGTAGACATCATCATTGACTCCCGCAGTCACGGAAACGTCATCGTCGTCCTCCGCTATCGCGGCAAAATCATGATTATCTCCTACGGCCGTGTAGACATCATCATCGTCTCCAGCGGTCGAGGAAACTTCATGATCGTCGTCTTGCGTGGTAAGGAACACGTGATCGTCGTCTAGGGAAATCATGAAAATTCCCGACTTTGATACCAAAATAAAGACTAAATCCCGACTTTTCAAGACCATTTTTAAAATTCAATACTAATTCCCAACTTTCCTGGTTTTCCCGACTACTAGACACCCTGTATAATGTAAGTGTGTTTCTTTGAAAATATTATCATTTGATAGGCCTATTATTTTTTTGAAAAACAAAAAGATATACGTCTAAAAACACTAGTAATTACTCTTAATTAGGTAATTTAATAACATGTATGATGCTGATCAAGAAGTTATTATTTTTCTTGGACCGATCCAATCTTGGTCCAAATATATCTCTGACCAGAGCCAGTTTCTCGGGTCTTCCACTGGCCCGACCCAACCCGAAAAATTTGGGAACCCGCAAACCCCTTCATATAACTAGGGATGGTCAAGTCTCGAAATTTCGGGAAATTTTAAATCTCGTTACACGAGACGAGATTTCTTTTTGGCCGAGATTTTTATCGAGACGAGAATAAACAAAAATTAAAAACGCCTGCAGAAAGTCAATGCAATACCCGCAATACAGGAGCGTGTTGTAGTTGCGTTTCCTTTGCGAAGGCGTTCTTATTTAACTAATTCTTTAAATGTAAATATTACTTTAATTATTTTAATAATATTACTTTAATAACATTTGAGAAGTTTTGTTAAGTGTAAGCAGTGTGAGGAATGTTTTATTACTATAAAAAGTCAAAACAAGTAATTATTTTATAAAAATTAATATTGCTTTTATTTTATGATTTATTTTATTTTAGGATAAGTTGAACTCTATCCTAACTGATATCACTATGTTTCCTAATCGTAGGCATTTTTAATAAGTTAGGCGTGATTAATAAAAAAATGTTATGCTGATGTTTTTTAATAAAAGGTTGTAAATATTCTTGCCTATTATCATTATTTTTGTATTTAAATAGTCATCTAACAATGTTACAAAATCAGGTAAAAATTTTGAACGTGCATTTCCCGTTGTGTATGAGAAGGGAAATCCCGTCTCGATCTCGTCTCGAAATTTTATGAGAAATAAAAAATCTCGTCTCGTCTCGTCTCGAACTAAAAATACAATCTCGTCCATCCCTACATATAACGTATTTAAATTCAATTTGTTACAAGTTACAACGACTCTAAGAATCTTAATACAAATGCTTGAATTCAAGCAACAAGTTTTTATGAACATTATGTTTTTAACATGTGAGGGTTTTTGAATTCCTGTTGGACTTACCTTGGTTCTCTTTGTAGAATTCAAAAAGACCTCTTAATTCATTAACTTCATCTTCACTCATTTCTTTTAGTTTCTTGGATCTTGGTTTCTGAACAAAAAAACATTTTGGTAGATAAAAATATGTCAAATGAAATATATAACTTATATCTACACTTGGATGTTTATTCACAAGAGGGTAAGATAAGATTTTGATTGGACACTCCGATCATCAGACCCAATATGCAAAATGGATCTAAATTTCTGTTTTTTCACAACAGAACAATTGTTTCTTCACTCAAAATTGTCTTGTGAACCCACAGAGTTCTTCTTTTTGATGTGTGATTATCTGTAATTGGACTAATGAATTTTTAAGCAAAGGTTTATCAGTTCAGTTTACTCTTTGGCTTTGGTAAACCTGAGCTCTTGGAGGTGATTTTTGAAAATGAAGCACAAATACCAGTTATTACTGGATTTTACACTCAGGTTATTGTACAATCAAGCTTGTAAACCGTCTCTTAAAACCTTCTTGGGTCTATAAATTAAAGGCATAAGACTTTAACTTTTAAGGAAAAGTCACCTACCATATTGCCTACAAAGAGGTAAAGCTCTTTTAGTTTCTTTACAACAGCTCTTCGGCTTCTTGACTTGTTTATCATATTCTGCATGATCCAAGAGACTGCGTCTAAAAAATAAAGACAAATTACACGATTAATATTTAATCTCAACTACAGTTTTCCGATATGTGGACTTGAGTTTTTAAAACACCAACTGAAAATAGAGATTTGAAATACCCGGGTTGATAAACAAAAACTATCAATTTGTGTAAAACAAATAACTTATTGCCATTGAAAAATTAGTAACTGGTTGATATGTATTCAATAAATTATCCAAATGGACTATGTATTTGCACACATGTAGAGTAATATTTATGTAACCAAGCATATAATAAATGAACATGATAATAATAATCATTAAAATAACAGTATACAGGGTGAGTTTTAAATGAGTTCCCCCCCCCTTCTTTTTTCTACATTTCTTAAGATATCAACTCCGGACCACGTCAGATCATTGTAGAGTGGTAAGTACTTCATCTTGACTGGGTATGCATTTTTGGCTGCCATCTTGGATCCGCCATATTGGATACAAAGGTTTTTTTTTAAGGGTAGGGTTGTGACCCATTATTTCAAACTATAATTTTACGCTGATTACAATGCCGCAATTAGTTTTAAAAAATCTTGATCCGTTCTAAATTTATGAAGACTTTTTATGACTTTATTTTCAACCCATTTTAACATTGTGCATTTACAAACTAACACCATAATCTCAAAATAGTGTTAGATAAAGATAAGTATACACCACCATTCATTGTCGACCTATTTTCACTTCATTATGACGGATCACTTCATTAACACAGGGTTAGCGAGTTCCCGAGTTAAAAAAACTCCGGTTACCCGAACTACGTGTTTTTAGCTTTAATTCAAACTTAACTTAATGTTCCTAGTTTAGTGGTACTTTTCTCAATTTTAGTCATATTATCTCACATGCCTTAAAACAAGGGGTGTGCGAGTACTCAAAACGTTTGAGAAGTTATATGAGTAGTTAACTACTCGAGCTCGGCTCGATGCTTTTGAACTACTTGAGTTTCAATCGAATAGTAATAGTTTTGGAGAAGTAGTATACAAACAACATTTTGTTTTTGTATTAAACCGATCATCTTAACATTATTGGTAAGAAAAAACCACATGATCTTTATGGAGTTTTATTTCTTCGTAACTCCTTTTAGCGAATTTCCCATATAGGGAATAAGCTATTACCATTGTACTCATGGTAAGACCTGGACCCAGAACTGATTTAATTTTTAATTTTGAGGTCCCTAGAGGCCAAAAACACCATCTGTTCAAATTCATATATATATATATATATATACCTATATGTGTGTGTGAGTGTCCGTTAGCGCGATAACTCAAGCAAAAATTATCCGATTTTGATGAAATTTGGTACAAACGTGTAAACTTACGGTTATTCAAACGAGTTCGCGATCCAGCATAATCGGACCATGGAAACGGGGGTTTATGGAAGGTTTTATAGGGTAAAAATGGGGTTTTCCCATTTTTTGACCCTAAAAACCAAACATTTTGCAATTTATTTTTAAACCGTTTTTTTAGAGCTTAAAAAGATAAATAATTTAGTATGTTGAAGTGCTGTTGTATGCTTAACAGTCACAGAGAAAATGAAAATTGTAGTAGTTTATTTATTTATGAATATATATTAATAAAATTTGGCAAATTTATTTATTTCATCCTATACTATTGACGTATGGTCAAAAACACTTTTTACCTTCCCTGTAGCAGCAAACCTAAGCACTCGTTAAATCTAATGTTATTTAAATAGGGAATAAATATCTCTTATTTATGGAAATATTTTAGTAAAAATGTAATCAGACAAGTTGAAATTTGCTTAGTCTGCAGGTTTGCTGCGGCGGGGGTATTTGCCTTTTTCATTGTAACGTACCGAACCATACGAAGCTTAAATTGTCTGTGCAGTAGACCCTCTCTAATACGGCACTTCGCCACTCCGGCACTCCAATAATCCGGCGCCTTTAGACAGTTGAGGATCGCAATGAACATCTCTCGCGGCCGTTTAGATATTATCATTGCCTCCCGGGGTCACGGAAACGTTGACGTCGTCTTACGCGATTGTGGCAAAATCATGAACATCTCTCGCGGCTGTTTGGACATTATCATAGCCTCCCGGGGTCATGGAAACGTCATCGTCGTCATGCCCGATCGTGTCAGTTGCAGTTTCCGTTCCTGCGATCCTCGGTGACGTGTTTTGCACTTGTTGCAGTGTATATCGATAACATTCCAGTAATCCAGCATTTTCACTAATCCGGCATTATCACGGTCCTATATCTGCCAGATTACTGAGAGTCTACTGTACCGCAGACCCCAATATATAACCAATCCTAGCAAGATGAATATAATATGAAGAAAATTGTTATTTTACCTGGTTCTTCTTTTGCAGGGGGTTCCTCGTATTCGGCAGCAAGATGTCGTAACTCATCCTCTTGTTCTTCTGTCCATACGTTCTTGGCCGAATGTGCACTATAAAAACAAACAAATGGTTGAAACTTATTAATGTTGTATACGAACATTTTTGTGGCATATGTTACGATGTAACGATCAACCGTTGCCAAACGCTACACGTCAGTATATATATGCTGATGATACGGCGGTGGCGGCACTAGGTAGGAATATTGAAGAGGTAGAACAGAAGCTGACTATGACTCTAATGAACTTTCCCAGTACTATGACGCAAATCACCTCAAGCCGAACCCTGCTAAGACCCAAGTTTGTGCCTTTCATCTAAACAATAGAGAAGCGGCAGTGAGTTGAATGTGAGGTGGCGGGGAGACCGTCTTCAGCATTGTCCTACACCCAAATACCCTGGTGTCATACTGGACCGCACACTGACATTTAAGGCGCATTGTATTGCGACAAGAGGTAAAGTCTCAGCGAGGAATAATATTATCAGGAAGCTCACCAGCAGATGCTGGGGTGCTAACCCTAATGAACTCAGAACCTCAGCTTTAGCGCTCAGTGTGTCGGCTGCGGAGTACGATGCACCAGTATGTAATGCATCGTCACATGTAAAAAAGGTTGACATTGCAGTCAATGACATGGCTCGGATTGTAACTGGGTGTTTGAAACCAACCCCTGTACACAAACTCTATCCTATCCTAGGGATCGCCCCTCCATCAATCCGACGTGATGTCGCTGCCGACGTAGAAAGGACTAAGCAAGAGGCAGACCCTCGTCACCCATTACACGGCCACCAACCTGCAGAGCGACGGCTTCGGTCCAGAAAGAGCTTTTTATCACGGACACGAGTCCTGGATGGATCACTCTCAAGCAATCGGGTGGCAAGGTGGGAGGCTACGTTGACTAACCCTCCCATACCAGCCAGGGAGGAACTGGCTCCTGGTGGAGGCCTTCATTACACGGTGTGGAAGACCCTAAATCGAATTAGGGTCGAGGTACCAAAATGCAAGACAAACATGCAGAAATGGGGTCTCTTACCAGACGAAGAAAACATCTTGTGCGCGTGTGGTGCTGTTCAGGATCCTGGCCATCTGCTGATCTGCCCACGCCTAGATCAGTCTTGCAAATTAGTTGATCTTTTACATGCAAATGACAAAGCCATATCGGTAGCTAATTTTTGGAAAAGCGAAGTCTGATTTCCGGACACGGAAAGTAAGTAAGTAAGTAGGTATTTTTGTGGCAAGACTAATCTGTTCAGTTCTTTTATTTAAAATTTTTCTTTAGCCTGTTTAGAATTTTTTAAATTACTAAAACAGCTGATGATTTAAAGATAATCCATTGTATTATATAAATAAACATCATTCCTTTCTGTTCTTCTTTTAAACATGACTTTTATTTTTTCTCTCTTAATTTTTCATTAATTTACTCAAACACTCCACATTATTTAATGGTCCTTCGAGCCGGATATTACTTGAGCGATTTGGAATATTACACACATCCACTAAACTCTTCTTATACTAATATTTCTTCATTTTACCCATTGTTTTCTGTACCTCTGAACTCTTACCCATTTGAACTCTTATTTCCACATTGGAACTCTTCACTCACTCATTTACACTTTGTGAATTTTTTACATTTATCTCATCTTTGTACAATGGCATCTCCAAATAGTGATTTAAAAATTGAGACTTATACACGACACACATCTTTTATTAAAAATCATATGAACAAAATAAGAAACATCATAGATCAACATGTTGAACAAAAAGAAACATTAACAGTTGTGCAACACGAAGCCTTAAAGACTCTCATGCAAGAAACCAAGAAGAAGGAAGAAGACTTTGATTCTTATTTTTATCGAATTGTAAGTACATCAAGTGAAGATGATTTGAACATTGAAACTTTAGCTGAAGATGAAGACCAAATCAGTGAACTATTCATCCACATCACCAGCTACATTAAAGTGCTGCTTTCAAAAATTGGTTCTAACCCTTATTTGGCCAAGGTTAATTGCAGTTCAGCTCAACCTCATAGAACTACTGCAGTGCATGTAATCAAACCGAACTCATCAAGTCAGTTTCAAATCAAAGGCAACGACATTATACAACCTGGAACAAAACTCATCACAATAAAGAGGCCAGTGACAATCACAATACCTAAGTTCGCAAACACGATGATTAGAAATACCACAAAGACAGTGACAAAACCTCAACCAACGAATACAGATACAACAGTGAGCTCAACTACCTTGACAAGTGACAGTGCTGATCAACCAACGAATACAGATACAACAGTGAGCTCCACTACCTTGACAAGTGATAGTGCTGCCATCCAACCTACCAACATTGCTGTCATCCCAAGAGACAATACTGTTATTCATCCTACCGATAATGATACCACCCATCCTACCGATCGTGTTGCTGTTAAACCAACAGACAGTGCCGCCGCTAACACAACCGAGAATGAAACCACTACTGTAAAGACAGTCAAGCAATCCAGTCAAGTGGTTGTATCTTCCGATGGAGCTCTGAGCAATAACTACTCTTCATCACAAACTACAGAGGAAGCGCTCATCCTCCAATCTCACCTAGTTGAATTATTGAAACAAGAGTGCGTTGAATTGAAGAAATGTGTTATGAACTGTCAAGACTTGTTCACTTCTGTTACTCAATCTCATCATAAAATACCAAAGTTCCTTCAAAACTCTGATGCTCAACATTTCAAAGAGCTAGGACTTCGGTGGTCTCCAGCAACAGTTTTTAAGGTGTTTCCCAGCAAAGATGGTATAGGTTGAAAAGGAGAAGTAGAAAAATGCAAACAGATGCTATAGCCGGCCTACAACAAACTTTTGTGTTAGGTACCCCTAATGTGTTTTGTTCTAAACTAACTGTTGAAGTGAGGACACTTCAAGGCTGGGAGTATGTTCAGTTCTTTTATCTAAAATTTTTCTTTAGCCTGTTTAGAATTTTTTAAATTACTAAAACAGCTGATGATTTAAAGATAATCCATTGTATTTTAGTACAGGTAAAACTCACCTAAGAAAACATAAAAATTAGTCCATTCATGAAACTTGCAGGAAACGTAGTAATTACCATTAGGTTTTGAAATCTGAAGAGTCCCTAGTGATTGTGGGGGTGGAAGTACCATTTTATGGGGGTTAAAGTTTATGGGGGTAGTGATGTTGAGAAAAATTTTATTTATGGGATCCAAGCAAGTGAGGTGTTGTTTTCTATGTTTCTTAGGATGCAGAATCGAAAAAGAACATAATAAAAGCAATACAACCAACAGTTTATTAGAAAAAGACTAATTTTTTAATGAAACACTAAATATGACAAATTAATTAAGGTAAAATAATCCAGTTAATATCAATTATTACAAAACTGACCATGAGTCTGTGTCACATGTTAAAGTTGTGAGGAAAATTAACCAAGAAACTGGTAGTTTCGCCTCTTTAACCATCACGTCCACGTGTCATATTGTTCATCAGCTACTGATGCATCATCACCATCCATGGAATGGTTAAGGTCTTTAACTCGTTCTTCTCCATCGTCGTCTTGACTTGACGCTGGCAGCTAAGTGAGTATGAGTAGCAGAAAAATATTTCCGTTCTGGCTGTGATCCTGCGACTTAGGGTGAACATAATATATGAGACCAAGAATGTAAAACCGCTCGGACCCCAATTTTTAAGGACCTTGGTCGCCCGTAATGACGTCATCAATATGGCGCTCGTAAGAGGGTGCTGGGTCGCTATGAATTGGTTATACTGTAATACCAAAACGCCTAAACCGATTTTAATGAAATTTGGCTTACAAGTGCTTGAATACGATATATAATCCCAGTTTGTCAATGGTCGAGTTTGATTAGGTCATTTAAAAATGGCGGCCGTTAATCCCTAAAATAATTAAAAATTGATTAGTGTTTGGTTTTATCAACTCTCTCCAGAAATCTGCAGCAATCTTTCATTTTCCTTGCAATCATAGGTCGTGATGCCGTCTATGTATATCCTGGAATTAGGGGTCTGCGGGTCAGACTTTTTTGGTTCGGGTCGGGTCGGGTCGGGCCAATAATTTTGGTCCTCGGGTTTCGGGCCAAAATCGGGTCGGGCCAAAAATTATTAATTACCGGATTTTTTTTTATTTTTTAACTCCTATCTGTGTTTATAATATTACTTGAAAATAACATATGGAAAAAGATTGTATTTATGTATATTATTTCATGTTCATAACTTATTTACAGCTTAGGAGTTGCCTCAACTGCAAGAAAGAAGAAAATAATTTTTTTTATCAAGCCATTCTTTCCCATTTTCATAACTGTTGAAATATCTAAACAGCTATATTACAACAAGTTTGTAATGGAACTTAATATAAATGGATCATAAACAAATCAATTAACCTTATCACAAGTTTAGGGCCTGTGGCTTCAAGACTGCAAGCAAGAAGAAAATAAAAATTCTATGTTTCCACCATGCAATATGAATCATTCATTCTCTGCCTCCTAACCTCCTCTCACACTTACAATAGCATTATTAGTTACATCATCATAAATAAAGAATTATCTATTATTGGCATTAGTATGCCTACAGCTTTACATAGGAATTATTTTTTATAGGGCCTAAAATAGGCCTAAGCAACATGACAAGTGGAGAACTCATTGAAGAAAAGATATTGTGTAAACTAATTTACTATAAAACTCTAAAACAATAAATAACACACATACATTGTTTATGGTATAGTTATAGTAAAGACTGTAAAAATTGCATATCATGTCATACACAGTTATAGATACACAGTTATAGGCACAGTTATAGGTATTGCAAGAGATTAAAATCCTAAAACAACTGATTTTAGCTAATAAATGAAAAGAATTAAAAATCCATAAACTCAAGTCAAACAATATCACAATTATTAGGTACCCGAAAAGGAACTCTTAATGTATAGAAAATTATATTAAATCAAGAGAAAAGAAAGTTAAATGCTAATTTGGCAACATAAGCAGACAGCAGAGACATTATAGTGCCCTAATTAGCAACACAACTCAATGTTTTTATACTGTAAGTCAATGTTTTTGAAACTGTATGGTCTTTTTCTCGGAAGGAAGGGTAGTAGAATGTAAACAAAAAACCATGAATCACTCTCACAGCCGGGCCCGGGGACACTCAAGGTTACAGACCCTCCCCCTCCCATCCCCTCCCATCTTACACACCCGAGCCAGGCCCGGGGACACTCAAGGTCATAGACCCTCCCCCTCCCCCACCACTATTACGCCACACGGTTGTTCCAATTGCTGACAAAATACAAGTAACAAAACAAGGAAGTAGAGACAAAAAGATATATTTTCTTTATTCAAAAATATAAAACTGTTACAGATAATTTCCAAAGAAATTAATTCATGGTAGTTTGTGTCTTGTAAATATTGTATTGGATCTTAGAAATATCTTTTTTGAAACTCAATCTAACTTAAGAAAAAAATAATTTTACTGATGAAAACTTTCATAAAATTATAAAATATTTAGGCCTAACCTCTTTGTAGACTTGTTGATACTTGATACTTAAAAAAAAATTAAATGGTGACCATAAAATGCCGAACCAGACGATCAGAAGTGTTGTTTTGTTTTTTGTTACTGAATGACAAAAAGGACAATAGGAAAATAAAAGAACAAGATACAGATCTGTACACTATATCAGATATTTCTTTTGTTTATAATTTATTATGTAAATAAAATACTAAAATATAATTTAAACTAGGTATGGAATAAACAATAAATAATTAAACTGGTACCTCTGGATATATAGTCTTTCTTTTGGGAATGTTGCTGGAAGTCAACAGTCCCGGAAGATCAAATAATTTATACCTGTGCCGCTAGGTCAAAAACTACAATGTTTGCAGTGTCTGTAGATCAAAAGTCCCAGTAAGTCAAATAATACAGTCCGAGCTAAAAACATGGTCTATGTTAAAGCAATTGACTTATTGGGAATTTGACCTAATGCAACAGCAGTTTTAATATAACGAAATACGGTAAAATACAAGTTCAGTTTCGCTGAGTCAACAGTGCCGGAAGATCAAAAGCAATAAAAGTGAACGTCGATTCAGTGTAAAGTAGACCTCCTGCAACGCTTACTACACCAACAAAACTCGCTTTTAGTTACTTCGTGTTTTGTCATTATTAGAAAAGAGCTAAAATTATCATATTTGGTACATATAGCTTATCTATTAATGCTTCTTGCCAACTGTTTGGTCAACACTGTAAATAGGGATAGTTTATGTTATAAAAAGCCTTTCGTCAAAATTTGTGGCATGAAATACACGCAAGGACGATCTGGAAATTTCTGGTTATTATATACGTTTGTAAAAGAAGATCCATTTAATTTTAGAACTATTTTATGAGTTATTATGTAGTCTAAACATAAACTGTGTAAATGTATTACGCCTCGGAAGGGTTGAAACCTGTCCAAACTATCATATATATTATTAAAACTAAATGGGGTTTTTTTCACATTCTGAATCAACCAGTCGACGGACTTTCATTATTTTTGTGTTGAAAGAAAGATAATTTTGAGAACTAGGGAATGTCAAAGCCATAATTATAATTAAGGGTCCCAGTTTTTTAGAAATTAAGTTTCAATTTTAAAAAAGTCTAGCAGCCGACGCTTACCTTCTAAGCTAGCTTTTAGTACAATATAATTTGCTTAACATAACAGCTGTAAACATTCAGCATTTGGAAACAAATTTAAAGACATATTTAGAGTTGACATATTTATACTATGTGTAATGCTGACCATTGATCCATTCAATTCTTAGGTATGAGGATGGCAGATTAATTAAATATGCATAGTAAAATTGTAGGATGTTCAAATTATTTTTAAAGGAATCTTTATAATCATTGATTTGTTTTAGTCCCATATAATTTGTTTTAACTAACAGCTGGTTTGATGTAATATTGTTCTATATAACTATTACGTTTTTGGCGAATATCCCAAATAGGGAATAAGCTATTACCGTAGTACTTATGGTAACACCTGGACCCGCGGGACCGATTTAATTTTTCGTTTTGAGGTCCCTAGAGGCCAAAAACACCATCCGTTCAAATTCATATATACAGGGTGATCAACTCACGGAGTCCACCATTGGGAAATCGGAAACGGTAAGAATTAGAGAAAACTTTAAATGGGGCACATACCTTTAATTTTTGTGGCAGTTAAAATATGATTTTAGTTTTTTATTATGTTTTCGGATAGAATATGCAATTTAAAAACTTTGTTAGCTTTGACATTTTTTTGATAAACCCACTCGTTTAGGATTACAGCCTATGGAAAAATGACTTCCGGTTAACATTTTACATCATGTAGCTCCTAAACGAGTAAGTTTAGAGCAAAATTGCAAAAAGTAAATCAGTCTTAGAATTGCATCTACATTCCTTTAAGACTATAAAATAAAACGTTTTCCACTTTTCAAGTTTGCCGCCATTTTTTAAAATAATATAATTCATATTTTTAATGATTTTTATGGTCTTTTTGGAATGTGGATGCAATTGTAAGACTTTTTTACTCTTCCCATTTTTGCTATAAACTTACTTGTTTAGGAGCTACATGATGTAAAATGTACACCGGAAGTCATTTTTCCATAGGCTATAACTCCTAAACGAGTCGGTTTATCGAAAAAATGTCAATTATAAAAAAGTTTTTAAATTGTATATTCTATCCGAAAACATGATAAAATATAGGGTGTTCCATAAGAAATTTCAAATTTGGCCGCCATTTTGGAAAATGGCGGCTGAATTTCAAAAAACTAAAATCATATTTTTAACTGCCACAAGAAATAAAGGAATGTCCCCCATTTAAAGTTTTCTCTAATTCTTACCGTATCCGATATCCCAATTACTATTGAAATTGTAATTGGACACTAGTAAGTACCAGTGCACTTGTTGCTACCTCCCCCCTTCGGTTTCATGTATTCCTCTCAATCACTTCAAACCTAGGAGGATTAAACATTAATGTTAATTAATGTTAAATCCTCCTAGGTTCAAACCTTAAACACCCAGATCGAAACTCGCCTGTCGTTATTTTAACATCGCCTAATTTTTTTTACTATATTTTTCAAAAAAGGAAGATTAAATTGATTTACTTTGGATTTTAAAAAGTGGACGTTTTATTTCATTAAAGATATAAGTTAAGTGTTAAATTTCGAAATTTTAGGGTGAATCGAGATGAATCTTTTTTTATAACATGGGTCTCTCCTACCTTAACGTACATACCAAGTTTCATAAACATCGGTTGGAAAAGTGTAAAGATAAATATTTGTATGTAAAAAATACAAAATGGCGGATATCTGGTTAACGAAACGATTTTGGAAAAAATGTTATCCTTCATTTTCTGTTTATTTTGACCCAAGGAATTACTAGGTAAAGTGTCTCTCCGCTTATTTTTAATACCTTGTTTGTGATGTATTCTTATTAATGTAAGTGAAAAATGTAAGCTGGTAATACAGAAAGATGTTTTATATATAATATGAATGTACTGGTAATCTGTATATTCATCTTTTTCTTGTCCTTAGAACTGTAAATTAAAAGTCCACTCAGCAGTCGCATCGTACGATGTAGTTCTTTCCATGCGTTGCGAAATGCTAAATTTGCCGTCCTCTTCAACCCAAGTTATCTATTGAACCACTGATTGTAAAAAATTCAAAAAAATATATTTTACCCATCACACTTTTGGCTACAACTTTGCCACAGACAAAACCTCTCTAACCCAAAAACAAACAAAAATCTCGCATGCTAACTTTTTCATGTTAGAAATCACGATTTAAAACTATTCCACCATACATATCAATTTTTATTAATTATATCGGTAAATAGTTTAAAGTTCCAACAAAATAGTCATTGAGTAGGACTAACCAAGAAGCTCTGTGCCAATTTTCAAAATCTTAGCACAACTTTAAGTACACCAAAACACGAAATTATTGAAGTCATGCGTCGAGAGGACTATCGTTGTTTTTAACAGATTATACTTTTGACCTTCCGGCACTGTTGACTCAGCGAAACTGAACTTATATTTTATCTTATTTCGTTTTATTTAAACTGCTGTTGCATTAGGTCAAATTTCCAATAAGTCAATTGCTTTAACATAGACTACGTTTTTAGCCCGGACTGTACTATTTGACTTACTGGGATTTTTGATCTACAGACACTGCAAACATTGTAGTTTTTGACCTAGTGGCACAGGTATAAATTATTTGACCTTCCGGGACTGTTGACTTTCTGCAACGCGTCCTTTCTTTTGACTTTGTTTTCTTTGCACTGTTGCGTCACGGCTTTTGTTTTGTCAGTAGACGACTGGCTCTGGCTAGTGACAGTAAGGCAATAATTGCTCTGTTGTGTCTTTGTTCTTAAACGTGAGCAAACTTAATATTTAATTCTAATTTTAACATTTTAATTCCTCTGTAATAATGTATATAAGAGTGTTTCTTTGAAAATTACTTATTATAACTTTAAAAATAGCCTAATAATTATTTTTTTTGGCCCGACCCGATCTTGGCCCGAACAAATCTCTGACCCGACCCGGTCTCTCGGGCCTTCCGCTGGCCCGACCCGACCCGAAAAAATCGGGGACCCGCAGACCCCTACCTGGAATAGGCAAAGTACCCCCACTGCAGCAAACCTGCAGATTAAGCGAGTTTCCATTTGCCTGATTTGATTTTCAATTAAATATATTTTAATTGAGTTTAATTAGTACCCAGGTTTGCTGCTACGGAGAGGATAATAAAGTGTTTTTTTATTAAAATATTAATATCCAAGGTCAAAATAAATAAATTTGCCAAGTTTTATCAAAATATATCCTTAAACGAGCAAACTACAACATTTTACTTATTCTCCATTTTAAGAATAAAATGAGAATGATAAATTTACAATTTTTTAATTTTCTCGGTAGGTAACCAATATTCGTACAAAAACACTTCAATAAACAAAATTATTGGTTTTTAAGGTATTCAAAATCATCATGGTATCCAAAATTGTTTAGAGAGAAATTGGAAAATTTTATGCGTACGGGTTAATCATAACAAAACCCAATTTTGACCCCATAAATCCCCCCAAAAACCCCGTTCCCATGGTCTGGTCATGCTGGATTTCGAACTCGTTAAAATCAATCTAAAGATTTTTTTTTTACTTTTTTAAATGACATAACATCAAACTTTAACAGCGTTAATGACTGTAGACGTGTACTTTTTAAAGAACGTTTAGCACGATAACTCAAGCAAAAATGACCCAATGTTGACGAAATTTGGTAAAAACGTGTAAACCTACGTTTACTCGAACGAGATAGCGAACCAGCATGATCGAACCATGAGGACAGGGGTTTTTGGGGGATTTATGGGGTAAAAATTGTGTTTTCTCATGTTTGCCCCTCTAAACGTAAAATTTTCTAATTTGTCTCTAAGCCATTTTGAATACCATGATTGGATATTTTGCTAGTTTATGGTTATATTTTGATAAAACTTGGACAATTTATTTATTTTAACCTATTCATATTTTAACTAAAAAACACCCTTTATTACCCTCCCCGTAGCAGCAAACCTAGTTAACACTAATTAAACTTTAGGTTATTGAAATCGATTAAATTGAAAATCAAGTCAGGCAAATGGAAACTCACTTAATCTGCAGGTTTGCTGCGGTGGGGGTATTTTGCCTATTCCATGAAATGCAAAAACGGCATCACAACCTGTCATTGCAAGGAAAATGAAAGATTGCTGCATATTTCTGGAGAGAGTTGATAAAACAAAACACTAAACAATTTTTAATTATTTTAGTGATTAACGGCCACCATTTTGAAATGGCCTAATCAAACTCGACCATTGACAAACTGGGATTATATATCGTATTCAAGCACTTGTTTGCCAAATTTCATTAAAATCGGTTCAGGCATTTATCAATTCATAGCGACCCAGCATCCTCTTACGAGCGCCATATTGATGACGTCATTACGGGCGACCAAGGTCCTTAAAAATTGGGGTCCGAGCGGTTTTACATTCTTGGTCTTATATTTTATCTTCACCCTAAGTTGCAGGATCACCGCCAGAACTGAAATATTTTTGATACCCATACTTAGCCGTCAGTGTTAAGTCAAGACGACGGATAAGAACGAGTTAGAGACCCTCACCATTCCATGGATGGTGATGATGCATCAGTAGCTGATGATCAATATGACACGTGGTGGTTAAGGAGGCAAAACTACCAGTTTCTTGGTTAATTTTCCTTACAACTTTAACATTTGACACAGAGACTCATAGTCAATTTTGTAATACAGTAATTGATATTAACTGGATTATTTTACTTAATTAATTTGTCATATTTAATTTTTTCGTTAATAAATTAGTCTTTTTCTAGTAAACCGTTGGTTGTATTGCTTTTATTTTGTTCTTTTTCGATTCTGCATCCTAAGAAACATAGAAAACAACACCTCACTTGCTTGGATCCCATAAATAAAAATTTTCTCAAAATCACTACCCCCATAAACTTTAACCCCCATAAAATGGTACTTCCACCCCCACAATCACTAGGGACTCTTCAGATTTCAAAACCTAATGGTAATTACTACGTTTCCTGCAAGTTTCATGAATGGACTAATTTTTATGTTTTCTACTGGTTTTTTAGTATAATTTTACCTGTACTATTATATAAATAAACATCATTCCTTTCTGTTCTTCTTTTAAACATGACTTTTATTTTCTCTCTCTTAATTTTTCATTAATTTACTCAAACACTCCACATAGAGGTTAACTGTAAGAAAGGACCATGAGGTCCTAAGTTCGCCTCAATAAAGAAGGATTTTCATTTCATTTCATTTCATTTCATAATCAATTATTGGCTCCTAAAAATAAAGGATGTGTGTTGAATGAAAGACGTGGTAGCTTTGCTACTGATTGATTAGGACCAGCTGATTCTTTAGTCAGGATAACTTGTAAAAACCCTAATGATCCTGACAGCTGCCCTCTATCTCCAACTTTTCTGAGGATCTACTCACTGGCAAAGCTTTGATAATAAGCAATGCCTTAACACTTGGCTAACCACTTGATGAACGGACAACATATTAAATGAAAAACACAAACACATTCCTCCTACTGAGTAAAACTGCGCTTGACGAAGTATTTATGATGTTTGCTCGAGACATCTAGGCTACCAATAACCTTTTCATTACAATAGAAAGTTGTATTATATCAACATAGCTAAAATATTTATCTAGTTAGTTGCAGTCGTAGAGCATACAAAGCACAGCTTCAGATCCTGATGATGAATAAAGCCAAGTTGTTGAATTATTTTTAGTGTTTAACACAAATGAGTTGTAACTTACTGAGTAATATTTGCTGTTACATGATATTTAAATTTTTCATAGTTAAATAGGTGTTGTGTTTAAAAAAATGAAAAACATAAATGTGCATTATAGTATTACAATAAAACCAGACATGGAAACTCCAAAATAGAGTTTTATATTTAGCAATTTTTACCATAGTAACAGTTTCCATCAGTAGTACACTGATTACAAATCAGGAAAAATGTTATCGAAACTCCAAATGATATGACTGAATGCATGTATGAAAAATATATATTTTTTAAAGTTTCCTTTTCACATAGGGGTTTTAATCTTGTTAGCGCATAAAGGACCTCACACTTCAAGGAAAAATTTAAAATAGGTAAATTTGCTCTAAATTCAATTTGGGACAGGCTGATAACTAATAAAAATTTGCCAATATCTTCCAAAAGTGTTTGCTTTGAGTCTATAGTTAAGGCTATAATTTGTTACGGGACACAATTGTGGGGTTTTATAGTTGTCGAGTCCGTCCAAAAACTGTTTATAAAAAGATTTTCATTTTAATTTCATTTAGTTTATTTGCAAGTACTTACTTTATTTCAGCTGAGCCATATCCATTCTCAATTTCATACGCTTCCTTCTTTGATTTCCAAAATAAAAGTTCCAGACATATCCTTCTATTCCCTTCCTTCAAGCAACAAAACCGTTTCATTATATATCCTGCCAATGCATGGATTTCCTGAAACAGTATAATGATATGCAAGTAAAATTAAAATATAAACTGGGTAAGGTATTTTTTTAATGATAGTTATTAAATCTTCTATACATTGAGCTTCCATTTCCAGACCATTGTAAGTTTTTAGAATATAATATAAAAGAAAAAATGGATTATTATTAGATAAATACCCCTGCCGCAGCTAACCTGCAGACTAAGCGAATTTCCATTTGCCTGAATTTGCTTTAAATTGTTTTATATTCACATCTAGGTACTTTAATTTTCTTCATGACAATTTGTAAAATAAATGCAATCTGACCTATCCTATTGTACTTTATTGTACCGAATGGAAATAAATATATTTGATTTGATTTGAATATTTTTCCATTTATTGTTGGTGTAAAACCGCATAATATGTCCGATTGGAATGTGACTAAAACAGAAATGTTTGCTATGTCACTGTTAATAATATACGATCATGACCTCGTATGTCCTAAGTAAAATGGATATAATTCAAAATTGTACAAGGTCGTACACGGGAGCGTCACTAATAGGATTACTCGAGGTGGGAGGACGCATACAGGCACCTGCAGGCCAGTTTGGGCTGCCTCAACTTCCCGTTGCTGTTTTGGGGTAGCCAATGTTTTTAGAAAAGAGCCCCCTCCCACCCTGCAACCTGACCACCGGCCCGCAGCGCACAGATACACAGTTGAACTGTACAAGAGTGACTTCTCTAACCGCTTCTCAGGCCTTTGGTCATGAATATTATATAATTAGATCATTTACATTAGAGTTCTGCCAATAGCAACAATTAAGAGAAAGAGACCAACTGTATCTTACCCAGTATCGAGCGTCTTTGGAATCTAACGCTCTTCGGAACGTCCTAAACAATGACGCCTGGAAAAGCATTTGTGGCAGTCTTAAGTCATATGCGACTCTATAGAACAGCGACACAATGCAATGGTTTGTTTCATCGGTGTTAGACTCAAAAGTTTCCAACAACATAGAGGCTGCAGACAAGACTTTGGGGCAAGCAAACCTGCAAACAAGTAATCCATATAGCGTTAAAAATCAACATGTGCAGATAAATTTTTTTTTAATAATAAAGAGGCATTTTTTATTCTTGCATATGCCTGTCCACATAGACTACGAATCTGCGCAGGGAATCTATCCAGCAAAGTATGTGGTGAGCCGGTACAGGACAAGGGTGAAAAGTAGTGATAAAAAGTAGTGGTAGGTACTAGGATCTGAAACCACAACATCGCTCCAGGGTGCTTGGGCCCGAAGTCCGTAGTGCTACCAACTGACCTAAACTTAAAAAAGAATATCTTACATGATTACATACACTTATTGGTGCTTCAGTGAGCGTAGATAAATTAATTGGCAGATCAATAAAAAACTGTGTGAAAAAAAAATGATTGGTTTTAAATAGGGATGGGTTTTTGTTAAAAAGTTGGTTTCGGTTTATTGGTTGTTGTTTTGCCATAATCGTGGTAATTCGGGATTGCCATCGTAGTGAGATGAGAAATTTCATGCAAAATTCATGGGTATCATTGGTAGTTCTAAAAATGCATGGTTGACGCACTTGTATGATTTCAACATAAACGAGTCTTGCCGGACGCGTTGCAGAAAGTCAACAGTCCCGGAAGGTCCAATAATTTATACCTGTGCCGCTAGGTCAAAAACTACAATGTTTGCAGTGTCTGTAGATCAAAAGTCCCAGTAAGTCAAATAGTACAGTCCGAGCTAAAAACGTGGTCTATGTTAAAGCAATTGACTTATTGGGAATTTGACCTAATGCAACAGCAGTTTTAATATAACGAAATAAGATAAAATATAAGTTCAGTTTCGCTGAGTCAACAGTGCCGGAAGGTCAAAAGTATAATCTGTTAAAAACAGCGATAGTCCTCTCGACGCATGACTTCAATAATTTCGTGTTTTGGTCTACTTAAAGTTGTGCTAAAATTTTGAAAATTGGCACAGAGCTTCTTGGTTAGTCCTACTCGATGACTATTTTGTTGGAACTTTAAACTATTTACCGATCTAACTAATAAAAATTGATATGTATGGTGAAATAGTTTTAAATCGTGATTTCTAGCATGAAAAAGTTAGCATGCAAGATTTTTTTTGTTTTTGGGTTAAGGAGGTTTTGTCTGTGGCAAAGTTGTAGCCAAAAGTGTGATGCGTAAAATATATTTTTTTGAATTTTTTACAATCAGTGGTTCAATAGATAACTTGGGTTGAAGAGGACGGCAAATTTAACATTTCGCAACGCATGGAAAGAACTACATCGTACGATGCAACTGCTGAGTGGACTTTTAATTTACAGTTCTAAGTACAAGAAAAAGATGAATATACAGATCACCAGTACATTCATATTATTTATAAAACATCTTTCTGTATTACCAGCTTACATTTTTCACTTATAAGAATACATCATAAACAGGGTGTTAAAAATAAGCGGAGAGATACTTTACCTAGTAATTCCTTGTGTCAAAATAAACAGAAAATGAAGGATAACATTTTTTCCAAAATTGTTTCGTTAACCAGATATCCGCCATTTTGTATTTTTTACATACAAATATTTATCTTTACACTTTTCCAACCGATGTTTATGAAACTTGGTATGTATCCAACTTGGTATGTAGGTAGGAGAGACCCATGTTATAAAAAAAGATTCATCTCGATTCACCCTAAAATTTCAAAATTTAACTTTTAACTACAATATAATATACTTTACTACACCACAATATTTACGTATCACCATAAATCTTTAATAAAATAAAACGTTCACATTTTTAAAATCCAAAGTAAATCAATATAATCATATAATCAATATAAAAAAGTGCACTAGTACTTACTAGTGTCCAATAACAATTTGATGGATTTAACCAAAACCTTTTCTATTTAACTTATTTTCAGCTGTTAAATTTCAAACGATACGTTTTAGCTACATCATTAACATTATTATCATCATCATCGTTTGAGTTTGGGTTTGCGGCAATGTATTTTTATAATTAAAACCTTTAATTTGATACCTACCAAACTTGACCTCTGCTGCTATTAATTGACTATATGGACTATTAATTAACAGCTGTGTCTAAGGATTACGTCGGCCTTAGTCACTAACAGGACAACAAGATCGCTCCACTCATCACACACTCAACTCCATTCATACTTGGCTTAAAATGCATACATTTGTATGGTCGCCATTTTAAAAACAGGTAAAATAGTATTAAAATTATATAAGAATTTTGTCTTAGTCTTTGTGGTCCATCCCCCTTAAGGGATTAAACAGTGATAATAGCTTAAGACAGTAGATATTTATGGCTATTATATTATTGATATACCAAGTTTCACTACTTTATCTATATTGTTAAAAAAAATATAGCCAATCCAGGACTACGCCAACACGAAATTTTTCCGTTGAACTCCTCCGAATTTCTTAGGTGATTTTGACCATTCATGTCTCATTAGAAAGAGCGTGTCACGTACATTTGCAAACCAACCTTACATTTTTAAACCCCTTGGGCTCAGCCCCAGCGGCTCATGTTATGAACCCATGCTATGCCTATGAAGAACATATTGATTTATTTATATTAGGATCAGCCCAGTTAATTGCTGTTATGCAATTCAAGGAAATAATGTAGGTTACATTATTAACATGTTACTGATTTGTTTCAAATACTATATTTACTATTTCTATTTGGGTTTGCAGGATAATTTGATCCATTTTACCAAACAATAAAATTAATGGACAAAGTACTATATTTCATGAGCTATCATTGAAAGGACCGATTGAAGTCCTCATCGACCAAAATAATGCCTACTAAAGCAATTAAAATTGAGACGAACATGTAATGCACGAAATCAGGTGGTTCTTAAGTATGTGAAAAAATGTATCGCTATTCAAAAACAGACGGAAAACTTGTAACCATATTCTTGACAACGGGTGTAACCATGTAACATGGCTACATTATCAATGACAAACGTGGACACCTTATACGAGTGTGAGTACGTCCGAAAACAGAGTAAGTCCGAAAACAACTCTAAAAAACAATAAGCAATAAATTGCAAGAACCATTGCTTATATCATTGGGTACGGTATACACGTATCCACTGACGTGTATACTCAATGCTTATATCGAACTGTTATATGTACATCGTGAGTTGTTCCATTAGTTGTTTCATTTAGTTGTGTGTCCATTAGTATAGTAGTTTAGTTGACTCTTTTAAAGTCGGCGAAAATTGTGACTGTTATTACCCTTGAAATAATGTTTGTGAAGTACTTTGCAATTCTATCAATGCTTATAGAATCATACGATTACAATTTTCTGGTTAGAATATGTCGCATAGAGTGGTGACTAATGTATCTTTTTGGTTTGCTTGTAAAACAGGATTAACAGAGATTTTCCATCGACTTAAACAATACAATACTCCCAAATTGTTCATTGCAATAACAAAATATCACACAGTTTGATGAATATTTGTGTGTAAGTAAACCACATACAGTACACCTTTATTTTATCTATTTTACCTTTTATTTTTCCAAGACTTTATAGAAAATCACGCATTACGTGATCAGTGAAGAAAAGGCTGTATCCCATGTGTTTTATAGGTAAAGAAGACAAGGGCGCTCCTAGACATATATTTTGGGGGGTGGTCACTGGGGGCCTGGGGGGTATGGAATACCCCCCCCAAAAAGGAGGGGGTCTTGGGGTTCCCCCCAGGAAAAATATACAAATAAATAAATATAGGCTATACAGGGTGATCAACTCAAGGAGGCCACCATTGGGATATCGGAAACGGTAAAAATTAGAGAAAACTTAAAATGGAAGACATTCCTTTATTTTTTGTGGCAGTTTAAAATATGATTTTAGTCGTTTGAAATTCAGCCGCCATTTTCCAAAATGGCGGCCAAATTTGAAATTTCTTATCGAACACCCTATATTTTATAATGTTTTCGGACATAATAGGCAATTTTAAAACTTTTTTATCCTTGACATTTTTTCGATAAACCCACTCGTTTAGGAGTTACAGCCTATGGAAAAATGACTTGCGGTTTACATATTAAATCATGTAGCTCCTAAACAAGTAAGTTTAAAGCAAAAATACGAGGAGTAAAAAAGTCTTACAATTGCATCCACATTCCAAAAAGACCATAAAATTAATTAAAAATTTAAATTATATTTAAAAAAATGGCGGCAAACTTGAAAAGTGGAAAACTTTTTATTTTATAGTCTTTAAGGAATGAAGATGCAATTCTAAGACTAATTTACTTTTTGCAATTTTGCTCTAAACTTACTCGTTTAGGAGCTACATGATGTAAAATGTACACCGGAAGTCATTTTTCCATAGGCTGTACTCCTAAACGAGTGGGTTTATCGAAAAAGTGTCAAGGCTAAAAAAGTTTTTAAATTGCATATTCTACCCGAAAACATGATAAAAAAACTAAAATCATATTTTTAACTGCCACAAAAAATAAAGGAATGTCCCCCATTTAATGTTTTCTCTAATTCTTACCGTTTCCGACTTCCCAATGGTGGCCTCCTTGAGTTGATCACCCTGTATATATGAATTTGAACGGATGGTGTTTTTGGCCTCTAGGAACCTCAAAACGAAAAATTAAATCGGTCCCGGGTCCAGGTGTTACCATAAGTACTACGGTAATAGCTTATTCCCTATATGGGAAATTCGCCAAAAACCTAATAGTTATATAGAACAATATTACATTCAACCAGCTGTTAGTTAAAACAAATTATATGGGACTAAAACAAATCGATGATTACAAAGATTCCTTTAAAAAATAATTTGAACATCCTACTATTTTTCTATGCAAATTTAAATAATCTGCCATTCTCATACCTAGGAATTGAATGTATCAATGGTCAGCATTACACATAGTATAAATAAGTCAACTCTAAATATGTCTTTAAATTTGTTTCCAAATGCTGAATTTGTGTCACAAATGCTGAATGTTTACAGCTGTTATGCTAAGCAAATTATATTGTACTAAAAGCTGGCTTAGAAGGTTAGCGTTGGCTACTAGACTTTAAAAAAATTAAAACTTAATTTCTAAAAAACTGGGACCCTTAATTATAATTAAGGCTTTGACATTCCCTAGTTCTCAAAATTATCTTTCTTTCAACACAAAAATAATGAAAATCCGTCGACTGGTTGATTCAGAATGTGAAAAAACCATATTTACGTTTTAATAATATATATGATAGTTTGGACAGGTTTCAACCCTTCCGAGGCGTAATACATTTACACAGTTTATGTGTAGACTACATTATAACTTATAAAATAGTTCTAAAATTAAATGGATCTCCTTTTACAAACGTATATAATAACCAGAAATTTTCAGATCGTCCTTGCGTGTATTTTATGCCACAAATTTTGACGAAAGGCTTTTCATTACATAAACTATACCTATTTACAGTGTTGACCAAACAGTTGGCAAGAAGCATTAATAGATAAGCTATGTACCAAATATGATAATTTTAGCTCTATTCTAATTATGACAAAACACGAAGTAACTAAAAGCAAGTTTTGTTGGTGTAGTAAGCGTTGCAGGAGGTCTACTTTACACTGAATCGACGTTCACTTTTATTGCTTTTGATCTTCCGGCACTGTTGACTCAGCGAAACTGAACTTGTATTTTACCGTATTTCGTTATATTAAAACTGCTGTTGCATTAGGTCAAATTCCCAATAAGTCAATTGCTTTAACATAGACCACGTTTTTAGCTCGGACTGTACTATTTGACTTACTGGGACTTTTGATCTACAGACACTGCAAACATTGTAGTTTTTGACCTAGCGGCACAGGTATAAATTATTTGATCTTCCGGGACTGTTGACTTTCAGCAACATTCCCGTCTTGCCAATTTCAGAAACGTACGTTTAAGAGGCAGTTTTTGTGTTACTGACAAAGAATCTTTCATACATGAAGTACAAGTATTTTAGAGTGATTTACAAGGCTTTGAAAACAAAACAGGACAAGCTATTGCACAGGAAATGATGGAGGGAAATTAAACAAAATTAAGTCTAATTCTGTTTTTCCATACAAATAAAACAAAAATGTCAATCACAGGACAAAATAAATCCTATTTTATCACATAAATTTGGTGGTTAATTTTATTAAATAATGTACTGAGATGTTATTGGTTTTTGTCTGAAGAGCACAAATAAATTAAAAACTCATGGGCCAAAGTCAAAGATTCAATTTTAATGTGCATCTCTTTCAACCCCGTGCATGGTCAAAAACCCCCATTTTTGGGATTATAGTCTCAGAATGGAAAGGCCTACAAATGATTTTTCAAACCACATAAAGTCCTCGGGAAGACTCACCTGACATCAGCGTCTGACCTTGCTTGACTTAGAATGAACTATGTATTTTTTTCTGATCGTGGACCTTGTTCATGATCATCTTCAGACATTATTTTCTTTGAGTTTGTTTTCACGAACTGTTGATGAAACATTATACTTGGCAAATTTAATGCTGTTGGTTGAACTGTTATGAATGATTATGGAAATTCTAGATCCTATCAAGAAATTCATCCCTTTTTCCATGGTCACAAGAATTCATGCATAATTCAGAACAAAAAAAAATCTATTTGATACCTCTGGTCACCAAAGGAGCCACTCACCGTGGGGACTATAAATCTTAACTTAATTTAGATGATTTTGAATAGATAAATCATTATGAATTTAGTGAGCATGTGACAATACCTTCCAAGAAAGTCAGTAAACTTGAAGACTGTGTCAGGTATTTCGATGTTTTGGGCCTCAGACTCTTCATCATCCGCTAAAATAAAGTATATTAGTCAAGACGAGTTTACGATAAGGTTCAAGTAGAATTCAACTTTAAAGTAGTGATGACTCAAAACTGAAACGTTGGACAAGTTTTGGATTCTAGATGTGATAAGATGAAAATGTCAACATTTTTTTATTTTCAGTCAAAACCATTGATTGAAACTGCTTTTGGTATGAATCAAATAAATACTATACTAGGTAAGACACAGCCTGCAACCCAGTGAATAGGGTACATTCAACAAATAACTAAAGATAAATCTCGATAATTATTTTATTTATAATATTTCTACATATCAAACATCAGCTGTATTGTCCAATTCCACCAAAAGTGGAGGCTGTGCTAAAATATGGCAGATATATTTTGTGGATTAGTATGAGTAAGATGTAGAATTAAGGTGTCGAAAAGACCATCATTGAGACCACCGTTTTACTATGGGGCCTACTATACTAAAATAACATTGTTTTTCCTGATAAAAATTCAAACTAGTTTTTATATTCAATTGATAATGTAAACTCTTACCTTAGCAATCCTTATTGTGGTTGTCCGAACAAATTATTAATTTGGTATTAACATTAACTTAAAAAATATTAAAAATATTATAAAATATTAACTTGTAGGCATTGTTTTCGGACAACCACAATAAGGATTGCTAAGGTAAGAGTTTACATTATCAATTGATTATATAAGCAATCCAGAGGCTAAAATTATTGATAGTTTTTATAGCTTATAATTTTTTTTTATTTACAAAAATTATAGACCAAACACACTATATCAGCATAATAAAGCAGAGAGGACTACAAAGTAGTGTAGTTTGAAACATGGCACCAACAGCTCAATTACAGGTAGTTCCAGCTAAGCTGGCACTTGACCGATCGAGAGAAATTCTCTACTAACATACGTCAAAAACATTGTCTGCAGTCATGCGGGTTAGTATGTTGAACTCTTTCACTTTTATAAAATGTCTGCAATACAAATTATTAATAAATTTAAGCTTACCCATTTTTAATTACAAACAATATGCTTTACACTAAAAAGACACACATCCAAAAACCACTTTGATGCTAGCAAAGCTGACGACTTACTAATAAAGCAGAGTGTTTAGGAATTTCCCTGGGTTTTCATAACAATACCACACCGTATTAGTCATCTCCTATTAGTTTAATATGATGTTAGTCATCGTTTGGAGGCGCCAACCCCGTGAGCCAGCAGTGGAATGTTTGAAGAAAGATCTTTGCCTCCTTGTAGGCGTATTTCCAGGAATTTATTTTAGGAATTAAGGAATTAGGAATTAATTTGTAGACAAATTCCAGGCATTATTTGTAAATACTTTTCATGAGATAAGTATAAACTATTTACAGTAGACGTTCGCTAATCCGGCACCTCGGGGACTTTGAAAATGCCAGATCACTGTAGGTTTTATAAAACAGCCATTATTGCGAGACTAATGAAAATAGACGCTCTTTAGCATCTGCTAATCGCTCCCCCAACCCCACCGATCGCTACAAATGTTTGCCAGTGGCTATCAACTATGCTGTAAACTATCAATGTTTGCTGATTGCTAAATACAAATCAAATCAAATTCTCTTTATCCATTCACAGTACACGTTATTATACAATGAATAGCGTCAAATAAATATAAAGATGCATTATGCCTTACTTATCGCTTAAACAATTATTATCGTTACAAAACTAACGTTAAGCTTGAGAAGACTAATATTAAAATAAGTCTTTTTTTAAACATCAAAACAATTTGACTCTATTTTTATTTTAGGTAAATTAAATAAGAATTGTATGCCAACGAAACTGCATTTAATAATAATAATAATAATAATAATAAAATGCCTTTATTTGAAAAAACAGTTTTGCAATTTCTGCTAAAAAAAACTTTAATGATGTTCACCACCCATGCTTGCTGGTGGTTCACCAACTCCATCAATCGCTCTCAACTCTACCAAACCACTAATAAGGCTTAAAAAAGCATTAAAAACTTTTTTTGAACCAATGCCAGATCTTCAAAAGTGCCAAACCATCAGATACCGGATCAGCGGCTTTTACTGTACTATACTAAGTTTGAGCTTATTAACAATTGAATATAATATCCAGATATCCGGACACCCCTAATTTATAAATGTCTGAGAAAACAAAATTACATCAAATATAAGCATATAATAATAAATTATGTTGCAAATAAACTAATATTGTTGTTGAACATTTACCTTCCTCGTCTGTGGTGTTATCGGAGGGAATTGCAGCTTCTGTAAAATAATATGGAGTTAAACCAAACAATATCTAATATAAACATGATGTGAAAACACAGTCATTATTGCCTAGAAATTTATTTTCCACCCCCTCACTATTACTAGAATTAGGGAATGTAAGTAATATTGTTGTAATACTGTACTTTTGTTTTGTTTACATCTGTATTCTGTACTGTATCAGAATTCCATGTAGCCTACAGTAAACACCTCAAAATCGGCCTGACACCTTGAGACTAAGCAAAAACACGATCAATCTTAGGACTCAACTAAATCAGACCAGTAGAGTACACCGTTTATCAACAGATGCCCACAGATAGAGTTTGGCGAGGAAAGCTAAAGTTGTAAGCTGCCAGATAAAAATTGTATCCTTCATTCGGATAAGTGATCATAAAAAAAGGGCCAGACAACCCGAGGCCAAGTAGAGGAGATACTGTAATTTGACCTTGCCACATCACTCAATAAATTTACTCATTCTCATTAAGACATGTAAAACAAATAATTACCATTAACAGTAAGGATTATTTGTAGTTGAGTTTTACGAACCTGGAAGTTCACCGAGATCGGTAAAGAATATTTCTCGCATCACCAAAAACTCTTCATCGGGGCCCATGTCAGCCTGACCAAAACTGTTATTTTCTGGCCAATAGATTCTGAAACCAAATTTATCTTGTTGAGTCATTAGTCAACTTAGAGGTAAATAAACTCAAGGATTTCTGACAACAGATTTTAATATTAACATTTAAGTGTAACAATGTAGATAAATACTGGTTTACTAAGGTAGCACTGATCTTTTGATTAATTGTGATAAAAATGATTCCCTGATTAAAATGTTGGAATTTGTTTTCGTGTAAAAAAATGCACATGGGTCTGTTGAGACAAGGTTGGTTATTGGTAAAAATCATTACATTAATTTCAACGGATGCCTAGCCTAGATCATACGTTTCAGAGAAATCCTCTAGGGGCAGCAGCGATCAGGGCGATTCTACTCGGCGTTACCACTGGGTGGTGGTGGAGGTGGCACCGATAGTATGCATTCTTGAATCTTCATTGGGTGTAGATCAACCAACCGAAAGTTGGTCGGAATGAGTTGAGGGAGAAGATTGGTGGGGGTTCTATTGTTCGGCTGGTAAGGATTTTGTTTGCAAAATCATGCAACAACGCCGAAAGAAAGTTTAAAACGTCCAATAGAGCCGAAATAATTTAAAGCGTTGCGATTCGGCAGTGTTGGATTTATTTTGATTTCGGAGCTATTGGAATGATTCTAAATTCGGTACTCTGACAAATTTTTAGTGTTCATTCAATAGTGTTGGATTTTGAAATAAATATTTCGGCTCTGTTACTCAAACATCTCTTTCGGTGCTATTGGAATTTAAAATCCAACGTCAAACGTGACATTTGGCAAATTTTGAATAAAAACTTGGCACTATTGGATTCGGTTATATGGCACCTTCTCCTTCAATAATATTGAAATGCCCTTTTGCCTATTTAATTGTTTCAGAGACGAGATTTTTTCCTGATGAAGGGTATATTTTGTCATTTTCATTCCTAAAAATGACGATTGTGCAAAACGATCTGCACGTGACTTGCTTGTATGAAGGTTTTTGATCAAGCCATTCCAGAGGTCACAATTGTTTTTTGGTTTTAAATTTTCTTTTCATTTCTTTAAGTATTGAAACCTAATTTGTTTGGCCGCACACAAAACAGAATATTCACTACTAGGCTATTTACCTTCCAAGAATCTGAGGAGGTTTCCAGAAATGCTTAGCATCACACCCTACGATGTAAAATTTTATATTTAAGATTTTTACATCTGTTATGACAAACACCAAAAATTGCTTTACTCAAGAGTAGGCTAAAGAGAATAAGGGAATTTACCTACCTGAATTGACCTTCAAAACTATGTAAAACTTTAGGTATTTAAAATCATGTTAAACAACAACTAATCATTTGTTTATTAATACTTGTTAAGTAAGTTTTCAAAAAAGGAAGTTATGCTGGCACACCCTGTAATATCAGTATTCTTAGCCTTAAACTTAGGACGTACCTTGCTTCTCTTATCATTCCAATAGACTTTTCCAGATTTCCTGCCATTAACTCCGCCTTTATACTCTTCATAAACTTGATCCTAGAAAAAAATAAACAACCAATAGTTGATCTTATCTAAAACAAATGTAATTCATGTCCACGGGACTAACTTTTCAAAGCTCTAGTATAATTCCTGTATTTTCTTCTAATGTGATTGGAATTTGCAATCCAATGGGGGTATCTTCGCGCCAGCGCTAGCAACGCTTAAAGCTGCAACAAACGGTTGTTAAAGACACTTGCGAACACCGTTCACGCATGACATCACGCATCAAGGAAACAGCTGCCACTCTATTTGTCAAAAATGTTACTACCACGCAAACTTTTACATTGTATACAGTTTTTTTAGCTTGCTAATAACTTTTACAAAGGTTGCCTTTCTTATTTCAGTAGCAATATTAACTTAAGACAGAGTGTCCCCACTTTGAAGAACACTCCATGAGCTGTAAAAATTTATACCTTGCAAATTTTGTATAAAGATATAAACAAAATACCCCTGCTGCAGCAAACCTGCAGACTAGACCAATTTATATTTGCTTGATTGGATTTAAGTAAAGTCAAAGTATGTAACAAGAGTTCTCATTGGTCGAGAGGCAATGCTGCACTACCATGTCAGCCAATCGACATTTGTGTTTCACGTGAGCAAATGACGCTTGCTTTGACGTCCTTTTATGTGTTTCTGGTGTGGGAAGGGTATCGATATATATCGAGATCCGATATGTTGGACGTGTTTTTAAAACAGTATAAAACTAGGTTACAAGTTTAAAACAGTGTGATTTTGCTGTGTCTCCCAAAGACCTAGATTTGGCTTTCAATTAATGTCAGTGAACTAATTCTTGAGCTATGGCTTCATGATATTGTAATAAAAACATAGATTTCTTTCGATTATATCAATATGAATATTTTTGGGTCAAAACATTGATTGTTCCGATCCATCGTTGCCACCCCATCACGGAGGTTATAGTGACTTCGTAAGGGCCAGGACAACCTGATTTGTTGCAGGACAAACTGATGGAGTTTGTGTTTGGTGATGATGGCGCCAATATTCCGCATCAGTTTGAAAAAATTACCATGAGAAGGGTGCTCTTGTCGTAACTTGTGGTAATTCTGAAACAACTGACTGGCTAAAGAGGGTGGCACCGAAGCTAGCGCTAGGAAGTGAGGGGAGTATGGAGGTCATTGTAGCAGACTACAAGAATCTGTTGCGCACGACTAAAGTGCTCCTTCGCACTGACAGGCGTTTGGCCAAGGTTGAAGCCTCTAAAGTGCTTGTTCAGATTGAGCGGCAAAATCCTGGTGTCACGACAAAGCACTGGCGCGTCATTGGTGGGAAGAGGAAGGGGAAGGATGATCATCAGATTCTTGTTCTTGCTATTGATGAAATGAATGAGCAGGTTCTGAAAGATCGTGGTTGGATTATCTATCTGGGCCTGGGGAAACTACAGCTCAGAGTTATCTCTGGTGCTCCCTCTGATGACCCAGGTCCTCCAAGTGAACCTACAACACAGTAAGGCTGCCACGGCTGTGTTCTGTCTGAGCACGGTTAAGCAGTCCTTAGATTTTGCTTTGATCAGGGTGTCTACTACATTCTGGATAAAAAATTCATGGACAATTCCCGTACATTTAAGGACACTTTGCCGTAACCTTTGTCGGTGTCATTAGGCCTACCGAATAATTTTTCTGATTTGTCAAACTGTATTAATCTTGTTATTCACTGTAGTTGTACCAGAGAGAAAAGTAAATAATAATAGATATGAGTTAAACATTACAAAATAGAAATTTATTGAAAGTAAACAAACATAGGCCTACCTATACTTTAGGTAAAGCTTTTATAGTGTAACAGAGAAACGCAATCGTTGTCTCCTGCGATAGCGACAAATATCTCCATCCGTCACGTAAACTTCATAACATAGCTTATCCGATCCAGGACGATTAATTTGGCATGATTTGCCCTGGCACAACGTTAGCTTCTTGATTACTTTTGAAAAAAAATCTTTAATGCATATTGTTACTCAATTCTTAGTACAAAATCAATGTATGGTAAGCAGCTATTAATAAGCAATAAGCACAAAGTAAGATTATTGTATTTTCATTTTCAAAGTTAATATCGACACATAGCAATCATTAGTTGTTTATCTTAGGCTCAATTACATTTTCTTAATATATTTTACAGCTCTTTCAAGAATCAAAATACCCAGGCCTAAACTTTATTATTTAGGAGGGCCTATATAAACTGAGTAACAAACAATGAGGTTATAATAGCAGCAAAGTCACTATCATCATTCTAATTCATAAGATTTTGATTGCTAAAAGCATACAACTCAATAAATAAATATATGGGAAACAAAAAACATTGAAACCTGAATAGCCAACAATATAAGACACAGATGATACAGAAAATGCAATGACATAATTTGAAAAAAAAGCAGGCCTACATAGTGATAAAACATTAATGCAAACAACAATGCTTGTGGTTTTGTCAATTGAAAGATAAAATGTCTATAAAAAAGGGGTTAACTTACAAAATAAGACTGTAGATTATTTACATGTTTAATATGAAACCATAAACAGTTTTATGGCACTAGGCACTGGCCACGGCAAATTGAATCTTCAAGCCGAAAGTACAAGTAAGAAGTGAAATTTAACAGCCATTATAAAGGTATTATTTTCACATAAAATAGGTTTGGGATCTAATAATAATTACCCTAGTAATAAAAAAAGAAGTTGTAAAGGAATAAAAGTGATACAACTTTTATGAGCTAGCTGCTGAGTCAACAGTTCTTGGAAGTACTTGACTTGACACTTGATTGTCGTGATAAAATATTAATGGGTTTGAGATTGTTAATGGGATTTTTATTGCATAATTACTCTAGTAATAAATTATGAAAATGTAAACAAACATCTGATAAACCTTTTATGTGCTCCTAACCAACTAGCGATCAATAAAATTATGGCCCACTAAAAATTTAAGGACATAGTCTGGCATTTAAGGACAATTCCCGTACATTTCATGGCCAGTAAAAATTTAAGTACAATTCCCGGTTTTCCCGGATTTCCCGGTTGGTAGACACCCTGTTTGATTCAGGAACCCTGGGTCAATAATTTTAGAATTGCGGGGATTGGAACTATTAAGGGTAGCATCATCTCTGCATCTGTCCCACACCCTAGAACTTGCATTTGGGTTAAAGAGGGGCTAAAATGTAATCCAGTTCTTGAGCTTTGTTCGAGGGACGTAACAGTAATTAAGACTGTATGTACTAAATCTAACATAAAACTCCTGCTGGCCTCTGTTTACATGCCACAGGGCGACGATGGATTGTTCCCATCGGCCGAGGTTAGAAGATTGGCCGACCTCGCACACGAGTCTGGATCCGAACTCGTGATAGGCTGCGACTCCAATGCCCATAATACGGCCTGGGGATGCAGGGACACTAACAACCGAGGTAGGCCACTTCTGGAGTACATAGCTTCTTGCGGCCTACTTGTTGCAAACGTAGGCTCAGAACCAACTTTTTTAAGCAGGATAGGCCAATCAGTAATTGATCTTACCCTGTGTTCAGCGGGTATGGCTGACAGGATTATTTGTCTGGTCAGTGTCCCTTGAGCCATCCCTGTCTGATCATAGGCACATTGTCTTCAGGTTGGGGAATTTCTGCGGCGAGGTTCGCTTGTTCAGGAGCCCAGGTAAAACTGACTGGGCATCCTTCAGAGCTGATCTTTGGGGCAGGATTGCCTCAGATCTGAACACAAATGTTGATTTTTTAACAATTTTAAACCAAACTCGACTCGAAACTGCCGAGTTCAAAGATAAGCTCGATTTTCAAGGCCGTACTCGATTCAAACTCAAAATCTCGATTATTCGCACATCTCTAGCAGAAACCTGTCTGCTGGAACAAGCTTAGGGACTTCGACGAACTTAAAAAATATTTAAGAGTTTTAAAAAGTCCTAATACAAGCTATGAAACGTTAATTCGGAAAGTATGTCACTAACTGCAATACTCTACTAAATTGGTTGGTTAAAACGTATGGCTAGTTCTGGGAGTCAGGCCTAGCCTCCAAACTTCAGCTAAAATATACCAACTAAAAACTGGTAAAGCAATGTACAAAAACCTAAATGGTTTATTACAAAGCTCACCCAAACAATGTAGATTATTATCTAACCGAAACACTTCACTTTAGCTTGAAGAACTTCAGCTTCACGAACTTAACAATTTTACACAAGTTGACAAAACACTACCAAACGAAAACGAACGAACGAATGCCGGGCATCAGAATGACAATTCTTCACTCTTCTATGTTCACCTCCGTCACAATTCGAGACGAAAGTTAAATCACTCGCTGATTGGTCAATGAGTTACAGAAACAAAAAAGTGGCAGAGAAGGGAGGCGCATGACAGCTTCAAAAAGCTTTATAGCCGTGTAACCCCAAGGAAGGTGGCTCTGCCGCCTTATTTTGTCCTACAGCCCGTCCTCAAACATAGTCAAACAATCAAACAACCAACTGACACTGACGTCGTCTGCGGTCTTGGAATTAGAGGTTAGGTATGATGTCAGTTTAGTGTTGCGACTAAGCTTCTCCAACAGCCAACATCTGGCTGTTTAAGTTTCGTGGTCTAACCGTTATTTTACCCAGGGGGTTATTTTAAATGTGTAGGGACACATTTAGCCCGTTACATATTATACTACTTTAAAATTATTGAGTATAGTGTGTCAACTTACTTTTCCTCTTCCATGGGGGAGCCCGAGAGAAATGGTATTTCATCGAGTGGAATTTCAATATCGGTCACAAGCAGTGCCGATAACTCCGGACCAATTTTCTCCCAGGCGGAGTCTAGGTTGACTTTGACTGGAGCAGTCTTCTTAGATTGTTCTGCACAAACATTAAATAACTTCTTTAACATCTTTGAGAATTGAAAAAGTAAATGTAGATGCCCAACAGAGTTCTTCAATTTGTTGATCATGACTACTGACTGGAAATAAAAAGGCTACAGTAGACTCTCAGTAATCCGGCAGATATAGGACCGTGGTACTGCCGGATTAGTGAAAATGCCGGATTACTGACTGTTATCAATAAAAACAATTAAAATGCAATCAAAACACATCTCCAAATCGCGATAGAAAACCGCTATTGCCGCGATCGGCCATGACGACGATGACATTTCGGTAGTCGTGGAAGACTAAAAAATTATTATTATGATTATTGATTATTATTAATTATTATTAATGATTATTGATGATTATTAATGATTATTAATTATTAATTGAAGATCAACATATTCTCAATTATCAGACTAGGAACAGAAGGGATTTCCAGTTTCCTATTCGTAGATTAAGTTCCTTTGAAAAGTTGCCTCAGAATTTTGGAAAAAATGTATATAATAAGTTACCAAACAAGATAAAGAATATTGATAATGCTCAGTTTAAGTTTAAGACAGAAGTTCAGTCCCTGCTTCTAAACAAAGTATTTTATTGTATTAAAGATTTCTTATGTGACACTTTGTAATATGATGTAAATATGAATATAAAATTAAGGAATTTGATTAAGTTATTGGCCAAAAGAATTGTATTATGTATATATTTTGCTTTTAGTTTTTAAGATGTTGACATGTCACCTGTTTTACCAGCTGTGCTGGAGGGGAAAATGTTTTGTGACAAATAAAGAATTTTAATCTGAATCTAGCTAAAAACAATATGGATGTAAGGTAACACAATTAACAACTCGACAGAATATAACCTACACTTTACCATCCTAATCTAACTGAACTTCAAAACATTTAATGCAGCCACGAATCCGCATAAACCCTGACCTGCCCTTCCCTCATGCCTAAATAAGATCAGTGTTAATTTTTTTAACTAAAATAGCAAAGACTGCTCTCAGACTATAAAGTATAGTAATGATTTCCCTGAGCAAAGCTCAGTCCCTATGTAGTTCTGTTCAAAATATTGTAAAAAAACACTTTGCAAGTTTCATCAAACATTTCCTTATGACCAACTTAATTAGTCCATTAGGTCAAAGAGTTTTCGTTATCTTGCTTCAGTGTTTTACGGTACTAAATTTCACTTACTTTTCTTTTTTGACGTTTTCTTCACAGGCTTTCCCTGAACGATCATAGTTTTGTGAATTTTGCTGAATCTCTCCAGCATTTTCAGGACGAGATGGGTGGTTTCTACTAGATCCTTTAAGTAAAGCCTGAAAATGTTTTTGATGGTTACAACTTTTATAAAACAGACAATTTATAGGTCTTATAAGTATTTATAAAATAGTCATTAAACTTGTTTGATATAATTCTGAGATTAGTAACAACATTATTTGTCCCCTTTAACATTATATTTTTTTATGTGCTTTTATTGTTTATTATCTACTTCTGAATTGATAATACTCCAAATAGATTTTTGCACATTTTCCGATTTTTAAAATTTTGAGTGATGTTCTTTTTAAAATGATTTTTTGTTTGTTTTAATAGATCATGTGATAGATGTTAATTTTTAAAACGTGCATCTTTTGCCAATTGTATTAGTTGAATATTTCAGTTTTTAGGTTGTTTGTGATATTAACAGGAATCAGATTCTTTTAGGTTCAACTACAGTAAAATAAGCTGGCCCACCAATATCACCATAAAACTGCACTGACTGAGACCAAGCAGCTTGGGTTTATACTTGAGGCCTATCATAGTGTTAGCATAATTAATCATTCTTAAAATAATTGGAGTTTAGCTTTGCTTTTATATTTTTCCATTTTACAAGATTAGGCTACCAATCCAAATTACCACTAAACATATTACCTGGAGAACTTGATTGGAGTAAACACGTTGTAAAGGTGGATGATTAACTCTCTGTATTCACTCTGATAGAAAACTTTTCTCTCAATGGTAACTGCTGATTTTTGTACAGAAGAGTCGCTACACGCTAACATATACTGAAGGGTCATCAAAAGCTCCTGAAATGATAAGGTAATCAAGATAATTAGAGTGCAATAATTGATGAATCAGTTAATACCTTCTATTTTATTAATTCTGGCTCTTCTTCGTTTTCCAACAACTTACCTACATCAATCAGAGTGTCCACAATACGAATAGAATATATATTAATCCATATCATCAATCTTTCAATTAGTTATCCAGTCATCTAAGTGATGACTTAATATATATGAAAAGTTGTTGCGTGAAACAAATCACATTTGAATTTCAATGACTCGTACAGTCCTTATCTTACACAAACGATGAAACCACAAATAACTCTCTCTGGTTGTATCACTATTGACCTTATACGATGTAAAATCACTACATTTTGTGTGAAGTAGTTGTTCCATTCCCATGTTGAGGTTGTAGCCAGTTGTTTGTGTTGGATAGAACTTAGTTAATAACATGTTCTTTAAACACAAGCTTTTTAAATATACAAAAACTGAAATGGAAACTTTTTGTAAACCATGGTACAATTTATGTCCCAATTTACTCTAATAGAATGAAAATCAAATAAAATGGAACCTTCACAATCACACAAATTACTGGGCTCATTCAACTATGTTACCTTTGATAAAAAAATTGGCTACAATTTGTCTGTATAGACAGGAGGCTAACTTCGCAACTGAAAGTCAATGCTTTTCATTTGGCATTTCAATAGTGTTAAATAGGGTCCACAATGCACAGTGCTATGAATTCTTCGAAAATGACAACATTATGAATGTGTGATAAGCAAGTAATGTGCTGAAGGAAATATATTAACTCATTTGTTTCCAAGCTGCTCATAAAACTTTCTACACTAGCAAGACTATGTTTTGTCACTGTCAGTACTTTCGGACATTATAAAACAAACAAGCATTTGATTTTAGACTTTATAAAATAGTCTGAAAATTACTTTTGGTTCATGTGGCCTAGTTGTTTAAGACACTTGTGTAATATGTGTATGTGTGAAAAAAAGGAAGAAAGTACCTTTGGAACACGCTAGGCACGAGCCAAGGATTGTTTTTCACATTACTTCAGGCTAGACCTAGGGGTTGCGGCATTATCACTTAGATAAAATCCATTGGTGACTTGGCGAGGATCAAACCCGGGACCTCAGGGACTGAATTCTCGCGCTCTAACCACTACGCTCCTTTTGCAGTACTTAAAATGCTGAATTCAATTTGCTTCTATTTCTTTTGTAACTTACCTGATAAGCTTTCAGCCCAGAGTGGATTTTCCTTGAATACTCTGCAGTATGTTTCTTGTCAGTCACCATTTCTTCAAGCCACGTTTCCATTCGTGTGTACAGAAAATGGAATATCTCCTGATCCATTGTTTCACTATAACAGTTATAAACAATATTGTTACTGGTAACAAATGAAAAGCTGTAAGTAATTCTCTTTAGGATTTACAATTCCAAACAATAACTTTTATTTAATAAAAGTGCTTGTGGTCGGCAATTTTGGTATGTGACAACTAAAACATAATTGTGTACTCAACAAATATACCTACACAATTGAGGTTAGAATTGAGCTAATAGCACAATAGAGCTAACAGAGGAACTAAATATGCAGTCCAAAAGCTAATTTTGTGTTGTTTAGATAAGTTGGGAAGGCAAACAAATTTATCTTTTAGATTTCATGATCAAAAACTTGCATTTTATAAATTATAAGAAAAAACATTATTATTTTTTAAAATCATATCTTTATGAATGATAAAAAGTTTTTACTGCAATGGTGTCTTTTCTGTTTATAAAGAGGTGTTACATGGTGAACCCAGGGCTCAATGTCATTCCCAGTATGCTTCATCATCTACATTAATGACCAGCCTAAAACATACTAAACCTTATCTATTTGCAGGTGATTCAGCAATACAAATTCACAGTAAGAACTTGATCAATTCTAAGGAAATTGCACATGAAGAAAATGGCTTAATCAAAAAGTGGTGTACGGCTAATAAATTGTTCTTAATTGTATAAAAAAATGTGTTTAAATGCGTTTAAAATTAAATAGTAGGCACAGTAAAAAAATTTTCAAATCTTTCAGTAGTTTTTGTAGAATCCAAAGTCGAAAGTTCATATTGATTATACTGCTAAAATACATAGCAAATGAATAGTTATGATCATTTCTGACCAACCGTAGTATGCATCTTCTACGACCAAAAGAAAAACACTATTAAGGAGACATGCTAAACAAAGGACAGTTAATACCTTGAAATGAATAAATTATGATCACAAACATTCCCATCTCAGTTATGGTGATGGTATTTTATAGGGAGGTAGTAATTATAAAAAAAAAAAACTGTTAAGTTTGTATTGCAAAAACAACCTTTAAAATCATGTAAAATATTGATTTTGGTACAAACAGTAAATATTTTTTTAGGGAGGCCAATATTTTAAGTGTACAAACAATGTATATTTAAAAGTGCCTAGTATTTACAACAAATAGTATATGTGAAACAGTCAAGCACGAATATTATAACTAGATCATAGCACCACAGCTAGAACGATTGTGACCACTTTTGAGATGATTTCACATGATCGCGGCAACATTCACCATTGTGTCTCCAGTGATTATTTCAACTCATATGACTATTTTTTTTTGGATAGAGGCAACATCTGAGATCATCTTGCAGTCTCAGCAAAATCCGTGATGATCTTTAGTGATTGTGGCAAAGGCCTGGATCATTACTTGCGATCACGGCAACATCCGTTATTGTGATAATTTCCCACGATCACAGTTTTCAAATGAGCAAAACAAGAGGAATTGGTGATTTTGAGCGTTTTTTTTTTATTAATCAAAATTTTCAATTTCCCTATTCTTTACAAAATTCACCAAGAATTCACCGTTTTCCTGGTTTCTAGGTCGGCTAGACCTGCATTGCTAACCTCAAAATTCTATTTACTGTTTAATCATCACCATGAATTAATATTACTCCATTTTTATGTTTATAAAAACAGTTTATAATGTAAGAATTAATTTTATCCATACAGCCTATTTAATGTTGATTATTATTAAAATTAAAATTAAATTAGTCTAACCTACATTACTCACTACTTTTCCTCACTCTGGATGACAACTGAACAAAACAAAATCACTAGGAAATGCAAAGTGAAATGTTGAGCAACTAGCTGCATTGCATGTCCTAATTCTAGGGAGCAAAGTGCTACTATCTATGAAAACTGTATAAAAATAAATATAATAGTGTCTGAAGGTTAAGATGGGAAATTTGAACGCTTGAGCAAGAATCTAAAGAATACATCAAAATTGTAAAGAGTCTAGTGTCCCTTAAAATTTGTCAGCAAAGTTAAGAATAAGAATAATTTATTCCAATGATCTTTTTACAAAGAAATAGGACACATCATATACATTACAAAATAGTCATCTTAATCCATTCAAATTTCTTACAGCCTATATCATAACATTACATAAGTAACAAATAATCATAACTTATTTTAATTAAAATTTTACATCAAATTTGTGGTTGATAAATTCACTTAAGCTGTAAACAGGATTTTGAAAGAGCCAATTATAAATTCTGTAAAAAAATATAAAAATCAACAAATTTTGCACTATTAGGTAGGTAGTTAATTGAAAAGGCGAATTGAGTTGATTTTGAAAGAGTCACCTGTTTTAGCAAGTCTAAACTAAAACAAAGTTAAGGTTAAGTTGGGCAAGTCTTGTAATGTACCGGCTCATCTTTAGCTTTAATTATGTGTAAACTTCATATTGGTGTTCTTTGGTCCAGGATCACTTCTAGAATATTAAAATAGTATAAGATTACCTGTTTCCGTCAACGGGATAACGGGAAGGGGCAGCAAGGTCAGTCACAACCCCAGTCATGATAAAACGTCTGCCCATGCCGCGTCGGGTGTGGAACTAGTTCCCGAATTTATATTAATCGTCTTTGTCTGTCAATATGTCTCGTGTTTATTTATTTAAATGTTAGCGTTTTTGTGTGTTTATAAAACCCGACGATCTCGCAACAGTGACAACAAGAGCCTGATGATGAGGTTATAACCTTGAAAACGGTTGCTCAATACAACAAATTTAGGATCACCGACGGAAACAGGTAATCTTATACCATTTTAAAATATTAAAAAAACTCGCACTGATTTTGGAAATTTAAATTTTTTCTAAATATCTTCAATTAGTAGACCCAGATTTATTAGTTCACAAGTGACTAAAGAGACTCTCCCTACTAACAAAACGCTGATACTATGAAGCAATTTTAACACAGGCTTATTTGAATGCAGTTTTCTTAAAAACATACCTTATTAACTTCACTTGAAAGTTGTACAGTCGGTTGAATTGCATAAAAAAACTCATGGCCCAAAAGTAGTACTTCTCATCGTCTTTGTTGTTTTTCCCTCGTACAAGATTTTCCTGTTGAAAAAAATGTTCCTGTTGAAAACAACACAAAAAACACAGGCTGTTTTGTTATTAAATACAATCCATTCCATTAACGACGGAATGGCTTTTGGTTTTTATTATAAATATGAATGAATACTTACAATATACTTCCAATTAACCGAGGTATTTTTTGGGGCCGATACTACCTTGGATTCTGAGAATCTCAGCATGGAGGGTGCTAATTTTTTATATTTTGAGGTTAGGTGTTACAGTACTACATTATGAAGTAAAATAAATGCAAAATATGTTTTAACAATACATAGGGGACAACACACTACTCAATAGAATTTTCTTGCCAACATTTTTTTAAATAAAATCAAAGTTTATTGTCACAATAACATTTTTACATAGCATAGCTATAATAAAGGTGACATTGTCAAATTATAATAAATTAGGGATGGACAAGTCCCAAAATTTTGGGAAATTTTCAGGAAAAAAATATTCCCGATTCTCGGGACGGGATTACATTTGATTCGGGAATTTAACGAGACAGGATTTGATCATATCATCGGCAATTTTGCCGCTTCGCGAGTGACGACTACGCAACTATCACGAGAGGTGTTTAAGATAGTTCCACAAACGCAGGAGGCGAAGTCATTTTACGATCATGCCGTGACCGCTGAGTCATACTGACGATCACTCCGCGACTGCGAGTCATACCGAACAATCACGATGTGACCGCGAGTCATTTCAACCATCGTGCAGTGACCTCGGAGTCATGCCGACGATCACGCCATACCCACGGAGTTATTTTGACCATCACAGCGTGACCACGATCACGCCGTGACTGCGAGTCATACCGACAATGACACCGTGACCGCAAGTCATACTGACGATCACGCTGTGACCGCGGAGTTATTTCGGCCATCACAGCGTGACCACTATCACGCCGTGACTGCGAGGCATACCGACAATGACACCGTGACTGCCAGTCATACCAACGATGACACCGTGACCGCAAGTCAATCCGACGATCACACCGTTACTGCGGAGTCATACCGACGATCACGCCGTTACCGTGAGTCGTTTCGACGATCGTGCCCAGACCGTGAGTTATTTAGAAGATCGCAACCCGACCGTGAGTCACAATTTTCTATACCTGTAATTTTTACATATTTTTAGGTTTTTATAGATCCACAAATGGTAAAAATTGATTTTGTTTTGTGATTGCAATACTCAAGACTTTTAAAAACAAACCCTTTTTATGCACGTGAAAAATCCCGTCCCGTTCCACCCTGAAAATTGAGAAGGAAATAAAAATCCCGTCCCGTCCTGAGGAAAAATACTCCCGCCGCAGCAAACCTGCTGTCTAAGCGAATTTCCATTTCCCTGAATTAGTTTTTAATAAATCCATTTAAATAACATTAGGTTTAACGAGTACCTAGGTTTGCTGTTAAAGGGAAATTGATAGTGTGTTTTTTAGTAAAATATTAATAGTATGAAATAAATAAATTTGCCAAGTTTTATCAAAATATATCAATAAACAAGCAAACTACAACATTTTACAATATTCTCCTTAGAATAACATGGGAATTTAAAAATTATATGTATATATATTTTTTCTCCGTAACTAATAGTCGGCCTACAGAAACACTTTTAAATACTGCATTATTTGTTTTTTTTTTCAAGCTTTTTAAAAAGACCTAGAGAGAAATTGGGAAATTTTGTGTTTTGAGGATCAAAAATGAGAAATACCAATTTTTACCCTATAAAACTCCCCCTAAAACCCCGTTCCCATGGTCCAATAATGCTGGTTCGCGAACTCATCCAAGTTTATCCTTACACCTTCAACAAGTTAATCGCGACCACGGGCACATATACATTTCTATATATATATATAGTGTTTTTGGCCTCTGGGCACATAAAAACAAAAAAGTAAATCGGTCCCGGGCATAGGTCTTACCATGCCACCTACGGTAATAGCTACTTCCCTAAAGGGAAATTCGCTAAAATCAAACCCGTCTATCCCAATAATAAATACAGTACATTGTTGGTCAAACTTATATTCTGTATTTAAAAATCAAATACTGACTAGTGACTACTGAAAAGTAGTTCACAATAAAGATTTATTAATATGGTACGGTAGTAGTTTTCCATAGAACATTTAGACAATTTTTTTTTTTAATTTAATTGTGTACTGAGTATATTTTTTAAACCTGGTAACTTATTGTACAGATTTCCCCTGGTACCGGGTGGTGCAAAAAAAGGAAACCCAAAAATAAATTATAACATATTGTTCAACAAACCAAACACAATTTTGAATACTGTGCTGCGGCATCGAGTACTAGCCTTCGTGAAAACTGTTAAAATGTATAAGAAACAACACTTTCTTTTGCACCGCCCCTAATGTTGGCATCTTTTCAATGAGACACATTTAATGGATTGGTAATGGAAAATTATTTTTAAACCTTGTGTTATATCTGTGGTTGAAATTGTCCTTTCGGAACAGCAAAAAGGTCGGATTATCAGAGGAACGTGCATTAACATAAAAACGTAGTAAAACTGTATTTTGAACAGACCACGGATAACTGATAACCTCGGTTAATCCAACATGACATAAAACAGTTATTTCCAACTCACAAACTAAATGGACGTTAATGTAATAATTTGCATATTACATCATAAAAATACAATCAGTAGGCTATTGTGCGATCATGATAATTATGTTATGTCATTACCCTTGGTTCAGTAATAAAAATGTTCACGTTTAAAATCACAGCTTTTTCAAGCTTTTACTCAAAACATAAAATTGCCAAACATTGTACAGCAAAATAAAGAACAGAACATTAGAAAGTCTAGTAAGCTACTGCTAGTCATAGGCTACTGCTACGCTGTTTCGATAAAAACATTAACACATAAAAAAGTATTAAAAAATAGTAGCCTACTTATAGCATGACAACAGTCATAAAATACACCGATAAAGATAACAATGACATAAAAACATCGCTTATTCTTTCTCTTTGTTCTTCTATTCTTTCTTAAGTTTCTCTTCATCCACCCATTCAACAAGTTGCCATGGTTACTAAACACCCAATCACAGGCTACTAAAGTTGTCATGATTACCAAATACCCAAATCACAAAATGTTGTGGCATAGCAAGCGCACAGCAGACAGATGTGTCGTGTGTAAGCCTAAGGAGCAGACAATTGTCAGTGAAAACGGATAGCTTGACCTTGAAGCTTTGATCGGCATTCCTTTGTTTTGCTTCCATTTTATTTTTGTCAAATGAACTGTGATTTTCCAAAAAGAATAATGAGGGAGCCTAATTAATATTAATAATGGACAGACATGGTTAAATATACAACAAATTTCAACACATTAGACTAAAAAAAACACAATTAATAAAGTTTTCTGGGTATTTTTCTTGGACAATGAGGTTATGTTACCGGAAGCCTATTGTGTTGGCAGCACGGTCGGACCAAGCGAGGAGTCGGACCATCAGAGGTTGGATTAGCGAGGTTCTACTGTAGAACATTCAAGTATTCAAGTAGTATATTCATACTCAAACATTAAGAAAGGGGAAAAATACTCACCCTAACTTTCCGCATCAATGTATTATACGCTCCATTAAGAAACTCAATGGAGTAATTTTTTAGGAAGAGCCGCACACTGAAAGGTGATCGTCGCTTCGGCTTGTTGTCTTTCATTGCCTGCTTGTTTTTTGGGATTCTGGCACGTTGCTGTAACAAGTAACAAACAGTGAGGTTTTTTTTAATTCACTTTAGGTGAAGGTGAGTTTATGCTAGATTCAAGTAGCCTTTAGAGACATTCTTCATGAAAAAACATCTTCAAACAGTAAGTAAGTGAGTGTTGTGTGCACTGCAACAGGTAAGATAAGACATATTGTCTGAATATGTTTGATACACAACAATAAGCATGGGTATAAATGGAGCTGTTGCACACTGCATGAAACACGACAAGATTTTACAATAAAATGTCTTTCGATAAAACCCAAGATTTGTTTCTGTGTATGCGCTGCCAAAATTGTGACAAAGTTGTGGGGCTTCAATTCCCCAGCGGAGATAAACTTATTACTTTACTGGGAGCTGGTCTAATAGAGCGTGGCGGGGTGATCCCGGGTTGAAATCCTAAGAATTTAACTAAATGATAATCCCGCAACCTGTGTGTAAAACAAGACCAAACTAGAGCCTAGCACGAAATAATACTGCACTATTTTTGAATCATTGTAAAACTGATAATTAAAACATGGCAATAGTAGAAAAGCACTCAAGAGCTTACATGGCACTTATATATTTTATTAGTTGGTTTTATTTTAATACAGTTTATATTGACTTAGTTAATGCAATGTTAATTGTATTTGTTAACTAAATAAATATATTATTTTGATTATTATTACCTTTTCAAACAATGAGGATTGGGACATGGCCTTGGCTAGGGGCTTGTGAAAAATCACATCATTTTCACTGATTGATTTTACACCATCAACGACAAATGTTCCTCCGAATCTCGAATGCCTGCAACAAAAATTCATCCTTAATTGAGTGAAAAATATTGAAATATATTAGGACAGAACAAAGCTGTGTGGCTGACAGTATATGTTTAGACCGAGAAATTATGCTTTATGATAGATATGATGTTATAAATCACAACACATGAAGATGAAACACCAGCATCTAGCAGAGCATTTTGAGAGTGATTGAAAAATTGTAGTGATATGAAAATTGTTAGAGCCAATGGTTATAGAGAAAAGTACCAGTATCTATAACGGATGTTAATGTAAATATCAATACTCAGCTATGATAGTGGACAAGTAATCCTGAATATAAGGGTTTGGTCTGTGTCCTAAGCCGGGTATTGTTTACCTGTGCGGCACCGGTTCTTCATTAGCCTACTGCCGCTTGGCTAAAACAACAATGCAACATTATGGCTTCTCATACAATTTCTGTTAGTTCGATAACAAATTTTACACCAATTGTTAATTTTTTTTATCACAACAATCACTTAATTAATATAAACGTAAAAAATTTGCAAATGTTAGGCCTAACCAATTTACATGAAATTTGCAAATAAATAACATTTTTAACCAGAACGACAATGACTACTTACCTAGCGCTAGCATATTTCTTCATTTTTGACTCTTTTTCTAGTTTTTCCTTTCTTCTGATATCAAGGAGTTCTTTTTCATCTCTTTCTTTCTCGTCAACACTTCTTTCAACTGTAGCTTCAGCCAAAGATTTAGGAGTTTGCTCTCTAAGCATTAATACTGTTACCTGTATCAAATAATGATTAAATTACGAGTACCTAATAAACTGTAATCAAATTAATTTTACATCTAAGCTGTGTATACAAATTTGTTTATAAATAGCCTAGCAACAAAGTCTCACTTTCAAAACAATTCAAGCCACTAATAAATAAGGGCTACAATGTGCTCTATATCTTTTTTTTTTCGAACAAAGTTTCAAAATGTGGAGACTTGTAGTAGTTTAAAGTTACTCTTATCATTCATTGATTATTAACAGTGTAAAGGAGGCCATTTGATGATTTATTTCAACCGTTAACATAAAGAAATTCCAAGTGAACACTAAAACCAAATATAATTTAAAAAATCCAAATGTTAGAAACTATAAAAACAATTTTTGAGTAAGCTACATAATGCTAGATATGCAAGTGGTCCGACAGAAATTATGTTAGCTTTTTTTTAATTCTACTCAATCTTTATACATGGTGTTCAAACAATTTGGGGAAATAATTTAGGTACTGGTAGTGATTTCTTGGTTCAAAATAAATAGAAAACCAAGAATACAACATTTTCCAAAATTGCTTCGTTAACCAGATATCATTATGTATTTTTTACATAAACATTTTTGTCTTAGGATTTTATAAACCGATCTTAATTTTTTTCTTATTTTAATTTTTTGGTATCTCAATTTAAATTTTAAAAATAAAATGGTCACTATTTCGAAATGTTTAAATGGATCAAGGTAACTTTTTTTCTTACATGGGTGTCTTCTACCTTAACATAAATACCAAGTTTCATAAGATTGGTTGAAAAGATCTTTAGATAAAATGGCTAACAAAGCAATTTTGGAAAAAGTCGTATTCTTGATTTTACCTTTATTTGTTTATTTTGTCCCAAGGAATCATTGAGTAAATTATGTCCCCACATTTTTGGAACACCCTGTATATGTTTATTGTGTACCATAAAAAGAGAGTTTGTGTTTGTATGTCCAGTGTTTTCTGCATGGCCACCCACTCTTAGTTGTTGTAGGTAGCTACTGAAATGCACTCCAAAGTAAGACTATTTCCACTTCAAAATTGACTTGGGGCTCTGCACCGCGGGCTTTCAAATATCTGAGGTGAGGTTTTTCAAAGTAAATATTGATTGGTTTCCATGGAACCGTAAGGATGTACTCACAATGTTTACAAACTGACTATACATTTTTTACACACCAGATTTTTACAAACTAAAAATATTATATTTTTTATTACAGGGTGTGTAACAATTGATATACTCTATTGCCTCCCTAATTATCATTTATTGAAGTTGGCCACTTCAAAAGATGAATTAACACCTTTTTGAGTTGATGAGCGCGCAATCAGCTCAAATAAAAATTAGAGGATCATTTCAAACAATTACTCCAAACCCAACCAGACAATAGCCATTGTATCAGTTCACCAGCTCAACTGATAAGGATGTTTCAACTGATAAGAGAGTAGCCTGGGGCAGAGCGGTCCAAACCTTGAACAAGACCAGTTGTACCTGTCTGAAGATTCTTCATGTTGTCTTCATGAAGATTGAAGAATATTCACCCTCGCACTCAATGTGGATTTTAACCATTTATTTTTAAATGGATGAGGTATGTTAATGTAATATTCTATATGATTGAATTTCAGTTACATAAATTGCAAAATTATGATATTTTATCCAGAGTTAATTACCAAATTCAAACCACATGTTCTTGTATCATGTAAAAACAATCCTGTTCAGGTCTACTCCCCAAAAATTGAATATTTTGTTGGAATATTAATTTATTAAGTTCATTAAATGTATTTTTAAACGTTTTCATGTGTCCAAAATAACTTAAAAATCTATATCAAGTTAGGCTGGAAAATAATACAACAATGTGAATATTTTATTCATGTATTTAAATTAAATTGAAGAAATAATTATCTTTTGAAATTAGTCTACTGTTTCTTAGAATAAATAATGCTTTGAAATTATAATTAATTGTCATATAAAAATATTGATATTACTATTTCAGTACCCTTTTAAAAAAATGTTAATTTCATTCACAAGTAAATATGCTACTTTAGTTCTTAAAGAGGTAAACTAAAAAAAAAAGAAACAATAATACACTGGTTTGAACTGCATTAGAGTTAATTTATTTTAATTTGTAAAAGTGTTCAATTAAATGTTAGCTTTGTTCTGTTGAATGTTTTGAAGGGTAACATATTATCAATTAATTAGTTGAAACTGAATATGTGTTATATGTGATAAATAATATTGTATTGCCACTCATGAAAGGATAACACACAAAGTATATTAAACTGTATGTAAATCTTGTGTATTACTGAGAAATTAATAGTTAACAAATGAATGAGTTATTTAAATATTGTAAATAGTTTGAAGTTGGAAATGTTATTAAAGTAGAATTATGTAGCACACATTAGTATTCAACTAACTGATGAATTTAAATGATGTATCGCATATTGAGTATAATATTTTTAATTGGAGATTCTGTTGAACAAATAATAATTGGATTGCAGTAGGCCTTGATGTAAATATCAGTACAGTACTTTAAAACAGAATATTTGTATTCAACATATTCAATTTAATCTATTATTTGTTTGTTTTACTTCCAACACAATTAATGTTTTATTTGTATAAAGTATAGTGTAGGGTAACTTAATGACGGATTAATTAAAATAATTGTTTATTTTATGGTGAACTTGTAAAAGGATTAAATAATTATGTAACAGCATTTATGTGTATATTTCGGTAATTGCTTAAGACTATTTATTGGGTTTATTGTACAGGGTTTTTGTGAGCCCTTCACACCATACTTGGAGGATCTACTGTGACAGCCTACAGGACTTGCCTACTGTGATTACCAGTATCTTCACACCTATCTGGACCTCATTGACCCCGTGACCTGTGTGCTATCTACTTGTGTGAGACAAATCGGTCTAGACCGGAATTCCCTTGATAGCTACCTTGTGCGGTGGACTTGGTGAGTGACATATTTACCTATTATTTATTGCCTGGACTTAACAAGGACTTATTGGAGGACAGCCCAAGACACTTGGACTATTCACGCCTGCCCGGATTAATCTTTTAGGTTAAATGGGCCCCCGGTCATTGAGTTTTCATGTGTTTGTAATTTAGCTAGTAAGATTTTGGTTAGTGTTTGTGATTGTATTTATATGTCTTTGAAACTGTGCATTTTAGGTGAGCTATTGAATGCTTTGAGCTACAGAAGGGGGATTATCTGATCTAGAATTATATTCGGTTTCTTATCCAGCCATTTGAGCACACCTCAGAGGGAAAAGATATTACATTGATTGCAATACTGTATTCACAAATCAATTGATTTATCTATTTATTTATTTGTTAATTGCTAGTGATTGTCAATTGCTCTTGATTGCCTTAATTTCAAAGGATTAGATCCTTGGTTGCATGGGAATGTAAATCATAAATTATTGTTCTATTGACCTTGTGTATTATCATATTTGGTATAATAAATTCTCTAGCATGGCCATGTACACAAGCGTTGTTGTGTTCCTGTGTACTGTCTAGTTTAAAAATTTATTGTTGTAAGTTGGTTTAATTATTGATTGGTTGATTACTTTTGACACTTAAAAGGATTTTGAACTTAGTAAACTACCCAAAAGTTCTTGGTTAGTAGTAAACTATATAGCCTGAGCTATCTAATCATATCATCAACTGATAAGGGGTAGGTGAGTTCTATGCTAAACTGGGTAACCATTTACTACTACTGATTATAAGTGAACTTGCTGATAATAGTATTATTGTTGTTGTCATTTTGGAGTAATATTTGGTTTGAATTTGGTAAGCTATTAGCCGCCCAGCTGATTGTTTCTTTTTGTTATCTCATCCAAAATATCATCCCATGAGTACAGGAGAACTTCCTTGTTGGACCCTGTTTTAAATTCTACTCTACAACACGGTGGCGCCCAGAAATAAACACTAAGAACATTCAGTTTGGATTATTTAGTAAGGTGTAAGCTTTGAGTTGGACCACCCCTTCTCCCTGAGAAAGCTGAGGCAAATTTGGGAAAGGTTACAAAAGGTTACAGGTGTCCGTCCACAGAACTGATTTTTTAAATTCCGTATTTTCCTGCCGGTACTTCAAGAATTCTCGATATTTTTACAAAGAAATACTAAGAGTTTCAATATGCAGTTAATAGTGTAAAACACAACGTAGCCTATTGATATTTAACATGAGATTATCAAAATATCTATGATGGATATTAACTTATAGGTACATATATGATTTGGAATCCATAATCCAATGGGAGGGGGTATCATCACGACAGCGCCGGCGATGATCATACGCATGACGTAACACGCCGTCCTGGACGGCACTGCTTATGACACACACAGCTGACTCTCTTATAGATAGAGTTATCTGTCTAATATTTTGTTATGACTTTCGCACGATTTCACTGTATATACAGTTTTCTTTGGCTTGCTAATGATTTTTACAAAGGTTGCCTTTGTTATTTAAATAGGCCTATTAAAGCTATAGAAAGTGTCTGTTTTCATACCTTGACAAGCAGGGGTCAAATTAATATAAATTTGGCAACACTGTATAAACATTCATCAGATAAATTTCATGCAGCATGTGTTTTAGTGTGAAAACTACAAGTTCAAAGTACAAATGCAACTTTAGTACAAAATAAAATGTATAACAAAATTCTTAAATAGGTCAAATTTGAATTAATCGTGACTTAAATATCAAGACAGATTAACTGTACTGAATTTCATTGACATAAAACCCTATTACTTGCCTCCAACACATGCAAGTAGAACTGTTGTTCTTGTCTAGTAGAGGATATGAATAGAAGCAGATCCACCATCCCCGATTGATGCATACACCATAGAACCTGAAACAAAACAAGCACAGTTGAACCATACAACTCTCGGAAGACATAAACAACGAAATCATTAATTTTTGTAGAAATCTCCAATAAGAGAGGGAATATTCCTGTCACCTGAAAGACCTTTTGCAAATGTTTGACAGATGGACCAATGGTAAAAAAATATAAAGGTTAATTACAAAGGCTTTTTGGTTTGTGCAAGTCTTAAAAAAATATTAGAATAAACAAGAGGATTTTTATTTTCTACCCAAAGAAAACTATCTCTTCCATAATTGTAAATTATGTCAGTGACAGTGAAATATTTTAATTTTTGTATAGTGTAAAGCTTTTTGTCTATTGTGTCATTTTGGACTCTTTCCCATTCAGGTAAGTCTGCTATCCTCACAGAAAATTTTTAAAATAATTAGTTTTCTTAGTTTAGATTTAATTTTCTTGGCCAACATACATAAGAGACAAGATTATATTGGTCTTCAATTGTACATGTATTGACAGGCCAAATTTAGAGCATACATTAAGTATGGGTTCGTTCACAAAGAAAGCTGGTTACAATCGCTTGTTGACAAGCGCTTGCAAGTTCATGCACTTGTTCATGCATGTTTTATTTTGTAATGAGTCGGATCATTCTATACAATCTGTCTAGTCTCTTGAATGTATTGTTCCATGTATATTTACTATTCTTGTATTTATTTTTGCAGACCATCTTGTTTTGATATGTATTGTTTAATGGCATTTGCCGTAGAAATGAATAAATGAAATGAAATGAAGTTCCAACAGGCGTGAGAAAAGTCTACATTGTATCAAGCGTGTGCGTTCACAGACAAAGCTTGCCCAGGCTAGCAAGTGCTTGCTACAAGTTCTGACAAGCATGCAAGAACGTTTTGTACCGTACCCTTTTTCTGGCCCTTGTTGACCGAACCAGTCAGTGGCAGTGACTGACAAACAACTGTGCAGTATGGATGTTGATGGACTGATATCTCAAGTCTTTAGAAGAGGGGCTTTTTGGGGCAAATGCCTCAATCTACATGCTTTATAGTTTCTTGAGGATGTAACTAAACGTGGTTAACTCCATTCTCATAAAAAAAAACCTCACTTTGTCCAATGCCAGTTGAGGAAATGGTGGTATTCCGCAAACCAACCTCTTCCGCGGTTAATTGCATGAACACCAACTTTCCTTCTATGAATTTTTAATTTGACATTTTCAAGCAATAATAATTCTTCGACAACCAAAAAAACTAGCATGAAATGTTGCTTTTGTTGTGTAGACACAACAAAATTCTCAAGCACTTGGAACCAGCGCTGAAAATATGTTACTTGTAACCAGCTTTCTTTGTGAAAACTATTTGTCTTTGTTGAAAATTTCAGTCTTTCTTAAGCTTAGTTAATCAAAATTTATATAGACGAGTATTTCCTATATTCCTTTTATTACTTTTACCAAAATCTTTAGTTCAGATAAAGTTAAATATTGTAACTGATGGGTAGCAAAAAGTTTACCTTTCATAATAAATATTAAAACTGTATGAAATTGGGCCTAAACATGCGCTAGATTGGAAAAGTTTTAGAGTTGGAACCTAGATGTAAGATTATCAAGAAGACAATAAAACAAAGCTATTTGGAGGTTTGAGAAGTTTGCTTCCATTGGTCTTTGCCATACAAGGTTGAGTTATTGAGGTTTTTTAGGAACTAATTAAATATGTTAATCAATAATTACTTGGTCATGAATGTTGGCATCATTGTCCGGGCGGTTCTCAGCAGCTTCGTCAACAGGTACTTCCAGTACGTTCCTTACCAGGATTAAGATCCTTTCTATGGTCTTTGTGTGGTCTTCGTCCCTATCTTCATATGGCTGTAAACAAACACAACAATAAGAGGGTCTGTCCAATGTAACAATTATATAATTATAATAGAATCATAATTATAATATTATAATACAGTAAATATAACAAAATAATAGTAAATAACCAAGAGCTAACATTCAATTTCACTATATAAATAAATAAATAGGCATAAATAAATAATTGATAAATACGAGGTGATAGACTATGCACTGACTAGACCTACTATCAGAACTTACAAAGTAGGCTACTATAAAATTTTAAAATACAACATGTTGACATGAAGAGAAAAATGACTAGGAATTTAAAAAGTACATTACATGATTTTCAAATTGTTGTCAGATAAACTAAAAAAATAATTTACCTTCTAAAATAGTCAATTAACCAAAAACGTGTGCAATTTTTACAACTTTACAAAATATTTTTATAGGCCTAAATGACTTTACCTAATTAAGAAAAATTATCTAAAAATAAAAATTGACTTTTGTCAATTTCAAAATCTTATGCAAATTAGTTCATAGCATTTTAACTAAACGTTCTTTAAAAAAAAAAATGTGATTATTGGAAAATAAATAAATATATGTATGATCCATCCAAGCAGACTTCTATCCATGGAATAAAAACGTTGCTACCATAGTTTTTTTCAGACTGTCTAAAACTCTTAAAAGCCATATTGTAATATAATTTTAAAATATACAACAAGCTAATACATTTAATACGAAAATACATTTTAAAACTAGGCCTAAATTCAACAAATTGCTTCTGAACAACCGCTTCTATTCTTTAAATGGTTTTTTTTAATGCCTGGTATTAATTTTTAAGTAGAGTTAGCAAATTGACCAAAGTACTAGATTTTGTTGGTTGTGGGGTTAAATCACTTCCATTATTCTAAATGCCACACATTTTTTTAAAGAATAAGATTATACAATTATAATATTTAAAATATGTATTGTAACATGTCTCATTTTATCTAGTTAGCTATTTTGTGTTCATTAACTGACTATGCTATAACTTTAGCTGTTTTATGACATTGTCAATAATTTGCAAAAATTCAAAGGACAATAAACACATTTCATGTGTCTTTTGTATGTGGACTATACAAGTAAAGGACCTCTTTTAACAAATTTAAAAACAAAAATGTACCTATTCATCAGTATCTAGCCTAAATGGACACTTGGAAAATAAAGGGTCATTACAAGAACAGTGAATTATATAGACTTACAATTTCCAACAGCTTTTCAAGCTTTGAAGTCAGAACCTCCCACACTTCTTTCTTTGTGAAAGCTTCTTTATAACTTTGCAAGTGGGAGAGGATTTCTAAGAATTCACATCTTTTGTCCCGTTCTTGTGGTAATTCCTCTTCATAAACCATAAGCACAGGGGATGTAAGGATGAGAAGCAGTCTGTCAAAATAATATACTGTCAAATCCTGGACTATGAGACCTAATACAACTACCTAAGTAAGCTACGGATAAAAATACATTCCCATTTGACTAATTTGATTATCAATAGAATATTGTCTTTTAAAAATGTTAAGGTATAATAATGAGTAATAAGGTTTGCTGCTACAGTTAAAATAATATTGTATATTCATTTATAAGTGTGAAACTGGTTTTTGCCAAGTAATTAAATAAATATACGGTAGCCTATAAATGTAAATAAATAAATAGAGTCTTTTGGTTTGGAGAAATAGCCTCTGGATCATTATTAATCATTATTATAATCTAAGGCTTACCTTACGATCCAATTGATTTATTGTGGAGACCTAGGTTTCTACGCCGGATGAAACACAAAAAGTTTAGCTTAGCCTAGGACTGACGATAACGCTCCGGCGTAGAAACCTAGGTCTCCACAATAAATCAATTGGATCGTAAGGTAAGCCTTAGATTATAATAATAAATAGAGTCTATAATTTGTTTGACAATATTAAGAATAATTACAATATTTATTTCGTAACCTTTTTTATAGACCAAGATTTGTTGAGTGGCAAAGTGGATTTACTGCTAATTTGTTGTGTTTTAAGTGATATGGTGATAACAGGACTGGAGAGATAAGGAGTAGGCCTAAACTAACACAGACTGGTGGAAGTGATCAACTTGATTTTCCTGCTTTTTAGTGAGCTGCAATCAAGCCATATTTGGCTTTTGTGTGACAGGTGGCCGAATGAAACAAAGGAAATGGGCTACGAATAAATAATTTATTTACTTAAGACTTAAGACAAAACAAATATGTAGCTTCAGACTTGCTGTATTTATGTTCAGTTTATAAATACAACACAAATAAGTTATTGGGGAACATAGCCTCCCGAGGAGGCTATGGGGAAAGGCGACGCAACTTTACATGACCGACCGAATTGAATTTATAATTTAGACTAACTCAACTGAGTGCTCTCTGCCCATAGCCCAGAGTTGGGCGAGGAGGGGAACCAGCCAATCACGTTGCGGCTATGCCGCGTGACTTCAGTGCAAGCACCGGACAGTGCTGCCGCGTAACGATCGCCCAGGGCGTTAGACAAACTGTAGCTGCGCATTAACTGATTTCATCGAGCAACCTGCAGAGCTGTCTCAGCGAATTCCAGCCATGCGCGTAATACTTCGGAGAACATTGGCCTGGCCTAGCGCTGAGCCACGGCTGACGGAATATTCCATGGTGAGGCAACTGGCTGACGCAGAAAGTTGGGAGGTTAACAGTCCAATATTACATACCCTCTTTTTATATTTGAAATAAAGCAAAGCTTTTGTGATGGTACTGACAGGGTTTCTTGAGGGTGTAGCAAAAACCTCCCCAACTGATATGTAGGGCCTAATGGGTCTGGGAATTTTTGGGGCCGTCACATTTGCAACATGGTAGTTATGATTTTTGTAATAATGTATTTTTCAACTTCTCCCAAATTAATAAGATTTGTTTTCAGTGAAATAAGCTTAGTATCACATAACAAAAGATACCAAATTCCCCATAAGTATCACATGGGTATTTGAGAACATGCTGGTTCATGAACTCATTTGGATAAACGTAGGTTTACATGTGTTGCACATGTTTATAATGTAGCCTTCATGTTTGTAAGCGTAGATACTCCTGAAATACTTCATATCATACGATAATAGTTGCATTAGGCCAACCAACCCCTCATAGGAGGATCCACAATACTGTAGGCTACTATTGTTTGCCATGAGACCAAATGGAAAAATTGAATGTATTCACAGCTCAACATCTGGAAATCTCTTATATGCTGTCTGGCTCCTTGTGTTACTAAAATTTCATGATTTAAATCAACTTAAATATTACAGTCCACAAAAACATAAGCAAATTATGTCCACCGGTGATCAAGAAAACCAGGACTATGACTAGGCCTATATATATCATAAGTACAAAGTACTGTTACTTTCATGGCAAGTATCATTAGTAATTTTGTTTATTCCTATGTGTTAAGTTAAATCAGGAGGTATGTTAAAAAAACCATGTCTAAACAATGAAAAGGTTTTGCAAAAACCAGTCATCACAATGTAGGTCACAATATTTACATGAAAAGATATATCTTATTTTAAGCTATAGATATATACAGTAGGGTCTGGTTATTCCAAACTAACCGGGAACCGAACCTGGTTCGGATTGTCAGGAATTTGGAATAAGGGGATTTATGTAATTATTAATTAACGCCATGGCGGATGATGTTCATGGTATCGCCGTAATATTGGATGACACTTAGAATTTCACCGTGACTGCCTCAAACTTTTGATTTTACGATCGCCGAAAGCATTTGCGAAAATACACCATCGATAATTTTGCCACAATAGCAGGTGATGTTCAGGTTATTAGCGCAACTACGGGAGACGATGGTGATGTGTCTCAGCGATAGTAGCAGATGTTCACGATTTTGTCAAGACTGTGTCAGATGTTCTCGATTTTGTGTTAGCTTCACGATAATGTATAAAAAAATAATAATAATTTCTAAACTTTACCTTGGAGTAGGTGGGTTTTTGAAATAGCAGAGGTTTGGAATACAGTAAACCTTTGTTAGTTTGACACTCCTTGTAGTTCGATATGGGGTGGTGAGCTATTTTTTCAAGTGATATTTAATGGTTACTATTGTGATGTAGGCTGACTTTAACATTAATTTGTCATTTATTGTTGACTTGAGACTAATGAACAGTGAAATTGTTAAGCTTTTTAGTATTTAATAAATTTGGGTGATTTCTATTTTGTAGCCTAGGCCTAAAACTTGTGTTTTTACTTTCCTATATATTAAACTCCATTTACTCCCTATAGTTTGACATTTCGATAGTTGGACACCCCTTACGTCCACAAAGTGTTGAAATATCGAGGTTCTACTTTACATTGTAATAAGCTAATTCAGGGTTGCCACCAAAGTGAGATAAAAAAATTCATGCATAATTCAAGGTTTTCATTGGTAGTTTTGAAAAATTCATGGGGTATATGCTCGCACATTTTCACCATAAAAGAGTGTTGCCTAGTTCAGAATTGTACATTAATTTATCGACAATATATAGTTTTGTGTGCTACTATCAAATAAAACACATTTCATGTGTTTATTTTAGAGTTAAAAATAAGAATTTAATATAATTTATCCAGTCTAAAAAAGTAAAATCACAGATGAAAAAGGATTAATAAAAATCTTGTGTGTGATAATAAGATGTAATTATTAAAAAAAAATTGAAACATCTGATTTAACAACATCATAGGCCTAATGATAAATTCAAACGTTAGAAGAAATAATAAATAAAAAAATAAGTCGGATTGGTAGTTAGGTCTAGGCCTAACCTAAAAAACATTGCATCCAAACATAAAAGGTTTAACTTAGTTAATCCAGCAATGGCCTAGAACTTTACTGTCTAAACATCAAATTAAGATAATAGGCTACTATAAAAACAAATGTTAAGAACATGATCAAGAAACGGTTAACTTGGTATGAATGGGCCATATCTAGGCCTACTAAAACGCACATGCAATTTATTACTTTATACTGTAACACAGTAGGCTAGCCTACATTGTAATCCAAAACTGAATCTTGGCTAAGTTAGGCCTGAACCAACTTTTATTTATTGAGAAGATTAAAGGTTACCGACTGACTGATAAAAACACTCTAAAAAGGTAAGATTATGTAAATAAATATTTAGTTAAAGCTAAGAACGAAACAAAAGTAATGGAATGTATGTAAGTTTAGACATAGGCTAACTTACATTAAGTAATAAAAAAATAATTAATTACATTACAGAAAAGGTTAAAATAAACTTAGTTAGGAGGATGTTTCTTCAGATTGGATCAGTTTATATATTATTATTTGCCTACACAGGTTTAAATCACAGTTAAAACAATTATTTAATTAAATTTACATCTCATTAAAAACTTAGTTAGATTCGTATTGACTGAAAACACCTAGTTATATGCTTCAACAAAACATTTACATTTACCTTCCTCAGAACGAAATCACCATTTTTCAGCACAACATTGACTTCTTGCAACTTAGGCCTAAATAAATAAACTTAATCTCACGTTGTAACACATTTACTCAACACTGACAGTAGTTTGAAATGACGACATATTTGACCAAAACAAACACAGAAGACGATTAAGTTCCAGCCGGCGCAAGCCATTTTGACCTTTATGGCAAGGCAAGGTACTTCTTATTTTAACGTTGTAAAATATCGGAAGTATAATATATCAGTAATAAAAAATATTTAATCTGAACACTTGTTCCACTGAGTGTTGGGTAATCAATTATAAGAAGCACAAAACGGAATCACGAGTGCAACAAGTGATCTTACTGTCCAGTGTCCACCACTACTTCAAACTTCAAACGTTTGACTCGTTTCTAAGTTTCAGATCAGTTTAAAACTTTTAGGTTATGGTTACTCTGTATTTCCTTCCACACGAACACTAGAGTAGAGAGTAGAGAATGAGAGCGAGCATCAATTCCGATTGTCGATGTTTTCGAAACATCAATGTCTTTTCTATCGATGTTCGAAGTTATTTGTTTACATCGATGGTAGATTACCGAACCGATGATTTGGTTTGTTACATCGGTCTTTTAGGCCAACAAAAGTAATGAAATATGAAATATTGATGTTTTCCGTAACTGAATTGTATTGGTTTTAGGTTAATTGGCTGTTACAGTGCAGAGAACAGACAACAGACGAGAAACTCGGAACAAACATCGATGTGATCGATGTTTTAGCTCCGAAAGCATCGATTTTATCGGTAGATCGGTACTCGCACAGACAATAACTCGGTGGTAGAGATGGGCGTTATAACATAACAGGAATAACAGGATGAATAACAGTGTTGCGGCCACGGCAACGTTATCGCGGCAACACGTTGCAGAGAACTCCCTGTTATTATAATAACGTATCTATCTACACAATGTTGCAGAAAAGCCGCGCGACAACGAAAACGAAAACATGCATTGCCATTAGTGCCGTTGCCGCAACGCTAACTTCTGAAACGAACTAGAATAACGCATCCTGTCTGGACAACGCGGCAACGCCCGACTCCCGAGTCCCGACTACAACTGAAAACTGAACTGATCAACCGACAATGATAACTGAACGCCGCAACAGCAACACCGACCAGCGGACAACGGTTTATAGCGGCAACGAGTTGGCAATCGTAATTGAAATAACAGGTTGCCGCAATACGTTATTGGGCAGCTGCGTTATCGTTATAACCGTTGCCGGAAAACAACGATAATTCCCATCTCTAGACTACTCGGCTGACGTCGGTTGCGATCGGATTTGACCTTGAATAAACTACGCAATCGTTTCTGTTCGTGCCATGGCAACAAAACTTTTTATCTTGACACTCCCACTTTGACGTTTTATCTCGGTGTTCATTTCGAGAATGGTTTTAATACGGAGTATTTGATTCAGCACATTTAGGGGTTTTGGCTGAATTGTTAATAATGATTTTGAGAATTCATGGTCCAATGACGAAATTCACACATAATTCACGCACTTTTTCATGGTCACCTAAATTCACGCATAATTCACGCTTTTCAAGGTTTTCATGGCTGGTGGCAACCCTGTAATTAATAATTTATTATTCAGATACAAATTAAAATAATTTCCACTCATCTTTTATTTTGTATAAGTTTGAATTTACAGATAACTCAAATTTAGTGAGAGATAAGACTATGGTTTAGGTCATCCTAAGCCTAAGCCCACTGTCAACACCACCCAGACAAAAACTCAGTAATCTGGTTTAATACCCGATCTCACTTTCAAAATTAGGATTGTTACCGGTAGGCTACTATAATCTATCCTAATGAACATTAAAAGAAACTTACCGTAAAAGTACGTAAAAGAGATCCTCATCTTCTGAGTGTTCAATTAGTATAGGAATAAGATCTGTTTGAAGGATTTTGGCTTGTCCAAGGTGCTTTCTAACGGCCCGATCTGTATCTGAGCGTAGAAATCTAATGAAGTCAATGATTGTCTCTGAAAACAAAAGTCATTTTAAAGAAAAGTTTTAGGCTGTTATTACTAAGATGGCAACAGACTCCAGATTTGCCTTAGTAATCTTGAGAAAATGTGCTCATCTAATCTCATTAAGATAAGCATAAGATGAGTCGCGACTCACCCTCAACCGGCGCCGTATCACGTGTGTTGTTACCGTCGTCTGGTCGACCAATATTAAATGTTTCGTGTTTACGTGTGATATGTTTTGTTCTCTATTTATTAATAAACTTTTGACGAACTCCACTGCGAGGAATATGAAGACTACTTGACATTCTTCTGACCTGATGATGTGCTCCATTTGAAGAATAAAACAGCTGTAGTCTTACTAACTACAAAGGATCGTTTTGACAGTAACAAGGTAATTTAAACCACTATATAGGCCTAGTTAATTCAGACGATCCAGAGGCCATTCCAACATGTAACAAAGAAATGAATAGTATTTTGTTAAAGCTTATAAACTAATAATTCACTATCCCTACTTCGACTCGGCAACAGTCAAGAATTAACTGAACGATTGTGTAGGTGAGTCGGTGGCTCAGTCGGTAGCGTCGCGGACTTCGGGCCCAAGGCAGAAGTGTTGTGGGTTCGGATCCTGGTCACTGCCACTAACTTTTATCAGTACAGTTCACCTTTGTACTGTACCGGCTCACCCCTTGCTTTGCTGGATACGTTCCACGCACAGATCTGTAGTCTATGTGGACGGGCAAATGCAAGGTTAAAAGAGGCCGCCAACCTCTTTTTTTTTAAGTGAAAGTAAAGTATAAGTTAATAATCGCACCAGTGACAATGTTTACTGCAACGATTCGTGCAACGACGATCGTCCAACGACTGCAGTTCCAGGCGCACCAGTGACAACGTAGCTTTAGGCCTAAATGCAAGTGCCTATATTGGGCCTAGTTTTGGCATTCAACGTCCACACGGTGCCTAGTTTTTCGGGATTGGATCAAAGATTTTCTTGAAACGGCAAAGGGTTTTTCATCATGATTGTGTGGAAACACAATTAGCTAGGCAGAACATTGTAGATGCCAACATCAATGGCTCCAGCATTGGGACAGCCTAGAAAACGTAGGCCTAGACCCTAACTTATGAGAGACAGATTTTTCATGACACTCATGTGGGAAAAGGGGTTTTGAATTGGCAAAAAGGTGTTTTTATTATGATTGTGTATGGAAACCCTACTTGGTAGGCAGAACATTGTAGGCCTAAATGACAAGACCAATGGCTCCAACATTAGAACGCAGAACACATTGGGGGAAGCCTAGGCTTAGACCTAGTATTTATTGAGCCTAGGCTAGCTAAGAATGTGACTTACCTTTACAATAAATGTTTTTAGTGTAGGATCCTCCGGACCAAAAGCCTAAGGAGTTGCAGGCTGCTGATAATTCAGCAGACAATAAACCTGAAGTCATCTCGAATTTACAAGCCTAGTCCTAACTTAGGGTCGAAATAAAAAGACAGTAATTCACTTCACATATCCGATAGTGGTGGGTAGCAGGAAAAATTAGTGTTATACTGTTAAACCTAATTGCTAATCAGATAAAGTACGATATCAATTTAATCAAGAAAAACTAGCTCACATCACAATCACTAAATGCAATGCAACGCAATTTTATTCAAATGGCGTCATTAGCGAATAATGGCGACATTGGCAAGGGAAGAGGATTGACGATTGATCATTAGGCAAATTCTAGGAATAGGGAATAAGAGAATTAGAGAATATGTGAATTCGGAATCCTTTTTTTATGGAAATCGCGGGAAACTAGATTTTTGGTGCAACTACAAACCAATCAAATGTCGCGTATATAATTATAAACAAAACGAACCAATCACGTAACAGAAATTAAGAAAAAGCACATTTACATGGAGTACATTGTTTAACCACAGACTATTCTCTATGGTTTAATCAGCTCATTCCCATATAGTCGACATCACGAAAGGTCGCAAACTACTATCGTCGACAGGTTCGTTATAATACAAATAATCCCCCGTCGCAACAAACCTGCGACTAAGCAAATTTACATTTGACTCTAACTTAAATTTATTTAAATAGCATTATGTTTTATGGACATGAAGTTTGTTTTCAGTAAAATATTTATAGCTTAGTATAAAATAGATAAATGGGCAAGGATTATCAACATATCCAGAAATAAGCAAACACAACAATTTACTTATTCTCCATAAGAATAACAAAGAAATTTAAATTTACAATTTTTGCGTCAGGAAAAAGTGCACAATCTTTTTCCCAAGCCCATCACATACACTTTGAGCTATTAAAATGGTAATATACAGCGTGCAAAATAATCAGTATGAGTATGATTGAGGCAGTCCCGTAAATTACTAAGCTACAAAAAAAGCCAAGTCTATATGATTGATACGAACTCGCGTCAGGAAAAAGTGCACAATCTTTTTCCTAATCCCATCACATCAACTTTGAGCAATTATAATGGTAATATAAAACGTGTACAATATTCAGTATGAGTATGATTGTGGCAGTCCCTTAAATTACGAAGCTACAAAAAAAGCCAAGTCTATATGGTTGATACGAACTCGCGTCAGGCACAATGCGCCTAAGCCCATCACATCAAATTTGAGGTATTCTAATGGTAATATACAATCTGTAGAATAATCAGTATGAGTATGATTGAGGCAGTCCCGTAAAAAGTGCTCAATGTTTTTCCTAAGCCGACCATATCAACTTTGAGCTATTATAATAGTATATACAGTGTGCAGAATAATCAGTATGAGTATGAAATAGGCAGTCCTGTAAATTACGAAGTTATATGGCAAAATCTATATGGTTGATAGGAACTCGCATCAGGAAAAAGTGTTCAATCTTTTTCCTAAGCCGACCACATCAACTTTGAGCTATTATAATAGTAATATATACAGTGTGCAGAATAATCAGTATGAGTATGATTTGAGACAGTCCCGTAAATTACGATGCTATAACGCCAAATTTACATGGTTACTAGGAGCAAGTTACTTGATTTGAGTGTAATTTAAGTTATTTGCGGCACCGGCATTGTAGCCGCTATCTAAGAATGAACAACCCCAGACATATTTCGGTGTTTCCCAAAGACGACCTCCTTAGCTCTCAGAAGAGGTTGGTAACAAGGTTATAAATTCAAATTGATTTATTCTTCAAACAGGTTTTTGCAATTATGACAAAATTATAAAATATTTGTCGGTTTTCTCAATTTAAATAAAATTCTCCATCAGTCCCTGTACGATCAAACTCGTATTTAACTGTAATCAAAAAAATACAAAACTACTTCATTTAAATTCAATCAAGTCTTTTTATTTAGGTTGGTGAACACCGACATCACTTCGAAAACCACTTTTTGGGCTCAGGATTCAGAATAATAATATCTAAGCTAACTTTAAAGGTTTTGACGATAACAATGCCAACGTAACTTTTGCCGGTAACAATAGGCTGGGTTTGTGAATATTGAAATGGAATACTGAAATATAATTCAATGTACTATGTGCAAACTTCAATATTGGTCCTATATGAAAAATCAAAATCGAGTAGTTTATCAAGTATCGATCTTCTTTCAAAAGTAGTTCAATACATCATAAACAACTCGGTGAATCTGACCTATTTTATGTTTATTTTTCATTTTAATATCTTTTATCGGTAAGGACATATTTTGTATCCCATATCACTGGAAACGGAATACAAAACATAACCTTACCAATCATTACTAGCAATACTGTAAATGCTTAAGCCGACAACATAAGAGGTTCAATAATGAAATTATTGTCTACCATTTTTTGGTGAAGATTCAATGCTGCAATGGCACCCTGGCCAACGTTAGTGATCAATTCAGTCACATAATGGAACATTAGAACAAGAACACAACAGATCTTTATGCCTCAATCATACTCATACTGATTATTGTACACGCTTCATACAATTTTATAATAGCTCAAAGTCAATGTGATGGGCTTTGAAAAAAGATTGTACATTTTTTCCTGGCGAGTTCTTATCAACCATATAGATTTTGCCATATATATAACTTAGTAATTTATTGGACTGCCTCAATCATATTCATACAGATTATTCTACACATTGTATATTACTATTAGAATATCTCAAATTTGATGTGATGGGCTTAGGGCAAACATTGTGCACTTTTTCCTGACGCGAGATCCTATCAACCATATAGACTTGGCCTTATAGCTTCGTAATTTAAGGGACTGCCTCAATCATACTTATACTGATTATTGTACACGCTTTATATTACCATTTTAATTGCTTAAGGTTGAAGTGATGGGCTTAGGAAAAAGATTGTGTGACACGAGTTCGTATCAACCATATAGATTTTGCTATATAGCTTCGTCATTTACGGGAATGCCTCAATCATACTCATACTACTGATTATCCTGCACTCTGTATATTACTATTATAATAGCTCAAAGTTTATGTGATGGGCTTGGGAAAAAGATCGTGCGCTTTTTCCTGACACAAATTCCTATCAACCATATAGATTTTGCCTTATATTGCTTCGTAATTTTCGGGACTGCCTCAATCATCTTTATACTGAGTATTCTACAAATTACAAATTGTATATTACTATTAGAATAGCTCAAAGTTGATGTGATGGGCTTAGGAAAAAGATCATACACTTTTTTATGTTAGGAGTTTTAATTGATCGCGTGTTATTAAGCCATAGCTACGTATAATGTACAATACGGCCTCAAATATGCCTATTAAAATACGTCAATTAATTAGTTTTAACGTGTATACATACACGTTTAACAAGATAAAATTGACATTATATAAATGTAAAAACATCATTTCGCACCGTATTGTCATTGAATTGCGTTTCCGACATCCCTGCAAAACACGCTTGTGGCGTCCGCAGGCGTACCAACCCATATCTATTACAATCCGAAAAAGTGCCGCTAACTTCACGAATTACGACGGTCATAGGAGTAGGTTATGGTTAGGTCGTTAGGTCCTATACCAGCAGCCAGCACCAGCAGCAGCAGAGCACTCCTTTGAAAGAAAGTTGAAGAGTTGAAGTGAAGTTGAATTGAAACAGCTCCGGCTCCAGGACCAACGGCACACTTCTACAATTTTGTTCTTATTATCTAAAAAAATATGCCTTTCTTTCCGCAGCCATAACCTCATTTTCATGTAAAATTATATAATGAAAATTATTTATTTATTAGTATTAGTAAGCAGTGGCTGCTAAAAGCTGCTATGCAATGTGCTGTGTTACTTAGTAGAAATATAATTCTGTTCATTAGCACACTCAAAGTTGTTGCACCAAGGCCTAGTTCTAGTAGACTTGCAAGAAGATTTGGTTCGGGAAACTTAACATTTTCAGCCAAAATGGAAACAAACCTAGAGATAGAATCTGCTTTTAGGGGACTAATTGACACCAATAAGATTGTAATTTTCAGCAAAACTACATGTCCTTTTTGCAAAAAGGTAAGTATTTTTTCCTTCTTTTATGTAGGCCTACCGTGTGTGAATAAATAAATAGGCCTAGCCTACCTTGAACAATTTCTGAGCTGTAAACTAAGTACTTATGGAATTTTGTGGAGTTGGCCGTTTGAATGTCCAGGTTTCTCCAGTTCTCTTCTAATATGTTGTTGATGTTGGGCGTGAATTTTATGTGGTTCGTTTTGTATTAATTTATTATCAGGTTTATTGTACTGCAGTTTGCGGTGGTGGTAAAAATTTAGGACCCAGACCCCAGCTTAAAAACACTTCCCGAAGTGTGAAATTGTGTATAAAATGAATTTTTGGAGGATAATAATTGGGGGAAAAGCAATTCCAGTCCCAAATAATGACTGGAATTTTATTAAACCCACCCTAACCACAGTTCCTCCAAAACCTCAATATACACCAATTTTACGAAATTCCACACTTCAAGAATGTTGAATTCACTAAATCGACGTGAAGAATTCACAAGGAATAGCCTATACACTCGACTTATAATTTACTGCTCACTCAAAGATAACCAAAACCGGAACGCACGGAGAGCACCATGTCTTTGGTTTGCCAGTTTGCCGATAGCAAACCAGCAACTATCTTACAACGAAAATTAAAATCCCTTCGTCCAACGATTACCTACATAAAATTGATTCCCACATATTTATTTATTTATTTATTTTATTTTCAAATGCTACAAAACAGCACATGCCAATTACTTTGTAGCATTAATCAAATAACAGGAATGTTAACATGATATTACAATTAATAATAAACACAACTAGGGAAAAAATGTCCGTCTTCAATGATGACAGTTTCACTCAAAATATAAATAAAGAATATAAAATATAAATAAGAATATAAATAAGAATGACAATATAACATTTAAATATACAGTAACAAGAGAATTTATACTAACTAAAATAATACTGATGGTCATGAATCAAATATTTCACCAGGAATCACCCCGTTTCCTACATAATGTCAGAACGTTACTTTCCGACACAATTAGAATGAAAATTAATCACTAATTTGAGCTACCTTTGTCACTACTTCACTCTGAACTAACAGCATGGAGTCATGGATACAGTTCTAAACAGGGACGTAACTAGGCTATTCAGCACCCGGGGCAAACACCTATTTTGCCCCCCCCCCCCTTCTTAAAAGATGTGTGGTGTGTCCATCGGTATAATACATTAATACTATTTAGATCTTAAAATGCTTAACCTCAAGTTCAAAGTAGCCTACTAAGGCCTAGATATATGTGGTAAATAATTGAATTCAGTACGTTACGTATTTTCAAAGACAAATAGTTTATTTGGAAACAAAATCATTCACAAAAATAATATTGCTAGTAACACGCAAAGAAACAGCACCGCAACCACGTTTCGTGTCCTGAACCACTGATTACGAGTAGAATGAAGTATTTTTATTTATTTATTTATATTACATGCACGGCAAACGCCATTTTACAAGAGAGTTTATTTTACATTGATTGCCAACTGACATTGAGTATGAACTGATGTCAACTACACTAGTGCACAACATACACAGTTAGTCAAGGTCAGACATGTTGTATATCGATGGGTCAGACCAGCGATACCGTCAATGTGTTAGTGTTGTGTTTGTAGTATGTGTGTGTGTGTGCTGACTGGTGTGAGGAATGGGGAGCTGAGAGGTAGGTGGATGCCGAGAGGGGGGTGGAAGTGTTCTGACGCCGCGCCGGCACCGTCCTAGTGACTCATCGACGACAGAGAGACAACGCAGTATGCTCATCCTCATACTCTCTCCGTACAAGTTCATACGGACCGTTAACATGATTCGTAAACAGTATAATAACAGTCATATAGCATTCATCATGTCACTTTGTACTTTTAGACTTGTATAAAAATAAAAAATATAATGATTTTCTTTTGCAACACAAGATGGATTAAACATTTTTCAATAATTTTTGTTTGAAAAAATTTGTGCACAAGTTGGCGCTCCAAACAACTGTCGCCCAGGGCTCATGCCCCACATGCTCTAGTTACGTCCCTGGTTCTAAACAAACAAAAAAGAAACCGCCAGCCAATCAGATTAAGTTAGCCTACTGCACGAAAGAAACCATCAGCCAATCCGAAATCTACACAATTACATCATCTGTTAAATTGTTTCACCACAAACCACAAACTATAGCAGTTGCAGTGACAGGTCACTGTACCACAATTACCCCTAGAATTCCCTCAATTTAACCTGAATTCCCTCTGTATTTCCCGTAAAATCCCGGTTTCAATAGCAAAGTACAACATATTGCAACATATAGATCTCATCAACACTTACTTGTTGAGGAAAAAATAATTGTTGATTATGAAATTAAACCATTCTAAACTAACCAAACCAACCAAACTTGCTGTAGGCCTATGATTTCATGAGGAAAAAATAATTGTTGTTTATGAAATGAAACTGTTCTAAACTAACCAAACCAACCAAACTTGCTGAAGACCGAAGAACAATATCTAGAGAAAAGGTTGCATTTGACTTCGGGGTCAGTGGCTTCTACTGAGTCAAGAAACATTGAAGATGAGCTTTTTTCCACAATTGACATATGACCTGAAGAACTTCAAGTATGAGGGGGTACTGTTCAGCGTGATGGAATTGTGACACTGTTATTACTGTGAATTGTAATGGAAAATGTTTGCAATAAACCTCTAAATAACATTAGCTCACCATCACCAACAATGAACTTCAAACAAAGAATTGATTTAATCTGCATCTGCAATGATCAACCTCAATTTGCATTTCTTATCATCATCGTAATTTCCTAGCCTCTCCTAACCTCTTGTTCTCGTCTGAATCACTTCAGTAGACCTATTGGAACCAACGTTTTGTATCGTATATAAACAGCTGTTTGCTCTCCACATACCTTCCTCACCGCTAGAACTTGGACTAGCCCAAACCACTATTCCAACCACTAAAAGAACCTCAAATTCCTAATCTTTTATTTTGTATTTCGGACACTTAGGACTCTTTTTGTTAAACACTGTGTTTGCATTTTCGGATTCAGTCTGAAAAACAATATAAGAAGACATAAAAGGATTAAAATTTTAGTTGGTGAAACCCTGAATCACCTATTTAAAGTTAACTTTTGCCTCCTAATCTAACCTAGGCCCTATTCTAAAGGACCTAGTCAGTAACAAATCTGCATATAGGTTTAGCTATCTTCCTCACATTATACTTAGGCCTACTTGTACTAACACTTGGATACAATATCTCTTCAAAACTTGGCACTGCAACACTACTGTTAGCGAATTTCCCTATAGGGAAGTACGGTAGCTATTACCGTAGGTGGCACGATAAGACCTAGACCCGGGACCGATTTACTTTTTCATTTTGATGTCCCCAGAGGCCAAAAACACTATTCGTTCAAATTTTTATATATGTATATATATATAGACTTATATATATATATATATATACGTCCGTGAACGCGATAACTTGAGTAATTTTTGTCCGATTTTGATGAAATTTGGTTTAAAGGTGTAAAGCGGGATAAACTTGAATGAGTTCGCGAACCAGCATGATCGGACCATGGGAACGGGGCTTTACGGGGGGTTTTATGGGGTAAAAATTGGTTTTTCTCACTTTTGACCCTCAAAACACAAAATTTCCCAATTTCTCTTTAGACCTTTTTAAAGAGCTTAAAAAAACAAATAATTTAGTATATGAAAGTATTTTTGTTTGATTATTAGTAACGGAGAAAATTAAAAAAATTTTAAATTTAAAATTCCCATGTTATTCTTATGGAGAATATTGTCAAATGTTGTAGTTTGCTTGTTTATGAATATATTTTGATCAAACTTGGCAAATTTATTTATTTTCTACTAAGCTATCAATATTTTACTCAAAAACACACTTTATTAGTTTCCTTGTAGCAGCAAACCTAGGTACTCGTTAAACCTAATGTTATTAAAATATATTTAACTGAAAATCAATTCAGACAAATGGAAATTCGCTTAGTCGGCAGGTTTGCTGCGGCGGGGGTATTTTAAGTTTGTTCCTTTTATCCATGTGATTGTTTTTCAGGTCAAAAATATATTCAATCAATTGCAAGAAAACTACCATGCCCTGGAATTAGATAATTATCCAGGTAATAAATAATAAATATTCTCTAAACTCTTATTTAGATTAAGTTTTCTCATTGAGTCAATATAGACAATATATTTAAACACTTGGCTTTCAACATAAATAGGAATAGTTAATTATATTATAATTATTTAAATTGTATAGGTTTCTAAAGTTATCCCCCAGAGTATTTTTAAATTGATGGTAAGCAACTATAAAACCAAAATTTAAGCAACTATAACTTATTCAAATTTATTTTAAAAGCTAGTAGAAAGTCTATTGTGCCAAGCTCTAAGCAGTTTTAATGGGAAATGTGCAGGTCAATAAATCCTCCAGAGAAAACTGTAAGACAGAACTAATCCATAGGTCTATATTTTATATATTAAAAATTACAGGCGTTTAGCTAATTTTGAGATTTGAATGAGGCAAATTGGAAACTGTGCGTGCCAGATTGGACTCTTTCCCGTACATGTAAGCCTATGCTATCCTCAGAAAAATGTATTAATGCCTTAGGAATAGATTTGGCTTAACCTCAGATTTAATTTCTTAGCTTTAAATCACACAACTCAATTAATAACCAGGCAAAGATTGTTCATTCAAGTTGGATTGTGTAAAATTTGGTTAAATGTTCAGAAACACAAATCAAAATTAAAACTTTATAACAGACCTAGTTCAGAAGTTCAAATACAGTCACCCTAAGGGGTTTTGATTAAAGAAATTAATAGTATATTACGTTACTAGTCCTGAAAATAAGTGTTTACCGGAGGGATTACCATACGAGTCCGGTAAACACATTTTGGACGAGTTACGTACGATAGTTTACGCCATACTACTAAATCTGTACTAATCCTTATATATTTCCACCAACTAAAGGACTAAAAATCACTATAGTCATAACCTCTAAGAGAGGTTATGTTTTCTGTTTATAACCACTCACTGCCACCTAAATACAGTATAATCAGCTGATTGGTGTCCGGTAAAACTCATTGCAGCACAGTAGTACACAATGAAACCCCATTTGAATAGGCTGGCGGCAAACAGCTGTTTTCTGGACTAAATCCTTGCGTGGGAAGTTCGTCAAAATAATGTAGTGTGGCGTAAAAATCTTTTCTGACTGTAGTGGATATGTTGAAACCTTGATGTGTTTAGTTCTTATTAAGTCATACAAAATAATCAGTTAATAAAATGTGATTTTTGTAGCTGAGAAGACATCTCAGATGCAAGATGTTCTGAAAGATATGACTGGTCAAAGAACCGTACCAAATGTGTTTATCAACAAGCAGCATGTAGGAGGTTGTACTGATACAGAGCAAGCGCTGGCCGATGGTACACTTTTCGATAGACTCGAAGGAACATTCAATACTTACGACTATGACTACATTGTCATCGGAGGGGGATCTGGAGGATTAGCTTCTGCCAAGGTTTGTGATTTTTGTACAACGGAATCATAAGCTATGTTTCCATTCAATAAGTCCATTGTAGGATTTGTGCTGGAATAAGCCTTGAGTTTTGTTGAACAGTTGGCACTTGTGCTCATGTACATTTAAAGGAGTTTCATTGAACATTACCTAATGTATTGTAGAGATTGTAATCATCTTATTGCCATTCTGCATTTAGAATGATGCAATAGTTAGGTTTTTACAGACCGCAGGCTGTAAAGACAATATGTTTAGGAATGCTATAAATAATTTTACCTACGACTGTTTTTTAAAGTAGTCGTTTCAGTTCAGTTCTTAGAATTGAAAAGTTTTTCATTACAGCATTGTTTACTTTCATAACAGCATAGTTTTACTTGTGCTATACCTTAAGTTTACTGTTTCTTTTTACATTAAATATTGTAAATAGATTATAGTATTTGTATTGTACAGTAGGCCTATATGTTTAGATTTGTATAAACAGGTTAAGTGTAAGAGAGGGCCATGTGGCCCTAACTTTGCCTGATTGAATAAATCATTTTTCATTTCATAGTTAGTTTTACTCATAACAACACGGGTAACGGACCAATGAGGTTCAAGGATTGAGAGAGAAGAAGTAAAATTGTAATTATTTGAACTTCAACTAATCAGCTGTTCAGGCCAATTTAATTGTTGAGTGGTGCAATTAGTGTTTAAAACAATGTTTCGTTGCATCACTGTCAGTGGCAATGAGAGGTTATTATAAACAAAACATTACCTCTTTTAAGAAGTTATGAGTAGTGATTTTTAATAATTAAAACACTGTCGTAGGTAAAGTAGTGTACGCAACTCGCGTAAAGTACCGTAGGCTATTAGCAGCATGCAATAAGCCATTAGCACAATTAACACATTTTTTGTTAATTTTCCATTGAAAATAAAAGTTAAAATCTAATACAAAATAATGATAAATCAAAAACGGTACACAGAATAAATATCTCAGAGTAAAAAATAACAATTAGGCTAATAACAAATACTACTCCTAATTATTAAAATTAAATTAATTGTGTGTCACAAAATCGTGTTAAATCGTTTCTATTCCTCGGACGAAGCTGTGTTGTCAGGGACGGTAAAACAACTATTGTATTAGAGTATTTGTATCCAAGCCAATGATAAATTTTCACTGGATACTTGTTGTTCACAGTGTAGAAAAACACATTGTTAAAAAATTAATCTTGGTAACATGCATATGAATTAAGAAGTAATTGTAAAAGCACTTGGAATAACTATAATATAAAAAGAATAGCCATCCTATCTCCTCCACACTTTTAAATGTGTTGAAGAATTTATAAATCAGAAATTCTCTTAACTATTTACTAAGAGTAGACGGTAACCATTTCACCTTATCTCAATGACTCTTGAGATAAGTCCAAGAATTCTCAGAAAGTTTTAGTATTGACGATTTATTATTTATAAGATTTAATAATTTACATATTTAAACAATTAAAACTAATTATCAACTGATTTTAGTCATATTAATATCAACCTACTCCTTCTAACAGCTTCTGTTTACTAGCATTTTGTTGCATTTTATACGGTAAAAATGGGTTTTTTTCTAATTTTTTATCCTTAAAACACAAAATTTATCAATTTTTCTCCAGCCCTTTTTAAAGAGCTTAAAAAACAAATAATTTAGTGTTGTTTTATTAGGAAACAACACGCTTAGGTCACATGTTGGCCTGACTTGAAGACATGTGACAATCCCAGGTCTGTCTGTGTCCAACAGAGTAGAGGGTTAGTGAGTAGTCTGATCCATCCACTTGGTGTTCACACTACAGACTGGCCACCTGTGTGCGTAAAGCATTTTCCCTCCTCTCCCTAAAAAAATAAAAAAATCATGAATCATATTAATGATAATAAATATAATGTTTCATCTGAAGTCCTTATGTGTATATATTATAATGGCTACATTCATATCTTATGTTACCTCACTTTGGGTTAATAGTTTGCATGCAAACAAGAGAGTTTTTACTTCACAAAGAAGGAGGTGAGGTTAATTTGTTTTGATGTCCACAACTATTTTACAATATTTAAAGATAATATTTCCTCTGTAAGGCATATGCATACTGTCACTCAAAACAGCTTTGAATACCAAGGGGTAAAAATGTACAATTTCTTGCCTTTCGGTATGACAATTCGATCTCTTGTTAAAATTAGACATGTTTTACAAACCATTCTAACCCAGGCCTGCTTGCACAAACAATATTTTGTTACAGAATTATAGATTTCATTCCGATACATTGGTAGATTATTAAGTAGGCCTACATTCTAAGCCATTTTGATTGTTTTATGTTTCAATAATGATTCTGAACTATCCGTTAGTTTTTACTACAGTAAATCATTGAATTGAATTTACTCCCCACACAAACTGAAGTTGTCGCATGTGTCTCACAGGAAGCATCGTCGTACGGTCGCAAAGTGGCGTGTTGCGACCTAGTACTGCCTTCTCCCCAAGGGACTTCGTGGGGCTTGGGAGGAACTTGTGTCAATGTGGGCTGCATCCCCAAAAAACTTATGCACAAGGCAGCGCTCATGGGTGAAGATATTGAAGATTCTGCATACTTTGGCTGGACCACGGATAATAAAAGTTAGTTGGCTTTCTGTTTGCTAGAATTATTTTAATAATGTTTTAAATTGATGGGTTGTTTGTTTATCTATCCAAAAACATCAATACAATCGACATGCTAATAGTAAGAGTTTATTTCACACCTTTATATAACAATTAGTAAACACAAAAAAATAAAAACCAATATTGTAATAGTAACATAGAATGTCAAAAAAGAATTAAAGCTAGTATTTAGTGTGATACTGAGTTATCATTATCTAAATCACAAATATCACCCAAGTTTATTGACTTAACATTAGAGTCAACAAATTAAAAACATATTTGATAACTCTGCTTGAGACAAAATTATGCTTAATACGACACGATTCTCATAAATATGCTCTACTGAATCTAGCTGTATATTCTACAGGACATTCGTGGGAGGAGATGGTGACAAATATCCAAGACTACATTAAGTCTCTCAACTTTAAATATAGAACTGATTTGAAAAAAAAAGAAGTAACGTACTACAACGCATATGCCAAGTTCGTAGATAAGCATACACTTAATGTGAGTATCTTTTCTTAGTGTTTGTATAACTTAAGAACATTTTATTAGGGGGAAAAGAGTATTCATAATTAATATCTCTTGATAACTTCCATACTTGCTTTTTGTTACTTGTTATTCTCAGATTATTGAGATTTTATCTGGTACTATTTTTGTAATTTCTCCTCAGGCACTACAATTATAGTAGCCTGCATCAAACGTGTTAGGTAATCAGTGTCTTGGGTGGAGGTTGACGGTATTAGTGAGTTAAGTTATAACACACCTGTTTTAAATCTTTTTACATTAGTATAGAGGAGGAGGGCACAGATTTTCTTTTTCGGCTTTTATTTTGGTAAAAAATGGACTAATGCAACATATCGTGTTGAAATACATGCCCGGTAAAATACATAAAATGAAATAACCAAATAATTATCAATTATAGAGAAATAAAATAAAATTACAGTGTCATTGGGTTAACAGAAGGGCCACCGTAATCCACATGACTGTTTAATTAGATTGACTGGTTGTAAAAGAACTTTCTGTATCAAATGTTTTTATTTACAGCTGTACAACAAGGAAGGTAACTTTATGAAGACTATCACCGGTCAAAACTTCTTACTTGCCATGGGTTGCCGTCCGGTTTATCCTGACTTCCCCGGGGCTCGAGACCTCTGCATATCCTCGGACGATGTCTTCTCCTTGAAAGAGCCTCCAGGCAAGACACTCATCATAGGAGCGTCCTACATCGCATTGGAAACCGCAGGCTTCTTAGTAGGGCTTGGCTTCGACGTCACAGTCATGGTAACAATCAATCAATCAATTAATAAAGCACGTCATTGGCGCACAAAGCTTTAGCCGAGCACATTTCGAGAGTGGAAATGACTAATGCATCGGTAGGAAAAAATATTTAAACATGAAGGTTCAAGTTTGTATATTTGAATGGTGTCAAGTATGTATAACAGTATTTGTTAACGAAATAACATTTATAAATTATTTTTTTGTGGTCAGAATTCAATAAAATACACAACTATTGTAGAGGAAATGATTTTCTGATTACATGGATAGCAAGTACAAAATCTCATGAGTAAACTAATTAATCAACTAGTAATAGTAAACTAAATTATCATATATTATTTATGTTTTTGCTTGGAACTATCAATTCTTGTTTCCTCTTTTATGGATTTAGGCTGATGATTCAAAATCCTAATACCCCCGCCGCAGCAAACCTGCCGACTAAGCAAATTTTCATTTTCCTGAATTGATTTTCAATTAAATTTATTTAATTAACATTAGGTTTTATGAGTACCTAGGCTTGCTGCTACAGGAAGGGTAAAAAGTGTTTTTTTATTAAAATATTATTAACTTTGTATAAAATAAATAAATTTACCAAGTTTAATGTTGTTTTTTTGTAGCTTCGGAAAGTAAAACAGTGTATTGCCGAAACAATAAACAAACGTCTGTCTCCACATCCTAACGTTAAAAATATGCTTTAGTACTTTATTTGTCAGATCTAGGAAGCCAAAGCTGTCTTTGTCATTTCATTTTAATCTTGCCATTGAGGTATCCAAACCAAGCATTTTACTTCTTCAATTCTATTCTTCTCAGTTTTAACAACTTTAAATATCAGGTATGTTTTAAGACCAGTAGACCCCAAGAATTATAAAATAACTTGCTAGAGTAAAGATCATGCTTTGATTCTGCCATACTGTATGATTAAAATATAAATAATTCCAGCAAACTCATAAAAAGCTCAACTCTTCAAGTTTTCTTGAAAAGCTCGAGTCGAGCCGAATACTGAAATATGCATTCGAAAATACTCAACCACTTGAATACTCCAATACTTGAATACCTATTTAAAAGTATTCCATCAGCCACTTTTAACGCTTTAGCCAAATTCCTATATGAAACCCAATGTATATTTGCACAATGAATAACAACATTATTTAGTGTCACATTAAACATTTATAGAAATTAAATGTTAACCTTTGTTTAGGTGAGGTCTATTCTTTTGAGAGGATTTGACCAAGATATTGCCAATAAGATTGGTGAAACCTTGGAAGCCCACGGAGTAAAGTTTGTCCCTAAACATGTTCCTGAGTCAGTTACAAAAAATGGCGAGAATCTTCTGGTAAGAATAAACAAAAGAATTTTCCTTATTTTTATCTTTTCTATAATATAATTCTTAGTTCTTAATTTTTTTCTTTAATAATTTCAACATTCTTATTTCATAAAGCTCATTGTTTTATCTATAATACTGTACATTAAAACTGTTTTGAATCCATGGATAATTATTCATTTGAGTTATCAAAAATTTGTTTTAAAGTTTTTCATTGTACGAAAATTAATTAAAACTAATGAACATCAAATACGTTCAAAAATCAAAACGCTGTATGGATGAAACCGGGGGAAGAGTACATCATTGACATTTTTTGTATAGCTTTTGGTGCTCTCCCTATAAACTGAATTGATCATAGATTTTCAAATGACACTGCAGTAAAAATTTATTTTCATAACCTTAGTCATGCTGAATGCTATTTATCAGTCAAATGGGCTATAATTTTACTCACATGATGTTGACTTTATTCAGTGAGGTATTTCATCATGATCATAGCTAGGCCTACTAGACTACTTGTTTTTATTTTGTCAGGAATATTTTTGCTTTTTTCAAGAAGCATGTATCTTTTTATTGTTTGGTTTCTACTCTTGTAGGTTGTGTCAGTTCAAAATATATTTCAAAACTTCTTGCCAAAAACTAATATGCTTGTAATTGAACAAAAATAAGATTCCCTCTACTTTGGCAAGCTCAGAACCAGATTCTTGTCAGAACTAAAGAAAACCTAACCATTAAAAGATGCACACAAAAATCTTATGGCTATGACAAAAGCTGTGCAAGTGATTTACCTAAATCAAATGCAGGTCCAAACCGTCTGAAGTCTGGATCCAAACCAATCACATGCGAACATTTATAATCAGTAGTAATTTCTTATGCTTAAAAGTGTGATCACATTTTTGCAGTAATAAGAATTTAAGAGAAACCATGGCTCTTTTGATAATTGTAAACTAAGTTGACTATTTCGCTGGTAATATTTTAAAGGAAAGCCAGTTGGCTAGTAAGGAAGTATCACTCCAGTTTTGAACTTAAACGGACATTTCTCTTCAACCTAATCTCTGAAGAAGCACTAAATCAGGGCGAATGTTTTCTATTCTTTTATCTTTTAGCCCCTGTACTCTAATTTTCCCAGCTGAACTAGCCTAAATTCCTTTGCGAAAGATTCCCTATTTCACTGGTAACACTTATTATGTTTGAAGGTAAGAGCCAAAAGTCTCTCAGATGGGTCTGAGTACATTGACACATTTAAAACGGTTTTCTTGGCCATTGGAAGAGAGCCATGCACAACAGGCATAGGACTTGAAAACCTTAATGTCAAGTTTCAAGAAAGTAGGTAAGTATCATCCCTTTTCCTGGAGGTATTGATTTAGTTTATAGCTTCCTGTTAGTTAACAATCTTAAGTTTAACTATGTGTGTTAATGTTTTGGTAGTCAGTAGAGGTTGTGAACTATTCTTAAGAAATTCAATTTCAAATGAAACTCAACAAAAGCTTCTTAATCAGAAATCAAATAATAACCATGTATACTTCTTTTATGGAAATCCCACAAACTTTGTGTGTGTGTTATTTTTTTTCTTATGGTTAACATTTGTCATTCCTCATATTAATGTAACTCTTTTTGTATGGTTCTACAGTTTGGTACTAACAATCATGGTGGATCATGTTTTTAAGTTATTGTAATTCATATTTAGGTTCACCAACATTTACTTTAAATAACATTTTGAATTTATAACAAGTAATGGATACTGTTACTATAATCGTAATCAATCCATAACAAACTACAATCCTGAAATGAGAGTTTTAAAATCTGCAATGATGAAATAAAATATTGAAAGGTATTTTTTTTAATTATTTCACTAAATAAAATTCTATGATGTACAATGTATTTTTCTTAGTGTTGTGATTTAAAAATGAAATAAAACAATGAGAAAATACTTGTATTACCAATGTAATGCATTTATTCATACAACAGAGTTATACCATTTGTGTCTAAACTAGAGGTATGTGTATATCCAAAAAATCGGGTTGGATTTGGTTCAAATTTCATATCCGACACTATCCCTTAAATATCCGACTTTGTTTTAGACAGACAAATCTTCATAAATGCTACCAATGCCATTACCTATTTATATCCATCTGTATTACTCTATAATAATGCTACTGATTTATGTTTCACAGCACCAGAATTGAAGTGAACGAATTTAGTCAAACCAGTGTGAGGAACATTTTTGCTGTCGGTGATGTTGTTGAAGAGAAACTTCAGCTGACTCCAGTGGCCATACAAGCTGGGAAACTGTTGGCTAAGGTAAGGGTTATTGCTTGTAGTGAAGCAACTTTATTGTAGCACATTGTGAGGTGTTAATTTCGAGGGGGGTAAAGTCTACACCTTGTAAGCCTCGGATCTGCTACAAGTTGGGTGTGTCCAGGGTTCAATTTATTTTGTTAATAGGCTGGGCTCAGACCATAGGATTTTATCATTCACTCAATCAATCAATGGCATCATCATTGCCCAAATTAAAGCCAAGTACCTGGGGAAAATAATTAGTTTACTCTGAAAGCAGTCTTAGTATTTCAGATACATTAAACCATTCCCAAACTCCACGCTGCACGCCTTTACTACTTCCTTCACTACTTGCTACGTTGTGGACCTGTTTTCCTCCCTTCCCATAGCATTTTAGGATTGCAGATTCATTAATGTAATTGCCACAGACAGTTCCCACTCTCTGAACTGCTAGCCTTACTACTTCCTTCACCATTTCCCAAGTCATGGACCTGTTTCCTTCCCTTTTCATAGCATTTAGGTATTACAGATACATTAATCTAACTGCAACAAACGGTTCCCCCACTCTGCGATGCCGGCCTTTACTACTTCCTTTACCACTACCTACGTCGTGGGCCAGTTTCCTTCCCTTCTATTAGCTCCTTTTAAAATGTATTCTTTCCCTCAAAACCGGTTACAGTTTTTTTACACACAATGTCTAGTTTTTACCCGCTCTCCTAATTATAAATTTAACAGTTTACAACATTGCAATAGTTTGAATTTTTGTTGCCTTTTCTATCGGCCCTAATGACTTCATTGGGATTTTCATCATCTCGGAACTCAATCACCCGTCTAATTAAATCTCTCTCCCCACTTTGCATGGCCAAACCACGTTTTCATATAGAAAACGCAGCTTTAGTTTTTCCATAGCGGCCAGCAACGTACAAATCAAAACGAAAATAACTGTACGAAAATACGAGACCGCGTTGAAGCAAATGATTCGACCATCCACTCACCCAAACAAAGATATGAGTTATGATGTTTACAACAGATGTTTACAGATACATACAGCATGTGCCAAGGGCCCGAAGCCAGGTTCCCTCATGCTTAGCGCCTGCAAATAGTGAGCGATTACCTCCAAACACTGTCATTGGCCCTGGCTCAAGGGACTTCTTAACTCTCGCGGACAGTATAATTTTTAATCGAGAGCATCTACCACAATCACAACACTGTCGTCAACAGGTCCTGCGTTCATAGCTTGATTGTCAACATGACCCACATTCGCGATGCCATCTTAAACATTTCCTGCAATCACAGAGACATGGTTATCGCCTCCTAGGTTCGTTAACATCTCTCGCAACGCCGTAGACATAGTCATCGTCATCAGCCATACCGGCAATATGTCCTGCGATCGCGGAAAATGCCGTCATTGTCCGTTCTAACGCGTCAAAATTGCCGACAATCAGATCAAATCCTGTCCCGAGAAAATGTTGAAAATCCCGTCCCGATGATCGGGAAATTTTTTTTTATAATTTCTTAAACATTCTTTACCTGTCCATCGCTAATATGCAGTGCAGTGACCTGAATTGTTATCAACCTTTTAACTTAGCAATACTGCTTGGTTCTTGGTTCATCCTCCATTATTCTTTTCTCCCGCCGCTTGACAAAACTGTTGGGGATCTGTGGGTCCCTGCAATATTTGGGTCGGGGGTTGACCCATGGCATTGGTTAGGGTCAGAAATATTGTTGGGTCATTTATAACAGGCGTGCAAACAACTAATTTTCCAGTCAACTGAGCTGAATTTTTATTCTCACAATCACAGAAAGAGTCTACAAAGAACGAGGGATTGCAAATTTACAATTTTGCTGTGGTCGTTTGATACAATGAACCTCAAAAGATCTTCAGGCCCTATAATGTAGTACAATGACTGTTCACAGAGGCTGTATGGTAAAGGCAAGGCTCTTTTTGACTATAACCATGTGCCCACCACGGTGTTCACTCCATTGGAGTACGGCTGTGTCGGGTACTCTGAAGAAGATGCAATGAAGAAGTTCCCAGACCAAATTGAGGTTTACCACCTGCACTTCCAACCTCTAGAGTGGGATCTGAACAAACGAAACAAGAACAAATCCTACGGAAAACTCATCTGTCTGAAAAGTGAACAGGTTAGTGTGAAAGTCATTCAATAACAATAGCATCTGCACACAAAATAAGTACAATAGACTTTTGAAAATTCGAGCTAATGGACATCCAATCTGAACTAAAAGATCTGAATTTCTAAAGTCAGTCTTTAAGATCGGTGTTAACTGTTAAGCAGCAAGCAAAAGGTCATTCTGTTGCAACACTGCTGCATTCTACAACATACGTACAACAAACTACAGTTCTTGTTATTAGTACTCTAGTGTACGATTATGCACATTATACGGTACCAATACCTAAACATACTGCAGGAAAAATGGCAATTTTTAATACGTGCGATGCAGGTTTAAAGCAGTACTTCCAAATAACAATAACAACTGTTTGTATCTGATAGCAAAACAAGAAACTGGAAACCATTTTAGGGGCTAATTTTTAAAGGTTAATAATGTACAAAATTTATATTTTGTTAATCATACAGCTTAAAGAATGGTACAGTATAACAAGAAATATTGTTCATCTCGAGGACCAAAAGTGTATTTTCAACTCTCTTTTAATTTTCCTACCTTAGCGTTGCCTCAGTGTTAAACTTGAGTTTGTGTCAACCTAACCTAACATGGACCTACTTAAGTCCCCGTCTTATTACAGGAACGAGTGGTTGGTTTCCACTACCTTGGGCCCAATGCTGGAGAAATCACTCAAGGTTTTGCCCTTGCACTCAAACTGGGAGCCAAGAAGGACGACTTTAATAATCTGATCGGGATCCACCCTACTTGCGCTGAGGTAAATCGCACATTAACTGTGCAATGTTTAATCAGACAAATCAATTTAGGTATAGTAGGCTAGGTTATAAAAAAATCTTTCTTAGGCCAACTCTATAACTCTATTTTTGTCTTGGTCTTTAAAATACTTCTAGAAATAAAGGCTTTCATTTGAGATATTGATAGTTTTAATCAGTTATGTTCAAGATACTGTATCGCTCAATCAGAAAACACAAATTTGATTATATCTTGGATATGTAATTTAGTTTTAGATATACAGGGTGATTGATATAAGTGTGCCAGCTGTTTTACTCAAAAACTATAAGAGATATAAAAAAAAAATAAATGGTAAGTGCCTTGGATTTTGTATTTTATAAATTGTAGTCAAGTCAAAAGTATTACACGAGTCCAATCATTGTTGAAAGGTTATAACTGTCTTATTTATATTAACATACAATTATTTGAAAAAATAAAGCGTAATAGTGTAATAGATATGCTGATTATCTTCAACATTTTTAACCTTAATAATAGCATTTTAAGGTACTAAATTTTTAAGGGGGTAAAAACATACTGTGAGTAAAACACCAGAACTTACCCATTAAAACCCATAGTAGCCTACACATAGGTCTATGTGTTAGTAATAACTTGGACTGTGTGCAATAGAACGTAGGCCTAGTTTCAATCACAATGTAGAACAAACACACACTCACACAATTTATTTATTAATAATAACACTCTAAAGCATCAAACTGATCAGATTGTTTCACACTTCGACAGGATCAATACTATTTGACAAATAAATATATAACGCCAACGACGACATAAAAAAACCTCAAGACTGGTGTTTGTGACAGACGACGGACCAATAGGAAAATTCCCGATCAGCTGTTGGCTTGTATTTTAATTCGCGCAAGAGTGTGTAAGCCTCAAACGAACTGTAATCGTAACTTGACCAAGGAAGAGATTCTTTAGTTTTTTGACTTCCGATTTACGCATCTTCTAAAACCTTTTCACGGATGATTTATTTTGAAGGTTAGTTATAATAGTTAATCTTATTTGCACCTTTTATGTTCATTTTTGTTAAACTCACACATTTTTGTCCTACGACTATTCTCATTTAAGAATTTAATTTTGAATTTCCAAATTTAATAACGTGAATTTTGTCTACTTTTTTCTATACACGCCAGTTTCTGCCTGCCAGTGACTAGCAGTTGCTATAGTTAAGCTTTTTTGAAATTAACCCATTAAAAGAACAACCCGCCCGTTTACCTGAGCATCTGCAGGTTTTCCTGAGCGCTTATAGAGCTCTGAAACTTCTATTAAAATTAACACCCCCGCCGCAGCAAACCTGCAGACTAAGCGAATTTCCATCTGCCTGAATTGATTTTCAATTAAATATATTTAATTAACATTAGGTTTTATGAGTACCTAGGCTTGCTGCTACAGGGAGGGTAAAAAAGTGTGTTTTTTAGTAAAATATTAATAACTTAGTATAAAATAAATCAATTTACCAAGTTTGATCAAAATATACCCATAAACAAGCAAACTACAACATTTTACAACATTCTCCATAAGAATAACATAGGAATTTTATAATAACAATTTTTTGAATTTTCTCCGTAAGCAATAATTGATATACACTTTGATATACTAAATTATTTGTTTTTTTAAGCTCTTTAAAAAGGTCTGGAGAGATATTGGGAAATTTTGTATTTAGAGGGTCAAAAATTAGAAAAACCAATCTTTACCCCTTAAAACCCCCCGTAAAACCCTGTTCCCATGATCCGATCATGCTGGTTCACGAACTCATTCAAGATTATCCCGCCTTACACCTTCAAACCAAATTTCATCAAAATTGGACATAAATTACACAAGTTATCGTGTTTATGGACACATATATAAACCTATATGTATATATATATATATATATATAAATTTGAACGAATGGTGTTATTGGCCTCTGAGGACATCAAAATGAAAAAATAAATCGGTCCCAGTCCTAATTAACCTAGTACCTAATTTTTTTAAGTAGAAAATTCTGCGTCCTTTTGCCTAGTGGTAAATCTGGCACTGGTGCTACATCAAAGCCGTGAGCCAGCCCCTGTATTCTATAGCCCCGGTACTCACCAAACTGAAATATGACAATAAACATATTGTAATGTAATACATAGACAATAAAAAATAACACCTGATAAATACCTAAACAATAAAGATTTTATTTATTTTTATGTGTCCTGTTAAGTACTTAACACATTCATTGCGGTTGCAAAATGGCCAGCCGCTTCCGGGAGCGGGAGCAGCCAATGCGCTGCGTGGATGAGTGCGCGAGAATGTTTAAATTTAGTTTCACCCAATAGGAGAGACATATTATTAGGGATGGACGGGTCCCGAAATTTCGGGAATTTTTCGGGAAAAAAATATTCCCGATTATCGGGACGGGATTACATTTGATTCGGGAATATTTCGGGACGGGATTTGGTCCGATCGTCGGCGATTTTGCCGCTTCGCGAGTGCCGATGACGCCGCTATTGCGAGCGATAGGTCCGCGAACGCAGGAGACGAAGTCATTTCGACGATCGCGCCGTGACCGCGGAGTCCTACCGACGATCGCGCCGTGACCGCGAGTCATACCGACGATCGCGCCGTGACCGCGAGTCATACCGACGATCGCGCCATGACAGCGGAGTCCTACCGACGATCGCGCCGTGACCGCGGAGTCCTACCGACGATCGCGCCGTGACCGCGGAGTCATACCGACGATCACGACGTGACCGTGGAGTCCTACCGACGATCGCGCCGTGACCGCGAGTCATACCGGCGATCACCCCGTGACCGCGGAGTCATACCGACGATCACGACGTGACCGTGGAGTCATACCGACGATCGCAACGTGACCGCGAGTCATAACGAAGATTGCGCTGTGACCGTGATTATTGGACCAACGATTGCACCGTAACCGCGAGTCATACCGACGATCGCGCCGTGACCGCGGAGTCATGCCGACGATCGCGCCGTGACCGTGGGTCATACTGTCGATCAGGCCGTGACCGCGAGTCATACCGACGATCGCGCCGTGACCGTGAGTCACAAGTTTCTATAGGTACCTGTATATTGTTACCCATTTTTTTGGTTTTTATAGATCAGTACCACAATCGGTAAAAATTGATTTTGTATGTCTTTTTTTGGTAACTGCAATACTCAAGACTTTCTTTTTATGCACAGAAAAAATCCCGTCCCGTCCCGTCCCGAAAATCGGGAAGGAAATAAAATTCCCGTCCCGTCCCGTCCCGAACTAAAAATTCAATCCCGTCCATCCCTACATATTATAGAATGTACTGCGTTTCAATTGTTGTGGACAGAGTTTACAAGAACCAGACAGATAGCAGCACCAAACAAAACTGCTAGCAGGTCCTCAGTATTGCCAAATAGAGGGAAAAAGCAGGGGAAAATCCCAGTGACACCATAAAAAACATATCGCAAAAAGGCGTCAAGCACAATTTCGAGGTTAGGTTCCTTTCACAATCTTTCACTACAGTAATTATTTTCATTATTCTATTCCATTTCACTAAATCGAAGCCAAAACCCCACACCACTCTTAATGTGGAACAGCCCCCTTCCCTCCACCAATAAAATAGTCGGATCTAAAAACTAATTATACTGGATTGATGTATAAAACTGGCACAATAAGCGGACACAACGGTCTCCGTGCGAGGCTGAGCTGACACTGAATCAAGGTTGTTGTTATGGGAGGAGGACAACATTTCCCGTGCTAAGCTGTTTTACAACGATCCAAAATATTAACAAGAGAAACAAGTTCAAAAATAAATGTTTCACTTCTTAAACTTACTGTTGTTTTTTACAGATCTTCACAACAATGACGATTACCAAAGCTTCAGGCAAACCTGCTGAAGCTGGTGGCTGCTGAGGTTAAAGTTAGCTGCTGGAATCACTCAAGAAATTCCAGTGGCAGCTGCCATCTAACGGCTCCACGCAACTGAATGAATGGCGACTTGTAAAATCAGAGAAGAGAGCTTGTTTAGTAATTTAATGTTTTTTCACAGTATTTTTAGAAATAGTTTAATAATTTGTAAACTCAGTAAATCTGAGATAAATCCCCTGACAAGTTAAACCCATCCTGTTAAATATAATATGACTACCAACAATGATTACTTCCAATGATAGTTAAACAGGTATTTAAAAAGCAACTTAAAACTTGAGTAATTTTTAATTTCCTCAGTAATCTAGCTGTTCTGACCCTTTGTAAAAATAAATTATGGGCTCAATTGATTTTTCTAAAATGTTAACTTTAACTGAAGATAACTAAAAACCCCAAAGCTAAAAGAAACTCTTCCAGGCTCTCTAAATTTGCATATTAAGTACTTATGACAAAGTATATTTTCATTTTGTGTGATATATGTCGCCATTCTAATGATCTAATGCTACAGAATAATGAAGTATGATGGTTTTGGTGGGAAAGTCTCACAACTACCCCATTACCTGATGTTTGTCATTATTCACCTTTAAGCAATAATGATCAATGTTTGTAGTCTCTCTTGTTGCCTTAGGTACTATTACTATTGTGTTTGTATTAGTGAAATAGTTTGTTAGTCAAAGAATAGCTTATTTTTCTCTGGTGTTTGTGAAAAAAGTGATAAAAGAGACTAAAGTGACTGTGATTGAACCTCACTGCACGATATGGTGCATCCTTATTTTTCTATCAGTGCATAAAGTGTAAGAGTGTGATATTGTTATAACCAAGCGAATGTATACTATTTGTTGGAGGCTTTTTGAAGGCTATCTGAATAGTGTTGTTGATGCAAGTATTATTGATACAGTGATTTTGCTACAATTCCAATTTTGCAGAAAATTATGAGTTATGCCAAACAGTGTAAGGTTATTATAGATTATGCACCAAAGATAAAGAAAGAACTGGTATTACTGTATTAGCTGGTATTTAGTCCTTTTCCCCTCCACGTGGTATTGACATAATATTTTGGTAGGTTATTAATTTATTACCAACCTACTTGTTTTTCATATTTTTGTCATAATGAATGTGTAGTGTGCTGATGTTTTTTTACTGTTCAGTTGTCTCATTTATCAATGCTAGGTGCATTTAAAGCAAAAGAGAAATATAAGACTCCTCACTAATCAGTTGACACACGTTTACACAAGCAAAAATAAATAAAAATATGCCCATCATCAAAAACCAAACATCACCTTGTATGTTCAGTAGGTATACGAAGCATCTCAACTAACCTTTGCTGTATAAGCAAGTAGGTAAAGTCTGAAATAGTGTGTGTTTTTTTAATAATGACTATTTTTAACGAAAAGGTGCACCTTATTTTGTATTTGTTTTTTCTATTGAATTGCAATTTTACACATTTAACTGAGTGAAATTCAAAAAAAGATCAAACTTTAAGTCTTAACTTTTAACTTTTATTTAAGTCTTGTTAGCAATTTAAACTATGTTTGAAGATCTTTTATTTCTAACTTTCTGTTAGTTAGTTGAAGGCAAATCTAATGTTCACGTTACTATCGCTCAAAGATGTATCAGGGTTATAAATAACCTATTATTTTGTATAACCTATGTGAATTATAATAGCAACAAGTGGTGAACACGTACCATCAGCCTTTGATGGGCATGATGACAAATTATACGACATTCTAAGGGAAATTGTTATCTATGTAAGGTTTTGTAGGAGTAAGAAAATGTTATACAATCATGTTACCAGCTTTCATGTGAACTAGTTTTGGTTGTGGGTTGTTTTATGAAAATACATTATCAAAGAAAGACATATTTTGTTATTTACCTATAATTATAGTTACTTTGATTAGTGAATGATTCAAAATTCAATGGCTCTCTTATAATGCTAAATCAAACCAACTTACTAATTTAATGCCATTCAATAATAATATCAATATGTTTGTCATATGTACAAAATCACTTAAAAAAAACACTCATCATTATAGTTATTTTGTGTGGAGATATAGAATCAAATTGATTTGCTTTTATGTATTTGATCCATTTTAAACCAAATTTTTACTGCAGTAGAGGTTGTACCATTTCGTTAAGACTTAAGAGAACTATGAAATACACAATTCTAATCAAAATCAGGCAAGTAATTTTTTTAATAAGATTTTTCCACTACAGTAAAACCCCGTTTAACCGAAATATGGGGGTCGGTGCCGTTTCGGATAACCCATTTTTTTTCGGTCATTTAATGTTCTTTCGGTACTGAAAGATCTACAAAAGTCATGTTTTTACTTTTTAATGATATTTTTAGTACATGCTTTCATCTTAAAATCTAAAAATGTACACACAGATTTATTTCTTAAAATAATCGACAGATTTCTTCTTAACTTTGTCTTCACAACAGTCTTTGGCAGTTTTGTCTCTCCATCTCTTGATTGGCAGAACATCGGCAGGCGTTGAGTCATTTGTTGTTATCCATTTAAGGTTCCCCTGAACCCAAAAATGTGGTTTTTTAAGTGATGTCTGTGTGGACGTGTACAGAGCTACAGACCACACCTGGGGTTCGATTTTGATTACATTTTGTATGTAGGTACCTATGGTATCTCCAAGTGTTTATTTTTTAAATATTGATTTTTAATGGTGATTTTCCTATAGAAACCCATAAAATAACAAAATAATTGAATTTTCTCAAAAAGGTCTTGAACGATTTTGATAAAAATTTTACCTGCAACCGTTTTTAACTAGCCCTTTGAATTCAGTTCTTAGAATTAAAAGGTTCACTTTTCAAGCTTGTTTTTTTTTACTTTACAAACACTAGTAGCGGACCAATGAGATTCAAGGATTGAGGGACAAGAAGTAAAATCGTAATGCTTCGAATGTCAATTTATCAGCTGTTAAGACCAATTTAATTATTGGTAATGAGTTGTGCAATGAGTGGTTGGTACAATGAGTAGTTGCATCAATATCAGTTTCAATGAGAGGTTATATACAAAATCATAACCTCTCTTTGAAGTTGTGAGTAGTGATTCTTAGTAACAAATAAGGTCATTGGTGAAGTACAAACTTGCGTAAATAGACTTAAAAAAATCGCGTAAATAGAACTGGCTCCAGGGTGTCCACATTCTGGAAAGTCAGGGATAGTCATGGAAAGTCATGGAAAAAAATTATGGTCATTGAAAGTCATGGAAATAGGCAAAAAGTCATGGAAAGTCATGGAAATCCCCAATGATGGATGGATTTCAGGGGACCTTTCAATGCTCTAGTCGGCCGTAACCGCGACTATTGTAGCATTTTTCCGAATTTTTCACAAATGTACGACAATTTCAATTTATACAGTTGTCTTAGTTTATAGGTTTTGAGTTTGTATTAGTTCATTGTTGTACCTATTGTACTCCATTGTTATCTGTTAATACATATTTCAATATTTTCTGTGAAATAACTTGTCTAGGCAGTATTATTCGTGTGTGTACGGTAAATTATAATTTTTGAGTTAAGTTCGTGAGTCATGGAAATCAATGGTTAATGGTCATGGATAGTCATGGAAAGTCAGGGAAATTGATGACAAAGTTTCTGTGGACACCCTGTGGCTCTAAACAAGGTGATATAACGCTCCTCGCTGTAAAAGTCATGGTTCAAAAGCTGCAACTTTTGTGATTTTCCACTCAACGTACTTACGCCACTGACTGCAATAACTACAACCGTTATGCAGATATATCCATCACTCTTCCTTCAATGCCGAATAACATTTTCTAACATTATCATAACCCAACCTGCTTGGTTATTTATTTATTATTCCTAATATAGTAACTGTGTTTTAACCTCTAAGTACGCAATTATTGATCTCGTTGATTTTTAATTTGTAGAGGGTGATCCAGGGGTACGTTCCTTCAGAAAATGTTAAGAATTTAGGAACAAAATGGTTGATTTTACATATTTTTGTACTTTAATTAGCTTTGTCAATTTTATGTTTTAATTGCAAAATCTATAAATATGGTTAATAGGTCTCATAGGGGGCTTGAGCCCCCCCCCTCCAGCTCATATAAATGGACGCCCATGCCAGAGCCAATTCTATTGGTATCGACAGAAATGCTAGTGATAGAGCTGCATGTTCTCTGTGTTTGGTATCTAGTCATGCCACCCTTGCCAATAGGCCTGCGGTTCGCATGTTATGTGCTATGGGCCCGAGAGATATTTGTGCCCCTCCCCTACCCTTCTTTGCGAGGATTTTTGTCTTCCTAGTGCCCCCAACAAACCTGAAACCTCTTGCACCCTTAGGCCCGGGCCCATTAACTAAAGTGACCCTGCTCCCCAGGTCTAATAATCACTGCTATTGAAACAATAGATTTTGCATATAACTAATTCTTTATTATTATGGTTTGTTTAGGATGCTCCCTGGAAAATACCTTCTAAATGTAGCATGGATAAATCAGAATATCTGCCTGTTGAATACTACATGCTGATATAAATACTTGTGTTGTTTAAAGTATTTCCCCTCCTCTAAAAAAACCAAAAAACAAAAATATATCATACAACCGCAGGGCTAATAAAGACATTTTATCCATTTATTTATTCACTTGTAACCATTTGGCTACCTCGAATTAAAAAAAGCTTTTAATGAGTTATCCTTCTTTATTCAATTATATTCTTATCGTCTGAACCCAGCGTTAGACAACAAAAAACAATTAGGCTACAACTGCACATACCTTGTACAAGCAAAAATATTGTTTAATTATGAACCTTATACTCTGTGGATTAAGTGATTTAAATATTAATATTTTTATCTAGTTTACCCTCAACTAACAAACATACCAGTACTTATAAGACTCAATAAGAATTTATTAATGACATTAAACTTATTACAGTAATAGGCAACGTCAAACAGTACAACACATAGTGTTGTATGTACCGTAGCAGTTTTTGAGTGTTTCAAGTTTCAACTTAGATACTACTTTATCCACATGACATTGGTGGCTTAACCTACAAGTTAAAAAAATCTTCTACATTGTAAAAGGCATTTGTTTTTAAGAATGTCATTACATACGATTTAAAATCATTTACAGACAGAGTTCTAATTTCAGTAATTTCTAATTTCGAATGGTACAGTAACTTATTGAACAATAGATACTGTTTATAATGGTAGCTTTTTAAGGTTTTACTTAATCTAATATAAGGTGTAACAATATTGTGCTTAGTTCTAGTGTTGTGATGATGATTGCTGGGCTACATGGGAAAGTTAACTAAATTTTCTTTTACATATTACATAAGGTTGGAAAAAATATACAGTGATGGCAAAGTTAAAATATTGAACTGAATAAAACTAGGTTTACAAGATTCAGGTTTAGTAAGACCCATAATAGTCCTGATAGTTTTTTTTGCCAAGTGAATATTTTGTTGGAGGCAGCAGAGTTTTCCCACAATCGAATATTATAGATAATTTGAGAGTGGAAGAGACCAAAACATGTCATCAGAAGAACTTCTAAGCTGACATTATACTTAAGCTTTCTTAACAGGTGGACAATACAAGACACCTTTTTAGAAAGTTGAGAAACATGTTCGTCCCAAGTCAATTTACTATTTAAATAGATACCAAGGAGTTTGACAGGTTTAGTGAGGTTATTGCACAGTTGATTTTTCAAAGAAAAGTACAGGAATTCGGTTTTACCTCCATTTAAGGTTTTATTGTTGGCTAAGTACCATGACTTAGCGGTTGAAAAGGCATTGTTCAGTTGAGTTTTTACATCACATTCAGTTTTTGCAGATACTACAAAAGTTGTGTCATCAGCAATACTGTACTTTGTTCCTTCCTAGCCATCCAATGTTAATTTCAAGTAGGCCTTTCCCCCAATCACTGCCATAGACAGGTTCACTAGTCTGAGTTGCACATCAAAGTATCAATTTAAAATAAATCTCCAAAACAAACAAAAACACTTTATATAGGAGTTGTAATAACTAGACTTAATTTACTTTATTTATTTGCTTTAATATCACATTTTACAATGATGAACCGAAAAAAAAAACACATTTTAAACTTATAATGTTCTCATTTATTAGACCAATATTTTAATTTAATTGAAAACAGTTTACTAGGTTTCCTAAGATTGGTTTAATGTATTCAAACTTACTGTAAAACTATTAAAAAGACATTCAAGTCCAAGTATAACAAAATCTATAGTAAAAAAGATATTCCAATATGTATTTAAATACAACATTTTAAAATTATTTTACTACAAGTTATAATTTTAACAATACACACTTTCTTACAACTGAAGATTAATTTGCCTTCGGTTGTTCTTTTCAATTTAGTTCAAAGGACCCTGAAACATTCCTTTTGATTGGAGGGTCCGGTTTGTGTACTTTGCGCTGAGGTACTTCATCCTCAAAATGTAATTTAGCTGGCTCCTGAAGTAGTCTGTGTTGTAGCAGGTCTGAAGAAGGATCTTGCAAAGTTTTGCGGGGAGTGGGAGCTGAGAAGAAGAGTGGAGGGGACGTACCATGATTCAAAAGGATTCCTGCTTCAATGTCTGTGCTATCGCCGCTCAATTTTGGAAGTTGGTACTTATGATTTTTACACATAATTATAGCATTGATAGCTATCGGTTGAACCGTAAAAATGAAGTTTATGATCAGGATGCTCCCGGACAGGTACAGCAGCGCATGTCCTGGAATAGTACATAAAGTATGAATTTTATTATTTTAAACTAACTTATATTATGAAAATAGTTTTACGCCACACTACATTATTTTGACGAACTTCCCACGCAAGGATTTAGTCCAGAAAACAGCTGTTTGCCGCCAGCTTATTCAAATGGGGTTTCATTGCGTAATACTGTTCTGCAATGAGTTTTACCGGACACCAATCAGCTGATTATACTGTATTTGCGTGGCAATGATTGGTTATAAACAAAAACATAACCTCTCTTAGAGGTTATGACTGGTGATGTTTTAGTCCTTTAGTAGGTGGAAATATATAAGGATTTGTACGAATTAAGTAGTATGGCGTAAACTATCGTACGTAACTCGTCCAAAATGTGTTTACCGGACTCGTATGGTAATCCCGTACTCGACTTCGTCTCGCACGGGAACGACCACACTCGTCCGGTAAACACTTATTTTCAGGACTAGTAACGTAATATACTATTACGGTAGAGTCCCAGTTATCTGACCTAAATTGGCTGGGTTGAGGCCATATGAGCAAAAAGGGTGTATAACAAAAATACTCCTTGCCGCAACAAACCTTCAGACTAAAAGAATTTCCATTTGCCTGATTAGGTTTTCACTAAAAAATTTCCTAAAAAATGCCAGATGTGTTCCCTTCTAAAATAACATTAGCTACGTAGTTTAATGGTTAGTTAGGTTTGCTGTTACAGGGAAGTTAATAAAGTATATTTTTTTACTAAAATATTAATAGCTTAGTATAAAATAAATAAATTTACTAAGTTTCATCAAATTATATCCAGAAGCAAGTAAACTACAATAGTTTACCTTAATCTACAGGTTAAAATACCTTTAATCCGTCAATGTGATCAAATGTCACCGATGAGCGGCGACCGGTTTCAGCCCAGCTGTGGGGCCATCTTCAGGCGATAAAGGAACATAAATTCACTCCGAAGAGGTCGTCATAAAGTCTATAAATAGGTCACGAGAAACAACACATAAATAAATTTTTTACAAATACACTTGTGGCCACAAATTAACAAATTAAGTTGCTAGTCCAGACTGTCGTCACTGCCGTCTTGTCCATCTGCCATCCCCCTCCCCCTCCTCCAGTTCTTATCAGGTCCTTTCCGTGTTGTTACTATCCTTTTAATGTCGACAGCAATGAACAATTAAAACAGTAGTCGGCATTGAAAGGATAGTAACAACACGGAAAGGACCTGATAAGAACTGGAGGAGGGGGAGGGGGATGGCAGATGGACAAGACGGCAGTGACGACAGTCTGGACTAGCAACTTAATGTACGCGTACCGTCTGCCGCGCAGTTAATTTGTGGTCACACATGTATTTGTAAAAAAAGTATTTATGTGTTGTTTCTTGTGACGTATTTATAGACTTTATGACAACCTCTTCGGAGTGAATTTATGTTCCTTCATCGCCTGAAGATGGCCCCACAGCTGGGCTGAAACCGGTCGCCGCTCATCGGTGACATTTGATACCATACCAACCCAGAATCATTAGTTGCCAAACACCTTAAAAGTAATCCGAATCATCATATTTCATTTCCTGAATCATTAACAATCCTAAAACGTAAAAATTCTAAATCATTAGCTAAAATCCAAGAAAGCTAACATATTTATAAACATTTTCATAGTTCAAACCAGATACCCTTCTAAACAAAAAAGAAGACTACAACAATTCGATAATTTTCAAACTCATAAACCAACTAGAAGTACAATATGACAACGCCGCAGAGACTTGGCAACATCGCAGTCTTAGAAGAGAAAGCTCTAGTATCATAAACTCACCCCATCCCCTAACCTACCAACACCTCAAAAAGCGAGTACCGGTACAAGGACAACAGCCGGGCAGTCGGACAGTGACATATGTAGCGCTCCCGGTCCGCTCACGCACTCGTGCTCACGGAATTCCACGCTCGCGCCATGAATCGTTTGCGAATGTAAATAAGTGTAAATAAAAAAGGATGGTGCGCTTTTTAGTGACTAAGTGATGTGAGAAGAAACAAGACAGCTCCTGATGATGCCACACTTGTGGCAAAATGTACATAGAGAGCGTTAACTTATTAATTCATCAAGAACCTGGCAATCAAGAGGTAAACATCATAATTAATTATCATCTCCTTAAGAGAGCCAACGATTGTTCAGTAGCATAGTGGTCATGACAACAATGGAGATTGTTTAAATCTTACCTGGAGGGATACCATTCTCCTCCAAGAAGTCAGCAATTTTCTTCCCAATGTCTGGTTTAGGTGTTATGTCCAGAATGTTCTCAAAGACAGCTGCCATAATTTTGTAGTAGGCAAGAAACCTCACGGAAATTGTAAAAAACATGAAGCTCATATCCATGTATAATCTGAAAACCAGAATTTAAACTAAATAATGTTTAAAAACTTTGGCTACCAATCGCCACATATATGCAACACTGTGGTCATTGCCACAGACAAAGGTATACATTTTAATATTACACATGAGACCGGGTGTCACTTAGTTAACCGTACACGCAGACCGTGGGCCAGTGATGCAGCAAATGCCAATCATATGTCGTCACTAATCATCATATCCACAGGCCAAATGACGCACATGTGCATAGACATCTGCAGAGAATTCAGGGCTCTCAAATAGATAGACCGGTACAAAGATATAAGCTTTTTAATAACATTGGAACACCAATACAAATATGCGACGTCAGTTTATATTAATATGAGCTGCCATTGCAAACGTGTACTACATTACTCTTGCGGTAGCGAATGTGTGTTAACATAATAGTTTTTCAAACAATACTAGTCCCCTTGGTGAAGCCGCAATGGTAAAGGCTCAATTATTCAGAGCGAGTTCACAAGCTACTGGTCAGTTTTTTGCAGCTCGTAATCTAGCCCAGTGTGATCGCTCCGCTTGCTCAAAAGCTGTTATTAAAATAGCTCTTTAAAAAGTTGACTCTGCCAGTGACTTTAGAGGACAAATTGGCTTTAGAGGATCCGAATCAACAACATTGCTGCCTTAGGCCCAATGTCCGTGGCGCTCCCGACTGAGCCACCAACTCACTTAAGAGGATGCCCTGTGTAATTGAGCTTTATGGCTTTGTCTTGAGTCAGAATCAGAATCGTTATAGCTTTATTAAGATTCTTTCAAATTTGGAACTCCTATGTTTTAACATAATAAGTTTATTTTATCAACAGCTACCGTACTATAATGCTATCTCTAGTCATGAACTTGTACATTGCCAATGAAAAGTAGGATTAGTCTTGAAGATATGGATGGAATCGGATAATAGAGGGAGTTGTATGTCCTTTGCACTGAAAACCATGCTATTTTTCTTCCTGGCTTAGCTTGTAAACTCATCTTGTATAATTGAGTTTTTTGACTTGAGTCAGAATCGTTATAACTTTATTAAGAACCATTTAAACTCAGAACCCCTAGATTCAAACCTAATAATGTTATATGTAGAAAAAATTTCAAAGTTTATTTTAAATATTTTTTTGCTATCCCAGTTTTAAGAACTTGAATTATATTGGATTTACCTCAGTTGTTTATTGAGTTCTTGTAGGTAAGATATTTATGTCACCCTATGCATTTCCCAGCTGATGTGGCAACTTCATGGATATTCTTAATCGCTTATCACTAACACTATAGTTTATACTATATTTAAGAAAAGCTTATTTTATCAATAGCTACCATAAACCCCACACCATAAAGTCATATTCTTAGTCATTAACTAGTAAATTACAAGTAGGCCTACAGTTATGAGTAAACACTTTGTTTATTACTTTAGTTCCACCATAATTTAAAATACAGAACTTAAAAAGATTATTCTAATTCAATAAACAAAGAACAATTCAATACCGATACCAAACTTTTTAATAAATTACATTTCAGATTAGAAACATCAAACTTAAAAATAATCCAAATACTCATTCTAATTGCCACTTACCTTTTCTATATCTGATGTAAATTATGACAGTAACAGAACTATAACAAGAAAGTAAAATCAAATCAAGTCACAGTTGTTGGCCTGGTCACGGCTGATCCTCAACTGAGCACAGAGCAGTGGAGGTAAGACAATGACTCATGTGAGTGACAGGTAGACGGAGAGGGGAAGGGGAGGTAAAATGCCAGCTCAGCAGCCTAACACTATGTGATAAAGCCCAGAAAACACCCTTAGCATTACTATAACCCTTTAGATTTGTTAACAAATAAGCGATAACTTATTTCCAAGTTAGCCAGTGTACACGAGCGACCAAGGAATAAATTCAAGAAGAAACATTTTTTACTGTTGAACTAGAACTTTTAAATGGATGAATTTATGTAAAATTTAGAGCATTTACTTGTGTACAGGTAAACTTTTTATTCTATGATAAAATATGATGCCTGCTTTTTATGTGTTTTAATTCATATTGGTGATTTTGAAAGCTATTACCGACAGAATGTTCACTCCCTTTTTTTAGGATTGATTTCATGATTTGTGCTTTACTGTTTGGTTTTGAGAAAGAAAGAGAGAACTGTTGTTTAGAATTAGATCATAAGATTTGGTTAAAATAGTTGTAAAATGTGTGAAATAACAAGGCGTAGTAAATACAACACCGCCTTTTGCACGAACCGGACAGAACTAACTTTAAAATTGTATTCAACTAATCTATATTGTGATAAATCTAATAGGGAGAATGTTCGCAAGCTTTGGTGATAGTTTTTATGTATATTAGAACAAAATTACACTATCAAATTTATATCACTATAAGGTATACTTTTAATTTTTATTCTTTTGTTATGATGATTTGGAATCAGCATAACTCGCTGGCTATGGGACTATGAGGAGGTTCTGGCTTCAATTTCCACAATCTATAGCTTACAGGATTTTTAAATATACTTTTTGTTGCTGAAAGATACACATTTCATTAAATACATACTTACTACTAATTAAAATGTAACACACAATTGTATTTTATTCCAATTATAGAAGAGAAAGCACCCCTATGCAATATATATAACAGGGTGTCCACCGACCGGGAGATCCGGGTATTATGCGGGAGTTTTTTTAACCAGGAATACGTGAATATCTACCTGGAATTTTCAATTTATCGCAATCCCGCATGACAACAGTGACGTTTCCATGACCGCAGGAGACGATAATATGTCTACACACGGCCGCGAGGGATGATCAGAATTTTCTGCGATCACAGAAGACGATGATAATGTCCACACGACCGCGGGAAAAATCAAGAATTTTGCTGCGATTGCGGAAGACGATGATGATCTCCACTCTACTGCGGGATATGATTAACATTTTGCCGCGCGAGACGATTACGATATCTACAGGACCGCGGGAGATACAATAATGAATTCTAAACGGTCGAGATGGACGATGAAAATGTTCACATGACCGCGGGAAAAGATCAGAATTTTGCCTCATTCGCGGAAGATGATGATCTCCACATGACCGTGGGAGATGATAAGCATTTTGCCACAGTTGCGGGAGGCGATTACTATGTCAAACGACCGCAGGGCTTAATAACCCTGCCCCAGGGTAATTAACCACCACCAGGTTAATACCAGAGTAATAATTGACCGCAGGGATATAATGATGTCTTCACAGCCGCAAGGGGTGATCAGAATTTTATCAAACTAATTTGGATTTTGTGCTCATGCGATGATGATAAATGAAATAAAAAACTATAGTATGCAAAATTAATTCACTGAACCATCTTTGGGGACAAATGGTAAAGATTTTTTAAAGATGCACAATCTCATCTTTAAAAAATCTTAACCATTTGTCCCCAAAGATCACATCAAATTAAAGGTCTTTATTAGTAGAATACAATGTCGTAAATTTGAGCTAAAAAAAAACAACTGAGTAAAAAATGACAGCCGTTCAAATATTCAAAATGGCAGATTCAAGTAATATAAAAATGGCTACCATTTTTGACTATGTTGTGCGGGCGATTTCAGATTTGCGGCATTGAGTTCTACTAACCAAGACTTTTAAATTGATAACAAACTTGACATATGTTACTATTTAGGAATAACTGTGTCTGACTCCTCGTGGGCCGTCCCCCCTAAGGAATACAAATTTAATAATAGCTAAAAAGAGTAGATATTTATGGTTATTATTAATATATTAATATAATCACATTGATTATATTATATTAACCAATTTGCATTACTTTAACTATAATGGTAAATAATATTTTACACCTTTCCGGGACCAACCACACTGTATTACTGTATATGTATGTTTGTTGGTGGATACATACTTTTAAAACTTGTGGCTAATTCTGAAACTGTGAGGAAGGGAATAATCAATAATATTTTCAGCCATACCACGGTGGCGTGATACTCTTAGATCATTGTCAGCAGATATTGCTTTGTCTCGGTATAATCAGTTATAGACTAAACACTACCTTATCTGTGGCATATTTAGCATCAGCATTCCTTTCAGCTTACCTACCGATACCTGTATTTGTGAAACTAAAGTTAAAGATGTATATAACTTGACCACTTTAATGCTTTGCACACTGATCTCAATTATACCAGAAAATATTAGGTACTGTTGGGTTTTGTATTTATTAGCTTAATATTCATACTTGGGTAATATTTTAAATGGTGCTTTGTATTTGTATTGTGATATTACTAGTACAGGTTCATATCAATGGAATAAGTTAATTAATAATGATACCTAAGGAGAAGTTATTTTCTTAAAACGTTTATCTATAGTTTCAAATTTATTTTGTACAAATGGAGATTTAATAAACTTAATTGCCACAACATTTTTATTACAATTTATATTTTGACTGCAAATTATAATATTTCCCTTTAGTTTGTTTTGTGTTTTCTACGCCAATGGCATTTTCACGTTTTGAAAGGGAACGGTCCAAACCCTGGTCTTGTTTCTATCTCATGTCAAACTTTTTTTAGATTGTGTCTTTTTAATTCATAGCCCAATGACAAATGGCATCTGGGTTCTGAAATGGATGTTGCTTGGAATTGAACTAGCACTCCTGTATAAATAATTTTTAAGAAAGTTATATTCTAAAGCTGTTTGAAATACATGGAAATACAGCATGTAGGCATAAGTGTGATAATGGTGTCTAAAAGATTACAGCCTTATATCTTGAATGGTTTTCTTTGAATATCAAAATTTCTCCTGGAAACGAGGTATCTATAACTCAGGTTTTGTGGTACCGTATTGAAAAGATCATTGTGACTTATTATTGACATTTTAAAGAGTGTGGACCAAGACACTGTAATGTTTGTTAACCATTTAAAGTCATTTAACCTTCAATATTTAAATAAATTTCCAACTAGAAACAAAAACTGTATTGATAATAAGTTACTGAATTAGATAATAGCATTGACTATATACCTAAAATATGAGCAGCGACAAATTTAACGTAGTTGGTAGGGTAAAAACGTCTGATAAATAGTCATGGTTTCTTACGTCTTGAATAAAATATGGAGTAATTAGTCCTTGGTAACATGTATGTTAAAGAAAAAAAATACTCACACTTCAATCAACTGTAAACCTCGAATACAAATTTTTAAAATAAAAATTTGCGCCACCAGCAGGGCTAGGGCAGGCTCCGGTGAGACGACATACACTTTTTCAAAAATCAGATTCTTCGTTATTTGATGTTTTTTTAAATGAGATATTAACATAAGTTACAATAACTTTTGAACCGCAATTTTTACAGCAATGGGAGTTGTACCATTTTGTTCAGAATTTATAGGACTATATCATAGGTACTGAAGTTTTATTAAAATCATTCTCAAAATGTTTGAAAAAAATAGATTTTTCTCTTATTTTATGTTTTTTTTTTATGGAAAAATTACCATTAAAAATCCAAATTAAAAAAAAAAAAAATAAATGCCAGGAGATACCATGGATTAGTACCTACATACCAAATGTTATCAAAATCGGACTACAGATGGTCTGAAGCTTTGTACACATCCACATATACAGACAGACTTTAATTCGAAAACCACTTCTTTGGGTTCATGGGGACCCGAAACAAATTTATCCACTCAAAACTCAAACTTGAACATTTTGACGAAAACAATACTTTCTCCGTACGATATAGGGGGAGAAAGTAAAAATAACATAACACTGAATAAATACTACATAGAAAAAATACCCCCGCAATAGCAAACCTGCAGACTAAGCAAATCTCCATTTGCCTGATTTGATTTTCAATTAAATCATTGACTTTATATCTACACATTAAATCTATTTCAATAACCTCAGGTTTAACTAGTAGGTTTGCTGCTACAGGGAGGGTAATAAAGTGTGTTTTTTAGTAAAACATTAATAGCTTAGTATAAAATAAATACAGTAGATTTGCTAAGTTTGATATAAATTAAAAATGTATCCAAAACAAGCAAACTACAACAGTTTATAATTATTCTCCATAAGAATAACATGGGAATTTTAAATTTACAATTTTTTAAATTTTATCCGTAACCAATAACCATACAAAATCACGTCAATATTCTAAATTATTTGGCTTTTAAGCTTTTCAAAATGGTCTAGAGAGAAATTGGGAATTTTATGTTTTGAGAGTCAAAAACGAGAAGAACCAATTTATACCTCATAAATCTACCAATAATGTTCCCATGGTCGGATCATGCTAGTCCGCAAACTCGTTGGTATAAACATAAGTTTACACGTTTGTACCAAATTTCATCGAAATCAGATTTATTTTGTTAGAGTTATCGTGCTAATGGACACACACACACACTATACATCAGGGTGTTCAAAAAAGGTAGGTACATAATTTACGTAGTGATTCCTTGGGTCAAAATAAAGAGAAAATCATGAATAAAATTTTTTCCAAAATCACTTCGTTAACCAGATATCCGCCATTTTGTATTTTTTACATAAACATTTTTATCTTTGATTTTTTTCAAGCAATCTTAATGAAACTTTGTGTGTATGTTAAAATAGAAGAGACCCATGTTGGAAATTTGTTTAAACTTAAATTACTAAAGAATGAGGGTCACCGTAATTTTATCCCCCTGGAATTTTACCCCCTGGGCAAAGCTGACGTCACTATGACGTAGTAACCTGAGCGCTCAAAAGTTTGTTCGCGGGCGGAATTTTACCCCCGCTGATTTGGAAGTATAATGAAAATAGACAGAGTGTGATTAATTAGATTAGTGATAAAAACCAGAATTTTATCCCCTGTCCAGATAACTAGCGTTTAGACAACTGAAGATGTACGGGACGGATTTTTACCCCTGGAAATTTACTCCCTGGCCGGATATAGAAATTATTAAGAACGGTTGATTTTCTTATTTCTATTTTTATTTCATTGTAAAAATTTTATTATTAAGTAGCCTATCATTATTTATTTATCTTGTAATCTCAACTGGTATTGTTCTTTGGGGATCCAATTCCAAAACAAAAAAACTTCTCAATGTACAGAAATTAGTGGTGAGGACAATGGCAAAAGTTTCCAAAAGAAAAAGCTGTGGATCATTATTTAAAACATTTGGAATTTTAGCAGTAACAGGTATATATATATTAGAAATTTTCAAGTTACTCTACAATAATCAGAACAGCTTTGATAAGTTTAAATTTAACCATAACTATTACACACGCCACTCACACTTATTTCAATCCACACCATAGACTTTCTCTGTATGAAAATAGTCCAAATTACATGGCAATCAAATTGTTTAACAAGCTATCAAAAACCATAAGCAAAAATTCACGAAAAAATACCTTCAAAACCTTACATAAATTATTATTGGAAAAATCTTACCATAATTCAAGAATTTTTGAAGAATTTTTTCTGGATAATTTTGAAGGGTAAATTGTGCCATGGTTTAAGAAAGAGTCCTCAATTATTATTATTATTTTTATTTTATTTTATTTTTTTTCTGTAATAGAATTATATACAGGACAAAGCCTATCGTAACTTCTTAACGATCCTGTTCAAGGCCTTAGTTTGTCAGCTGCTTGAGTACGCCTCTGTGGTCAGGTCCAACCTCCTCGGTCGAATCAATATCTTCAATCAGTCCAGAGACGCTTCGTTAGACTTCTTGGTTGCCGCACTGGGTTCAACTTCATGGATGTCCCGGTCAAGGCAATATTTGCTGCTAATGGACTCCCACGCTTGGATTATAGAAGAAAAGTTGCTGATATGCCTCCCTCTTCAAGCTTAATAACCAGATCAGCTGTCCATTTCTGTTGGAGAGGATCAATCTTTACGTTCCCAGAAGAACCAGGCCTGTCTTTGTTAATAAGAGCATTAAATACTGAATAAGAATTAAAATTTTGTCTTGACCTGTTCTTTTTCTGTGTTCCAAAAACATTAGTAATTTCAACTTCATATCAACAAGCTGATGATTCCATGCCACTTTTGTTGTGTAATATGTCCTAACACGCAAATATTTGAGCTAATCAACGGTTGGTAAGTAATGAATTATTACTCACAGCTCAGTTTTTTCTACTCTACATCTACTGACAAAGGAGAACCACACCACGGTATATCCAATGAGCTGGTGAATGTTGGCTGGGTATCAACACGTGGGCTACATAGTTTGCTCGATCAGCTGTCTCATACAGAGGACAACTGTACCGGTGCCTGGACTCTTCCTTCCTCTCTGACTTGAGTATTGGCTTGAACCATATCTCAGGCATCTTACTAATGAATTCCCTTGGAGGCTGGTCTTCCAAAATTGATCTGGAACAAAAATAGTTACACAGAAAAACCTTGAAATACGCCGCCCTCTGGTGGTTCTAGTCAATTCAATAAAACCTTGCTGTAATGATACTGAATATTAATACACAATATAAGTCTTGCAAACATCTTTATTCTTGCTCTTCAAATCAAATTGAATCAAAATCTCTTTATTTATTTTGTACATGACATACAAGACTAGTGTCATAAAATAGAAACACTTCTACAATAGGTGTTCTACTGCAACTAATTTTGACGAGTACCTGACTTAAAATTGTGCTTAAGTACATCAATCTATATATTTATTCTTAAAATAATCTTCTAGAGAGTAACAACTTTTCTTGACTAAAATGATTTACATTTATTTCTGAAATGTTTTTTGTCTGTAGTGATGTTGGTTTAAAAACTTGGATCCTATACGGGTTGATTTTTTTCCATAGAATAAGTTAAATTATGTTGGGATAAGTTTATTTCATCTCTATTTCTTCATTTCTTGTAAAGTAGGAATGAACATTTATTTATTTATTTACGGGCAAAACTTGTAAAATTAAAAAGTTTTTTTCATTTTTGGCACCTTTTCCACTCTATATGAACATAACAAAGTCTTCTTACTGCATAAACAATTATTATACTAAAAACAAATGATCCAGATGTATTAGCTACCCGTCCATGAGTATCTGGATCAATGGCAGATATATCCGCAACCAATCTTCACAAATATATCAAATTTAACCTGTAAAACAGGTGGCTACGTTATTTATTTATTGCACAAGATTTTATTTGGCAAAGAAAATTATATGGTAAATTTGATGCTCTATGGTTGCCAACATTTATGCTCTAGACAGTTATTCACATTAAAGATTAACATGTTTACCATGATAAGCATGGTATTCCTCATCCAAAAAACTCATCGAAAAGCTTTTGACTTTTCTCAGTATTTAGCCAGAGACCTACTAGGGGAACCCTGATTATTAGGCAAACACAATAACCACTCAACTAACTCAGCTATGATAAAGCGGATTTATCTGACACCTGTCTGGGAAGGGTTCATATTTTATCACTGAGGAAAGTAAAACAAATCTCTAAATACTGACAATGCTGAGTTCCAGCGGGCTCCATGGATGAGAAGACCAGAGACCAACAGGCCAGAGTCCCCGGGAGATGGAGGCTCTATACAATGGTCCCAACTCAGCAGGTGAACGGGGGTGTGAGTCACTCTAGAATGATCCCCTAGAGCAGACACTAGTAGAGCTTGGGGCTGGAACAACCCTCCAAGCCACACATGTCTCCCTACCCCTTCACTACAGCAACCCTGGACAACAAACCGTACAATAAGAAACTTCAGTGGCTTGTAACGTTCATCAAGAGAATGGGCAAACAGAAATGCTACTTCAGACAGTTGCTCTGATTGAAGCAGCGCAGTGGTGGATCCAGCCAGGGGGTGTGGGGCAAGATGTATGCAGTGAAAGAGGTGGGCAAGACTGAGAGACTGCACGTGATGACATCACTGCAGTCCTGGCCGCGGCCGCATGTAAATAGGCTACACTGCGTTATACGGGGGGAGGGGGTGGCTCACCATTTTGTAACACACACAATCCTCTTTAAATATACAACAATAATCAAACTGATATCTAAATCAGTTAGTTATATAAAAAATACTTCCACGTAGGGATCTGTTTCTGTTTCTGTTTGTTTGTTTGTAAGTTATCAATTTTTATTTGATTATAATAAGGGTATCAAACAAAAGTCATTACAAGTTTAATGATTTGTTAAATCCATATTCCACTAGTAAATTTATGCTTAAAATGTTATCAAAGTCAACTACAATCGAGTTACGTAACACAATGGTGGGTGGGGGGAGGGGTTTGCTCTAAAGCGTTATGGTGTGTTACATAAGGGAAGAGGTAAAATGACGAAAAAGTGTGTTTTGTAATATGTGTATGGCCCCTTGTGTTTCTGTAATGGATCATTTATCTTATAAAAAGGTTAAAGTAAAAAATGTGCTAAATAAAATGAATAAGAGGATGGTTGCTGATCTAACCTCCTGCTGATAGACACTGCTAATTTTATGGTTGGGCTAAGAAAATCCAGACTTCACTAACAACTAGAACAGGCCTATACCAAAGCAATTGTCAATTATAATAATTGGTCAATTGACCTGTATTGAATAACATTGAGTTTATTTTACATATGATGTAACTTTATTTTCACTTTTATATTGCTGGCTTTCAATACTTTGGGTTCATTCTTAGGATCAGGACAAAAAAAAAAAACTGACAATCAGTGTTTATTGTATATTTGATAGGTACATTATGACATATTATGTAATAAAAAGATGTGAAATGAAAAATAAAAATAATTAGTAGAAGGATTTGGTGCTTCCAGTCTTAAAAGTGTTGTAAGTTGGAATAAGGTCGGACAGTGCCAAGGCAGATCCCTCAAGTTTCTCTAGTATCTAATTATTCTAAGTATCTCTGGAAATTATTTTATTTTACAGAGCCTGCTTCAATTTTTAATTTCAAACCAAGCTTCCACTGCCATTGCTCGGTTGTGTGAAATAATTCTTATTTAATTCTTCCAATCTAATTGCAACCAAATATATAACACTAAATAAATATTTCCTCACAAAAGTTTAAATTAATCTTTTTTCTTTACAAACATCAAGGCTCAACTGATGTGTGTTTTTTTTTACAATTACTTCAATAAATGACCTGACAGTAACACAGATAACCTTAACATTTATTTGTGAAGTATGCAAATTCAGAGGTCAATCTTTTATTACGCTTGAGTTGTTATTTTATTTCAACAACACGTACAACACGTAAAAGCCTTGATATAAATTTTTAAACTGAAATGCGGGAGTTACCTTGATATACTTGAGCCGATTAACTAAGTCATCCACATAAGGACCAAGGGGTTTGCAAGTTGGGTAAGACACTTTCAACCATGTTGTAGGAATAAGACCTTTTTCGATTTGGAATCCGAGGAGTTCAATATCTTCAGACATCTCGGATAGTCCTTGAAATGCTTCACTGAAAGATTGAAGAGTTTTTCGCACAACCAACAATAGCCTTGAGTAAAGATTCCACTCCTGTCTGATTACAAACCCCACTCCAGATAGAGGAAAGTTATACTCCTCATCAAGTGAAAATTCTTGAGAGAACTGAAAAATATTGGTTGTTTGTTAGAAACAAAGCTGGTTTGTAATTACTAAATCAGGTTATAAATTTTAATAAATAAATAAACAACATATCAATCATTTTAAATTTGGTTAAAAGGGTAGATTGTGATATTTGTAATTTCTAATTTTTTTACCCTGCATCTGGCAAACGACTATTGACTAGTCTCTAAAACTAGTTCCTCCACTGGCAATCGAGTAGTCACTAGTCGTTTGAGCATCAATTTCTTTAACTGCCAAGTTTCAACAGAAGACATCACTGTATTATAAATTGCTTTATATAATTTTACACAGGATATTCTAAAGTTAATCCTGATATATACTGCAGTTTGTTTAGTTACTGTGAAGTAACAATATCTTGAAAGTTGAGAATTAAAAAGTAGAAAATCACGCAACTGCATGTTTAGAGTGGTGTGACGTAACATTCTTTCTTATATTTTTTATATACAAATAATAATAAATATGACTTTTTTCATGTAAAGAACCATTTTCTAAAAGTTTTGTATATCTTGGATTTCTAATAAAAAAATATTTTGGATTTTTCCCAAGCATCTACTTTAGAAAAATGTTACAGGCCCATTTTCATTAAAACAGTTCTGCACAATTATTTTTGGATCTGTCAATGGTTTAAATTTGTTCCTTGCAATAGCCTGGAAAATAAAATAGATAAAAGTATATATAGTTTTGTATGGTAGAACACAATTTATACAGCTCTAAAGTAACCTATGTACATACAGTAAAAAATGGCCTGCCAGTACAGAGATTTGTAGCTACCAGAAGCAGAGTTAATCAAATAGAGGATGTAAAAAGCTGTTTCAGACCCAATAACCCAAAACAGTGAACTTATTTCAATACTTTTCATTGTTACGATTATGATATTATAAAATATTCACCAACTGTGTACATGTTTCCATTATTTTGTTTTCTAAAAGTATTTGAATAATCAATCAGCATGATTGCACACCAGTAAAGAAACATTTTAATTAATTACCTTATTCATTATTGATTCCACCGAGAATAATGTAGATGACTTAAGAGTTGATTTATTTTTTGCATAGGTAGGTTGAAGAAGTTCCATATTTTCAAATAGTTCTTTAGTGATTTCCATGTTGTGCTTTATTTCCACATTTAAGTTCAGACCGAATACCTCAGATGAAACATTATCTGGGAGTTCCTGTTTGGGTAAATGGGCAAACATTAAAGTATACAAGTTTGCACAAATTTAAATTTCATATTATAAATCTAATACAAAATTGGTTATGTTTTATCACAAAGAAATTTGCTCAAATTCATTGTATGATTTGAGTACTCACTCTTAAACCTTGCATCAGATTAGTCCTGTCTAGCAAGTTAGTGGCCCTCCTTTTAGTAAAACAATATATTATATATATCAATATACAGACTGTCCCAAAAGTCCCGGACCGGTTTAATATTTTCTAAACGACAACAGATAAATCAATGAGATTTTGCACATCAACACCACACTTAAAAATCTACTTTTTTCAGGAACTATCAATGTTCTGTCATATCATGGGAACGTCCCACGAGGAGTCAGAAGGAAATCTTAAATAGGAGCATAGGTCAATATGCACATCAGTTTAAAGCGCTTAGCTAGCAGAGTTCAATGCTGGAAACCGCGAATCGAAAGGATCACCCGTTACAAAATGGCGGCCGTTCAAAGATTTCTTGAACCTGCTATTTTGAATCTTTGAACGACTGCCATTTTTTACTCAGGCGTTCTTTTGAGCTTGAATTTACGGCATTGTAATCTACTAGTGAAGACCTTTAATTTGATGTGCATATCGACCTATGCTTACGTTAAAATTTGTTTTCCGATTCCTAGGGCTGTGCCCCCAAATGCAAATTAAATGAATCTTTGAACCACTGTCATTCTTGACTTGGTTGTCTGTTTGAGTTCAAATTTGCAGCATTATATTCTGCTAGTAAATACCTTTAATTTGATGTACATGTCAACCTATGCTTCTATTTAAGATTTCCTTCTGACTCCTTGCGGGACGTCCCCATGATGTGACAGAAAATTTATATTTCCATAAAAAAGTAGATTTTTAGGTGTGGTGTTGATGTACCAAATCTTATTGATTTATCTGTTGCCGTTTAGAAAATAATAAACCGGTCCGGGACTTTTGGGACAGTCTGTATACCAGCTTCATTAAGTTGACCAGCTTATATAACATTGAAAACATGGATAAGCATTTGTTGGTTGTGACAAGTAAGTAGAATGGTTTAGTGTAGTAGAAAGCAGACGGACACTCCTTGAGCTGATTCAAAACTCCTTTGTGTGTGTTTGTAGACTGCCTGTTTATGAGTAGTGAGGTTATTTAATTCTCAATCTAATTCTTTGTAGACTATTTTCAATTGAATGAAAATGGTAAAAAAAGTTGGACTTGAAATAAAAGGAACAAAATATCTCTTAATATCAATACCAGAACAAATTCCACATAATAAATAAATAAATCATTATTTCACATAACGTTTACATAATTAGCAACGCTATAAAACTGGCGACATTGTCAAAATACAAATACCTAAAGACTAAGGAATAATAAATTATTTAAATTTAAAAATAATCTTAAAGTTGATTATATTGATTTATCTAGACACAGATAATTTACTTAGGGGTAAAATTTTCCCAAAATAACAGAGAGAAAGTAGAAAGCAGGTTGATAGCAGGGAGGACAAGTTTTTATTCTATATCCAAATGACTAAGTTCCAAACAAATTTCAAAAATGATAAAACTGAGAATTTACCAAACACCTATTCAACCAGTACTGCTTTATGGAAGAGAAAATTCAGCTCTAAGCAAAGACTCAGAAAAGAAATTTATAGTTTTTGAAAATCAAGTGTTAAGAAAAATATGTGGTTTAGTAAAAGAAAAATGTGGAAAGGAGAATTAGAAGAAGTCAAGAATTAAGAAACCTCTACCAACATCTGGACATGCTATCTTCAAAAGCAGAAGATTCAGATGGGCAGGCCTCGTAGTGAGGAGACCCGAAAACACAATTGATAGAGATGGGCTTTAAATAAATGATCCTGGCTAATGAAACAGCTGATCTTAGTCAGTAACAGAGCTACACAGATCATCCCACACCATTCTACACTCATCCTTCACTCATATTTGGATTAAAATACGCACCTAGGTGGCGTCCCCATCTCAATGATTGATAATTGATGTATGTGAGGGGAGATCTACAAGCACCAGATTGTTAAAAAGGCCTAAACTATAAGATGGAACAAAAAAGTGGCAAAAGACCGCAGGAGTCTGGGAGTAACTTGGAAGCAAGCCTAAGACCAAGAGGACTAGAGGTGCATTGTTGTGGAGGCCAAGAACCTTCTTCAGTTTCAATGGCCATAGCGGTAATTTAAGCTAAGTTGAAGATCACATATTTTATCTAACTAACTAATAAAATTTCCATAAAATTATTATATTCAAATATAAATGAACTGAACTGTAATATAAATGCTACAAGATCTGTCAACTTATTGTACAGGAACATTGCTTCCTTGAACAAAGCTTACAACAACCTTGACAATTTTTTACAGTTTTACAAACTTAATGGGTGTCATACCTGAATGGCTAACAGGAAGTCGTGATACTCAAACCTAAGAGGCACAGTAACACTGGACAGTTTGTAATTGGGTGTTTCTGCCACCTGTGGGTTGACTATGTCATCCATGATGGTACGCAACAGCCTGAGGTCCACCAGATCCTGGACACGGCCCCCGTAGTTGCACTCACCCACCACATACTTGATCATATCATACGGAATGTCCTTGTACTCATTGATGTACATCTGTAGACAAGATAGAAAACTTATGATGCACATGGTTTTTAGTTACAGTTTAGTATTGGTAACCACCAATATTGATATGGTTATATGCAGTAGTAGAGTGGGGCGGGAAAACATTGGAATGGTATTCCCACTCTGTTTTTACCATTAATCCTACAGGGTCATTCCATGTCAAATAAATCAGGCGCTTAAGCTGACCATTTAATATTTTGATAAAACTTGTGATATTTTGTGTCCTAAGTCCATATTTTTTAAATGCAGGGTTATTACAAATTATGTTCATGATTTCAAGTGTACATAAAATAAAGTTTTATTTGTTATACAAAGAAATAAAATGGTTACAAGTCGTGATAAACTCCAAAGGTTTTGTCACAGATACGCTGAACTATAAATATTCAAAATGGGAACGACTTGTGATACGACAGATGTCAATACTATAGTCAAGCTCTTGTTCTGGAAGGGATGACATTGTTAGAGTGGATCCGTGTTCAGTTCGGTTCCATTAATTTTGCTTAAATATTAATTTAAATTAATAGTTATTTATTAAAAAGTGTGTAAATAGTGTGTCTTAGTTTATCTTTGCTTTGTTTGACTTCTTTAGAATGGTAATTAATATTAGTTATTGCAAAGTTGTTTTAAGTTTCTAACCTAAAAGATAATTTTCATGTTTTGTTCTCCACCGAAATTGAGATCAGGTACATTTTGAGGTCAAGTCGATGCTGCTATCCAGTGGCAAAAAAGAAAATCTACAACGCTCGATATTAGACCCCGCTGCAGCTCCAGTGACGAGTCCTGCCAAAACCAAGACAACGCCTACCGGCTGCACTGATAACATCGACGCAGCGCTACTCGTGGCAAAACAGACGGCAGTGGAGAAGGCTGTACGAGTAGCAGTGGAAGCGGCATCGGCTACTTTCAATGAAGTGATATGTAAGCTGCAAGACGAGGTCGGTTACCTGCTAAATAAACTGAAGGTGGTCAACGGGAGACTGGAGGGCAAGATTGATGACTTAGAACAATACCAGGGACTAGATCACATTCGTGTATTCAGCATTGAAAAGAAGAAAGACAAGGATACAGACGCTCTGGTGTTGGAGTTGTGTCGTGAAAAACTAGGAATCGACGTGTCAATGGACGATCAAAGGACCGTGACATGTCTCACGGTCGCATCATGTCAGCCAAATCAGGAAAAGGAGCATGGAAAGGAGTTGGTGCGACATAGATCAATAATTGTACAATTTTTATCTTACAGAACACGACGGATGATTTTTGAATAAAACAATAAGTTAAAAGGGACTGGCATCACTACCAGAGAAGATATGACGAATTGTCGACTGCAGGTGTATCGAAGAGTCGTGTCGAAGTACGGCGCCAAGAACTTGTGGACGCTCGGCGGCAGGGTGCTGTGAGTAAACCTGATGAAATTACCTCGTACCTTCAAGACAGTAACATAGCTGGTGAGTGTGTAAAACTAAATACTAAATTCCCAAAATTTCCAATATTTATAAATAATTTAGAGTTTATAATACCATCATGTAGTAAAGATAATGTAAATATTTTACCTGCAACTGTTGAAGAGACATATTAAAGTCTGTGTCACAAAACTTGTACAGTATGTTCCAACCCAAATGGCCATACTTTTGTCTCTCTTGCACTGACGCATGGAGGAAGCAAAGGGAATACAAAAGTTTAGCAAATGCACGATCTTTACCAGGACATCCATAAAAGAAATCTTCAATAATTATAGGTTCAGACTGGAAACTGAGTAAAAGTCTTCGCTTCAGCCCAGGAGGCAAATCTGTGGTGATTTTAACACTGCTTTGCAATATAGACACTGGGAACTGCAAACAAAGATTAATTGAATTAGTAAATGTAAAATTTTAGAATACAGGGTAGGGTGCTGGTGCTTAACACGTTCACTGCGAGAATCCCTTTGGCAGTACAGTAGGAAATGCGACGCAGCCTCGGCGTGCCAGTGAATCAGCGAACGCAATAGCAATAAAATATTTCAGTCTTGATAGCGGCAAAACAGCGGTGGTGATGGTGCTGTGTTACACCGAGAGTGGACGTCTGGATGTAGTTCATTGAAAAAACTCACAGATAGCAGCACTGCCTGGATCCGTAGCCCGTGTCTTTGAAATGTGGCTCGAAGAGAGAAAATCCCTGAAAACGGGACAAAACTGTTGCCAGAGGGAATTTTACGGGAAATTTTACTACCAACTTAAACCCAACCTACACCAAATTAAAGTATAGGACCAGCACAACATGCTGATATAGTTTAGTTGATCCCAGATAAATGCGGAGGTCACAATAGACCAACTTGTATAACATGCTGTGACAGTACAGCATGACTCCGATCGAAGTCGTCAGCAGCGAACGTGTTAAAGAATATTTGGTTTTCAAATCAGCAGCATTTGTAAATTTTCCATAAATATTTTTTTAAGTGTAGAGTTGACCCAATCAGTCTAAAGAAGTTAACAAGTTCTTTACACCTGCTCACCTATGAAAAATAAAAAATAACTTCTGAATTCTGAAAGATGGCGTACTTCTTCATTCATGCATGTCCCCAGTCATCCTTCAAAATGGACCATTATGTTAATAACAGTTTCATTTTGGGTAGAGCTTGATAGTTTAAGGGCACGTTGACATAAAAGGTATGTTTTAAAAATAAAAAGTCACAAGCAATCAAATCTGGTGACTGACATTTTCGTTAGTTAAGTCAAAGGTTTTAAAACTTACAATGTTAGGACAGAGGAAATTGTCTCTGAAATTCTGCAACTGAAGTTGAAATTGTAGGGAAATTGAAGGTGAAAACATTTTGAGAAAATACACATTGGAGTGTGCCTACAAGAAAAGGGACTGTCTGCCACAAGCTATTCCCTAGAGACACCTTTTCCTTGCATGATTTTTTGTTATTTTTTGTTATTATGTATTTGAGACCATTGCTAATTTTGCTTGCAAAATGTATTTGGTTTGAAACCATAAATTTTCAACTTCTATAGTTTAGACTTTTTATATTCACACAAGGGTTCATTCTCGAGGTAGCCGAGATGGGTAAACTGTGATTTGAAACATTCAAATGTTCTCAGAACTTAAATATTCATAATTTTTCACACATTTTTAAAATTCTGGTTTCAAAAAATGCCAGGCAATGTTGTTGGAGTCTACCTGAGTGGATGGTGCTGAAGTAAGCCAAAGTCTAAACTCCATGCTGGTATTGAGCAGAGTGAGGTTGTCACAGACACGTTCCAAGTGAGGCATGTAGTCTGGAGCCAAGTGACAATTCTGTAGCAACACCCAACTGCCTTCTTCTCTACTCCTGGATATCAGTCTGCTAGCTGCCTCACCCTACAACACCACTGTGATAAAAACTGCAGAAATATCCAACATTATCTGAGTCACTGTGTTATACAATGTTTTACAGACAGATGTATAACTTCATTTTTGTTTGTGGTAAGTCAGAATTACTTTGAGAATAAGATAAATATTGCCTTTTCATTATAGATCCTCAGTCCTAACTGTTATCTCATTGTGATCAGAAGCTACTACTCGACCACCAGCACATAGCATCTGACAATCAGCAGTATTCAATGTTTTTGAATACAAATGTTTTGACTGTCCTTATATATGTTCATAACCTGTATTTCACTTAAATAAATGTTGGAATACAAGCCTGGAAATGAGTTTTTTAGCCTTGAAATTAGTTTCAAGTTTCAAGATAACAATTTTACTGTGACAGAAAAGGGAACCCATAAGAAAAATGAGAGAAGATTGGACATTATTATTCATGGTCTATAAGGATCAAATTTATTTAGCACATACATCTAATTAATGTCCTACACAGGTTATACAATAAACCCACATAAACACATTCCACGTCTTGTTTTAACATTCACTTTGACAGTTTAAAGCAGTGTTTATACTCTAGTTAGTATACTGTATATTAAAAACTTTGTTAATGTTTAAGAAGTACCTAAGAAAACTGATCATATTATGACTGACTTAACATAATGAATGAAAGGAAAAGACGATAGTTGGGCTGAGAAAAGTTGCAGAAAAGTCTTTTATAAGGATTATGTAGCTAAGTATTAAAATGGACAGTGTATTGCCTTGTGTTGAGAAAATACAATTCATTATTAGTCAAAATTAATTACAAAACACTGTTGTCAACTTACAAATATCCATACAGAATTCACCTGATCTACTCCCAGAGAAATTGTGTGAAGTCTGTTTTGGAAGAGTTTCTTTTTAGCAAATTGACGCACAGCTGGTGCAGGGTCAGACCCGGGACCCATGATAAACAGTAGAGGGGTGAGACAGTTGGAGTCCTCAAAAGAAGAGGTCAGATCCAGGGTAAAGGGCAAAGTATACTGCTTCCCCATACAGCCCTCTACATACTGTTCTATGCTATCCCTTACCTATGAATAGAAGAAGAAGAAAAAAAGGTATTTTATCAATATAAAATAATAATGATGATACAGTGTTTACACATACACACCAAGAACAATGGTCAATGACCGTCTGTTTTGTGGTTGACATAGGCCTACTGATTTACAAATTTAAAAACTTTAAAAGAATACATGAATCACACCATACAATTCTTCATAAAATAAACTGGGTTCCAACACCGAAATATATACACATAGGACTACATAAGGCCTATGAAAACAGAACAGATTATAAAAGAATTAAAAATAAAATTGAAATAAAATTAGAAACAGAATTTATTTTACACACAATTAATAATTCATAAAACAAGCCTGTAATTTGTATTATTTACCTTGATAAATACTAAACAAACAATCAATATTTAAAATTATATCGATTTTCTTAGGTACCAATGCTGCAATACGGCTCGTCAGCTATACCTCCACTACCGATATGCTCTCCCCAGAAGTCGTACCAACTACTATAAGGCGAATTTGCCACTGGCGATCGTGCTAAATGTCTACAGAAATTAATTACGGGAACTTTTTGACTGTTATATGTATATAGAGCAATAGATGGTTTATATAGTTTAATGTTGAAATTGACTTGGACAAAATTTAAACATATTCTCAATTATGAACATATGAATGTAATATTCTTTATGTTTTATTTTTGTACAAATACAGGTCCTTGAAACAAAAATGGTGTAACCCTTACAGGCTAATTTATGATAAAACATCCATACCTTATCAGGATAGATAACCTTTATAATGTTCAGTTTCTGAAATTCAGACAGTTGACTGTTCCATGGATCTGGAAAATCCAGTTTGTCAGAGTTCTGTAGGACTTCCCACTTTTCATGGTTGCTAGCTAAACTTTCTGCAAAACCTGGATAATTAAATACAATAGAGCAATCAATTGTAAGCAAAATGAAAACATAAGTTTATTGTATAGATTGCCAGTACCGTACTCTGACCATTAGAGGTCCTCAGCTACATCCTGTAAAGGGACACTCTAATAAGAAATCATTTTCTTCAATTAGGGACTTAGAAACGAGTTTTTACACTATTTTCGCAGTTATAAAGAAGAATCATTTCGGGAGCGTTTCATAAAGTCTAAATTTCACAAAGTCCAACAGTTAAAATATTAAATAAACAGAGCGTTTCACAAGGTCCAAATTTCATAAAGTCCAAAACTATAACATTCAAATAATCACCATTTCACAATGTCCAAATTTCCCAAAGTCCAATGTTAAAAAATCAAATAAACAGAGCTTTCACAAGGTCCAAATTTCACAAGGTCCAACGGTACATTCTGGGCCAGAAGTCTCTACAGTGGTTGCCACGGTCAGATAGCAGGCACGGTCCGCCGGCGCTCAACTACTGATTACTCCCTGTTGCAGCAAACCTAAGTACGGTACTTGTTAAACTAATGCTATTTAAATAGGGAATAAATGTGATCATTTTAAGGAGATAGTCTAGTGTAAATCAAATAAGGGAAATGGAAAATCGATTAGTCTGCAGGTTTGCTGCGGAGGGGGTGAATACCACTACTTTACACTCTTTACAACGTATCTACGGACCCACAATGATGTTTTGTGACGTGTGGCAACAACACTAGGTAGTGTAGCGCCTACATACCGAACCACGGCAACCTCTGCAGGGACTTCTGGCCGAGACTGTACCGTTGGACCTTGTGAAATTTGGACCTTGTGAAACGCTAAGTTTATTTGATATTTTAACATTGGACTTTGTGAAATTTGGACATTGTGAAACGGTGATTATTTGAATGTCATAGTTTTGGACCTTATGAAATTTGGACCTTGTGAAACGCTCTGTTCATTTGATATTTTAACGTTGGACTTTGTGAAATTTGGACCTTGTGAAACACTCTGTTTATTCATATTTTAACCATTGGACTTTGTGAAATTTGGACCTTATGAACCTCACCCATAATTTCAGCTAGGTTTTCATAAAGGGTGTTTTTTTTTCTAAACACAACCCAAATAATTGTACCAGCTCATACGTTAGTATCTCTTTTTTCTTCACTTCATTGCCATCACCTAATATGCATTGTTGCATAGATATCTATTATCTATGATATTTAGTGTTTGTATTTTATGAGAATTTATTTTAAATAAGACTCAACATGGTGTTTTCACAAGCTCAAATAGTGTATTTATCTTTTTTAATTTACTGATACTTTCTCTCCTTACACGTTATAAGAAGAAAGTATTGTTTTTGTCCAAATTCTCCAATGTTGTGTTTTGAGTGGATATATCCGTTTTGGGCACCCCTGAACCCAAAAAACTGGTTTTCGAAGTGATGTCTGTATCCGTCTGTCTGTATATGTGGATGAGTACAGAGCTACAGACCACAACTTTAGTCTGACTTTGATTAAATTTGGTATGTGGGTACTAATCCATAGTATCTCTAGAATTTTTTGTTTTTTTTAAATTTTAATTTCTAATGGGGATTTTCTCACAAAATCCATAAAATATCGGAAAAATAGCATTTTCTCAAAAAGGACCAGAATGATTTTGATATAAATTAAGTATGTTATAGTCCCATAAATTCTGAACAAAATTGTACAACTCCTGTTGCTGTAAAAATTACGGTTTAAAAATGATTGTAACTTATGTTATTTTCCCACAAAAGCCCATAAAATGAAAAAAATCAGATTTTTGAACAAATATAATAAAATTTAGTATGTCTTATAATTCTAAACAAAATAGTACAACCTCCCATTGGTGTTAATTAAAGTTCAAAAGCGATTGCAACTTTTGCGATTTTCCCTATAAACTATCATAGTTTCTCTCATCCCTTACCCATGATAAAGGTTGTTGACAAGCTAATGGGAGAAAGTATGTGTCAGATTGACGGTAGAGTGAAAATTTAAAAACGTACGTTTTCATGTCCCTGGCCTTTTACTTCGTAGATACTGGATTTGTAGTTTATTATTATGTGTTTTAATATTTTTTGGGATGGGGGCAAGGTGTTACACACATTTATTTGGTTTTAAATAGGTTCTAGGTATTTTTTTCGTATTTTTAAAGTCTCAAAATTCACGACCATGACGTGTCCCTAGGGTGCATTTTCCAACTTTCACGCTGTTTTTAGACTAATTAATTATTCATGCCGAAATATATAAAGCCATATTTTTATGTCATCAATGGTTATTAAACTTACAAAAAAGGAGCATATTATAATTTTATTGTCTTTAAAAACTGACTACCATGACAAAATAAGTCTGTCCCTCGATTTGGCGTCACGACCATTTGGGAAAAATTTTCAACTTTGGAGCACGACAGTGGCAAGCCTGGCGTCGATGGAGTCAGTTGGTTTTAGAGACTAGTTCGGGGTGTATGTCAGGATTGTAGTGCCGGTCGTTTCGAGTTGAAAGGAGGAATTACAAGATTAATAAAGGAAAGATTGTGTTTTTTGTAATTTTGGTGTGTCCATGACCGTATGTAGTCATTTGATGAAGTAGACATGGTGTTAATTTTTGTTTATAAGATATTTCAATTGCTAGATTAACCTAGAAGTCCACTTTGTATCCTCGAACATGAGGTGCAGGGCTACCGCCAGAACAGAGCCAAATAACACGTAATTTCACGACCAAAGTTTCACGACCATCGCGGGTTTTTTCACGACCAATCCAGCCTTATGGATTATAGTGTGTTTGGTCGTGACAATAACTTTAATATAATTGTAAATTGAACAGTTTAGTTAAATTGTAACACATATTTTTATTATAACTAACAGGATAATTGAAGGATTGTTTAGAAAGATTTAGATTGTTCCAGACAATTCACGACCGTACCGCTTGTCCCTGACCATCACGTTTATGATTTCTATCATAAAAATTTAAAAAATTAAAATATCGTCATATTTCAATGTTTTATACACAAAAGAAGCACACCTCTATACAAACATAACGATTTTTCGGGTCTCAGGTAAGTTTTTTCGGAGTTATACAAACTTAAAAAGATTTTATTGGCTTTTTTCAATTTTTTTAGTTTTTTTATTTTTTTCTAGAAAAACCAAATATACCAAAAGCTTAGTGACCTTTTTATTGTTTAATGGTCATAAAAGTAAATAAGTTTATAGCAAAACATAGTTATAAAAATAATATTAACTATTTCTAATATTCATTTAAACGTCCGTTATGGTCGTGACAGGATTTTGTGTTTTTCCACTAAAGATGCTCTTTTAAAAAGAAACTACCAAAGATATTGCGTTACCATGGACATTTTATGAAACTTCAAATGTTAATGAAATAAAAATAATAATAAAAGTTTTGAAAAAGGGGGAAAAGAATTTGCAAAGTGCTTTTCCTGAAAACGTACGTTTTTAAATTTTCACTCGGTACCGTTTATTTTTTAGATGTGGCAATGTTTTGCAGGAAATTCTAAATTGACGGTAGAATTGTATGTATTGATTTTTGCATTCAAATTGTTCCTATCCACTGTCAGGTATCTGTTTCGGAATCAACTCTTCACGATCGAATCTCGATACGGATATAAATCATGGTGGTATAGAGAATCGACACATCCCTACAGGAAAGCTTCTTGTTTCTTTTTCTCATTTTCCATCTTTTTTGCACATCCTACGGAGTAATCAGCTGATTGGATAGAGCATTGCTTTGCAGTTGTCTGCTAAACACATTTCACCACGCAACAACGTATCTCAACTTACAAAGAAGCTCTTATAAAGAAGCTTGGTAAAAGCTTTCATATAAGTGGCAATATGTAACAGTTGTTGGAAACAGTTGTTCTACTTTGCAAAATGTAAATACAAAATTTACATGCCATAATAACTACTGGCAAGACAACATTTTTTGTGAGTTTTGGCCCCTTCGGGTCCCCCTTGGCCAAGGGGCCCTCCACAATTGCCAACCTGGCCAGTCTGGGCCTGAGTATTACCATAGTATTTATTTATCTAAATGTAATTAACTACTTGGAATAATTACTGTACATAAATTATTTTTTTTTTTTCAGAATAGTATGCAATGTGCCACGAAAAAAATATTGAAATGTAGTTTAACTAAATAGGGTGGCTGCACTGATGTCTGGAAGCATAAAAAAAAACAAACGAATTGTGCATTTAGTTTTATAAAGAGTTATGAACCAAGATAAAAATGACTGTAACTAAAATTAACTGCTTGAAAATAACCGCCTATTGAATGTGTATATTTGGTGCAAATATTGCATTGTTTTTTTAATACTTTTCTTCAGTTTTACATATTTAAGCATCATTTTAAAGGGATGCAGTTTTACAAAATATATATAAGTAATTATCCTATTGTGGATATATTAAAGGCTAAGTAAAGGCTTTTAACTTTATTATTAACTCATTTCACCTGAATATGAGGATAGCTGGTCGAGCTGAACTATTTGTTTCCATTTGATATCCGTGATCCACTCCACAGGACTGTTAGTTTCACCTTTAAATCCTTCACTTTCTATTTTTACACCAATAAAAAAATTTAAGTCTTCTTCAAGTATAGTTTTTTTGGCTCTGAAATATGAAACCTAAAGATAATATCAATTTGAAATCATCTGATACTTAAATATTATTTAGCTTACGTACCCAAATCAATAGAGCAAGAGCGCATGACTGCCAGACCTTTGTTATTTTATAAAAGCTGAAAGTTTCTCAGCACATGCTCCGAATTTAGTTAAGAATGATCAGCGACTATGAAATTTGGATCTTAGTTACTTTGACAAAGAAAGGTAACAAAGGTCTGAAATTTGCAAATAACCTTCCTTATAGTATAAAGCTTGGTTCTTTCATATTTTTTTCGGAGGAATGTTAGAAATCATTTCCTCCATTGCCAGACACTTTGTGCAGTTTAAACCCTCTGCCAGACACCCTTAAACTTAGGTATGACGAGTATTAATTTTTATCATTTTATAAAAGCTGAAATTGATATATGTTACTTAAGGGGCTATCAAAAGACATTTCCTCAAAAGCCAGACACTTTCATTGGTTTATTCATCTTGCCAGACACTTTAAAAAGTCTGCCGTGGTGCTTTTATAAAATGACGAAAATTAATCTTCGTCATACCTAAGTTTAAGGGTGTCTGGCAGATGGTTTAAACCGCACAAAGTGTCTGGCAATGGGGGAAATGGTTTCTAACATTCCACTCAAGAAAATATAAAAGAACCAAGCTTTATACTATAACGAAGGTTATTTGCAAATTTCAGACCTTTGTTAACTTTTTGTTGCCATAGTAACCAAGATCCAAATTTCATATCTGCTGATCATTTTTAACTGAATTGGGAGCATGTGCTGAGAAACTTTCAGCTTTTATGAAATAACGAAGGTCTGGCATGCATGGGCTCTTGGGCTAAAACCTTATTGTAGCTAACCTGCTGACTAAGCGAATTGACAATTTTCAACAATTTTTATCCTCCAACACGAAATCCTATTACAATAATTTAGATTATTCAGATTAAAATATATGAAAATGAAAACCCTCATTTTACTATGAGTACCGGGACTTTATTAAACACTCCAGCCTTACACTGGGCAAGCAACAATAACGACTTTTTCTTCAGTGAAACTGACTAAAATAACTTAAGTGTTATAAAATCATATTTATTAAACAAATACATACAAGGTGTTCCATGCAAATGTTTAAAGTTATCCACCATATTGGAAAATGGCAGCTATATTTGAAAAAAATAAATTAATTTCTTTATTCCCTAAGAAAATAGTTGAGTTATCCATTTAATATTTTCTATAAATGTAATACTTTTTGAGATACCAGTCATGGCACAGTTAAGTTGTTCACCCTGTATATAGTGAACCAAACCTGTGAGCAGAATTTTCATGGAAATCACAGACAGGGAAATCAGTTATACCCTGTATTTTTTATCGGTCGTGATGCATTTACTCATACTCTCTATAGAATAAATCGTCTTTTAATTAAATGTTATCTTAGGCCCATGTGAATATTTATTTTCCAACAGTTTTTTAAAGTTAATTGAATAGTTAGATATCTTGCAGAATTTAGACAACAAACCTAGGGCTATGATAAAAACACTTTTTTCAAGGAATATGAGGTAAAAAATAGGACTTGCAAAATATTCCACCCTGTCTAGAGAAAAGGATGGAATTACAAAGAAAGTGTTATGTGTGAAATACAGTGATTGGCTGATCCAATTCCAATTCCACAAACTCTGTCTATTTCAACACCCATATTACATTTATTTTACTTACAATTCTATGTTGGAACAGAGTAGAAGGCAAAACAGGATTCTGTGTTTTTCAAAGAGAGAACAACACACATTTCTATAAAGGTTGTAAGTAATTCGATTTTGAAGGTATTGCAGCCTTACTTCCATTATTTGGGACTTGTTGCTGAAAAGTGCAAAATAAAGTTACATATTTACTATTCTAAGCTGATTCTTCTTACCATAAAAAACTGAGAGAATATCTAAATGAACGTCCAGTGTTAATTATGGTTTACGTTCAGTGGCAAAAGTGTTCATCACAAGTTATGACAACAGTTTTCATTAAAATATAATTAGTGATAGATAGGTTAGTTGGCCACAATTGTGATAGTGGTGTGTCTCTTTGATATTGGTAATCCCCTAGTCAATCAAAATGTATAAACTATAATAACTTTTAAATGTTGAAAGTTTTATCCTCTTAAAAAGGCAACTAAGTTTTCTATTCTCGTGTTTAGTAAGAACTTCCCATTATGCAGTTTTGTAGTTTTGGGCTCAAATAAAAGGACTTACGCAGTATCAATAGATGTGATATACGTTTTGAGAAACCAATCAAGAGAAAATTGATACATGAAGTTAATGTTGCTGAGGTTAGTTAGACAGAAGTAGAGTCTGGCTGAGTGTTCAACAACAGCGTAGTAAAGTTGACAGTAAGAATGGATCTCCTCCTCGATTATCTTGGCAAGCTTCTGTTTATCCTGGATTTCTACTGATAAAGACTGAAAAAAATGATAAGAACACTATTAAGGATAAATTGAAAACACGTTTGTATATTTCAAACATATAAATAGCTAGCCTCTGTGTTCTTATCAAACACATCATTAAGCATGTTTTCATTTTGGACAGAGAGTAGTACAAGATATTCCTTAACATACAAAAACACTTTAACACAAACCTTCCTAAAAATCTGCTTTCTGAGCTCTAAAAAATGGTTTAGAGAGAAATTGGGAAATGTTTTGAGGGTATAAAATGAGAAAACCAAAATTTCATCCCATAAAAACCTGTTCCTAATCCATAGGAGGTTAACTTTAAGAAAGTACCGTAAGGTCCTATAAGTTCGCCTCCATAAAAGAAGCATTTGAATTATCATTTCATTTCCTATAGACTGATCACGCTGGTTCTTGAAATCTTTAGAATATACGCAAGTTTACAAGTTTAGATCAAGATTCATTAATATTGTATTATTTTAACTCGAGTTATTGTGCTAACGGACACATGTATATATTTATTTTAAATAAATATATAACTTATATAGTAGAAAGTCGATAATTCTGACGTCAAAAATTCAGACCGCCAATAATCTGGATTTGTCCCAAGCAAGAAATACAAATTTGTACCGTCTGCACTTGCACTAAGCTCTTTATTTGATGAGGGTAGGTGATGGGAGAAGCTCTTTTTTAACATGTTCACTGAAGCATGTATCCAATCGGAGACATCAGCATCACCGCCCAGGTGCGCATCCCTACGATCGAGTCATTTGTCATGAACATTGTATTGCGATTATATTTCGTCGCTTAGTTTAGCCGTAATCCACCATTTTGTATTTTTTTTTTACTAATTTATAACTCAACAGCCCTTAGAGATATTTTTATGAAACTTGGTATAAACTTTAAGTGTTCAGCTATAAACATTGTCCGGAAATATCTTTGATCAGGCTCATTGAATTTCAAAATGGCGGCCATTAAAAGTTTTTAAAGTCAAATTCCATGAAAACCGGCTTTAAAAAAACTAAGTTTTGCAACAAATTGATTTGAATTTGTCCAAATCAAATCATCCAAGTCATCCAAATCGAAGGACACTTTATTTGCAAAAATCGGAAAATAAATTAAAAAGTTATGTAGCTTTTATTATTAATAGTAATGACAGCCATTTAAAAATCACAACGTTAAATTCCATAGAAACTAGTGACAAAACATTTTATCAGATATTTAACTTAAGGCAGTTGGTAATTCATCTAATCCAATGGAAGGTGACTGGATTAAATGATTAAATAGTTGGTGCACTCTAATCAGCTGATTCCGAAACGCATTGTTGTTGACTAGTTATTGTTCTAATTCATTTTGTGCGTTACATGTAAACAAGCTTTTAACTCTGTGGTTATTATTTTGTCGTGTAAGAAAACAAACAGAAATGCCAGTGCAATTTTCAAATGTGGAACTGGCTGATATTCACTTGATGTACGGCCTTGCAAACAATAATTGTGTGTTAGCTTGCCGTTTGCATGCAGAACATTTTCCTAACCGGCGACTTCCGAGTGAAATGATGTTTGTAACGGTGGATGATCATATTAGACAACATGGAAGCTTTGGAATTCCGTCTGGTGGTCGGGGCAATCAAGGAACAGCAAGAACAATTGATGTAGAAGAGGAAGTGTTGAGAGCTGTGGAAGAAGATCCAACTAAAAGCACGAGAAGATTAGCGTCTGCTGTTAGGATTAGCCATTCATCGGTTTGGAGAATTTTGAACAACCAGTTGCTTTATCCCTATCATGTTCAACGAGTTCATGCTCTTTCTGATCATGACTATCCCAACAAACAACGATTTTGTGAACAAATAAGAGGTAAATGTGCTAGGAATCCCGATTTCTTGGCTTCTGTACTTTTTACTGACGAAGCAGGATTTATTAGAAATGGCATGAATTTCCACAATACCCACCATTGGGCAGACGAGAACCCTCATGTGATAAAACTATCCAGGTTCCAAAATACATTTTCATTGAATGTTTGGGTAGGTATTATTGGAGACAGTTTGATTAGCCCAGTGTTTCTACTGCCAAGGCTTAATGCACTGAACTACTTGCATTTTCTTCAAAATGACCCATGGGAAGTCATGGAATATGTGCCTCTAAGATCTAGGGATCGCATGTGGTTCAAGCACGATGGAGCACCACCCCACTTCAGCATTGATGTGAGAACATATCTGAATGAAACGTTCAGGAACAAATGTATTGATCGTAGCGGCCCGACCGCGTGGCCAGCGAGGTCGCCCGATTTAAATTTAATTGACTTTTTTGTTTGGGGTCACTTAAAATCGATGGTGTATTCAACCCCTGTAGAGAACGTTGAGCAGCTCACAGGGTGGATTGTAGATGGGTGCCAAAGGATTAGAGAGATGCCTGCGATTTTCGAACGAGTGAGGCGGTCGATGTGCCGGCGACTGGAGCACTGTGTGAGGGTCAACGGAGGACACATTGAGCATCTCCTTTAATGGTGAAGTTCAGTCACTAGACGTTTTTAGTAGGAGGAAATCAAACTTTTAATGGTAATGATTCTTCAAAGAAACTTAACTAGAAATCTGAATTTTTTCTTAAATTGGTGTAAATAAATAATGATCATGATGTAAATAATAATGATAAGCTGTAAATAGTTAAATCATTAATTTAAAGTTGTCAACAAATTCTAAACTTAAAGGGTATTTTAATTTGTTATAAAACATAAATAAAAACAATTTCGTGTTTTTATTCGAGTCACTAGTTCTAATGGAATTTTGTTTTTGTACTAGTTTCTATGGACTTTAACTTTGTGATTTTTAAATGGCCGCCATTTTGATAATTACTAATAAAAAAAAGCTACATAGCTTTTTTTATTTATTAACCGATTTTCCCAAATGAAGTGTCATTTGATTTGTAATAAAAAGGACTTTAAATAATTGCAAAACTTTGTTTTTTTAAGCCGGTTTTCATGGAATTTGATTTTAAAAAACTTTTAATGGCCGCCATTTTGAAATTCGAAGAGCCTGATTAATGATATTTCCGGACAATGTTAATAGCTGTAGACTTATAGTTTATACCAAGTTTCATAAAAGTATCTCAAAGGGCTGTTGAGTTATAAATAAGAAATAAAAAATAAAAAAATACAAAATGGCGGATTACGTCTAAACTAAGCCGAAATAGAAAAAAAGTTATTCTACATTTTCGACTTTTTTTTGCATGTAGAATCTGAATCTGCGTAGCCCGCTACGATTTACTGAAACACCCTGTATACTAACGATACAACTGCCATTTTCAAAGCTAATAGCCTCAATAATCTATACAAAATTCAATAAATCTTGCTTTTGAAGATTTTAATTCATGTTTTGAAGCAAATGGCTTAAGACTAAATTGTTCCAAAGCACAACTTATGAGATTCAGAGCCACTCATGATAGACAACAAAATAAATTAAATATTAACTCAGACACTGATGTTATTGATTATACAAAAAACAAAATTTTTAGGTATTCAAGTTCAAAATACTTTGAAGTGGGATGAATATATTGCAATTTTATGCAGAACATTAAATAAAACCTGCTTTCAGATGTCTGTCTTACAAAATGTTACAGACTTTAAAACAAGGTTCACTAAATCTTCGACAGTAGCTCTAGTGCCAAATCTGTTTTTAAGGTCCAAAAAAAGATGATAAAGAATTGTTATTTTTTTGCAAACCCAGACAGTCATGTAAATTGTTATTAAAAGGATTAAAAGTATTAACTCTACCTTCAATGTATATTCTCCAAACTTTGATGTTTATAAAAAGAAGCCAAAATATTTTCATTAATGACAATTTTAACTATAGCTACCTAACCAGAAATTAGAATAATTTTCAACTGCCCATCCACAGATTGACACTTTTTGATACCTTGTCCCAATACATTAGTAAACAATTTTATAATAAATTGCCAGTTCATATTAATGTAATTCAACAGAGTTGTTTTAAAAAGATATGTCTAAGTTCCGTATTTAGATAAAGCTTATAGTATAAAAGATTTCCTAAATTATCACTGTAGACCTATTTGAAATTCATTTGTAAACATTTATTTATCTAGTTTTAAGTTGTTTTGTGATTGAGTTTGACAATTTCACCTCTTTACCCAGCTTTGCTTGTTCAATTGTAAACGTTTTTGTAAAAATAAATCATTGACTTGACTTGACATAAATACCTTGGCTGTATCAAGAATCTCAATGGCAGCCTCATTTTCCAAAATATTTCCTTTAGTGTACGATAATGTATCCAAGATCTTACTCTCGACTTGTTGTAACTTAGTTTTGTTTTTAGAACTAGAAATCATCATTGCCTGTTTCTTATCTTGAAGATCAGGCCTACAATCAGAAGAGAAATAAAACAATTATTTGTATCAATAATCAATAAATAACTTCTTGATCAGCATTGTACGTGTTATTAAATTTACGGAAAGTAAATGAAAGATACGTCTTATAACACTTAAAAATTATAAGACGTATGTTTTATTTACTTTCTGTATGGATAATCTTACGAAAAACAGAAGTTGTTGGAAGAAGTATAGAAAACCTTCTCACAACACTAAATCAAATTTGGGCACTACATTTGCATCTAAAATTCAACAGATTAAGGTCAAAATACGAGTTTCAAATATCAAATTTATTTGTATAAAAATGCAGGTTTTAGCACACAAAATAGTACAGTACACAGCTCATTTCATAGCCTACATAAAAACATTTAAATCAATATAGCCATTAACAAGCCTATCTACACTACCCAGTGCATTTTGTGTAGGTAGATGTGCGACTCTTCTGAATTAATGTGCAGTCAATGTGAAGGAGGATCTGTTTTAAAAATGTTCAGTAAGTTAAAGTATTATCTGAACGTACTGTGTCTAATTCATTCATACATTTTTTATTTTTCCTAACATCAAATCACTCTGGTTGTTTCTTACTAACAAGGTTAGAATCCATTTCACTTATTTTTGGAAAAAAATTATGGAAACTATAGCAAAATGTGCTGCTAAAGAAGAATGCTATCTTGGGCATTACAAGTGTGTAGCTTGGGAGGTCTACATTATGCAATTTGCTATACACAAAATATGCTGCTGTAGGAAAACACATGCTTAGTTTATATATTCAATATTAGCTAAAAAGACAATGTTATACAAACTGGAGCTGAAGTAAGGCTTTAACCCTAGAGTGGTGTCTTGATTTTTATCACACATTAAGTGTCTTCGGTCTTTAAAGCCGTTTTTGATAAAAAAATGTTTTGTATAAAACTATAATCATAAAAGATAAAACTGCCTAAATTATTACTCCTATATATGTTTAAATTTTTATGGGGTTTATCGTAAAATAAAACCCCTCTGAGTTTTGGTAAAACGTTTTTGAAAAAACTAATACTTTACATTTATCAAAAGTTGATACGGTAAAGTAAAATTTTTTTTGAAATACTGTTTTTAAATTACTAAAGCTTTTACTCATATATTATGAAAGTTTATGGACTAGTTGATGAAAAAAAAAAACATAAGCCATCAGAATTCCGTATATTTTTAACGTTTGACTGAGACTTCAAATAATACCAATTTTATCCATAGAGTATTGGTGACTTTGATTAGCCTACACCTTTGGTGTCTTCGGACTGTGAGACCGTTTTTGTATTTTATAAATATTTTATGTATAAAACTATGGAAATACAAGATATAAACTATGCCAAATTATTACAATTATATAATTTTAAATAATATACAAGTATTACATTATAGTATTGTACATAGTATTACATTATATGTAGTACTATTATTCATTTTAGGTGGCTTCAGTCTGTTGGACCAATCACACCCTAGGTGTCTTCGGTGTAGGGGACCGAATTACACAATTGCAGACAAATCTGTAACCTCAAAATTACGCCCTCGCGTCTGGTGGTAGACTGAGTCGAGGTAGAAAGGTAGCAGGAGACACAAGTCCTATACCCTAGCGGAAGGAGCAGGAATTTGAAAATATTACGTCATCGGACTCACAGACCGAAGACACCAGTCTAAGGTTAATAGGACATTTAAACCTGTAACCTTCTTTTTTGGTACAGGATTTAAGGCACTTACAGAGGCCAAATTAACCTGAGAAACCCCTGCCTCTTAGGTGGAACTTTCCTGTGGTTACTGCAATATCGTAAACATTTCTCACAATCATGGAAACATCATCTTCGTCACCTACAAGCGTGGTAAATTATAAACTTTTTAAACAAATTCCATTTTTGTACTGAAAAAGTTGTTTTTGTAAAAAAACGCTGCAGCCCCATTCTGCTAGCGGTCCTAGGCAGTTTCTAGGCCGCGGCCTAGTCGGCCTGGAAGTAAATCAAACATTTTTTATTGCTATTCTAATAGGTGTCCAGTACCCAATCACATATACGATATAAAGAAAAACCAATAGAATATGTTTTGAGTTAAAGCTTAAAAAGGGTTTTCCTCAGTTCAGACGGGTCACACAAGAAGAAGTGCAAAAAGCCATTCAATATCTAAAGATGAAAAATTTATCCGGAACTGATGAGGTGTCAGCTAAACTTCTAAAAAACTGTAAAAATGAAATAGTGATACCCCTGACAGACCTCATAAATAAATCACTCTCAAAAGGAAAATTCTCAGATAAATTAAAAATAGCTAAAGTCTACCCAAAATACAAAAATGGACCAACGATAGAAAGAAACAGCTACAGGCCAATCTCTCTAATATCAACGTTTTCAAAAATAATCGAAAATATAGTACTAACCCAACTCCTACACCATCTTCAAGAACACAACCTTCTCAATAGTCAACAGCATGGATTTATCAAAGGCAGATCGATAGCCACAGCCTTAATACAACTGACAGAGCACATACTATACCAACTAGAAGAAGGCAGTACCTCAACAAGCCTCTTCCTAGATTTTAGTAAAGCTTTCGACTGCCACGAACTTCTTCTACTCAAGCTGGAAACACTAGGTGTGAGAGGAAGAGCAGCAGAATGGTTTAAAAGCTACATTAGTAACCGGAAACAGCTTGAGGAAATAGCCTACATAAAGAACAACACGAAGTATAAGGCCCAATCCAAAGCTGTAGACGTGCAAAGAGGAGTACCCCAAGGATCAGTACTTGGCCCAGTCATTTTCCTCCTTCTCACAAATGACCTACGTAGTTGGATTGGGGAAGATGGACACACCACCATGTACACAGATGACACGGTTCTCACATTTGCGGACAAAACAATGGAAAATCTGGAAGAGAAAACCAACACACAACTCCAGAGAACAAAGCAGTACCTACTGTACCTCCAATGACCTAGTTCAAAAGAAAGCAAAACCGTTCAAATGACTTTCACCACCAAACGTAACAACACAGACATTACAATACCGGGACTACAAACACAAAATACCACAAAATACCTAGGCATCATAAACTCTAAGCTATCATGGAAACCCCACATAGACCAGCTCTGCAAAAAGCTAAGTTCAAGTCTCTACGTTATACGTAGGATCAAGCAAGCTTGCAGCCCAGAAGTAGCCAAAGTTGCATATTTTGCTCTATTTGAGTCCCACCTCAGATATGGCATTGCGACTTGGGGTGGAACATCAAAAGGCAACCTGGAAAGAGTACTCCTAAAGCAAAAAAGAGCAATTAGATTCCTTGCCGACCTAAACTACAGAGACAGTTGCCGAGAAGCCTTCAAGAACCTTAAAATTCTCACACCAATTTCACTCTACATTAGAGAAGTCATTATCCACACCACTAAAACAGCCCAGCCAAGACACAGCGACATACACCAGCACAACACACGACATGCCGCCAAAAGATTCAGGTTTAGGAAAACGATATTGGGGAGAAGCTATAAACACAGCTATCTATTTGAAGAATCGTAGTCCTACAGCAGCTTTAAAGGATGCAACACCAGAGGAAGTTTGGACTGGTTCAAAGGTTGATCTAAGTCACTTACGGGTTTTTGGCTGTAAAGCTTATGTTCATATTCCCAAATGTTACAGAAAGAAAGTTGACACAAAAGCAAAGCCTTGTATTATGGTTGGATTGTTGGATATTGTGAACATTCCAAAGGCTACAGACTAATTGATCCTAAGAAACCTTATTCTATAATAAAAGCACGTGATGTTGTTTTTGTAGAAGACCAATCTCATACCTCTGATGTCAATGATGACCTGAAAAATGAAAGTCAACAAGTTGAATATACTGTTATAAACAGAAGCACAACTGAACTTGTGGAAGAACCAAACAATGATATAACATCTGTTGACAACGAATAAAATTTTGTTCATTCTAACAGTGAAAGTGAACAGGAAGTTTCAGAAAATGAAAATTCTCATCTAGACAATTCACAAGATGAAAATAAACAGCAAGTTTTGGAAGAAAGAAATTCTTTGATAAAAGATAAAAGACCTGAATGTGATCGCAGAAAACCATTATGGATGAATGACTTCGTTTCATATCAAGCTGTTGATGTTTTTGATGAACCACAAACTTTCAATGAGGCAATTAAAAGTAATTTCAAAGAAGAATGGATGAATACCATGGATAAAGAGTATAATTCTCTAATTAAGAACAATGCTTGGGAGTTGGTTGATCGTCCGAAGAATGAAAATGTGGTTAAACGCAAGTGGGTTTATAAAACTAAGAAAAATGTAGATGGTGAACGTGAGAAGTTCAAAGCACGTCTTGTTGCTAAAGGTCAAGAATATGGTTAAGAAGTTCATTGAAATCAATATATGCCAACTGAAAAATATGGCGGCTGATATTTTAACCTAATCTTTATCACGTGAAAAATGTAATTACTTTGTGACGGACTTGGGACTTAAAGACTCAGATTAAATAAAAAAAAGGATGTTTGATTAAGGGGGAATGTTGAAGATTTTATATAGTATTGCTTTGTTTAATGCTATATAATCAAATATCTTTTTAATGTATCTTTTAATATCAGCTGCTTGTTATTATGTTGTTGTTCTAATATGTTCACAGTTTGAAGTGTTAATGTTTTAATATCTTTCCTTTTTACATCAATTATTAATAAAGTAATTTATGTATTTTATTTCCTCATTTCATCATAAACAATAAGCTACTATGAAAAAAAAAATGCTAATTGTAATTGCAAATGACTGTAATAGTTTATGTACATACTGTACATTTTATGTACCTGACGCATGAATGTTCTCTAGGAATATTTCAATAAAGAGTTTGTCTATTGTCTATTGTATATACAAAAGAAGCTTTCAAATAGTTGGTACACATTTTGTTAAGGTGGTTAAAATCATACTGTACATACCTTTCTTTTGCAATTACGATGTCAAGTAGTTTGTCTTCCAATCCATTAAGAGTTAAAGTAAAGTTAATGACTGAGAAGAAGTTAAACACAGTCGGGGTAAAAGTTGGGTTCTGGAGTCTTGTAGTGATGTATATGCAGGGGAGTTTCTTTCCATCAGGGTCTATAGTACCTGTATATAATGTGCACAAAAAATAAGTAAATCAAGCAAAATAATAACTTAACTACACCAAGAATCAGGTCAGGAAACAGGTGTTGTAAGTACTTGCATGATAGTTTTTAATTTATTTTATTTTATTTCATTTTACCGTTAACACCTTCCCGTATGAGTCTTGTATGATTATTTGATCATGCAACATTACTAGCAACAAATATACAGCTTAAGTAAAACACAGCTTATATATGCAGTCACAACACGGTTTAGTATGCACTTTTTTAACTCAACATTTTAACAGTTTTCAACTTTTTTTAAAAAGGTAGCTTTTTTAATCTTTTCGATATTTATTGTGAAAGTGTAAAGTTCCTGTCCAAACCTGTCTGATATTTATTGTGTAGCTTTGTTAAAAGCCTTCTGAAGAAACACATATCATAATTTTTTGAAAAGGTGCTTAGCAAATTTACTTATTTAATTTGGGCTTCAGCTGATTTTGCTGATCTCTTTCTATATACAATGACTACAAAGGCACCAGAAACCAGCTGCTTACAGTGTAAAAAGAAAAAAAAGTTTGGCACCCTTCCAGTGCACATTACGCCGAGTTTGCGGGACTCTACTGTAACACGATGACAGACAAAGATAAACTTGAGAAACAAAATGATGATATACTTCCTAACTGAATCTATTTCCTTCTTCAAAATCAGTTCAGTTTACAAAAGGTAGAGTGTACTGCTGATTGCTTTGACTCCAGGTCATTTAAGTCCTAGGAATTAAAATAACTAGGCCTACTTTAGCTCCACAATCCAATTAGAAAACTGACATTTTTGTAACAGTACAACAATAGTTATTTATGTAACTAGTGAGGGAAGTGGCACTTTGCTGCACATGAGATAAATCTTTACGCAAGAGCCCTAGGCGAGTGTGGAAAGTTTCTCGAGTGCAGCAAAGGTAGTTTGCACTCGCGTTACACATAATATTTTTCCTACAGTTACTATAAAGCATATAAATGATCAATCTTTCAAACACTGTACAACACGTGTTTAGGTTAGGTTAAATCCAAACCTTGAACGAAATGGGAAACACTGCACCAGCTGATCGTAGTCGTAATATCCTTAAGTAATATAATGGTTTAATTACCTTCAGTCTCCAGTTCAAAATAAGTCGATTGCGACCTAGGTTTCAGCACGACGTTGTGCTATCATCAGGCTTCCAGTCGAAATGTTCAGTCCATTGGACGTCGTTTAGTAAAAACTATATACAGTTCACAAGACACAAACACATACACATTTACCGATCAGTATTTACAAGGGGAGTACATTTTGTCAAATCACCGGCCGCGACGAGTGACATCCAAGCCACAACTCAAACTGGTGGGTTGTGGCTTGGATGTCACTCGTCGCGGCCGGTGATTTGACAAAATGTACTCCCCTTGTAAATACCGATCGGTAAATGTGTATGTGTTTGTGTCTTGTGAACTGTATATAGTTTTTACTAAACGACGTCCAATGGACTGAACATTTCGACTGGAAGCCTGATGATAGCACAACGTCGTGCTGAAACCTAGGTCGCAATCGACTTATTTTGAACTGGAGACTGAAGGTAATTAAACCATTATATTAGTTATAAACCAGTTCAGGGGCAATTCCACATCTTATGATGTCAAAACTATATCCTTAAGTGTTGCCAACTTATTTTCAAGCATATACGTATTATGTGCTTAATAAAAGCACACTGTTTTGTATTGTTTGAGTGGAATACTGGAGTGCGGCAAAAAAAGTGTGCGGCAAAAGTAAAAAGAGTGCGGTAAAAGTAAGTAAATGCAGCAATTAGCAACTTCCTGTGCTATAATCAGTGCAAGGAAGGCCCCTTTGTCAGGTGACTGTAGGAAAACAATTTTATTACTGGCCAGAGGTTTTGTTTCTTTAAATCATAGTTTTTGTTGCTGTAATCTGTTAACAAAAAAAATTTGATATAAAACTATATAGCCTGAATGTCCCATCACATCAATAATAACGACACTTACGTCTAACAAAAAGTGGACTTAATAAAATGGCATTTAGATCTTCTTCTACATTTTCAAGCAACACAGGGTTTCCAACAACCATGCACGTTTCGACAGTTTTCATATAATCCTCGTCCGACAGTCTTATTACTTGAAGTTTGTTGGATTTTTCCTTAGCTTTAATCCACCGATTAGCATGCCCTTGGGGATCAATGAGAAGAGGACATCTGTAAACAAAACCAAAATTGATTTTATTTGACAAATTTTAGATTTCTATGTTTGTGCACATAGAGAGAAAGATGGAGTTAAATATGATATTACTTTTTGTTTGAAGCTAAAACAGTTTCTAATGCAACAGCCTCTAGAATATATTGTCATGATAATGAAATTGTAGGTCTATTTTACAAATGTATGAGAAAATAAAAAAAAATAGAATCTTTCTAGATACTCTACGAATGATTTTGTTTAAGACTCATTAACCCGCAAGAGCTCGCATACATGTCTAAATGACCAGATTTGTACTTTTTTGTGTAAAAATTATATTTATTGATTGTCAATTGTCAGTATTTTCAGCCTTTACTGTACATAACACACCACATTCCAGGAACACAGTGACATACTTTTTGCCATCTTTCACCTCCTCATTGTAGTCTAATGACAGTTTTGTTGTCATGTACTGGTCAATTCCACCCTTTGCGTCTCCTCGTGTTTTGGAGGTAACGATCGATAGAGCATTGTGTGTCTCCTCGTGGTTTGTTAATTATCCTTATTTTTCTTTTAATAGTTGATTTGCTAAAGTTTTAATTCATTAAATTATGTACCTGGCCACAGAGAAGTATTTACGTACCTCTCAGTGGCTAGACCTGGAATCTAACAAGCAAAGTAGGATTGATAGTCCATTGTCGAGTGTTGAAAGAAATGAGGATGTTGAATGTTTAGTGATACTTGCAGGATATTCAAGGCATCTTTTAATGAACTATTTGCTGAGAGAGGCCAAAATATCAATGAGAAAGATGAGTCTTAAAACTTTAAAGGGATTTTATCTTTACAAGTCAGTGATAAAATTATAATGATTTATTACTGAACTACTTTAGTGAACTATGTTTTTTTTATAGTTTACTATCCAGTTAGTTTATTATGCTTTTATCATTTATAGATACATAAAAAACATTTGAGGCCTTATTGATTTATTTATATGAGAAACATTTTACAAAAAAACCATTCAAGGTGTATGATTCTATTACAACTATCCATTTTAATATTTTATCATCTTAAGCATATTCAGAAGGTTGTAAATTAAGTATTTTACACTATTTTTACGATTTTGAGGAATTAAATATATAATGTTAACTGAAATATTGCTTTTTAATTGTACCCAGTCGGAAAGACCGTATGCGTCTACTCAGATTTTCAATTCAGTGCGGCCTCTGCCGGGTTAAGCCAATGAAAATTGATTACACTGTCTGTGGAACTTGGGGTCTTTTTCATAAACTAATTCATAAATAATGCAGCATATAATAATCAAATAGGAGGATTATTTGCTTTTGAAATAAAAAAATACACAATATAAGTTACAAAGACATACCTCACTGTGTTTTCCAGTATAACAGCATTTTCAATTGAGAATTCATCTCTTGGAAGTCCAAATATGTTCCAATTTTGTATATTTATATCAAACCCTAGAACTTTGACGAAAGAGAAAGTCTCTGACTTTGGAATTTCTAAATCACAGCAGATCTTGCACCAATCATGCAACAAGCTTTGCCTGGGAAAAATAAAAGTCAATAAATGTCTATAGACATACCAGAAACAAAAGAACCCTGGGCCATTTCGAGCCGTGCATGTTTGAATGGCACGCCACACCTACCGGCGCGAACCACATGATCTTTTCGTTTCTGCGCAGGTTGTTTTGTTCTTGGGATGTCTATAACTGTTTATTTTTTAATACTATAACTATAAAAAAATTGGTACAGTTGAGCAACCAATGTTAACCAATTGGGAATTGCTTGGGCTGATATTCGGGGTTGTTTAAATAAAAGAATAACATAAATCAAGTGAAAACTGTGTCAAAATGTGTTATACAGTGTAAATGTGTAAATAACGTTCATTCATTTTGTTGAACCCTAACTAAACTGACTCCTAACTACTATTTTGTCATCTAAACAATTAAATATGTATTAACATGGCCTTGTTGTTCTAAAATATAAAAAAAACCTTTTCTTTACAGGTAAGTGCCCAAAAATTTAATTAAAACATTATATTATATAATTTAATACAATATTTTTATCACAATTAATCTAACATGTTAATTCATTCTCTATGATTCTCAAAACTATATTGTTTAAGTATATTATTGTAATCTGTGTGTTCATGTTATAGTTTATCTATAGAAAAACAAGTGAAACAAAAAACTGATTGAAGAAAAAAGCACTCTGTAATAGCATAATTGATGATAATTGCTGCAGACAAGCCAATTAAGGCTTTTGTATCTAAATTGAATAAGATTGTAAATTTGTATTTTTGTAATAAAAAACAAATAAATAACTTAAATAAATAGTCAGAGTAAAGAACACAAATTTGATAAACATTAAAAGTTTAAAGTATACGAATTAAAAAATATGAACATTGAAAATCTTACCTGAACTGAAATGTTAGAGGTGCAAGGTAAGCAATAACTCCACAGGATAGTAAAATGTCACCAGCCAAATTGTCAAAACATGTTTGTAGAGAGTTAGCAGTTTCCATCCAGCGACCTTTCTCACCCCCTAAACCACCTATAACCAACACAGAGAGAATTAAATTCAAAGCTTAGGCTGGAAGGAAAGGGGCGTACTCTATGTCTAGGCACAACATCCATAGCTTTTGTAGATAAATTTATTTAGAAGTTATAGCTTGGCTCCAATTAAAGGGAGGGTGAAAGATGGAGAAGAGGTGTCCTGGCTGTCAATAAGATTTAGTTCTGGAACTTTATTTTCTTGATCAAACAATTGTTAAAATGATTAGTAGCCTAATTTTATCCCAAAAAATTTGACCTGAAACAATATTTTTAAAGGATGTATCCTTTATCCTCCTTATGCATACAGTTTTGAATAAATAGGGATTATACACCATTAGTATGATTATTTATTGGATGAATTTTCTCTCAATATAATACATCTATGTATGTCAATGAAAAATAACTTATGTTTGGTAACTTTTTTAAATCAGGTGAAAATATTTGGAACTACAAGAATTGAAAAAAATGTACAAAATTTAAGAGTATATGAAGTGCATATGTTGATACTTATTAAAACCATATTAAAATTTGTTTAGTATACCTATTAATTTTTGAGCCTTCCACAGTTTGTTTTCACACATTCCTACTTCATCTTCCAATACCTTCTTCCGCTGCTGAGCTGCATCGAGTTTAGCATTCAGATCCATAAGCTTTTCCTCGAGCATTCTCACTTGGGCTCTTTTCTCTTCCAAAATAGCCATTGTGGCTGCAAATTCTCGCTCAGCAATCTCTAGTTTTGCTTTTTTAGGAGCTACTTCCTATTGGAATAAACATGTGAACGATTAAGATTGGTACTTGGTAAATTAATTTATTTTCTTGTAAGAACTTTAGTGAAGAATTTGAGAAGCAAAATTTCGTAGACACTAGCGATCATTATCACCGGACATGAACTAGTCACAAAAACAAGCTTCAAAATTTACAATGGGATGAGAACTCTACTTGTGTTGGTTAGGCTATGCTACAATGTGATGATAAGACGTCTTATACTCTACTTGTGTTGGTTTGTCTATGGTCAGATTAATATTTCATTTGTTTAAAGACAAACTCAACGTTTTTTTTTTTTAGCATTCAACAAACAAATAGTATATTTTTACTTGATCCTGCAGGTTGTTGTAAGCTAAAAGATTGGTTTAGTAACTAACTTTCCTTTTACGGAGTGAGGGTGGTAACAGTGTCTCGATAATAACATTGGCATGTGCATGCACCCCTAATCACTCGTTCACACCGAGCAGAAGCGTCAGCGCTGTGGCAACTGGCAATGGCTATTCGATGAGTGTATACAAGTTGGCAACATCCCTTTAGCCTTCCAATTTTATAACAAAATTGATGCATAATGTTGAAAATAGTTTAACTATACCAACAGTTATTTGTTCCGATGAACTTCTAAATCAGAAGTTTTATCTCTACTATTCTATTTTTTTGGCAATTCAAAAGATTTGTTAAGGCTATTTATTTTTTTAAGGATTATTTCCCGTCCAGCCGTGCGCCACATTCAGCCAACTGAGTTTACTTTACTTCAAATGAGGCATAGGACTCGCAGAACTTACTAAACCTATTACAATTTTATCTCAAATTTAACTGAACACAGATTACCTTAGCAACAGCGTCATACATGTCCATGGCAATAACCCACTTGCACAAGCCTTCAGCAGCACTTGAAGCCTTGGCAACAATGAGTGGCTTGAAGTCTTTGTTAGGCAAGTACTGCTTGCGAATCATAGCCATGATAGGAGGGGATATGTTGTCTTTGTCATAGTCTTTCAGTTGCTGTAGGAAAGCCATATCTCCCAAAAGTCTCTTGCTTGGGCCCCAATAGTCCAGGATCTGAATGACAACGTTACAAGACAATTGACAAATAGTTGACAAGTTATACATGGAAATAAATATTTAATAAAATTAGGGGATTAGGAGTTATTTAGAAAGACTTTATAACTGATGACCACAACTTTGCAGACCAGTATTAATTTGATGATCAGTTTAACTAACTAGACTGTCAGCCAAAAGAATAATGAACTTTGAATTAAGAAGAGCCTGAGACAACTAATTTAACTTAATAATATCATATCATCCACCAATACAGAAAACACAGGCAACATATCACAAATAGATAATAATTAATAAATACCCCTTTCGCAGCAAACCTGCTGACTAAGCAATTTTCCATTTGCTTGATCGGATTTCCAATGAAATATTCCCTTAGTTAGATTTATTCTCCATTTAATAACATTAGGGCGAGTACTTAGGTTTGCTACTACAAGGAATGTCATAAAGTGATAAAGTGTGTTTTCTATTTTAGATTCTATAAAAATCAAAGTTCTCCAAAAGAGCTAAAGGATAACTGCATATAGTAATCCTTTGTTGCTGTTTTGGCAACTAGTTTCGGTTCTTCTGAACCATCATCAGGTCTCAAGGTGTCAGGTGATGACTTCATTTGAAGGTCGTAAATTTCGTGTCTCGTTTGTGTCTCCTATATGTTTTATTTATTGAACTCTTTTAAAGGCCTTCAAATGAAACCTGACACCTTGAGGCCTGATGATGGTTCAGAAGAAGCAAAACTAGTTACCAAAACAGCAACAAAGGATTACTATATGCAGGTATGAAAACTAATGTACAAACTTTAATGTAATCAGTTGTGATTAAATTTCTTTTGCGGAAAAAGTAATGATTGCATATCACTGATAACTAGACCAACCTTTCTACCAGGAGTGTTGGGGTCAGGGATTTTCTCAGGTTTGATGTCCTTCATCACACAAACTGCAGCCATGACAAGCTTGACGGTATCTGGAGGATTCTTCATAGACTTGACTAAAGTGATGTCCGTTGGCTTGAGTGTGTTGAGGGCAGCAACAGCCTCTGGTGAAGAAATCAAAGTCAAACGTTCCTACGGAAGGTGTTCCTCAAAAATAAAAAGAGTTTGTTTGGTTGAGAAAATGATTTAATTGATTCTAAAAGACTAAGAAAATTTTAAAACCTTTGAACACTTGTAAGAAAATAAAAAGTCAAAATGAAAATGAGGTTGTTGGCTGAAAATCTTCAAATACTTTGTTGAATTTGATATATTACCATTGCAACGGCGTCATAATATCCATAAAAAATTTGCAGAGGCCTTCAGCTGCACTCGAGGCCTCATTGTACATAACAACAGTGAGATATTATATTCACTTTAACCCGTTATAATACTGAATGAGAATGAATTAGGCTGACATTTATGAAAAATGTATCAAATAAAAGAGCAGAGTTCAGTTTGTTGACACCATCAAGTGGTTAAGCATAACTGACCTAACAAGCATGTGGTTAAATTTGATTGTACTTGACCCTCTGATTGGAGATTTTTCTTTGCAAGGCTTTCACATGCACTCCATCTGACTCCATGTGATTTTTATCTTTTGGGCTCATAAAGTATTGTGTGAATTTTATTCTTTTACTGTTCACTCTGAATTAGTTAGATGGATGCAACTACTTAAAAAAAAACACTCCAGAAACATTGACTATCAAGTTGGAAAACTCACTTATTGTACTGTATTGATATTTGATCTGTGACAAATTGAGCTCACATACCACAAGCTATTCTTTGAAACTGTTTGAGATCATAGGCGGATCTAGGCCCTGACTTTCAAATCCTGACTTTCAAATCCTGACTTTCAAATCCTGACTTTCAAATCCTGACTTTTCAAGACCGATTTGAAATTCAATACTAATTCCCGGCTTTCCCGTTTTTCCCGACTACTAGACACCCTATAAAAATAATAAATTTTGTTTAAAAAAAATCAAACTTTGAGGTTCCTATTAATTTTTTAAAATTAATTTCTCTAACTTAACCAAAAATAATGTGAATCTTCATATCTGGGAGGGCTATGCCCCCCCAAGCCCCCATTGTTTGAGATGCTTTATGATCTCAACCTCTTTGAATCATCAAACTGGATGGATACAACCATTGCAATTCAGATACACTAATGACAGGGATGTGGCAGAGGGTGCATTATTTAGGTGAGTCGATGGTTCATTTGATAAAACAACAGGATATGAATCCATGAGAGCGATACCATGGGTTTGCGTCCTAGTGCCAGCCACAAAATTGTATCAGTACAGTTAACAATTGTACTGTACCAGCTCCCCTTGCTTTGCTGGATACATTCCAGGCACAGGCTTGCGGCCTATGTGGACAGGCAATTGAAAAGTTAAAAGAAAACAGATAATTGTGTGGCTGTAAATGGAGCTTACATTGAGTACCAACAAGCTAAAGATAAGATAAGATAAGATAAAGTGAGTCGTCAATTTTGATTGATGTACCAGTTATAACTGTAAGACCAATGTAAGAATTAGAATAGAGCACTAAAACTTTGATATTCATCTTAGATAAAATTTACCCTCTAAAATGGGGATGGCCAAAGCCAAGTCAGCCTCACACTCTATCTTAAGATTGTTGGCTGCAGCAGCTTGTATCTTAGCCACTTTCTCGTCCTCCCTGACAAGACCCGAGGCCTGCTCAATGATCACAGTCTCTCGCTCAATCACTTCCATCATCTTCTCCGTCTCCGCCGCAGCCACTTGCAACTGTGGCTGAAGTGCTTCCAACTCTTTCTGCATTACTGATACCTATCATAAAGAAATGCTGGCATTAAAGCTGGTACAGTACACTCCTGATTATCCAAGCCCTCAGGTTATCTGAGGTCGTTCCATGCCTAAGTATATTTATATTTTAATTTTCTGTCTGAAAAATAATTACTTTATCATAGTATGTTACTGTTTGAAGAAGAGTGAAAAGAGCTAGTAATTGTGATTTGTTTGAACGAATACTTGAAATAACCATTAGCTATTATTTCAAAGCAAGAATGATCCGCAATAACATAGCAAATGAAAATTACACAGTACTAGGTTGGCCACCAACCAATGGCCAGCTGGACGAGCAGAACGTAAACAAAGCAGTGGCAGTCTTTTTCATTACTATGTTTTTAAGTGATAGTCGGGTCAATCTAAGTCAAAACTCAGTTTCATGATATTTAAACTAGAAAGATCCATCTTATTTATTTGTTTCAAATACTTTAGTACATTGGTTTTAGCATAATTTTAAAAATACTGTTTTAAATGTTTTCAAGAATAAAGAGAATAGTTTTACGAATTCTCCTGCGCATGTTACAAAAGATCTATGTAAGTTGTTTAGCAGAGGTGTGCTAGCTGCTCTATTCGTATAACATAATAATCAACATATAGATACTGTCAAAATTGAAAACGTGTCTGCGATGATTTCAGGATCGAAAAATCCTTGCTTCTGCCGTGATTGCAGAGGTCAATGTTAACCTTATTAATTTTCAATGTTAACAGAGAGAGGATGATGATAACTTCATGACTGTGAGAGGTGTTCAGGATTTTGCCGTGATCACAGCTGCTGCCTTCATCAATAACAATTCTTAATACTATAGTTTTAGGTTTTAAAAAGCAATCTGTATGATCCACGATTCAGATAGCTGGAATTAAAATAGTTGGAGTTCTACTGTATACAGTATAAGTAAATATGTGTTACTTGTTTGGACGCAAATTCCAGTTTTTCAAGCCCAGTAATAAACTGAGCTTTAGAATGTACAATCTCCTCTTGTTTTTGTGTAATCAAATGTCTGTACTTCTTCACCATCATGAGGTATGAAGCTGATGTGACGTAACATTTACGACCAGTCACAGAGTAAAACTTCTCTGATGTTTCCCTGCAAAAGAATTGACTAGCTTAGATTATTAGAAATAATATGGGAAATATTAGGTATGGATGTCGTTTTAAATGGAGGAAATAGAGAAGGCTAGAAGAAGATATACCCTACAGTAAACGCAGCTTCAGTCTTAAACCAGGCCCACAGCCTTTCTATGAATTCCCTCTTGGGCTTTCATGTCAGTCAGTCTTGTTTTAAGCTGAGAAGACATACTTGAGAGTTGGGTATTTTATTTATTATCATCACGTTAAGACAAAATTGTTTTGATCATAGCCAAGTGTTAACTTGTTTACTTCTCCAACCACCCCACTTAACAAAGCGCCAGGACGCACGACAGCTGTTACATTGACTTAACCAAGCTATACCAAGGAAACAGTTTGAATATATTAAATCATATTGATTTTGTATATTAGCTGTGTTTTTTTACTTAACATTTCATTTTCATTACTTAGTATACTAATCACTGATTCCAGAGATCTAATCAAATCCATCATATTTTTCCCCTTTTTATAGACTTCACATTTATGACATTGTAAATTTTGCAGTTTTTCTTGTAGACTTACTTTTTCTCTTGTCCCCTTAGTTGTTAGTTCTGAGTTTAGTTGTTTTTCTCTTTGCAGTTTATTTTCCTATGTTTTTATTATTGAAACTCGATTTCTTGTTGGTTTTGTGTAGCTGTCATCCTAATCTAAATGGGTTGGGCTACTTCAACTTAGGGAACAGATCATAACACATTTGTGTCACATTCCAAACACCTAATAGCGGTAAGCTAAGCTACTTACTTACTTGGGTCAGTGTTGCCAACCCATTTTCATAAAAAAAAAACTCAACAGTTGTTGCATGCTTACTATTTTGTGATTTAGGTTTAAAAAGTGGAGCGTGACAACATGAAATGTGCAGAAATCAGCTATATTTGTGTTATAAACAGTGCAAAAATAGCCATTTCATTAGTAACTTTAAAAACATCTACCTTGCAGTGACATGAATGTACTTGCTAAGTTTCACTGCTGAACCCAATATAGTCTCTTCAATTTCAAGGCCATCCCAGTAATGAAAGGCTATCTTCTCCAAAGCTTCTTCAGGCCAGTCCTAGTTTTTAAATTTTTTTTGCTTATTGATATTATTCAAATAAATATTTAAGATTAAAAGTTCAAACTGAAAGCTAAATAGGTGCATACTGCGTTTATTATCATCTCAATTACACACCCAATACACATACAATCCTAGTAGGTAGAGTTGTTTCCTATATTGTTATTACATGATATTTATGTACAGCCTTTACGTAATTTGAAAAAAATACAAATTCTCTTTACTCTTATAAAATAAATAACTGTCAACTCTATCCTAACTATAAATCAAATTTTGTCAACATGTGCAAAATTTGAAGTAAACTGATAGAACCAATATTTCTGTAAAGTTTAGATACAGCATTAAAAAATCAATATACTTACCAAAGTTACTTTAATGATTGTGTCTTATTTTTAATAGATAAGAAGTCACTCACCTTAAGTTTGTACTCCTTCCCATTGAAGGTCATTGTTTTATAAGGCTAAAAAAAGAAAATTTATTTATTGTAGAAATATATTTGTAGAAATATATTTGTATTTGGTCTCTAGCCCTAAAATAAAAAATAATCTGATTCAAGTTTTTGATTGGAATTAAAATCTTTGTTCAGATTAAATTTACATACTTGGGTGAAGAATCAATTCCAAATATTAATATCAATATCATAAAAAAATACAGAAACAGACTAACTGCATTAGACTGGGCCACAGCACATTCTCCAAACTTCAGGAAAACTGTCACTAGAAAACGGTCACAGCCACAAACAGTTCTGCCCTTCTCATTAAAATATACATTTCAACTTTTTTGTGTGATTTTGTTGTTAATACTGAAAATGAAAATGTATGTTTGTACAAAATAAACATGTTTTAATTCCAATTTGTGTAAAACTTTTGACCCGGTTTCCCAAGTAGTTCACTAGAAAATTTCTAAATGTTATAAAAGTTCACTGGCTCAAAAGTTTGGAAACCACCGTGTAACGAGTTATTTTCCCTAGGGGGTAAATATTTGCTATTTGGCCGCGCACCGATTGTTGAGGTAAGCAAGCGGCGGCGGCGAACCTGGCTAGCGCCCTTTGACCCGGCTTATCAGTTTGGATAAGCTTGGGTATCCTGGAACTACCGGACAGCCGAGGACGGACATTCGAGTCGTGGCCTACGGTGAGTGAACAGCTGGTTCGTGATTGTCGAGTGAGACGTGGAGTGCTTTGGTGACATCGGTGTCGTGTGATATTGGTGCTCAAGGCGTGTTGGTGTTAAGTTGGGTGTTAAGACCCACTACTGGTGAGTGGACGACATTCTTTTGATTTTGGTTAAGGAGCCGATATTATTAGTTTGATAATATTAATATCTGATTTTATTGCGAGAGTTAGAGTTGTAACCGAGCTGGTCAAAGCCTGACGGTAGTTAGGATTTATATTAGTCAGGAATAATATTAAAGTGTATTCCTGACGGTTCTGGGCAGGTGCTAGAGCGCAAATAATATAATTTATTGACTGTAGTAGTTATTATTTTGCGTTGTACCAAGAGTTAGTTATATTACTAATAACTCTGAGGCCCGACAAACCTAGGCTGCACGATTTAGCGTGCGTAGTTGGAAGCACGTGGCCAGTAGGCTAGTAGCTAATATAATTAGCCTATTAACAGAAGCCCAGCTAAGTAACATAAAGTTGGTAGTAGCAGTGGCAGTAGTAGGGTTGTTATTGTTTATTCATTTGATTATTTTCATTTAACCTGAACAGCTTGTTTGGTAATCCAACACGTTATCTCGGTAGCTTGGGTAGCGGAGTACCGGCTATCAGATAATATGTTTATCTAGTGTTTGGATCGTATTTAGTATTTATTTATCTGCTACTAAGTAGCTCAATAATTTAATAGTAGTGCAATTGACATCTAGTTTTGCTTGTTTAGCTTGGTATTTATTGAGACCAGCTACTAGAGGTGTAGTCACTCTGCTTATAGTGCACTTGTATTATTATATAGTATTATTATTGAGTAAATTGTCTGATTCTTAGCTTGGGCATTAGAGTTGTGTATTGGATTATAGTGGCCTAGTAGACCCCGCCTGGTGATAACTCGCGTTGTGGTTTTTATTGGCAAGTCGTTGTGTAACTCACCGAGTTTTAGGCTATTGGATAGTTAGGACGAAGCCCGAGTTGCGTAGTCAGCAACGACCCCCTAGGAGTGTGGAGAATCGGCGTAGGCCTGGTAGTGATTATTGCACGTTTGTTTTGGTGACTTGTTTTTGACTTGTTCACAGTGCCCGTGTATGAGCCAGTCCTATACCGGTTGGACCCGGCTTTTGGTCTAGTGGTTTCCCTGACCTTATCGCAGACCCTGGAACTTTACCCAGCCATAGTAGGCTGAGCTATCCTCGGCAAATGGTTGCGACTGCACGCACTTTTAATATTTTTTTCCCCAGTGCAGAAAGGAGCGTCGCAACCGCTGTACAATGATACCAAATATAAAATCCCTTACCTCCACCCAATCGACTGTGCAATGGTTGAGTAAAGAAGGATACAGAGAAAGCCACCGTCGGAAGGAGTAAGATATGGAGCTCAGACTCAGAATTATGTGGAGGTTTTGACGACAGCGAGACACAAAGAAGGCGAAAACAGTCAGAGGGTTTATATCCAGGTTCCGGTTACCTCCCTGGGCGGAAAGACGAACCATCTGGAATGAAAAATGTAATGAGCAAAGAGGAGAAACATGGTAATAGGATGCTTTCGAATGACCTTGTAAGGGGTTAGAAAAAAGTAAAACAACCCAATCAGCCTTAAAATCATAAACACCACTATACAACTAAAGACATAAAATGCAAAATGAATACTTGTACTAAATAAAAAATCAAATATGTAAACTTTTCAATTTGTTAAAAAAATCAAATACAATACAAACAAATTAGGATGAAATTGTTTTTATTTATGTTATATTACCATTTGTCCTGTCTTTACAATCTATTTATTTTTAGAGGATGGTTTGAATGAAGAGTTTTGTAATTGGAGTTGAAGACTTACATCATATATACGTTCCAGCTCAGATGATGAGAACATATCTGGGATCTGTCCAGTACTTAAAATCATGTCAAGGTCCTGTAAGAACATTTCGTCGGTAAGCTCGTTCTCAGAGACGAAGAACACAGTTTTTGTATTGTTGCCTCCTGCGTTGATAAGCACTTTCTTCAAGTCATCCCTCCACTCTGAGAAACCTGAAAGAGCAAAGCGTAGATAAAATGTAAGACTTAAATAAGTTAAAGAGGAAAATAAAGTAATGTTTACCCTTTTAAGTCCTTTTTTTAGTAGAGTGTTCTAAAATTACCCTAACATGGTTTTTTGTTAAATCTTTCTCGCCTAGTATAGGATTGAGTTCCATATCCTGAAACGTTATGAACACTTTGTTTTTTCCTTATAATAATAATAGAAAATGTCTTGTATTGCAAAAAAGATTATATATAAAAATATTTGTTTTATTATTTCTCTAAACTAGTAAAACTTATCCAAAAAAGTCCGTTGAGGACCTAATTATGAATTATGTAATTCTAATATTAGTAATACCTATATTTCTTAAGTAGGAAGAAGAAATAATTTATCAACTTTATTACTTTCCTGGTATTACAATTTTAAAAGTGAACATATGTCAACTAATCTCTAAGACGTTTCCAGAAACACGTCGCAATTTTAAAAATTTGAATTTACTAGTCTCTCTATACATGTGTTAGAGTGATATGAGGTAAAGATGTACTCCAGTACTGTTTGACCAAATGAAATAACCGAATTCAAACCCTACAAAAACATCCCAATTAAACAACTAACATATATACAAGATTAAAACAGACTACAGACTACTAACAACTAACATATATTAAGAAAAGTATATCTGCAATAGTATCGAATGTGACATAAATTGAAAAACATGTGCGTACCTAGAATATATTAACAATTACTTTACTTTTTACAATTAGACAACATTAGACCAAAGAAATAGTGGATGTTTCTCAACTCCAAGCTGCTTGTAATCCTTATATAAATAATACGTGAAGGCGATTTCTACGAAACACTACTCCTCCGTTAATAATGGACGGATTTTTACAAACGATGAGTCAAAATTGAGTATTTTTTGTGTAGACCCTTTCACCAATTCCTGTAATAAAAGTCCTCGGGCTTTGCCCTCCGGCCATGAAAATCCCAATGTATTTCTTATGAAGACAAGATTTGTTTACTTAAACCAACAAATAATTTGTATTAATTGCATACTAAAACAGCTGTTCATAGTAAACACATGATACACACAAGAGCGTTCGTTTTCAGTTTCGATAACTGGAATGGAGAGATTGATTACATTATCTGTAATGATGTTTTAATGAAAATTTACTTTGGTTGCTTTCAAAGTATTGTCAACTACGGAATCTTATTCTGGGGAAACAGTCCTCTCGCAAGCAGAATACTACTTCCTCAAAAAAGAATAATAAGAATAATTTATAATGCTCCATACCTTGCCCATTGTAAACCCATTGTTGAAGCAAAAGTCCTTACGGTGCCAGCAATATTTATTTTGGAATCTGCTGTTAAGAAGAACCCGAACACGTTTTCACAAAACAATACAATACACAACTACTCAACAAGGCAAAAAAACAACATTCATCTAAATCAAGTCAACTCAAGTTTAGTAAAGGACGGACCAAAGTTTTTATCAAGTTTAATCTACAACTTGATCCCTCTAAATATCAAAAGCATTGAAGATCAAGATGAATTCAAGAGGAAATTCAAAGAATATTTATTGAACAGGCCATATTATTCCATTGAAGAATATCTGAGAGAAAAAAAGGCCATAAAAAACTGACGACCACGGCGCAGCTGCGCTACCAGTGGGAGATCACCAAGTATCAAGTAAGTAAAAGTATCTTTGAGTTGACTCTTTTAAGTCATCGGATATTACGACTGTTATTTGTTTTTAAATAACACCTGTAATTTGCAATTGCTCGAATTCGAGCAACAGGTGCTCTAATTTAATAGAATAGTTTACCATAGTTGTGCACAACAGAAGGCTGGTGAAAGTCAGCCTTACAGAGGAGTGCAGCAAGCTGAGTGATAGTCTGGCGTCCAGACCCTCTCATACCCAGCATCAGACACGAGCCTCCACTGATAGACAACACTCGGCACAAACGTGACAAGTGCTCTAGAGCAAACCTAGATCAAGATAGAATATATAAATCTGCAAGTAAAATAAATTTAGCAAATTTGGTCACTCTTGAAAGTAGACCCATTTGATAACATTTCTAAGAATTTTCTTGCAGAGAAAAATCTGGAAAAATAAGTGTTAAGATGGAAGGTCTTTGAGAGTAATTTATTTGGTAAAAGAATATATCAACAAAAAGTTGTATTATTCCTTTGTTAGTTTTAATATATACAGACAGAGAGAATTAGACTGTCAAATAATGGCTGTTGAATTGTTGAAAATACTGGCATATAGTTAATCTAAAAACCAACAAAACCTTTGGTTTCAGTTTCAGTTTCGGTTTTGAGATTTTAAATTTATAGTTTTGACCATCACTATTGGCCTAAATATTGGATGAGTTGCAGCAATTCATCTTTGAAGCAAACTACAGATAGATATAGGATCACTGAAGGCAACCAAAATGTCTACCATTACTTTTACCAATGTAATGAAGCAATCATCTCCTGAAGCCCTAATTTGATATTTGGATTATCTAAGCAATGAATACAAACCTTATAAGAAGCTAAATGCTTTTGGGGAATAGTCAGACTGGATTTTGCCGCCAACATGAGCTTTGCGCTGCTGCTGCTAGGTAAGCGCTAGCCACTTTCTCCATGCCTATTCTCTATCTCACTCACACTGCTGTGGAGTCCCGATAGAAGCGCCTTTCCTACCAAGGGGTTACTGCGGGAACTTGCCAAAATTCAAAAATATCAGGCTGAATATTTTGACATGGGAGTTTTGTTTCTTATAAGGTTTGTGTATTCATTCTCATTGGTCTAAGTCTACTACTAATTTGACCTTGTAAGCCTTTAGCTTACCTACATAAAGAGACAACTAAGCTGATTTAACGTACAATATTTTACTAAAACATAGTAAAGGTCAAATAATTTGAAAATTTATGACAAGCAAGGTTTGAAATAAATATTAGTCTAGTTATATTTATTTCAATAATAACGTGGTATACCTATGTTGGGTAAAAATATTCTACAAACTCCTTAAGGTATTAATAAAACATTATAACTGGGGTGTAAGTGAACCTGAATAAAACAATGTTTCGTTTTGTTTCTTGAGTGCTATTGTAGTTCTCAATGATTGGATCCAAGGCCTTCATAAAGTTATCCAGAGACCCGACTTCTTCATACTTCTTGTCCTCACTGTCACAAGTCAATGCTGTTGTGAAAATTAAATTTCTTAAATTTTCCTCTTGAATCTGAAATCAAAAGAGGTTCTTAAATCCTCAGTACAAGGTGAAACAGTAAACAAAGTTACAAAACAGAGTATAGATTAGTGATGGTCGGATCAGGATATCGGAATACCGTACCCACGGGATCTGAGCTAGTACCGACGCCCTATCGTACCCACAAAAAATCAGATCTGGGGCTGGATTCGGTTTTGATGGATCCGAATGTTTATTTTTTATTGACACAAAACGTTCTTTATATAGTAAAATTTATACATAAGAAAAGGTTTTTCGTTATACTGGGTTATAGTAATGTATTTTAAAATGAAATTAATAGTTCAAATAATTAAAATAAACTTCATATACAAGACTATCAGTGTCCATATACAAGACTTCCATATCCATATACAAGACTATCTGTGTCCATATACAAGACTATCAAATCAAATACTGTAAATCTTTATTCAAAACATACAAATCGTACATGAATGCGTCATTGTTATTTAAAATCATTTAGTCTGAAAAAATCATTTAGTAAAAAAGCGTAAGGAAACATTGAAGGAGCATTTTTCGGGTCCTGAGACTGCCATTTGAAATGCATGTCTTATGGTTGCTTTATACTTTGCGGTGAACATAGAATTGGTTATAGATAAGACCCCTCAGTCCCTTAAATCCTTGTTATTTAGACATAACTTAAAACATGGTTAGTTTTAAATTTTTTAACTTTTTTATTTTTATCACATCAATAATTTAATGCATAAAATTGAGTAAATAATTGAAAGTACTTACAATATTGTGTAAAATTGCAGTAAATATTCTTGTATATTATATTATGTCAATGTTTCTTTACTCTTTTTTACTAATTTGACAATTTTGACTATAACAAAGTCAAAATCTAATTCATTAAGTAAAAATACCAATCTTTGAATTGCATAAAGTGACAAGCATTCATAAAATTTACTTTAATGCCTTAACATGTGTTGCGAGGACAGTTGGTGTATTCCCATTGACACTAAACATGATGTTTCCAGTCACTATCTACTATTAAGATTGCATAGCACAAAGCTTGTGGACTGAGTAAGGATAGTCAATTTTGTGGGGCAGCAAATTAAAAAGTTTGTTTTTGTATTTCATGAGAATTATTTCAAAGCTGGGAGTATTGCTTACCTCTAAAACACACAGAGCTCGTTTGCAGAGGGACACAGGTACCCCTCCCTCAAAATAATTGTTTTTAAATAAGTTAAAATTCTTTTTAAGGAAAGTTTCTAATGAAAAATAAAGCTGCTACATATTGTTTTACTACAGCACAATTGATGAGTTTTTAAATAACTACAGTAGAACCCCTCATATCCGGCCACCACGGGACCAAGTCCCTGACCGGATAACGATTTGGCCGGATAAACCAACCTACTATGAAAATGACAATTCATACCTAATAATAATAGGTAATCAATATATGCAATCAAAAGTATCATTTAATTCTGTTCTGGGATCATTTTTAGAAAAATAAACATGTCTGTAAAAAGGAAAAAAAATATTTGTAGGTTAAAGTCATTAAGTAATAAATGTACAAATATTATGATTCCAGGTAACAAAACCTATTAAATGGAGGTAAAAATGACAATAAATTGTACTTAAAGATCATTAGGACTTAAATGGTACATGCATTTCTACTCAACATTCTTAACCATTTTGTGAAATACAAAAATTAATGTACTCGTACTGTACTGTACTAACCCCACTTTGGAAATAATCAACCAACTGATAAGAGGTTAGGCCTACTAGCTCAACTGAGTATAGTGACTCAGCAAATAAATGTATAAACAATCAGATAAATAATGAGAACAATTTATTTTATGACTTGAGCAGTCACAAAGACTAGTGTTTGTATCTAAACGTCTGTAAGCTGAGAGAAAAAAAAATTATATTGGCTTCCTGGAAGGGGCCGGATAAACAGAGGACCGGTAAAACCAAGGCCGGAGATGAGGGGTTCTACTGTAGTGGCTTTAAACATTTGCCAACAGAAATGATGGTGTTTTTAACAACATAAAAACCTATGTAAAAAAGAATATTGTAATAGTTACAAGGATTAGTTTTAAGAAATGTATGACACATTCAATGTACTAAGGTTATGTACAAAATAATGAATAAAGCATGTTTTGACTTTGAATTATCTTTGGAATAGAAGGAATTATAATTATAGGAAGGTGGTGGATGGAAAAGAGCACTCTTTCTCTAAAAGTATAGATTTAAGTAAACAGTATTTTCCTTTTGCCTCATTAAAATTCTCATCAGTAAGTAATATGTGTACTGAAACAAACATATCTAAAATACTTTACACTATTCCTATGTGTACACATTTACACTATTCAATGTATGAACTATACATGGCTGTATAGTTCATGAACAATAATCACAACCTATTCTAAATTTTCACTGATCATATCCTCAAATGTTACCTCAAGAGTGTTTATGAGTCTATCAAGTTTTGCCGATTTTAATACATACAATCAAATCAAATCAAATCATCTTTATTTTTGCACAGAAAAAAACTGTATAATAGCGTCACAGTTATACTCTTTCTTTTCATTGTTCCTTCACTATTTTACAGAAAACTACTCACTTCTTCTTGGCCTTTTGGCATAAGGCTATCCAGAGAAACATCAAAACTCTCTTTGAAGCATTCTTTAACAGCATACCTCAACCTGTCAATTAGCTGTGCTCGATCTGCTGTTTCGATCAATCGATCATTGAAGACTCTAAGGGCCTCGTGGACCCATAACCTATTAACAGATTACATCTTAGATACACAATGTGAGCATAGCCAAACTATTTACAGCAATACGTGTACATAATTTAAGGTTTCATTTACTATTTATTTTGTTTAAGTTTTCATTTTTTATTCAACGTGAAGTAAAATAGGCTTCAAACCTACAGAATACTCTTGGCATTTAGAAACCTTTTCTCAAGAAGATAAATTTAGTTTATGTTTATATATAGGGACCCTTTAAAATATTAAAATACATTACAAATGATTGAAGAATGTATATTTCCCAAACACACTGTGGTGTTAGTGAATCACAATTTTTGAGTTGAGTTGGATATCATATTGTTGAATAACCAAGGGAGTAAACTCTACATAGGATTAAAGTGTTTATACATACCCCCCAGGGTATTGGAATTTGTTACAAACTATTGATGTTACATCGTTTACTTTTTGTTTTGGATTAGTATACAAATAAACACAAATAATCTCATTAAGGAAATTTTGCTGAGGTGATTATTCCCTTAGCAAAAATATTTAAAAGCAAAATGTCTCAAAGTCTTTTGCTTCTATGACAGTAAGCTGATTCTCGACCCCTCCCTCCAAAAAAACTTCCTCTCTTATTTCTACAAAAACTTCCATACTATAAAGATGAAATAGAGAATTAGTAATGCTTAACTATTCCATGAAATTGTCAATATTAAACTGATTTGAGCAGATTTTCTTCACACATAGACTTTTGCTGCTGTTGGAAGAACACAAATATAATTTCTGGTATCCACCACTACAGATTCCACTTCATAGTAAGGTAAAAACTTTAGGCAGTGAATATCACTTGACAATGTAATTGACGTCATAATATTTTTGAATTCTACAAAAAATGTTGGTGGTAAATATATACAAAATATGCGAACTATAATCACAGTGCCAACTGACTGTGATCTTAAAAGGAAGATTCACATAAAGTAATCACCATTCGGTTAAGATTAGGTTATATTATATTAATTGCAGATAATCTATAATTACAAATAATTACCTTATGAAGACTTTCTTGCTGTCGATATTCTCACGTTTTACCAGCAGATGGCTGTGAATGAGTTTCCCAAAGTCTCGTAGAGTAAAGGCATAGTGAGGTTTACTGGGGGTTGGTCGCAAGGCACTTGTTGCCCATGATAAAACATCTGTTGTGGCTGCTACAATACACAACACTGTTGGCATTACATCAGTAGCAAATCCATTTCGCTGCAACAAACTTGTTGTTAATAATTGTAGCACATCCTAGAACCAGGGGTGAACAATATGTAGAATTCGGAAATGGCAAGAGCATCTGTTTAAACAATTTACAGGTATTTAGAAAATGAAAATTAATCAACCATAATCCTCACAATGTACTAAAACATCAATATGAAAATCATAGAAAATATCCACAGTTTTAACAGAGGCTCCTGATATTCCTCAAAGATACAGTAAAATATTTGTTTGGTTTGAGTGTATTTCAGGAATTAAAACACTGCAAATAGTGTTTTCCTCCCCTAATCTTTGAATCCCCTTGACATTGTTAAATAATGAATCAACGTTTCATTCTCATAGAAGGCACATCGGCTTATTAGCGAATTTCCAATATAGGGAATAAGCTATTACCGTAGTACTCGTGGTAAGACCTGGACGCGGGACCAATTTTTTTTTTGTTTTGAGGTCCCTAGAGGCCAAAAACACCATCCGTTCAAATTCATATATATATATATATATATGTGTCCGTTAGCACGATAACTCGAGCAAAAATGATCCGATTTTGATGAAATTTGGTACAAACGTGTAAACTTACGTTTATTCGAACGAGTTCGCGATCCAGCATGATCGGACCATGGGAACGGGGGTTTATGGGGGGTTTTATGGGGTAAAAATAGGTTTTTCAAATTTTTGACCCAAAAAACATAAAATTTAGCAATTTCTTTCCTAACCATTTTGTAGAGCTTAAAAAAACAAATAATTTAGTATATTGAAGCGTTATTATGCGCCTAATGGTTACGGAGAAAATTCCAAAAAATTGTAAATTTAAAATTCCCATGTTATTCTTATGGAGAATAAGTAAACAGTTGTAGTTTGCTTGTTTATGAACATATTTTGATCAAATTTGGAAAATGTTTTTATTTCTTACTAACTATTAACATAAAAAAAACAGTTTTACCCTCCCTGATGCAGCAAACCTAAGTACTTGTTAAACTAATTCTATTTAAATCGGGAATAAATGTTATATTTGTAAGTAGACATTTCAGTGTAAATCAAATCAGTCAAATGGAAATTCGCTTAGTCTGCAGGTGTGCTGCGGCGGGGGTATTTTGCTATTAGTTCTCTTTACAGACTGTTTTGGGGTTTGAAATATGTATTTATGTTTAAATTTAGGATTACGTGTTTTGTGATGTCCTAAATATTTTGTTACTTTTGGTAACTTTTCTGCACACCTTTCAACAAATTTAACTGGCCTACATTTATAAAACTTAAAAACTGGAACACTTAATCAATAAACTCAGACTTTAATTTATTGACTTGACAGTAAAATAAACCAGTTAGAGTTATCTTGCAATACTTTTAACAATGTAGGCCTATTACTCATAATAACAAATATCCTTACCTTAAAACCTGTGAAAAGCACCGTGGAAAATATCTTGGCAACAGTTTCATCAATCAGTGGGCTCAATGCAAAGAAAGAGAAATGTCTTAGAATTCTTGAAGAAATGTGCTTCTTATGGCCCCCTGGAAGACCACAGGCCGAAAACAGAAGAAGATCCTCAACTGCCACCATGGAGTTGTCCTTGGTACGAAACCTGGGCAGCAGGGTAATAATATTCCACTGACTTTAAATTTTAAAAACCAAACTATTTATTGTTTAATCAGATGAAAATTATGTCGCAGTTATAATAATGTGAAGATTTAAATTTTAAAATACTGAGATAATCACTGAAAAAATGACACATGCTTTCTTTCCCTTAGACACACTCATTAAACCACATTTGTCAGGGATTATGAGTATTTCAACGGACTTTCACAAAAATCAAACAAAAAATATCAACAAATTAAAATTAAAATTCAGATTAAAATTATAATTTCAATTCAATTTCTATAAGTTGACATAGATATATTGATGTATCCAAAAATTTCTTGACCAACTAAAGATTTTTATTCATACATTAAAAAAGAGGTAGCCTTCTAAATTTATTGAAAATAATAACTTCTTGAAAGTATTTATTTTACTTTAGTGGTATTTGCGCTTTAGAGTTGCAAATAGAGTGTAGTAATCAATTCCATAACCAGTAAATCTCTAACCAAGGCTAGATTTTACAAATTTACAGGATAGGGCCATTGACTTTGGATACTGTAGAAATCCTATATATATGGACCAGCTGTAGCCAGTTTTTATTTAAAAAAATTATAGTTTAGTAAGCCACTCACAGTGCTACAGTCTAAAGCTCTGCTTCCTTAGTTTTTGTCACTGAGATAGTTTATGCGGCGTAAAAGATGAAATAGTTTTAAATAAGTCGTCCTATCAGTTTGACTTTGACGAGAATTTGGTGTATTCAACATAAGTCAGGTATTTACATCAGCACATTCTGTTGGCGGCTTAATTCAACTAGGCCCATTTTCACTCTAAGACTGGCTGCAATTTATCATGGGAATGGAATGCCTAGTTTTATTCATGCACAAAGTTAGAACCTACCACTGTTGATGATCTAGGTAGTGATGCATGACTTCTTGAGGTTCAGGTGGTCCCATGTTGACATCATCTACTATCAGTACTGCTATGCGTTTACCAGGAGCAGCGTATCTTGTGTGGCTACGGCGCTGCAGCTTGGATATCACATAATCCTTAAAAAAATGGTTTAAAACTTGTACTGAACCATTCACATAATAGAAGAATTTCAGTAAGAATAGCTATAAGGTGTGGTAAAACCTAAGGTGTATATCTTGTAAATTAGAGTGGCGAGCGGGATGCACTTGCACATAAGAACTATTCTTAACAACCGTTGCTTTTGTCATTTCGAACAGACATCTCCAAAAACAATTGCTGTTGGATTAATTGAATACCACTAGTGGTGTGACTTTTAGTGTTTTTGGGAACCTTTCCCTCATCCCTCCCACACGCCATTCGAATTGACACAATTTTTTTTCAAGGGTTCCAAAGGTTATTTGATTATTTAATTCTTTATAAAACTATCTGCCTATGAACTTTTCTGAAAAACTACCAACAGTTTGGGTTTGACAGATTTGTACAACAACAAAATTAGTAATATCTACGCATTCTTCTGTAAAGCAGAACCACTTCAGGAATGAACAAATGAGGTTTAAATTATATTCCCACAATGCTTACACACTAGGGTGCGTATTTTCATGCAAAGATCATCTGCTTTGCTTCTTTAGCCAGGACCATTTATTAAAATCCCAATAATCAAATAATGCTAGGTCTAGTTTGAATGATCACAAAAGCTGCAGACTTTTCTCAGGATTAAACTGGCAAATGTATTATTGTCAGACGAACACTATAACCACTTTGTTACCCAGGTTCCAATTGTGGTTGATGTACCTTTGATTTGAAAATGAAATAAATAGCAAAGGCCGGTATCGACAGTGCGAGGCTGCTCGCTGTGAATGCCTCGTGGCGAATGCTCGGGCTTTGCTTTGGACTGTAGATACCGGAGTTGCTTGCTATGAGGCATTTGCCTCGCACAATGTGAGGTTAGCCGTGTTCCAAGGCAAAGCCCGAGCATTCGCCACGAGGCATTCACAGCGAGCAGCCTCGCACTGTCGATACCGGCCTTAAGAAGTTGTAAGATTGTGTAACTAGGGCAATAAACACATATATGATATATCAAATAGCCTTTATCAATGTCAAAAGAGCTAAAAGTGTATGAAATATTAACTAAAGAACCAAGATTTTGCTTTAAAAAAGGCATACATAATACATAAGATCTTCCAACCTTTTAAAACAAATTACCTGAAAGAAGTGAGCTGAACTGAGGGGGGAAAAGGATATATTCATTGGTAAATATTTCTCTAGTGACAGTTTGTTGATTGTTTTGCTGAAGTACAATGTTTTCCCAGAAGCTGTTGGCCCTGATAGTAGTAGCGGACTTACGTGTTTCACATGCATTTCCAAAATGTTCAAATATCTGAAACAATTAAAATTAAAAAAAAATCTTTGATAAATAAATTTTTTATTCTTTTTTCCATAAGTATATGAGTTATTTATCATACCTAGGGAAAAAAAGAATCAGCAGGGTGTGAGCCACACTTTTCCCCATTGTTAAGAAATTTTGATGGAGAAAAAATTCCCCATTAAAAATATGAAGTCATATTATTATTTTTCCAAAATGTTATCTTCATACAAAAATAAACTTCCCACTTCTTAAAATCAGTTAACGAAATTGACTTATAACTATTTAACATATGATGATTTTTTTATATTGAAAAAAACCTAGTTTGCCACTCAGCCATAAGCAGGTTTTTGGCTCTCCAACAGCTCTGTGTCGTCGTTCTCTGTCCTCCATCACCTCCTCTGACATGATCCTCCTCATGTCTCTTCTGACTTAATCGCCCATAGGTTCATTTTGAAATGTAATTCTACAACACTGTCATATACACATTGACTAGAGCCTTTCTGCTCTCACTGTTAGTGTTAGCATACATGTTGAGAACAGTTTAGTTTTCCAGCACAGACTTACTTGGCAGATTCTATGGTGGAAACCAGAGAGAACTGGAGGTTTGGAGTGTCCTCCTCTATTTTAAGACTCCTGACAACCTCAGGCCAGAACCGCCAGGCCCCCTTCCCCTTGAAGTGGTACCAGTAATCATTCAGCTGACCTTCACTTGGAATGTTGATCTCCAACTTTTCTATCGTATCTGGCATTGGGTGATTTTCAATGTTGCCTAAAAGTCATTAAAGAAATCAAGACAGAGCTTAAAGAGTGAATTTATGTTAGAGTAACTTTTACAGTCAAGCTTCCCTTACAAATATATAGAGGAAACAAAGCATTAAGTAACAAATAGCTTATTAATTTTGTAGCTTATACCAAAGACAGCAATATCTGGGAAGGTGATAAAAAAAAATAGTTATGGCGATTGAAAACACCAATAGAATAATGTTTCCGTTAATATAGAAACTTATGATGCATATCAAGTCAGGCCTTTACCAACAGATGTGAGCATGAGTACTTTTGTTCTGCAAAATTCTGCCCAAAATGGTCCATTGATCAATATGATACACAGTAAGTACTTTTTGAAGTTTCAGAACACAGAATGACTCCGATGCATATCCAGCTTTAAGGGCATCACTAATCAGTTTTTCGTCATTCGCCTATTGGGTCTGATGAGGATCCAATCAAAATCGATCACCTTTACCATCGTTTATATTTACCGTCTTGTTTAAAACAGTATGAGTGTAAATATATGTTTCAAGTGTTATTGGACGCATTTTTATTCACTAAAAAAAAATATTTCCTACAAGGATATTTCCAACCAAAACTCAGACTCAAAATGTTTGACAAAAACAATACTGTTTCCACTATGTAGAGGGGGAGAAAGTAAAAAAAGGTAAAATATCATACTAGTTACCTCTCCAAATGTCACGGAAAAATATGTCAAACTGTTCTCGAGATTCTGGTGTGAGTGGACCCCCAAAGGCCCATACTCCAGCCAACAGTGTAGAAGACTGTATCCACACTGGCAAATGCTTCGGGTAGTCTTCATTATCTGCACATGCATCCTTCACCATCATTTCTATCAGCAAAAGCATTGTCCTGCACAAAGGTGAAAACATATCCTTACCAGTGCACTGATAGTCCACTGTCAAATGTACACCCGTGTGCTCCTTGATGAGGCAAGGGTGGGAGTAGTCTTAATCTCTTTGTTTGACCTTTGAGAAATACAATTTCGATGGTGGCACTCTTGAAAATGGTGCGTTTGAACTTTGGGGGAAAAACAAAATGGCCGTCGTCACAAACTTGTTTTCTTATTTATATCAGTAACCGTTAGAGTTATAAAAGAATTGTTGATACCAAAATGTAGCTATTTTAAATCTGCACTAACAAGATTATTTCAGTTTTCTAATGTAGGATCAATTCTTTCTTTACCATTCTTTCCTGAAACATACATTATTTTTCATAAATAAAAATTAATCATTCACCATCGAAATTGTATTTCTCAAAGGTCAAACGAAGAGATTAAGACTATACCAACACTTGCCTTATTAAGGAGCACACGGGAGCCTGTATATGTACATTTGACAGGGGACTATGAAGGATATACAAAGAATCTTTTGAAATGAGATAAAGTTCAGCTGGCTTACCTGAGAAAATTAGAGTCAAGAAGATGCTAATGACACAATGTACACAATACAAGTCCAAAAATCATTACAGTGATATATTTTGTCCTAATACATGACTTCTTCATAGAGTAGGTCGTGAACATATTTTTCCTCAGGTAAGCTAGCTGAACTCTATCCCTTTTCAAAGAATTCCATATTACCCACTTGGCTTCCATTTATAATATGATTGATATTGATATACATGTTTTTGAGGACAACTGCATTTTGAATGTTCATATTTTTTAGTTATATTGTGGCTTAATTTTACTTAATTGGCAAGTTTTATACATATTTGGGTTTGTTTGATGTATTGAAATAATAACGAGTAGATCCTTCTTTCATTATTAGTGTTTGCATGGTCTAAAGAGTCACGAAACATGAAGAACTGAAAAGCTGATTAAGACTTTTGGGTTCTTTCTTTTCCTTTGGAGTGCAGGTCCTACCCTTCAAAGTCCATACAGTACTCTAGACTAGATTGGCTACCATAGATTCAGTTGAATTAATTCACTCACCTCACCATGTTGCATCTTCCAGCTTTCATAACAAAAGAGCATTCATTCTCAACAAACGCCAGAGTCGGAGGTACAATCCAGTCAAAGAGTGTGTTGTAGTTGGTGGCATAGTTTGACTGGTAGTCTTGAGAGGATAAGAGCCAAGAATGTACAAGGCCTTGCCAACCTACTGTGTCTGGTGGTGAAAAAACAACACCACATCTGGACATGGTGGCAGGAGAAACCTGTACAGCACATGACTTAGATGGGTGAGTCGTACTAAGGAGTTCTAGAAAAGGTGTACTTTCCACCAAAGGAACGTGTAGGTATAAAAAAGTGACACTTTAAACAGAAAGGAATATAAATTTGGCCAAGAGGAAAGGCAGAGAGGAACACTACTTTGTACTTAGGAATGACAAAGAACATAACTTTTGAATTGAGTAATTTACTTTGGACAACTAAGAATATAAATTTATCCAGACAAACTTCATGTTTTCAGTGTAGAAAATGACCTGCCAGTGGTCATCTGAGCACTTAAAATTTCCATATAATCTTGTATGGTAAAACAAAAGCACATTAGAAATCATAAATAAACAAACTGGATGGATCTCAACATACTTACAAACTAACTAATATTTACCAACAACCATTATTTTAATTTATATTATGTCCATTGTAGCCACTGAGATTTTGACATAATTCCTTCACATCTAGAAAGTGTTAAATGGAGTAGACAATTTTTCATTTGCGACCGCTATTTTTCAAGCAGTGCTCTCTAGTTTCTCATGCAAATAAAATGTTTGTTGAGTGTATGTAAGCAAGGCTAGGATAACATTTTATGGTTGAATCTCATGATGGAACTTGTGTTGTAATAATATCAACGATCTTTTGTTGAGATTTCAGTCTAGGTCTAGTAGGAGTGAATTAAAAATGAGTTGACTATTGATGATGAAAACCCCTATCAAATACATAAGTAGTAGGCAGTTTTATTTGTAACCACTACTTTACAGCTGGATAGCTCAGTCGTTGAAGAGCTTATCTAGTAATCAATAGGCAATATACTATAGATAGTATTTACTTCATCATCAAATATAAAACATCAATATATCACGTCAATAATTTCACAGATCATTGGGCTTTTGATAAATATATTCCTGGCTAATGAACCGGCTGATCTTAGTCAGTAACAAATATATCTTTGCATTAATTCAACACTCATCTTATTGCGACTTTTTGCAGAAAAAGGACACTTTAACTACAGGTAGCAGACCCAATACCCCCGCCGCAGCAAACCTGCCGTCCAAGCGAATTTCCATTTGGCCGAATTGATTTTCAATTGATCTATTTAAATAACATTAGGTTTAACGAGTACCTAGGTTTGCTGCTACAAGGAAACTAATAAAGTAGTGTGTTTTTAGTAAAATACTGATAGCTTACTATAAAATAAATACATTTGCCAAGTTTGATCAAAATATATCCATAAACAAACAAACTACAACATTTTACAATATTCTCCATAAGAATAACATGGGAATTTTAAATTTACCATTTTTTTAGTTTTCTCCGTAACCAATAACCGGACAAAAACACTTTGATATACTGAATTGTTTGTTTTTTTAAGCTCTTTAAGAGGGTTTAGAGAAAAATTGGGAAATTTTGTGTTTTGAGGGTAAAAAGTGAGAAAAACCCATTTTTACCCCATAAAACCCCCCATAAAACCCTGTTCCCATGGACCGATCATGCTGGATCGCGAACTCATTCAAGTTTATCCCGCCTTACACCTTCAAACCAAATTTCATCAAAATCGGATAAAAATTACTCAAGTTATCGTGTTCACGGACACATATATATATATATAAATCTATATATATACCTATATATATATACATATATAAAAATTTGAACGAATGGTGTTTTTGGCCTCTGGGGACATTAAAATGAAAAAGTAAATCGGTCCCGGGCCTAAGTCTTACCATGAGACCTACGGTAATAGCTACTTCCCTATAGGGAAATTCGCTAAAAACAAATCTATTACCCATAAAACTGCGAAAAGGCCCTTAAGAATATTTTATCACATTATCAGTAGAGGTTAGGAAAGCAGAATTGCAGGAAGCAGGCTGATGTGATCAGTAACAAACTCACCTGATCCAAATTCATTGCTTCTAGCACTACAGATACATTAGGCGATACAGGAATGATTTCTCCAGAGCTAAGGCAAAGTCTGTGAGATTTGTCAAAGACAGTATTGAGGGTGTCGAGCCAGTAGGACTCCATTGGCCCATCCAGAACTAGCCACTGGTGACTGTTGGACTCCCTGCAACAACGTATGCATTTCAAGACAAAAGAGCAATTTTGACAAATTGGATGAAATTCTGTGTTTCACTAATGTTTCTGCCTCGATGTAGAGTGCCAGGACAGAATCAAGTCAACCTAAAGATGGTATTCAGAAGGGTTTCATTGATTTTGACAATGCCATTCATTGCATGAAGATCATATCTAAAGAATGTGACTGTGAAGGCCTTTGATAGAAGAATCTTGACAAAATAAAATCAATATGTCTAATCTATCCTTGGGAATGGTAGGATATTGAGAGGCTTACATTGTTCATTAATTTAACTGGACATTGGGTTTTTAATTTCTTATGTTTAACCAAACAAGCTTTGTCATTGTGAATCAACACATAAACCACTGTGCCTGTACTGCCTGGCTGTCAATAACATCTATGAACTGCAAACACTCTGCTACATATCAATCCACGTTTTTTCCCTCCACTGCCATCTAGGTTCCGTCGATACTTAAAGTCTATACTATACAGAATACAGCTGCTGTTTATATGATTGATCGCATGTCTATCTCAGGGTGAATCGAGTAGCTCTGAATCTTTTGTCCGATAATTTAATTTGTGAAACAATCATACTATATAAAATCTTTCAATTGCAAATATGAGTCCTAAATTGGAATATGTGTGTCCCGTCTGCGTAAAGTTGGTATTGAAAAACGATGAGGGCATGGCTGTGATGGACTGTGTCTTCGCTGGTTCCACCGTGATTGCATGAAGGTTCCAAAGTCTGAATATGCTAAATTAGCTGCTGATACATCCCTGAAGTGGCATTGTACTCGTGCTGACTGCAAATCAGTAGGTCTTATCTCAGAACAATCTAATAAAATAAAATAATAATAATAAAATAATCTCATGTCACTGTTAATTAGTAAAGTCTCTGGTCTTGTAACTAAGGAAGAATTTAAAGATATATAACTACTGGCATATCTAATTTGAACAAAAAAGTCAACACTTTGACTGCTTAATTTTGAACTACGTCTAACTACTGGTGAAGAGGGTATAAAACAAATGGAATCTGAGATAAAGGAGCTTAAGGAGAGCTCATCTTCCCCACGACATGATGAGGAACTATTCACAGAAATGTTGGACAATATTTCCTTCTTCAGATTGGGGAAAGCTGGTGGAAGGGACCAACCTATCAAACTTATGTTCCAGGATGAAGCTTTTGAAACGGTTTCCTTCTGAGACCTTAGGGGAGGCTGGTGGTACTCTGTCTGATGTTTCTGTGGCTTGCGATAAGACCCAGAAGGCGAAGCAGTTTTTAAAAGATATGAGGAAGAAACTAGATGAACGGACCGAAGCTGGTGAATAAAATTTAACCACCAAGTACCTAAATGGCCTACCAAGAATTGAGAAATCGGCTCCAAAAAACTAAGTAGCTCTGAGGGAAAGTCCAAAATCAGCATCTATTACAGAACGTCAATGGTCTGAGAACCAAACTGAGTGAACTAAAGCTGTCTCTGTCTCAAACTGTACATCATATCTTGGTGTTGACCAGGACACGATTTGATTAGATTTATTGTAGCAGTGGATAAGAGGTTTCCCTCATCTGAAGTTGTTGTTCCTTGCAATCACCTTACAAAAATATATCACTCTAAAATAAGAGCATAAAATTATATAATATTTAAAAATAAACTTACCTGAAAAATTTAGGAATTATTCCATCAATCCACTCTTTTGATTCAGGATGAACGTAGCCGTAAATTTGAGACATTGTTAAAGTTTTTAGGTTTATACAGCTGATATTTTCTTCTTTGAGGGTTTCAAACATTGTCCTTACAATCTGAACAGAAGATTTTAGTTTTATACACGTATATTTAGTGAAAAACAAACCAAACAGACTATTTGACAGGTAGCATATTATATACGTTGAATATGACAGAAATAAGGTATTTACTCAGGGGAGGTATAGAAGAGGCTACGATGACAGCTGTGGGCTTCTCATTAGCTGAGGGAACGCCATTACCATAACAATACGATCTGTCGCCGTCGGCCTCGGTGGTCTAGTGGTTAGCGTGCCGGGCTGACATGCTGTAGGTCCCGGGTTCGAATCCCGCTGGTAGCGTTAACTTTTTGTCCAAGATTTTTTCATTATCAGCAAGTTTGGTTGGTTTGGTTCGGTTATGACAGTTTAATTTTATTATTAAGTCATTATAAAATTTTAATTGAGCAATTTCTAGTTTTATTTAATAAACAGAATAATTTTTTCTATTACTAAACTTTTGTTATATTATTTCATTATCAGCAAGTTTGGTTAGTTCGGTTAGGTTATGATAGTTTAATTTTATAATTAAAAAATAATAAAATTGAATTTGAGGCATTTAAAATTTTATTTTATGAACAGAACTATTTTTGCGATTAGTAAACCTTCATTGCCAAAGTGCTCTCTACTACAGCGCTGTTCACGGAGAAATGTTGAACTAATGCCTCAATCGTACCTCCCCTAAGTCAGACCCCAGAAATAATTTCACAAAACATGTGCTGTAGGGTAAATTCTATATAGCTATCTATACAAGGGGGGAAAGTCCAGAGACTGTTAAATATTTCAAAAAGTATTAAAGATAGAGCTTTCAACTTGGTACATAGTTACTGGGCATTAACATAATTTTAACACATGATTCAGTGATACACTACCTACATCTTCAGGGGGACGGCCCACTAGGAGTCGGAAGAACATCATAAACGTATGCATAGGTTGATATGCACATCAAATTAAAGGTCTTTATTAGTAGAATATAATGCCACAAATGCGAGCTCAAAAGAACAATTGAGTTTAAAAAAGCAGCCGTTCAAAGATTCAAAATGGCAGATTCAAGAAATCTTTGAACGACTGCAATTTTTTACTCCTTTGTCCGTTTGAGTTCATGTTTGTAGCATTGTATTCTATAGTATAGACCTTTAATTTGATGTGCATTGATATTGATATGTAAATAGGATGATGCCGATTTAAGATTGACATTTAAGATTTTCTTCTGACCCCGAGCGGGCCGTCCCCCTGGAGAGGTAGCACATCTTTGAATAATCTGTTAAAATAATCTTGATCATCATCTTGAGGTAACTGTGTACCAAGTTTTGCAGCTCTAGCTATAGTACTTAACCATTCAAAATATTTAACTATCCCGGGCCTTTTTTCCCGGCCTGTATACATTGGGAAACCTAATCAGTGAAATATCCAACCCCCCGAAATATCTGAAAGTGATTTTTGGTACGATCAGGTACCTTGCAGTTTCAAGAGGAGTGACCAAAACAGAGGTAGCAAAATCATTGCGGGACAGCTAACCTCCGTCTGATCCTGCAAATTACTCATCTGGCTCCCAGGGGCGTGCGATTTAGCAACTTGTTGGTATCTGGGTCTTGCGTTTCAGCGAGCGCCATGCATTGCTCTTTCTGGTTGAGCCTAGTGAGCCATACCTTCAAAGAGTCAAGGGAAGGCCTCTGCTATGGCCTCCCTGATCTCAGCCTCGGTTGAGAGTCTGTAAAGGTTCCAAATCCCCACCATTTCGAGGAATTGAGCAAAACAGAATTTTGTCTTCAGCATGCCATCTGTTATTGACCGATTGAAGCTGGTCTGGACCTTCAAGGTTCCCTCCATGCTCTTGAGGCCCATTATCTTGGACATGAGGTTAGACTCTTCCTCATCACAGTCATCAAACTGCGCCAGGTCGAACTCCATCATCCTATCTCCTGCACCGGTTTCTTCTCACCTTGTCAAAGGAGATCCTAAAGGGTAAACTCCTTTTTGCACTTCAAGGATACAGGCAGGAGAGACATCCTCATGTTTCTCACCGGTGGTAATCTCTGTACCTTGGAGCTGCGTCCAAAAGGGTTTCTTTCCACTAACTAACTTGTTTGTTGCTCATCCAAGCTGCTACTCAATGTGTTGGGGGGAGGGGATGGCCCAGAAACAGTTTGAACGGGTACCCTTGAGAACAAAACTCCAGTTCCCCAGGGCCCGACCTGTGATTGCCCATCACCAGAGACCTAACATGCCAGGGGTCACTGGTCGCAATGCAGAGCCCGACCTCTGCATCCATGCCGCACTCTCTGACCAAGGACCAGAGTTGCTGGATCCTCACAACCCACTGAGACTACCCATCGGCAGTGCAAAGCACACATCAACCCGTGCAACGCAACAGGGGCACTCCCAGTGAAAGCTTCAGTCAGCCTTTTAGTCGCCTCTTATGACAAGCTGGAGAAGGCTGCGGTCCTATCCATACCCGGGAAACCACACAGGTGGAAACCACGTATTCAGTCTATAGTCCTCGGCACCCTAACTTGAGGCAGCCCAAGGCCGCACTAGATATACGGTGTGCGTCCTTGGGCTGTCTCAAGTTAGGGTGGCAAGGACTATAACCTCAATATAACACTTAGCCGGTAGCCTATCACAAGCAGTAGTGCACAAAAACTGTTTCGTTCTTTACGGGATTTATTGCTATACAGTGATTGAATAGTTTTTAGGTGAGTTTGAGTGTTACAGTTTGCATAGCTGAAAAAAGGCCGATGACTTTAAATGTCCTTATTGCACAATACTAGTGATTGTGCAGAGTTCTATTTTGTTAATATAAAAGTGCAAACTGTGACATTATAAGCTGTTTACACAGTTAGTCTATTCTGCTTAATCATGTTTTACATGGTCAAACCTAAATAAATTGGACATAGCGAAATTCCTGCAAACCTAGCCTCAATAATAGCAAACCTCGTTTTAACAAAATCTTTGCTTTAACAAATACTCAGTGCGGCCCCTTGAGATTCGTTATATCAAGGATAGACTGTGTATGTGTTCAAGGTTGAGAATTTAAAAAATGTATTTAAAAATGGAAATAATTTTGAATTTGAATTATTTACATGAAAAGTTGTACTAAAACCTGAGTTGGATATTTTACCAGAAACAATTTTAATAATTGGTCTTATATGAATTGTAATCTATTTAATTGAACAAAACTCACCTTCAATGCAGATGATTTTCCAGAGAAGGGATCTCCAAGTAAAATTGTTCCTGAGTACATTTTTAGAGCTTCGTGAATTTGAATTATTTTAGATATAAAAACATCACCACTTTTTAATTTGAAGTCTTCACATATCTGAAAGAACAGGTTTGAAATTAGGTTATCAGTATTGTGACTGCTCTAAATGGAATCTTTTTACCACACTATACATTTCAAGTATTTCAACACAAAAATATGCTATGCTTAAGCGGTAATTCCTAAAGTACAAGATAAAGAGTTTTATAGATCTGAAGATTAAAGAATGTTTTTTTCAACTTCTGTTTAATTAACTATGTTGAAACACAGTAATGTTAAAATACAGAATTTAAAAGAGCAAAAAGACACCATAAGTGCTTAAATGCTTAGCCCTTTCAGTGCTATGCAACGATATATCGTTGTGCATCTTTTTCCCGAAAAGTGCTTTGGAACGATATATATTGTTATTTGAGTTTCATCCCAAAAGTGCTAAGCGACGATATATTGTGCTGCCGCTACTTTCGATTGTATGAGTTTAAATAGGCATATCGGTTGACTTGGTTGTTGTTCCAAACAGCCATGGTTTCTTTCGGTTCCTTATTCGAACGAGGCCCAATAAGATACCCTCGTTAATAAATACCCTCGTACAGAGTAAAATACCATTGTATTCCTTAGTACTTTTGAGGTAAAAAATTTTATTTTTACAGATTTTTTATCGCACACTAGAATTTGCCCCCTTGGCACTTTTCGGACAAAATAAGTAAATAACTCCAACATTTTTCGGATAGCTACAAAAAAATTCTAGCATCCAAAGGGTTAAAGGGGGTTGGGCAACATGGCGGCCAGTAGTAAGGTAGACAAGTCTGGTGACTAAGCTCATTTGTTTTTTATGTAACTGACTGGAAGTTACATTCCGCACAGACCTCCTAGTTGTACCTGTAATTATTGTATTAAAAAAGAAGCAAAAGAAAGCATTATGAATTATCTTTGATATTAAAAATAGACAATGCAAAAAATCATGTTTTTCCAAATAAGGCATCATGACTGTTTACAACCTATATATAATCATTTTACATGTAAAAAAATCCAAAAACACACAAAAATACAGTCAAAATTTACATACATAAAACTTGAGAAATAATAGATGTGTAAAACCACATAAATTACAGATTTTTGAAAAAAGAAAACATTTATTGGTAATCAATTTCTTTATAATCTGCCTAAGAATATTCTTTGTGAAGAAAAATATAACAGTTTCAAAACCGCCATAAACTCACCCTAACTCAGCCAAATTTTTCAATAATTAAAGATTTTTTAAATTTAAGGAATGTAAAATAAAAATTGTTATTAGTATCATACAACACCATGAAAATAGTTGATTGGTAACTATTACATTTTAATTAAGGACATCAGTTATAAGATTCCTGTTCAATGTATTCATGTAAATACTAATATTGAATAAGGATGATTTGAGTTGATTTGATTCTTTGATTTTTGCATTCATAATTATAGAAAATATACTTGAAATAAAATATGGGATCCTAAAATCGTAACAGATCTAGTACTAAAACTCTTACTTGAAGTGCGGACGTTTTAAGATGATGATCACAGTAAGAAATAGGTGAAAAATCCATAAACAAATGTTTAAGAATGGTGTAGAACACTTGAACGTCATCACCAGAAAGCTTGGGAAGAAGTGTGTCTGTGATTGCCTTTAAGAAAATTTTACTTTCAGCCAAATCCTCTTGAGAATCCTTCAACCTTTTTGCTACCTTCAGCACCGACTTCAGAGATCCAAAATCTTTAAAACATCAGAAACATGTTATCGTTTTCAGTTTTAGATTATTACTACAAATATCTTAGGTATGGTTAAGGACCAATTATTTTGATAAATACGAGCTCCTGATGAATAGATAGATTCATTTACTGTATTTAAAAATATATTTACTGTGGTATATATCTACAGTACAAGTTAATACTTGACTAGGTTATAGCATTGCCTTTGGATACTATAGGGTTCAAATAAGAGTTAGTTGACTGAAACAAACATAGTCTGCAACTGTCCAGATGTTGTTCTTCTCTCAGCTTTGTAGTTTTTTTTTTTTTTTTTTTTTTTAAAGAGGTTGGCGGCCTCTTTTAACCTTGCATTTGCCCATCCACATAGACTAAGCGTGGATCGTTTGCAGCAAAGCAAGGAGTGAGCCGGTACAGTACAAAGGTGAACTTTACTGATAAAATGTTATCGGCAGTGACCAGGATCCGAACCCACGACATCATTCCAAAAAAAAAAAAAAAAATATATATATCATAAAATATGCAAAATGACAATGAGTTTTCCTTTCAGTTTGGCTTATTTGAAAATTCGGTGTGTGCAACAGAAATCAGTAATTGACAAAACATACTCTTTTGGAGGCTCAATTCAAATTTATTTTTGATTTTAATACATACAGTATTAATTTTAAAATGTTAACATAAGTATAGGAAGTCGTTTTATTTGAATATTGAAAGTTCATATTCACTTATAGTAAATAGTTTTCATATATATTCTAAGTATAAAAAAAAATATTTCAAATGATTTCAAACTTTCATTAAAAGTGCAATTAAAATGCAAATAATCTGCTGACTAAGAAATGAACCAACTGAGAAACAATATGTGGGCAGTATATTATTAAAATCAACTATGTAATAATTTCATACCATAACAGAAACGAGCTTGCTGAGAAGACTGTTTGCTTCCGAGTTTTTGAAGTGTGACTAATTTCAATGTCAACTCATGAGACTGAGTGAAGCCAAAAGAATAAAGGGAAACTTGTGCTATAGTCACTATATCAGGGTACATCATGGCAACTGGGCGAAACAACATCTGAAAAATCACGATCCCTTCTTCAATGCATACATTTACATCATTTTAGTAACGAGGCATTAAAACAAGTTTGAACAAGTTGACTGTTCCATTTCTCAACACGTTTGACAAGAACAATAAGAAGTAATAAATCCAGTTTTATCTCATAGATCAGATTTGGTTTTGTGTTACACTGAAGTGGTAATATATTACAGTAACAGAAAAACATTAAATTTAACTCCATTAGTTGTGGTAATGATAAAAAAGAGATACTATGATAAAGATTTATTGTGAATCAAAAGTCATGTCAAAATAATAGTGGTACATGATCAGTTGTATTCACTTCCACACTTGGCCTATGACTTTTGCTCTGCTTTAGCAACTCACCTTATAATTCAAACCATCAGTTGGGGGGAAAAAGTCTATTGTAAGTAAATTGAAAACAAAGCAATGCTTTCTGAAACCCTTGGTGTCCAGTTAACCGGGGAATTGGGAATCGTACGTGAAATTTTATGACCAGGTAAGTTGGTGGTGGGGATTTTGATTTTGTAAAAACCAACCCCAATTTGAGGGTGGGTGATGAAATTCAAAATAATGTTAAAAAGTGTGTGACATCACCCTGATCACCTGTAATGAAGGTTATTTGAAAATTTACAGCCATGAAAAAAATAAAAGTAATGGAATGTCAAGTTCCAGTTAAATTAATGTCTAAAACTTCTTGCCATAGCTGTTTGAAAATTTTTTGTATCAAAGTCGGCTTTGCAGCATTAATTTTCTTTTTTAAGCCTCTTTATAAAATGATGTGCTATTTTAATAGGGGTTGCCATTTAAACATTTTAAGTTACCCCCAGAAACCCTTATGGTGGGGGTGAATTTCAAAATACCACCAAAAAGTACTTTACATTACCTTAGTAACGTGTATCGAAGCTCGTTTGAATATATGCAGTGGTTCAAAAGTTAACCAGGGGGGTTATTATGGAATACTTGGTATATGATTTATTTCGTTGTCTTTGGGGGTTTATTTCTAGGTATCAACTATTTTAATCTTAGAAAATATCCATTAATATTGAGCCAGATTCTAATACTAAAATAGTTTTCTATTTGAATTTTAGAATATTTGCACACCCCTACATACCTGGTATGCTTACCTTGAGGTTGGCTGGGATGGGAGAGTGTACAGAGATGCCTGGGTACAAAGTGACACAGATGTAGCAGCGAGGGATGCTGGAGGAAGGCTCCCTCTGTATCAGGTGAGAGATCGAGTCTAACTGCTGGGCCACCACAGACAACACTTCTAGCCTCATCTGGTGAAAGTCATTGAGACACCCCCATGCTCCACACCCTGCAATGCCCTGTAGGAACTGATAAACAACATAACGATAACAAACATTGGCCAACAACAAGAAACAGCATTTAGATGTTGAATTGAATTATCAGATGGCTTTTAGTGAAGGGAGCTCTCCAATCATCGGTCGCAGAAACATTATCATTTTTTCCTGCTATCATGGCAAAATCATTAATTTTTCACTAAACTGCGGACACTGCGGAATATTTGGTGCACACAATTTCTGTGATGGGAATAATATAATGAGGATAAAAACTCGGTACAGCTTGATTTTCGGACTTAGTGCTTGATCATTGGAAAATCAAGCTACTTGCACCCCTCTAATTTTGAAACAACCTTTCACAAACACTAGACGTCATGTGGACACAAACACAGTTTCACTACAAAGCAACACAACTGGACTGGGACAACATATAATAATTATAATACCAGGCAAAGACACCATCATAGACAAACCTCTCATAGATTGGAAATTAGCTGCATCATTACCTGAGTGAAAATTTAAAAACGTACGTTTTCATGTCCCTGGCCTTTTACTTCGTAGATACTGGATTTTTAATTTATTATTATGTGTTTTAATATTTTTTGGGACGGGGGCAACATGTTACACACATTTATTTGGTTTTAAATAGGTTCTAGGTATTTTTTTCGTATTTTTAAAGTCCCGAAATTCACGACCATGACGTGTCCCTAGGGTACATTTTCCAACTTTCACACTGTTTTTAGACTAATTATTCATGCCGAAATATATAAAGCCATATTTATTTTTATGTCATCAATGGTTATTAAACTTACAAAATAGGAGCATATTATAATTTTATTGTCATTACAAACTGACTACCATGACAAAATAAGTCTATCCCTCGATTTGGCGTCACGACCATTTGGGAAAAATTTTCAACTTTGGAGCACGACAGAGGCAAGCCTGGCGTCGATGGAGTCAGTTGGTTTTAGAGACTAGTTCGGAGTGTACGTCAGGATTGTAGTGCCGGTCGTTTCGAGTTGAAAGGAGGAATTACAAGATTAATAAAGGAAAGATTGTGTTTTTTGTAATTTTGGTGTGTCCATGACCGTACGTAGTCATTCGATGAAGTAGACATGGTGTTAATTTTTGTTTATAAGATATTTCAATTGCTAGATTAACGTAGAAGTCCACTTTGTATCCTCGAACATGAGGTGCAGGGCTACCGCCAGAAAAGAGCCAAATAACACGTAATTTTACGACCAAAGTTTCACGACCATCGCGGGTTTTTTCACGACCAATCCAGCATTATGGATTATAGTGTGTTTGGTCGTGACAATAACTTTAATATAATTGTAAATTGGACAGTTTAGTTCAATTGAAACACATATTTTTATTATAACTAACAGGATAATTGAAGGATTGTTTAGAAAGATTTAGATTATTCCAGACAATTCACGACCGTACCGCTTGTCCCTGACCAGCACGTTTATGATTTCTATCATAAAAATTTCAAAAATTAAAATATCGTCATATTTCAATGTTTTATACACAAAAGAAGCACACCTCTATACAAAAATAACGATTTTTCGGGTCTCAGGTAAGTTTCTTCGGAGTTATACAAACTTAAAAAGATTTTATTTGTTTTTTTTTCAATTTTTTGAGTTTTTTTATTTTTTTCTAGAAAGACCAAATATACCAAAAGCTCAGTGACCTTTTTATTGTATAATAGTCATAAAAGTAAATTAGTTTGTAGCAAAACATAGTTATAAAAATAATATTAACTATTTTTAATATTCATTTAAACGTCCGTTATGGTCGTGACAGGATTTTGTATTTTTCAACTAAAGATGCTCTTTTAAAAAGAAACTACCAAAGATATTGCGTTACCATGGACATTTTATGAAACTTCAAATGTTAATGAAATAAAAATAATAATAAAAGTTTTGAAAAAAGGGGAAAAGAATTTGCAAAGTGCTTTTCCTGAAAACGTACGTTTTTTAAATTTTCACTCACCTCAAAATCTCAGACCAAATCTGCTTAACAAATTACAAGCCAATATACAATCCTTAACGTCAATTAAGCTATTTTTAAAATTTTTTTATTTTAATGATTGACCTTGTTCATGCACCATACATCCACTTCCTTCAGTGTTTTCTTAGTGTTTTAAAAATACAAAACATATTCATATTGAAGGAAGAATAAAACAAAATTTTTTTTTTTATGGTTAACTATAAAATAGTTTTAAACAACTTTATGCAAAGATTAACATATGGTCCATCATGGAATCCTCCATACCAAACAAAATGGCTCCAGGAATTTGGTTGTTAGTTGTTACCTTTCCAATAGCAAGATGACTAAGTTCAGGGGTACAGCAGAAGGAGAAACAATAGACTCCAACGGCTTTCGCTAGATCTCCGACTGTTTCACTCTTGCCTGTTCCTGGAGGGCCTTCCGGGGCTCCGTGGAGGTTCATGTGATAAGCTGTTATCAGAGTACGAAAGCATCTGTCAGTCAAGGGCGTTATTACTAGACGAGAAGTGTTCCCCAGATACTCGTAGCCATATGGTAGAACAGAATTTAATAGCCTTATTTTAACAATATCTTCCTGGTAATACCTGTAAATAAAGAGTCAAGAGTCATTACCATGTTGTTTTCAGTAAGGTTTTAAATGTATGCATGCAAATATAAAGAATATTCTAAAACTTAAAAAAAAATTTTAATTTTCACTCACAAAAAACATTAAATATTACTATTTTAACTGGTGAACATGGGCCATGGTACATGGGCTATTCGGAAAGTAACCTCCAAAGCAACTACAAAGCTACATGTTATGCTTACATACAAAGCAAATCCCACCGCGGCTAGTCCGGCTCCTCGCTTTGACCGTGACAACGTTATTGCAGTAATATCGTGACTGTTTGCTATGGTCATGTGGATATCATCTCCGTCTCCCACAATCTCGGAAAAAATCTTGTTCAATGTTCATCTCCCGCGATCATGGAAACGTCATCATAGTTTTCTGTGATCACGAAAACATTTATCATCATACTCCGTGATCGTTGCAAAATATTGAACGTCTCCCATGGTCATGGATCATATAGAATCATATAGAAATCAAATCCCAAGGCCATGGTAAAAATCATCATCATCTTCGGTGGTCACAGCAAAATCCATAACATCCACTGCAGTTGTGTAGACATCATCATTTTCTTCAGGGATCGTGACAAAATATTTAACTCCCAAACTCACAAGGATATCACTATCCTCTCTAGCAATCATTGAAACTTATCAACCTTGAATAGTCTACCAATGGTTCAAAGGTAAGAAGTGGGACGGGGACTGGAATTAACGGAGAGCAGAATAGGGTGGACTTATGTCTTCCCATTACTTTGTATTTTGGTCTTTTCAGTCCCACATACTCTATAGCACTCTAGTTTGGGGACATTCCCCTCATGTAGCTGATATTCTGTCGATTCAAAAAAAGGCAGTACGTAATATTGCTAATTCTAGATCCCTAGCTCATTGTAAACCTCTTTTCATAGAATTAAAAGTTCCAACAGTAATTAGTTTGTACATTTGTCAAGTATTACTCTACACCAAGTCAAACTTGCATTCTTTCCCCCTTAGATCTGACACTCATGAGTAGAACATTAGGGGTGGAGGCAAGCTCAGCATGAAACCTCATAGACTGGCTAAAACGGGTGACTCCTTCAAAATAAGCTCAATTCGCTTTTTTAACAGTGCAAAATTTGTTTATTATAATATTTTTTTAAATATGATTTATAATTGGCTTATTCAAAATCCTTTTTACAGCCTAAGTGACTTTATCAAGTGCAATTTTGATGTTAAATTTTAATTAAAATAAGTTATTATGTGATACTACTACTGTATTTTATGTAATATTTTGATGTATCAGAAATTTGATTGTATTTAAGATGATTATTTTGTAATGTATATAATGTGTCCTACTTCTTTGTAAAAATATCAATGGAATAAATTATTCTTATTCTTATTCTTATTGGAATGCATTCAGGCTGAAATAACTGCTATCATGGAGTGTGCCAGGGAGAACCTGAGGCAGGCTTCAGGGACATATACATTTCCATTTTCACAGACAGCCAGGCTGCAGTCAGGGCGCTCGACTCCTGCGAGTTCAAGTCTAAGGTGTTCTGGAACTGTCTTATAACCTTTATATATCTGCCCTGGGCAGGTGCAACACAGTAATACTCTGTTGGGTTCCTGGAAACTCAGGGATAGAAGGGAACGAGGTGGTTGAACGAACTTGGCGTCAGCCTCAGACTCTGTGGGACCACAGAATTTGTCAAGGGTATGCATGCCAGTCAGTCATGTCATGGGCTCAAGAGAAGATGGGTTAGGCTTTAACACCATAGGATAAGCAAGCTCACTCTCTTCCCACCTTCCCAGGCAGTTGCCTCCCAATGCTCTATGATTAGTCAGGAGGCAACTAAGACAGATCACAGGAATGGTCTTGGGCCATGGCTTCGTGAAATTGCACCTGTATCACTTGAGGATCCATAATGGAGACACTGCATGTAGGAAATGTGGGCAGTCCAATGAGACTGCAGATCATTAACTCGATGACTGTACAGCTCTGAATAAAGTAAGGGAATACACTCTTGGGACAATGACAAGGGGCAGACACCTTCCTCAGGAGGAGCTCATAGATAGGATTTTGAAGTTCATCAAGCAACTAAATTTCGACAGACTCTGATGCACCAAGCGGGGAGCTCAAAAAGCCCATCTGTGGCTGATGTGCACTGCGACAAGGTCGGCCCCGATTCAATCAATCAATCAAACATATTGTTGTTAGGGGACTATCTGTTATCATGAAAAACTCCTGAATAACTTGTGCAGTAAAGGAAACATCATTATCGTCTACTGCGATTACGGAAAACTCTTGGATATCTCCTGCGGTGAAGGAACATCATCGTCGTGGCAAAATATTAACCCTTCGCGGATGGGTGACGGAAATATTTCCACCTAAGTTTTTGGAGATAAAGGACGGGTGGCGGATATATCCGCAGATCGGTTGCTATGTTCCGAACAGAAAACGGATATATCAGCCTTATCTTCAGACAGCCTGGCTGGTGTTTTTGCAGTACCCAGATGTCTTAGATGTAGCCAGCTAAACCATCGCTTAAAACTGACAGTAATCAAGTTGTGATGTCAAATGTACAAGAGCCATATTACAAAACCTGTTTTTATAGATTAAGCAGGAAATTGGGAACAAAGTTTATTTTTATACAAGTATATAATACCAACATTTTGTTATTTAAACAAAAAATCCACTCGTCAATAATGTTTTTCTCATTTTATCAGCCTCATTTTTTTAGTTTAATTGAAACATTTGATAACAGTTATTGATTGAGTAAAATATGCTATTGAGCTATGGACCTCACTTGTGTCAAAAATGTTGCATCGAATAACAAAATGGCAAAACACAATAGAAATAGACTTACCGTAGCTGAACGAGCCAGTTGAAGTCAGTGTCACAAATTATGCTTTTTGAGATTATCAGTTGCAGTACCTCCAACACATGAACTGTGAGATTAATCAGAGCTTCCAAACTTGTACGAACCCTGGCTAGAAGTCTGCCTCGTATCAAACTGAATATTGCCTCTCTTTGGTTCTGAAACCAACATATTATGTATTTGTTTGTATATTTACCATTCAAATGTTAGTTAAGAGTCAAAACCCTGCTCTTATTACTTAATGTTAATTTTCTATTTGAGCAGCCTTTCGGGCAAAACAAATAATTTAGTGAAAAAAAAACGTTACCTACTTTAAATTCTTGCAACAATAGTTGATCTCGTCAATTTCGGTCAGCAAATCATTTCCTTATAAAATATTAGCACACTGTTAATTATTTACCTTATTTTCTTCATAATTTTGAAATAAAATTTGGCATTGCAACTCTAAATAGTTTGAGTTTGTAGTTTAGTTACGGTTTATCATCGTTTGGTAAGGTCATTGAAGATTTAATATTCTTAGTGTAAGTGTTGCAAATGTCACATATGAAGTTTAGGCTATACTTCAGTTCTGGTTTCATTTGGTGTGCAGGTGTGACAAGCTCACCAAAATGCGTTCTTTTTAAACGTTGATGTTGATATTTTGTGTTGTTTGTGTTATTCGTTTGCGTGTTTGTGCAATTTTGACCAACATTAAATAATGTGCCGCTTTAGAATTATGCTACTGCTGATGAAAATACTAGGCTGATTAATTGTAACAGGACCAAAACATGTACAACATGATGAAAATCAATGTTTTGACACCATAAGACTACAAGTTATGTAGTTATTATTAATAATTGCTTATAAATATGTCAAGGCTACTTGAAATGAATGTTAATGTTGAAGGAAGACAAGTACCTGGATATTTTTGTGGACAAAGTTGAGCTGGTCAAGGTTTTGCTGGGTCAGACAGTTGTGTATCTGACCAGTCCTGATCGTCAGTAGAGCACACTGGACTGCCTGTCCAGGCCATCCTACCACCCACTCACTGAACACTTCCTTTTTGTACATGGTCAAACACTTCTTACACTGCACTTTCATACTCGCTTGCATCTGTTTCTCTACCTATAGACAACAGTGTTTAATTTAGACAACAGTATTGGGCAACAGTGTCTAAGACCTAACTCACCAGGAAAACACGTCCATCGTGCATAATCTTCCTTCAGCCTTAATGTGATAATCTGGGACAAAACATGTTCTACAACGGGGTTACCCGCAAATTGTACAATTTAATACAAAAATAAAAGTAATATAAATGATTGTTTAATCCAGTATAATTAGATTAATAAGACTTCTGATTTTTAATGTTTGAAATATATCGATTGTATGTACCATTGAAAGTGAGTGACTTATCTACCTCAGTCAGGATGCAAGTATTAATCAATGTAGCATAATAAAATTAATTTTCATCAACTGTTTGTCTCTTGTTTGTGATTTGACTGAGCTTAAAATTCAACTGAAGGTAATCTGATGTTCCATTAAAATTCACCTTCATTAAAAAGCCAGTTGGTCAGCAGCACCTGGACATTTGAAAGCACCTACTAGAAATTAATTAATTGGACCATAGGAACCGGTATTTATAGGTTTTTCTCAAAACCATTTTGAAGAGCTTGAAGTGTTGTAAAAAGTGTAGAAGTACAGAAACATACGGAAAAATTTGTTCCAAAACAAATGTTTCCTTATATTTGGAACACCCTTTGATCATTACTGACCTCTGGTGGGAAACAAAATTTTTGTGTTCCAAAAGTAGTGTTTCTTGGTTTTTTAGAAACATTAGTTCTAAACACGTGTTCCTAACTCCGGTGTAGCTACGGCTTCATGGAAAATAAGTCAACTGTTGTAGTTTCCTTGTTTATGGATATATTTTGGTCACACTTGGCAAATTTATTTATTTTATACTAAGCTATTCATATTATTTTACTAAAATCACACTTTATTATCCTCCCTGTAGCAGCGAACCTAGGTAACTTACTCGTTAAACCTAATATTATTGAAATAGATTTAATTGAAAACCAAACTAGGCAAATGGAAATTCGCTTAGTCTGCAGGTTAGCTGTTGGGTTGCGCTGCACTGGATTGTAAGCTCTAAAATGACACCTCAATCGTAAAAACCGATTGGACAGGTGAAAAAGGTTGTTACCATACACAGGACACCTTTTCTGTATTAAGTAAACAGATGTTGGGTTATTACACCACAGTTTACGTAATTAGATGGTTTGCCCTACTTTAAATCAGCAGTTTAACTAGGTTGTAACACTATGTGTTGCAAAGAATTTGATTTCTGATTGCAATGATCCATAGTGATGAGTGAGCACAGCACTGACTAAATGGCTTGATTAATTTTAATTTAGCTGAAAACAGATAGACATCAGCAAAAGTAGTTAAGCAGCTTGGTTAACTAGTCAAGTAGTAGCTTTACTAAGTAGTAGTGTATCCTGCTATTCGGGGAAAAATCTTGAGCTTCCCTCATGATTACAGACATCATGGCTGTTTTGCCCTGCAATCGAGGCAAATTTAAGAGTATCTCTTGCAATCTTGAAGATATCCTTCTTGTCTTTCGCATCCACAACAAAATTATTTCACAACAGAAAATAACTGAAATTATCCACCAATTTTTGGTATTGGGTTTTTTGCCAAAACCCGGTAAAATCGACAACTATCATTAAAAAATCGAACCATTCCTATTCTAGATAATATGACGAAAAGATTTATAACATTCAACCAACTTACATCAAAAAGTAGTTTTTCCACACACCCAAAATATTTTTCAACTTGTAAAGTCTGTTCAAATGTGATTGTTTCTCCATCAGGGCCTTGCAATGCGACAACTTGGTTGTTTTCGTAAAATAGGTCTTGAACTCCTATGAATATCTTTTCCAGATGAGTGTGTATCACATTAGTTGATTTGGTTTCAGCTAAAATATGCAGTATTTCAACATCAGATAAGAAAAACAACCTGCAAATACCATTTTGTGTTTATTGTTGGGAATGGTGATAAAAATCAAGTGTAGTGATGTGTGATTGAAAACATCACAATCAAATAATATTCTATAATAATAATAATATTATAATAAACAGCAAATTTCTGTTGTAAATATTCTGTGAGTATTGCCTCACAATTGGGGTGAGTACTACACCTCTCCTTGTAAGGTAAGGCCGCGTTTACAACGGAGTTTGGAACTTTTTGTTGGTAACACTTGTTTCTAAAACAAAAAAAAATACAACCGACAGTGCACATTTCTTATATATTGTTAGAAACAATTTAATCAGCATGGGAGACGGACTGGCACCAACGGCGGGGCACATGGTGGTGGGTAGGCACTGGGGGTAGAGGGGAGTGTTGTAATCAGCGTAGAAGTACAGAAACATTTGTTCCAAAACAAGTGTTTCCTCATGTTTGGAACACTCTTTGATCTTTACCGACTTCTGGTGGGAAACAACATTTCTGTTTTAAACACTAAAAAACTGTTTCCAACATCAAAATATTCAAAATTCATGTTTTCGGCCCCTGGACTATATTGTTAAGACAATAATAGGTTTTTTACATACCTCAGTCAAATAGTCCAAAAATGATATGCTCAACAGCTTACATGTTTCGTTGCGAAGACAACATTTTCAAAGGTTGCAACTCGTCAAAAACACATTTGTAAATGATTATCGTGTATTCGTACCATATTAATGTTTTCTGTGTTCGTGTCCGTGTTTTAAATGTGTTTTAGAGGAGTTGCAAGCTTTGAAAATGTTGTCTTCGCAACGGAACATGTAAGCTGTTGAGCATATAATTTTTGGACTATTTGACTGAGGTATGTAAAAAACCTATTATTATCAAAATATTTCTGTTCATAAAGTAATGTTTCTTGGTTTTTTATGAAAATTAGTTGTAAACATGTGTTCCTAACTGCGTTGTAAATGCGGCTTTAGTGCAATATTTGGAACTTTTCATGGCTCATATATTTTTGCTCCTGTAATATGAGCGTTTGGGGTGTATTTTTAATTTTGATACTGTACTCACTTCTGATTGTTCAACAGTTTTAGTTCATACTTTTTTTGTCCTAGGACGCTAGGCACGAGCCCGGAATTGTTTTTCACATTACTTCAGGCTTGCGGCATTATCGCTTAGATAAAATACTAGGGACCGAAATCCCGCGCTCTAACCACAAGGACAGCTCCCCCCCCCCCCCCCCCCCCGCCTACACTGAACACTGAATTTTAAGTTGATACTACAGGCCAGTCTTGAGCTGTTCAAACGAGGGAAAGTCTCCTGTGCAAAAGCATTTTTTTTTCAAATACTCTACAACAAAAGACAAACTGATGTACTTCACATGGATTTTCTAGTAAATTAGCACAGGAAATATTCAACAAATATAATCCAAAAACAGATACACAAAATACTGCTGCCTCAACCAGTTATACTGGAGTGTTAAAACATTATCAAATGCATTTTCAAGACATTACCTGGGAAAGTACATTTGAAGCTGGTTTAGGTAGATCTTGACACCAGCGTTGATGTTTTCTAAGATATCAAACATTCTAAGAACTAAGTTTAAGAGAAGAAGGTCACCAGCAGCTTTGATTACTTGCATTCCTCTGCTTACTTCCATCATTAGCTCCCTGTACATCTGATCCACCTCCTGTAACAGTGGAGAAAAATCACAATCAGTTATCACTGTCGGAACTACCTGTCTTCTTTGATTTCTGGGAAGAAGGAGGGGGATGTAACGGGTCAAATTGTAATTGAGGGGTAATATTTTCAGGGTCATCCCAAATACGTTTATTTGGTTCATACAAAGGCTACAGCAAACGCTGGACGTGGTGACATCATATTGAGGGGATGACCATAGTTCTCAACCCCGATGCGAGGATCGTAAGAGAGTGCTGCTCAAGAAGCGCCCGAGCAGTCAGTCGGCTATCAGCCACCAAACGTACACTACACAATCTCCCACACGACACTATCAGGCAATAGCCAATATTAAAATCACAAATCGATAAGGACACTGGTAAGTGTAGAGCAACACGATAATGCTCTATTTCATTCCCAGTTACGCTTAGTATATTTTAAGTTATATATTTTTTTGTTTAGATCACGCATGTTCCAGGATGGATTCTGTGTGGATGAATAAGTGTGGATTCTGTCTTACACGAGGCTTTGGTGGTTATCAAGCATTATGTTTTATATTCTATTTTATGTTACAGACACAACATTATGCTAATCGATTGTTATTATTTCAATACGTCTGCGAATTCCAAATTCAAACAAAAGTTAGTTACGAATGAGTCTGGTGATTGACCAAGTTATTATTAGGACACTTTTAACTTTGGTGTTAACCAAGTAGGACGATCGATTCTTGGTTTATTAAAACCTGTAAATTATTCCGTTATAATCACATTCGTGCAATGTTTTTATTCAAATTCAATCTCAACGCATATATCGAGTGGCTATGATTACCACTTTCCGAAGGTAAGCTAATATAGTTGTTAGCGTAGTTGTAATTAATACTCTCAGCCAATAAACTGGAAACTATAATCAATTTACGAACTCGTTGGAATCCTGGACTATCTCATTGTAGGCTAGGCTACCTGGACAAATTTAAGGTGTGACTAATTTTGGTGAGACAAAACTATTGCACATTTTACGAAAACTGTACCGATTCAAAATGAATGACCAAATGAAAATTCAAATCAAACTGAAAACGCGCGAAGGCAAGGACCAACAACGGCCAATCACGTGAGCGCGGAGGAACACCAATTTGCTGACTTGTGCGGACGTCTTTTTCTAACGGTCACTTGGGACCAAGCTCTGAGCCGCGATGTACGGAAATCTTTAAATTCTCCTTTTCAATTTGCAAAAATCACTTTTGGTAGTCGTAACGTGTATATCGTCAACGAATCAATTGTTCGATCTCCGGAGTGCATTGATATCTAAAACCGTGAAACAGCATTTACTAAATTACGAATTGAAACAAAACGAGTCTTTAAGTTCGACGTCGACCGGCAAAATTCGTCAGATTTGACCATTTTCGTAGAGCCTATCCCAAGTACAGTGTCGTAATTATATGTTTATGTGTCGTCAAAATTGTCTTCTGTGTATGTAAGTAAATGTTTTGTGTAAATTGTATTTATATCATTAGGAGAAGCCAATCTGTCCACATTCATATTTGTTTAATCATGTTTCTTGCAGGTTTCATGTCTTAGTGTGTAAATTCAGTCACATTGCTTTAGAATTATTGCCATTTACTTATTTTAAAATACATACTGTGATACATTTGTAGATATTGTTATATTAATAATTTGGGTAAATTTTTATACCAGTTAAATCTCATATTAGTTTTGTGCTTAAATTCAAATTATATTGTTAGGGTAATCAGCTGTCTGTCACGTAAAACTGTTACAATTTGTTCTTGCTTTAATATTTGGGTTTGAAATCACTTCAAAAATACATAAAGAGATCACTGAGAGTATTTGATTGGGTGCAAATTCAGGTTTCAATCAGAGCATTGTCCCGGTTGAAGGTTAGGTGTCAATACAGGCTACAAGGTAGGCTTCCATTAACGCCATAAAAATCATATTTTTAACTTAAATTAAACAAACGACTCAGTAGTCGTTTTGGTCCAGTTTGCTATTGAGCAACAAAGTGTGCTGTACACAGTTCTACGAATAGCCCCTTTGCACATAAGATCAACTGGCCAGTTGTAAGTAAATACCATACTTTGGGAAGCCTAATAGCCTAAAACAGATTGAATAAATTAAACCTAGGTTCCCGAGGCTCTGCTGTCAATATTTCAGGAAAGAAAGTCAAAAAGACCACAATCAATACTCTCTCACATTAAATTGAAGTGTAATTAGTAGAAACTAGAATATTATTAATTATAGCTGAAACTTGAATATTATTAATTTTAGCAGAAACTTGAATATTAATATTGATTATTTGTAATATTTGTACTATTTAGGCTATAGTGATAATACACAAAGCTTATTCTTTCATCAATTTTATTAATTCTCCTGTGTTAATCTTTTCAAGGTAATCGGCTTAACCGAACAATTGCAATAAAGTACAATATCATTAAGTAGTCAATTGACACATAATTTATTATATATTGGTTCATCAATATTTTGCATAATCGTTTCAATATTTCAGAGTCAAAACCAATGTTTTAACAAAGTTTCAACAAAGAGTGTAATTTTGCATTCAGAGTATTTGATATACTTTTTATTGCATCTTAAGAAGTGTTACTTTTAAGATTATTGAAAGCACTTTCAGGAGGACATATCAGACCTCTCAACGGTCCATAAATCGGACTTCTGGGATACACAATTATCAGGGCTCAATACAACATCTTACTTCCACTGCCGGCTCTGTGATTGGTCCTCAGTTGTCTGATCAATTAAATTAAATTCATTGAAACCCCACCAGGGGGCAACTTTTTGTTGTACTCACACCTATATGGAATAGCCAAATTGCATTACATAAAGGTGTGAGGCGATTTTAGTGATGGAATGATCAATTAATGTAAAGAGTATATTTTGAAGTAATAAGTAAGTAAAGAACGTTTATATTTTTTCTTTACAAAAAGTGATAGCACTAATATTGAGAGGTCTGGTAACAAGGCAGATTGGCTCTTCTACGGACAGATTGGCATAGATAAGATTGATATTGACCCTCAGAATCTTGTTATCTTGTCACTTGTTATCTTTAAGACAGATTATACCCGTTCATATTGCAGTGTTTACTTGGTTATTTATTATCTGTGTATATTTGTCCGTGATTGTTTATATTTATTTATAGGGAAAATTGAAACATTTTGTGAATTTATAAAACTGAGGTCGATTGCATTTTTGCGAATTTGATTTCAAAAAAAAAAAAACTTTGCAATTCAAAAATGAGACGTCAATTGTACGGTCCCAATTACGTAACTACGGCAAGCGATAGGGCTCAGAGGATGGCAAGCAGGCGTCATGTGTCAGACGAAGGGCTTGTGTCCGGTAGGGTGGGTGCGTCACACGCAGAAACAGGAAACGTTCGTAGCAATCATGTCTCTCCCCCCCCCACCGATTCGTTCCGCGCTGGTCACGTCACATTTGTAGGAGAAGAAATAGAGCGTATTGCGAACAATGTAGTCGGCGATTTGAACATGTCGAACAGTGATTGTTTGTTGGATTTAGATAATGACGTGTTGGAACAAGCTGTGCACTCACGTTCGCATCTCACTTTTGATTCGACCGCAACAGAATATGTCACGATTGATGAGGGAACCTTTCGAGATCGACGATCGTCAATTCGCGCGATTGAACCAAGGGTTGAAAACAATGCAATGTCTTCGAATTTCACATCGTCTCCTCGTGCAGCGAACCACGAACAAATTCGTTTCGTAGCTCCAGTACCGGCGAATCAATTGCAGGGTAACTTCGTTCATCAGGGATTGTCAAAAACAGATTCTATTGTAATAATGGAACTTTTGAGGAAGTTGAAGGACGTCGATGCATCGAATGAATTTGAGTTGGTTACATTCCTTAAAGATTTAATGCCGATTTTTAACGTATCTCCGTCCCACGACAATGAAATAATTAAGTTGCTCTTACCAAAGGTCAAAGGTCAGTTGTTTCAGTTATGGATTGAGTCCGTAAGTGCTCAATCAGGGTGGAATAATTTGCACGTCGAAATTCTAGATAGATTTATCCCATCAATGCGACGGAGAGAAATAGAATCAATAGAGTTAGATCGTCCACAACGCATCGAAGAAACTTTCTCAGATTATTGTGAACATTTATTATCTACTGCGTTTGCTCTTAAAACAAACTTGTCTGAAAACGACGTCATAGAAATAGCGCTGAATAAATGTAGGCCGGAAACAAAGTCTCATTTTTCGTTCGATTCTAGGCCACACACAATTCAAGAACTTCGTAGACTAGCTACAAGAGTCACAAGTGCCGTCAGGGCGGAAACTCGATATTTTGGACCGACGATTTTCACACCACAATTTCACACACCCCCACCCCAAATTATTCCTTCTCAGAGACCCCGACAACCTTTTCCCCGTCGTAACGACTCCAACGATCTTAGGAATAGACCCGCCGAAAGAATCATAAAATGTTTTCGTTGCAATCAGGAAGGACATTTAGCCAGAAACTGTAGGAGCTCTTTAAACTGGTAAATGACATCGACGAGGGGGCCCGGTGTCATACAAAACTCGCGACCATCCCCAACAAAAACAAAATGGAAGCCGTAGATTTAAGTGGTAAGTTGCCATTTGCGCATGTTACGTTCGACAGCTCATTAAAATGCATTGCTTTGATCGACTCTGGTAGTAGTAGGTCATTAATTAGTAAAGAATTATTCAATATGTTGAAAGATAAACAACTGGTGTCAAATGTAAATAAGGTAAGTCATTCTATGGGTACTGCGTCACAGCACAAAATCACCGTCAGATACGAAGCTACAATTCATTTGAAGTTAGGCGATTTTTCCTGGAACTACGAATTTTGGGTTGTGAATCAACTGCCGTTCAAAATGATTTTGGGTTATGACTTCATGACTTTCACAAGGATGTCCATAGATTTGAATAAGTCAATAATAAAATTCAACTTTGCTGACAACGAACACTCTCTTTGTTTAGTAGGCGACGATGAGATTCCGCGTTGCGAAAAACAAGATTTAGGCGATTCTCCCCTCACTCCTGAACAGAAAACAAAATTTGACGATTTATTATACAGCTTTAACGACGTCATATCAAATAGAATAGGCACAGCGAAAACAGAACCGTATAAAATCAAGTTCAGCGATAACATCGTTCCGTTTCGTCAGAGACCTTATCATTTACCACCAGATAAGATGGTTATAATGAGAGAGACAATACAAGAGTTATTAGATCAAGGTGTCATTGAGAAAAGTGTTTCTGAATTCAGTTCTAGTGCATTTCTACGTCCAAAGAAAGAAGCTGGTAAGTATAGGCTAGTTGTCAATTACAAGGAGCTAAACAAATACATCGAAATGGATAGTTTTCCGCAGCCCGAAGTTGATAAAATTTTTCAATATTTTAAAGGTGCTAAATATTTTACTACGCTCGATTTGAACAACAGTTACTATCAGTGTTTGTTACATCCTGACAGTCGAAAATACGCAGCTTTCAATGTAGGGTACGCGTTGTACCAACCACGAACTTGTCCCCAGGGTATTAAAATAGGTAGTCAGGTGCTAGGCAGAATTGTCGACGAGGTGTTAGGAGATTTGAAATTCAAGTGCGTCGTCAATTTTGTAGATGATCTTTGTATTTATAGTCCTGATCCAGAGACACACTATCGCGATCTGAAACAAGTTTTACAACGATTGCGGGAGGCCGGATTGACTGTGAAACCAAGCAAGGTCACTTTAGCGAAACGCGGCATTCGATTTTTGTCACACGTCATCAAAGACGGAAAATTGTATGTCGACGAAACCAAAGCCGAGGTGATTAGTAACTTCCCGCGACCACGAAATTTAAAAGCAGTTCAACGATTTTTGGGAATGGCAGCGTATTACGGGAAATTCATTCCTGATTTTTCCAGTGTTAGTCGTCCACTCAATATGCTAAGGAGGAAAGGTGTCCGTTTTAAATGGGGTAAAGAACAGGAAGAAAGTTTCAATAAATTGAAGGAGTGTTTGTCTTCGCCTAAGGTGTTGCATTTGCCCGATTGGAAGCAGCCCTTCGTTCTGTCGTGTGATGCAAGCGAATTTTCCGTCGGATGTGTCCTTGAACAGATCAGAGATGGTAGAGCTGTCCCCATAGCGTTTGCGAGTCGTACTTTCTCAAACAACCAACTTAGATATAGCATGTATTTAAAGGAGTTTGCTGCCGTACTTTTTGGTTTAGAAAAATTTAAAGATTATTTGGCAGACAGACCATTTGTCATTAAAACTGACTGCATGGCTATTACGTATGTGATGGGTTGCGATAAAAGTGTCGGAATGTTAGCTAGATGGAAACTACGACTCTCACAATTTCCTTTTGCCAAGATCGAACATTGTAGGGGCACCCAAAACATTGTGAGTGATACTCTGAGTCGAATGTTCGAACCTGAGGAAGCTATAAAACAAAACAATACTCCAAAACCTGATCAAGTTTGTTTTTTACAACATTTTCCAGAAACGTTCGAATCACTCAGTGATAAGCAGAGGGAAGATGAAACCCTAGGTAAAATCATCACTGATCTGGAGAATGGTATAACTGTACCTCATTATTGTATAAAAAAGGGCATTCTAAGATTCCAGAGAAACATCAAATGTTCCCCAAAGATTGTGGTACCTAGTTCAATGCGTGTTATGATGATGAAATATTTCCACGACATATCCATTCACTCTCATTGGGGCATAAAAAAGACTACAGCACGCCTAATAAAGAATTTTACATGGGATGGAGTTTTTAACGACGTAAAAAATTACGTACGTTCATGTGAACTATGTCAACTCTCGAAACCAGCCCAGAATTTACAGATAGGTTTGATGAACTCAAAACCACCCCAGAAATGTTTTGAACGACTCCACATTGATATGTTTGGTCCACTAGTAAGATCTGTTTCAGGAAATGCTTATGCTTTTGTATGTATTGATTCATTCTCTAAGTTCAGCTGGATTATTCCAATGAGAAAAGCAGATTCAAAGACAATAATTAGTGCGTTAAAGGATAAGATTTTTTCACAACATGGGTTGCCAGAAACCATTGTATCGGACAATGCATCCATTTTCAAGTCCGAAATGTTTAGGAGTTTTTTATTTGGTTTAGGGGTGAAACACATAACTACATCAGTGGCTAGGCCTAATTCAAATCAATCCGAGAGATTAAATAGAAATCTCAAAATGATACTCAAAATCTATCATTCTCAAACCCAAAAGAAATGGGACGAAAATATACCTTTCCTTTGTATGGGATTGAACTCTGCATTACACGAAACTACAGGTGTGACTCCAGCTTATGCATTCCTTGGTAGAGAGTTAAACCATTCACTCAAACTACACTGGGACCTTGGCGATGAATGCTCGACTGAAACAGCCGAGGATAGAGTGAGTAAAATATTAGAACACTCTAAGAAAGCTCATCAAAAGATAAAGGAGAGATACAATAAAAATAGAAAACCGTCTCCATATACTGAAGGTGATCTGGTATTATACAAAAAATATACGCCTAGTAACAAAGCAAATAAAATCAGTCATAAGCTAACTCATACCTGGGATGGACCGTATACTGTAATTAAAGTATTAAATCAGGTAAATGTAAAAATCCGTCTGAATCGGGACCCATCCATTGCGAAAGTAGTTCATGTATGTCAGATAAAAAAGTATTATTCGAGAGATTAGGGAAAAAATCATTGTTGTAATGCCTACGTTTGTTTGAGGGGGTACCGACTCGTTTTTTTTTAAACACAATATTGTTAATTTTAAGGCGGTAACACCAAACCATTTTTTTCTCCAACAGTGAATAGTGTGAAGAGAAATGTCACCCGTCGCTGTGAGTGTTTTGGGAGACTCGCAAGGGGTCAGGCTGGTCAGAGTGGGCGGCGGACAACAATCAACTACACAACAATGGTCGATTGAACACAGTGTTGCTCACGGCGAATGGACTACTCAAGATCTCAAGTGCGCTATCAGAAACCAAGTGTCAGTGCTAAAACCCACATGCATAATTTTCATTGGAATTAATGACATTTTCAAATCCATTGCCCCAGAGAAAACCAAAATCAATATAAAGACAATTATCCGTTTACTGAAATCCCACAACAAAACCATCTACATTACCACCCTCCCTCCCACTTTACATACCCCCCATATTCAACCCAAAATTAAATCCTTAAATATTTTTATCCAGTCTTTAAATAATCCTCCATCCATTCAATCAATAAAATTCCATAAACTATTCCCACCATTCGCACCAATGAATCTATCATTATACAACAAGAAGTATCGAAATGGGAAGCCAGACAACGTACACCTATCAAGTACAGGTTTCAAACAGCTGGTGCGCCACATCTCGATGACCACACTCGGCGCCACACACGAGTCGATGACCTACTCCCCACCCCACCCGCCCCACTCTATCGCCAACAGCTGATCGCCGATAGTGAACCATGAATGAACTGCTGCTGTCTGCTTCATTGAGTGCTAGGTAATTCTACAGTGTGGTTAAGCGTGCGCGTTTTTCACCACTCGTGTGGAGTAGATGTAAGTGGTAATTTGTGAGACACTTTGGTGTCAGGTATTGTCAGCTCTCCCATCTCAAATCGCTCTCGCCCTCAGTACAAATAGAAATAAGGCAAACAAATGAAATGAAAAAAAAAAATGGAAAATGGAAAAAAAGAGAGAAAATAAATGTTAAGCAAAAAAAAATAGAAATAAGAAAAAAAAAAAATGAAAAAAAAAATTGTTTTAAAATAAAAATTTTTCCCAGCATGTTTTTCACACTTTGAAAATATTAATATTGAATATTTATTATATGAGTATTATTCAAAAAAAATGTAAATGTGAAGAAATTGTTTCGTGTTTAAATGTATGTAAATTGTAACTGTGTAAATGTGAAACTGTTGTGTAAACGTCTCTCCGCCGTCACAAGCGTCGCGTCGCGCCGCCGGTTTGAAAATTGTCCCGGGTTGGACGAAGTCTTCTTGCGGACCTTGTGGTCGCTCGGGCCAATTTTTTTGGCAAGGGGGCATCATGTACCGATTCAAAATGAATGACCAAATGAAAATTCAAATCAAACTGAAAACGCGCGAAGGCAAGGACCAACAACGGCCAATCACGTGAGCGCGGAGGAACACCAATTTGCTGACTTGTGCGGACGTCTTTTTCTAACGGTCACTTGGGACCAAGCTCTGAGCCGCGATGTACGGAAATCTTTAAATTCTCCTTTTCAATTTGCAAAAATCACTTTTGGTAGTCGTAACGTGTATATCGTCAACGAATCAATTGTTCGATCTCCGGAGTGCATTGATATCTAAAACCGTGAAACAGCATTTACTAAATTACGAATTGAAACAAAACGAGTCTTTAAGTTCGACGTCGACCGGCAAAATTCGTCAGATTTGACCATTTTCGTAGAGCCTATCCCAAGTACAGTGTCGTAATTATATGTTTATGTGTCGTCAAAATTGTCTTCTGTGTATGTAAGTAAATGTTTTGTGTAAATTGTATTTATATCATTAGGAGAAGCCAATCTGTCCACATTCATATTTGTTTAATCATGTTTCTTGCAGGTTTCATGTCTTAGTGTGTAAATTCAGTCACATTGCTTTAGAATTATTGCCATTTACTTATTTTAAAATACATACTGTGATACATTTGTAGATATTGTTATATTAATAATTTGGGTAAATTTTTATACCAGTTAAATCTCATATTAGTTTTGTGCTTAAATTCAAATTATATTGTTAGGGTAATCAGCTGTCTGTCACGTAAAACTGTTACAATTTGTTCTTGCTTTAATATTTGGGTTTGAAATCACTTCAAAAATACATAAAGAGATCACTGAGAGTATTTGATTGGGTGCAAATTCAGGTTTCAATCAGAGCATTGTCCCGGTTGAAGGTTAGGTGTCAATACAGGCTACAAGGTAGGCTTCCATTAACGCCATAAAAATCATATTTTTAACTTAAATTAAACAAACGACTCAGTAGTCGTTTTGGTCCAGTTTGCTATTGAGCAACAAAGTGTGCTGTACACAGTTCTACGAATAGCCCCTTTGCACATAAGATCAACTGGCCAGTTGTAAGTAAATACCATACTTTGGGAAGCCTAATAGCCTAAAACAGATTGAATAAATTAAACCTAGGTTCCCGAGGCTCTGCTGTCAATATTTCAGGAAAGAAAGTCAAAAAGACCACAATCAATACTCTCTCACATTAAATTGAAGTGTAATTAGTAGAAACTAGAATATTATTAATTATAGCTGAAACTTGAATATTATTAATTTTAGCAGAAACTTGAATATTAATATTGATTATTTGTAATATTTGTACTATTTATAGTGATAATACACAAAGCTTATTCTTTCATCAATTTTATTAATTCTCCTGTGTTAATCTTTTCAAGGTAATCGGCTTAACCGAACAATTGCAATAAAGTACAATATCATTAAGTAGTCAATTGACACATAATTTATTATATATTGGTTCATCAATATTTTGCATAATCGTTTCAATATTTCAGAGTCAAAACCAATGTTTTAACAAAGTTTCAACAAAGAGTGTAATTTTGCATTCAGAGTATTTGATATACTTTTTATTGCATCTTAAGAAGTGTTACTTTTAAGATTATTGAAAGCACTTTCAGGAGGACATATCAGACCTCTCAACGGTCCATAAATCGGACTTCTGGGATACACAATTATCAGGGCTCAATACAACATCTTACTTCCACTGCCGGCTCTGTGATTGGTCCTCAGTTGTCTGATCAATTAAATTAAATTCATTGAAACCCCACCAGGGGGCAACTTTTTGTTGTACTCACACCTATATGGAATAGCCAAATTGCATTACATAAAGGTGTGAGGCGATTTTAGTGATGGAATGATCAATTAATGTAAAGAGTATATTTTGAAGTAATAAGTAAGTAAAGAACGTTTATATTTTTTCTTTACAAAACCTACAATATTATAATTGTGTCACATGCCCGGAAATTTCGTAATAATTGTGAAAATTTATTTTTGGCTCATTGTGATGGGAAATGTCTGCAGTCACCTCTCAAATAACAAGGCAAAAATGATTTGTTTTTTTTTAATACAACTGAGACTGACCTGAAAAAGAAGAACTTCTTGGTTCATGCATTCCCGAACTGTCTCACAGGTGAATATTGGTTGGAAGTCCATCCATTGCCTTTCCACTTTCAGCCAAGTTTCAATGGTTAAGTTCACTCTGTCCAATCTCTCACACCATTCTTTCACCTCTCCTACAAGGTAAAATATGAAAAAGGCAAACATCCACAGATAACTTGGGTCATATCAGATACAATCTGCCTCTCTGTCCAATTAACTGTGTTAAGATCGAAGACAAAAAGGTATAGTAAAAGATTAATTCAAAGGTTAACTGAGAGGTACCTCAAAGGTTAACTGTGAGCTACCTCAAAGGGTAACTATGAGTTACCTCATAGGTTAACTGTGAGTTACCTCATAGGTTAACTGTGAGTTACCTTATAGGTTAACTGTGAGTTACCTCATAGGTTAACTGTGAGTTACCTCATAGGTTAACTGTGAGTTACTTCATATGTTAATTGTGTGCTTTCTCAAAGGTTAACTGTGAGTTACCTCATAGGTTAACTGTGAGCTACCTCAAAGGTTAACTGTGAGTTACCTCAAAGGTTAACTGTGAGTTACCTCAAAGGTTAACTGTGAGTTACCTCAAAGGTTAACTGTGAGTTACCTCATAGGTTAACTGTGAGCTACCTAAATGGTTAACTGTGAGCTACCTCAAAGGGTAACTATGAGTTACCTCATAGGTTAACTGTGAGTTACCTCATAGGTTAACTGTGAGTTACCTCATAGGTTAACTGTGAGTTACCTCATAGGTTAACTGTGAGTTACCTCATAGGTTAACTGTGAGTTACTTCATATGTTAATTGTGTGCTTCCTCAAAGGTTAACTGTGAGCTACCTAAAAGGTTAACTGTGAGCTACCTCAAAGGTTAACTGTGAGTTACTTCATAGGTTAACTGTGAGATACCTAAAAGGTTAACTGTGAGCTACCTCAATGGTTAACTGTAAATTACCTCATAGGTTAACTGTAAATTACCTCATAGGTTAACTGTGAGTTACCTCATAGGTTAACTGTGAGCTAGCTCAAAGGTTAACTGTGAGTTACCTCAAAGGATATCTGTGAGTTAGATCAAAGATTAACTGTGGTACCAGTGAGATACCTCAATGGTCAACTGTGAGTCACCTCAATGGTAAAATGTGAGTCACTTTGAAGGTTACAGGGATTATGTAAGTGCTATTAGCCTGAATTGATCTAACCGTGCCTTCTTCAAAACTAAACGTCTATTCTTGTGAACTTTTCATAATAAATGTTAAGTGGTTATATACATGAAGTAAACATTAGTTACAAAATTTAAATAGTAAATATCAGAACTATTCATCTACCACGTAAGTATCCATTGTTATTTGTATACATTTTAATTGAAAAGTCTATCAAATTATTCACACACTTAAGTATATTGATGATCTTTTAGCTCAGTATGTATTGCATATCCACAGTCTAGCTTGGTGTGCCAACCTTTTTATGCCACAGTGTCATGTGGTGGGACATGACAGGACGTAGAAATTTGTATTGGGAAAGGGGGCTTAAAAAACTGACCACATACCAAAAGGTGAATGTTAAAGATGGTACTGTACATTTAGAGATGCAATGGTTTATCCATACAGAGACCATAAGGGAAGTACTTATTCAATTAAAGACATTAAAGTAGGTTAGTGGGATTACATATTTTATTTTATTTTCATACTAAGAAAAAAATTTAACATTTGGAATATTGGTCATTGAGTACTACTCTAATAATTAGCCAAGACATTTTGCAATTACAAAATTAACGATAAATATTAAATCATTCACAACAAAAAACAATCAGCATTCTTCGAGGGCATCTGTTTGAAAGCGTTGTGTTGTTTATGCTAAGAAACAAAGAGAATTTAACTAACAGAAAGTAGGTAGTTTACTAAATTTTTTGCTGGAACGTATTTAGTATGCCTACCTATGAGTGGCTTCACAAATGCTGAACCTCTGATTGTCACACATTTTATTAGATGATTGTCGACCAAAGTCAACACTTCTTCCACTTCAGATAAAATTTCTGTTTTTGTGTCACTGAAAAAATACTGTATCGGTAGAGAGTCTATGGCAGCTATGATGGATAAATATTTACATAAATATAAATGTGATGAATATTCATTTGCAACTTTATTAACCTGTATTAAAGACATTAAAGTAGGTGAGTGGGATTTCATATTTTATTTTATATTTATACTAAGAAAAAAATGTAACATTTGGAATATTGGTGATTGAGTACTACTCTAATAACTAGCCAAGACATTTTGCAATTACAAAATTAACGATAAATACAAATCTTGAAAAACTATAAGGAGACTGACTGGATACTTCTGATGGCAGGCTGTAATAATGTGAAGGCGCATCATTCTATTGATGATAAGGCTGCTATATCAAACAAAATCATTAACTGTATAACAAGTCTGATAGAAAAATGTAAAAATACTAATCTGATTTTAACCACCCTACCATATCGGTATGATCTTCACAATAGCCACTACCACCACCAGATCATTGCGGAAATTAATAACAATATCCGGGCTTTAGTCTACAAGAACAAAGATGTCAACCTGCTAGATCTATATCTATTGGAAAAGTTCAATCACACTCGACATGGCTACCATATAAACAAAAATGGGAAAAGAAAAGTGGCAAACATGATACTGGATACAATTCAAACCAAATGTCAGGCTACCCAAACAGAAAATGACCCAACAGCCATCAAACATGTCACCCAAACAGTAAATCTTGGGTGTGGAAAAAAGATCACGATTACTGAACAAGACATGACCAGGGTCATCAACGACCATTGTAACAACAAAGAGGTCGCATTCTCTCACACAATATCTGGTGACTTTGGGAACGATAGGCATATGACAGCTGGGGTAGCTGTTACATTCGCACGGGAATTTGGCAAACCCACTCTATGGTCTGACCATCTGGCATACCAGCAGGTCAAAGATGGAGCTGGAGTATACAGCTTGATAACAAAGCTGGATTACTGGGGGAAGCCCAACCTAAATGATTATGACAGGGCTTTTGGACAGTTCTGCAATGATTTTAAAAGAAAGGGCTACAAATATCTCTACTGCTCTCCCATGGGCTGTATAAGAGATAGAGTAAAAGTAGAACATTTTATAAAAAATGTCATCAAATTCCAAGTGGAGACTAAGGCCCAGATTAAAATTGTTGCATACAACCAAAGATCAGCACGTGTTTTGCGGAACGGCCTGGATCACAACACCTTCATAAAGGAAATGGAGAGGTGCTTGGAGACCTTTTCTTATCTCCAGAGGGAAGAAGATCCACTAACACCAATAGCACCAGGAGAACAAACTTATGCAGATGTTGTTAGCCGATCTTCACCAGTGAGTCCACATCACCCACCGCTGATTAATCCAGTGAGCAGAGAGCAGATGCCGACATCAGACGTCCCTCTTCGCCTCTCTATGAGTACCACCACTGACCACGGGAGCCTTCACCTACCAGTTACTCCGGAGTCTGACCGGTCATTTGGTGTCATTAGTGGTGAAAAAAGTCAATCTAGTGTGGAAGTGAGTGGCAATGAAGATGATCGGGCAACCAAGGGTAAAGATAGTAGCTTAAGTCATAGTTTTTTAGAAAAACGGTCTCAAGTCAATATCATAGTGTAGCTTCTGGGCAATTGTATACTCCTACTCGATTAAATCTTCTTCAGGTAAATATTCAATGTTTGAGAAATAAGTTACTTGAACTTGAAAGCTTCTGTGAGGAAAATAAAATATACATAATATGTCTCTCAGAACATTGGCTTACTTCTGAGGAATTACAGGTTTTTACACCACATGGTTACGTTCCCGGTAGTTTTTTTATTAGAAAAAATTTCAAAAACGGAGGTGCAGGAATTTTTGTTAGAGAGGGGATTGAATTCTGTAAATTTGATATGAGTAAATTTAGTTCAGAAATAGATATAGAAATTAGCTGTGTTAAAATAATTAAAGACAATTTGTATGTTATATCATTGTACAGGTCACCTCGTGGCAACATAGATATATTTTTTGAGAAACTTGAATTAGCCGTGAAGAAGGTTTTATCGAGGGGGACCAAAGTTATCGTCTGCGGAGATTTTAACATAGAAATGATAACAACTGATAACAACAACTCAATTTTGTTTTTGAACTTATTAAGATCAATTAATTTATACTGTACTTATTCCTCACCCACCAGAAACAATGCCTGTTTGGACAACATTTTAGTTAACTTCTCCCAATATCTGTATGAAGTTACCTCAGCTGAGGGTCACTTTGCGGACCATACTCCACTCCGAACCGACCGCTCCGAGTGGGTGGTTTTCACTTTAAAATCTAATATTTCATATACCAATAAAAACTGTAAAACATCACAACAAACTTCTTATTACCGATCACAGAATAATAATGTTATCCAGCTATTTACTAATGAATTAATAAAAGAGAAGTGGAGTATGGTCGAAGAGCACAAAAACGGCAAGATAAATGTTAATACACTGTTTGATAGCTTCTTTAAAAGATATGTAGACCTTTGGCATTTTTGTTCACCATTATTAAAATGTAAAAAAAGCAAACCTACAACTAGTAAAAACAAAGTTAACTGGTATACCAATGAGTAAAGAGTTGAAAGAGACAAAATGCTGACTTTATTTCATATTTACAAAGATTTGTCAAGGAGTGGCTCTGAGCAGACCCAATTGGCTTATAACGCTTATCTCATACGTAAAAGAAATTATAGAAAAAACTTAAAACTAACTAAAAAAATAACTTGTGAGAAATACATTGATAGTGCAAGAAACAAATGCAAAGCTGCTTGGGAGGTCATATCCCAAGAAAGCTGCAAAAGTTCCACCAAAGTCATCCCTCTTGACCCTGAGTGTGTAAATCAATACTTTATAGAGTCTGTCAATGAACTGGTGAAAGGCATTCCTGACACTAATGTCAGTATCTGTGATTTAATGGGAACAAGACCTATAGCTCCTAACTCCTTTCACTGGACAAGTGTAAATCTGGTTGAAGTTTCGAAAATTGTTTCAAGCCTATCAAATTCAAAAAGCACTGATTTTTATTGGATATCCAACTATTTACTGAAACAGACAATAAATATCATTAAGGAACCACTTGCTTATATAATAAGTAGATGTTTAGAATCTGGCTATTTTTCAAATATGTTAAAATTGTCTAAAATTACACTGGTTTATAAGAAAGGAGACAGAAATCTTCCACAAAATTATCGTCCTATATCCGTTATTCCAATTTTTTCAAAATTATTTGAAACTGTTATGTACAATCAACTTAGCAACTATTTTGAAATAAACAGACTATTTTCTGAGTCCCAATTTGGTTTTAGACCCGGACATTCTACGATTTCTGCAGTAACGAAAATTGTCAGTAAAGCACTACATGCCTTTGAAAATAAAGAATCAGCCTTCCTATCCCTATTAGATTTAACTAAGGCATTTGATTGTGTACCGCCTATCAATATCCTTACTAAACTTAACTTTTATGGTGTTTCTGGCGACTCCTTGAAATTAATTGAATCATACTTAATGAACCGTAAGCAATATGTAAATATTATGGGTGCTCACTCATCATTGTGTGATGTCTCCTTGGGAGTGCCGCAGGGCTCAGTACTCGGACCATTTCTCTTTATCGTAATAATAAATGATCTTCCCAAAAATGTAGGTGTAAAATCTATTATCTATGCAGATGATTCCACGTTTTTTACTTGTAGTAAAAACCTTGACCTCTTGGAGGCCAGAATAACCTCAGCTCAAAACCAAGCACAAGAATGGTTCTCAGCTAACAAACTGCTGTGTAATGAGACTAAAACTCAGAATATTTTGCTCAGTCTTTCACAAAATCAAAACTATCAATCAAAATCAATCATCGATCTAAATCAATCTGTAAAACTGCTGGGAATTCACATAGACTCAAAGCTCACATGGAATGACCATGTTGTAAATTTGTGTAAAAAACTCTCAAGGGTCAATTGTTTGTTTTGGAAACTGAGCTCCATAATCTCTACTGACTATCTGAGGACTGCCTATTTCGGACTCTTTCAGTCTCATATTGCTTAAAGTCTCATACTTTGGGGACACTCTGCAAATGTCTCAGATGCCTTGATTCTTCAAAAAAAAATAATTAGAACCATTTGTCAAGCCAGGCCTGGAGATCATAGTAGATGTCTTTTCAAGCAATTGAAGATTCCTACAATTATTAACTTGTATATTTATCATGTATTAATATTCACAAAAACAAATCTAAATTCTTTTTTTATTAGACGTGAGGTACACAATCACAATACCAGGAATAAAAACAAACTTGAAATCCCGCAACATAGGTTAACAAAGTTTGAAAATTCTTACATGGTAAATTGTGTTAAATTTTTTAATAAGCTTCCCGATAATGCTCACACCACTCCTCTTAAAGGCTTCAAAATCAAGTTGTATCAATGGCTTCTAGACAATCCATTCTTTACTATTAATGAGTTTATGGCCACCAACATAGATAATATATTTTAAGTTTTCAAATTAATGATAAGCATTAACTTTTGTTTGTTTGGATGAAGTTTACCAATTTTATTAATTTATGAAGCTGTTGTTTGGGTACTAGGCTGGAGTTGCAACTTTGGTTTTAATTTAAATATATTTAGATATTATTGATGATTATTATCGATATTATTGATATTATTTGATGTTATTGACTGTATATATTTATGTTGACCATGCCCATCTCATGTAAAAATGATCAACGGCAATAAATATCTTATGTCTTATGTATAACCGATTAACCCTTAGCGGTCAGAAGACCACTACGAGTGGCCACAAGATCCGTAACATAACACAGCCCTGCAGTTAGTATGTGATGCACTATGGGACCAAGAGGGAGTTGCGTCCCCCATCAACATTGATTCGAATCATAAAATGAAAATATGCATTATACGAGCTGCACGCCCATCTGCAATATAACAACGATAATGCTTTTATTTTTTTTTTTTTTAGAGGGCCAGGCTTACAAATAACTAAGGGATTGCAGCGCAGCTGTAACAGCTTATGGTGCACCCTCATTCACAGGTCCTCATTCTCCGTCAAATCTCAGGTCCTTTGTGAACCATCAGATCCTTTTGACTATGGTGACCTGTTCTTCCCTTTGATCTCCAGTCAATAGACCATTACGCGTAGCCGGCCCGAGCTCCAAGGCTACTTTCGGCGTATAAAACAAAATGGAAAGGCCACTAAGTGTGGCCTTCCCGATGTATAGGGAAGGAAAAGAGAACGATAAATACAACTACAAAGAGTTAATTAATGTATAGTACATGGATTATCCCTGAAAAACATAAGTTGGTAAAAATATAATATTTTTAATTCAAAACATAAATGTTGTATCCAGAATGTAGTAAATATCTTTCATCTGTTAAACTTATACAGAATTGTGGTAAGTGTGGTGTAATTTTAAGTGATCCAATAATCAAGAATTGTTATTCATCATTTTGTGCTGTACCTACAATACATGCATTAGATGAAAGTCATTAAAAACAAATGGTAGACTAATGAGTTTACAGGCAAGATAAGAGCAAACTTACAACAAGAGTAGTGTAATACATGCAAAATATCACAGTAATCTTAAAAATTGAATTCTGTAGGTTTTTTTAAGATGGATAATTTAAAGAAGGATAGTACCTTATTATTCATGTAAACCGGAACCTTCTACTACTTTGAATAAGAATATGTCTATTGTATATAGAAGATTATTATTTACACAACTATTTGTATCTCCTGTTTATTTGTAACACTCTTCTTCTTTCACCACAAAGATAAATAAAGAGAACTAGAAATTGAGCAATACTTTGTGTTTACAGGACTTTTGATCATCAGAAAATAAAATTGTATTCATAACAAACTTTTCATTTTAACTTATTTAAACAGGTCATTCATGATACTTACAGGTAAGGTGTCGAGGTAAAGTAAACTTCAGACCATTCTGCTTTCATTGCACATAGAGTCTGATAAAGTTGAAGTTCCTTACAGGCACTGACGCTGACTATTTCAAATCTAAACAGAAACAAAAAATCGTCAGAAGTTAGATAGCCTTTTTTGAACACTACCAGTTTCTATCAAAAGATTTATCCACTTAGTTATTGTAGGATTACTTGGTGTTTCAACCCCTTTTGTTCAACATTAAAAGCAATTCCTCAAACTTCAGTTTCAGCAATATTCTTGAGTCAAACAGCTGTTCAACTTCCAAATTAAAACGGGCACTCTTGAACCACACACATGGGGAGAGATAGCCTTCCAAACACTAAAGTACGCACATCTACCCTTCCGAGAAATCTCATGGTTGATTAAACAGAGGGCAACAACTAAGTAACAGCTAACTTGTCATGATACATTTTTGATACCTTTAGAGTGGTAGATGTTTGTATCCTATGCACGTTACATGTGTTAACAAATCTATTTATTCTTTATTTAATTGGTCGATCTTAAAAGGAAGTCCCTCTTCTAGTTTGTCTTCCTCCTTCTCTTTGGGACTTCAGTTGTGTTTAGCCGCACATATGCTTCTGACTACATGAATTTTTAATTTTTTCAAAAATAAAAAAACCATTAGGGTGTGGCGAAGAATTTTCATTGTCACACAGAGAGTTACTAATCCAGTGGAAACCAGCATCTGGATAGTGACGACATGTAGTAAAATAGAATAAAATATATGTACCATTGAGTTAGTTCCCTGTTCACTTTTCAAAACCCCGAGTAATTAGTAAACAGAATTCTCCTTTACAATATTAACAGCCCCCCTCCACAATAATCTTGAAACATTATTGCTTAATTTTTCCTACTTAACCTATTTAATCTACACTATACTTAAAAAATATATAACAAACTAACCAAAAACAACTGAATGTCTAGTGACCTGACAATGTTAACAGTTAGCCTTCAAAGCCGCAACTGAATGGTAGTCAACAGTAACTGAGAAATAATTTTGATACATAAAAGTGTAATTCCCCATTCATTGGTCTAAAGGGAGATTATACTGGTCGGGTATAAAGTACGAATTTTAAAATTCTCACTAGATCAACCGAGTATGGTAATCCTCTACTCGTGTACTACCGAGAAATAATTACGGCACATTCTTCACCTACTGGTGATTTTCATGATTCCTGTATTGAACGAACTTTAAGTTTCATACAGTACAAATATAATCACTAATCAGTGGTAAGAGTGTATATGCAAAGTCCTTGGAACTTCAGAACAAGTTAAGTGCCACTAATGTTATTTTATCACAGTATTTTTAGATGTGCATCAACGCAACTTGTATATAGTACTAGATATCCTAGGTAATATACCGGCTAGTATTTTTTTTTATAAGTAAACGGTTCAGTATTTTATTCCATTCTAGGACAGCCCCTAGGTATTGTTGTGTAGGAGAATGACACATTAGAGAACCATTGAGGCAGACGCTAAAGATTCAGGTACCTGGTGGCTCATGTGCGGGATTCAGCGTAGTTGATGGGGGGACCCTTTAGGGTTTAGGACCTTGCGCATGGTTTGTATGCACCCGTCAAAACTGTTAACACAGTAATTAAATCAGGTAATATTTTTGGGAATCTACAGTATTGCTGGATCCATGTAGTTTTATCAGGTATGAGCAATGATGATGGATGATGGTACAGTAGCGCTGTTGGTTGTCGGTACTGAGATTACACTGATTCACACTACCTACATTTTTGTGTATACAAATCTGTGCCTGAGGTGAATTGGATTTCTATAATTATTTTTGAACCCTGGAAACTTCCCAGCTTGCTGAACTGAGCAAACTGATGGCGAGAGTTGGTGACGGTTTTCCCGCAATCACAGAATACTGTAGTATTATATATTCCTTAGCGAGAAAAACGTCACGATACAATTTCAACCAAATATTTAAAATACAGTAAAACCTCGGGTGCAGATCAACCATGGTCAATCGATGCCTCTTAAATTATGTTACATAACCTCAAAAATCCCAAGAAAATTTTATAAATTGTATTTCTTCAGTCTAATATTGTAAATGCACTGTATATTTAACTATTTCTGGCAATTTTTATATGCAGTAGGTTCCCCCATTATTGTTTTTGAAACATCACAGTCATTTGACAAAAATAAATGGAAACAAAACATAGAAATTTCCATAGAGAGCTTCAAGGTCAAGCAATATGCTTGCGCTGACAATCGTCTGCTCCTTACACATTTGTCTGCTGTGCGCTTGCTACGTCACAACAGTTTATGATTTGGCAATCTGTAACTATTACAGCTTTAGTAGCTGTGATTGGGTCATTAGTCACCGTGACAACTTTAGTAGATTGTGGTGGGTGAATAAACCATGGCAACTTGTTGAATGTGTTGATGAAGAGAACTTAAAGAAACAATAGAAGAACAAAGAGAAATAAGAAGTGGTGTTTTGTCATTGTTATCTTTATCTTATTTTACAACTGTTGTTATTATCTTGATGGCTGGTACCAGTAGCTTACTAGTCTAGACTTTCTTTTGTTTTCTTCTTTACCTGATTTATTGCTGTACAGTGTTTAGCAATTTATGTTTTGTTTGAGTTATTAAATTCCATGTTGATGGCCCCTGGCTTACTTTATATGACTATAATAATGGTACAATACCTTGTTGTTTGAGTTAACAAGCGTGTTTAAAAATTACAGTTTTTATTACTGAAACAAGGTTAATGACTTAACATATTACGATTGCACAATACTAATTGTATTTTGATGATGAAAAATGCAAATTAATCTCATTAACGTCCATTTATATAGTATTGTGACTGAAGTCTTGTGCTCAAACCACTAGACCACCTGTGCCCCCCATACTGGAGATGGTGTTTGTAAAAGCTAAGTGAGTCGTGAAACTGTCCATATCGGTTATCTATTGAAATCATGACATAATGTCAAGGTCCTGACATGAACATTTTTATCAACCCTGCTACTGTCAATCAATTCTGCAATGTATCAGTTCAACTTCAGGTTTTATCTTACATAAAGAACTTAAGCAAGACTTACATCAACCAAGAAAATAAGTTTTTTTCCAAATTGCCAAATAAATTAGGCCTGATAGCTTTTTTTTTAAAAAAAGAGGTTTGCGGCCTCTTTTAACCTTGCATTTGCCCGTCCACATAGACTAACTGCCCGTGCGTGGAACGTTTACAGCAAAGCAAGGAGTGAGCCTGTACAGTACAAAGGTGAACTGTACTGATAAATTTTAGTGGCAGTGACCAGGATCCGAACCCACGACATCGCTGCCTTGGGCCCGAAGTCCGCGACGCTACCGACTGAGCCACCGACTCACTAACTAGCTACTAACTACTTGCTACTAACTACTTTACTTACGGATCAAGAAGATGCTCAAGATGGTAGCCGATGAATTTGCGCAAGGTAGTTCCAGCATCAGGTGTTACATCAAAACCAGCTATTTCTGATAAATCTTCCCAATGTCGTTTTCTGAGAGCTGAGTTACAAACGATTCCGATCAATCGCAAGTTTTGCTGTAATAAGTTTTAGTATTCATGATTTTCAAATAGACCAAAGTGTAATTCAAATTTGTAGGTATAATCAGTTTAAACAGTTGTATGACACATAGATAGCTAAGGTTAGCTAAGGTATATGTGACTCACCAGCTACTAAATTCGTTATTTGTTTAGTACCACCCAGGAGTACTTACTATATTAGTTAAAGGACTGTTTTTTCCGGACACTAAAAATATCATCCCCTCTCAAACTGTTCAGTACATATATTCAAGGAGTACCAGTACTATATACAGATTTTTAGGTTTATTGTTTGATTTCCAAAAGACAAGTGAGGTAGGGCTACAATGGTTTAATACCAGGGATTTAGATTTGTCAATAATCTTTTCATGAATTTTTACAATTAGGCCTATGTTATTTTATTTTTATGAGTAATAGTTTTTAGTTTTTCTTGCTTAATTGTGTTACACTGTATACCTTCAGTATCCATGTTTTTAATTTACAGTGGCTGCTGACTAAGAAAGTACTACTATATTTCAATAGTAGTTTACACAAAGATTGCGTTAAGTGAGTCTTTACGACACGAGTAGAAAATTTAAGGCACGAGCCTTGGCGAGTGCCTTAAAAACTTCTACGAGTGTCGTAAAGACTATTAACGCGAGTTGCGTACACTACTTTACCTACGACCGTTTTTTAATTACTATCAATCTGGATTTAATTACTAACAATAACTACTGAACTGATAACTTTTTAGAGAGGTTATGTTTTCGTGTATTGTCATTGCCACTGAAAGTGATGCAACGACTTGTTGTATAATCAGCTGATTTCCTGTAATTACGTGTTTGTTAAACTTCGTTAAATATTACATTGCTAGCAGCATTCTTGCCATAAATAATATTGTATCAGGTACAATTCGGCAAATATTTCATTTATTTTTGGACTTCTACCAACTTAATTAAGAATATGCGAGTATCAACATGAATAAGTCGGATCAACAATTAAATTGGTCAACTGATCAGCTGATTAGTTGACGTTCGAAGCATTACAATTTTAATTCTTTTCTCTCAATACTTGAACCTCATTGGTCCGTTACCTGTGTGGATATGAGAAAACTATGCGGATATGAAATGAAACTATGAGGATATGAAAGTAAACAGCTGTAAAGTGAAACTTTTCAATTCTAAGAACTGGACTGAAATGGCTACTTTAAAAAACGGTCGTAGGTAAAATAATTTTTCAGATGTATATGCTAAACTTAAGCTTTTACCACAAGACCATCTTAATCCCGATAGTTTTTTTTTTTTTCAACTTAGTTAGATTATATACAGTAAATGTGTAAACATTGTTCAACATTATTTTGACATTTAAACATTATCCTAGACAGTACTTACCTTAAATTCATTGATATGGTTCAGTGTTTGGGAGCACAGTTTGAGAGGGGCTGGCCAGTTATTGACGTCAGGATCGTCCACTGTGCCTTTGAACCTCCGAGGATAATTGTCCGTAGCTTGCTGCTTGCACTTTGTCTTGTATGTCTTCTGAGTGCTGGTCAAATCCCTGCAATTGTCAGTTATGTTGAAATTTTTGACCAAGCGCTCTAACAATTCTCTCACAAAAATTTACAGAAAAACATATTATTGTACAGTGTGTCATACAAGAAGCGCCAAAACAATTTTTGATACTAAAAATGTAGTTGAATCTCGATCTGATTTTCCGATTCTTACTGTAGTTAGTGATAATTATTGTGAAGAATTAGTACAGTTCTATGCATTGTTCAATTATTATTGGTCAACTAAACTTAGGTACCTGACCCATTCAATAGAGGTAGGCATAGTTAAATTTAGAATAGATGCTATACTTATTAATATTCAGGCTTACAAGATACAGCTGTTTATGAGAGTTAATAAAGTACAAGTAATCAATAGTTTTTTGTATATATTTTTTTTTACAATAGAACTGTCTTATTACAGTTTAAATTACCTTTAAAACTACTAGTTAAAAACTACCTAGTGAACTGATTATTTAGAATCGCTAATAATCAAAAAGTAGGTAAAAAAGCTTGACATTTAATTTTTTTTTTATCATAAGCTATTTTAGGTAATTTAAAACTAGAGATCTGTTGATATCAAAATTGATCAGTTCTCAAAACCAGTACCATTTTTTACCTCCTGCAGTTGTGTAGACATCATCATTGTCTCCCTCCATCGCGGCAAATTCCTAAATATGCCCCGCGGTATGGAAACATCACCATTATCTCCTGAAATAGCAGCAATTAAGCCTCTAATATCACCGACGGTCACTGGATCCTCATCATTATCGTCTCCCACGGTCACGACAAAACCATGAACATCCAGCACAGTAACGGAAACATCAAAATGGTCTTCTGCAATCCCAGACAAATTCTGATAATCTCCTGCGGCCGTGTAAACATCATCTTCTATTGCAGTCACAGAAATGTCGTCGTCGTCATGTGCGATTGCAGCAAAAGCCATAATTTTTTGATCGCATGATCTTTGCAGGCAAGTCGGGTATGAGTATCATCATAGACTTTTGTAAGTTTATATACTTTACTATATACTTAAATACTTACTTCTGTGGCCACTGGTATCAAATTCATACATACTTTACTGTATGGCGACTGGCAAGTGAAATTCTAAATTCACCCTCACAGAGTAATATATACATAAACATATGAGACCTAGAACACAGATGCAAATCAGACGGAACCAAATAAAATTAAACTCATAACTTCCAAAAATGTTATCAGTAAAAGGAACAAGTTTTACTCACTGGAAGAAAAATGAAACTTGCTCTTCAACAGCCTCTAGAAAAAGTTCATCAAAAGCTCCATCCATCCAGATTTTATGTGTACGTAGCCATTTGCTACATGTAAAAATTAGCTTGGCAAATGGATGTACAATACTCTGCAAAAAGTTAAAGCAGCGTTAAACAATCATGAGACAATAATACTTTTTCGGTTCCCCTGGACTCTTAAGTGATATATACAGTAAGCCCTCATTAAATCGGGTCCCATTAATATGGACTTCCCTTCACCTGGACAGCCTTTTGACGGATTTTTGTAAGGGTTTGAAACAGCTTAGTTAGGAATCTGTCATTGTTGTCTAGTTATGTTGCACAATTTAAAGTGCTTCAGCAGTTTACTGTGTTTTAGCAAACTTCCCATGTAGGGAATAACCTATTACTATGGTCGTCCACACATATGGGCAAGAGGGGACTCGGGCTCCCCCTTTGATTTCAGGTTAATATTTTTTTTTAGATTGTGCACTAAAAAACATTAAAGTTCAATAATACACAAGTATGCTCGTAATACACGCCTAACGCCCGGCAAAGAAGAGGATGTTGAGGTTGGTTGACTCACGAATTCCCCCCCTCTCTTACGCCTTGCCTCGATTCTATTTATGGACTCGCCCCTCCCCCCCTTCATCCTTTTAGACTTATGCCTTGTTTACTGTATAGCAGTACAAATTGCCCAATAATAAGTAGTGGTTATGGCTTCTGTTCAAGTTACAAGATATGTAAAATGTACCTATGTGAATTTCTCAAAACATGTTCTGTTGAGAGATCATTGTAAAAACCTGGTTACCTAGTACAATGGGAGAAGCCTGACTGTCCAGTCTTTGTTTGTTAAGTATGCACAGGAACAGACTCAAGGCAAAGAAATTAGCACATTTTGTTGATGAAGTTTTGGATGTGTTTGCTCAAAATAAAATAAATTTACAGTTTACGTTTTCTGATTAGTTCTATAGTAATAAAACATTTTTGTAAACAAGCCAGGCCAGAATGTTACACTATAGCTAGAGTGCCACTGCTACAGGATTACCAATAATTTTTTCGTCTAGTTACCACTTTGTATATGTACACACTACAGTTACTGATTTTGTTCCAATTACAATAATATCATTAAACCTAATGTTATTTCGATAGGGAAGAAATCTGACATTTTTTACAAATATTTGAATGAAAATCCAATCAAAATAATGGAAAATTCGCTTATTTGACAGATTTGCTGAGACGGGGATATTTTAAATTTAGGATATTATATTCAAGCTATTTCTGTACAACCTGTTTAACTATATGCAAGGGTCATTCAACCGTTGTGAAATATCACTGCCTTTCTTCATAACGAGTTTATTTGGTTTAATCTGAACTTTTATTAATTCAGTTGACTTTGTCAATTAGTCCAGATAAATGAGGGTTTACCGTATATAACTAATGGGTAATGGGACACACAAAATAAATTCTGCTAATGGGTAATGGGAAATTTTCTTTTTTTCCGGAAATTGCAAAAGTATGTAATATATATGATTTTGTGGTTTAATGAATTTACGGAGATCAGATTTATAAAATATACGGGATTTATTTGTAGGATTTCTATATCAGAAGTAGCCATTTAGATTATAGTGTTGGAAATATAATTGTAAACTGTTCCTCAAAATTATAAATTACAAAGCTTTCATAAAATCTTATTTTATATAATTACAATCACATTATTTTATACAGCCTAATGTTATCAATCAACTACATAATCCTGGGTTTACTTTAGAACTTCTTGGACAATAGTTACTTTCTCTTGAGGCTTATTTGTTTTCTAACAGTTTAGCAAAATGTGAACATTTTTCTCAACTTCCTCCACACAAATTGTTACATTTTTAAACTTAAAGGGCAAACTTCAACAACTACTTGTCATAACATACTCAGTAAAGTTACCTTCAGTTCATCCAACTCAGGATATGTAGATATTGGAAACTTGAACAAGACTTCTTCATTGTTGATCCAGCTAACAACTCCGTCAAACTGTTCCAGTCTTCTCAAGAACTTTTGAATGAACTAATAGACAAAAATAAATAAGTTTAGGCTTACGTTAATAGTTCAAGTTTATAGCTTATCTTTTCTATATTCAACATGTACTGTAATGCAACACTTGTACTGTTCAATAGCGATAAAGATTATTATTTACTACATAACAAGTAGTGACATTTTACCTGGACATACTCAGCAATCTTGTTGACATCGTCCATATTGCTGAGAGAAGTAAGAGATGGTCCAACATCTTCCAACTCCTTATTGAGCTTCTCCGTACTCCTCTGTAGCCTTTCCTCCAACTCATATTTTGTGTTCTCAAACAGCTGAAATAGTGTCGTCAAAAAGAAAGGAAATCAACTTTTTCATTCCCAAAATGAATTACATATAACTATTTAAAAAAATTTAGACTATAAAGTCTAGTTAATTTTTCTACGTATCGTTTGAAATTCATTGAAATGATGGGTGTAAAATGTTAGGTGCTTAGCACCTTATGATTTTCAAATATCTACGTTCACTAGACGGGACTGCTGTTTGGTTGGGTTAGGTGGCTAGACTACTTGTTATTAAACTATCATTTAAAGTATATTTAAATTTTAAGCTTCTCTTACGTCATTGTACTCCTGAAATATAGGCTTGATCTTGTTGAGCCAATTGATGACCCTTGCGTTGAGGTGTAGCTGCTCTTCACTTAGGCTGGTGAAGTCCATGAGACGGATTGCTAGCTGGATCGATCCCAGGATCCGGCTCTTGACCTTATCCATAAAGGTTGTACGACAATACTTGATGTAGGAACCCATCGCTACAAGCTCCTTGGTCTTAACTGGCATGTGGAGGGTTCGCTCAGCTACCAATTCAAACTCACTGCAGATTCTAGCCAACAAAACAATTATAAGAATAAGAACAATTTATTTCCTACAATCTTTTTACACTAAACAATGTAACAAATGAACATATATAAAGAACACTTCAGATGATAATCTACTAACTGTCCATTTCCATTGTCAGACTAGATGTAGAATGTATACAGTAGACACCCTCTTAACCGACCCTAATGGGACCGGACCTAGGTCGGATAATTCAAAAGGTCGGTTAAAACGGGCAATCCCTAAAAACATGACATAATGAAGTTCTATTCATTTGGAATAATATAATCATTATTTTGAAGTCGTTCTTGCATTATTTATAAAATAAACTACACTTATCTCCTTTTTTCACATTGATAGAAAAGTCACAAATAAACACAAAACACGGTTAAGTCAAATACTTTCAATGGAATAAATTATAGTTGTAGGCAAGAGTAAAAAAAATCTTATTTTAATAACTTTAGTACTGTAATATTATATTGATGCTTTCCAAATCTATTGAAATAGGGTACAGAATTTTTTGTGAAAAATAAATATACAAGCAACTATTTTGTTACGAGACAGGATGTTTATTTATAGCCTCTAACTAGAGGCTTGAGTCACAAAACCAATCTTGACCTTGGAGTCATTAACCCTCCTTCCCTTCCCTCCCTGCAAGTTATGTTGTTTGATTACTCTAGCGATAAGATAATCAATCAGTTATCAAAATCGTAACGCACTTAACGATTTTATTAATTTGCCGCACAGATAACAAATCAGATGTGCTCCCGCTACAAATGATGATGACCAACTGGCAATATGCAACATTTGTTGAGATAAATACAAAATAAATTTTTCTTAGTCACATCCTGTAGAGATAAGCATATGGTTTCCATTGCCGAGCATGGGAGCGGAAATGCCAAGCTTCCTAGAAAGTGGCGATTGAACCGAACTGCTCTTAAAGCAAGGTTGGTTAAAACAAACTGTAACATTTTACGATTGAGAGCGGATAATCCGATTAATCGGTTATTGCGAGGTCGGTTAAGAGAGGGTCTATTGTAGTTGTAAATAAATTTACATAAAAGAAAACTTCATGTTAATGCAAATAAATATTTAACATGTTGTGTCAAGTTTCAATGAGAATGGAGGAAACATATGGCATCCAAGGCAAAACCATAATAGAAGTTCCCATCTCTGCTAACAACTACAAAATTAATATCGGCGAGATGTAAAATATAAATGTGAAAACAAAAACGGTCTCTACAACAGAATTTAAATTAAATGTGTCCAAAAGAAACTTAACTGAAAGGTCTTTTTTAAGGAAATCTTTTTTTAAGTTTTGAATCTTTGAAACCAAGCACCGCACTTCACCACCGGCACTGGCACCTTCCCGAAAACTTGCCTCCGTAATTGGTCTCCTCGGGTGCCATCTGCATAGTATGCATAAGTATTCTATGCAATACTTAGACTCTGTATGGTGAAGATCACTATAGTGAACCCTTAAGTTAACTCAAGCTTAATTATACTCATAATTGTTTTAGTATTACAAAGAGTGATGTTTCTTTCTAAAAATTGGTTTCTTTAAAGAAAAAATGTTTTGTTTGATGCATATTTCAGATTCTACTTAGTGTATTATAGTATTGTATCATAACAGAAGGTTTACTTGAATAAACATTTACTATTATTAAAGTTTAGTCATATTATTAGCTACTTATGAATCAGAGTAACTTCACTGATGGACAGTAACTATGCAAGAAAGAATATTTGTATTTTATACTGTCAATTAATAAATTATTTGCTTCTTTTTTTACTTGACAATCTATGTAAACAGTAAATTACTTTGACAAATAAAATCATACTCAATACTCATTTCAAGGCGAATAATGGCAAGGTGAAACAAAAAATGATGCATATTACTTTACAGAGGAGTGCAAGTAAAAGTAGGTATTTTAAGCCAAGTATGAATGGAGATGAGTGTAGGATGAGTAGCGCGATCTTGTAGTCTTGTTAGTGACTAAGGCCGACTTATTCCTTAGACACAGCTGTTAATTAATAGCCCATACAGCTAATGGCAACTAAGGGGCCTACAGTTTATAGTGGAATCCGAACCACATTTTTGCCTTGGTATATACAAATTGAAATTGGTCTAATTTTCAGGATAGTACTGTGGATAGTCATAATACTCACTCGTGCAGACGTTAATCCACACCAGGGAGTATCGCATCCACAGTGCATGCCTATAAATATCCACAATTCGTATCCTCCTATTAGCTGGATTACAGGACGACGCCACCCTTCCCAGTTGCTGATGGAAATGGAAAAGTAGTCTTTTTTACATGCACAGTAATGAAGAACTTGAAAAGGTAATTATGAGGACTGTCTGTATGTCTGTAAATAAGGGCCTCCATTAAGATCTTGTTTCCAATTCTGAAACCTGTGCCATGTACTTTACTTCATCAACTACTTTTCTAGCTGGAACATAGCCCTAGGCTCATCATAGAAGCAGTAGCTAGTTCATAATAGCAGTAAGTAGTTCATCTTAGTTTGTGATGTGATGAAGTTTGAAGTTTTTAGTCAAGTATGAATTGTGCTCTGCGAATATGTTTGAGTGGGAAACATCGGTAGCTCTTTGGAGACTTTAATTTACTGACAACAATTGTACTACCAACCAACCACAATTGTATTTTTGCACCCCTCTGTATAGAAGCCAACCAACACACAAATTACCAAACATCTAATGAAAACGCAACAAACTAACATATACACTAGAGCTAAACATTTTCAACTTTTAAGATGTATTTATTCCTTTTAATTTTCATGCTCACCACCATGAGGCTTTTTTAATTTAGGGATAAAATTAGTGTAATAGCTACTGTATTTTAGGTTCCAACGTTCCAACACATTTTTAGGAGTTAAACTTACTTTTTATTTTCATTTATCTGTTGGGCAGAAATCTCTTGCAGTATTTGGGACATAAATCCATTTGCTACTTTGTTTAGATAAGTAATCACATCACTTTGTGATAGCCTGAAAAAGTAAAATTTGATTATAATTATTCAATATAGACATGGATGAAGTGATTATTGTAGAACTCTGATTATCCTAGTTAGACTGATTTAGACAGTAGAACTTGAGATGGATCATACAAGACCCAAATCAAACATGAGTCTGTGGAGCTTTTAAACTCAGAAAACAAATAATTTAATGATTAATTTAGATAATGATTAATAAGCTTAGAAATTTTGTCTGTGCAACAAAACATGTAATCCACTGAGAAATTGGAATAATTGTTGGACTATTTGACTGAGGTACTTAAACTTGTTATTTTTAAGTGGACTCACTTGACACCACAAACCAGCGAATGTTAGATTTTAAAGAACCAAAATAGGACAATGGTCACAGATATTGTAAATAGCACGTGGTTGCTGACTGGTAACAATATGCTTATTCATAATACTTATTAGAATTTAGAATTTATTTGTTTATTTTCTTTAAAAAATAAATTTTTCCCCTATATTGTTATGCCACCAATTAGTATTACAGTCAATCCTCACAAATGCATCAATTCAGAGACTATGCTGGGGTAAAAACCCTCCAGTACCCAGCATAAGATTTGTTAGCCATGATATAGAAAACAAGAGTCACAAAGCAGAAACCTTATTTGCAAAATAAAATCCATTGATAGTAAAATCATATGGGAAGTACTATGGTATATATTGAAGCGATGACATTTTCAAATAAGAAGATGGATATGGTAGTCATGCATCATGAGACCTAAACTTTCATCAAGCGAGCGGAAGTACGACAACAGACAGTCAGAAACAGTAATAGATTCCGAGGAATTGGTTATCCCAAGCTGGACATATAGGGTTAAATAATGTAACCATAATTTAACGTTTAGAATGTCATCAATTCCCAACTACATGACTGATTGGCAATGATTTAGTAGAGTAATGAACTCAATCTGTTAAACCTACCTCAATGCAAAATTTAATGGCTAATAATTCATTACATGTTAAGTATGTAAACAAAATTTATAAAATCTATCATTCTACTTGACCTTACGACAGTGAAATATTCTTTATACACCATTTTCTTCACTTTTCTTGAATACATCTTTAGGTAAGAAACCTTTTCAAACATTTCTTCATAGCTGTGTTTTTCTCTGATGAATGTTTGAATCTTTTGTTGCTCACTCTCTGAACATAAGCCAGAAAATTCTTCTCCTAAAATAGAAATAATTTAACATTATTTAAACATAAAAAAAATTATATACAGTAGAATCCCGCAAACTCGGCACTCACTAACCCGGCAGTCTGGATAACTCGGCCATCACCTGGCTCAGAAAATTTGTGATTTTTTGAGTCCAAGTTAAGCATGGACTCAAGTCAAATCATTCGCAGCTCGTACGAAGGATTTGACGTACTATATCTGATAACTTAATACTAACTTGTGTTATAAATATAAATAAAAGAGGGAGTTAATAACCTTAAAAATTTTATTGTTATTATTTTTGACCCTAGTTCCTGATAACCCGGCATTTCACAAGCTCGGCACCCTTCCAGTCCACATTACACCGAGTTTGCGGGACTCTATTGTATTTAAAAAAATTATTTAAAATCTTAAAGGCTAACAGATTTTTGTTTTGTTTAGGGGCGACGAATATCACATAGGCTTCTGAGCTGTGAATACGTAAGCTACCAAACTGTCTTTCAGCTCTAGATTGTTAACATGTCTTTTAATGAATATGAGTTTATTTGTACAGAAAACATGAGTTAAGCTAATTGTACTCTCAGGTGCATATCACAAACGCCAACGCATACACATGAACTAATTCAACCCATATACTTTTGTCATTAAATTTTACAAGAAAGTCCACACAAGAGTGGGATAATTCATTATTCATAAATCCTTATTCTTACTAAATCATGAAGTATGAAAGGAATGTGTCATAATGTGTATAAAAAAAAAACATATTTCTTGTCTTCTTACAAGCACAGAACTAACCAAGCGCTTTCATGTAGTCTCGAACGGGGGTAAAGAGCTGGTATAGGTTGCCTTCAAGAGCCTGGTGCGAGGCTCTAAGGAAAGACTCACTGCGCTTCACAGCTATAAACTTGTTTGGACATGGGACAGCGAACCAAGCCTCCATAGCTGGCATATCCTGGGCCATGTAGGAAATCTGAAAATGGACAAGTCTCCCATGAGGATAAAAACGTAATTGTAGATAAGATCAAAATCTTTGTCAGTACTATACTTTGTTTATGTCCCTGAATATTTACACAGTTGGACCAGAAAAGGTTTAGAAATCTTTGTAGCTTCTTGAAAATATCTTTCAATACAAATATAAATGTATTTTTTTATCCTTTCGGCAACTATTTCATCTTCTTTGGATCTTTTTCAAGATTATTAAGTTTTGCTCATGTTGAGGTATTGAACATGTTGAGGTATTGTCATCGAAACATTGAACTTGCTAAAAAATCATGTCACATATTTAACACATGGGATAAATACTGTGGCTACAGAGACACACTGTTCTGGTGACATTTGATTTAGAATATAAAGTACGGTACAGTACATTTCACAGAACAAATTAATGAAACCAGTCGCAAGTTTTTAATACTTTATTTAAAATCCTTAACTTTTGTAACAAAGGCTCTTATATGGACACTGCAGAGGCATTTAAAATTTATAAAGCCTCAATTAAAGATCCAAAAACAGTCTGACTTGCTAAATAAGTTTTAAACCTAATGAATTATTTTATATCAGGGTTGCCACCATAGTGGGATGATAAAATTCATGCAGAATTCATGGATTTCATTGGTAGTTTAAAAAAAAAATCATGGTCGATGCGCTTATAACAACACAATTGAGTTTTGCTGATTTCATAAACTGACGTTAAAGAGGCAGTTTCTTTGTGTGTTACTTTAGAATAACCTTTCAAACTTAATGTAGAACATACAAATTTTTTAGAGTGATTTATAAACATTCAAAACAAAGTTGAAAACAAAAGAGGTCTAGCTATTTTATATGAGATATTGGAGAAGAATTGTAAAATATATTAAGTCTAGGTCTACTTCAGTCTTTCCACTGGAATAAAACAAAAATCCCACTCACCCAGCCAAAAAAGTATTGTTTTATACATAATTTTCATAAAATTTGCATTCTGGTTTATCTTATTCCACAACGTACTAAGATATGATGGTTTTATCCAAAAAGCTAAAAAAATCAGGCCTCAGAGTCGGAAATTTGGTTTTATTGCGCACCCCGTTTCAATTCCGTGCATGGTCTAAAACTTCTGTTTTCGTGATTTAAGTCCCCATACCCCTTTTTCATACGCAGGGGTTGACCTAATGATATTTCAAACCATATACGGTCCTAAGGAAGTCTCAGCTGACATCAGCATCTTTGAATGACTTAAAATGAACTAAGCAATTGTTTCTGATCGTGGAACATGTTAAATAATCATCTCCACACAGTATTTTCATGGTGTTCGTTTCTATGAACTTTTTTTAAATATGAAATATTTGTTATTTGGAAAATTTAATGGTACTGGTTGAATAATTGTTCCTGATTTTGAAAATTCATGGTCCATTGGAGAAATCCATGCATAATCCATGCCTTTTTTTCAAGGTCACAAGAATTCATGCATAATTCAAGCTTTTCAAGGTTTTCATGGCTGGTGGCAACCCTGTATATGCTCCTCAGACTACAACAGTGATAACAACAGGTTACAGAATCACCTGACAGAATCAAGGTATCCTTTAATTTATACGTTAAGGGGATACCAGACTAAAATTTCAAACAAAAATGAAACGTATACAAACTTTTGTAAGGTAGTATGTTTAACTGTCACATTTGTGTCTATTAATTCTTTTACTATTCTAACTTGTTTCACTAAAGCTAGACCAGCTTCATTGATAAAATGTTTGACTGATGTTTTAAGTTTCAAAAGAACACTAGGGTTGCATAAAGTTTAATTTTGGGTTATAATTTAATACTGATGTTACAAACTAGAGTTCTCCTTTTGGCAATCTATAGTTTTGCTTTTAACTTATGTGTTTGATGTAGCATATAGATAGGAAACAAAGATCTATAGTTTGAGAAGATTGAAAAATTAAGATGGTGCAACTACGCTCTCCTTCCGTTTTTTTCTAATGTATCTTGATTCTCTTTTTTCTTATTACATATTAAAAATTGTCTATCAGTTAGCAGCTGTATCAGTCTGTCTGATAACTATTATTTTGCTAAACCTTCAGTTTCCATCAGTGATCAGTTTCCATTAAAGTCCTTTTGATGGGATTCCACTACCGTAACTACAAAAAATATTTGATATCATAGTAAATGGCCTTAGGGTATCATACGGTGATATCATACAGTATAAAATTTGATCTATCTTGTGCTTTAAACTGCTATAAAAGCTCACAGTTACAACCACAACTTAACTGGCATCAAACAAAAGGGAAAATGTAACTTGTACACTTACAGTATCAATAATTCTATGAAAACTTATAAAGATTTCATCCTCCGAAGGAATCATTGCAACATTACTTCCTTGGAAATATGCATCAAGGTTGAGCTGAGGAAATGTATTGGCATCTGACAAGGTTTCTATGATGTGGCTTATTGTCCTCTGCATCAATTGAGTGATCTGCAACAAATGAGTAATGAAAATGATTAATGAAGGTATGAAATATTTGTTGGAATGTTAAGTACAACTACGGCACTAATTACTAGCAGCTAAATATATACAAGAAAAGTTTATGTAGACAACGTTTAGTTGTCAAGTATTTGTTTCTTGTGGTTTAACTTATTTTTAGACAATTCAAATAGAATAAAATGATCTCTCTTAGTTCACTCCAAACTTTAGGCCTACCAAAATAAACCCCATATGAAAATAGGCTATATATGATACAATATGTTGAGAAGTCTAGTTGCACTATCAAAGTTGATATTACGATATCAACTTGTTTCTAGCACAGTTTCCATGGGTTCACACAAACAAATTATAGGCTAGTGGATTCCGCTAGTAGATCACATGACAACCAGCAATATCATTAGCTAATATAAGCTAATACAAAATGAAAAAAATGATTTGTTCGTCCACGAGAGAGACTTGGTCCCCATTGAAAATGTTGCTATTAATATTGTAAATTTTCAACTTGCCACTGGTGTTCCGGTTTCGGTGATAGTCCAAGAAGAGAAATCGTCAAGAACTCTTTACAATAAACTGAGCTTTGATGCATTAAAAATAAACACCATCGAGAAATAAGTGAATACAGGAAGAATACTTGGGAAACAAATTAAATGTTAAGGAGACAGGTCCCATGGTATCAAGACCTCAGGCAAATATGTCCCAGCATGCTGTTGAAGATGCTACATCCAGCAACTCCTGCCCAAGACCAGTGGAGTCAACACCGGTTGATAGTGAGAGGCAGTCAGGGGCAACATCAGTGTCCAATGAGTGTAAAAGCCAGTCTGTGCTCCACCAACAGTGTTCTCTTCCTAAGCCTTCCAACACCTCTACTCCTTATTCAACTCAAATTGATGTCTAATGCCATCCATTTATAGAAAATAGCTATGCCTAATTTATAAGGGGTCTGACAGACTTGTTACAGTTCCAATTAGTATGATATTTCTTATTTATACTTCTAAAATATATCGAAGCATATATTTTTTCTGACAGCGTGTTGCTACTTTCTAATCAATAGACTTCACTGCATTAACTAATCCATAGGTTACAGTTTTAACCCTCTAACGTTGTATGTGAGGTGTTTGGGAATCATAACACCGCAAAGCTGGTGAATTCAATAAACAACCCTCTTTCATTGAATTGATTTGTTCGAGGGATAGAACAATTTGAATTTACCAAACAAATTTAGAGGGGCTGGGTCTGAATAGCTATTCCACAAAAGCATTTTTGTTTGCTCTGAAAAAATACCCCTCATTGGTTAAGAAGAAGGGAGGAAAGGGAAGATAATCGTAGGTGTCATACCAAAGCCCACTGTTTAACCCTTTGGAGACCAATTGCTGATCTAGTGGTCAAGTCCTGCCAATCACCAAAGGATTTTATCTAAGTGATGGTGCTGTGAAACTCTAGATTGAACCTGAAGTAATGTAAAAACGGAGCAGGATCTAGCGTCCTAAAAAATGTCAAGGTGGGGAAAAAACAAACTATTCAACCCCTGCTAATCTACTGGATTACACAGACCACCTGTAGTAGTTTACTTATCACCAAATTATGGCACCTGTCAGCAAAATCAATTAGGCCATAGTCAGTGCTCCACACATTACCAAGCAGGCTATTGAAAAACCAATACTTTGCAACACATGATGTTTGGTGAGTTGGTGGCTAAGTCGGCATTGCAAAGGATTACGAATCCATGGCAGTGATGTCGTGGGTTTGTGAGCTGGTACCAACCACTAAAATTTATCACAACAGTTCACTCTTGTATTTTGCCTTGCTAGCTAACTTCTACACACCGAACCAAAGCCTGTGTGGACAGTCAAATACAAGGTAAAAAGAGGGTGACTACCTCTTAAATAAAAGAAAATGCAATAACTTAGTTAAACTACTGATTTCAAGTAAGGGTGAATGACTTCCAAATGGTGTAATAATCCTTAAAACAAATAATATTCCAGGTTGTCACAAAATCATTAAAAACCAGAAAAATGAACCGACCTGTACAGATACCACAGTGGAAGCACATTTCACAAATCTTGGCCACAGAACCATGGGTACTGTCTCCAGTGAGTTCTTGACTGATATCATGTTTATCAACTTGGGGTACCAGTTCTTGCAGATCTGATGTTCTGCCATCTTCATATCAGAAGTTATCAGGGACAATAGCTTATCCAGGTGAAGCCATCCTCGTTTTCTGACAAAAAATTGTCATTCATTGAGTCAGCGATACAAATAAGATTGAATATAGCAAGGTGTATGAGTGAAGTATGTGACATTTAGTTAGAGGTTTTGTTTAGCTTTAGTGTAAAAAATAACAGGAATAGATACATTAAAATAAATATAGATTTAAAAACAATACAAGAACTACAAACAAGTTGTTGTGATTTTTATTACAAACACACACACACACAGAGTGTTCAGTGTTGTGTGGATATCCAAATAAAATCATTGTTATATGTCAAAAACAAATTTAGCATAACATAATTATTTAAGTTCATGTTATTTTAAATATTTTTCATTGAAATTCTTAAATATTTTTTTGTACAAAGCACAAAGATGTGTTTACATAAATCACTAGCCCTAATTGTAGACTGAGAGCACTGATTCAACAATTGAGCCTGATGACGAATGTAAGTTTACTGGTGTAAATGTATAGCGAATGAAACATAGCCTATATTATATAAAATATATATACATTCACTATCATGTAAATTATCACAATATAATGTAAATATGTCAAATCAAGTTGGAAGACATATTCTATTTTATCCAAAAGAGCAAGAAAGGAATTTATTTTGCAAGCATTAACACATAGGCTATATTAAAGGTTAAAATAAAAACTACAAAACAAAATTTGGAGGTAAGCCTAAAAAAATTACCTGTAGTTTTTGAAGTTCACCAACACTTCAGGAATAGCCAGTTTACTGGAACTCAGAATTTTTCTTATAAGGGGATGAGTTAAAAATAACTCATTCTCTATTATGCGTCTAAACCCATAAAATCTGTCAAAATTTGATGTTTTCCCACCGACACTGAAAAAAAGTAAAGTTTGTTCACAATTCTTAGAATAAGGATATTACTACATAGTCCAGTCAATGAATGCTCAAAAGAGGGGTGTAGAAGACATGGAGAGGGGGAAAAATTTTTTCTGCGGGAATGTGTTTGGGGTAGTTAGAAGATAAAAATACCAAAAGTCCCCGCCCCTGGCCCTGCTGCTTCAGCGGGGGGAAAGACCCCATTTTTTTGTTTTAGCGAATTTCCTTATAGGGAAGTATTACCGTAGGTGGCACGGTAAGACCTAGACCCGGGACCGATTTACTTTTTCATTTTGATGTCCCCAGAGGCCAAAAACACCATTCGTTCAAATTTTTATATATGTATATATATATAGACTTATATATATATATACGTCCGTGAACGCGATAACTTGAGTAATTTTTGTCCGATTTTGATGAAATTTGGTTTAAAGGTGTAAAGCGGGATAAACTTGAATGAGTTCGCGAACCAGCTTGATCGGACTATGGGAACGGGGCTTTACGGGGGGTTTTATGGGGTCAAAATTGGTTTTTCTCACTTTTGACCCTCAAAACACAAAATTTCCCGATTTCTCTTTAGACCTTTTTAAAGAGCTTAAAAAAACAAATAATTTAGTATATAAAAGTATTTTTGTTTGATTATTAGTAACGGAGAAAATTAAAAAAATTGTAAATTTAAAATTCCCATGTTATTCTTATGGAGAATATTGTCAAAGGTTGTAGTTTGCGTGTTTATGGATATATTTTGATCAAACTTGGCAAATTTATTTATTTTGTACTAAGCTATCAATATTTTACCCAAAAACACACTTTATTAGTTTCCTTGTAGCAGCAAACCTAGGTACTCGTTAAACCTAAAATTATTAAAATATATTTAACTGAAAATCAATTCAGACAAATGGAAATTCGCTTAGTCGGCAGGTTTGCTGCGGCGGGGGTATTTTATTTCTACAGTGAAAACCGTGCATCGTACGGAAAAATGTAAATTATAAAAAGAAAGATGATGAAATTCTCTACAAGAATGGTCATATACATTTCTTCTGTATATGCATTTGTTTAAAAGATATTCTCAAAATAATATAAAAACTCTTTTATTAACTGATTTTTCACGCGTTTTTGTCTAATAAGTTCATATAATCCATTAGCCTGCTGTTGTTTTACAATAATAAGGACATAAACAGGGTTTGGAGCACTAACCTATATAATATAGTATATCAATTGTATATATTGTGTTAAAAATAGTTTATATAGTTTTAAATAAGTTATGTATATTTGTCATGGAAACAAGCAATTTTGGCATAATTATTACACTAAAAATTAAAAAGATTATGTTTGTAGCTATATTTGTCCATTTTTATATATAACAATTACCGAAATCAAGACTTAAAAAATACTACACATATACAATACATACAATAATACTTGTAATACTATTGTTCATGGTCTTGCTCACTTGGGACGAGAGGGTCCGACTTCTGTCTCGAAAACAGGTGCCACCTGGATCTGAGAATCACCATCGAGGGCATCTCCATAATCCAATTATTTTGCATTAGACTCAATATCTGCTATCGATGTGAGAGTGCAGTGTATATAAAAGTGTAAAGGATTATTAACGATTTGAACTTGCTCCATTTCCCTTTATTTAATGAGAGTTGTATGAGAAAGACCAAAAAGGCTGCACTGTTCAAGTTCTTTGGAACCAACCAACAACAGTTTTAATGACTTTTAATTTGGTTATCGATGGGGTATTTCTCAAGCTTAAGGCTATATGGCAAAGGGGATCTTCAGTGTCTGCGATATGTAATGGATACTTGAGGTACGTGGATAAATATTACCCTGTAAGGTAATGCATTGTTGTTTTTGACGGATATAGCAATTCAGAAAACAGCACGAAGATGGCAGAACAAGAAAGACACTATAGATTGAAAAAGTACAAGTACAGTAGCAGAGGCGGTCCCAGGACTTCATTTTTGAGGGGGGGGATAACCACCGGAGGGTCCGCCCCCCCCCCCCCCCCCACCGGGAAAATGGGAAATTTAAAGCATAATAACGTATTTTTATATGTATTTGAGCTCTAAAATATCTTAAAGCTAATAGTATTTATTAAAGCTAATAAAATATTTCGGAGGGAATATATACCTCCCCCCCCTCCCCCCCCTCCCCCCCAGGGATCGCCACTGGTCAGTAGATATTCATTTGAACAGAGACACCGAAATTATAGTAAACAGGAACAGTAAATCCCTTAACCAAGTTTTTTGCAAATGTACAAACAATTTTAACAGTGCCAGATGTGCAATTTGTGCATGCAAGAAAATGTCCAATTGTTCTCCGTTATGCCAGAACTGCTAAGGGAACTTTTTACATGGAATACCCCATTCTGATGAATGAGAAAGATGAATAATATATAGGCCTACACCGCATTCTCACTTCGATAGCCAATATTCAGGCTAATTCAACCAAAATTGAGTGATGGAGATGTCATGGATGGTGGTTCTCAGTTCCAGATGGCACCAGTTTTTGGGACAGAAGTTGGACCCTCTCGTCCCAAGTGAGCCAGATCATGAACAATAGTATTAGGTCTTGGTTTCGGTAATTGTTATAAATAAACCTGGACAAATATAGCTACAAACATAATCTTTTTAATTTTTAGTGTAATAATTATGCCAAAATTACTTGTTTTCATGACAAATATACATAACTTATTTAAATCTATATAAACTATTTTTAACACAATATATACGATTGATATATTATATTATATAGGTTAATGCTCCAAAACCTGTTTTCTATCTTGATTATTGTAAACCAACAACAGGCTAATGGATTATATGAACTTATTAGACAAAAAACGCGTGAAAAATCAATTTATAAAAGAATTTTTATATTATTTTGAGAATATATTTTAAACAAATGCATATACAGAAGAAATGTATATTACCATTCTTGTAGAGAATTTCATCATCTTTCTTTTTATAATTTACATTTTTTCCGTACGACCCACGGTTTTCAGTGTAAAAGTAAAAAACAAAAAAATGGGGTCTTTCCCCCCGCTGAAGCAGCAGGGCCAGGGACGGGGACTTTTGGTATTTTTATCTTCTAACTACCCCGAACACATTCCCGCAGAAAAAAATTTTCCCCCTCTCCATGTCCTCTACAATCCCTTTATTGACTGGACTAACAAATTTAATTCTTTTATCATAAAAGAAATTTAAGAAAAAATGTTTAACTAACTTTCCAAGCCTAACACGTGGACTAATTCAATGTAACTGAAAGATTTTGAATGGTCATACCCTTGATACTGTAATTTTACCAGTAGGAATAGCTTATCACAGTAAGCCACTTTCATTGTCAATAAACATTTTGCAATGGTCTATACCAGGGTAAGTATTTTACTTATGTTTAACAAACAGATCACTTGATAATTAGCAAACCATGCATGATTGCATACTCTTAGCTTTGATTAGACTATTGTAGTCAGACTATGTAGTCTATAAGGTGGTGTTATCAGAAAATATCATCCTGTTCTAACATGGACATGACAAACCATATCTGTAGAGTGAGATGTAAAGAGTCTTGTCATATTAGAAAAAGAAAAGAGAAAACAAATAATATGCCATGATATAAATAAGTAAAGAGTTAACTAGGTAATTATTTAAATTTTTTTAAATAGCTAAGCATATTAACAAACTAAACACAAGTACATACTCAGGTTTAAGAGGAAGCAAAAACTTTATATTTGGTTCACTCAAGACGGAGCCAAACTTCAGATAGACACTCAGCCTGAATAACGTTGACTGGTAATCCTCTTTCACCTCTTCTATAATCTGTTTGACCAGGTTGCTGTGTTTATGAACCACTTTTGGTGATAGTATCTGCAAAAGATATAAAGCAGTGCAAATTTCCACCCTTGTCCTTGAAATTGCTATATATAACTGTGTGAGTCTTGAGTCTTGTGTATCTCATTCATTTGTTGGTTCACTTTCTAGATTTTTGACATTGCGAGTTAAGGGAATTGCTCTGAATTGACTACAGTTGAACTAGAAGACTGAAGGTAATTTAACCATTATCATTCACTTTTAAGGTCGTCGTGTTATAAGAGGACACGATTATGGGAGATGATCATGGGTGTTGCTGCAACCTCAATAGACAACTAAGGATATTGCAAAGATTGCAGCAACACCGCGATTGTGGGAAATCATCGCAATGTTGCCATGATTACGCAAGACAATTACAGTGTTGTCATGACGGGAGCCACATATGACCAAAAATACTTTTTCCAATATTTTCTTTATGTAAATTTATTACTCTTCCAAATCACTCGAACAATTTGGTAATCCAAATAGACTTCCAGTTAGTTCGAATTAGTAAGCTACGTCTACACCTACGAATCTACGTGTACACATACTACGAATGAACACCGAAGATGAATTTATACTAAGGCTGTCTGGCTGCAAGGTAACTCACCGATGAGCTCAGTAGTTCTCTAAGTTGTGTATGCGTGGTGATTAGTGTGGTGAAGTGTGGGCTGGCCTAATCGACTATAGAAGGTGATTTCCAAAAATTAAAGGTACAAATCAACAGGTTAAAAGAAACAAGATATCAACTGGGAAAAAATTGCAAGTAAATTGGCGCTAGGGCCTACTCTAAAAAATTACATACTTTTTACTAACTAAAATTGTGTCCAAGCATTTTCTAGTTAGATTTAAAATTACTGTAACAAGTTCAGAAGAAACTTTTGGGATGAACTTACTATTATATTCCTAAGCATAACTTATTATATATTATTACAAAGTTTGACTTTTTGTCCTGCTTTCGGTGCCCAGGTCTGTACCAAGATTTGATAATTAAATGAAGTCTTTCAGGCCCCATAATTCTACATTATTTGTCGAAATCATTTAACGACCATACATTTTAATAATTATAATGTAATTATAATACCTAATCCAATGGAAATAAAATTATAATAATTTTTTTTATAGAACACCTTTAATTTTCTAGTAGTCCACGATCTAGCATTGTACTATTAGTAAACACTACATCAATGAAGCCTATAGTCTCATGTCCAACCTTATAGATGTTATCAAGCCAAGATTGTGTGATAGGAGGAGGCTGCACTCTAGCAAACCTTTGAAGCACAATCTCATACTCTGGAGCAGGAGTCGGTTCTCTCTCTTTCTCCTCTTCAACTTCCACTGTTAGAGCAATTTCTCTCATTTGAGCCACCATTAGTTTTACTTTTGCTCTCAGGGCACACTCTTCTCTGTAAATCATATGAGATAACTAAAGTTAAATACAGCGATCAATTAACAAGAAATAAAAACAAGGTGAAAATAAAAGTTTTTTTAATAGTTACTTTTGGAGATTTTGTGCTGATAAAGGAAACATATCTCCCCCTTTTGACCTGGCAAAATGGAAAACTAAATCAATTTTAAGAAGAGATGCTATTGCCTAAGAGGATAAACTATAACTAAAAATAAGGTTATTTGTCCATTTTTATATGCCCACCACCTAGAAGGCAAAATAAAAAAATATGAGTGTTTATGGTGGGCTCCCCTCAAATTGAGTATAAGTTTGAGCCTGAATCCCATTCAAATGTTGCTGGGCTTGGGCCGGAACGTTACACTGTAGCAATAAATATTGGAAGGGTTTAAAATCATATCCTTTAAAAAAAAATTAAAGTTTTGTTAAAATGTTGTGTTCAAATAGTGTATTTTAAAGTGTTGTAATTGTATTTTAAGGATTCTGTTTTACTTACTCTGTATACTTGTTGCTGGGTAGGGTGGCAAAAATAATTGTACGCAACTCCACCTTGAAAGGTGTTAACAGTACTTGCATGAAATCCAGAGCTCAGCAAGCTTCGTACGGGAACTTCAAGCTCGTACAGTAAACGCCTACTTCGCAACCTTGTAGCATAATATTCTTTAACGTCCTCAGGGAACAAAATACCAGAACCTTAATATCTTAAGCCTCTAATGTTAAGGGATCTGAATGGTTTAAACACAAGACTCACAAGTATTCGTGCACTTGCTGCTTCTTGGCAGCAGGCAGGTTGAACGCAAGCATCTTAAAGCTGGTGGAGGGGATGAGATCAGGTGTACTGTGCCGAGGAGCTGTTATGACTGTGTCAGGCCCCATCAGCTGTTGAAGCTCTTGCTCTTCTCGGCCCAACACTGGCTTCAGCATTCTACTCCAGCTGCACTGTGAATTTATTTCTACCTCAGCTTGTTCTTCTTCCATTGCTAATATTGTTAAAAATCTCTGCCGTACCTGCTTTTCCTCTGTGAAAATATTAGGTCTACGTAATCAAATGATTGACTATAAAGGTGAAGGCATGAAGAGTTATTTTATAAATTCCCTCTAACAAATAGCAAACAGCTACTCATCAATTTATTAAAAAGAAATTATATTGTTAATTTAAAGAAGTTGGTGGCTTCTTTTAACCTTGCATTTGCCTATCCACATAGGTATCGAGCAGTTGCTGGTTCCAAGGGGGGCTATAGTGGCTAAAGCTCCCCCATTGAACCTTGTAAATATAAATTTAAACATAGGCCTACATTTTGTCATAAAAACGAAACGGAGGTTGTTTTTTGGACCTAGTTCTAGACCTTAAAAATGGACATATCCCGCAAAGCAAGGGGTGAGCCAGTAAAGTACAAGAGTCAACTGTACTAATAAAATTTAGTGGCAAGAACCAGGATGCAAACAATGTCAACACAGCCATGAATTTGTAGACTGTCTTGCTACCAAACGAGCCACTGACTCACTAAACTAACCTGCTAAGAACTGGACCCAGCAACCATAATGCTCATAGTCATTAGCAGCCTAGCAAGGCTTTTACAGGAGGCTAGTTTTTGACGATGAATATTCGACTGATCTCACTCACTCAAAAAAGCTACCAAAAGGTACTTTGGTATTGTGCTGAGGCCACATATTCTACTGTGCGCTGCAGCGGCTATGTTTGGTTGGATTATCACAAATATATTTAACCTTCCTTTTTTTGTAATGAATCGAACAATACCAGATGAGTCATACTTTCTATTTATGATAACCCAACCTAATGTAACCGCCGCAGCGCGCTGTAGGCCTATAAGGGTGCCCTCCGTATAATACCAAAGTACCCAAGCGACTAAATATTTCACCCATCCCACATTCTCAGACTATCCGTAGGCGTAAGTGGGTTAAAATACACCTTATTTGTGTAGGCCTATCTGTCTTTTTCAAGCTGTTTAGTGATAAAGAATGACAAATGTCATGACTTAATGTTGCTAAATGGATTTCAAAAATACCATTTTGTCTTCATGGTCCATATGATTAAGGTGATGGGGAGACATATACTTGATGCTACTTATACCAGGCCTATGTTAATTCAAAAGTACAACACTTAACAGATTAAAGTTCAATAGTGGAAGAAGATTTGGTACTTTAGGAATGAGGTTTGAAATGATCTTGTTTACTCATGTTATTTCTTACCTCCTGGATTAAAAATTTATACAAAATAAAAATAACTAGGTATGTTACTTTTTCACATAACACATGATGCTTTAAGCATTCACTGCTACGCATCATGATACATAAAATAAACATGAACGGCACATTTACAGTAACAATTGCCAGGCTGGGAATTCTAACAGTGTTTGGTCACTATATCCTCGCCTGTATAAAGTACGTAATAGATAATATTGAGGAGTTTCCTTCCAGAGCTGCAAAACATCACCACCTTACTAGGCATCGCAACCAACTAGATGTTCCTAGAGTTAGACTATCATGGACTCAGAAGGCCTTTAGTAATGGAGCCCTAACAATATATAATAAGTTGCCAAACTCCACCGTACTACTGCTTTTTTTTACCACACTTCTCGACAAAAGGGAACTCCTCAAGGTACTCACTGCATACCTTAAAGGAAAATCCTACTACTCGCTGAAGGAGTCTTTCGATGACCCCCTAGTAGGACTAGGCTGACTTACGCCTGTCCACAGCCTCAGTGTTAAAAATATGTTTTTTAAATTTGTAAATAATGTATATATTTTAGTGCAGTGTTTTCATGTTATTTAATGACGCCATCAATCCCCCATGGGGTAAAAGATGAAGAACCGGTAATAAGGTAATGTATTTTATAGGTTAAAGCCTATAGTAATTAAATAATTGAAGCAGATAAGTTGTCTCAAGTTAAGCCAATTATACACAGTTAAGAGTGTGGATGTTTTAGTACAATTTCAAAACAGGTAGGCCTACTTACAAATTAAGTTTTGTTTCTGTAATATTACCCTCATTAAGCTACAAAAAAATACATTATTTTACCTACCTCAACTATTATTCATACTACTCATCTTCAGAGCATGGGCTAAGCATGGCTTAATCTGTTTTCTAATATTGATCTAACTTCTACATTACTAAACAACAAAATACAAATACACTTCCCATAGCAGTAGCTTAGCTACAGCTACTTGTTTGTTTACAAAATATAGCAGACAGCTTTGATCTCAACCAAGGAAACGGAAACAGATGTCAGCTGGGACAAGCCGAGACTAGGCCGAGACAGACGTCAAGGAAGAAGATAAACTGTTGAACGACATGACCATTGACTATATATGACCCACGGCCGCCTTTAACTCCTGACCCTACGAAGTCGACATCTCACAAGGTCGAGTCAATTGAAAAAATCAAAAGTGCCCCAAAGCATCGAAAGTCAATGATTAATTTGAATAGTAAAATTATACTTCTCATCATGTATATATACAAGATGCCTATTTTTATGGATGTTCCATATTTATTGACTTCGTTTTTCTCTCTTATTTAGGGATGTTGAATTTTACTTTGGTTGTGATTCCAGAAGACAAACAATTCATAATGGGGGTTGATAATGGGATGATAAAAAATAAATATTAATAAACAAACAGTAAAAAACTAAATTCACTATACAACAAACCATACGCAACTAACCTTAAAATTGTCTTCAACCAATCCAAATGTATGAATCGGCCGAGGTTCATAATTTCAAGTTATAATAATTTACGGTTTATCTCTAATGTTTTAATAAGTTAACAGTTTTCAGCCGACACCCCATAGCTTTGGCATCCGCAAGACTGGTGACTCATAGGCTAAACCAGCAAATGTTACCAACAAATCCTACAGTTATAGTTATGGAATCTTCTCTGTAAACATTAGGCGTACACCGTACAACTACGCTTCAATTAACTATGTGTGTGTGTGTATTATAAAAACAGAACACAAACGGATGGAACCCTCCCTCTACGACAGTACTCGACCATCTGTTTTAATCATGTATACTGGACTAATGGAATACCTAAAGAATCCATGTGTAGGAGAGACATGTTCATAGAGGTATATGGAAACTTCACAGCTATTGTGCCTACATTTCTGTCATGGCTTATATTGGGACACACCAATCCGTGAGCATGAGGCGCAGCTACAGATCCAGCCACTACAAATTAGAGACGTGTAATCGTTGATGCAGTCTTCCTATTCAAACTGATCAAATCTCTTCTCGACTGCTCTGAACTTCTATAGAATAGATCTTGCTGTAAGTTACCTAGAGGAACGCGCTCCAGAACCCCTTTCCAGTGACGCTCCCAGCCGACACTTTTTACCTACCACAGCGGCCTGTCCAGGTTGCATCGAATGGGGAGTCAAATTCCTGCACATCATAACTTCTTCTCTGGTAGGCCCTACAACTGCTTCTTTCACTAGATGGGTTGGTGCTGTGCTAAGTGAAGCTATGTGAAAGCTTTATGTTGCTGTTATTGAACCGCTACGATCATTAGAGCGGATTATAAGGGTCAGTTTTGCAGGGTTGTAAAACAATTGAACCACCACGCGGGTTCTGCCAGGTAGCGAGGGAACTTTTCGAAATATTTAACCCTCCAGTTCCCCATTTTGATATAGGATTGACTAAAATAAGAATCAAGATTCAAGACTAGTATGAGCAACAAACTGCAGTTCTCACCACAGGAACCCAATGTAAATATGGAGGGTATTCGTCCAAAATTTCAAGTTATGAGAAGCGTTATAAAGCATATGAATTAGAAAAGAATCATACACACAAATAAAGTTATAAGCCCTGACAGAAATATATGCTCAATGGCTGTGAAGCTTTTGCTGTTGCTCTCTGAACGAACAGGTCCCTCCTACACAATTTACACAATAACATAGATTAAACATGTTATTGTGCTCCTCAAGGAGTTTAATCTATGACAATACACAGTCATGATGGATTCTGTATTCCATCAGTTCAGTCGTTCAGTCAGTCTACAAAATGATAAAAAAACAATAGGTCGAGTTCGAGTACTAGAAGTACTTTCGTACGTAGTAGAGTAGAAGCAGACGGAGACTCTTTAGTTTTCATCTGTTTGTGTTTGTATTCTCATCTCATCCTGTTTGTTTGGTTTGTTTATAATTTTGTGAACTGCGTTGCGTTGGTTTGGTTTGGGTTTGGCTGATGTTGAATCATGTTGGTTGATGATTGTCCGATGAATATCGAATGAACGACACTCCCCCTTGCCTAATCCTCTTTGCACGGATTTATTTTCTAACTTAATTATCTTTTAACTTAGTTAGTTATTACTGTTTTATCAAATAAATTCAGTTAAAGTACAGCTTCGATGAGTGTTTTTAAGAACATCTTTAGTTTTTCTGATTACAGTTTAATCAGAATTTTAAGAATTTCATTTTAACCACCAAGGTAAGTTCGAATTATCCTAGAAATATTTGTTATAAGCATTAGTTAAGATTTTGTTTTTGTTTTCCTGCAAAATACTTATAGGCTAGGGTTAGTGTGTTAGGCCTACTAAAATGCTGCGAGAAATTCTGCCTAATGTTTAACCTAAGCACACTGTAAAGCACGGGTCACGCTAGGCTGGCATCAGCGGCGAATTGAAAGAAGCCGCTACTGTAAGCTTAATGTGACCACAAAATTCGCAGCTGGTACCGCTAGCCGGCGAGTATTTGTCAGCGGCTGGCAAAGTTGGACATGTTTAACTTTTGGGAGCAAGGCAGCGGCGACTAGAGGCCACGTCACCACTCGCACTTGCTGACGCCAGCGAGCAGCGTAGTCTGATCACCTCTAGAAGCATGTCATTGTCAGCGGCGACTGAAGATAATTAACAACTTGGTTTAACACAAAAGGACAATAGCCAAACTGTCTTAATTTTTAATTAGAGGTTAAACTAATTCTAGTAATTCCTGGATGGTGACTTTCGTAAACCATGTCTGTATGTTTCTGATTCATCTTTTAGTGCGTTTGAAAACATGGTATTTAAAAAAAATCATTTATTTATAAATTATTTGTATCCATGGCCTGGTCTACTAAGTAACGTCTCTTCTTGTGGTTATGCATCTTTTAATAAAATTACCTATTTCTCTTTCACACACATCCTCAATATTAAGGTTTATGAGGATCCAAAAAAGGCGACAAGAACTGAGCTTTAAACTAGGCGATTAAAAGTACTATTTGTAAGTTAGCATAGAAATTATTGAGCTTAGGTGGTCGAGGAAGAAAGTTATTGATTTCTTAAATTCATTCCAAAACTATATTTACCTGCTTGTGGGACGTTTCTTTAAAGAAGTAAGAACATCAAATAAGCAGCTTACGGTGATTTGTTATAAAACCTCACAGCTGTTCCTTCTCACACATCGTTAATATCACGATCATCAGTGGCTGACAAGCAGCCTAGTGTGACCCGTGCTTAAGTATGGATGACGTGAGCACTTGCTATGGTAATGGCAATAAGTCAGAATCTTCAGCAAAACAGTGGTAGGTATACTTAAAACCAGGGTTGCCACATTTGGTTGGGGAAAAATCTGGACAGGCCCCCCAGATTAACATGGGCATAAACACGGGCACAAGGGACCGAAATCGGGACTGTCGCCACAGTCACAGAATCGGAATGGGCAACCCTGGAGAACTCTTCACTCTGAGAAGTTTGAACCATATATATCAGGAGGACATGTATGGACTGTGGGATAGGCCCATGTAAGCCTACATTATGCATAGTGTTATCTAGTCCTAGGGCTATCTTGTTATTTAATTCACATGGAGTTTTAAAATCTCAAATTACTCTCACAGAATCACATGCTGGAGAGCTGTAAAGGCTGTCCCTCCTCAATCAGACAGAGACTGAATCGTATGGCACAGTAAATGTCAGTATGCCTAAGTTGTGAGCCTGTTTAACAAGAATATATGTTGTATTCTGTTATCTAATATATTAAAATTGTAGAGTTCTAAGGTACCAGTACCTATAATATAGCCTAAACTAAATACTTTTATCCCTGAAATTGGATATACTTACTAAAACAATTAAGTTAGTATTAAGTTATTGGGCGCGTTCTGGGAACATGTACCGGTGCACTAGTGCAGATGAACCGGTGACTTACTCACCATTACTACGCCGTGGCAAAGAGTCTTGGAATCCCAGAACGGTTAGTCACTGGTTTACGGTACACATCGGATTATAATTTACACATCTACCTACTATTTACTTAAGAATAAACAAACTTACCCTGCAGAGTAAATTGTTTGAAAATTATTCACTTATTACGTAATATAATTCCCTCATAGAATAAATTATTCACTCATTACGTAATAAACCTATCAAACTGATGAACCTTATCCGATGGATCTTGTCGTAGCTGAATACTTTTGTCCAAGAAACTGACCAATCAGAGGCTGCCGGTGTATTATGCACCGTAGGCTAAAATTTTTTCGGTGCATTAATCTTGCACTGGTCTCGAAAAAGACGTAATAGCTGTCTGCTAGGTTATCTCACCAGTCTCCGAGAACGACGCATTTTATGCACCGGTCAGTGTTCCCAGAACGGGCTCAATGTTGACTGCAGCAAAACCCTTTTCAGAAGGGTTGTAAAGTATGTTCTGCACTTGCACTCATAACCTTTTTTTACACTACTGTACGGTATTGACATTTGCTTGTTTTTTTCTAGCCTAGGCTGACTTATTTACTGATAATAATAGGTTAAATACCTTATTTACGTCTTCAATCCAAGTAGTTTTTTGTGATGACTATAGTTTCGGGGCCAACAGCCCCATTGTCAAATCTTCTGTTTTGTTAAATTACTTTTTGTCTTAGAATACAGTGGAACCTCAAAAAATAAATTTTTCTCATTTCACAGCATAAAAAAGTCAACAAGTTAATCTTAATGGTATATAACAAGTTTACTATTACGGTATACCATTAACTTATGATACCATTATAATTAACAAGGGAATTTTAAAAAAGGTTTTAGACTAAGTCTTTGCACCTAATTTTTTAGACCACCTCTACATAAATTGAGCTTCAAACAGAAAGGCATTTTTTTAATAACTCCCTAGTTATTTAAACCTTGGTAGGCTTAACGTCAATCTTTTGACGGAAAACCTCAACAAATTAAAGGTTAATATCACCCTACAACGCTAGCCTAATATACTATAAAATCAATTTCTGATACTGTTTATCTGAACAAGTTACTATAATATCATCCAGCCCCATCAGTTGTTGATTCTCAGAGACTCAAATTATCATTGAATAAACATTTAACTCTATTGACTCTATTTGTTATTGCAGGCAATAATGAACATTACAAATGGATTCCTGGAAGCCCAATCCTCATGCTGTGCCTTTTGTGCCAAGGAAAAATGCTGGAAAACTTTTCATCCACCACCATCGTTTTGTAAAGGGTTCTATGAGCAAACATAAACTGTTGGCCAACATATTTCAGGTAAAAAGTTACTACAGTGAACTAGGTCCTATTTTCTTACTAGTAATGAAAAGATAATTTCTTTGAGCAAAATACTTTTATTTATTGCGGCGAAGGAACATTTGCACAGGCTGGGCGCTGGTGATGTGAGTCAAATGACCCTTGACTTGAAACACTTATAAATGGGTATTCGTCCAAAGCCATTTGGAACACCCAAAGATTGGGCATTTGTAGTAGACTCTGAAAATCTTCCCTCCTCACAGCCTATTTTCTAGGCTAAACATATTTTTGTGACATTAATTTACTTTAGAATGCTAAACAGTCAGGGCCTCTTCTAAGATCGATTAATTGAAGGCCTACTGAATATTGCCTCAGGGATTTCTAATTACAACTTGATACATTTATGTTTATCATAGTCTTCCTAAACATCATCAGGCATTCATCATGTCATGTTGCAATATAGTAGGCTGAGGTTGCCTTATTAGCGTTCTAACCGTACTGTGGTCTCGTAGATAATAGATGTTGAGGTTTCAGTTTTAAAAAACTTAGTTTCCTAATGATTGTTTTATAATATGGGAGAGATTGTACATCTTTTAGGTAAAAACTTTTGGTACGTTACTAAACGTTCTGAATTATTTGTTTGAAGTAATTGTTTACAGTTTACATAAATGCTGTATAAGAGCAAGTTAAACTACAATCGGTACTTGATAAAAAATATGTGATATTTGCTAGCCATGTCAATAGCTACCACACTAGGATTTGCGACTTTCGCTACTAGTTTCTACCTGGCAGGGAAAGACATCAGCCCTGACTAGGGACGTAGCAATCTTCTCTTTCGATACCATAGGTATCGGTCTCGGTATCAAATCAAGCGATAGTTTGTCACTATCAAAAGAAGTCTATTTATTTATTCAAATGGTAAATAACCAATTCTGTGAATAAAGAATTAGTAATATGACACATGTGTGCAGGATGGCTAATAATAGAGATCAAAGTTACAATACCATATCATAGACAAGACCTATTACTTTTTGACTTGTGGCTATGCCATGAGAGGACTCAAAATGTGTGTCTTATTATCTGAACAAGATGGTAAAATTTATTTTCACAATAGTCGGTTGTAATATTTTGTTATAACCAAGTATTTAATATTAATAACAAATTATAAGAAAGCTGCAACAATTATTGTTGTGTCACAAGGTGGAAATTCCAGTTGGTAGCAAAAGTCACTGGTAGAAAAAGTGGACACCCTTTTTTAAAAACCAATATATCAACACTATTAATGTATAATGATGCATAATGATCTGTGTCATTATTACAACAAAACTACCGTAAAACCGGCTAGACCCGGACAGGGGGTCTAGTCCCGGACAGATTGCATAATTCAACAAAATAATTAATTGTAAACTAACCTGCAACGATAAACACCTGATTCCGACGTCACTTGGCACAAAACAACATCTTAGAAGTGTCTGCACCAATTAGAAGTGAGTATTTCAAATATTTCAATGTCATCTTACAGGTTTACCAACTTTCAGTTTTTTGAAAAAATAAAATGCGTGTCTAACTTAGACATATAAATTTCGTCAACATCGTCGTATCGGGTTTAAACTGCCATTGATGTATTCAAAATTTAAGAGCGCACAATTTAATGGGGTTTGATTTTATATTTAACACATATAAAAATATATATACACTATTTACGTATATCAGTTTTGACCCGGACGCGTCAGTTACTACTCCATGGCCGCGGTTCGCGCCTATACTCCCACTACTCCCACCACCAATCCTTGCGTTCCCGCCGATTTGACACCTTTCTACCTTGTTTAGCTGCAAGATAGATATTTTATTATAGGTTATCTCGCTACAAGTTGAGTTAACAAAGTTTTTGACGGTAGTTTTGGTTTTAATTAAGACAGACGGCATTTAAATATGAGTATGTCACGAATGAAACTAATCGAAGAAGCAGTGAAAGACGTAAAAGAAAGAAAACTTAGTATACGAGCTGCAGCGATTAAGCACAATTTGCCTAAATCTACAATAAGTGACCATGTCACTGGCAAGTACAAAGGCCCACACGGTAAGCAGCCCGTGTTTACATCGCAAGAAGAACGGGTGATGGCGGCCCACATAGAAAAGGTTGCCGACTGGGGGTTTCCCTTTTCTAGACTGGAAATCAGAATGTTGGCTAAGTGTTATCTTGACAAAGATGGGAAAAACGTGCAAGTTTTCAAAAACAACTTTCCCGGAGAAGATTGGGTTGATGGATTTCTTAGAAGAAATACCAATCTCCGACTCAGGATGTGTCGAAACATCACAGTTCGAAGATCAAAGGTAAGAAAATAATTACAGTACCGGTACCTATTTAAATTATTAATAAAATTATCTGATGATTTAAAATTGTTTAATGTAGCAGACAACTAAATGTCAAAAAACGATTTTATCTTAAACATACTGTCACTTAATCGTAGGCCTAACTAATTATAGGCCTAGCCTAGCCTAGGCCTAGCCTTGTTTAAATTTCATAGTTTTTTACTTACCATTTCAAAATTTATTATTCGTTCCTTTTTTCTTTCAGGTTGATGCGGTTTGTGTCACGTCATATTTTGAAAACCTGAAGGTTACACTCGACAACGTACCAAAAGAAAATATAATGAACTACGATGAGACAAAACTAACAGATGACCCTGGAGCCAAGAAGTGTGTTTTCAAGAGAGGGACAAAATACCCTGAGAGGGTACTCAATTCCTCAAAGAGTGCTGTGTCACTGATGTTTGCTGGGACTGCAAGTGGTGAAGTTCTCCCGCCTTACGTTTGCTACAAGGCCGAACGACTCTGGGACACTTGGGTTGTAGGGGGACCCGAAGGCACCAGGTACAATCGATCCAAAAGTGGATGGATTGACGAAATTACGTTTACGGATTGGTTTAAAACCATTGCCTTGCCTTGGGCGAAATCTAAAGATGGTAAGAAAGTCATGATTGGGGACAATTTGTCGACACATTTCTCACCTGAGGTTGTAAAGTTGTGTGAAGACAATGACATTTTGTTCGTGTGCATGCCTCCAAATGCCACGCACCTCCTTCAACCCTTGGACGTTGCCTTTTTCAGGCCATTAAAACATGCGTGGAGGGAGATTCTAGGCGAGTGGAAGCTGTCAGCAGACCGCCGACTTTCAAGTCTGCCGAAAAATCATTTCCCGCACCTCCTAGGGAAATTGATGGATGCCATATCCGGAAATGCTGGGAAAAATCTACAGGCCGGGTTCAAAGCGTGTGGCATTGTTCCCCTAGATGCCAACGTTGTTTTGGCTAAGCTCCCCACCAATTCCGTAGATGAATCACCAACAAAAAAAGCAGTGGAACTTGTTGGAGAGGGGGTGATTGAGCTGCTTTCCAAACTTCGTTATGACTCTCCAGGGGCAGCCAAAAGGATAAAAAAAAAAAGTTAAACGTCGCCCCAGGCAAAAGTGTCTCACAAAGCGATTTTGTCGACAACGCTCGGGCATCTACATCCAAAGATGCTACCGGTACTATTGTGCCACCCAAAAAACCATCAACGGGAAGGAAGAGGAAGAGGGTCGAATACTGTGACACAGAAGATTGTGGCTCCAATCCAGATGATCCCGACGAAATGCTCACGGATGTAGCCATCAATGGATCGCATGTACCAGAAACCGAAGATGCTAATGAGCCATACAAGGACCCTGAAGTCGGGGACTGGCTCCTCGTGAAGTTTTGTGGCAAGAAATCAACAAAATACTACGTTGTAGTGGTAGAGGACAAGAACATAGACCTCTTCGTCAGATGTGCGCGACATATTGACAGGAATAACTTCAAATGGGCTGATCCCGAGGATCGTTGCACAATCGACTACGATCAAATCGAAAAGCGGCTGAAACCCCCGAAGTTTAACTTCAGAAATGACAGGCTGGTCAACTTTACCTTTGAGTCAGTGTTTGCTGGAGAATACATCGTTTCCTAAATAGACTTGGTTTTGTCATCACTGATTTTTATTTTATACTGTATCTTTACCTTATGTATTTTCCATATTACCAAAGTATTCAATTGCAATTGTAAATAAATATTCTTATAGGCCTAACTCACTATTCTTTATTCCTTGCCATTTTTACACATTAAGCTTTAACCTTTGTCTAATTTCACATGGCCTTAACTCACGATAAGCTACTATACATCTTTGAAAGGCTTTGATAACTTAAAAGACATCAGACGACACAAAACACTGTCCGAATGCGGACAGGAGATGTTAGTTTGCAATTTATTGTGTTATTTAAGTACGCGTCCGGCTCAAGACCGATCGGGTGGGTTGACCCGGACACTTTATTTTATTTTTTTTTTCTTAATCTTAACTTCTAACAACACAAACGGGTAAGGGATATAATAAATGAAACACACACTTTATAATGGTAATATTTTTATTGGTGATATCTAGGTTATAAAAACACCATAACCTAAAAATAGCAAAAAAGTGTCCGGGTCTAGCCGGTTTTACGGTATTTCACAAATAAACCGAAGAAATAAAATAAATCAATCATAAAAGAGAGAGTAGTACTTTGTTTTCCAGTTACCTACTATTAAATAAATTGCAAAACTAAATTGTTCATGTAATAAAAACCACTCACAGAACATAGCCTACTGTTAACATGCTTTTAAAGCTCAAAGTCCTTAAAACTGTTTTAAAATTTATACTTATTTTTCAGTTTTATTTCCTTTACATATTTTCTTTAGTTAAATTGCTTTATAATATTTATTTTAAATAACATTTTTCAATAAAAGTTAGTATGCATTCAAAGTTTGTTCGATCACCCTACATATTTCTTCAAGCATTTGAGATTGTTTGTTGATGTATCTGTTTGGCTTGGGATCAACAAATAAACACATTCTTGACTCAATGTATACAGTGATATTCTGGATCTGTTAACTGGCTCCCAAGGATAGCAAGAGCCCGTCGTTGAAACTCCGAACGTATATGAATAATTTATTCAAATTCAATTGAAAAAAATCTGTTGTCTATTTACATAATTTTTACAGTAATAGTAGCCTATTTTAGAGTGCATATTTACCAGTTGCCTGGTTTTTAAGTACATCAAATTGAGCTTAAATAGAACCTTATATTTGCTAAAAAATAAAAGTATCCTGCAGTGTGACCATCATTTTTTTAAAGGTCGCATGTTACTAAAAGTAGTTGTTGAGTAAAATATACCATACAAGATGCTATTGCTTTTATACATGAAGTAACAATGTACATATTAGCTTATCAACTTATTTGACAAACAAATTTCTCATTATAAGCTATGTTTTGATATGTATCAGTAATTTGAGCATATCATAATCATCATTAAATAATACCACCTGCTGCAGCAAACTGCAGACTGAGCAAATTCCCATTTGTTCCACTGGATTTTTTATTAATATTTACATAAATATGTAAAATTTAATTCTCATTTTAAATAACATTACTAGGTATAACAAGTACTTAGGTTCCCAGCAATAAGCATAGGCCTACCTCTTCTCTATAAAAAAAACATGAGGATTTTAAATAAATGTAAACATTTTTGGATTTTCTCCGCAACCTTTAATTGTACAAAAACACTTCAGTAGACTATACAAATTTTTGTTTTACCGCTTGGAGACTGAATATTCTTTGACATAGCATGACAATCAGAACCCAATTATAAGGTTTTAGTATAAAATCCATAACAAATCTGTTGCCTGACCCACATGCAATTTGTCTTATTTTACTCAGAAATTAATTTCCTTTCAAATAACATAAGTTTTTAATCCATATAAAAATATATTTATTTTTATCCTAAGTAACAAAAAAATTTTTTTTTGAAAGCAAGGTTCAAAAACATTTTGTATTTTGATTTTGATGTGCTAGAGATGTATAATTGCTATTCATGTATACCGTATTAATTTTCTACGTGGAAATATAAAATATATTTGTGTATCTGTTATACTTTTTTTAATTAGGTAGGTATATTTTTTGTAAATCACGACAAATATGAAAATTAAGTCATTTTTCACTATCTAACCAAAAATTAAAACAAGTCAAGATATTTTCTCTTGTGATTACTAGACTGCATAACAATTATAAACAATAAAACTAGTGAAAAGAAAAATAATAAAAACAATGGAATCTTACCATAAACAAATTATCTATCGCACTCGATTCAAGTTGGCTGAGGTACACAAATCCAGGATTTCATATACAAATTTCATGTTCATTCACACACAACTTTTCCTAACTAACTTTTTCAATAAACTTAGGCTAAGTTTAGCCTAACCTACATAATATTTACACTATTTACAAGTTTGTTGAGGTCCTTTCTAATAACTGGACGTAGTGTGGTAGGTCTCGAAACATCCCTCGAGATGGAGTGGCTTTTGGCATTTCTTGCATAGCCACCTAACTTCTGATCGAAGTTTGTTCTTTTAACCTTATAACAAACTTTACAATTCCTCGTGGGAAATTTAGAAAACAATTAAATAAAAACTGAACAATACACATACAATCACTCATTGTAAACAGTAGTAACGTAGTTACGTATCACAAAACGTAGTAAAACACTTTTGTTGCTCTGTTCAACATTTGAAATTATGTTTTAAAATTAACTTTATTAGGTTAACTTATTGAAAAATAAATTTTAAGTTGTGCTTGTTTCTAATGATATACAGTAAACTCGCAATTATCCGAGAGGGGTTATCTAAGGTTGTTAAAGGCCTAAATCTATTTTTTAAATTTTCAGGCGGAAAACAATAATTAGGCCTACTTTATTATTGTATGTTTTTGTTCTAAGAAAAGTAACAATTGTAATTTGGGATTTATTAATCATAATACTTGAAATAACCATTAATTATTATTTAAACTTAAGAATAGAATAACCTAGAAAATGAAAAATCACACTGTACTAGGTTGGCCACCAGTTGGCCGAGCCATCTACAGAACGTAAACACGTGCATTGGCAGTCATGTGGTTACGATTTTTTGATGTAGACTGTGACCGTGTTTTCGGTGGGGTGTTCGGAATCTAAATCGATGCCCAAAATAGTTCAGTCTGCGCGGGTTCTTAAATTTCCAGGGGTCTGTCGAGATTTGTTTTTACCTAAACAAGGTCGCAAGAGTTTTGTTTGCAGGAGTGAGAAGGCTCAGAACTCTGTCCAGACTCAAAACACCAAGGTTTATTCTGTACTTCCATAATCCAAAACAAATAAAACAATCTTCTCTCCTTGTTCAATACGTCGTTTATTATGTATAAGGTCAAACATTTTTAGGTGTCTATTTTTGACCGTTACACACTCCTCTGTTTTCGTAAAAAAGACCAGTAAAAAAAGACGTATACTTGCTGCAACTCAACAGAAATCCTAATCTTACGGAAAGTTCCCTCTCCATGGGCAAACGTAACCTTTTATATTTTTTATTTTTTTTTTGTATTTTGTATTTTATTATTTTGTTTTGTTTTTTTTTCCGCTGGTGGCATAGGTTAGCTATCCAAGCCTTCCGTGAAAATTTCCAACCGCATTGTAACCGTCTTCTTCGGCCCTCCAAATAAATTTTCTTCTTTAACAGTCAAAATAAATAAACAGACCCCCTGGGGTATAAAATCAAACAAAACTTCCTTCTTCTATTCGAGTTCATCTCGCCCGTCTCGGTGATCAGCCAAATGGTTTGAACACGGGTAGGCCCAGCCTCTTCATGTTGACTCGTTTCCTCGACCCATTGTCAACCGTCACCCACATCTTCCTCCTTTTCATCCTTGGCTTCTGGCCAGCCGAGCGGTTTACACGAACTGTCGCCGGGTCCCTTGGAGGATACCATTCCTCCTAGGTTAGCGGAGGATACCCCCGCTTCGGTCGTGAGTCATCCATGCCGGCGCAGCTGGGGTCTGGCCTCCCTAGACAACTTTGCACCACCGGAATAAGCAGTTTTCCTTCCGAGCCCCTCGTTTCTCCCTGGCTTCCTAGATCCATAGCCTCCGGGTGCTCTTTTACCGGTGCTTCATTTGGTAGCAGCTCTTGGGTCTCTGATCGTTCTCGGGGCGTCTTCACCCGATCACTAGAGGCGTCAAGGATGGCTTCTAACAAGTCAGCCTCCGCGTCAATGGACAAGGCTGGGGAGGTTGGTCTTCCGTCTCCGGAGCATGAGGGTTTATCTACGACAACGAAGTCATGTTCCGCTTCCATCGAACCACAGACTTCGTACATATCTACGACGTCCTTGAACGGGTCTTCTTCGTCTCCGTCGGGGTCGATTTCGAGGTTTTCAATCTCTTTGACCTCTAATACTTCCAGCTCTTCTACGGTGGAGAACCCTTTGACCAGATGCATCTTTTGCAAATCCTCCAACATCATCGTCATCTGCTGCTGCAGACCTCTCTGAAGCTCCCCTTCGGTGTAAGTCGCAGGTGGTCCTGTGAAAAGGTCTTCGGCGGGTTTCGCTCGCTCGGCACCAGCGGTCTGCACTCTATCCCTCCTCAGTACAGTGGATACCCATTTTCTAAGCTCCTTGCTGGATGGGTCCTTCACGGTTGTGGGATCTACTCTCGTGACGATACAATTTGCGTAATAGCAGAGGAAAAACCCACAGTCAATGGTGTTTGACTGCAGCACTAAACCGCCCGGATTCCCTTTCAGGGTCCACTCTCTGCGGTCAATTTTATGGCCGATCCGGAAGGTCTCCCATTCGATGTAATTGACGCATTGCCGAAGTCGTGAGGGATATTCCTGTCCCAGAGTCAAAGCTCCTGATTAATTTCTCCTTTATGAAAGCGGCCACCAGATACAAATGGCCTCTTCCCGCGGACTTCCCATCCGACTTCTTTGGGGCGGGGACATGTATGGGAAACAGTAGGACATCATAGGACAAAATATTGATCTTCTTGATCCACCTGGCGACTCGCGAAAATCCCCCTTCATCGACGGCCTTGGAAAATACCGTCGGAAAATAGTGGAAACTAACGGCCCCAGTAGTTCTCCCAGCCTTGTTCTGCAGGGCACGGAGGAAATCTTCGATGACTTTGTCACTACACAGACTTCTCGGGGAGATTTCCGGGCGTTTCGTCACTTCTCCTTCCTTCCTTCCTAATTACTTTCTACTTCTACGTTGGCTACTCTACTCTTCTAGCACAGATAAAGCTGCAAGCAAGCTTGCGAAATTAGGCAAGCAGTGCAATAAGCTACGTACTACTTAAGCATACAAAATGGAATTACAATTTACGATCCCACCTACATGCTATCCTTACTTAATTACGGGCGATCAATGATGTATCGGTTTCCCATTGCCGTCGTAATCCATCGCCGGTTCTTCAGCGTGGGGCAAAGGAAAAGGGGCAACACGTGGTCAAACATGTTGAAAAGGAGAATTCGATATTTTCGGGCGCCAGCCAAAAGGCAAAAATGGTCATATGTTCTCAACAGTTAACGATGTAGGGTCCCTGTTCGGGCGCCAAAATGTGACCGTGTTTTCGGTGGGGTGTTCGGAATCTAAATTGATGCCCAAAATAGTTCAGTCTGCGCGGGTTCTTAAATTTCCAGGGGTTGGTCGAGATTTGTTTTTACCTAAACACGGTCGCAAGAGTTTTGTTTGCAGGAGAAGGCTCAGAACTCTGTCCAGACTCGAAACACCAAGGTTTATTCTGTAAGGCTCATCATCACCAACTCCTTTCATTACTACTTCCATGATCCAAAACAAATAAAACGATCTTCTCTCCTTGTTCAATACGTCGTTTATTATGTATAAGGTCAAACATTTTTAGGTGTCTATTTTTGACCGTTACAAGACATGATTTAGTCAAGCTTTAGTTTAGGTCAAACTCAACAAAATGTAATTTTATGCCTTTTAAACTAGGAAGATCCACCTTATTGTTCTGTTTCAAATATTATAGTGTATTGGTTTAACATAATTCTCTGTGTATGAAGTTTTTCAAGACAACCGAAGAAGTGTTGAGCATGTTTGTATCATTGTTTTCTTTAATAACACTACCTTAATTAAAAAAAAGATTTGGGCCTACATGAAAATCTCATTTGATCACTTTTTATTTGCCAAGTATTGTTAAAACATTAATTTTACAAGTATTTGACTTCCTAATTTGATACCTAGCTAGGGGTTATAGCTTCAAAATATATGCGACCTCTTTGTTATCCAAGATTCTCTGTAAACGAGATAGTCTCGGTCCCAACAACCTCAGTGTACTGTGATTATTAATTAAAATTCGGTCTTATGCAGGAATCATACAGCACTTGGGAAAGATTAAGGTTAAGATACTACCTTAAGTAAACAATATTCTGAGTGATTTTTTTGCACAAGCAGAAAATTATTTTCTGTTTGTGCAAAAATCACTGTTTTTTTCCAACAATAGTTTTATGTACCTACTTGAGTAGCTGTCCACTTCATTATAGAGTGCTCTTCTCCCTCTGTGTCTCTCTCTCTCCCTCTCTTTTTCTACTGTGTTTATTTATAGTGTATAGCACTCATGATTGGCCACAAATAGAACAGGGCATATGGGCAGGTTTTAAGACCCACACTTCAGATAAGGTTTAATTATATAGTTTATGGGGAATGATATACATATAAGGATATTTTTAACTGCTTAGTACTTTAGCTTAAACTTTGTAAAACAAAACTTACACTATCCCTCTAAATCATAAGAAATTACATTCTACAAGGTAAATGTTTAACCCTATAGCTGGCAGTCATTTAACTCTGTAGTGGCAAGGATTTTTTAGGCGCCGCCCAACCATTTTTTAAAACACTTAAAAAAAATATATAAATAACCCAGAAAACACATTATATTATATATCATTTTTTTCAGCAAAAAACGAGGAATAATATTATATAAATTTTAGATATGAAATTTTAATTTACAAAAAAGATTTTTTAGTATATTTACTAAGCGTAAACTTTTTTTATTTATATATGCATATATAATTCCGTAATATAACACAAATCAATGAACTCAAGAAAATTTTTCAAAATATACAAATTGTGCAGAATTCTATGAGGAAAAGAATGATATATAATACATGTACCTTGTTTCTAAAAAAAATACATATAACAGTTTTTATTACCATATACATATTCGGTGTACAACCTACACTAGGCCTAGTACTTGAATTGCATGTCTCCTCGCTACTTAGAATTGGAACTCACTAGATTGGTCACAGTAGTTACAATCATTCATCTTGAAGTGAAATCAACTCACATTTCAATAAAAAATAAAACTTATAACGAAAAAACACCGAAACTAACCAAACACAACACAAAATAAACAACAACAGACGCTGGTAATAAGCGATTGCGTCATCATGACAATGTCGTCAGCTTTATTTTCATAGAGTTTTAAGTTTTCCCAAAGGCGTATAAATAGTTTAAATGCACATCAATTGACAGATTATTCATTTCTGAACCAATAAATACTATATTAAGTGAATTTTTTTTCATTTTCGTGCAAAATTGGCGATTTCCGTTAGCTGCCGTTTCGGCCGCGGCGTAAATCGCCCGATATCGGGCGCATGCCAGCTCGAGGGTTAAAGTACGGTCAAGTTTATTAATCTTTCAATGAGAGATTACTGAGACTGCAACTAGTTTTAATCGAGCACTATCTAATTTGATTTATTTTTTAAAATTAAAATACCGTACTCATTATTACAATGCCAGAATTGTTTTTCTTGCACACAAATGAATGACAATAATTAGAGTAAGATATGACATTGAAGATTTAAATAATTAAAAACTGTTAAAAAACTTTTGATACTATACAGGGTTTATTCTAATAAGTGATACAAAAGGTGTTACCAGTAGAACTCTAACTATATTAACTCCAGCTATCAATCTACTTACAGATAGAAAAAAACACAGTAGATAATTAGAATCTTAGAAGGCCGAAGCCGTGATCACAGGAAAATCGTAAAACTCTCTTGCGGTTGATTTTTCATCATCTCCCGCGGCCATGAAAATATCATCAACGTTTTTCATGATCACAGCAAAATCTTGCACACCTTCAACAGTCTTGCAGAAATCATCAACGTCTTCTGCAGTCATGGGAACAATGTCATATTTTTCCGCCACTGCAGCAAAATCTTGAAAATCTTCCTCCTGTTTTGTAGACATCATCATTGTCAGGAGTGATAGACACCAGCCCGCGGTCACGGAAAATCGTCTTTCGCAAACACTGCGAAAGCTTGAATTTTTCTTTTGCAAAATATTTGCAGACACGTTTTGCAATCGCAATAGTAAAAGCTCGGCTCAACTCTGCCTATTATCACAGAAAACGTACTACTATACCCAGAATGCCAACCGCATGGTAAAAAGCATTAAGCGGTTTGAGAGAGCTTTGCCTGTCAATCCGTAGGCAGCGCCACCAGCGTTGCTATGCTATTGCATGGCAACGCTGGTGGCGCTGCCTACGGATTGACAGGCAAAGCTCTCTCAAACCGCTTAATGCTTTTTACCATGCGGTTGGCATTCTGGGTTATAGTAGTACGTTTTCTGTGCTATTATCTGTAAAACACCACCAAATCTGGTAAAAATCCAACTATCCGAATTTTCGATTATCTGAATGTGTCTCAACTGATTGGAGTTCTACTGTAGTAGTGACCAGCAAATATTTTTTTCCTTCTGCTGAGAGAATAAAATTGTTAGAAGATATTTGGTGTTCAGTGAACCTGTTTTCATATACAGACAGTACATTATTTCTGTTAGAAATTCAGCTAAAACAGGATTCAGTAAATTTAGTGTAGACTATTTTAGATTGTTTTTTTAATTGTGGGTTCCGTCAGCTATCACGAGTATTTTATATCAATTCCAAGACCTGTTCTTAAATAATTCGTACATTTTAATCCTGCATGCCAAACGCAATATACATTTATGTCATATTTTAAATCTGACAGCTAACAGTGTTTTTCTCGCTATGTATTTAAGGCTCTATTTCTTTTTAGGTTCTCCTAGTAATAATTCTCATTGTAACTATCATCATAAATGTTGTGTTCATTTTGGATACCAGCCAGAGACTTCAAGGGGAAACTTTTCATTCAGGTAATTCTTATAATTTAACAAAGATATTACAAAATAAAAAAGTGATAAGCTAGTGTAGTCAATTACTTGGGCATAAAGTGATTCTCTTTACACAACCTTTATTTTAACTACCTAGGACGCCAAAGTCGGAAAATGAGCAAAAGTAAAAACTACAGTTTTGGTCTGTGTGATACACCACAATTTTCATCTTCATTCTGCACCATTCTTTAAGCTGATTAATTCTCAATGTGTACATTTCTTACACTGTTTACCCTTGTAAGTTAGCTCCCAAAATAGTTTCTGTCTTGTTTTTCTAAATCATTACTACTTACTGAATCATCAGCTGTTAAGCCTGGTTTACACGGGTCGAGTATTTCAGACGAGTTATTCGGCCCAGTTACTAGGCCCAGTTGTTGATTTGTTCAACTCGCCCGGTACTTTACTAGACTGTCTACACGCATTCCTATTTCGAACAGTGACAGTGTAGGCACAGAGAAGTAATTTTTATAATTTCTGTATGTTCTGTGGTGTAGGGTATTCCGTATACCGTAGCTTTCGTGTTAAATGTTTGAGTTTAAAATGGGACTTCAAGAGTTTAATGCTGAATTTATAAATTAATTAAATCACTGAATTAGATTATTAGAATTAAAACTGAATCACCCATTAAATTCAGGGGTTGCTTAAAATTTTTTTTTTTGCAAATACTGTACGATAGACCAAAGTGGAAGGTGATATTCTAAAAGAATAAGATTTGTTACAAATTACTATACCGGTACTGCATTTCTTTAAAATAAAATATATAGGTAACCAAATAAGTTGCCTCCAAATAAAAAAATGTGAAAACACCGTTTTCAATTTTTAGGGAGTGAGCTTTCTAACAACCCATTGATCAATAAAATCGTTCCAGTAGAACTGTAGAACTTAAGTTGTACAACAATTTTGAAAACTGAATTTTATAAGAGTGAGTAGATTTACGAACAGCAAGGCAATGCAACACAGGTCCAACTGTTCAACTGAACCATTGAGTATTGAGGTTGATTAGGCATCATACACTACTGAACTAACTCCAAAAATACTGATCGTTGTGATTGACTCATTGTCAGCGACCACAAAATAAAAAAAATATTTTTATTCTGTGGTCGCTGGACTCACTTGATAGCAGTAAACAGATGTTTTGCGGGCAAATCATGGTGGTGGGGGTAGCTACTGGGCCGAGCAACTCGGTTTTCAACTAAATCACTCGACTCGCTCTCTACTGACCTCTTTTTATCAACTCGCCCGTTGTTCGACTCGCCTGCATGTCTACACCAAGCGAGTTAAAGAGCGAGTGGCAACTCGCACACTGACTCGCCCGCCGTACTCGACCCGTGTAAACCAGGCTTTACTGTTGTAATACTCCGTCAAGACTATCATAAACTCAAAGTCAAATTTCTGAAATTTTCCTACATTGCAATTTGACTAAATGTTGATATATAGTAAGCACACTACAAATCAAAAGCATCATTGAGATTCGCTGGATTTTTTTCAATCTTAAAAACCACTTAATCACTGCAATGCATCTATTGAAAACAAAACAACCATTTTAGTATATACAGTAACGGAAATATATTTGAATGTTTATATTTTTGTTGTAACTGTTATTGTAGGGTCAGATGAGGATATGGACTCCAGAGATGTACCAGGACCTGAGTTGTCACAAGCTCAGCTAGATGAGACTGCCCCCAAGATGCTCACCATAGAAGTGCTGTCAAGCCAGTCAAGAGTGGCAGTTTCTGTTGATAGTGCTATGGTAAGTAGGCATATAGTGGAACCTTGGTGAAAAGACCCTCAATAATAAGTTATTCTTGATAACAAGTATCATTTTCAAATTTCCTTGATTTTATACTACCTTTAAGCACCTGTTATGGCAAACCTCAATAAGAAGTTAACTTTGAAACAAGTCATATTTTAATGACCCCCATGAGAGCCTTGTTACCGAGGTTCAACTTTATATCTATTTTCAAGCACTAGATGTTCAAGTTTTGGTTAAAAAAAATGTAAAATTTAATACTCAAAAGAAAATACAACTGAACATAAATGGGAATGGGAGGTTGGATTGAAGGGGTTGGAGATTCAGATTCAAATAACTTAATTCAATATACATACATATTGTTTTCTATGAATGGCATCAAGACTAAAACTTATGACTAAAACTAAAAAGAATTTACACTTCACAGCTCATAATAGCTAAATTAAATATAATACAAAAGTCAAAATATTACAAAATATTATTTAGAAATAATAATAAAACGAGTTATCTGACTATCTAAGTTGGTAACAAAGTAAAATATACACATAATTTAATGGGTGGGAGGGGGCCAATACATTTAATACTACATCATTTATTTTTTTTGTTTAGGATGTAGAAAATTTTAATATTTTCACAGGACAAAATCCGTTTATATTTTTATTTCATGGGAAGTGATAACATAAAGATTAAATCACTAAGTGCTGTACAATAGTTGATGTAATTTTAAATAAGAACTAAATAATTTATAATTCTGCTATCAAACATAGCTATTCAAATATGGTATATCCCATGGTATAAGTATTGAGGATATAAGTATCTTTTATTCAGTTTGCAGCAAGTTTCCATTCTGTGTATGAAAAATCTCTTTAAAAATGTAGTTAATAGTGTTATAACTTAAAACCCAATATCACTAAACACCTATTGTTATTCCTAATTGTTTAAGATTGTCACATAGCTTAGAGCACACAAACACAGCTCTCATTGCCGCTCTAGAGTGGGAATGACCATTCTCGCTCTCTAAATCAGATTTTAAAATTAATGTTGCTACACCAACCACAGCTGCTGGTTTGGTACTTAACCAACCGGTAAGCAAATAACTAACCTAAAAAATCAAATAACTAACCTAAAATTCAAACAACCTAAATGATTTAGATAGCCTACAGCTAAAAAGTTAATCTGCATGTTATGACAAGTTAATTATGGTGGTAGGAAAAAATCTTGTGTGTATTACGAGCACAAACAGTCATTGCCACTCTCGAAATGTATGGCCACACTCAGCTAAAGCTCTGTGCGGTTATTTACAGTTCTCGAGCAGCAATGAGGTACTCTGTGCTCTTAATACACAAACAGATTTTGTCATCGTGAGTGGGACAAGTAGTGAGCGAAGTTAAAATTTCAATTTCACTGTAAATGACAACTGAACAACCCAAAATTGCAAGTTAGGTAAACAAAGTAAAAATAGAGAAACCAGCAGATTTGTGAACTAATTCTAGTGAACAAAATGACAACTGTAAATAAATATAATTCAACAAAAACAATTGTTCCTCCAGATTTTAGAAGATGCAGAGAAGACGGAAGGTAGAGGCATTCATGTTCTTGTTCTAAACCAAGCAACCGGCAGTGTGATGGCACAGAGAATATTCGACACCTACTCCCCTCATGAAGATGAAGCTATGGCACTCTTCCTCAATATGGTGTCTGATGGCAGAATCATCATCTTTGCAATCAAGGTTCATTTTTAATCTCGCACTATTGTATTTTTTTTAACCTTAGTATATCTTGAAAATGTATATTAGTTGGGACAAAACCTGCATTAATTAAAATACTTCCGCCCCAGCAAACCTGCAGACTAAGGGAATTAGAATTTGTCTGATTGGATTTTTACAAAAATGTTTTCATAAACAAGTCATATTTATTCCTTATTTAAATAACAGTAGATTTAACAAGTACATAGGTTTGCTGCTATGGGGAAGGAAAAAAGTTTTTGTCGGTTAGCGAATTCAATCTCAGTCTATCCAGGAAATACATAAAATCCTTTTGAATAGCTTCGTTGATGAGTTATCAACAGGGCCACGCTTTTACGATTTAGTAAATAATTAATAAAATTAAACTGTTACACACACAAGGCCTGATGTGACCCAAGGCAGCTGAGTTGCAAATGCTGAGTTTTAGTGAATTGGTTTAAAATTTTAAAAATGGTCTCAGAGATTAAAATATTTCAATTTCATAATTTGTTAAATAAGCTGCAGAAGAGAAATTTTGAACTTAATAACAAAACAAAACAAAAACTAAGCACAGAAAAAAACATAACAGGTTACATAGCCCACCCACAGTTTTAATTTTTAAGTAAATTGCGTCCACAGAGGATAGTTAATATAAGCAGAAATTAAATAAAGTAAACTTAACAGCCTTAAAATATAACTTTCCTACTTTGTTTCCAATTAAAATTCAAACTATATAAAAAATAGAGTAGGGCCTACGATTATAAAAAAAGAACCTTTACTTTACTTTTTTGTTTTTGGTAAGTAACATTGGTTATCGATGTTTAATATAATGGTTTAATTACCTTCAGTCTCCAGTTCAAAGTAAGTCGATTAATGCGACCTAGGTTTCAGCACGACGTTGTGCTATCATCAGGCTTCCAGTCGAAAATGTTCAGTCCATTGGACGTTGTTTAGTAAAAACTATATACAGTTCACAAGACACAAACACATACACATTTACCGATAGGTATTTACAAGGGGAGAACGAGTACATTTTGTCAAATCACCGGCGACGAGTGACATCCAAGCCACAACTCAGGACATCTTATGATGTCAAAACTATTGATGTTTGTTTTTCAACTCATTCACTGGTTAAACATTGACCTTGAACGGCAATACATAGTATTAATAATTTTAATAATATTCAACGCTGTCACAATTTTATGGGATTTTGGTGCATAATTTTGAAATTGAACTCTCTATCACATGCAGCCGAGTTACCCCAACTACCAAATTGTCGATGGCTGAGTTTTTAAGACTACTTTAAGCAAAATAATAGGCCTTTGCAAAACTATCAAGTTGTGAGCCTTTTAACCTGATTTCACAGGATGAAGGAACATTCCAAATGAAGCAGCCTGCTAGAGAACTTCTGCACAGGCTGGGGTCTCGACGCGCTCAGCTTATCTCTTGGCGAGACATGTGGGCGATGGTGGCGCAGAAGGGCGTCCGAATGTATGGGGAGTCCTTCAGCAAGAGTACGGACTTCAACACATGGGGTGCTTCTGTGTTGCTGAGGGTCCAAGTTCCTTTGGTGTCTGTTGAAGGTTTGTGTTTGTTTTACATTACACTTTTCTCATCTCATTACCTCATTCCTCTAGAAACCTCATTAACCCACATTATAGTAGGCCTATCCATACAATTCACAATGGTATTATTTCAAAATTCAAGGTTACAATACAAGGTTTACTAAGTAATAAAAAAATATTAGATAATTATGTGGCTGAAAAACTTGAATATATGAAAGGTACTGGGAACAACATATTGTCTGTAAATTTGTATTAAGGAACACCAACATAATCACTCATTCAGGATCTGTTTAAATCTGATACTGCAATTATTTTCATAGAAATGCAACAAAAGAAAAGTCAACAGGAGCATTTGAAAGTAGTGGATAAATTATGTTACCTACAACAAAAAGTTGTACAGGGGTACCTACTGTAGCTCAATGTATGAATAATTTGTCAGTAGGATAAACTGTTTGAATTAACTTGTAAAATTGAAACATCTTTAGCCTCTGGATCATGTATTTTACAAATAAAAGGTTGAATACCTGTAGGTGATCTGGGTTTAGGTCAGCGACCCAGGTTTTGATCCTAAAGGTTCATTTTCAAGCTGTCCCCAGTTAAAACTTAAAACATACTCCAAATCCTCTTCTTAACTGGCAAGAGTCGTTAAATAAACAAAACACAAAAACGAAAACATTTTTTTTTAATTGGCCAAATATAAAATTGACTCGGTACGATTAGCCGGCAAAAGATGAGTAATGACTCTACACCACGCATGCTACCGTATCAGTATTATATTTGACCAATATTTGTTTAATGTTTTCGTGTTCGTGTTTTGTGTATTTAACGTCTTCCCAGTTATGAAGAGGATTTTGAGTATGTTTTAAATGGTGACAGCTTGAAAATGAATCTTTAGGTTTGAAACCTGGGTCGCTGACCTAAACCCGGATCACCAACAGTACTACAGATACTTAACCTTTTATTTGTAAAATTGCTTATCAATGGTAAGAAAATTTGTAAAATAAATTATGTGTATACAAAAAAAACCCGATGGAACATTAATTCAAAGCTGAAATTTAAAACTTGAAACCCAAGCTTAATGACACATTAGCCCAGATAACCCCTCAACAATTTTCTAATTAGCATCTTTTTCTCATCAGGCTCAACATTAATTATGAAATGTACTTAAAGATTGATACAACTCCTACAAAACGTTTTCTGATTATGACGCAAATACAGAATGACACTATAATTGGATTAGCATAGAGTAAGAATATGATATTGTATAATCAACTGTAAAGTTAACTTCAACACATACCAATCATTATTAGTTTATCATAGGCTCAGTTAAATGTTCTCTTAGTAGCCTATATTTTACAGCTCTTTAGAATCAAAAGGCTTGGATCTAATTATTTAGGAGGGCCTACATACAATGTTTGAGTTAAAAACAATCAGGTAACTCAGGTAATCATCAGCTAAATCAGGTAAAAATAGGAAAGTCTCTATCATAATTCTGGTTCATAAGATTTATGTTGCATAAAGTATACAACACAATTAAAAAATATAGGGATGAAAAAGGTATATTTAAACCCAATCACCAACAGTTGATTACAATGCACGGACAAAAATGCAATTACATGATTTAAGATTGAGACTAAGTTCATAGATAAAAAGAAAGATGCAATAAACCATGCTTGTGTTTATGTCAATTGAAAGATAAAATCAACTTTGTGATAAATATGTTTACATACCTTATAATCCGACAAACAGCTCAATTTATGTCACAGTTGCTTACATGTTTCGGCTTGTATCTATCTGCCATTGTCAAAAAACTGCAGTTGGATGAAGAAATCCTTGTCATTGTTTACTAATATACATAAACATACACACACAAAAGGGACAAAGACATTTACAAAACAAATACAAACTATGAATAGGCCTATAACAATAAATGTATGGACGTGCACCGCGGTGAAGGTCAGAATGCAATAGTCCTTAGTGGGAGATAATTTTCATAGTTGAATTTTAAAAGATTTTACAGAAAATTGGTATAGTATATGCTAAATATGTTCAAATATTATGTATCATTTACAGAACTAAACAATATTGTAAATATTTTTGTACAGAGTTGTGAAATAATGTAATGTGTAAATTTATTTGCAAAATGATTATACAGCAGTCCTCCTCTTAACCGACCCTAATGGGATCAGACCTAGGTTGGATAACTCAAAAGGCAAGAGTCAATAAAAGTTCTTATTTTAATAACTTTGGTACTGTAATATTAATTGATGCTTTCAAATCTATTGTAATACAGTATAGAACTTTTTGTCAAAATTAAATATGCAAGCAACCATTTTGTTACAAGACAGGATGTTTATTTATAGCCTCTCACTGTAGGGTCGAGTCACAAAAAATATTTTGACCTTGAAGTTGTTAACCCCCCTCCCCTGCCCTTCCTACAAGTTGCATTGTTTTGTTTGTTTACTCTAGCAATAACATAACTCTAGGTTATATTACAAAAATAGCAGCTGTTTTCTGAAACATAAATCTTTGGAATGAATACAAAATAAATTAAGTTATTCTTAGACAAATCCACATCCTGTGGAGATAAGCGTATGGTTCCCATTGCCGACTGTGAGAGCGGAAATGCCGAGATTCCTAGATAGCAGCGGTTAAACCGAACTGCTGTCAAAGCAAGGTCAGTTAAAACAAACCGTAATATTTTACTATCGAGGGCGGATAGTCCGATTATCGGTTAATACGGTTAAGAGAGGGTCTACTGTATTTTGATTTTATTTGAGTAAATAATTGTTATTTGGTCATGCTATTCTTCCAGAGAGTGAATGTGAATGGGAGCAAACCGAGGAAAACATTCGTAGACAAGAGTTCTGCAATCACATTGAGGGCTACGGCAGCGTTTGTAGCTGCGCAGAGCCTGCGCTGCTCACCTTTGACCCTCCTCCCGTAAGTATAACATCCATCATAAACATAGTATGGTGGCTTTTATAGACTTAGCAAGGGCATGGTTAGTGGCTTAGCGCTAGCAGGTTACAGACGGTTTTTATTCACCTAGGATGAGTTAAAAATAAAATACTTCATAAGCTGCTTAAAGATACATCCTCAACCAATGTGAGATATCAGTCTAGAATGAATAGCTGTTTTTACTCATCTACCTGAACTTTTCCATCAATACACACAATGTACTTGTCCAAGTCCCAAATCACATAGCGGTTTTTTTAAATTCAATAGAACTTTGATTATTATATTTTTCACAGTTCACCTTTTTGTTAGGTGTGTCACTAATAATTTGAAATCTATGAGGCTCATCAGACCCGATTTAATAAAACAAGAGAATTTCAAAGGTTTAATTCTGGATTTAGTGGTATGTTATAATAATGATACTTACTTTCTCATTTAACTAAAGAACAATATTAATAAGTCGCTAGATCGGGAATTTTTAAAATATTGCTAGGATAATAGATGTCAAGAGTCACTCAAGACACAATTTGTGAGCATAATTTAGTCAACATCCATAATCCTAAGTTATAAGTTAGGATACTACTTATAACTTATAAGTAGTTATAATTTATAAGTAGTGATATGTCGATCGATAACAAAATTGATCAATTCTTAATACCAATACGCAAAATATCAATTCTAAATTCTCGATAGGTACCGATACCATTTTTTAAAAATTTACCTAATTTTCTCTATGGATTGGTTATACTACACCAACCCCTGTTTTTATTTCCTACCTCCAAAAAGTAACTTTGGGGTATTGGGGTGTTTAAAGTACAGTAGGGCTTTAAAGGAAAAAAATACCTACTGCAGCAACGAAAAATTATTATAAGTAGCCTAATTAAGATTAACCTCTTCTGAACTGATTAAATAAATACCTTCTACGGTAAATGAAGATCTAAAAAAAAATCAAAAAGAAAATTGAATTATAACTAGGAGTGTGTCAGTCTGAGATTTTTGACCTAGCCAAACTCGAGGTAATATCATGACCACCTCCTCGTGGAGACATCATCATCGTCTTCTGCGATCACTGCAAAATCCTCAATACATTCCTCAGTCATGGAAACATCATCACTTTCTTCCGCAGGCGTGGCAAAATCCTGATTATCGCTTAGGGGTAACAGAAACATCATCATCCTCTCCGGCGGTCATGGAAAAGTTATCAACAGCTTACACAATGACGTTAAAATACAGTCTAACCTTGATATAACGAACCTCGGTATAACGAATTTCTTGATATAACAAATTATTTTGAATCCCCTAGAACTCTCCATAAGACACAATGTATATTTTACCTCTACATAACGAACAAACCATAACAACGACCTTGATTTAATGAATTTTTCATGATTTCGGCTAAAATAAGACACCTCAATACAACGAATTTATCATTGTCAGAACCTCTACATTGCGAATTTAACCTCTGCATAACGAATTGTCTACGTCTTTCCCTCGATATAACAAATCCCCCACCCAATTATTGTTTTGGGAAAATCTGTTTCTTTATCAAATTAAATGGAAAGGTCACGTCATCGCTTGCGCTAACATTCGTCTGCTCCGTTTTACATCTTTGTCTGCTGTCGCTGCGCGCGCTATGTTGCAACTGAGAACTGATTTCATTCACTGAGGACTGATGATGACGTAATGTTTAGTAAGCTGTGATTGGGCGATATGGGATAACTATGGTGAATTGTACAATTTTTGGATAAAGAGAAAACTAAGAAAGAATATAAAAACAAAACCAAAGAGAAAGAATAGCAACATCGTTATTTTAACATTCCTTTTACGAGTGTTTTTATTATCCTTAAGTTGGCTATGATTATACACTTTTATAATGACTTATCTAATAATTTATTGTTTTCAATACGATTTGTTCTGTTTCAAATAGCAACCAATGCTATAGTTAATGATTATTATTGACATTCCTCTGTTGTGATAAATCAGTACTGTACCGTAAGTAGCCTACCGGCCTATCGCGAGCAGTAGCTTACAAAACTTTCTACTGTTTTGTTTTGTTCTTTACATGGTTTATGACTACACAATACAGTGTTTGGCTAGGTTTTAGGAGGGTTAGAACGAGCTGTGATTTTAAACTTGCAGTTTTTAACCTGTACCAAGGTCAATGCCATTGTCATGATTGCGCAATATTCAAGATCCCTCCCCTTTATTATGCTGGATAATTTAGGTTCTACTGTACAATGTAAACACTGTACTGTAAAGTATTGTAGCCTATGCTACTTTAATTGTATTTTAATGAGGTCAAATCCCGACATATATTGACCGACGCTGGTTCTGAACCTCGACTTAGCGAAATTCCTGCAAACCTAACCTCTATATAACGAACCTCGTTTTAACGAAATCCTTGATATAACGAATATTCAGTTCGGTCCCTTCAGATTCGTTATACTGAGGTTGGACTGTATTGAATATCTCCCATTGTCGTGTAGACATTATTATCGTCTCCCGCTGTCACGGCAAAATCTTGAATATTCCTCGCGGTATTGGAAACATGATCATCAACTTCCTCCATGATCGCGGCAAGAGTCTGATCATCTCCAACAGCCGTGTTGATATAATTGTCTCACGTGGATGTGTAGACATCATTATTGTTTCCTTTCTCCTTCAATTGCTGCAGAATCAAACATCTCTTGTGGTCAGTGAACATCCTCATTGTCTCCCGCGGTAACAGAAATATCATCACCCTTTTCCATGATTGGGGCAATATTCTGATCATTTCCTGCCGCCTTGTAGACACCATCTTCGTCTCTGATGATTGTGGCAAATTTCTGATAATTTTCTGCTGTCGTGTAGACGTTGCCACTGTCTCTTGCGGTCAAGTATCGAATCGAGGTATCAAGAATCGGTATTGAGAAAGAGAATCAACACATCCCTATCTATAAGCTATTTTGTCTCATTACAACTCAAAATGCCTTAGGTAGTAATAGCCCAGGTGTAGTCTTTGCAAAATGAAAATGTTTACATGTTTTTAATCCAATCTAAAATTTTATCTCAATCATATCTTACACTTATAGAGCTCTTCTTACTCTTGCTGTACTCTAAGACAGTTCTAAAGCAAACACAATCCACAAAAAACATAAGCACATGCAGTTTGCAGATTTGTTGCTTGTTGGTTGTCTTGTTTCTTGTGCTTTGCTACGGGTCTGTTTCTATTTGTGCTCTATGTGCTGGTGGTGGTTTTGCAGATTGAGGAAAGCAAGGTCGCAAATGTTCCAGTAGCCATCATTGCCAGCAATCGACCTCATTATCTGTATAGGTATGTTCATTGGATTTTATTTGGCTTCTGTGAATTTGCTTGTGTCAAATGTTTTTACCTCTTATTTAAGTTTGTATTTGAAACTGTTGTAGTTATATTGTTTTATATGGTAACATATATTAAATGGCACCGTTTAAAATGGTATTTTAATTAGCAGAGTAAAAAAAATTTAAGATTTAGGTGGACACATAAATTCTGCTCTATATTTTAATTTTCATATTGAAACATGCATTGCTGCTGCAAGTAAAATGATAGGGTTTATAGTCAGACAAAATACAAATTTTAGGAACATTGAAACTGTATGCTTTATCATTCGGTGGCGAGATCAAGATTAGAAACCTGTTCCTTACTTTGGAAACCAAATAATTTACAGTTTAAAGATGCTTTGGAGAAAGTCCAGAAGAAGTTTTTAAGATTCCTGTTTCACAAATGTTTTCAGTATTTATACTTCCAAAGTTCCATACTAGGATTTGTTACAACTGTTTGGGCTGCAGAGACTAGACCTGAGGATAATGATCATGGCTCAGGTGTTCCTGTACAGACTGGCACATGAATATTCTACTTATAATTGGCATATAAGGGTTTGAAGGCTCTTTAATTTAAAATCTAACAGTATTTGTATCCCGGTTTCTCTTCATTTTTATAACGCTCAGCAACTGAATTTTACTATCATCTGGGGAATCTAGCATTTACACTTCTTAAGTCAGATGATATCTTCTAAAAATATCTCTCAATAATCTGACACTTACTGGACCGGAAGAGTAACAGATTATCAAAGAAGCAAAATACTTAAACTAACTTATAAGCTACAAAATTTCAAAACTTATGATGTTTTATTATGTACTCTTTGAATTAAGGGTCCAAAGTTATAAGTTTACCTGTTGTTAACAAATAAATAGTAATGTTTATAAAGTGCAAAACACAATTTTATTTAGTATATTAATAAAACTCCATAATGTAGTCCTGATTTTTACCTACATTCTTCATTCATCTAGGCCAAAATTTACGATATAAGTTTCAAACAGTAAATTATCTGATTAAATAAAATGCCGCTTATATGTAATATTCTAATCTTCCATCCTAAAAAAAATTATTTAAATTTAAACCCGAGTTAAATTAGTAATCCATTGACAAACAGACCATCCCCCATCCCCTACAAATCATCCAATCGTAGTTTAAAAATTGTTTAATTGTTTAGCCAGAAAATAAGCAAAGTCCAAACTGTTTTGCAGAATGTTGCGATCGCTTTTGTCAGCTCGAGGGGCCAACAAGGATATGATCACAGTGTTCATAGACGGTTACTTCGAAGAACCATTGGAGGTGACAAAACTATTTGGGCTGAGAGGTATTCAACACACACCCATTGGAGTGAAGAACGCCAGAATATCTCAGCACTATAAGGCCTCACTGACTGCTACCTTCAACATCTTCCCCACAGCTGAGTACGCCATCGTACTAGAAGAGGACCTAGATGTGTCTGAGGACTTCTTTAGGTATAATCATGTGTTTAAGTTTGTTTGAATGAATTTGATTTCATTGCATTTTAATTATGCAATAAAACAAATTTAAGGTAGGATGTGTATAAAAGGTAGCCGAACTTTGTCAGTTTCTAAATTACTTAATTATTCATCAGTCATTTGATTTTTTAAAGCTTTGAGAGGTTTGTACTTTTTTACGAGGGATACAATATTTCAATAACTAGTTCTTAACAGCTACGGTATTTTTATTTATCTAATGGTAACACTTGAACATAATTTGGTTGAACATAACGTTCCTAGTTAACTTCTGGATTACTTCAGTATTATCTGAAATTGCAAGTGGTATTTTCCCAACTACTAAAAATCAGAGTAATACAAATAATTTGTCCTTAGCGATGTTTATTTCTTAATGTGGTATAATTAAAACTAGTAGTGCCTAATATATTCAGATGCAGATAAAATGACACAACTATATTTTGTGTACATTTATTTACTGCCACAAACACTGATATTTCTCTCAAGTTCATTTTTGGAGGTTACGTTATCTCAGAGATTACTGTTTTCACGACGTTTTGTTATCTGGAAATCTTACCTTACCAAAAAATCTTAGTTGTTGGTGATTTAAATATTGATCTGTCTAAAACTTCCTTCGTAACAGATAAACTGACAACCATTATGAGATCTTTTGGATTCAGAAACACGATAAGTTAATACAAGGGATTTCAAATGTTCTAGATCCTTGATGGATCACTACTGACATCAATGATAAAAGAAGTAAGAGTGAAGTTCTTGTGACAGCCCTCTCAGACCACCACGCCCAGATAGCTTTCATACACTGTTCACTGAATGACAGAGATAATCTAATGAAATAAAAATTTTTGAGAGAATTCAATAATAATACAAAGCTACTCTTTAAGCTATTACTTAAGCAACAGAACTGGATATCAGTGTACAACGCAACAACAATGAATGACAAATTTTCCAATTTTGAAAGCCAGTTACGCCACGAAAAGAAAGAAAGTAAAAGAAAGGAAAAACACAGATCGTATAGTTTTAGACAAAGAAATGAGCCAAAAAAGGACGGTAAGTGATTGACCTATACAACCGAACAAAAGATCTTCCCTCCGAACATTACATGAGACAATATTATTTAAGAATAAAATCCAATTTTAGAAAACTTGTGAGGCAAAAGAAATCTGAACTGTTGTTATATAAAGTAAACCAGGCAGAAAATAAAAGCAAGGCTATATGGGATACAATTAATGAAAATAAAAATGGAACACACAAACAATTTAAGGAACCCCAGCTCCTTGATGAGAAAGGTGATTTAATCATAGATCCACAATTAGTAGCTTCTTAATTAGTAGCTTTAGTAATTTCTTTGTTGAGATTGGCAGCCAGTCAAATAAAAAAGGTACTGACAGCTGTACAAGGTATGTGTCGAATTCCCTCGTCCTTTGCCCAACAACTGAAAAAGAAGTCGCAACTGAGATAACGGTTGAAGAAAAATAACAGTTCAGCCAGCACAGATGAAATATCCCCAAGGCTATTAAAAGAAATAGGCAATGTAATCTTGACACCTCTGACTCATTTAATTAACTCGTCCTTAATTTCTGGCGAGTTTCCCGATACTCTAAAGTTCTCTGTTGTTAAGCCTATATATAAAAAGGGGGATGATCGTCTGTGCGATAACTACAGACCTATATCAATTGTGTCAACGTTTTCCAAACTTTTTGAAAGATTATTCCTAAAAAGATTGCTGGAATTTCTACATAAAAAAACATACTCACCTAGGGGTGTGCGATGCAGCATATTTTTTTCGATTCGATGCATCGATGCGATTCAAAGAATTTCGATGCGATTCGATTCGATGCAGCACGGCATGATTTTCTTCAAAAATTAAATACAACATGTGTTTCTGTAATGGATCCTTTACCTTAAAAAAAGTTAAAGTAAAAAATGTACTAAATAAAATTATGAACAAGAGGATAGTTGCTGACCTAACCTCATTAATGGACACTGCTAATTTTATGGTTGGCCTAAGGAAATTCACCCTTCACTAACAATTAGAATAAGCCTATATATCAATAAAGCAATCGTTAAGTTTATTATTATTGACCTGTATTAAATAAAATAGAGTTTATTTTATGACGTACGGTAGTATTGTTACTTAGTTTTCACATTTATATTTGTTGGCTTTCAATACTTCTGGTTCATTCTTAAATCAGCACGAACCAAAAAAGTTGATTATCAGTGTTTACTGTCTATTTTAGTGATGGTCGGATCCGGATATCGGACTACCGGATCCGCCGGATCTGAGCTAGAACCGACGCCCGATCGTATCCACAAAAAATCGGATATTGGGCTGGATCCGGTTTTAATGGATCCAATTTTATCTATACTATTAACACAAAATGGACGAGTATTCGAGATTTTAAGTTTGAGTAAAGTACAATATAGAAATAAGCAAGAGGTAGTTGTCCTAACCTATTTTTATAGCTGTCACGACAGAATAGGTCAACTCAAAGCAGTCGCCGGCGACTGACTGCCGACACAGAATAGAATGACATGACCGGTAGTGGTTTTGTTTTAAAGTAGGCCTACTGTTTCACAATAGAAAATTTCACTACTGAACTACGTAAGCAATAAATTTATGTTTATAAAAGTCAGAATAGAAACACTATAAAGGCAAAACAATAGACGGGAGGCAGGCGTTGTGCAATGACCTTGAAATGAGCGGAATAGTAACATTGAGTAGGGGAAGGGAAGGGTGAGACCTTTGAGCTATATTTAGACTAGACATTCACCACTTCCCAAATGGCTGGGTACGGGGATTACAATAGCAGGTTTTTTCCTTGCCTGGTTTGACTTTTGTCTTTTTGTGTAGGAGATTTGAATAATCAAAAATATAATTTGAATTGACCACAATTATTTAGCATTGATAATACAATTTGCAAGGGACCAGGAGGAAATAGAACAAAACACTAAAATTAATAGAATAACAAACAAAGTAAACAACAAATTAAATACAGAACACGGTGATTTAACACTGTCACTGTCACTCAATTTTGTTGTCTAGAAGGGTCGGTGAACTAATCAATAAATAGCCAAAACCAGTTTCCTCCCCCTCTAACCACCACCCCTCCCCCCTAAGTCGGGAGGCCCAACACTTTGTCCTTGAAACACCCTAGCCTCTGAAACAATAAACCCTTACACCTGCGTTGCTGTTTTGACAACAGGTTTATGAATGCGTTCACTATTTTTCATTTTCCAGAATTAACTATCAATTATTATTATTTGCAAGTTACAAATAGGAAACTACATGACATTATGGTACCTATTCAATGACCCATGTATTATCAAAAATTTATAATTGATTACTTATTTTGATAATAAAAAGCATTCATTACAGCACGCAGCACTTATTGTCAAATCTAGGTCTTTGTAAGACAAAAGAAAATCACACCGTTTTAAACTTTAACCTAATTTTATACTCTTTACAAACAAACACGTCCTACATAACGGTTCTTGATATTTATCAATGTATCTTAGCAATCGTCACTTGCTCCATTGAAACACGAACGTCGATTGGCTGACATGACAGTGCAGCGTGGCCTCTCGACCAATGAGAACTCTTGTTACATACTTTGATTTATCTTAGATGGTCAACATTTTCATTCATTATAATATTACAAAATCGACATAAACTATGCGTATGGTGTTTTTCAATCAAAACTTATGTTATAGTAGCACTTAAAACTTCACTTAAACTCTTAAACTAGGTAGATAGTACAGATATAATATGGATCTACTTTTTGGTGCAATAGGCAAGTGCAAGCCTAACCCTCTGACTTCGATGTTGTAATTGAATCGAATTTTTCTAATGATGCGTAATGCAGGGATGAAACTGAACATTTAGACAAGTTTATAGGTTATTTATTTTGTTCTAAAAATAAAAATAATACATTTAAAGATCTGACTTATTGATACAGACATTTTTTAGTATAATTTCGTGTTGAGGACACTCGCGCGCCGGTTGGCTGAGACTGAATTCTGACTGTCTGACATCTTGAAATGTAGATTGTATTGTGTTGTGCAATATCATCTGCCTGCAGAGAGAACAGCTGAAAATAAACTTTAGCTGTTTTGAACTAAATAGTGTGCTAAGTTGGTTACTAAAGTTGTTACCGTGATTACAAAACTAATAGATATCAAATAAATAAATGTTAAAATAAAATATCTATCCATCCCTGTCGGCTGTCGGTATCGGCGGAATCGGGCAAAATCGATGTTTGGCAATCGATTCTTGATACCGATATTCCTAGTATCGGCAATGTCCGAGTATCGGTGGTAGCGATAATTGACACTTCCCTATCTAAAACTCATTTTGGAGTCCTGAATTAGTTTTAAATATGCATCGGGACGTAATCGTTGCATCGGGAGCTAACCGATGCATCGGTCTTTTTCGATGCATCGAGGCCAAATCGATGCATCGTGATTTCGATGCATGCTGAATCGAATCGCGATTCGATGCATCGAATCGAATCAAATCGAAATTTTGATGCATTTTCGATGCATCGCACACCCCTAATCACCAGTAAACAGTTTGGGTTCATAAAGAACGGGTCGACAACAGATGCAATTGATCAGTTCATGACCTTCTCAAGGAGAAGTTACACTCTTATGGAGTTAGAGGGCTGTCACTACAGTGAATCTCGTCTTACCTTGCCAACCGAAGTCAATATGGTGAAAGCAGAGGATAGCACTGGGTGTATCTTCGCTTGTCACTTGCATATTTTGCATTCCATCATAATACTAGTGTTACATATGTACTTCTATCATTCATAATGTTACCATCATGTTGTTTTATTTAAAAGCTTTTGTTTTTTTTGTGTTTTACTACTATACTGTTCTGTTGGTGTTCTTTATTGTGTTTTCTTGTAACACTTTAACTATTTTCTCACCTCAGAAGGGGATCAGATCCTGAAATGTTGTTAAAACTTAGTTTTTAGTATTTTGTGATGGAAAATGTTCACAATAATGTTTTAGATAACTAATTCTGTTTTGGTAATACTTATCACGAAGTTATTCTGCTGCAAAGTAATACTAAAATATTACAATGTTTTGTTGATTTGATACTACCCAAGCCTTTTATAACCCTCCTATGATTTCCCCACAGCTACTTCAGTCAGACTGTAGAGCTTCTAGAGAAAGACCCAACATTGTACTGCATCTCTGCATGGAACGACCAAGGATACGAACACTCCAGCAGCAACCAGAGTGTGCTCTACAGAGTGGAGACTATGCCTGGGCTGGGCTGGCTTCTCAAACGTTCTCTCTATAAGCTAGAGCTAGAACCTAAATGGCCATCACCGGAGAAAGTAAGAACTGTTTGATGTGATGTTTCTTCTTGTAGAGTTTTAAAACGTACACCGTTTCAAGCAGTGTAAAATACTTTCTAAGATTCAGGTATATATGACCTGAATTTTTTGGTATTTTTTTTTTGTACTGGTTCAAGATGTGTATACCGACCAGGGACCAGCTACTTTTCAGAGGTTGATTCTTTCTGTATATCACTTGGAAGCAGGGGTTGTTCGAAAGTATTACAAATATCTCTGTTGAACATGAAGTTTTTGTTTATACAGGAAATGCTACTGAAGAATAGAATTAGTTGTTCAAGAGAGATATAATTTGTCACAGTATCACAGCTTAAAAAGTAGGCCTACACTCTACGATTAGCATAACTGCAAAAATTTATATATAAAAGTACATAGACAACAAATACTTAAGCAGGTGTCTCCTAAAAAGTCTGGGATGGCATAGCAAATTTTAACAAGCAGCATTATCTTGATTCTGACTTAAAAAAACATTCACTGCCAATTTTTTAAGGTTTGTGTGACAAATTGTTCTATATCTTTACAATAGTTATTTGTGCAACTAGTGAGAAAAGTGAGCAATTGACTCACTCAAGAGAAATCCTTACTCACGAGCCGTAGGCGAGTGAGGAATGGTTTCTCGAGTGAGGCAATTGTACTTTGAACTCGAGTTGCACATTATACTTTTCCTACAGTTACCATAAAACAAAAACATTTGTGAAGAAACATGAAGAAACATAACCTATTTTTACACAGAAGTGAACTTTTAATATAACATTTAATGTGAAGTGACAAATACAACAGTACAACAGCTGACCAGCTGATTTACAGCCAGTGCTGCCAACGTATTTCGCGCGCATACGACGTTGCCTGCATGTTACGCGCTCACTATTTCGTGCCTTCACGTTGCAAATCTGGAGTGAGACAAAGTAATTAGAGTGAGACAATGTTAACATTGTCTCACTGGTGAGCGAATTGGCCACTTTGCTTTCTCAAATCAGTGAGAGAACATGTACATTGTTAGGTAACTGTAGGAAAAAGTATTTAATGCCATACTGACAAATAATAAATAAGTCACATTTTATTACGAAGGTAACCAAGGACAGTGTAGATCAGTGAGCCTACTCAGATTGTCCTTTTAAAAATAATTTATAAATGTTTCTGCTAAAATATACTCAAAAATAAATTTAAAAGTAATAACAAAATGCCAAGCTACACTTACACTCTTCAAACAAGGACCTGCAAGTCAAAGCAATGTTTAATACCAATTATCCATCACCTAATAAAACAATATATCCAAGTTAAATACTTTAATCCCTTTGATAATTCAATGATAGATAACCAATTTTCACCACAATTGTTCTTACAAAAATTAATTTCAGCTTCAATCAAGTAAGTACATCCTACATTTTACTCCTGTATTTCCTCCACTTCAGTCCCATTTCACCCGTATTATTGCTGCATTTGTTCACAGATGTGGGACTGGGACATGTGGATGAGGATGAATGAGGTCCGCAAAGGCAGAGAATGTGTTGTACCTGAGGTGTCCAGGACTTACCACTTTGGCTCCTCGGGGCTCAATATGAACTCGTACTTTCAAGATACTTACTTCAAAACTCATTCCTTCAACACTCAACCCAATGTTAACCTAGTCAACATTGAAAGGTGCGTTTATTATTAATACATCAGAGTCCTGCTTATTCAAACCAGCTGATATAGAGGAAAGCTTATTGTATTTAAATTGATTAAGCTATGTGTACTTATTAATAATAAATAATAAATATTTATTGTAATTTAGTAATACATAAATTACAATAGACAAGGTAACATTTGTTACATGTTTTGTTACATTTGTCCATCTATCCATTTGTTACTGAGGTCCAAAAGTGCCACACTAAGATAACCACCAGATTCAAAACCATCCAAAATGTCAGACACCACAGATTCTATAGCCAAAGTAGTTAAGCCAAAGTAAGGTCTAAAACCAAATTGGTTATTGTTTAAAATATTTAAGTTCAGAGACTCAAAGATCTGGACGCACAGGATTAAAATATTTTTGAAAAACCGAAACCATTGAGATTGGTCTATAATTTGAAATGGGGAATTTATCTCCTTAATTTTAAAGGGGGGTAGTTTTTCTGATTTAATTTAGAAAGGTAGAACTAGATAACACCATATTTACAAGATGTATCAGTGGTTCCATGATATAGGGAGCAATGAATTTTACAATTTTGTTTGAAAGTCTGTAAGCATCTTCACCATTTAGATGGATTGAGGGATCTTATTATTTTTGTCATAATTCTCTGTTACCAATTTCCAAGAAAATTTATTTGAAGAACGATTAGCATTATTTAGGAAATTAGAGAAATATAATTTTCTACCTTGCTTAACACGAGCCTTCTCCACTAACTTTTTTCCAACATTTATGTATTGGTTATTAAAATTAAAATTATTTGCTGAAAATGGTGGAACAGTATTATTATGTTTGAAAAAATCTAAAAATCCCCACTTTCTGATTTTACGATTTGCCAAGCTGCCTGACATGTATTCCTTGAACTGCTAATGCTAATACATTTCTCATTATATTTAATCTTAGCCTCTTTAATCATTGTCTTGTATTTTTTCCTATAAACAGACAGAGTTATCTTTAAATCATCATGTTTTACTAAACTAGGCATTTTTGTTAAATCTGCAAGAAAAATGACTGTATCTCGCATTATGCCGGGGATTCTGTACGTTTTAGCGGGAAAACCGGGGAAAATGTGTGAATTTCATTTATAGATTCTGCTGACAACCCTGTAAATGCAATTTTACTGCATTTCTGGCTAATCTTAACAATTTACTAATCCAAACAGGTCTTGAATTACCAGGCTCTGTGTTATATTTTTGTTCTTAAGCTGGTACAATGCAAAAGGTACAAGACCTACGTTTATCCTATATTACAAATGCAATTACAATCTTATATACTGTACAGTGTACTGACACAAATTTGTTTATCTTGCTTCTACAGTATACTCATCAGTATGTAGAAATAGCTTGAGCTAGGGTTATAAAGGTTTAGGATATAAAATTTAAGTTATGAAGGTCGTGACATAACATCATTGTCAGAAATTAAATCAATACCTTAGTATCTAGAATTTTACCCTTACAACTTCAGCATTGAGATATCAAAGTCCTACTGTAGCTAGTTTTGAAGTGTTTTAACTTTTAGTTGGTGTTTACTGGACAATGAACTTGACTCTTGACTTTGAAATAGATTTTCAAATTTTCACGTTGTAATGAAGGTTTACTATAACTGTTTTGCTTTTATTTTTATATTAAAACAACGTTAATTAGGAAATATAATAGTTTTTATTTGACTGAGGTCTGTTATTATATATGTGAGTATTTTTGCGTTGTGATGAAATGTTGGCTTTGCCTCACACATGAATCTTGAGCGCACACCAGAAAATACCACTTTTGGTACTAGAAATGAAATATACTATTCCAACAAACCTTTTGTGAACTGAAGCTGACTATTTTTTAAATTTAAGTTGTTTCAGTTTTCGTTTAATATTTAGGCCTATTGACTAAGAATATAATTTGCTTGCTGTCTAAGATACAAAAGTGAGGTAATTTGGCCTAAGTTAGTAAACAATATTGACTAAATATTGTGATGGTGAACAGAGTATCTTGTTTTTCTAGTTGTATAGAATTATGAAGTAGATGTGTTACCAAGCCTAGCATAAGCGTTCATCTGAGCCAGGGTGACTCAACGTTATCTGAAACCACATCCGCCCTTTTGCTTCTTCATTAATTATTTTCTCAGTAGTTGAACTTTGTTTCAAGTTGCGCTGTTTACCATTATGTTGACAGCAAAGTAAGCATAAGCCAAGTATCCAGATATGCAATAATTTGAAATACAGTAGCATTATAAGTCTATCCATTGTAGGCAGTTTCACGTCAAAGAAGTGTTTTAAAATTGCAAAAATGGGATTACAATTTATGTTATAACTATAAATATACAAATCAAAATTTAAATTCTACCTGTTATAGTTCATGACTAATGTGTGATTAGTCATGATAGTTTACAATTGATTTATTCATCAGAACCTAACAAAGGAAGAGTTTGTTTGGTCAAATGATATTTTTCTTGCTGTTTCAGAATTTTTTAAAGTTTTTATTGCTAGTCCCGTCATTAATAGCAATACCGTAAGCCATATGCGAGTTGACCAGAGCAAAATAGATTGATTTCAGAGTGTCAATATTGCATACATGAGACATTTGTTTCAAGGCATGTATGCCAGTTGACATTTTATTTACTACATGATCAAACAGCTTATCACAACTCAAATTCTCGTGGATTAATTTAAGGAATTTTGTATGGTTTACTTGAATAATTTTTTATCCATCTAGCTGAACGTTTGGTTGTAATTATAATCCAGCCTGTTTTGTATTGAATGATACAAAATTTGATTTATTTGAATTAATTAAAAGATTTTTACTGTTTGAAAATTCACTGACTGATACAAGATTTAAAAATGTTTTAAGCTCTATTTCTTCCTGGGATTCCCCTGTAACTGTGACACTATCAGCATTCAGGCATACAGAACCTCCTGCATTTATAGCTTTTGGCAATCCCCTCATATAACGAAGGAATAATAGAGGGCCTAGGATAGATCCCTGAGGAACCCCGTGTTTTATAATGCAGAATAATAGTTTTGAGTATAAGTAACTCATACCCTTTCAAATAAAGAAGTATCTATTATAGATTACAGAAGGTATCACAATAACAATTCCTTTAAACCTCTTAACCAAGAAAAAGATCCTGCGAATGTTTAAAAAACCAGCCTCAAAAACTCATAATTTAAATAGTATAAATTCAAAAAACACAGATTCAGTTTATCTTATATGCACTATATATATATATGATCACTGCCTCCTCAATGTAACCAGTCACAACTGAGAAGATGGGAATTGTCTTATCAATGGTTTACTAAGTCTAGACAACCCCCAAACCTAAACCTGAGATAATACCTTTCATCTAACCCACTCCACTTCAACATCCAACCCAACTAGCAGGCTTAAATATTTATTCATAATTTAAATATGTCAAGACAGAATTACAACTTTTTGATATAACTGAATACAGAATAAAAACTACTAGATCAACACACACCTTTGGACGAGTCTAAACTTAACCTGCACAATATGAAAAAATCATGTTTACATACAATACAATACAATATTCTTTATTGTTAATTCGTTAAGAATTACAATAGTGTCAATACAATAGTGAATTGTACATGTTAATTTCCTTAATTTTCATAAAATTCCTTTATTGAGTAGAAGGGTCTTGCGATTAGCCACTTCTTCAACTCCTGGTGTAGCTTGTTGCCAGTCAGGTCTCTCAGGTAGTCAGGTAGATGGTTCCTCAGCTTGCAGCCGGTGTAGGAAGGTTTTTTCTCCCAAAGAGTTGTTCGGTGAACTGGTTAAAAATTCAATAACCTAACTGTAAAAACTGCAAATTTGAGTTCAAGTTCTGAATGGAAAGATGTAAAGTGCAAAAATACAGAATGCGTGTGAGGTGTTTCTCTTAAACATGTGATATAATGCTGCCGTTGCGGTGTCACATTAAAGAATGTGTCAGACTATCAGAGGTCAGTATTTCTTGCCTTGCGTATTCTTCTCTTACCAACTATATTATTTTGATTAATAGTTTATGTATACATTACAACCACCTACCACCACTTCTGTGTACCTATCACAATGTCTATATGAATACATTGTGAACATATCCCGTGATCAAGACATCATTGTTCATTGTTGGGAAGTCTGTGTGTGTGTGGAACCCTTGTGAATATCTCTTGCAATCGCAGAAACGTCATCATGGTCTCTGGCAACACAATTAAATCGCTGACTATTGGAACATTTCCTGTCCCAAGAAAATGCCAAATTAAATGTAATCCCGTCCCATTGATCAGAAATATATTTTTCCACAAATTTCGGGACCCGTCCACCTCTTATTTCTCTAACTATTCGTGGTAGGTTGTGGATTGTCAACCTTTGGTCTTTCATTATTAAATTGTTCTGAATGAAATAACTTAGTAAAGTTATTAATGGGTGTTGATGAATGTTAGGCCTACTTACAAGTTAATCTCAGTGAAAGAGACTAAGTTTTCCGTAAATAGGTACTACTTACAATCACTTTTAAAGTTTTATTTATCATGATTTTAATTAAAACGGAAACATACTCAAGGATTTCAAATTCAAATTCTTTATTCACTCATTAAATCTTTGAGAGTACAAAGAACAAAGATAGAAGTGTTGTCATATTAATAATTAAAAAAACTATAACTAGTAAATTTACAGTAAAATTATTACTGCTGACGTTAAGTAAAAGTTATCGTTATAAAAAAACAACAAATAAGATAATGATAATAAAATTAATGAACGCCATCAGGTATGTATTGATACAGGAATTAAGTTTGTAAAATAATTCATGTCCTTTTAGAAAACATCAGGATAAAAATCTTCTACTTTTTAGTACCTATGCTTTTTCAATTAATAACTCTTGTAATTTTATTAATAGTATGTTTTTAGGATTGTTGGGGATTCTTTTTGGTAATTTATTAAAAGTTTTATAGCCATGTGTTTTGGTGTTTGTTCAAAAAGAGTGAGTCTACGTGTGGAAATGGAAATTGATATAAAACTGTTTCTGACGTGTGGAATAATTTTGTGTAAATTTTAAATGTTCAAAACTGTCTAGATTGTTATTTAGTAGTTAATAATTTCAAAAATTTACAGGCTCGTAACGGTTAACATACCTAATCTTATTAATCTTTTGATCAGAGGATTTATATTCTATACTGTATGCTAGATAATATGTTTGGATAAAAAATGACCCTGATAAATTGAGAAAAAATGTGGTTCAGGAACAAATGCAAATGCTCATTACTTCAACAAGCCAGTAGAGTGTGTCTTTGTTTATTACTTAGATATTTTAAAAATATAAGTGGTGTAAATTTTTGTTTTCAGCGTGTTACATGACAATTATGAGCAGCTAATCAAAAGACTGATCTCAGAAGGGCAGGTGTTAGACCATAGCAAATCCCCTTGTGAAGAAGATTTCATTCCTGATAAGAAGGTAATTATCGATAATAATAGTAATCGAGTATTGTATATAAACTTTGGTTCTTTTAATTATAACTGTTTTTATGTCCTTTATTCACATCCTATGAATGATAGGCTCTATCTCGCAATCCTTAAAAGAATCATAAATTTAATAATTTGCTTTACCTTAATTTAATTTACGCCATGAAAGGTGAACAAGTGTAACAAAATCACCAAATTAATCAAAATATTCTTTAAATAAATTTAATCTCAGTATTTTACTTAGTTTTATGTAATATCTAAAATCAAAAAGGGTTAGTAATATTTTAATGCACATTTATTTGTGATAATGCTGATAACATTTATTTATTTTCAGAACGATGTGTTTCTTATGTTCATAAAAATGGAAGATTCTAAAGACTTCCGAACGTGGCTTCAAGTCGCTAAGGTATACTAAACATTAACTTTAGTTTTTTTATAGTTGTTCTAGTACTGTACAATAAGCCATAAAAATGCCTTTAATATAGCCATAATAAGCCTTTACAATAGCTACTTTACAATAGTCTATACAATAGTTAGTACTTTGTTTTTTTTATCTTAATACATTGCATCATGTACAGGGTTATTCAAAAAGATTGGTGCAAAACTAATGGATGGTACATCTGTTTCCGTGATTTCAAATAGCTGATTGTTACACCATAGGAAAGGGCGTGTTTATAAGTTTGTTTTGACAAGGTTATGTTTTGTCTCAGTTGTTTGGTTGAGTTCCACAAATCCGGTCAACAAAATCAAAGAATACCAACAATAATAGAAGATATCATGGCAAAAATGTGTGCGTTTTGGCTTGTCAGTAAGCTTAAATGCTTGTAATAACTGCAGTTTGTATAGGTTTTGTCTCAAACGCTTGCGTAAAAACGGGGACTGTGTTATGTGAAGTTTCCTACCAGCTTTGACTGTGAAGGTTTTTGGACCCCACGCAAACTTAGCTTTGATTCTCTCCACAGCGTCTGGCAGAGTCTGAGGACGGCCCACACTCTTCCCGGCACACGAACATCCAGTTGTCTTGAATTGCCTCATCCAACGAGCAATGCAGTTTTGATGAGGAGCCTCTTGTTTAGATTTGGTCTGAAGATTCCGCTGAACACTAACAATAGCATTAGTACAAGCAAATTCTAATACATAAAATGCTTCTTATTTTTTAGTAGCCATTTGTTGGCAGGCTTCGTGGTACTAAGCAACTAAAACAAAACATAAACTCGTCAAAACAAACTTATAAACACACCCTTTCCAATGGTGTAACAATCAGCTATTTGAAATCACAAAAAAAGATGTACCAACCATTTAGTTGTGCACCAATCTTTTTGAATAACCCTGTACTTTGGAAATATAGACTAAAGGAAAGAGCTCTATTTAGATTTTTCTGATAATGTGGACACTTACTTCCCGGCCTTGTAGTGTAATATACCATATACAATATATACCATTTTCAAGCATTAAAATGCACTTATTGTATGTATTTTTGTCAGTGTTTCAAGATCTGGGACCTGGATGCCAGAGGCTACCATAAGAGTATGTGGCGGATGCGGCTCAAGGGAAGTGAGGTGCTTATCATCGGAGTCCCCAACTCGGAATACTCGTAAGTCATGATGATACTTAAAACTATAATCAACAATCAATTGGAAATCTTAACCCTTTAAAATCAGAAACACTGTTTAATCGTTTTAATCAGTGAGCTGGCCATTTTTGTCATTATCATTTGCACAGCAACTCAGATAAATTTCCCGTAGATTGTCCATGCCACACATGACCAGAACTATTCATCAATAATAAATGGCTGATTTAAAAGCAATCAAACTCTCTAACAGCCAGCACTTAAAAAAATATCTTTTACATACAATCTTTCTTTTTTTTGTTTTTATGTTAGCTTTGTGGTGATAACTTAACCCTAAAAAGGCCACATAGAGAGTTTCTGTTGGGTCAGGCAGTTTTTGCCTTCCGTGCAGCATTTTAATCTCACAGTTTTAACACCCCTATTTATTTACCAAAACGTATAATATTATATAACATCAAATTTGTGGCATCGTAAAATTGTTAAAAAATCTTTTTACCTACATAAATAAAACAAAACATTTGAAACCACGATACAAGTTTTTGAGTTATGTTCAAAAGTGTAAAACCATTGAGTGCCGACATATAACATATAAGAGGGGACAGATGATGCTAATAGTTGTTGATTTTGGTGACAAAGTCTGGGCCACTGACGCTTGGGTTGTGGTAGTCAGTCGGTAGTGCAGTGCACCTCTGAGCACCTTTAAATCATTTAGTATTAAAAACTCATTATAAAACAACAAAACTAACACCAAACAAACAAGTTCTATCAACAAAATTGATCAGAGTTCATTTTCCTACTACTGGAAATTGAAGATTTAAATAATAAAATAAACTGTTACCTTGTTCAATATCCTTTTTTCTTCTTGTGATGACCGGTTTGTGACGACAGTCACATCATCAGGTGAATCCTCGTGGAACGATTCGTTATATATACATAAAGTATTTACCGAACACAAAGCAAAAACACATTATATTTACAAAGTATTTACAACCAGAAACCATAGCGATGCGTGCACTCTTACGTCAAGCCAGCCGCAACTCAACTAGAGTAAAAAATAAAAGTCTCAAATAGAGTCGCGGTCGGCTCTAACCGGCCGCTACGGATTTGTTAACATTGTCGTATTTTATAACAATTCTGTGCTGTTTATGACAATGACACTCAACAATGATTATGATCCAACCGAACGCAAGTGGTTGATCTGTAGATGTCCACAAGGGGATGAAAAGAGCTAAGCTCTAATCATTTATCATTAATCAGATAATGATTTATTCACCATTTTTCTTGATATTCCCAGGCATTTAGAGGATATATCCGCTCTGGAGTATAAAAATGTCTGTGCCCAAAGAATTAATTGGTTGTATTCATTTAGAAAAGAAGGGTATGAAAAAGTGCCAGAAATTTATTTGTTTTCCATTTTTTTCACATTTTAGGCAACATCACTCCATCCTGGAAGAGTTAAACCTGCACCTTTTTGGATTTGACAAACATTTTACATTCTTAAATAGTTTATTGACTATACTTAGGAAATACACCCAACTGTTGAAAATATAGTTCAACATTCAACTTTTTAGATTTATATTCGCTCTTATCACCTCCTTTTCTTAAAATTTTGTTCATAACCTTACTGGTTTTTACTTCTACAAATTTTTAAAAGTGATATTTATTTCACTTGATCTTGTACTTGTGATTTACAGAAAGTACAAACCAAGCAACATAACCCCAATCTACCTAGAGTCGCATCAAACGTCCGGACGACCCAGAGATAGATAGCACAGCGAGGGTCTTCTACAGTTCTAGTCATCATTGTGCCAGTGAACCCGCCTAGACAATAACTTTTACCTACTAAATGTTACTGATTATTGTAATTTTTATATGTTTTTAATAATAACATTGTACTTAACACTACTTTGCTCATTACTTTCTACCCTCATAGCATACTGAGTGTGTTAATTACATGAGTTTTGTCGCAGTTTAATTTCTGAAATATAAGTTCAGTCAGGGTGTATAAAAAACAAATAATTTATCAATTTGGAAGAAACGTGAGTTTGTATATTGTGATATTCAGTATTCAATCATCTTTATTCATTTTTATGTACATAGGACAATGATCAGAGTCGATACAGCTACAACTCTTATATTAAAAATTATAATTATCATTGAGGGTAAAATGAAAAGTAACCAGTAGTCGTTCTAGGACCTTCTCGAGGAGGGGGTTAATAAAGTGGGGGGTCTGGGAATTTGGAATTTTCAAAGCCCTTTGGTGACTTTTTAAAGCTTTTTTAACACCTAAAACTGTGCCCAACTGTCCATAAACTCCCATTTCACCTGTTGCTTGTCATGAGCAGGTAGACATTTAAAAAATCAAACTATGACGATTGCATTCACAAATTTCTAAACACACTGCAGACTATGGCCATATCCTCCTAAAAGCCGTTTGGTGACTTTCTAAAGCCATTTTAACGTCTAGAACTGTGTGTAAAACCTCCCATTTCCCCATTTATTTGTCATGATTTCAACGTCTAGTACTGTGTCCAATTGTCCAAAGACCTCCCATTTCACCTGTCATACGACATGCAAGCAAGTAGACAAGTTTTTTTCTTCTTTTTTTTTTCTTTAACCTTCCATTTTTTCTCCATTTTATAGATCTGTCACAATATGTATAGTAACAAATTCAGTAATAGCATTGACTATATAAACTTAAATACTAGTGTTTATATAGTCAATGGTAGTAGGCTACTGGTGCTACCGCTGATGGCTGATGCCTGTGTAAGTTAGTAGCCAGCAGACAATTTGACAACTAGGAACACAAAATCAGCCGTTTCTCCGTCCTCGCTCGCCTTTGCCCTAGCATGTCAACCTATTACTGCTGTAAAAATTGGATGATGTGTACAACTTTCCACAGCATAATATTGTTTTATTTGTCGTGATATTGCCCCACAAAGTTTATCTATGTGTAACTTAATACTACTCCTGCCATCACTTATTTAGTTTAATAAAAACTACATTGATGTCTGTTTAATAACATTGATTGTTTTAAGGAAGAAATGTATGTTTAAATTTATTTTTCCAAGGGGGGCTTTGGCCCCTGTAGCCCCACCACCCTTGGAACTGCCACTGAAAGTAACAGAACTTAAGGAAAATAATAATAACATTCTCATTTCTTATCCTAATCACTTGAGTAAGGTGGAGGAATCTTTATCGAATAAATGGCTATTCGTGTTCAAGGAACGAATATTTAAATGAGCAAAACAGGCTTTGACTTCCTCGTTTCCCGCCGCCTGGCAAGGCTCCGGGCTCAGGACAGCCCTCTGTGGAGAGAGATCAACCGGGACCGGACCCAAACAACTTCTCTTGGAGTTTTCACGCCTAGACATCTCGTCATACGCAGTGCCGCCGAAATCACTTTGCTAAACAATGATGCCAGCCGTAAAGCTCCCCTTCTGTTGAGATGTCTTCCATCTCGAGCAAGATGCTTTCTTCCCACCCAGCAGTTGGCCTCCACAAACATGACCCCAAAACTATTGCACATTGAGTCAAGTTGGTAGTTAAAATTGAACGAAGCTTTGTAACTGATATCTGATCTGATAGTCATTAGATCTAATAACTATGCTGTTAACATAAATTTTTGAGTGAGGAAAGTTTTTTAGCCGTAAACAGCAGGTCGGCCATGTCGTGGAGTGCCTCCCGCTTCCCCTGACCTCCGTTGTATCCTGGACCTCCCCTATTAGCCATCCGCAGGTTGTTCGTGATGGATGTGGATGATTCTAAGATTGTGAGTAACGTATTTCAACAAACAATTTTTCAAGTGATTAGTTTGTGCTTCAGGGCAACATTCTACAAACGCACCTTTTTCTCTAAGTCTAAGCTAACATGGCGGATCATAGAGTCACCTAAAACTAAAACATCATCATACAAAGGTTCATTACATTGACTCTGTTGTTATCTAACCGAGCACCTACGGACGAGTCCTGTGGAACGACCTTAGCTTCAAGATTTGTCAGCTTATTCCTTTTTTTGACCTACATTTTACATTCGAGTCAGTTTTCCATCCCAGTTTTACACTAGCACCTAGATTTAAATCAATCTCTTCAAATTCTATAGCATTTTCAACAATGGATGATTCATTCTCCTCTACATTGAGAACCTCAAATTTATTTCTACATACAACATTTGGGGCACCTATCATATAGGGAATAAGCTATTACCGTAGGTGTCATGGTAAGACCTGGACTCGAGACCGATTTACTTTTTTGTTTTGAGGTCCACAGATGCCAAAAACACCATCTGTTGCAATTCATATATATATATATAATTAGAGAATATGATGCAATTGTTTTGATCTCATGTGTCAAACAGATCGCGGTATATAGTGAGTTAAATAGTGATTTTGCTGAACAATATATTTTCCCCAGAACTGATTACAAACGAGTTTTAATTATGATTTTGTATTGATCAATATTGACCAAATGTTGTTTTGTTAAAAATAATTGGTTAGTCATGACATAATGACTCATCTAGCGGAGAGGAAACTTTGCGACTTAGTTGTGTGGGAGTGCTGCTATCTTTCATCAGCAATCAGCGCTGTTCATTATTGTACTTGGCTAACCTGCCTTTTCCCCAAATGAATCCTAAAATACTCCCACATATTTAAGAAAACATTATAAAATAAGTTTTTAAAAAGAAGTTCTTACTATGTTTAATTTAATATTAATGCTGTCTTTTTTCAGACATGAATCGCATACTACTCTCGTATATTCATGTACAAATTTATAGCAAAATTTAAAAATGTTATATATCTTTTTATAAAGAAATCCTTCATTTCTTCAGCTTCTTAAGATTTTGAAATATTTTTGAAATAGTATCATAAAGAATAGTTCCTCCAATTTAGTAGTTGGACAAATGAGAAAACGGTAAATTTTAAAATTTGTTACAAATATTTTAAAAGAAGTTCTCACAAAAGGAAAATTTTTCAATTCGAAGGACAAAATATGGCAAATCATTTCTCCTTCAACTTAATATTTGGACATGTAAGACAAGGGGCTTCGATTCAATGAAGTTTAATCAACAAAGTGTATGTTAAAGTTGATGTTTAACCAACAACCAAATGAATTACAAATGTAAATAACTATAATAATAAAACAAATTATTACCTATTAAGGGAATCCAATAAAAAAAAAAAAAAAAAAAACAACAATTAATATTCAATTTAATCTATTTCAAATTTCTTTATTTTATTTTATACAAAATGAAAAATACTTAGGCATTCAAATTACCAATTTTGTTCATATATGTTCTTTTGGGATTCGTCTGAATAAAATTTGCCCAAAAACGTAATGTGAGGGAAATTTTAATATATGTCAGACCAAACATTTTCAGCTTCTCCATATATTTATATACTCTACCTTACACAGAGTGTACAGTTTCACCATATATTTATGTACTAAACCTACACAAAATGTACAGCTTCACAATATATTTATATACTGTACCTACACAGAATGTAAAGCCTTAACCATATATTTTTACACTACCTACAAGAATGCACAGCTGTACCATATACAGTATTTATATACTGTACCTTACGAAGAATGTACAGCTTCAACCATATGAAATGAAATAATATTAAATTTCCCATTAATTATATACATATAATTACATTGTATTTTTTTTTCTATACTTAAATATATTTATATGCTGTACCTAAACAGAATGTACACCTTCACCATATATTTATATACTGTTCCTTACACAGAATGTGTAGCTTCACCATAATATTTATATACTGTACCTTACACAGAATGTGCAGCTTCACCATAATATTCATATACTGTACCTACACAGAATGTACACCTTCACCAAATTTGTATATATTGTACCTTGTACAGAATGTACAGCTTCACCATAATATTTATATACTGTACTTTGCACAGAATGTGCAGCTTTACCATAATATTTATATACTGTACTTTGCACAGAATTTGCAGCTTTACCATAATATTTATATACTGTACCTAGACAGAATGTACAGCTTCATCATAATAATACTATACCTTACAAGCGAGAGAAGGGTTTGATAGGTCTATTTCCTTCCTTCTGTATGTCATATGTAGAATATGGGCCTGTGAGTTTAGTGTGTGCTTCCCAACATTTTGGTTTGTTATAAAATAACTGATATTCACAAGTAGCTCAAAAAGAGATCGTATATCGCGACTTAAGCAACAATCAATTAAAAAACAGATGTTTTAACACATTTATATTTGTGTTTTCTTTTTGCTAAAGGAATTTTTCCTGGTGTTTCATGAAGGGGGTAGTCGATTATTCCAAAACTTATGTATATGGTGTCACACTATTGGTAAATATTAATAATCCTATAAACGTCTTTCGTGGACATCAATTTGAATAAATCAGTTTTAAGGAATATTAAGTACATACAACTCGATAAACTTCAAAATTACTTTTAATAACCATTGTCTTAATAATTTTTAGCTGCAATTTTGTTATTATTGGTCCGATTTCTATTTTATTTATGTTAATTGTTATGTTTTGTTAAGACCTGTAAAATGATACCAAACTCGACTATCCTTGCTATTTAAAAATTTTGAGCTACCCCCCCCCCCCCCACTACCCCTAAGGGCAAAATTTTCGAAACTGACCATAATTATTGTAGCCCTTCATATCCAAACAAGTTGCCGCAAACCGATTTCAAATATCTCAAATAGTTAAAAAGTTAAAGGGGGTGCAAGTTAATTTTCAGCCACGCTCATGGTTATTTGGATTTGACACGTTTTAGGGCGCCATTTTGTTATTAGTGTGCCGATTTTGGGTTTCTTTATGTCAATATGTATGTTTCGTCAAGACCTGTAAAATGATACAAAACTCGACTATTATTGTCATTTGAAAATTTTAAGCTACACCCTACCCCCACTACCCCTAAGAGAAAATTTTCAAAATTGACCATAATTATTGTAGCCCCTTATAGCTAAGAAGGTTGCCACAAACAGATTTCAAATATCTCAAATGGTTGAAAAGTTAAAGGGGGGGGGGGGGGGTGCAAGTTACTTTTCAGCCACCCTGTATATTTTTATCAAACTTGGTAAATTTATTTATTTTATACTAAGCTATTAATATTTACTAAAAACACACTTTATTAGCTTCCTTGTAGCAGCAAACCTAGGTACTCGTTAAACCTAATGTTATTTAAATACTGTAGATTTAATTGAAAATCAATTAGACAAATGGAAATTCACTTAGTCGGCAGGTTTGCTGCGGCGGGGTATTTGTATATTGGTATATAAATAATACTGACACAATTTTGCATGTATCCTATTAGAATTTCAAACGCTTTCTTGTAAGGGAACGATGTAAATCCTGGTGTTGTTACCATCTAATAGTAGCCTTGTTTCAACCTTCAACCTCCGACAACAATTAATTAAATCCATTTTTATCTCACTGACTTAATTATTGGTCTAATCTTGTTCGTAACTTATTAGTAAAAATAAGATCTTGCGCTTAATTCCTTATTAAAAACAAATCAGAGGTTAGGGTAGTTAACACCCCTAAATGATTAATTTCTCCCTCGTGGAACTGTTCTCACTATAACAAAATATAGGTACAGAAATACCATGTGTTACGAACTCAAATCTATGTATTAAGTTTTTGGACCATAGCAACCATTTAGATTAGCTTTATGTCACATCTTAAAATTATTATTTCCTTCCTCGTAGAGCTGTTCTCATTATTAAAAATCCGGAAATACCAAATGAACAAAATAAATAGGCTACCAATTAAGTATTCAAGCCATTTCAACAGGTTAGGGTAGGTTATAACACAGCTAAACATTACTGCCCCCTTCCTCATAGAAACTTCTAACTTTTGATGCAGACCTACAAAATGTAAAAAATTAAATCAATTAACAATTAATTTGTTTACATATTTTTGTAAAGGATTAGGGAAGCTAACACACCTCAAAATGTTTGTTTCCTTCCTCGTAGAACTGTTTTCACAAAGAATCAACTAAAATGTTAATAAAGATTTAAATTAACTACGTTTTTACACATTGCAAATTCCATCATGACCCAAACGATGCTACGTTTCTGAGAAATACGCGAAACGCAGTCAGTTTAGAAGCGTGGCTTAACAGACTCGGGTTATGTTTGTGTTGTGTGTACCCGGAAACTGTTGTTGGATGAATAGTGATACACATGGACTCTGGTTCTGACGCAGTGATGTTAAGCCACATCAGACGATGGAGAACACGACCATCATCAGCCATCAAATGTCAGACGTCTACCCGACGTGGCCATCATAATCAGCGACACTGACGTGTAGCCAACAGGATAGGCTTTTACAATATAATTTGCTACATAAGTAAACAACGATTATCAGGGAAATACTCAACGTTAGTTAGTACAATGTTTTGCCTGTCCTGTACCTACAGTATTTTATTACCATATATGTACATTTCACTATTATATGTGACATCTTCAAGGGGTCTTCTTACATCACTAATACGAATGTCTATAATATTTACAAAATAATTGAACACGATGATTTAATTTAAGAAAACCTCCTAAAGATGCTATATATATGCTGGTGAAATGTACATTGGGTGATACAGACCACTGGCAAAATAGCTAATAACCAATATAATTTAAGTTCTCGAAACTGGGAAAATCTAAATAATTAATGACATTTCTGACTGATTCAGTTAAGTAAAATATACAATTTTTGAGTGGTGGGAAAGTATACGATTGTAGTTGATCGGTATTAATTACCTTAGTCTACAGTTGTATTGAAAAGTGTCATTTTGTCCACTGGGATCAGTTTGGAAATCAACTGATTTCTCTTTAGTTTACTTTGTCTAGGTGAATTTTGTTTACTGGAATTAATTTGCAATACAACTGATCCATAAACATTTTACTTCGCTTACTGCTTACTACGTTACCGCTTGTTTTTTCACAACTTTGCTAACTAGAATGACTCCTGACCAAAACAAAATTGTTGAGTTGAGTATATTTTGAGTTTAGATGGGGATTTTGAGTTTTTGAATTTAGGTGGTTAAGGTTAAGTTTATTTTTAATTTGACGATAACATATTAAAAATCGGTTATATGCAGATTAAATTAATTCTTAAAAGTAAAACGTTTTAAATAAACATCCAAATCAACGTTTCAGTAAAAAAAACAACAAAGTAATTAATTTATGAAGGTTATAAAAGTATGTAAAAGAAGACTCTTTTTCGTTTGCCAAATTTTTATGTTGGCAATGAATGACATTGTTTACTCCGTCTTCTCAATAATCCAATCAAAAAACAAAACATCCTAGCCTTAATGCTGTATATGCTGTGCATAAATCAATTGTTTAGTTGTAAACATACCAAAAACTGTTGACAAAATGTAATGAGCAAAGCAAGCCTCGGCAATATTGTCATCGCAAAAGTGCCACTTTGCACCCTAGCTAAACGATACAATAATGTGGAATTTTGTTCACTGAAATTAGTAAAAACCACTTATTCCTAAATCCTAAACATTATCTTTTACACGCTGGGAATGTCAACTGGACAAAACAAAATTTACGGCAATTTTATTCAGTTTCAATCTATAGGAAATGGTCCGTAAGTAGCTTATGTGTATTATTACTTATACAGGGTGAATAAAAAGTCAAGACCCCCCCTCTAATATTTTTCTAAGTAAATATACAGAGATATCCTTTTGGTGGTCGAGCAATCTTAGCAGGAAGTTTCATTTTATCATTTTGAAATTTTTAAGTGTCCCCCCAAAAGGGGGGATTTGGGGGGCAACTCAAATATTTTAAACGTAAACCCCCTTCAAGTGACACCTCATTTTGAAGTGTTTACAAAAACTTAAAGAATGGTGAAAACTAGAGGTCGCTATCTCTTCTCTATCCAAAATGGTAGCCCGTCAAATGTTGTGGAAAATCAATGGTAAAATTGTTAATATTGGCTGCCATTTTGGATAGAGAAGATAAAGCGAGCTCTGGTTTTCACAATTCTTTAAGTTTTTGTAAACACTTCAAAATGAGGTGTCACTTGAAGGGGGTTTGCATTTAAAATGTTTGAGTGTCCCCTCAAAAGGGGGGATTCGGGGGACAACTAAAAATGTTTCAATAGAAACCCCTATCAAGTGACACCTCATTTTGAAGTGTTTACAAAAACGTAAGGAATGGTGAAAACCAGAGCTCGCTATCTCTTCTCTATCCAAAATGGCAGCCAATATTAACAATTTTACCATTGATTTTCCACAACATTTGACGGGCTACCATTTTGGATAGAGAAGAGATAGCGACCTCTAGTTTTCACCATTCTTTATGTTTTTGTAAACACTTCAAAATGAGGTGTCACTTGAAAGGGGTTTACGTTTAAAATATTTGAGTTGCTCCCCAAATCCCCCCTTTTGGGGGGACACTTAAAAATTTCAAAATGATAAAATGAAACTTCCTGCTAAGATTGCTCGACCACCAAAAGGATATCTCTGTATATTTACTTAGAAAAATAATAGAGGGGGGGGGGGTCTTGACTTTTTATTCACCCTGTATGTAGAATGTTACATAAATAACAATTACGATATTTTAGTTGAAATAATCTAAGACACTATTTACAGTATGTGAACGGAGGGAATTTTTCGTTTGTCGTATTTTGAAGTTGGCAATGACATTGTTTATCCTGCCAATTCAACAATGCAGCTCAGTTATGCAACCTTCATGTTGTAATAATAACGTTTGTGTTTGTACTGTTGAACACGACTGTACTAACTTAACTTTTTATTGAATTTTGCCACGTCTGAAGTAAGATTCTTTTAGCGAATTTCCCATATAGCAAATAAGCTATTGCCGTGGGTCTCGTGGTAAGACCTTGCCGAAAACTCCCACCAAAAACCGTACAAAAACACTTCGATATACCAAATAATTTTTTAATCTTTTTAAAAAGTCTAGAGAGAAATTGGAAACTTTGTGTTTTGAGGGTCAAAAAAGAGGAAACCCATTTTTACCCCATAAAACCCCTTGTAAAAACCCCGTTCCCATGGCCCGATCATGCTGGTTCGCGAACTCATTCAAGTTTATACCGCCTTACACCTTTAAACCAAATTTCACCAAAATCGGACAAAAATTACTCAAGCCAAAAACTCCGTTCGTTCACGGACGTATATATATACATATATACAAATTTGAACAAACGGTGTTTTTGGTCTCTAGGGACATCAAAATAAAAAAGTAAATCGGTTCCGGGCCTAGGTCTTACCGTGCCACCTACGGTAACAGCTAATTTCCTATAGGGAAATTCACAAAAAGGAGTGAACAAAAAGGAGAAAGAGTACCAGAAGGAAGACGAGCTTTTGGAAAACCAAGAATGAAGTTGAAAGACTAAGTAATGAAAGACATCTCCAGACTGGTATCTACATTAGAAGAGGCGGGAATAGAAGAGGGGATGCCAGAATCCTCTCAAGGTTTCGTTGGCTACGGAGGTAAGATAAGACACAGCAAGTGATAGTATGCAATGGAAGGTGGTATGTAGCTACTGGACTTAAAACCAGAGTGTGTGAATCGGCCGTCAATATCACTTCAAGGCTTTTAAAATTTACACAATTGCTGTTTTATTGGAAAATTATCGGATTTCAAATGTATATCGTATCTGCCTATAATCGGATGAAGGAAAATGTGGTCACGTGATAGGTGTTTACAAATGATTTTCCCCATTAAAACTGCCAGAGTTTATCTTTAAGTGGGTACTGTTCTGAATTATATTCAGTTTTAATTGACTACTCAATTCCCGTACGTAGGACGGACCAAAAGCTAGTACAGTATTAAACATATTCATAAATTAATTTTACTTGTTATCCACTTTAGAGAAAAAATAAGTATTAAAAAATTAGTAAAAAATAAGTATTAAAAAATAAGTTATACAAGTTTGATTGTTAGACATTTTGAAATGATAATATGAACTTTGACGTGAAATTAAAATTGATTAATATTTTTTTATTACTTGGTAACTGGAAAACTTTTATATTTTTAGCCACGCGAAAGCACCTGTTACACATAGTTTAATCACGAGATTAAAATTCGTAAAATTCATAACTGTAACTGTATTTTTTTATTGAACCTTTATGATTGAGATTAAATGCTTCTAAGGTAAAGTGGTTCAAACCCCTAAAATCTTTCTGAATAAACCGGAATCAAACATGTCACTCTAAAACAAAACTAACTACTAGTATATATAACACACCCCACATAAAAAGGTCATATTTGAACAACACGAAACATTTGAATAAATAACTACGATTTTAGGAACTATTAATATATGTCCATGAACAAATTTGAGCAGTAATGTGATAGCATGTAAAGTTGCAACATTCCTCAATACCCAGAATGATGTGGTGCAGTCTGGCGTTAAACTGTTGGTGACTAACTTTGACAATTAAGTAGCCTGTAACATGTTCCTAGGAACGTCACGTGGTTGACATTGGACAGCCTTTTCATTCTGTTCATGATATTTTCGCAGAATGCAGTATTACAAGGGGTCACAGACACATTGGTAGGCGGCTGCCAGTAGGCGGGTTCGGGCAATAGCTGTCACCCGTCATCTAAAACTGGTCAATATATCAACCTGTCACTAACAATTAATAATTCGCCTAAACAAGGAAAGTGATAGAGATATTTATTTTGCGATGTATTTGGGAAGTTTTGAAGTTGTTTCGAAGTTTGTTTCAGATACGTTGTTTTTAAAGTTGACAGCATCTGCACAGATACTTATCTACTATCTCAACCCTATAAATTTCATTACGTTTGGTCAGGTCAAGTGATGTTAAAGTTGCTTACTATATATTTTATGAAGTATAAAGTATTTATCTAAGTAAAATTTTTGGCCAACCATGAAAAAACTGTATCAAAGCTGAATGAACACGGTTTGGAAGTTTAAACGATTCAATATTATAGTAAACAAGTACAACCAAACCAAACAGTCTCCAAACCAAAGGAAATAACCCACAGTTTGATGTGTAAAATTGGAAACTTACTTTTAAATATAAAACATCTAAGTTAAATAAAACGAATTTCGTTGGACGGCAAAGTATCAATCTATTTTTATAACAGACAATTTTTAATTAAAACTATCGTTGAATTCGAGTGCATATAAGCCTTTAAGTGATATGAGCTTAGTTAGTTAATCAATTTTATTGAAATAAGTAAAATCATACCAATGCCATGGTTTGAAAATCAAACAAAAGCCACCATCCGGTTCTTTCAATATTCAATATTCGTATAACGGGCAATATTTGTTTGATATCGGAGGAATTAAATCCTTCAAAATGAGTTGCTGTCACCGTTTTCATTATCACCTAAGCTTCTTTTCAAAGTTGAATCTCAGCCGCAAAATGATCAAAGGGCCAAACACGCATCGTCCTCACCAGACATGTGAGGCTCTGGTCGTAACTGTAACACACAACATACGAGTTAATTACTATTTCACTTTAAACTAATACTTTTCACTGATACAACTTATTCAAGTTATTATTGCGTACATTTTATATCACATTAAAACAATGATTCACGACTTTTCAGGATGTGGAATCTGATTTCATCCTCAATCGAGAAATCGCATAAAACCATAAAAGATTACCTAATCCCGGATAAAGATAGAAACTCACAAAAGAAAGTGTATACAGAATATTGTTCGAACAAACACTATACTACTACTTCTATTCTTTTTATGTTTTTTTTTTGTACTTCGTCATCTGACGACGAGACCAGATTCCACACACGAAAACCTCGTTTTTTACAAATCATGATAAACATCTTCCCCAATAATAACTTAATAGACCTCGGTGCCATTGCAAGTATCTTTTTACATAATGCCAACAACTTCAAACATAGAACTGTATCGAGGAAATTGAAGAAATGGGATGTCTTTAACGGCCACTTTGAAATTCGTGTTATAGACTAATTTAAACTCAAATGGTTAGATTTTTCTTTCCGCTTAACATATTGATTTAAATTCAACAATATAATCGTGATTCTTCAAATGTTTGAATCTCCTACTTGTGTCACATATATTCCGTTTAAAGATTATTATGAAATTCATTTTTATGTATGAGCATTTTTTTAAATCATATTCAAGTACGATATTTTTTTTATTTAACGTTTTATTTACAAAAATAATAATGTAATTGACAGTTTTCCAGTGTAAGAAATTATTAATTTGCATTTTTCAAATCAAAGTGTGAGCTACTTCAGGACAATGAAACGTATTTATGATAGTATAACCCCTAAATCCGACGACGACATCAATATGAATATCAATATCAAGGAAAGGTCCCAGGCCACACGCTCGAGTACACTGTTTGCTATGTGTCATGTGTATTTCGCTCAGTGAATATAATTCCAAGAAAGATTCTATCACAATTGAGAATAAAGATTATATCAAAGGGGAAAATGTCGCATATGTATTGTCGCCCTTTATTGGATAAATATCTGAGGGAAGAAAATCTAAATTGAATCCTGTCAAATCTCTTTTGATATATCTCGGTTAGTTTCCTTTCTTAGCATTTTAAATGGATTAAACATGTTTTTGTACTTTTAGCGAATTTCCCCTATATGGAATAAGCTATTTGGTAATAGCTAGTGCTACGGTAAGCACTCATGGTAAGATCTGGACCCGGGACCGATTTACTTTTTCGCTTTGAGGTCCCTAGAGGCCAAAAACACCATCCGTTCAAATTTATATATATAATATATATATTTATATATGTATCTATTAGCACAATAACTCAAGCAAAAATCATCTGATTTTGATTAAATTTGGTACAAACGTGTAAACCTACATTTTTTCGAACGAGTTCGCGAACCAGCACGATCGGACTATGGGAACAGGGGTTTATTGGGGTTTTATGGGGTACAAATTGGTTTTTCCCATTTTTGACCCCAAAAACTTAAAATTTAGCAATTTTTTTCCAAACCATTTTGTAGACCTTAAAAAACAAACAATTTAGTATATTGAAGCGTTATTATGCGCCTAATGGTTACGGACAAAATTCCAAAAATATGTAAATTTAAAATTCCCATGTCATTCTTATGGAGAATAAGTTGTTGTATTTTGCTTGTTTATGAACATATTTTGATCAAATTTGGAAAATTCATTCATTTCATACTTAACTATTAACATTTTACAAAAAAACGCCCCTTTACCCTCCATGTTGCAGCAAACCTAAGTACTCGTTAAACTAACTTTATTTAAATAGGGAGTAAATGTGATATGTATAAGGTGACATTTTAGTGTAAATCCAATCAGGCAAATGGAAATTCGCTTAGTCTGCAGGTTTGCTGCGGTGGGGGTATTTGTATAGTTTGGTTGAATTAAAATTGCGTTATCAATCTGCCGTATATGCTACATTACTGCCTGGCCTTAACTTAATTCGTTACTTTTTCTTAATCTAAGAAAAAAATGTGGGTGTTACGAAACGATATATTTCCACCATCCCACTAAAAATTAATGGGATTAAAAATTATTAAAAATTTAAAAATATAAGGATAGTTGATCTGGATTACTTTTGTAATGTTTTGTTTCTGCCCTTAAAGGGCTTCATCCAAAATTTGTATCGAGCCTAAGCTGAGTATAGTGTCAGGAATTAAATGTTTTAAATTGTGTGCACGATTTTAGAACATTTTTTTCAATATAAAAGGGTTTGAACACGACGTTAACTTCTAATCTTAGTATTTCATCTCAAGTAATAGTACTATGTGGGTAGGAAAAGGTGGATATGTGAAAAGCATTATGCAATTGAAAAATTACTACACTTACACCAAGCTTCAAACTGAAAAGCTCTCTCCTTGCAATAAATATTTTACCACCCGTCCTCCTCTGTAAGATTTATCCGTTTGAGTATGAACCCGAACACAATCTATAATTTGAGTTTCTACTTTCGCAGATAAATATAATAGGAGGATTGCTGATAAGAGAAAGGCAAGAGCAGGAATGTAAAGGAGTTATCAGCATGGCGCAGGTTGGCTGTCTGGTGCAGTACTGATAAAGCAGTCTCACAAAACCACATCTCATGTGTTCAGCAAATGTTCAGATTGTTGTTGCCATCTTTCTCTGATCGAATGGTCCTTTCCCTACAGTCATTGAAGAAATAAAAAAAAAAACGCTTAGTCTGTTCCATAAAGTTTTAAATATCAGATATTTTAGCCTAGGGAAAACTTCCCAATCCCTAAGATTCTCCCTAAAATCTGAAATCCCTAAAATATGAAAAAATGCTCATGTATCAAAATGAGTTTCAAAATATTTTTTAACAAAATATATATACTTTTGTGACACAAGAGTAATCAGGCCTTTTCACAATTATTCACATGGAAACTAACTTTACTGACCATCCAAAATACAGACTAACAAGCTTTTCAGTATAACTTTTAAACTGCAACTGCAACGTACAACATTACCACAGAAAAGAAACTTAAACGCTAATTCTGGTCACCTGACTCAATTGAAATGCATCAAATTATTTGTCTTTATAATAATAATAATAATGTATTGTCTTTATTATAATACTTAATAAATACGTTTTCAGGTATTCTTCGAGCATCGACCGAAATATTTTTTTGATTTTCAGGAGGAGAGGGTAAATGAGGAGTAGTGGGTGGAGGGGAGGTTGAGCTCATTCAAAAATGTTTATCGATCCGATTACATGATTAAATTATCTCAAAACTTAACAGGATTCAATATTTTTCAACAAAATATCATCGGCGACAACACTATTTATATTTTTTCCGTTATTTTATAATCATAACAACAAAATTTAAAACACTGAAAAACCAACGATAAACAAAAATGCTCTTAATAATGTTCTCGACTACGTCTCAAACTGCTTGCAAAGTCTCATTTTCGATCTTGGTTCAAAATATACCATTCCATGATATGTGTGATGTATTAGTTTCCCAACCAAAACATTATCCGCATTGAGATTGCAAAATCATAATTAATACTCTGTTATTCATAATTTAGTTGATAAATAGCCGTAGTAGGTAAAACTAGTTTTCAAATAACTTAAGAGGATTGACATTAACCTGATTTTTAATACCAACCAATCGATGATTAACATTTAATCTTAAATAATGATTTCGAAATTATAATACATTGTAGGCCTATATGTTCCTTTCAATTCTACATCCAAACTTAAAGACTTCAAAGATAAACATTTAAACGATCCAAATAGATTAAAATTAATAAAATTTATCCTTCTGGCTATTTCACTGAGTGGTCAGTTTTTATTTACAACGAAATAATTCTATACTTTAGGATGGAAATAAAACATTTATTGATTCATTCATGTATTCATATTCAAAATAAAGTTAATAGAATGAAGATAGTATAGCTAAAAAAAAACAATAAATAAAATTTTCTCTCTTCATGAGGTGCACAGATAATATTGTAAAAGAATATGTACATTGTATACATGGATTATTATCCACATTAATAGACAAAATTAAATAGATTAAACCCTAATGAATGGTTACAAAACTAAAATAGGTCTTTTGTAATGACCAGTGCAAACGTAGGTAGGTGTAGACTAGTGGAAACTTGTACTTACTTTTGTTTATTTTGAAAATTTTACTGAATTCTTTACTTATAATTTAGCTAAGAAGCTGCTTACAATTTTTATTCATATTGCAACAAAAACTACAGTGTTGCGGATATAAAGTAGCTCTCTTTATCTCAAGACTTACCGGACGATGTTTTAAGTATTGTCTGTTTTCGTTTCGGCCCCGATGTGGAGTACCGTTTTCAGGGTGACTTGAATTCCACACAGGTAACGTATCAAGTACTTGATCCATTGGTACTTCAACCGTGCGCAAACAAGTGACCCCAAATATGGCACTCTATTGTTCATCAAAGCCGAAAAGTTGGTGGACAGTGTGTTTAATTGACTTTTACACCAACGTCGCCCGAAGGCCACGAACTAAAGTACATGTTCTGTATTACATTGTACATTGTCAAATACATTGCTCTGAGTGTGTTATCGGGGGAGCTAACAGCTTTTGAAAATTGCGTATATACAAGTAACCACTGTTACAGAAACTCGGGACTGCATATCATGTATTCCCTTCATCACGTGTTGCGAGTGTATCAGCACAACTGTGGCAGTACCGAGTCAGCACTTCCTGTTTGTGCCGATATAACAGTAGATGGAGGTAAACTAAAGCACTCACCAAATTCATCGAGGTTGGGTATATAATTTTGGAACAAATGATCCAAAATCGCCACCGATCTATCAACCGGAGCAAGTTTATGTGATGATGGAGGCTTCTGGAAGATGTAGACTCTGATCCTTGGGGACTGGGCTACAAGATTGCAGCCCAGAAACTCAGCGCCCGATCACCACCTTCCGTCATGGAGGGCACCACCATGGGCAGGATCGTCACCATCCTGTTTCCGTCTCATCCGCAGCGGCCTTTTTTCGATTATGGTATGGTAGGGGACATTCCCTATAATAAACATAATAAATAAATAAACACCATATATTACCGCATAAATTTATATTTATATTACTTCATCTATGATTCCACTCTTTAGCATCGAAGAGTTGGAATCATCTGTTCTCTCCCTGACAAATAGAAAGGCTCCTGGTCCTGATGGGATTCCCAGTGAGGCCGTTAAGATGGTATTCTCAATCGACCCCCTGCTCCTGCTGAAAATGTACAACACATGCCTGTCCGAAGGGGTTTTCCCACCCCCTTGGAAAAAGGCTAATCTTGTGCTACTCAGCAAGAAGAAAGGCGACCCGGATAGCCGTCATCCTACAGACCTTTTTGAATGTTGGACATGGCCGGAAAGCCTTTTGAAAACTGATCCGCTCCCGACTGACGTCTGCCGTGGAAGCTACCGTGATTTGTCTCCCCGTCAGTACAGTACGGCTTCAGAAAAGGGTGGTCAACAATCGACGCGATATCTGAGGTACACAGAGCAGTCGAACGTGGCGAGAGCTTCAAGAATGTCTCTAACTCGGCGAGATGGCTCGATATATTGAATGCGTTGAGAAACAGCTTTCACGTACGAGCATATTTGTCGAGGCTCATCAAGCACTGCAGAACCTGCGCTGCAGAACACTTCTTTACGAAACGAAAGATGGTTTGCGGACGATGAATGTCCCTGCCGGTGCCACGCAAGGTTCAAAGATTTGTGGAACACTGCCTACGACAGCCTTCTGAGATCTGAGATGCCATAGGAGAATGTTTTAGTTGGGTAAGCCGATTACGTTGCAGCCCTCATTGCAACACGTAACGTTGAGCTGGCCCAACTGAAGCTAAACCAAGTCATGCGCGTTGTAAATTCTTGGATGGCTTATCTTAGTTTGCCGCTCGCTCTGAGCTTGTCAGAGATTGTTATTCTTACGAAGAAACGGATTGAAACCATAGCCCCACTACGAGTGGGAAACGCAGTTGTCCAAACCACGCGAACTGCCAAGTAAAAGTTGAGCTGGAGGGACCAGATCTTTAGTACGGCGGACAAGGCTGCTAGGAGTGACATTACTCTTAGTAAGCTTATGGCCAATGTTGGGGGTCCTCGGTCTAGTCGTAGAAGACTAAATGTCTGCAATCCAGTCCGTGCTTCTCTAAGGTTCTGTAGTGTGGGCAGACCGGGCAGACGCGTTCAACAAGGAAGCGTGCAGGTTGAGGCTCGCATGAGTGCAGCGTCAGGTGGTGTGTCCGAACGATGGGATATGATATGCTCCGCCGGGAGGCCACTCAACATATTTGGGTGCTGTCAGTTGAATCGATTTGTGAGCCTTGATAAAGGGTGAGGACAACTGGGACTGCTGGTCGCATTTTGACCGGAATATCCTTCAAGTTAAAAAGAACGATCTAGATCGGATCACAGTCTAGATCGTGTAAGAGAAATGATCGGCTAGACGCTGAGTAAGCCCTTCGGGCGTAGGCAAACTCGGCCTAGTTCTGACGAAGTGTGACAAGTGTTCCCAGGCTAGTGTCCGAAGAGTAGATGAGGTTTTTCGTGAGTAGTCTTTGGGTCTTAAACCCGTTTCAGTCCCACACTGCCAGCCACCTGTGTGCGTAAATGCATTTTCCCACCTCTCCATGAAAAAAATGGTGGAATATGCAGTATGTAAATTAATTATAAAAACAAATCTGTATTTTTCAAACCGAAATAGATAGAAATATTTGTTAACTCCCTTAACAAAGTAGGAGGTAGGTGGTGACTTTTATCAACTAGCAACCCCTATTGAGTTACCAACCCCTCATTTTGAAGGGTTTGTCAAGAGAAATACAATGACGCAAATCCGAGGAGGATATCTCAACCCTTGTCAAAATGACAGGTATTTCAAATTCTTATTTATGTGAAAATGCATCAATTTCACAAATTCAAAATTTGGAATGTCATATAAGACCGAATGGCTAGGGGTAAGATATCTACCTCGGGTTTGCGTCACTGCATTTCTTTAGTCAAACCCTTCAAAATGAGTGATCACTCAATAGGGGTTGCTATCTGAAAAAAGTCACCCCCACCCCCACCTTTTTAGGAGAGTTAAAAATATTGTTGACGTAAAAGATTCCGGAACCTTTATTAACAATCAATGCCAAAATAGAATATTTCAACATATTTCCGTAAAAAAATTCAGACTTGTCTCCATATCTGTAAAACTGGCGCCTTTTCATATAAATAAAATTTTGGAATACCTACCATTTTGGCTAGGGAAGAGATATCTACCCCGGGTTTGCGTCATTGTATTCCTCTTGAAAACCCCTTCAAAATGATTGAGGGTTCACTCAATCGGAGTTGCTATTTAAAAAAAAATCACCCCCTACCCACAACTCTGTTAGGGGGGGTTAACAAATATTTTTTATGTAAACGATTGCGAAACCTTTGTTAATAATCAATACTATAAATTGAATATTCCTATCTATGTCGGTTTTAAAAATACAGATTTGTAACCATACTTAATTTACACACTGTATAAGGTATTGCGCTGGGGAGCGATCTGGCATAGTGGTTAGAGCGCGGGGCTTCAGTCCGCGAGGTCCTGGGTTCGATCCCCGCCAAGTTACCAATGGATTTTATCTAATTGATAATGCCGCAACCCCTAGGTCTAGCCTGAAGTAATATGAAAAACAATCCCAGGCTCGTGCCTAGCGTCCTAGGAAAAAAAACAATAATAAGGTATTGCGCTAGTGATAGGGTGTACAACAGTTTAAAACATGTGTTGCAAATACCGGTGTAAATGCACTGAAGAGTATACAAAAGAGTAATGATTTTGGAAGCATTTCACACAAATTATGCACAATATTGTGCGTAATTGGTATGATAATGCTTCCAAAATATTTGCTAACTATAGTTAGCACATATTTGTACCTCATGCGTGAAAAAATCAAAAGCCTTAGTGCAGTAAAGAGCATTAAAAGCTTCGCTCGCTCCACTCTAGTGTGTTTGCAGACCTTATCTCGCATCAAGGTTTCTAAATATTTGATAAAAGGATGATGTTTGATAGTTAACCTAAGTATGATAATCAAGTTGCTTTCAATCTAAGTTCATGAGGTGGTTCGTCCGAAACTTCACCAGAGTTAAAAACACAATAAATTTACATTCTACAATATACATTATAAAACAGTCATGGTATTCACGGTAACAAGTTAGTTAATAGTTAGTCTTAGTAAAGTTGTTTTGGCTTAATGCATGTAATTGTCAATTTGACAAAATAAATGCGCTATTGAGTTATTAAGTTACGTCTACAGTATTGACCAGCATTGTTGCGACGCGTTAGCCACTGGGATCACGGAAGGGATAGTGGAACGCTGTGCCTGCGCCGACACGGTGTCAACTAAAACGTCCACGGCTTTTCTTTTTGACTCTTTGTTCAATATTAGTGTATAATTTTTGGTGTGAAATGTTTGTACTTAAACTACGAGGACTTGAACTGACGTATTTATCCCATTTGTTAGTAATAAGTGTGTTGTATGCTCAACGGTAATCATCCGAATTTTCTTTTCTTTGTGCCGTAATTTGTTAGCTTTGGCTAACAATCGAATTTGGCGATCGAATAAGCTTGGTGATCGTTGTGAATCCACAGCTTCACACACTGGAGTTCCTTGAGTGTGAAACCTGCGAGTTAAGTACTATACAAAGATCTCTCATACGAAGCACGTCAACAGCATCACGAAAAGGTGACAAATGGTCTCAATATATAGGTCTATATAATTTGAGCAAATATTGTTTTCTTAATAGCAAAAGTAACAAATTTAACAATACCAATAATTAGTAGGGTCTGTTTTTAACTATATTCATAAAAATCACAAGAGTCTTTGCGCACTTTTTGATCAGTAAAAAATTTCTACTTATATACTAATCATTCTAACCCAAACAACAAATTGAAAATGATTGTAAACAAAATTCAATTAGGTAATAGTGCATTGTAAACATTGCACACAATAATTAATTTACAATATCTCTTGAATACATTTTTCCTTAAAGCTCGGAAAGATTTTCAAAATCAATCCGTCGTGATAAGAAGATAGTAGATGACATGGTGCCTACACAATGTAGCAAATGCACTTCCGTAGCTCGAAACTGGAAACTAACTTGGCTGTTGAAACTTCCAGTTTCAGCGCGACTGCCAACTGCCAACTGGGAACTGTTAACTATCTAGACAGACGGCGCGGCGCTGCGCTGCAAAATCCTCCCATACAACACTCAAGTTTGTACATTAGTTCAACTAATGATATATTCCGAATGTAATGTAACGAATGTTTTATAATGTTATTCAACTATCGTATCTAACAAATAATGTAAAGTTAGAATTTACCCGTACACTTTGTTACGAACTACATGAGAAATTGATTTACTACATTTCACAAGTTATTACATTAAGAAATTACACAATTTTAATGTACTGTGGTTAGCACTTACAATAGGTTTTAACTTGTGAAATGGTGAATTGGAGTACTGTATCTATATTTGTTTTGTAATAACAAATTGTTGTTGCAAGGCCAATTATTGATTTTTGATACCATAAAATCAAGGAGAAATATGTATCGTATTTTATTTAAGTAATTTGAAAATATAATTGTTTATTTATCACAATTTTGAGTTGTGTACAATAATTAATTTTAAAAACTCCATTTCACTTATACCACAACCATAATTCACTCAAGTTTAGGTAAAAAATATGTTATCTTCTCTACAAAATGAGTTATATATTTTCGAGGGCGTGACAACTAATATGAACGAAGAACTTAGTTAATTTACAGTATATTTATTGAGTTTTAATAATTTCGAAATAGAATGGGGTATTATCTCTATTAACCCTTAGATATACAAAAAATATCAGTGGCGCAAAGAGTAACCTTTGTTACGAGCTATACACAAGAAATTGTTTTTACTACATTTCACAGGTTTATCACATTATCAAGAAACTACACAATTTGAATGTACTGCGGTCAGCACTTACAATACATTGATGTCATATATTCGTAGAATACAGATGTAATAATTTGTTTCTTATTAATCGTAAAGACATGTTCAGAGCTCATGTATTTGTTTACAATATTGAAAAAAGTTGTTGGGAGTATCTAATAATTGCTTTATTTGTTTCAGATTAGATTTGCATCCATCTAATGTAACCTTTTTACAAGCAAAGGCTTTCTAACCTATCAAAGACAGAGATCTGGGCAAATTTAACACATAGAACCTGCATATACAGTAACTAGAAGAGGCGAATCAAATCAAATCAAATCAATCAATCTCTATTCCAAGACAACAATGTACAAAAATCATACAATGCTGTATAGGCTGCGTCAATATGTAAACAGTGAATTAACATTTCAAAGGTTAAAACAATTGTCAAAATATTCTCATAAACACAGTATTTCAATAACAAATTCTTAACAGCTATTTTAAATTTATCTAATGGTAACTCTTGAAAATAATTTGGTAGATGATTAAATAACTTAATCGAGGAATATTTCAAGCTTTTTTGAGTAATACTATAAGTACAGTAATAAGTTTTATGTTTAGCACGGTTTCTGGTCTTATAACTATGGATATCACAGTGGGAAGACAATGTGATAAGGTTCTTTTTACAATACATAAGACAGTGGAAAATATTTAAACAAATAAGAGGCATGACAGATAAACAACTAAAAATGGGCTTACAATGAGTTTTCGGTGGAACACCAGCAATTAATCTAAGAGCTCTCTTCTGCAAAACAAATAAAGATTTTACATATCCACAATTAGCCCAAAGAATGGTACCATAGGTAAGATGACAGTGTATGTAGCTATAGTAAACAGTAAGCAGAACTTCCATTGAAACAACATTTTTTAGTTTTTTTAATATAAACATACCTTTGGATATTTTAACAGCTACAAATTCTATATGTGATTCCCACTTCGTTGCTCTGAATTAAGATACCTGCAGCGCTAGGTGGCTATAATGTAATGCTTCCTAGATCAGAAACATACGGGAATGGATGTGATATACTGATAATACACATACTGTGTCTTAAACATAGCTTATCTTACTGCTCCTATACTGATGACATACACATGTGTCATACAAATAGCTTAGCTTATCTTACCATGATATATTAATAGCACAGTTTCTGTCCCTTGTACACATGAATGAATAAATGAATTAATATTTATTACAACAGTATTGTTACAAAAAAAAATACAAAACTTATTCGATGAAAAAATAAATAAATGTGACAGTAAATTGCAAGGGAATATGTACATTAGTTTGAATTTGGTAAACTAAGATAATTACTACTAAGAATTAAGCTAAGACATTCTATGGACAAAATACGTTGCTGAAAACCTGAAAATAAACAAATAACTTGTTGATTAAATGAATTTGCATTCAAACAGCTCTTTAAGAATGGAAATTTACACAAACAAAATATTAACATCTTTTGTGCAATGATTATTTAGGCTTCCTGCTTCGATGGTTACAACATTGGTTTATTCCCCATAATATAAGACAACGTAACATATTTAACACTTTTAATACTATATTTTTGTACTATGCGTCGATTTAAACGTAAATATAAATGTGTACTGAGTAAAATGGCTAGTTTAAATTTTTACAAAGAATAAAATAAATCCGCCCAAATGCAAATCCCTTTTAATACTCTTTGCTATGATTTCTGGTTCACGAAATTAATCTGATGCATGTCGTTTTACCGATTCAACCAAAATTTAATATGTACCAGCTGAAATTCGACTATTTTATAAGCTTCTGATACCCTACAATGAAAATGAACAATGCCCATGAATCTCTGATATACTTTTAAGGATATACGGTACGCTGATGGTAAACTTGTGGGGAAATTCGATAATACTTAGCAATTTCTTTATAACTTATCCACATATAATATAAAATTAAAGAGGTAAATCTCTCAAGCATGGGTGAACGTAATAACTGAGACCATTTCCCACGAAAATGAGTAAGATTTTTCCTTAGGTGAAATTACGACATATATTTAAACTACGGTAAAAATACTCCTCATACAATATGAAGTACCAGGGGACCAATCATTGCTCGTGGTGGTTAATTTGTAGAAGACGCAAAAAAATAAACATAGGCCTGCAAATTACAGTCTAAAATGTATTATAAAACAAATCATACAGGGTTAGGCAAAAGTCTGGAACCCCCAAGTTAACTTTTTAACGCGTTGTAGTAGGAAAACCAAACTCGGCTCATATTTACAACGTAAGATATTGCACTTTTTCATCAAAGTTACAACTTTGCCCCAGCCCCCAAAATGGGGTATTTTGGGGGCAGCCCCAAATTTTTAAAGGTAAACACCTATCATGTGACCCCTCATTTTAAAGGTGTTATCAAGAGAAATTGAATGGTGCAAACCAGAGGTCAATATCGCAACCCTAATCAAAATGGCAGCCATAAACCCATGACCCCATAAACCCTTTAATATGAGGGGTCACATGATAGGTGTTTACATTTGAAAATTTGGGGCTGCCCCCAAAATACCCCATTTCGGGGGCTGGTGCAAAATTGTAACTTTGATGAAAAAGTGCAATATCTTATGTTGTTAATATGTGGCGAGTTTGGTTTTCCTACTACAACGTGTTAAAAAGTTAACTGGGGGGTTCCAGACTTTTGCCCTACCCTATATAATAACATTTACCTTTTGCACACATTTTGTGCATGACCCCGTCGTCTCAAGTCATTGAAAACCATTGTAGACCTAAATAAAGTTGCATTACTGACAAAGCAAAAATTTACTAAAATTAAAAATTCTGTCTTCAAAAATTTAATCATTACAGTATTGTCATTTTTAAAGCTGAGCCATTGTTTAAGACTTGATGTTACAGTAGTTTATCTTATATTTTACAGTTTATTAGTTTATATTTGAGATTTGGTTTCCTCTACCAATTAATTGAATTTTATTGAGCGATTAAATAAATGCCGTTAGACGCATCGTACAGATCTGTGATGTGCCTAGGAAAATTTTATTTTTATTCAAAACCAATGAATTCCACTGATGAATCTACTCTTAGAAATCAGTTAAAGTGTAAACATAAAACGACATTAATTAACTTGTAAAAATGCAAATAAATAGTCCGACTACTCTAAAATGTGGTGTTCTGCTGTATAATGTAGTTCCAAAGGCTAAGTTTAAGGGTTTGCGAGACAAAAATTGTCTCTTTACTTTATTCTCTAGAGTCTAGATAGAGCATATTTTTTAAGAGTGTGAAGATGTTAGTTTTTATCCCGATTCACATTTAAAATATGTCTAAATAAAACAATCATGTTAAAATTAAATAAAAAATAGTACAGATTGAGCTGTAGACGAAGGTAAATACCTATTTTTAATTAATATCACAGCTCAGGGGCTAAAAATGGATTTTAATTAAAATTAAACTATTAATAATTTGGAACTCTAGTTTAACGTATAAAAACATATACCTTATTTGTTTTACCCATAAATCATCTCCATCTTCAATTTTTACCACGTTTAATTAAGTTGTAAAGCCAATTCCTCTTCGGTAGACGTACCCTCTTTATTATTAATTTAACTAACAATCATTTCCATACAGACGAAAAATAAATATTGAAAATATCTTCGCTAAAGTTTAATAACAAACTCGTGATAATATTTAACATCTCAGCTGTTAACCAGCATTGTTACGAGTTGCGAATATTAAATTGTAAATATTTGTATTGTTAATATTTTTCTTACTATTTATATTGTTACTACTATTGTTATTGTACAACTATTACTATTTTGTTTTCTGTCATTTCAAGTTGTGAATGTTTTTAATTGTAAAGTGGTTATGCCGTTGGGAAATAAAATAATATATTATACGCTCTCTGGTTGTGACCATTGAGATAAATAGATTATAACTGGAGTCACTACTCCCTGTTCCCTGGTTGAACATTAGAGAAAAGCATGCAATCAAGATGGCCGCTTGTTGCCGAGTTTTGTTGGTGTATTTGTCTCGGTTGGTTGGGATTGTCAAAAATAACCCCATCTGATTGGTTTGAATTTGACAGCTGTAACTAACCGATCACAGGCCAACATAACAACACGAGAAACTGAAAAAACCCATCAAAACAGTGGCACGCTTTTTAAACACACGAGTGGTTACTCCAGTTATAATTATAGCTCAGTGGTTGCGAAATGATAGTCATTGGATCGCGGAACGTCGCAACAATGGGATCGACATAGGATATTTGAACAGAAACTGTATGGACCAAAAACATCAATAAAGGGACGTAACTGGATCGCTCTAACACTAATAATCTCTACATGTGTTTTGATTTTTTTTTACCTACGACCAATTCAATTCAATTAATTTATTTCCACGGTAACACCCTTTTTACAAGAGGTACAGTAGGGGAAGTAGTAAGCTATCAAACTCAAATTATAACAACAAATAAAGGCTATTCTGAATAAATTACAATAACAAGAACAAGAAAAACATATCAACAATGAAGATGAAAACCATGATAAATTTTTTAAAACAATAACAAAACAAGACTTAACAAAACAACAAATGCACGGTTTGGAATCCTCTAAGTAAGACTCACATGACAAAAACAGATATACCGTTTTTTAAAGTAGCCGTTTCAGTACAGTTCTTAGAATTGAAAAGTATCTCATAAGAGCATTGTTTACTTTCATAACAGCATAGTTTTACTCATAACAACACGGGTAACGGACCAATGAGGTTCAAGGATTGAGAGAGGAGAAGCAAAATTGTAATGATTCGAAATTCAACTAATCAGCTGTTCAGGCCAATTTAATTGTTGATTGGTGCAATTAGTGTTTCGTTGCATCACTGTCAGTGGCAATTAGAGGTTATAAACAAAAACATAACCTCTCTTAGAAGTTATGAGTAGTGATTTTTAGTGATACAATTAAAACACCGTCGTTGGTAAAGTAGAGTACGCAACTCGCGTAAATAGTGTTAACGACACTCGTAGAAGTTTTTAAGGCACTCGCCAAGGCTCGTATCTTAAATTTTCTACTCGTGTCGTTAACACTATCTTTACGCAATCGTTGCGTAAACTACTATTACAGTTGCATTGAAATAATAATACAAATATGTATATTTTCGGGTCATTTGTTTGAATAATTGATATAGTTTCTATTTTATAATCCGTGGGATCGTCAAACTACACGCCCATTCCGATGGTGCAACGTCAAAAACTACAGAACGTCCTTGGATTTGTTCTTAATACTCTTTGTTCAAAATTAGTGTATAATCTTTGGGGTAAAATATTCTACCACTTTGAACCCTGAACAGCCGTAACAATCCCATTGCTTGATAAAACACCCCAATATTAAATATTCATTTAATCTTAAACGAAAGACGCATTTTTATAGAATAGTGGCTAGCATGGCTATTGTTTTTAGCCTGAAACTAAAATATAACAATTTAGAGGAAATCATAGGAGCCGTTTTAATCATTGTGCGCAAACGTTACTCATATTATAGTATAAGACATAAGACATAAGACATTTATTGATCTTTTGGAAAAATTACATGCAATCGATCTTGTCATAAGTACAATAGTAAAACATGCTACACTAATCAAAAAATCAAAAATAAGTGTTCATTCTACAAAATTAAATAAGAGTGGCTATTTTAGAAAAACAAAAAACATCATGCAAAATTAATGGAGCTAAAGTCTGCTTCGAAATATTCTTTAAGGCTGTAGAAGGGCCTTACTATCAACCATGCATAGACCACATTCTTAAAACTACCTAAGCTAACATGCTGAGCTGAAAAAGGCAAGCAATTGAAAAGGACCTGTTGCTTCGAAGGATGTGAGAACCTTGGTCAGTCTTGTGTAGGGTCTACAGATTTTGTTTTGACCTCGTGTACCATGGTTGTGTACGTGCCTGTGGAGAATGAGTGTGTTTAAATGCTTTTTGGTATGTAAGAGACATGCAAAAATGTACAGGTTGATTTTTTTCCTGTGAAAAAATAGGTTGGCAGTGTGTATTTGTGTCGGAGTTAGTGATGATTCTCAACATCTTCTTCTAAGCTACTAACACACTACTTATGGAGCTAGAATTTCCCCAAAACATTAACCCATAGGCAATTCTACTTTGAAAAAGAGAGAAATAAACCATTCTTAAGCAATCAGGGGATATACAGACTTTTAACTTTCTAACTAAACATATTATTCGGTGTAACATATTATAGATTTAGTTAACCCTAAATTAACTAAGATATTCATTCATTGTGAGAACGGATGCTGATATTGACGATACGTACACAATGTTGCTTGATACGGACAGGATGTTCCATGCAGGATGCTGTAACAAGATGCAAGTGCTGATGCGTAGACGACACGGCCGGCGCTGCAGCGGTCAGCAATGGTCAGCATAGTTCCCAGCCTCGCCAAGATTCTTAGAACTGCTTCAGCCAGTATCCACTAACATGGCGGACCCACGCTGCAACTTGGATTGTGGGGCAAATGGTGATCACTCTAGACTATGTTTTACGTTCGCATTCCAGAATTGTGTACAGTGGTGTGTCGGTAAATCTTCTTCGATGTTTTACCAATATCGTGTTCTGATTAAAACAGATTCATGATTCCTAATACCACACGAGTACTCAACTGAGAAGTACCTCCTTTTAAAATTGAGCTGCAAACAGTAGAATTTTTCAGGCGACGTATTATTTATGTTGTAAAACGGTATTGGTTTACTGGTACTATCCTTAAGGAGGTACCGAGATTTGCCTTCAGGTACTGACACATCAGTGTCAAAATATATTTATGAACCCACGTATTATTTTTTCGTGGTACGATGTGGAGAAGGAGAAGGTGTGAACAGTACAGGTTTGTTCCATTTTGAATTGCAAAGTGGCTGAGGATCATCAATGAATACGTGGCATGTCAATCATTATAAATCATTTACCTATAGAATGAATATCCTGATACAGGAGTATTAAAGCAAGCATTTCATATTATACCACACATTTTGTAATTTATATCATACACCGTAACATGCTATGAAACAGATGTTTGGGTTTACTTCTTTTGAAATATGCCTGTTTTAGCGAATTCCCCATATGGAGAATAAGCCATTAACGTAGGTCTCATGGTAAAACTACACCAGGGCCGATTTACTTTTTTGTTTTTATGTCCCCATAGGACAAAAAACGCAATACGTTTGAATTCGTATCATATAAGATGGTCAAACAAGTTTTGGGACTTTAAGATATGATTTGTCATTCAAAAATAAAATAAAAAGGCATGTCCAAGAATGCACATTTACCCAAATAGGGCCTACCCATAATTCTGTTTTGTTATACATAGACATTTTTCTGTGAATCTTTCCAACTGATATTTAGAAAACTTGGTATGTATTTTAATGTTGAAAAGACATATGCTAGAAAAAACTAGGTTCAAGTTGGTCCAATTTGAAATTTCCAAATGGCGGTTGTTTTAATTTGTACAACTTAAATTAATAGCCTAATTTAACAGCTTAATTAATAACTTAATAATGTAATAGCTTATTTTTTACAACTTTATTTCCTTAATAGGAAATTTTAATTTCTAAATTAAAGTGTACTTGAGGTGTCTTAATTAAATTGTCCATTTTTTGTATTTTAAATTATGAAATTAAAACTAGGCCTATAGGGACTATGGGATGAGAATTAGTTTATTTTTTTATTTTTTTACCCTCAAAATATTAAATTTAGCATATTCTGCCCAAACCATTTTCTAGGGATTAAAAACGAATAATTTGGTATCCTAAACCGTTATTGAACGACTAACGGTTACGGGAGAAACCGAACTGAACATCTAAAACTTGTATGTTATTCTTATGGAAATAAAGTAAACTGCTGCAGTTTGCTTATTTAAGGATATATTTTGACAAAATTTGGCAATTGTATTCATATTCTACTAAGCTACTAACATTTTAATTAAAACAAACTTTATAACCTTCTCTCTAGCAGCAAACCTTCGTACTCATAAAAACTAATGTTATTTAAGTAGGGAATAATTCTGACAATTTCAAGGAAATATTTTAGTGAAAATGCAACTAGGCAGTTGGAAATTCACTTAGTCTGCAGGTCTGCTGCGGCAGGGTATTTTAAAATAAAGTAGTTTCAGTTTACAAATATTATAACACAAGATAATTTTCTTGAACCTGTAACAGAGGGTAGGGTTTAAAACAATCAGTAAAGCTCTGTTTTATCTGTAAAGGAAAATCTGTTTGCTTTACAAAACGTTTGCAGATTACACGGAGTTTTACCGTTATTTCTTCCTGGGATTACGTAGATAGTAGTTTTATTGAACTAACACTGCTAACGTTGTACATAAGCATTTGACAATATTCTGCGTGAGTTCCAATTGTAGTCCAGGAATTTAAGGGATAAAACTGCCATTCGACCTAACAAATTCGGACTAAGTGGAAACTTTGCACAGTTGTTTAGTAGGCCTAAATAAATAAAATATAAAAAGTCCCCATAAATCCCGGCAGTGCTTCAGCCGCCATCTTGGAAAATGGCGGCCAATTTTCACTTATTTGACAATATTTCACAAACTATGGGTATTAGAGAATTTTTGTACGTATAAAAGTTAAAGAACGTCTAAAAATACATATTTTCTATATTACAAGGTTTGCTCTATCTCTAACGGTTATTGAGATAAATAATAAAAATAGTATTAAATTTAAAATTCCCATGTTATTCTTATGGAGGAAAATAAAATTGTTGCAGTTTGCTTATTCATGGATATATTTGGATCAAACTTGGCAAATTTATTTATTTTATACTAAGCTATTAATATTTAACATAAATACACGCTTTATTACTTTCCCCATAGCAGTAAACCTAGTACTCGTTTGCTATTTCAGAACAGAGGCATGTTGATAGTAATAATATTGACGCAATTATTTCTCTGAGTTTTAACAAATGCAATATCTGAATGATAAGTGAACAAATATCAAACGTTTGATTGAAATTGCTCGTTTGTGCTAATTTGATCACTTGATAGAGATACTAAACAAAACTATGTTTGTATTCATGCCATGATATTTTTCAAAATACGAGTACTTGTTTCTGGGTATTTGAGTGGTTATAGTGCTCGTCAGTATCTTGTTCATGATTCTAACATGCCCCAGCTATCCTTCAACTATGTCCTGGCTTTAAGAACTACGTGGTCCGAAAAAGCTACACAAGGTATCTTACTCCATAATATACTCATACTTCACTTACATTCATACAAAAATACACTACGTTGCATTAGTAACTGAATATAACGTTAATAAATTGTTGTGACTAGTAGTAAATGTTATAAAGATTATAAGAATCAAAGTTAGTAGTTGTATTCTATACCAATAACTTGCAATTTTTCTATGAAAGGGGAAAGGTCCTGCAATGTGGTTTGGTGAAGGATGGGCAGGACATTCCTGCAATTTTTACGAGTCCTTGGAGCCTAGACGTTCTAACTCGTAAATAAATTAAAACACTACAAATAAATTATAATCCCACAGTATACTAGATATTTAAATTACAATCACTTTGGTGTTTGAAAAAGTATTTTTGGACGATAAATAACTCTTCAGCAGCTGTTAGAAATTATCCAAGATGGCCGCTGGCCTCCAAGGACTCTTGGATCTCGGAGGAGAAATGTGACTCAGCACCGAGCAAGAGAAGATGAGTAGGCATTGACGTGTCACTTACTATTCTCAACACTCTTACTACTCACACTTCAGTCAGTCAAGAATACAATATTAAACTGCAGAGAAGAGTGAGGAAAAAGCTAAAGTATGAGAAATTTATATGCCAACTCTCAAAGACTAAATGCTGTCCACACGTTTAACTTAGTTCAGGTTAAAGATTCGTGATTTTTGATGGGCCAAAACTGGTCCTGGCAGTCCTTGATCATTGGACATCTAACTAAAGGCCTTGGCTGAAGTAACAGCTGATAATAGCCACACATATCATCAACTACATTCTACACTCTTCACGAATTAGTATTCAGTTTAATGTATGTTAACAAAATATGGTGCTGTCTTAGTGAAGTGATTTAGATATTATGTAAACAGAACCGTGAATCATAATTATCGATGTTAATGTAATGATATTGTGGGTGGATGTTGAAATTTTGATTCTGAAGTCAACACTCGATCTATTTTGGTCCATCCATTTTAGATAAAAAAAAATATAGTTGAGTGAGCCAGTCAAAGATGATACAGTCTTAACTTATATTTCACCCCTTAGTTTTCCCTACTTTTGATAGTTGGAGGGGTATGAAAGAGGTCATTGTTTACAGTTAAGAGTTTCTTGTAGTGTATTCAACAGAAATCGGTATTACATCAACGCTCTGTCGATGGCTCTTGAACTATTTTCAGTTTTACTTTAGAACTGACTACAGTTTTGACATAACGTCTAGTTGCACGAATAGGCAAGTGGGAAGGTTTACAGGAAAGCAAGGGATGAGCTGGCATAGTGAACCACGCCCTCGCACCTGCACCCAAGCAAACGCTATGGGGAGCGTGATCCCATGTGCATGGACGAGGAGCGGCTCACAGCTATACCTAGCAACAAAAACAAAAAAAAAAAACGTGAAGGGAAGGTTCTAGTACAACTCGCTGTTGTGAGAGGAAAAAGCTGTAATAAACAATTTCAAAACAAAACAATAACAATAATACACGCCAAAAGGTCCTCACCTATCCTACCAGCTCGCAGCCATTTCGTTAATTAAGAAAAAATCAGTTTCAAAAAATAATTTTCTGAAAAGGGTCCTTCAAAGTTCTTTAAATATCAAATAGCGAGTGCAAAAAAAACAATAAACATTTTTAATTAAATACATTTAAACTATGTAAAAATTAACCTTTTAGTGCCCCCCTTATTGAAAAAGTAAATAAATAAATGCTTCATCTAAAACTAAATAACGGCGAATATAACATCTTTCAGTCCATGGTGGCAACAATTAATAAAGGAATAAATATGAAATAATAATAAACCAATATCACAGACAACTTGCGGCAAGAGTTTATGGGAGAGTCACGGCGTACAAGCAGAGCAAGCGTTACAAACGTGATATGCACATCAAATTAAAGGTCTTTTTTAGTAGAATACAATGCCGCAAACCCGACCTCAAACAGATAACCGAGTCGAAAATGGCAGCACTTCAAAGCTTTCTTGAATTTGCAATTTTAGTTAAATTAGGCTAATAAAGTGATGGATCGTTTAATTTTAACATAGTTCATTCAAAACTCTCTTGCAACTTATTGGTGTTGTACACCGTAATAATTAAGTTACTATTCCTAAGAAAAAATTATAGTAAATCAATAAAGGAAAATGGATTATCAATGACAGGCCTAAAAGAGAAAGTTGTTTGTTACTGATAGTACGGATTCCCACTACAACATGACATTCCAGAGCTACAGGAAACAGCAGTTGTTATTAGTTGCATTATTAATCGTTAGTCAAGGTAGAAAATAGCAGTTTGTTGCTTCATTTGTTTTGAGTTGTTGCTAATTAGTTTTTCCTTGGCTTTGTTATGGCTCTTAGTGAAAGTGAGAGAATTACCTTATTAATAATGCGTGGTTAAGGAGACTTAACATGGTCGTACAGTGAAGTTAAAAACCTATTTAATGATACATTTCCTAACCGAAACCCAATAGCGAGATCAACAGTTGCTAGTACAATAAACCGTTTTCTAACACATGGAACTGTATCAGACCTTCCTAGAAGTGGTTGCCCACCGAGTGCAACAAACGAGGATTCAAGTGTGGAAGTTCTGCAATCATTTGTTGAGAATCCTCATGAAACTCTGAGAGTGACCTCAGCCAAACATGATGCGTCCCATCCGACTGTGTTAAAAGTGTTGCATAAAAGTGGCTTCAAACCATACAAATTTACATTACATCAAGAACTCAACGAAGACGATTTTGATAGGCGTCTTGAGTTTTGTGAGACAATGATGAACTAGTTAGATTTAAAACAAATACAGTTGAACCTCGTTTGTACGAACCTCGATAAAACGAATTCCTCGATAAGACGAATTTTTTTAAATCCCCTTGACACTTTCATATAGGTCAATGCTAAAAACACCTCTATACAACGTAGTAATTAAGTTAAAAACCTCCATAAGACGAATTTGTTTGTGACATGGGCTAGGATTGATTAACCTCTATACAACGAATATTCTTAGCACAAAACCTCTACAAGACGAACGTGACCTCTATAAGACGAATTTATCATAATCTTAACCTCCATAGTACGTAGTTTTCAAAACAAACAGAAGCTTGTCTCAACATGAAACCCCCACCCATCCCTCCTCCTTCCTCAGTAATTGTTTGGAGAAACCTTGGAGTGAGGAGAAACCTCTATAAGAAGAATAACAGCACTATTAAACCTCGATAAAACGACCCTCTTTATTAAGAATACCTCTATAGTACGAATTTTTCCCGTACCCCTTGAAATTCGTCTTATAGAGGTTCAACTGTACTTCTAAATTGTATTTTCAGACGAGGCTACATTCATGTTAAAAGGCCATGTAAATAAATACAACTGCCGGTTCTGGAACGATAGTAATCCACACTGGATGATAGAAGGTCACAAACAAAACCCACAAAAGTTGAATGTCTCGACTGGCATCATACGAGGGAGAATCGTGAGGCCGTTTTTTATTGATGGGAATTTGGATGGAGACTCCTATCTTGCTCTACTCCAAACTCGTACTATACCAACGCTTCAAAACACTCTTGGTGAAAACCTAGTTAATATTTGGTTTCAACAAGATGGAGCACCCCCACACTACAAGAAAATTGTTAGGGATTACCTCGATGTTATGTTCCCTCAATGATGGATCGGAAGGAGAGGTACGATTGAATGGCCAGCTCGCTCGCCAGACTTAACCCCTTTGGATTTCTTTTTCTGGGACTGTCTTAAAGACAGGGTCTACAAAACAAACCCACAGAACTTGGAGGAATTGAGGAACAGGATCTTGGAAGAAAGTCGATGTATCGAAAATAATGGCACAGGACTACAAAACGTGATGGACGCCTTTTGTCACCGATTTGCTCACTGCCAAACTACAGAGGGAGGAGACTTCGAGCATTTCTTGTGAAAAGGATTTCTTCTGTAATTACTAATCTAATAATTCTAATTAAATAATCCATTTCCTTTCAGATTATGCCAATAACAAGGACAAGTAGTGGATCTTAGTTTTGCCTGTCACGAAATTATGAAATTGCCTGGGACTTTATTAATTTAACTAAAATTACAAAATCTAGGAAGCTTTGAAGTGCTGCCATTTTTAACTCGGTTATCTGTTTGAGGTCGGGTTTGTGGCATTATATTCTACTAATAAAGATCTTTAACTTGATGTGCATGTCAACCTATGCTTCCATTTAAGATTTTCTTCCAACTCTTTAGTGGGCCGTCCCCCTGAAGAGTTATTGGATCACTGAATATGTGTTAAAACAAAGTGTTATGCCTTGTAACTTTGTACCAAGTATTGTAGCTCTATCGACATTATTTTTTAAGATATTTAACTTTCTTCGAACTTTATTACCAGCCTGTATATAAAATCTGAATTTCATTCGCATATTCACTATGTTTGAAAACATTGACACACTGTTGGTGCAAATACCAATTCAGATTAAATTAATCTAAAGTGTAGGCAAAAATCCCTTTTCAAAATTCACTGAACCAGAGAGAGTATGAATTGGTGATTGATACGATAATAATTTATTCGTACTCTACTCAACAAAGTAAAATATACATTTTATAAACAACCCTAGTAATTGATTTTTTTTATGTTATCTAGTACAGAGAGTTTTCGTCTTGCTACAGAGATCTCCCTTTTTCGTTTTCTAAATAGGCAAACCCACAGCGTTAAGTTGTACTCCGTAGCACCCAACGAGCATATAAGATAAAAATAATAAAAATTTCCTCACAGAGTAACTTTTTGATATCAAAATCTATAATTATAAAAACATCACATTAGTTATTGTTATATAATTTAAAAGTAAATTCTTCAAATACAATTAAAATAGTACTGTTCATGGAAGAAGGGCCAAAACTTCAACTGTGAAACATTTGAAAATTTTATCTGCACTCTAAGGCACTTAAATCACGGTTTATTCTGTGTGTGTTCAATTAAATATTTGTTGTTCACTGCAGCGACCCAATTTGAGCTCCTTGACCAATTCAATATGGCGGAACTGGTGACAATAAGCAGAGTGGTATAGACCCATCTATTTACGTGCTCGTTGGTAGCACCAGGTTACGAAATTATCACAATATTTATGTCATTGTCTGATAATGAGTTTACAGTTTTACATTAAATTCTTTTATGAAACCCTTGACGGGTTTTAAGTGCAACTGGATTGCTTAAGATTCACAATGATAAGTAAAAAGTAAATGACAAAGAGAAGTAATGATTAAAAAAATTGTTTAATGTTGAATTGAAGTTATTATCGTAAGTTGGTGCGTGATTCCTTTTTTTTTGCAAAATCTACTACCAATTAAGAGGTATACTAGATACACAATTTAGCTTTAACTGAAATGGCATTTCTAACCAAAGTTTAATTTTGTGTACAACATGAATTATGAGGAAATTTATTCCAATCCCAACTTATGATGTTAATAATAACTAGCTGTTAGCCCGTCCTACGTACGGGAATCAAATGAGAAAATCTCTTGTTTCATTAGAAGCGTGTACAGCATTTTATTATAATCGCGATCAATATCACAGCCAAGAGGCACTCGTTAATTAATCGTAATTACCACAAAATGCCTTGAAACAGTAATCAAGAATATAACAAACGTGGGTGGAAAATTAAATTTTACACTAGGCCTACACCATTACAGAGGTAACGAACTTTAAAATGCAAAAATTTGAAAACAAAGCTAAAGTTTTAATATCAGTGTTAAGTTATTTATTAAGTAATTATTAAAATAACCCCTGATATTCTTAGGTACAGCTAAAGTATGCGAGGTAGTATTAAAAAATTAAAATTACAATAAAGAGCAAGTTTGCGAAAATTATTAAATGGTAAAAGTAGTTTAGTTGTAATGTTTTGATTGCAGCTATTATGAGTGGAAAGTGTTCTTTCATAGATTATAAAGCACATAGTTTCATCATATAACCCTGCGTGGCTTTTAATTAACACTTGGTTTTGTCGAAAACAAAATTACGAACTTAATATTGTATCACGTTACTTAGTATTAATATACCAATTGAACATAGTTTTACTAATTTTCCACGATGCTAGAAGTATAAAATGATTAAAGGAAAATTAAACCGAGTTTTAACTAACATAAACTAACTAACTGTAACTGTACCGGTTAGTTACAGAGCCAAGACTACAATTTATACAGTATTAGTTGTCAGATAAATAAAAAGTTTATAATATACCAAACACTGTTGTATCGGGATAATACAAACTGCATCAAAACAAACCTCCCCCTTCCCATCCGTTACCTCTGATGTATACGTAATCGATTTACGTTGTTATAAATTTCGACATTAATATACATAGATCATGTAAACAAATAACATTTTGTTGTCGTCAACATTGTGAGTGACAACACCAACTTTAAAAATGTGCCATGAAATAATACAGTTTTCACAATTTTTTCAACAAACTCCTAACCAATTAGATTAAGTGTTTACTGGATAAAATCACTAAAATAAAATAAAATATTTAAAATATAAGTATTTATAAGGGATTGTCGTAAATATTCGGAAAACTTGTTTAGTTTTGAGAATGCATGGTTACAACAAAAAGCAATGAAATTGTATTTACAAGAGATAATTATTTAGCCTGAGAAAACTGATATTTTCCTTTTGTATGTCCATGGTTCGTTGCAAGTGACAACCTTACTTTGACAACTTGTTAGCTAACGTGGAGTTTGCAATTTCAATTATGTTTCATTTTTTTGTGAATTGTGTTTGTAGAATTAATATAGTACCATAAGTCATACTTTTAACCAAACAGCTAGGTATCCCAATCAGAGGTGTGATTTTTGAAATAAAGTCGGCATGATAGTTACACCAGATCAAGTTTTTAAGCAATTTACGTGGTAGTCTCTTTGCACTTGTATATAATTATTTTTGCTTGTTTTTGCATTTGTTGTGTAATTTTTCTGGACCTTTTTGCAATTGCATGAACATCTTCCACTTTATACATTATTTGTATTTCTGTTTATTTTTAGTATGTGGCCATGTATGCATGCGTCTTAATATCTATTGGTATTTGCCGTTGGAATGAAATAAATAAATAAATAGTTCTTCTTGACCTTTGATATTTTGATAACTAAGGGATTAAGAACCGGGCATTCTTAATTAGTAATCATAATACTTTCATCACTTATCATTACCCTTAATTAGCACTCTGGCGTAATTTTATTTCACGCAGCAATTATAATTTAGTTCAATTTTACATTTAATTAGAAATAACGTAAAAACTGTAGGTTCCTCCCATCAAATATGGTTCCTCCAAGATGTTTTTAAGGATTGTTTATGGGTGCAATATAAATAATTTCATAATATTATTATAAGAATTACTGTTTCTTTTGGTTTGAAACAAACGTGATTTGAAATCAGTGCAATTTAGACAGGTAATACCACAAAGGGTGCACTAAGGGTCGGTAAGGGATATTAATCATCCAAGAGAGAACAATTAGAACATGGGAGTACCTCACCCCCCCCATCACGTAGAACAAGGGTTGGTAGTAATAAGCTTCGTGTTGACGAGCATTTCAAACGACAGACAAAATGTTCAAACAAACTTTCATTTAACAAGTGTTCATTTTGTGTAACAGGACATCAGTTTAATATGCCAAAACTTTCTTAATCCTGATTTTGTAAAAGTGGTTTACATTGTATTATGAATTTTGTTATTAAAAAGTGTATTTACATACTGAATAAAATAACGTGGAGTGTGTACAGTTTTACTTCTGTTTCACAGTTTTGGCGATTGTGTTTGTAGAATTTTAGTACCATAAGGCATACTTTTAACCGAATAGCAGTCCCAATTGAAGATATGGTTTTAGCGATTTTTCCTATACGTAAGTAATTATTACCATAGGTGGTATGGTAAGGCCTTGGCCCGGAACCAATTTAGTTTTTTTATTTTGACGTATCCTGAGGCCAAAAACACCATTTGTTCAAATTGTTATACCTATATGAATATATATATATAAATATATATAGATTTTTCCTATGTCCGTGAACGCGATAACTTAAGTTATTTTTGTCCGATTTTGATGAAATTTGGCTTCAAGGTGTAGGGCGGGATAAACTTGAATGAGTTCGTGAACCAGCATGATCGGACCATAAGGGTTTATGGGGTAAACATTTGTTTTTTCCTATTGTTGACACTCGAAACATGAAATTTTGCAATTTATTTCCAAACGTTTTTGTAGATCTTAAAAAACACAATTTTTTTAAATTGAAGTATTTTCATGCGATTAATGGTTATTTTAGAAAATTTCAAAATTACTGTAAATTTAAAATTTTCATTTCAACCTCATTGAGAATTTCGCATAGCTTAAAAAATAATTTTGTAAATTGAAGTATTTTCATGTGCTTAATAGTTATAAAAAAACTGTAAATTTAAAATTTCTATTTTAATATTATGGAGAATAAGTAAACTGTTGCAGTTTGCTTGTTTATGGATAAATTTTGATTAAACTTTGCAAATTTATTTATTTCATACTAAGCTATTAATATTTTACAAGAAGTACACTTTATTTATGCTCCCTGTAGCAGCAAATCTAAGTACTCATTAAACCTAATGCTAGTTAAATAGATTTAAGTGAAAATCAAATCAGGGAAATGGAAATTGGCATAGTCTGCAGGTTTGATGGGGCGGGGGTATTTTCTATATAAAGATGGCATGATGGTTACACTAGTTCAAGGCGCACACCTTTATTTCCTTTATATTTTGTGTAGATATGTCAGTTGAACTGTCGTTTGGTCCATACATTTTATTACAACCTCGCAAATTATGAGTTGTTGTACAGTATATGTTTGTGTATTTTATAATATGCGACGAACCAGCTTGGATTAGATCAACTTACAAAGTTATTTTTTTCCAAATCCCAATATATTGGAATGTGATTGAATATTTTGAATTAATTAATTGAATTAATCATTAATTTTCCAATACTTGAATTTTATGTATTCTTCGTTTTTGAATTATGACAAATTTAGGTTAGTCGTCAGCGATAGGTGCAAATGTTTGCTTACATTGTATTTACTTACTTTTAAAATCTTATTTTATAATTAAATGTATAAATTATATATTTACATATATGGACAGAAGTAAAACAATACTAATGTAAGAGTCGTGGGACGAATTCAATGATCAAGCGTCATAAGTACTTTAAAATCATTAAACTATAAATCATGTATATATATATATATTTAGAAACATATTTTGGTTTAGAAAAATAATATTTACGGAAATTATTATTTGGTATATTTTATTATTTTCACTCAAGTTTACTTAGAACTAAATTTCGTTTTTATTTTCATTTTTTAAAATTCTATATGAATATTTCAACCTTGAATACAGTTTAAAATATAAAAAAAAATGTATCAAATTTTTCGTAAAATGTCCTTAAAAGTAGACTTTTAGTTCTCACAAAAGAAAAACTATATAAAGCGAATATAAAAGTTAAGTTTTATATTCAGCAAAAAACCTATGTTTATAGAAAATATTGTACATTACCACGATATATCTTATGTTAATAATGTTATGTTTATTCTTATGTTAAAATAACAATAATATAAGTATCTCACCGATCAATGTATTTCAACTTTTTTTTAATACGTTCAATGAAACATCGAAATCAAAGCACATATCTGATTTTACTCGTCAATCAGGCATAATAGAAGAGTAAAAAATGGTTTTTAAGAGTTTAACCTTTAAAAAAAGTATTCCATAAAATAGCGCAATTTTAAATCAAATTTAATATGTTTGTTAGGAAAATAAAATTATTAAATTGACTTACATATCAATTTAATTTCGTTTACTAACGGAACGTTGAATTATTTGTCAAAAGTAATGGAGCTGTAAGGGGACATTAGTTTGGTCGGTGCAATTTGCCCCGTGTACTCCGTTAGGTCAAGTAATTTTGACCACGTCGTTGCTTAATTAAATGTCTCTCATAAAAGCCAAGAGTTCGTCTGCGCAGACCCCCCAATTAAACCCCTCTCAATGCCCATTGTTTAAAGTAATGCTTGTTGTAATTAATTAAATGCATCTTCTGTTTGAGGATAAAAATATACTTGTATATGTAAATCCAATTTCAGGAGTATTTACGCAAACTGTTTGGTGAATTGCCACAAAGAGGTAAAATGAATCGGTTAGTTGAGCGGAGCGAAGCTCTTTGAGACCGGACCTTATGCAAACTATGTAATCCATTAACTCATTAACGGCTGAACATATTTAATCCAAATTCTCCAGGGTTATTTTGACAAACATTGTTCATGCTATTAAACAAATTTCAATTTTGTAATGTCTGTACAATTTAAAACTATCATAGTGGTTTTAGCATTAACCTTATGAGTGGCCATGATGGTTACGAGATAACAACGTGGATGTAAACAAAGAATCATAGCATGCTTGTTAGGTTGTTAGCAAACTAATATACGATATACATACAGCTCAGGTGACAACCTTTGATCAAAGAATACAGAGAAAGTATTACAGGTTATTTGGAAACTACCACGGTATATACTGATGCAAAACTAAAATACTATGGGAAGGGAGGGAAACAGGCCCACGACGTAGGAAGTGGTGAAGGAAGTAGTAAAGGCTGGCATTGCGGAGTGTGGTATATTTTAAGGATATTTTGTTTTCATAAATGTATAATCCTATATTCTTATATGAGCAATGTTTGCTTGTATGTATACTTGTATGTATGTTTGCACAAAGATCTTGAAAAAGGCTTCGACAATTTCCTTTAAATGTTGTAAATAATTTATTTCTAGCCTAAAAACTTAATTGACTAATGTCACTCCCTCAGGAAAATTCATATTTCACTACACAACTCATTTAAAAATTTAACATTAACAAATAAATTCAAAATAAAATGTAACATGGGTTACCAAGTAACTATGTTGGTTGAACAAAATAACAAGGAAAAAGTAATCAAAAGACTTGTTACATATTGTGTTTATAACAAGCCTACCACAGTGTACTGGCAAATTACAATTTACAGTACAAAGGGAAAAACGTTACTATTGAGCAAAGATTACACTGAATATCAATCTATGTATATAGGAGAAAACAGTTCCCCTATACGAGGGATTTTTACCATCGACTGTAAATTAAGATGTGTTGTGGATTGTCAGGTTAAATTTTCCATCATAATAAATTGAAATTTCACCAAAAAATTAAATAATTAGGTCCAAAGTTAGTTGCAAATAAAACTAGTGTTTCCTTCATGTTACTTTTACAATCGAAAACAACTATACCGAGCCATAGCTCGGTCCCCTGGTACTAAAAGATGATTTGTTAACTATTTTGTTCACTCCGCTCAATTGGCGGACCTGAGACAGCACACCTAATATTTCAAGGGGTCATAATTTTAAAAATATTTAGTGAGTTTGGTGAAAACACCAACCATTAATTTCAAGCTATTATTTTTTTTAAGAATAGAAAAATGCCCGTGTACTTTGGATTTTCCCTATTGGTTACCCTTATTTAACCTCAAAAATAAGTTCACTTATTTATTATTATAACATTATAATTGAAATGTAGCTATACAAACAAATAAAAGTTTTTGTTCGAGAAAGCTTTAAAACGTAAAATTACACAAAGTTTCACTCATAAAAAATAACTTTACTCCTGTGAATGGGAGTGAGTAATAGTTTAAAGATTTGTGCATTTTGAAAAAAGCAACGAAAATATTCCTAATTGTTCTAAATATTACGTTGAAGGATCACGGTACGCATTATTGGCAACTTTAAACAGAACAGACGCGTAGGCTACGTATGAACAATTTTAGAACTGTTATTTTATGGAAGACTTCACCGAAATATTGAGTTTAAGATTACCTTAAGGAATAAGATGGGCGCTGAAATCTGTCTTCCAAGCAAAAACCCTTGTGATCACAGTACTTGCCTTTCTGTGCCTTCCCACGAGGATCTAATCTTTGTAAACTCGAATTGGAACTTCTATGAAATGCTCTATGAATATTATCTCATAAATACGAGTTTTGCCTTGCCATAAAATACATTCTGAAAAGCAATACATTTAAATATAAAATATTTTTACTTATCGTTGATTTCTAGGTAATAGTATCAGATAATTTGTTGTTGATTGTATGTCAGTTACCAAAGTTAGTAATTAACGTATATGTCTCTGTACTGAAATAAAATTTACAACTATTATAGAATGATTAAAGACATAAGTGGTTATACAGGGTGTCTAGGAACCATGTTGCAATTGCCTGTTTTTTTTCATTGCATCCAAACATAATTTAACACCATAAACATGAGCTAAAAATGCTTTGTTACTCTCTAACAAACTATAAATAATGTTTACCTAGTCCCTAATGGAACAAACGAGCAAACGTAAAGCTGTACATGGCTAAGTATGCTATGCAGCGTATATGTGTTAGATGTAATGTTTTTGTTACATAACGACCTTTTACCGTTTAAAATTGGAAAGTCTATAATCATTTCTGACAAAATATCTGATTCTTATATCCGCCATTTTGGATAGGATAAAATCTAGAAACATGAAATGTAACACATTCATGGTCTTGAGAACTAGTAATCTTTTTGAAAATTCAGGTTTGAAGCTGATGAAAGTACAGGGAATTTTCACAAAAATTCTATTAGTATATACCTTGATAATGTGTATAAATACTTTATAACATAATAAGAAATGTTTACCCAGTTTTAAAATGTGTTTGCTCGTTTGATGAGCATACGTAAGTCGGCAAATTTTAATGTTATTTCCAATAAGAATAACATCGAGGGGGGAATACTAAATTTAGGGGGGTTGAAATTTAAAAAGGCAACTTTATAGGATTTCTCCGGGGATTCCGGACCATGGCACAATCGTGCCAAATTTCAGATCTCTAGCTATTCCATTAGTGGTTATACATTTGTATCACCAGTGAGTGAGTGAGCTACATATGCGGGTGTGTAGTATTTAGAAATATCTACTGGTTAAATCCGTATCCATTCTCATTATTTGTATATGTTGCAATATTTTAATTTTTACCAACTTGAGTATTAAATAAAATTCTATTAATCGTAAGCAATATCTGTTGGATGATAAATAAATAAATCTAGTTTAATATACAATCATTCTATCGAAAAGTAGTTTTTAATAGTTATTTTAAGAAATAGACCACGTTGACCTATAAGTTTGGAACACCTATTCAGTATGAGATTGATAGGATATAGAATGATCAGGACCCGAGTAATCCATCTTCTACCGTATTCGCAGGAACCCAAACATCCCATCACCCACGTCAATTGAGGTGTTTGAACATCAAAAGGGATTTTTAACACTAAAAAGTTTCCTTACTAGTAAATACTTGTTAAATTTAATTTTTGAAGATGGTGAAAACTTGTTCATTGTATGAATTTAAATGCAATAATAATATGTCGGTAACTAGGACGCCAACATCAATTTACGTTTTATAAGAAGTATATTATGGAATAATTATAACTGAATTCATACAATTAATTTCAACACGTTGCGTTGTAGCAACATATCGTAACATAGTACCTAGTGTTTTTTTTATCCATGGCAGTGTTTTTTTAAATGTGAAATACTGCTTTAGGCTCAACGTCAAACTTAACTATACCCGTCACTCTCGCACTGAAGTTCCAATCAACCAATACATAAAAATATAAATAATAGTTCATACATAAAAAAAGTAATTTGTGAATTGATTTCCAGAGAAATTGATTATTTAATTACTTAATAGCAACTAATAGCACATCAACAGTTAATTTTTTAAGCTTACATAATGAATTTCACTTTTGATTTATAACTTAGAGTAATTATCCAGTTTCCGCAACCGTATGCCACCAACACTTATTCAATCATGAAAGTAATATAAATTAACGCATCGTTTTATCGATTATAAATATCTTATTCCTATGTAAACACATTCAGGTTCACTCCAAAATAATTTACAATTAATTTTAATTACCTCTTAATTAACATTACAAAAGTTAACAAAATTTCAAAACTGTTAACCACTATGAGATCACTTTAGTCCAGTTTCCATAAAAAATTGCTCTCTTGAAAAAAACGTGTTTTACATGCATATGGTCAACATGTATAAGATATTAGTTATTGTCACGAGTTTTAAATAACATTCAGACGAACTCCAATATAATAAAATAGCTTTCCTAGAATGTTTAAGCTGGTGGTCAAAGAGGAAAGGGCATTCAAACACGTGCACCTTGGGGACTACTTAAGCGATATTTAGTGATAAGTTATCGCTATTACACTCTGGTTAAACAGATATTGAAGCAACTACAAACCAGCCCGTGGCCTATAGCCTGAGGGTCTTAATTTGACTCTAACTTCCTCTGTGGATAATACGTAAGAATTTGATTCAAATTTAATGGTGCTTTTAGAAAATGTGATCATCACGTACGTGAATATTTAACAAGCTTTACCGGTACGCAGTTTTTCAACACTCATGCGTACAAACATTCATGGGAAACTGGAAAGGATTTGTAAGTAACTTGGAGATTAATCGTCCCATAGAGGCGGGGAACGGCTAGAGCAACAGAAGATGAAGTTTCGAGCAGAACGTTAAATTGAGATTTGACCAACTCGCTTGGCTGTGGCAAAAGTCCTAAGAACAAATTACGGACAATACTAGAACAAATAATGTATTATAAACAGTAATGTGATTTTAAATGCTTAGCGTGGACAAGCCAGAGCATGTATCCCTGGTTAGTTCTGAAATACAATGATCATATTTTCCAATTGGGCTTGTTGTGGCACGTGATGGTAGGCCTACTCCAATGTTATGGAATAATAAACACTTCACTTTCATGAATTTAAATTAAAAACTGATTATTATACTTTAACTGAATTTGATATGAGTGGACTGTATAATGATGACCTAAACTAAATACGATTGCTAATTCAAACTATACTATGATGAAATACGTAAAGGGGTCTGCCTCACACGCCCTATGAAAGTGAAACTCGATCAACACGACAATGAGTTCTGATCGACCCCACAGACCACCCTTACCCACGGTCCTAGATAACAATTCTAAAGACAGACAGAAAGGTTTACTTTATGAGACCGTATTTGTTCCTTACGCAGAAGGACGGACTCAACTGCTATGTTAAGAAGCCGACTAATTGCCCTAGCTGAACAAATGGGTGGTTTATGCAATCGTAACAACTCATTTCGGTCGCACGACACTGTGTCGGAACGACAACATTTCAACAGTGAACCATTGGATCTTATGAGAGCTCGCCCACTGTACGATAATCTCACGACTACGACAAACTGTCGTGAAGCAGTCGTCCACTGCCACTGTGATACACGAGTGTCGTACGACTGTCTAACTCGCAGTGGCGTGTACGATCAAATGGGCGCTCGTCCACTATACGATTTTTTGTCAGATGTCGTGTGTTCTCCCCAAGTCCTCTTCCAAAAAAACTTATCAAATATATAATATAATCTTACTAACCTCAACGTAATAGCTAGCCTTTCTTTAGAAGTGATGCAGTTCCTCAGTTTAGTATTTCGGTGAGCAATTGTAGCTTTTATTTTCTGGTGTAATCAAAGGACGCAGTAGACATTCTGAAGTAGTTGAAAAACTTGTTATCATCACGCCGAAGTTCATCAAAAAGAGTTTGAAATGATCCTGTGTGATCCTTACTTTGATTAATAGATTGAATCCAATATTTCTACTATATTTATAAGCAATTATCTATGGTCTTTACAAGCAAATTTTATCCCGTTGATTGATTTTCCAAGCCCTAAATTCCATGACCGCAGTGAAAAAGCTTTTATAGTATAAAACTTTGGGTTGCTTTTGAGATGGTGCTATTGTAATGTTTGACAATATTTTAATTTGGATAACGTAACGATTTTGTAACAGCATAAATTTAAAGATGCACAGTATAATAAATAAATCAAATAACTCTCATAAGCCATGTCTTATTTCAAGTTGTCAAGAATTAACGTTTTTATGGTTGGTTCTGTGATTGCAGTTAATCATAATTTAACATATTTTCTTTCTAGGAGTAAAGCAAAACAAGCAAATTGGAAATCTCATTAGAAACTATTGGTTTCAACTAGACCGATACCGATCAACGTTTGTTTGTACGTCCAGGCGGTACCAAACAACAGTTGTTTGGGATGGCAAATGAATCCTATACACTATTAAGCAATGTATGTATATCCACCTAAATCGCTTCGATCGCCATTCTGTTTACTTCAACATGTTAACCAAATGTATTGTAAATATATGAATATTCACTTAACATTGGTTCTACATGTTAAAATGCAGTGGAAAAAGTGTTCTTGGCAATTTTTTTTAAATTAGCAGTTTTTGAGTAATTTAAGTTTAAAACATTAAAATGGCCACCATTTTTAAATTGTAAGTTGAATCAAGATGATTTTTTTTTCTAACATGGGGCTCTTTTACTTTAACCTACATACCAAGTTTTATAAGGATCGGTTGAAAAAATAAAAAAAATTAAAAATGTTTATGTGTAAAATACAAAATGGCGGATATCTGGTTAACGAAGCGATTTTGGAAAAATGTTATTCTTGATTTTCTCTTTATTTTGACCCATAGAACCATTTCCCGGAGTTTGGCTGTTTACTTAAATACACCTGTATATATGCACATCCGTGAACACGATAACTTGAGTAATTTTTGTCCGATTTTGTTGAAATTTGGTTTAAAGGTGGGATAAACTTGAATGAGTTCGTGAACCAGCATGATCGGACCATAGGGAACGGGGTTTTACGGGTGGTTTATGGGGTAAATTGATTATGGGTTTTCTGATTTTGATCCTCAAAACAAAAAAGTTCCCAATTTCTCTTAGCAATCAAGTGCTATCACGTAAATAATTATGGTTTTCGCTTGTAGGGTTACTGTGGCGACGTATATACCATTGATGTTAACCACCAATATACCATCATAGATTTTACGGGTTGTTCCGTGGTTAGCCGGTCCATGGGCGTGCATTTAATTTATCCTGAGGGTGGGCGGGGGGGGGGGTACAGGTCCTAGGAAATATTTAAAATTTAGGTAATAATTATTGATTTTACTTATATTTGTAACTAACTTTGCTTTGGCAATATCATGTTTTTTGCTTCGTTTTTCAAATATAATAACTTCCTTACATACTGCTTAGGCCAAATTACCCCAAGTGGTACTTGACCTTCCCCGACTCAACGCACCCTTTATCTATTTTATGTTTTCACTGCAAACTCGGAAAAATATGGTTATGTGGAGTTTCATAGTGGGGTTCGAGCCTCCCCCCCCCACGAGCCGGTCCAAAATTTGTCTGGTGGACTGATGCTGCTGGTGGCGAAGGGAAGTCTGACTCCTACTTCTTGTCTGCATTCGGAGGCTGAGCCAAAATTTATCAAACAGTCAAGCTCCCCCTGTAGGCTTTTGTGAGCGTCGTAAACACATTTTTTAGGTTATGTTGGATCACACAATATGTCCGGGGGCAACGGCAATGTAACACAAACATGGCCTTCTGATCAAAAAATCTTAATCCATTCCTTAGAATAATAGTGAAAATTTAGCTCACAATTTATTTAAACTTGTATTTTTAATATAATTTTAGAAATGTAAGTCTTTATTGATAACTGGTTGCTAATACAGTATCTCAGAAAGCGAACTTAAAATAGGTAATGAAGATAATCCATTGTAAACAAATTTGTCTTCTCACTTTATTTAAAGTGTTTGAATCTCAATACAATTTAGACAACGTTGAAGGAAAATGGACAAGGGCAATATACAATGAGAATATTTAATGAGAAGAATCATGCGTTATCGGAGAGACAAATGCTTAAACAAGTTCATAATCAAATTATAAGGATGATATCTATAAGGAAAATAAAACCCCTCTGTGAAATGGGCGGGTACCACCTACGTACGAAAAGATTCAATTGACTAACATTGATATGCAGAGGAAACCCATATTCATTCAACCCTACCTTAACAGGACGTTCCAGAACTTACTACTGATAGCTTGTGCATACTTACTGGTTCAAAACCAATAGAAAGTTTTAAAACTGTGTAAAAGTCCACAGTTACTTACGCGGCGTCCATTCAGTTCAAGTATTCGCCCTTCAAATCCTATATAAATTTGGTTTCATAAAAAAACAATTTTTTTTAGTCTCACCTTCCTTCTTTGTACAAAACTGAAGACCAAATGACTATCAATTCCATAAATAATGCCAGATATATTTGTCACAGTTGTGTAAAAAGAAAAAAAAATGAATCCATTAATCAACATATTAATTTTTTTGTGTAACATTAACATCAGTTATGGTATAATACTTGTGCTGTATCAACGGGTTTTACGTGCAAGCGTATTTATAAGTATTGTTGTATTAATTTGATCTTGAGGATACATTTATAAAATAAAGAACGAAACGTATAAATAAACATCTGCCGCAGCAGCTGCAACCTGTTTCCGATCAATTGGTTATAGAGGAAGAAGCAGCAAGAGTCATCTCCTTAGGAAATAGCCATTTATTATAATGTATCATAGAGTTACCGGTATTACACAGAACAAATCTAATTTCAACCGTCAAATCAAGTAAAATTTCGATTTTAAAGATCGAAACCCCAAAAACGGCCTTCCTAGCTTCCAGTATATATACATTTTTTTCTTTATGCTTTATTTTAACATAAAGTTATGTACAAAACAAATATCTGATGTAGTCATACGCCTTTAAAATCTGTATTTAAAATGTAAATTTTTTTTAGTATTACATATTCAAGTTTGAAGGTATGGTTCAAGGCCTGTGCTAGTGGTAGACCGTGGGTCTTCGGTCCCCAAGGTTCAAGTCCCATTAATCATTAATGTTTTCTAACTATTTTATGATAAGCTGTCTTGAGGTTTAAAGCCTGAATTAAGCTATAGGCTCCATAACAAGAGGAAAAATAAGAGTTTCCCAGGCGAGGAGCATCATAACTTTCAAAATTTAAAACTGCCCTAATCCATTTGCAGCAGACGCAGTTTCCATTTCTTCAATACATAGATTTCGTGTTGTTTTTCAAATGTATCATCCATCAAATATACAGGATAAATAATTTTTGGTAGAGTCAGAACACGTGGCGCAAGTTTTTCCCTTGCCACTAGATCTAAAGGTCATGTTGCAACAAAATATTTTTTGCACAAATTAAAAATTTGTGTAAGTAATGGCTGTTAAAAATGAGCTTACATATAGAGACATTGAAGTACTTAGTATGACTGCGTCACACCTTTGGAAAGTTGTTAAACACAAACTTTTTAAATTAAATTCTTGAAATTCTCTTGTTTTAAAAAACGTCGTATTTAAAAGCTAATAAAATTGAAGAGACATTCTTTAATAATATTGTCTTCATTCTTTAAAATGTTAATTAAAGAGTATAAAATTAAAGTTGAAACTGAAAAACATACTTGTTTATTTTCATTCCAGCAAATACTTCAGCATTATAAAATCAGTTTATGTATACATATTTCTTGGAATAATAAGAAGCTAAGCTATACAATAAATCAAATAAAATCCATACAAACAAAACGAAACATCTTGAAATCGAAGTTATTTCAAGAGTTTGAAGAAAATGCTAAACATTCTGAAAAAAAAAAAAAAAAAAAAACTCCTGTTAATTCCTCTTAAACATCGCTACCGACGCAATAATATATGTTGCTGAATCTAGCGGTGGTCCCCAATCCCCCAACCGAAAGCTGATAAAGAAACACTAAAATCCCGTATTCATACAAACTTTATATTTGATAACTATTACTTTGTGGCTAATGTGATATTAATGCAAACAAATGCTCAAATCCTGCAGAGTTACCTTTAATCATACTTATTTAGAGTAGGTATTTAAGTGGCTTGCTTGTAAAGGGTGTCCCAGTAAGAAGGCCGGATTTCAGGAGCGTCTTATCCTTATCTGTATTTCAATAGGAATTCCCAAATTATCAGCCATGTTATCAGTATTAGGTCCCATGTGTAGTCATGAATCGCTACACGACGGATCAATGCGTGGTCATAGTTAAAGTGCACTACAAGTACGGGGAATGTTTCGATGAAACGGTGCGGAAGCTGCGCGCTATTTTCGGCTGGAACAATGCACCAAATGAGTCATCTGTCCGAAGATTGATTTCTAAGTTTGAATAAATCGGCTCAGTTTCGGAAATTTAAAGACCAGTTTGCAGTCGGGCAGGCCACTCCCTTGAAAATATTGAGGCTGTACTTGGTAGTGTGGAGGACAATGCAAGAACATCGACTCGTCTGCGTAGTCAGCAGTTAGGCCTAGCTTGGAGCAAAGTACAAATAATTTTGGTAAAAAACCTTCACATGTTCCCTTACTAAATTCAACTCACACAAGAGATCAAGCCAAGAGGTCCCGTAAAACGGCTTAAATTTGTAAACTGGGTGGTTGGAAATCAAGATGAAAATGACATGTTTTTAAAAACTTTGCTGTTCAGCAATGAAGCACACATCCATCTAAGCAAGATCGAGCGATTTAACACCGTGTGACTACTTTCTTTGCGGATATTTGAAGTCGCTTGTTTACTCCAATAATCCTCAAACATTCCAAAATCTGAAGGAGATAATCCACCTAATGGAATTCAACAGGAAATATGGGAAAATGTGATGGAAAACTTTAGAGATGTCGGGCTTGTCAGCAGGCAGCAGGTTGGCACTTACATGACATAATATTCCATTACTAATCAGAGATGAATGCTTTAATATTCATGTTTCACATGGTAAATTTAGCGTGAATATATATGGTTTATTGACATTTCAAATCCGGTGCTCTTATTGGGACACCCTTTATGTGGTATGTGGTTGATGGAATTGATAAAATTAAATAAATAAGTGAAACTCAAGTTATAGGCAAAGTCATCCCTCCATGGCGACAATCAGTTTAGGAGTCACTACTGGCATAATCTCGTTTCAACAATTTGTTTCAATGGTAATCTTGAAGGCTCTGGTCTGCCCTTGCTTGGCCGCTGGTCGGTTCCAGAAATGCTGAGCTTGCTGATCCCACAATAATCCCCTCCCGGCTAACCTCCCTCCAGGCGCGTCTACGCCTCTGGCTGTTTGCAGTTCTTCAGATTCTCCCGAACTGGTAAGTCCCTTATCTTGGATTCCATTTTAATAGTTCTTAATGATTTTAATGGTTGAAAAAATGTTTCCCAGAATTGATTAGCCTTTACATACACCTTCAATTTGAGAAATAAACTTTAATTACATATAAATAAATATTTAAGACCTTTAATTGACCAATGCGTTGTTCTCGTTCTCTACAAGTGTCCTTAGTAATAATCGGTTTAAGCTATATGATGTTTTTACAGGAAATCGAGCAATAAAACGATAGACGGTTTCAAAATTTTTTTGCAAATACAACAACAGAAATATAATTTTGTTTCTATATTTGCGATTTTTGGAAACTATTTCCCTGGATAATTTGATATTTTCATTGAAAGTAATTATAAGGCGTAGCTATTAACACATTTTGAAGCATATTTCAGGAACAACGGGTGTTAAATAAGCGAGACTTTACGTTACAGTTTATGTCATGCAGTTAATTAACGTTTTATTAAACTCTAGATTGTAATTGCATTTTTTTTCGAGAGTTTTGTTTATTATAACTTATAGATGTGCATTGTAGTTTCACAATCATTGTTTTTAGAAATTATTTTTTTATTGGTGACTGTAGAAATATTTATTCCCGTTAATGTATTTTGAAATTAAGTCGGGATTCCCGGTATAATCAAACAATCCTTTTAATCACAGTTTTTTTTAGAATGTTGGTTATTGCAATTATTTCTGTTGCACTCTATGGTAATTTGTGTCGAAACTAAGGACATTTCATATTAATAGAATTACTTTAAAATAATAAATAAAAATCCTTTAACAATATCGGTATTGAGTTCGCATAACAAGATAGACATTTTAGTGAAAATCGTTTAAAGATAATTTACAAATTGTACGTTAAGCTCCATTTACAAATTTTGATTGTCTTTGTGTTCGTCCTATTCGGCAGTCATTTTTCTGCTATTTAGTACTCGATCATTCTAAACTTTATGTCATTACAAATGCCAAATACAGTAAAACGCTTTTGCCTTTTTCATAAAATCAGACATCCTTACTAATTCGAATTATAAAAGTTCAAATGTCCACCATTTTAAAACCAAAATATACTTTTAAATACTGTTTCCTGAAAGTTAGGTTGTTACCTCCTTAAACACTTGTACCATGTCTCATAAATATATATTCAGTAGTTTTTAATTAGTTTTTTTTCGATTAAAAATGTAAAATGGTTGTTATCTTGGTTTCAATGAGTTTTTTCAATAAATGTTATTCTCATTACCTAATTCAGATGTAATTGAGATAGATTTCATAAAATTCTTTATAACTTTACTTGCGTGATCTCTAAAATTTCTTAAGTGTTATAAGAGATCAGAATAAATATAATAAGTCTTTTGTTTACTAAGACTCCTATAAAAATGTGAGTCATATTAATTTAATTCATTTGATGATTAAAAACTTTAGAATAATTAATAACTCTTCCGCAGAAAACAGGGATGGGCCTTAAATTGAATTTATAAACGAACAGTTAATTTAATTTCTTAGCATATTAGGCCTACATCCTCTCGAAAAAAAACTAGAATAATTTATTACATATTTATTTACTGGATTCAGCCTAAACTTTCGTTTTTCCTGGGGTTGGCAGACCAACCTTTTTGTAATAAAGAACGTACAAGTATGGACCACCCAGATTGACAACTGCGCAGTATTCTCCAGATAAGAATATTCTCGCTGTTTACGACAGATGTGTGTAGATTGACAGATGTCTTGTATAACATGATAAGATATTATTCACACAATGGGTGGCACAATGATTCTTGGGGCGGGATGGTGAATTACGGTGGCCGTGGAGATGTAGTAACACTTCGGCCCAGTAACATTTCGGCCAAACTCAAATTTCTTAAAAAAACAGTATCACTTCGTCCCACTCGCTTTAACAGATGATTAAATAAGCTAATGGAGTAACATTTCGGCCCGACGAAAAATTGACAAGGGTTGAGGAACGCAGTTCAGGTAGTAAGAGGTAGCCTACATGACCTGTATACTTTGCAACCACCCTCTGGTGGAATGTCGCCCAACCGTCACCCCTTGCATCCTCTGACCTCACATGACGGAGAATCGGTGGAATCTTACCTAACCTAACCTAACCTAACCTAACCTAACCTAACCTAACCTAACCTAACCTTACCTTACCTAAACTAACCTAACCTAACCTAACCTGTCAAATATTTTGTTGGGACGAAGTGTTACTAGTGGGCAGGTAGAAAGTTGGACCGTAGGCCACATCTGAGGGTTTCGGGCCGAAATGTTACTGGGCCGAAGTGTTAATTGGGCCGAAGTGTTGCAACACGGCCGTGGACACGTACAAGCAGAATCCTTTAGGTTCCTGGTTTTAACTATTAACAATTTTTAAAGGAATTAACGTTTTTTCTTGCTGGCTGTGTATTTGTCAAGAAGAATATTATAAATAGTTACCTACATACATACAGAACGTTGAGTTCAATGTTTATAATATTTTGGTGAACAATAAGCAAAAAGTAAAAAATCAACTAAACTTTACCTTGTATTCACATAATCCATTATCCATTTGGATTCGGTAAATAATGCTGTTGAAATTCAATAATCACGATTGAGCTGGCCAATGTATAGCACCACAGAAAAAGTATAATTCATCAATAAGGCCTAAAGCGACTGTTTTCGAATCGAGTTCTTGGAAAATTACCAAGGACCGAAAGACATTTTGACTCGTGTGATGAACTCTACTTTTCGTTACACTGAACGATTATTTAGGCTAACCTATTAGGCCAGTAAATATGTAAAAAAATACGGGGTTGCTGAGCAAAAGGTCGGGTGGTTTTGATTTTTGGACATGTTGTTAGTGATATGAAAACACCATATCAAAAACGTGTTATAGTTTATTTTGTAGTGTTGGGTAAGCAGAGTTACATACTAAAAGTTGTCTAAAATCGGTCCATAGGAAACCCCCTAAAATCACGATAAAAATTGGGAAACTTTCGAAAAAAGGTTTCCACTTGAATTTGTTATGCACATCTTTTATGTAATTTACTTTGGACCACCACCGATATTTATTGGGTGGTTAGTACTTTTCACTTAAGAACGCTTTTTTGGCCACCATCTTGGATCCAAAAAATAATTTTTTTATTATCGTTACCATATATAAAACTTTTTAATGTAGTAATAGTGTTGTGACACATCATTATAAACTAGATTTTCACGCTAATTTCAATACCAAAACAAATTGTTAATATCTTCTTTCGTTTTAAAAATATATCCAAACGAAAACTGACCCCCATACATTTCTTATGGGCATTCTGTACTTTGAAAATTGTTTAAGATTATATCCTCAGTTTGTATTAATGCTTGCAGTTTGTTCTAGCCTTAAAATATTTAGTAAGGGCTTTCATTTGAGCTATTGATCATTAAAATCAGACAAATTAGACACCAGCTACTAACAGTCAAAGAAAAATTGGATTTTTATTTAATTTTTAGCTAATGAAAGACAAGAATAGTAAAAGCAGACAAAAATGGGACAAATATTCAAGGCAATAACAATATATATCTAAAAGTGTTATTAAATAAATTAAATTCTCTTTAAAATTGTAAATGAAACTAACTTTAAAAATACTAGTAAATTATTTATATTACACCTGTTATTTATTTCAAAATGGTCACAGTTTTCCTTAAGATGTCAATTATTTCCAGGTCTTCTTAATCTTAAACCAGCTCTTTAGTCGTATTTTCACAGTTATCAAACTGACATTTACATAAGCTCTGGTGCACTCGAGTCCACGGTCCACGATTTTTTTATAGCTGCATTGCATTGAATTGCAAGCCAATGTTAAAAGTAGTTGCACAAGAAAATTTTTTTCTCCTATAGTCACCTAAGAAAGTGGGCTTCCTTGCACAGATTATAATTCAGAAAGCTTTACTCTGGCACACAGTTTTTACTTTGGCGCACAGTTTTTACTTTAGCGCAAACCAGTATTCCAAACTAAGAACACAAAACAGCGTGCTTTGTATCATGCACGTAATCTGTGTATGCTTGAAAATAAGTTGACAACACTTAAAAGATACTACGACTACGATCAGCTGTTGCAGTGTTTTCCATTTCGTTCAACGCTTGGGTTTAACCTAACCTAATACGTGTTGTTTAGTGTTTGAAAGACTAATTATTTATATGATTTTTAGTAACTGTAGGAAAAATGTAATGTGTAACACGAGTGCAAACTGCGTTTGCCCACTACTTACACAAATAACTATTTTCTACAGTTACTTGACAAAGCGGGCTTTCATGCGCTGATTATATTACGCAAAGTGGCTAATTCCTGCATTAACTTATTTTCAACACTTGTTTTACTTGTCGCACTCATTTTACTTTGACGCATTCCAGTATTTCAACCAAACAACACAAGAAAGAGTGATTGTATTATAAACGTAATACGCGTTTGCTTGAAAACGAGTTTGCAATACTTTAAGATACTACGCCTACGATCAGCTGTTTATACGTAACTTTGTTCGTCATTCCATTTGACTATTGATAAAACGACTTGACTTAAGCTATAAACCTGTTGTTTCGTGTTAAAAAAAATTGTCGTTCAACGCTTGTATTTAACCTCACGTAAAACGTGTTGTATTGTGTTTGAAAAACTAACTGTTTATAAGTTAAATGTTTGGAAATATAATAATTCTACCCTCACTCATTTACCAAAAATCTTAGCTTGTATTGAAAAGAGTAATTTTAAGGCTCTAGTGGTCTTCAAGTAAAGAATGCGTTTAATAATAAGAAAATTTAATCAGCACAAGTATTACAGGTTATAACGAAAGAATTTAAAAAATATTTAATAAGAATAGTTCTTTATAATTAACATTTTGTATGACTAAAGTATGCTTACAATTTTTATTTATGTAATAAGTGGGTTTTAGAACGAAGATAATTATCCTGAGATTATCTCTCGGAAGATAACGAACACGATTTTCCTCAATTTTCTTATTTTTAAGAAAAATACTTGGAAAATACTTGAAGCTTAAAAAATTTACCTGTTGTATTTTGTACAGGACTACATGCAAAATTAATATTTAATAACTATGCACCAGGTATAATCTTTAAATTATGACTATCTTACAATAACTACTTTTAATTTAAGTGTTCAGCTTGGTAAATATTTTGTCACCAAAAAGTGTGCAGAAAATATGGGATCTGCGTATGTCTCTAAAATTTGATTTGACTAGTTATAATTCGTAGTTATTTTTATATTCTTGTAAAATAAAGCATGGTTTTAAACATTCGCAGTCTTTTATGTCCTGATATGAGAACACTGACGTATTCGGTTAGGCTATTGACATAAAAAAGTTCAAATTAATATTAATCTCTCATAACCATAACGAGGTGAGTAGCACAATTTCTAAATTTTAAAAGGAACTTAAAACTTTATGATATTAATGGAAATGGAGTTTTTTGATGATTTTGACAGAGGCCGTTTTACAGTTACCACCTTCTGGGAAGGCCGTACTAAAAGCAGTGGCTACAATTGCCCGATTCGGTTCGGTCCGGCCCGGTACTCCAAAATGCGGAACAATGCTTCCCATGTTTTTAAATGGAGGCGGCTACACTTACCTGATTCAGTCCGGTACGGTCCTGTTCGGCACGGAACGATTCTCCAGGGAGCATTCGTCCGTATTTAGCGGAATCGTTCGGGGCGGACCGGACCGAATCGGACAAGTGCAGCCACTCCCGAAATTCGGATGAGGATCGGGTGGTTCCGTGAGCACTCGGCTATTTCCGACGTCGCGTGGTTTCCTCGTGCCATATTTTAAACTAATTTAGAAGATGAAAAATAGATTTTTGTGTTAATATACACTGTTAAATTGAAATACCTTTTAAAATTTGTCAAGTTCTGTTAAAAATATATAACCAATTAATAATTGAATTTAGATGTAAATTATTGATGTGTTATACTGCTACTTCGTTGTTTGAAATAGGAAGGGCCGAATATCACGGTCTTGAAGATTGTGTTTAAAGTTGAAGAGGTACTTATCAAGAGTAAAAAAAACACTTTATATGAGAAAATATGAGATTAGAAAATATCAAATTATTTTATAACTGATTCCAAAGCTCACTGCCCTCTCAAACTGTGTTATTTCAGAAGAACCTGAGAGAAGTAAGAAAAGAGTGGAAGTTTCGATTACCGTCAGCCGATCTATCAAGCAAGTCGATGTTGGTCTCAAACAAAACCCTTTCTATCAACTACTTGTCCAATTTTCGACCTAGATTTAAAATGTGAGATAGAGGTTTCTTTTGTAATAACTCTAAAACAAGTACTTATTTATTCTTTTTAGGAAATATATTGTTATATGTGTTTTAAGCCGAGACAGAAATGATGTACAGGGTGAGGCAATGAGAACGCTACAATTTGTTTTACCTGTCACATGTTAATTGTTGCAACAATGAATGATCAGCTGTGCTTAAAACATCAATTAAACTATGCCATTTTAGTAAATATTATGCCTGAGGCTATTAACACTGAGATTTTGATATGGAAACCTATTTATAAAAAGTGGTTCTTGTGCAAAAACCCAGAGATTGTTTGGACCGTATTCCATCCTTGGTCAACATGGCGCTGTTCCAGATTGGAAAACAATGTTTAACTGGGTAAAATTATTTAGGATAATCGCTTTAAAAAAAAAAATAATCGGTGGGTGCCGCAAAACTCTTTTTACACCAGCAAATGTTAAAATAATTTGAGTCCAAGTAACTCAAAGTCCGAAGAGATTTGCCAGGAAGCTTTTGTTGTTGAAAGCTTTACGTTGGCTAATTTTTTTGGGAGGGGGGGGGGGGTTGTTCTAATAAGCGACTTGACGTTCTAGGTTTTTAAAGTCACCCTAAGGATTTGCTTGCACCGAAGCTAAGGATAGTCCAAAAACTAAAGTGATTCCTGAAGAAGTGCTGGAGGAGTATTTGATGGAGTTTCAAGTGGCTAAAAAGGAATGTCAAGTAGGACAATGAAGTCACTTGTAGGATTTTGTTCTCAAGAAATGGAAAAATGACTTTGTTAAGTTAAAATGGCAAAAGATAAGCTGTGTTTTGGTGTGCTATTTATATCCATAAGGTAAATATTATTGAGTTTGTACTGTTTATAAATTGGGGCGCTTTCATTGCCCCACCCTGTATTACTTTACCTGCTAATTATTTTATTACAAAACATGCGTGTTCTTCCTATAATAGGGGCTAGCTTTATGCAGATGATCAAGACTTCAGTGTTTATCATATAAAACACTTGTTATGACACATAAAAATTCATAGACTTAAAACCAAATCTAAAAAAAAATAAAAAGAATACATTGGAGGTCACGAAGAACACCACAAAACAAAAAACCCACAAAAAACCACTCTCGTGGTTTTGGAGGTCACGTTACTTCCTGGGATGCTTACGGGGATCACGTTATGAATTGTAGGCAATTGTCTATGAAGCAAGAATCTATTACTATAATTTGATCAATATTAGGATGGAATACTTATAATACTCTATACAAATTTATATATTAAACAAAGTATACCAGTTGTTATAAATCTAATGACACATTTCATCAGCAATACAATTATTACACTACATTTCACGTTCTTACTGAATTTAATCAATATCAGGTAATAAATATTATTTTAATTAAAACTCCGAAGTAGTTTGTGTACTATACTCGCAAAACATTCAAAAGATCAACCAAAGTTTATTTGGACATACTGAATTTAAAAATTATTATTAACTGTTTCTAATGTTTATAGGCCTACCAATAAGTTTTTGATAAACCACAAATGTCCTGCACGTATAGAGACATTTAAAACTACTTACACCTCACCGATGGTCCTCTGAGGCTATATTATTCAGGTTATATTTGTTCTCTGATGGGGGTGTAATTTCAAAATTGTAAACTACAAGCTGATAAAACCTCTTTAATAATTTGAGTAAATAGAGTCAATCAATAATTTCCGAACAAAATTTGTTTTTAAAAGATGTGTAAACTTAGGATAAAAACTTAAAATTGTAGTAAACTTAAGAATGTAACAGATTTGTTCTTGACAAAGGAAATCTAAGATCCTCATGGGTTCTGGACAGTGTGATGTGTATGTGGGCTTTCTGTTACACCCAGAGGCCCGCCTACCCCTCACAACTGACCAGGAGTACCCGATTCAGCAAAATGCAACTTCTTCAGTAAACAACCTCTTCAGAGCATCTGTAAGAGATTACATCCAGAAGGCTGAGTGTCTACATCCTACACAACTGCACGTGTGTTTGGCTGCCCTACTTACTGCAGACATCACATCTATATGGACCAGCTGATGCCAAATTTGTATTAAAATATAACTACAGTAGACTCCCTCTTACCCGGATACCTTATAACCGAACATCGGGTTAACCGGACTCCACTTGGAAGAAGTGGCATTTCTCTAACCGGATGATTTTTATCTGAACATCAATTTAACCGGACTGGATCGGTAGAGAACGGGCGGTACTGAAATGTGTTTTCTCGTGGGAAAGAGTTGAGACCAGTGATCATGTGTCTGAATACTATGCTCTCAAGTGAAGTATTTGGTTCGATGGATTCCCGTTTTAGTTGTCGTCGGTTTAACCCAAAAACCCGTTATCCGGACTGGCCTCACTCCTGAGGAGTCCGGATAAGAGGAAGTCTACTGTAGAAGAATATATGGAGTAATACAGTATAAAAGTATATTTTATTCTTTTTTTTTAGTTTCAGTTACTAAGTTAGTAATACTAATGTTACAAGATACTATAGCTATAGTAAATTGTCTAACTTTCACTTTTCTTGGCGAACATTTTGGCGCAAACGACAGAAATCAGTTATTTTTACCACGCTCTGTCTTTTCAAACTTCGTACAACTATCAATAGTTGGATAGACCTAGTTGTAGATAAGACCAAGTGGCTTTTATAGGTAACTATAATGTGTTTACAGTATAGGTTTTGGAAAAATTATGGTTGGATATAACTATATCTCCTATGATATAATGATACCAAGCCCCCTTGCCATAAGGTCTTAAACATGTTTAAAGATGTTTTAAAAAAGATAAATTGAGAAATGTCAAAACTCAAGTATTTTTTTACTTCCAGAAAGAGTGAACATTGACGACAAATTTCCTTTGAAAATGTATATTTATGTGAATAGAGACATGTGTTCTACCTTAATCGAGTCCAACAGAACATAGAAACAATAGAACAATAGAAACATTGCACCAAGTGAAAACGGTGTTCTGTTATGCATGTAACCTACAATTATACACATTGGAGTGGGTAAATTGCTAACGATAGAATTGATTTCTGATAAGTCTAGTCTTTTATCATAGCATTCTCATTACTTTTGAAACTATTGAGTTGCATACTAATGTTTAGCCTATTTAATGTTTGATGTTATTATTAGAGAGTTTAGTCTGAGTTAAACTGAAAAATATTACGTGCCATGCAACTAAATATGCAAGGTATAGTTAGGTGCTATATAACTATGCAAGGTATCTGCAGAGATAGTGTTGAAATAGATTGACATTTGGGTTAGTAGATTTGCTTTATTCACGCAGTGGGGGAGGCCACCTATAGTTGATCTATTTTTACCCATAATTATCCATCACCAGGTGTTTATTCTGATGGCTAATTGTACATAGATAGATTATATTTGTGATATAATGATAGGTTTCGTTAAATTTAAGTTCTGTCATTTTATCATAGGTCATTTACAGGTTGGTATATTTTATTCTGCAAATTTATGAGAAATGTGTTTAGTCAGAAGGGATGTGATGTGTTTGTGAGCTTTCTGAACATTGAACAGACAGCCACTCGCACATCACCTGCCCTTCATCTTGTTCTTCGCAGAATACTTCGAAAAATACTTCATCTCAAACTTTGCAGTTTACTTCACCTCATACTAGTCCCAGCTAACTGGACAAATTGTAGTTGCAATTTGTAATTGTATTTAAGGTTGTCCATTTTTTATGCACGAGATAGTTTTGGTAGGATAATTAATATTTGAATAAATTAAGTCATATTAGCTCATTGTATTAGGTATTTAACGTAATCATGATGTTTTTAAGAGCATTGCTATTGGTATTTTAAATTAGATTATACATCTCCAGACATTGTGAAACTTGCGTATGTTACTGATGGAAACTATCTTCTTAACAACATAAACTTATCATCGCCAACAATGAATCCCGAAGGTTCTCTTAGTGTTTGGCTCCATAAGTATAAAGATTGATTTTTCCTGATAAAATTGAAAACTGTCAGTATAGAAGTCCTAACCTTAATTAAGCCGTCAGTCTCACACCCACTTGATGTATGCAGAACATCTCTAGGGTAACTCAGCCTACGCCAACTCTTCTTAATTATCACATGCAACACTTAAAGTTTTAACTGGGTCCTTAAAAGATATTTTAAGCAAAAAAATTAAAGATTATATTATCACTCACCTGTGTTTAAGTTTATGGTTATATATTATAAATTCATAATTAATCATTTCACAATCAAACTTTAATTATTGGCTATGGTTACTGCAAGTACACTTACCATCTCAGTGTAAAATCTTTAGCCCCTTTTACATTTTTAAGTCCGGTTACACGTGAGTAAGCTGAGAACTTAATGTTTGTCTCCTAAACAGAGTAAATATAAACTAGTTGCCTTATTACAATGACAATAAAAATTTTTTTCTAGGATGCTAGGCACGAGCCTGGGATTGTTTTTCACATTACTTCAGGCTAGACCTAGGGGTCGCGGCATTATCACTTAGATAAAATCCATTGGTGACTTGGCGGGGATCGAACCCGGGACCTCAGGGACTGAAGTCCCGCGCTCTACCACTACGCCAGCTCGCTCCCCAATGACAGTACAATAGAATCATACTACTTGGTCAAAGTAGTTTGAAATTGTAAAATACAATATAGATATAGGTATAGATTTTGTGTAAATATTGTGTCTAATTTAAGCTTGTAGGTTGTAGGCCTTAAGTCGTAAATAGGTACACTATTATCATTTTAGGTAAAAATACCCCTCTGCCAGGAAATAATTCCATAAGTGGTGAAACATTGCACATGGGTAGTACTTGTACCCAGTAACAACATATCAAAAATCAACATTAGTGGATCCTGTGCTACATCCGCCATCTTGGATTTTCACTTTTTCGCCCATATTCCACTAACCGTTGGAAATCTTGTCCGAAAATAAGTTAAAGAACACACAAACATACATAATTTGCTTATTTCCACATTTGCCCGATCTCTAACGGTTAATGAAAAAAAATATATAAAAAAATGTGCCTGTATATCAGTCAGTCTATCTGAGCGGCTGTCACGGCTAAAATAGTCAAATGCTTATTTCACAATTTCAGACAGCTGATCCAAACAAGTTAAATATAATGTTTTGCACAACTATGTGGTAGGGTTGGTTTATTTGTTCTACCATGTGTCATTGATTATAGAATTAAGTAAGATTCCATAACCAATGCTGTATCAACCTAGGCTTTGTCACCGAGTTTTGAAAGATAAATTTTTAATTGACATATCTTTACAGAAACAATAGGAAAACTATAAGGTGTACATGTTGTGAACTAATTTGATATTTGTTTAACAAATCTAATAGTAGAGTTTGGATTAGGCTTTAAAATACGTATCTTTTTAAAAAAACTACATGAATTTACACTGTTTACAAATTCAAGATTACAGATTCATGGGTGAATTTAAAAAATAAAAAAATAAAATGTAAATAGCTTATGGCATGTAGTATAAGGAATTTTGTAAATATTTTATGTATTACTGTTGACATAACCAATGCATGTAAATTATGTAAATCTGCTTGAAGAAATGACTCATGACTTAAGAGAATTACTGTAAGTTTTATTATTTGATTTTTTACCGGTATACGGTTTTTAGTGATAGTAATTGTAAGTACTAACACCATTTTTTATTCAAAGGTAGCTAGCTACTACTACCTACTTATTTTTTATAGTTGTCTTTTGTTACTTCAACGATTAGAATATTTGCATTTAGGTGTACATTTATTCTAATGAAAATTAGAATGCCTTTTTTGAACTTTGTTTCATTCATGGGTTACAGATTGAATGCCCTTATGTGGGAATACTTTTATTTTATCTAGCTTGCACTTCGCATTAACTTTACATTTCGAAAAATTAAGTGTTTGTCTTTTGTTACACCACTAATTAAATTAAACCATGGAAAATATCATACAATTTAAAGTTTATTTAAACTATTGAAGATGCATCAGCTGTTAGATTTATTTTTGTTTTAGTTTGTTTGTTTATTTTACCTCGAGTTAACCTTTGGATTCAACCATGGATTTCTATATTGCATCAAGAGAAGTGAGAGTAAGATTTTCTTATGATGTGAGATAGTGTTCAAACCTTTGAATTCTGTTTCAATTGTTTACTTTTTATTTCAATGTCATATATTTTAACAACACATCAATTTAATATAGTTGCAGACAAATTTTGTGTATATATTTAAGTAAAACAAGAACAATAGAGTTTGGAAGAATCCTTATGTGTTCCAACTGGGAAAAACGCATCTGTAGAGTATTTTTCTCGTGACATGGTCATTGATAAAATTAATTTCCATCATGCGCTTAATCATCCAGCAGTTTGCATTGCATGAGGCAGTTACATCAACATATATTTTTGTTTCTATCAGAACTACTATTATTAATAAAACCAGGATAGTGTTGTTTTGGCTTAAAGTAAATGTGAACATCAATAATTTAAAATAAGTTAAAGTCAAGATACAGGCAACCCTCGTTAATCCAAATACCTCGTCCAAAGCATTCGAATTATCAAAATGGTCCAGTCAATGAAGGCGTTAAAATCTAGCGCCCACAGAGTATGATCAGTTAATTGTCCCGTTTCCAAACATTTTCTGCTCAAAACATTTTTGTGAATTAAGCTCACAGCAATGTTCATGTAAAATGTTTAATGGAAACACTTGAAAAATGTTTTGAGCAGTGTTGGCAAACAAAAAAGTGTTAGCAGCTTGTTAATAGAAACGTGACTTAATAACAACAGAACCGCATTCTCGGCAAAATTAATACGATATAAAACAGTTTTGTGTAAGAAAGGAGATAATATTACAACTTAAGCAACTGATTCAGGAAGTGCACTGACGTGCACGCTTTGCTTTCAGAATCATAAAATTTCCCAACAGAAGGGATCGGATTTTAGTGGTGTTCAAGATACAGGGGTCTACTTGGTGTTCAGAATATTAAGATTTGTTTTTATTATATCGTAAATTTTAAAATTTGTTAGTGAACAACTTACAATATCTTAAAAATTAATGGAATATCGGTAATCCTGTAAGTGCAGGTAATTAATCAGATTTTTGTCCAGCCAGCTGCTACTGCTTTCATTGTTGCATACATTGTTTACACTCAAGTTTCGGTCTTTTGTTAGTAGCAGTGAAAATCATAGCTTATACTAACAGTGGATATGCAGTTATAGTATTTATTTACGGATCTTATGGTAGAAATTCAAGATCCTAACATGCTTTAACAAATTAAAGAGCAGCTACATCATCCCAGATGACACGTACTATATTGCGTGGGTCTCAAAATGGAGGTCATTTTGAAAACTTTATTTGTAGTTAAAATAGCTTAAAATCAAACAAAGTACATTTAATGTTATAGCCACAGCTTTTCTGCTTAAATTTGCAGCATTTTAAAAGTTATTAAAATTAGTGTAAAACATCATTAATATTATTAAAACATACCACAAAATTGTATAACTGGGGGATAGGCCTACTAGGTCATAATCATGTAGTTCTCAACTAAAAGAAGTCATGCGAGCTATCGTATTTTATTTTTTACCCATAAGGTTAATATCGGAATGTGAGTATGCTTATTTCCAATAAATACCCCCGCCGCAGCAAACCTGCCGACTAAGCGAATTTCCATTTGTCTGAATCTGAATTGATTTTCAGTTAAATATATTTTAATAACATTAGGTTTAACGAGTACCTAGGTTTGCTGCTACAAGGAAACTAATAAAGTCTGTTTTTGAGTAAAATATTGATAGCTTAGTACAAAATAAATAAATTTGCAATGTTTGATCAAAATATATCCATAAACAAGCAAACTACAACATTTGACAATATTCTCCATAAGAATAACATGGGAATTTTAAATTTACAATTTTTTAGATTTTCTCCGTTAGTAATGATCGAACAAAAATACTTTTATATACTAAATTATTTGTTTTTTTAAGCTCTTTAAAAAGGTCTAAAGAGAAATTGGGAAATTTTGTGTTTTGAGGGTCAAAAGTGAGAAAAACCAATTTTTACCCCATAAAACCCCCCGTAAAGCCCCGTTCCCATGGTACGACCGTGCTGGTTCGCGAACTCATTCAAGTGTATCCCGCTTTACACCTTTAAACCAAAATTTCATAAAAATCTGACAAAAATTACTCAAGTTATCGAGTCAAGTTATCAAGTTATATATACATAGATAAATATTTGAACGAACGGTGTTTTTGGCCTTTGGGGACATCAAAATGAAAAAGTAAATCGATCCCGGGTCTAGGTCTTACCGTGCCACCTACGGTAATAGCTACTTCCCTATAGGGAAATTCGCTAAAAATGAAAAAGAAACCTAAAATAAGGGCATTTTGGCCAGTATACAATATTACTCAACTAGGAGAAATAATATACCAACTTAATTCTGACATGTTTCAAATTAGGCTAAATATTAATGTTTGTTTATTTAACCTAATTTATTTAATATTTAATACTTTACAATATTTTGAATTTTCACAAACATAATCTACATAACATAATCTACATAACCTATACAAAAATTCATATCAGCCTATCTTGTTCTCCAAAAAATTCTAAATTTTTAATAAATAAAGAAAATAAATAGTATCTTGCAGCTTATTAGGGAGCTCTTTTCTAAGTGTGCTGATCCCTCGAATGATTAAGTTATACAGAAACTTATTTCTTATCTATTTTAGTTTATACTTTTTGTGTAACATATTGTGTTTTTTAAATAATGCATTTTTCATTTATGCTATGTGGAATTATTTCATTCATTCATTCAATGCGATTACAATTCTCATTAACTGCATATCGAGTGGTAATAGTGTTCACCTTCAATCTGAGGGTTGCTGGTTCGATCTTCATATGCGGAGTCAATTCAAGACTCACATGCCATTTGCTATTGGATTATCAAATAATGCTACCACAGTATCTAACAACAGGTCGTCATTAGATTATATCTAGCCAAGGTTGGTTTGGTAATAGAGGTCCGACGATAGAAGTACTAAATATTGTATGTCACCTGTCCATATTAAAACTGTGATGCAGGGTAGAATTTCGATCCCTTAAAAGCCTTTTTCAATTTAGGAAGCCAAGAATATATAAAGTGCAGCTGAAGGATAAACGTTTGTCTATTCTAAAACTCACATTTACTTTTATTGTTAATAAACAATCAGTTTGTTTAAATTTTATTTGACCATTATTTAAAAACTGTTCTAAGAATTTTTTTGAAGTTTAGTTACATTTACATGTCATTCAGTGTGTTCCTCAAGAAAAATGTTTCCTTTTTCATATCTGCAACAAACTCCAGGAATCCATTTCGCAATACATTAAATCTACCCGTTCCTCGTAATTCCACTTCTTTCTTCCAAAGAAACTTGAAGTCTTCCACCTCGACTGAGTGCCAAACGAGATATGACCAAATTTATAAGATGTCTTAAGTCCATGTTCTTGGACAGGACCCTCTACAGCCCCAGTGAATACTTCAGTGGTCAATCAAATATCTGCAAATATGTTTAGTTTATAGTTATTTATAGGCTGAAGTTGGGCTATATTTATGAGGATTTCATTTTTTTTTTATTTTACTGGACTAATGCAAATTTTGTTTAAATGGCCCAATTAACGACTTATTGACTAATATCATAATTATTATTGAGCAACGATGGTAGGCCTATTCCATTGCAGGAACGCTAATTATTGTTGTAGAATAAATGCGAGCTGCCTATTAACATATAGGCTATTTGGAGAAAGTAGAATGAGAACGCAACTTCCACGAATTCCCACTACACTACATCACTGATTTTTCTTAGATTAATTCCGACATTTTCCTTCACTATAAGTAAAACAAGTGAAAACCCCCTTTTATTTACCTAAAGCTGGGTTTTCCTAGACGCGGAGTCGGCCAGCGGAGAGCGGACAACGGAGAGCGGACTCAGCTTGTCTTAGGCAATTTAATGTTACTGTTTTCCTAGCAGCGGAGCGGAATGCCATGTTAATTTCAATTCCGCTCTCCGTTGTCCGCTCTCCGCTGGCCGACTCCGCGTCTAGGAAAACCCAGCTTAACAATTCTGAGTGTAGTTTTTATTCATGATTTCCAGCCTATTCTAGATTTATACATTTTTCTTGTGTTTTAGGTACTTTATTACCTGAGATCAGATCCCGAAACGACTTGGGAACCTGGTTTCTACCAATCGTACCCAATAGAAATGGCTGCAATGAAATAAGTACATTTATATATGTTGCCAGTAAATTACCTGCTGTGTGACATGGATCAAGCTCCATATAATCATAATCTTTAACGTACACCAGTTTAGATCCTATAGTAATAGTTTTGTATGTTAGCAGTTGTTTTAAGAAGCTGATGACCCCTAGCCAGTTTGCTGACGTAATGTCGCAGTACATGCTGATCAATCGCTGACTCACCGGCTGAATGGTAATACGTTTCTATTTCACTGTCTCTTAGTTCATTGCAACGACTTTTTTGTTTTTGATGAATGTAGAATCGAAAACATACTTCTCAGAAAGCAATTTTACAATCCGTGTTTAATCAGTGATAGTTTTAAAAATGCATTTTTGAGTATTTTAAAGATTTCATTGGCAACAATCAAACATTTAAGATTTCCTTATGAACACACAATTAAATATTTAATTTCGTATATTTATATTTGGTAAATTATCATAGCAGAGAAGACAGGTTTACTTTACATTCTAGCAGACGTGCATTATTTTGTTTCGAAATCTTGATTATCCTCAATATAATCATTGAAAATATTGAGACGACACGATAATTGAATATAAATTAAATATTTATTACGTAAAACTAGTATATTATTGACTATACACTCAATAGCCTAATTCAAACCTAATTAGAAATGTAGAAAATGGGTTGACGATCGTACGATTTGATGTGCATAATATTTCAGTTATGTTTAAAAGTTTTGTAATACTGGCCCTTATTTAATACAGCAGAGGAGAAAACTTTCAAATGAGAAAACCATTTTACATGAATTATTTTATACAATTATAAGCATTAGTGACCAGTTCAAGCTCCACTGCACAAACAAAAAAGGATTTAAACAGCTTTCCATAACGTCAGGGATTCTCTCATATTTAAACTGTACTGATGAAGGTAAACACAAATTATAACTCAAATAGTTTTTTAAGAAATTATTTTGGGGGATTTCCATATTAGAAATGCAACACAATCTTATAAGAATGCATTTTTTCAACTACAGCTGGTAAACAAATTAATCAATAAAATATTATATTAAAAACAAAAACCAAATAAATACTATATTTAATGGAGGCTAATTCTAGTTTTAAAATATTGTAACGGATGCTCGAAATTTTGAGGTGAAAATTTTATATATAATCAAATTAGCTGCTCAGTTTAGGTCACAAGCTTGTATGTAATTGGATGATCATACTCAATTATAGGCAATGCAATTAGTATCTGTTGTTTACCAGAATCAAGTTACTTCCATTTTGGAGGTTTTGAAATTCTCATTTGAAAACCATCGGCCTATATCTAACGTATTTTTGACTATTCTAATTCATATGTTTGTGTGTGTTATGCAATGTAGTTTGCGTTGTTTAAGGTTTTTGTTAGTTTACGGTACAAGCCCTGGACGGTTTACTACCTAAAATCAACATTTTGTACCAAAATCTTTGCCCAATATATTGTAAGATGGCATCATTAGTTGATTGATAACCTGAAAACGCATATTTTTTAGTTTTTATTTAGCGGAGCGAAGGAAGACTTTTTAGCATTGATTTAAATACAAAACTTTGTTATATCATTACGCAGCTAAAATTTCAGCAAGACTTACATGGTTATTGACGAACCGCGGATACTTAAAGGAGAACATTTCAATTAGAAAAATAATAAATAAATAAAAATGCCTTTATTTCTCTCTCTGCGTCTCTCAGTACAATATAACTGTTTTACAGAGTAACTCAGATAAAATACTAACTAAAAATATAATACTATTATAATAAAATAGATCGTGTGATTAAATACAAATAATTCCCTATTTCCTAAGTATTAAAGAAATCGTTAGATTACTTTAAACCATATAAATCTAGTTCTAGTTAAAAATGTTTTCATCAAACACACATCTCAAAAGTTCCGAAACAATAGTAAACAAAGTGGTGAAAAAATATTTGTATAATAATTTAGGAAGAGTCTTAAGAAAACTCAATTCAGCCAAATAGGCTTTTCGTATATTTTGAATAGCCATTCAAAACTTGGTTCAACATATACGAAAGTAACATTTTTAAATATAGTAATATCTTTGTGGTTTTCACTTAGCTCACAATCACTTTTCATAATTTTTAGTAAAGTTAGTATTTTCTATAAATACGTGTTGCTACGAATTCGCTCGAGTAATCACAAAGCATTGTGGAACACTTTTGCAATCTCAATCTGCATTTTCAGCGTTCAAAGCTAAACAATTTTGGAAGGGAAACAGACGATTGATAGCAATAATCTTTTACTTTAACGTCACCCGATTGTGAAAAGGCAGTGTGAATTTGGTGGGTGGAGCGTAGGGTTTTGGCGGGAGAGGGAGGGGCAGCCACTTTGACGGATACATTGAGAATAGCAGGAAATGTGTGTTTTAATAAATGGAAGAATAATTCCAAGTAAAATGTTTTAGCCTCTTTCATTCTAAGTCTGTTTCGAAGGTCGTATTTCGATCGTAAGAATTTTAAATTTAAAAAATAACAAAACCATAGGGTTTATTCACCAAAGCTGCAGAGCTGCGACTTGTAAAAGTAGGGTGACGTAGTTAAGACAATTAGAGATTATCTTTTGTGTAGTTTAGAAACTGTGTCGGTCTGAGTTGTTCTGTGACTTGGAAGTAGATCAATATTTGTTGTCTAATATTGTGAATCCAATTTTTACTTCCTATTTTTAGAGATTGTTTACTTCCGATTGTTAAGAGATCTAAAGATGGATTTTTTTTCTGACGACAATCCAAATTTTGTCCCATGTCTTTTTGTTGTTTTCATCTACAATATATACTTACCAGCATAGTTTCTTTGCAAAATATTTCCAAACTATAATTTATAGTTTTGTGTTGCAAAAATAATTATACAATACTCATTAGATTAAATACTTTATTTAACAGCTTTTCGTCAGTATACAAGAGTTAATCCAAGAGATGCTAAAGAAACTTAGTTGTAGAGGTTAAACTTTGTCAGGATGAAATCAAAATTTAACAATTAAAACATTTTATTCTGTTTAGGAAATATGTTTTTTATTATGTTACAGAAGTTGCATAAACTACACAGATATGCGCTAGGGTTGTTTATGTTGTAGTTACTTAACAAGAGACCTTTGAAGATGAATTTGTATAGATAAATTTGTATCTTTTAGAGTCGTCAGTGAGAAGAACGCGACCGCGGGAGATGATGACGGATATCACCTAAAACTATCACGGTGTTGTCGTGATTGGGGAAGCAATGTATGTCATTTACAGTTCTCTGTATATGCATTGTTTTATTTTGTTACGCAATTTCTGTTAATCCGAACAGTTGGATAGTCAATATCAAGAACAATCATAAGGTTGTTCAGTAATTAATATTCACGTACACTACCTGTTTTCCCCTATTTCCCGGACGGTTGGACACTCTAAAAGTATTGTAGTATAACAGAGCAAAAGCTGATAAAATACCTAAATTGGAAGAAATTCTGTTTACTCAGTTTCCATCAATGTTATCAACATAGGTTTTTTAAGAAACCAAGTTAATTATTACTGTTAAAGTGATATTCCTGGTTCAAATGAAAATACAATAGTTTGTTTTTATTTTACACATGACTTTTACGAATATCTAGATACTTACGTACGGTAACTCACAATCGATTATGAGATTGATATTCTTGTTGTAGATGTAGACACTTACTTCCAGGTTCTTTGTGGGATTTGTGTCTCTATCGCACCTGTTCTAGTGTAGATTTTATAAGTAAACCGTGTGCTGTGAAGCGGCAGGTCTGTTGGTGTGACACAAATAGTTTACCCATGAGCCCGACCACCTCGTAAATTTATTTAAAATATGTATTTTAATGTAAGTATTAGTTTCAAATTCCACTGCATGTATTTGTTATATGGTAATTTATCAGCCGAGTTCATAGAATAAATATATATTGTTGTTACTTAGATTTATTATATATCCCTGTTAAATTAGTATTAGCTTTTTTTACTCCACATCTGTATTTCGTATTTACTGGGATTTAATCAACATTACCATAAGGACGTTAAATGACTCCAATATCGCATTTAAATTGTAAATAACAGTCAAATTTACCTACTTTAATATTGAGGTCTGTTTGTTTACAAGAATTCTGTGACTATTAATTTGAAATCCAAACAAAGACCTCTTAACGCGTGCCTTATAACAAGGAAGTAGGAGACAGAGATTTCCTTCTTACGACAGTACTCCAACAGGAACTGAACAAGAGTCGGGGAGGACTGAATGAATGGCGGATATCGACCTAGAGTATGAATGGGCCCGGAACACGGGGTCCAAATATTATTGACCCAGCATACGCCATTCAGGCGAAGTAATTGAAACTAGGGAATAAAAAGGATAAAGAGGAGTGCAAAGGGAAGCGAGGGAAAGACGGTGGGAGGAGAGGTCGATATAGGGGGTGAAAGGGTGAGAGAGGGAGGCTGTGGCAGAGTATGCGCTGAGAACAGAGAGAGAGAGTCAGCAGTAGACTCATCAGCAGGCAGCAGCACAGCAGCAGTGGCAGTCGACGACGACCCACGAGACGAGGCGCAGTGAGCAGTGAGGCCAGGCGGTGAGTAGTGAGTACTCTCTCACATCACAGAGAACTATCTCATAGCGGTGGACATCTAGTCTGCACTACCGCTCACTTACACCACATTACTGTTGTCATTTATTGCACTTTACACTTAAAACTTTTTTTAATCCTTTAGAAAACAGTAAAAAAAAGTAATTTTTTAATATTACACATTTTAATGTATGTGTAGTAAATATTTGATCTAATATTAATTTTACTGTATAAGTCTCATTTGTGTTTGTTGTAAACTGTATAATATAATTACTCATATGAAGGTAAACTATAACAACAATTTAACTCAAGAAAAAGTGCACTATAATATTTTTGTGGTTGATAATCTAAGTATTGTATTAGTAAAATATAAAATTTCTAAAATTATACCAGTGAGTAGTGTTTTAAGTAGTATATAGTAGATATAATGTGTTGTAAAATTCATTTACATTGCAATTTTTTCCTCGATCAAAAGTTAATAAGAAAGCCTGAACAGTTATGTAAGCGTACTACAGTATCTCACTGGTGAAACAAATAAATAATACAGTCGAAAATTTGTGTTGCATCTCCTTATAAACATAACGTGTTTATATAAAATATCAAGGAAAAGAGTCCCCGTATTTCTAGGTAACGAGTAGTACGCTCACCGTAGTCATAGTGAATCGCTTCTTCTCTTTCATTCATGAATTCATTTTATTTCAGTGGCTTTGGTGGTTGCTATTATTTTAACTTGATGTTTAAAACAATTTAAAGTTTGTCATCCACTTTGGATGGTGGTTCTTCATAAAATTATCATTGAGAACCTCATACGTAGTTTTAAATTTTGTATTTTAAAAAGTTGCTATCAATTTATACTATCATTACATTATTATAATTTTACGTATTTCCTGTGAATTTTAGAACATATTTTTAATGTTAATAAATTTAAATTATAATTGATTCATAACGTATGCCTCCTCAAAGCATGAACAACTAAAGTATCAAAAATTGGCAGTCTTTAAAATATAGTGTTTGCCGTTTGAAAATCCCCAGAAATGTTTTCAATAATCCAGCTAAGTGTATTTTGTTTAATTGGTGTACATATGTATATATACATATAAGGTCATAAAATAAATGTTTTAAATCTTAATTACTTTTTATTTAAATAATTTCCGTATTACTGAAACAAAGTTAACATTTGCTTTATCCTATAAATTCGTAATACAATTTACGAAAACAATTAAATACATTTAATATTGGTGCAACGAATCCATTTTTTTTTATAATGTAACCACATACAAACGGACGTCTTTGGTTCGATAACATAATAACGTTATAACATAAACAATTTTTTAACAATTGGCAGTTACATAGTTGTTGACTCATTGTTAAAAAAAATTATACATATCCCTAACTCTAGTGAAAAAAATTTTACTCATAAACACAACCAGTTCAGAATAAATCACTAACAACAAATGTGAGTGAATCATTTTAGAATTGATAATATGAGATTGCAGTATTTTTCTATTTCACCAGTCAATACTTCTTAGGAAATAGTGCATTGTGTAAAAGTAGGACAATTAGTAAAGTTTCTTACAAAATGCACTGTAATATCCACAATTTTATACAGAATATTAATTTAAATATGACATAATAAATATGTTACAAGAAATTAATAATATGTAAAAAGTAGTAATGCAATTTAAACATTGAGGTTTGGTTAGTTGAATGCAAGTAAATAAACAAACCTGACTTTGTGTTCAGAAACAGTTTGGACGTAGAGGGGTTGATTAGAGGACTGTTTGTACGGTCGGATAATACATTTGTCTTTCACTAGTCCGGAAGAGTTTCGATCCAGAAAGAAAATAGAAACGCCAGAAAATTGTGTTCCTGTTGAAGATCTCATGTCACTAGAAATCAAGAAAAACTTATAATACATAAATAGTTTGAAAATATTTCCAAACTTTCGTGTAAATATTATTTTTATGACTAGATTCATAGTTTTAAAACGATTGTTCCATCAAAATTTCGTATTTTAATATTTGTTATCTTTATTTGTTTGTTTGACTATACAATAATAACATTTTGGATATTTTCAATTCTTAACTCATATAAGTTTTACAACTCTCGAGAATGTTTGCAAATACACTACAAGTTAATCTTTATCACCGATTCTATTTAAGCTTGAACGATGCAAGATAGTGGTTAAATTCTGTACTGGTATACCTTACCCTCAAATAATGATTGTAATCATAGTTTGTTGCAAATACACTACAAGTTAATCTTTATCACCGATTCTATTTAAGCTTGAACGATGCAAGATAGTGGTTAAATTCTGTACTGGTATACCTTACCCTCAAATAATGATTGTAATCATAGTTTGTTGCAAATACACTACAAGTTAATCTTTATCACCGATTCTATTTAAGCTTGGACGATGCAAGATAGTGGTTAAATTCTGTACTGGTATACCTTACCCTCAAATAATGATTGTAATCATAGTTTGTTGCAAATACACTACAAGTTAATCTTTATCACCGATTCTATTTAAGCTTGGACGATGCAAGATAGTGGTTAAATACTGTACTGGTATACCTTACCCTCAAATAATGATTGTAATCATAGTTTGTTGCAAACACACTACAAGTTAATCTTTATCACCGATTCTATTTAAGCTTGGACGATGCAAGATAGTGGTTAAATACTGTACTGGTATACCTTACCCTCAAATAATGATTGTAATCATAGTTTGTTGCAAACACACTACAAGTTAATCTTTATCACCGATTCTATTTAAGCTTGGACGATGCAAGATAGTGGTTAAATACTGTACTGGTATACCTTACCCTCAAATAATGATTGTAATCATAGTTTGTTGCAAACACACTACAAGTTAATCTTTATCACCGATTCTATTTAAGCTTGGACGATACAAGATAGTGGTTAAATTCTGTACTGGTATACCTTACCCTCAAATAATGATTGTAATCATAGTTTGTTGCAAACACACTACAAGTTAATCTTTATCACCGATTCTATTTAAGCTTGGACGATGCAAGATAGTGGTTAAATTCTGTACTGGTATACCTTACCCTCAAATAATGATTGTAATCATAGTTTGTTGCAAACACACTACAAGTTAATCTTTATCACCGATTCTATTTAAGCTTGGACGATGCAAGATAGTGGTTAAATTCTGTACTGGTACCTTACCCTCAAATAATGATTGTAATCATAGTTTGTTGCAAATACACTACAAGTTAATCTTTATCACCGATTCTATTTATGCTTGAACGATGCAAGATAGCGATCAAATACTGTACTGGTACCTTACCATTAAATAATTAATGTAATTATAGTTTGTCGGTTGTGTTGTCAATCTCTCTTACCGAAGATTGAACGATATCCAAAGACCACCTGTACGCAATCAATGCCTTTATTGAGAATTGAGTTTTTAAGTACAGCCACAACTATACATTTAACGGAAAATACCTGACTAATAATGGCGCGTAATTGTTACGTTTGAGTAATAAGTATTATCATAAATTAGTTTTGAGTACTGTAATATTAAAAAATAAAACAGATGATGAAAACTATACTCGCTAATTCGAATACTACGTAATTCAAGTATGTTTCAAATGGAAGTGAGGTTCCTCAATACTTAGACGATGTCAAATGAGGATGTTGCAAATACTCAAAAAATTTTAATCAGACCTTATTGCAAGAATATATATTTTTATAGATATAGTCTTAAAAAAATATACTTCAAGTGTAATTTGCTAATAATATTAATAAGATCAGTTAGTTAGGAAATAGGTTAAATTGCTGCAGAGAAGAGTGGTAAAAGAAAATATTTTTGGAGTTTAATTTGGCAAAGTCATAATTTTTCATTAGGATATTGATGAATAATAACATACTACATGTTGACGTTAAAAATACTTACATGAAAGCGTTTTAGTTTCTGATATCAAAATATTTAAGCCACAGCAAACCTACAAACTACCGAATTTTCATTTGCATTTCCTAAACAGATCAAATTTATTCCCCGAATAAATATAACATTAGATTATATAACCTTGGATTTGAAGAGTACTTAGGTTTGCTGCTACAGGGGAAGATACAAGTACTTTAGTAAAGACTGTAATATGAAATTCATACATTTCCGAAATTTGATCAATATTTATCCATAAAAAAGTACAATAGTCCACTTTTTCTCCTTAAGATCAATTGCTTTGTAATCTTTAATCGTACAACAACGCTTCAATACACTATTATAAATTATTTGTTTTTTAAGCTCTACACGATGTATGTATTGTAAATTTGGAACTTCTACTGTATGTTTTAAAGGTAACAATTTGGAAAAGAAACAAAATTTGGAAAATATAAACATTTGAACGAATAGTGTTTTTGGTCTCTGGGCTTATCAAAATACAAGTAAATCGGTCTCGGGTGTAGGTCTTAACGTGCCAATAGCTACTATCCTGTAGGGAAATTCACCAACATGCTAGTGACATAAAATAAAACCAATTTCGTGAAATGATTGAAAAATAATAGAACAATGACAAAACATTCGCATTCTTGAACACTTTACATGATTGGTCGAGTAATTAATCTCTTGTAATACGTTATTGTGTACAATGATATAAATAGCTATATTTGATTTTTTGCATTATAAAGATATAATTCAATTGATTTCTTAAATGTATACCATAGCATGTGTATAACACATTGAATTTAATTATTATTATTCATATATACGTCAACTGTGGCGTGAATGCTTTCACATTTTGGGAAGTAATAAATTCACACAATAAAGATGGTTTTGTATGTTTTGCGCAAGACAGGTGCAGTTTCTCCTCGATAAATTGGTAACATTCCTTTTATGTAAGTAAAATTAAGGCATCGCTTCAGGTCTTCGTGTTGTCAAGCAACAAGAGGACTGAATAGGACATAGTCCTAAAACAGCCTCAGCCCAGTAGGGCTTCAGCTTCCTGTATTGCAACGTCACGAAGAAGGAGAGGAACAAAATATGTTTATTGGAGTGGTAAAATTTGAGTTCGGTCTTCCGAAATCCGAAACACCTAGCATTGCGTTGTTGTGGTCTATTATGATCTTTATGAAGAACTGGTAAAATTGGTATCAATAAAATTGTAAACTTTGTAAAATTGTAAAATTTGTAAACTTTCGCCAGGTGTACATTAGACACATCACAAAAAAGTTTTGCCATGGCAAAAGGCGTCATAAAATAACTAAAATATTGGTCAAGTTGTTATTTGAAATGCCTTGTGTTATTTTCTTTAAAAAATATTTTAATTTTAGGACAGAATGCTATGAAATTACAATATTTGGATCAAGCACTACACGTTTTATAAAATATTACGTTTTGATATCACAATTACTGTAATAAGAAATGTTGACTATTAAAAATACCACTCCTAATGCTCCTTTTCAAATCAAAGCCTATTGTCACATCTAAAGTGAAGTTGCAGTCTTATACCGTTTTTATACCGTACTCATGATACCGTTTTAAGTCCTTACTTAAAAATTCTGCTATGGACGAGTGAGTCAAGTCTGAGTCAACTCGGATTGAATCTTTTGTCCCAATTAAAACAGCAAATAACGGATTTCCAGCTAGTTGTTTAGTTTAAATTAAAATTTATATAAAACAAGTATTGCGGTATTTTCCCTCTTATGACGCATATCAATCTCAAGTCTGTGCGAGGACTTTGTAAATAACATATTTGTTAAGTCATCAAAACAAAATAGTTGAAAGAACTGTTTAATATTAGTACAGGAGTACGAGTTCGAGCCCAGACCAGCATTGTCTTCAAAGGCTTTTACTATCTTCTGCAATTTTCATTTTCCACAGATTTTAGTTCATCAGGTACCCATATTCACCAACTAAATAGAATACAACAGGATCTTTGGAGTGCAGGTGCCACGATAGACGTAGACAGATATTGATTTAAAATCCTTAAACTAAATACAGAAATTAAAAAAAAACTCTTAAAGTGGCCGAAGCATGGCTAGTAATGTCCAGGTTCCTAACACTTCGAAATAGATTAGGACGTTTGAATGGGAAGATTTTGGGAAATTATGTACCGAGATCATCCATAGCCGTCTCTAGTTTAAGGCCACGGCTTTCGATGTGGCAACGCCGCGACTCATCCCCACCCTCACACTGGTCCAACTCCAGGTATTGCCGCCAGCGGTAAAGGCCCGTTTTGCCAGAAGCGTCTCGTGCGTCTGACGCTCAGCGTCTATCGCTCCGCGTCAATCGCTGCCCACTGCTTTGCATTATTTTAGGTTAGTCTATTTTGCCAGAAGCGTCTATCGCTACGGCCGCCAGCGTCTGTAACTGAGACGCTAGCGTCTGACGCGGACCACTGCTCCTGGAGCAGACGGAGACGCAGTCGCTAGCGATTATTACTGGAATAAGTACGTGTTTAGTTGTTGACTTAATTTTTGTTTACTTAAATAAGTGGTGTTTTCAAGTTTAGTGACATGTCACAATCAAAGTGGGGATTCAATAGTGAAGAAGATTAAAACTAGTTAAAAACTAGATGAAACTAGTGAAACTTGGTCTCATCAGAGCGGAGGTGATTTTCAATTAATAATTTAAAATATCCCTTTTCAGGTCTCTTTAAAAACATAGTACGCACTTCTTCCCTAGGTTTGCACAACATTATTTCTAATAATTCTTCATCGTCAAATTCTTCAACTAACAAATACTTTACTAATATTTATTTATATTAGTAATTTACTTATATTTTATTGATTTTTATTTGATTTTTATAGCTCATTTTCAGAAACACTCCTTTCGCCACTAAAGTAAACCACTCAAGGATCAAATAATCGCAGGGTACAGACGCTTCTGGCAAAATAGGCCCGAGCGATAGACGCTCAGCGATTATCGCTCTAGCGATCATCGCTGAGCGTCAGACGCACCAGACGCTTCTGGCAAAACGGGCCTTAAAACGTGCAACGTTTCGCCAAAACTGTGCTTATTCACGTTGAAAGCTATGCAAATGGAACCAGTTAAATAGATTCGTTTTTAGCATGATGAAATACCGCTAACAACGTTTCAGATTGTATTACGAAATACTAATTAATACATGTTTATATAAACTTATATTCACCACTTAATTCCAACCCTGAATATTATGCACAAGTGATATACATTTGCGATTAAAAACGGAACCATTTTGGAACCTAATGAGTGTATGAAAAAAATACTATTAAACTAGGCCTAGGCTTCCCCTGACATTCTTCTAAATTTTATTATAAACTGGTCGTCCTGTGGTCGAAAACTCGGCCAACAATATTTACTGCTCTATTTCCAATCCACGCTGTAAATAAAACATGTGATTAGAATTTCTTAAAATTTTTTTATTTCCTGTTTATTTCGTCACCAGAATGGCAACCCAAAAGGTCCATATTAATTTTTTAATTTTAAATATTTTTTTTGCTTATTTTTGAGTCAATTTAAATAACTTCTTGATAAAAGGATTGGTTGGAGGATATGTTGATTCGCCTATTGGGTCTGATGATGATCGGAGTGTCCAATCGAAATCGATCACCACTTACCATCTTTTGTATATTTACCGTCTTGTGAGTAACAGTATAAGCGTAAATATATGTTTTAAGTGTTATAAGACGTATCTTTATTTACTTTCCGTATTCTTAAAGAGAAAAAAAAATAGACTGTTGTTGTTTGCTTGTTAATGGACATTGTTCAATCAAATTTGGTATTTATTTTTATTAAATAAACTATCAACATTTCAATAAAGACACCCCTCATTACATTCCCTGTTGCAGAAAACCTAGGTACTAAAATTAATGTTATTTAAATAGGAAATAAATATGGCAATTTTTCTGGGAATATTTTAGTGGAAATCTAGTTCGCTTAGTCTGCAGGTTCGCTGCGGCGGGAGTAATTAAAGTGACTATGATACTAAAAATAGTAGATGGTCAAACTATGCAGCTTTACTGTGAAATTACCTGTTTTCGTTACATATTTATCACTTGCGGAAATTCATCATTACATTGTTTACTATGGAACAAGAATGCTTACTATGCAAAAGTAATGTTTATTATCTTTTTTTGGATTTTGCCGACGTAAACAAAGATTTTTATTTTGTTGTCAACTGTTTCAATTTTACAACAACCAAAGTCAATATTAACTTTAAATTGAAGGCATTGCCTAAAAAATGCTATGAGTTTTGTAATGTTCCTAACTGTAATAAAGACATTTCCAAAGTCTGTTTTTATTAAGAAAATAATTGGTCTTTGTAATGTAGCAAAAGGTAAGGTTTCAAAACACGAGTGAAAGTGGGTCATACATATTCTTGACCATTTAAAGTGCTCGACAAATCTCGCACATCAAACATAGTCTCAAATATGTAATGACTCAATTTCTACTCTTGTTAAATAACATACTATTTCAACAATAATAAGTCAACGGCATTTATAGACTAATAAAAATAAATCTATATTTTTCGTGATTGCATGCTTTAGAAATAATGGATAAAAGTAACTTTTTCCATTATTTGTGTTCAAATCAGGTTTTAAAAGAGGGAGACTTTTGTCGATTGATTGTCAACTACTTTGGCCTTCTCTTTCTCCGCTCTCTCGAGTAAATTTTCTATCAGAAGATCTGATTCGCTGAGTAAAATTTTATTTAGAGCTTTTAACGTTGAATTCAATCACTTAATCAGACTGTTTCCTATTTTTTTTATTAAACTCAATTTGATAAATAACAAGAAATTCAATGATGACATTCAATTAGTCTTTAAATATACACACAATATATACAGGGTGTCCCGGAACTCTCTACCAATATTTTAGGGCATTGCTCCTGGGTAAGAAACATAACTAAATATGATATTTAAACTGTCCGGAAGTCCTTAGTTACTCACACAGCTGCCATTTTGTTTTTTTCAGTTATTATTTTTTTTTTTCTAAAGAACGGTTGAACATACGAAATGGAAACTTTGCACAAACATTTATGACAACTAGACAAAGCTACCAAAAAATAATCATGATTATTCAAGTTCATAAAACAAAATGGCGGTCATTTAAAATTTTTGTAAAATCAATGGTTTTTGAGTTATTTAAGACAGAAAATTTTAAATGGCCACCATTTTGTTTTATGAATTTGAAAAATCTTCATAATTTTTTTGTTGGTTTGTCTAGTTGTCATAAATGTTTGTGCAAAGTTTCAATTTCATATGGTAACTATTCTTTAGAAAAAAAAATAACTGAAAAAAACAAAATGGCGGCTGTGTGAGTACAGTAACTAAGGACTTCCGGACAATTTAAATATGATATTTAGGTACGTTTCTTACCCAGGATCTATGTCCTAAAATATTGGTATAGAGTTCCGGGACACCCTGTATATACACACAAAATATATATATATATATATACAGGGTGAGTTTTAATTGTCCCCCCCCCAACTTTTTTCTACATTTTTTCAAATATCAATCCCAGACCACTTCCAAACATTGTTGGGTAGTAAGTACTTCATTTTGACAAGGTGGCCATTTCCGGCCGCCATCTTGGATCCGCCATATTGGATGCAAATTTTTTTTTTCAAATGTAAAGGTGGGAGTTTGACCCATTATTTCGAACTACATTTTTACCCTGATTACAATGCCGTAAGCCGTTTAAAAAAATCTTGATTCATTCTAAAGTTATGAGGGCTTTTTAAAACTTTATTTTTAGCCCATTTTAACATTGTGCATTTACAAACTAAGACCATAATCTCAAAATAGTGCTAGATAAAGATAAGTATACACTACCAGTAATTGTCGACCTATTTTCACTTGGTTATGACTGATGTATTTTTTTCGGCCGCCATCTTGGATCCGCCATTTTGAAATGTGATAAATTATTTTAAATGTGAAGGGGGCGTTGTGACCCATCATTTCGAAATACTTTTTTAAGCTGAACTTAATTCCATGATCCGTTTTTCATTTTCATTTTTTGATTTTGAAATATTGACATTTTTAACAAAAAAGTTTCAATATTTCATAAATAAAACTTGATAACAAAAAAAGGGTTGCGGCATTGTCTTCAGCTTAAAAAAGTAGTTCGAAATGATGGGTCACAACACCCCCTTCATATTTAAAATAATTTATCACATTTCAAAATGGCGGATCCAAGATGGCGGCCGGAAAAAATACATCAGTCATAACCAAGTGAAAATAGGTCGACAATTACTGGTAGTGTATACTTATCTTTATCTAGCACTATTTTGAGATTATGGTCTTAGTTTGTAAATGCACAATGTTAAAATGGGCTAAAAATAAAGTGTTAAAAAGCCCTCATAACTTTAGAATGAATCAAGATTTTTTTTAACGGTTTGCGGCATTGTAATCAGGGTAAAAATGTAGTTCTAAATAATGGGTCACAACCCCACCTTTACATTTGAAAAAAAAATTTTGCATCCAATATGGCGGATCCAAGATGGCGGCCGGAAATGGCCACCTTGTCAAAATGAAGTACTTACTACCCAACAATGTTTGAAAGTGGTCTGGGATTGATATTTGAAAAAATGTAGAAAAAAGTTGGGGGGGGGGGACAATTAAAACTCACCCTGTATACAGGACACTAATCTTGCCAGGCAAAGAAGTTTCACAAACACACACACGTATATATATATAGCTATCTCCTGTAACATTAATTTAAAAATACGACCCACTGTTTACGTCAGTAAAAGCTTGAGTTTTCTTTATGTAATGTACTCAAAAGATCTTAAGGATATTGAGAATTTGTAGTTCTTTTATGGGCAGGAGTATCTTTATGCGACATATTTATAGAGATACTTATACTGATACGTTCTAGGATACTGGTTTTACGATTTAAGATTTACACAGAATCCGTCTTAAGTATTTAGATCACTAGTAAAACTGCAAGTAAAACTTGTGAATAAAATAAATTTTATATTGGGTTTTCTCAACTGATTTAATTACATTTACAATTAAATACAACTGGTGTAAAAGGATTCTAAGTATAGCTTGCTCACAGAAAACTTAAAAATCCTTTTTCCAAGTATAATATGAGTGTCCTATGAGTGTGTTGGTAAGACAGGCGTCAAAAATTTTTTTTTACAAAACTTTTTTATTGTTTATTTTTGTAGACCTATTTTTTTCCATAGATACCAAAAACAATATAAAAATAATAATATATCTATGTTTTATAAGAGTTTTTCTGAAACTTTACAAGCTCCGTTTTGTCAATATTCATAACTCATCTTTTTTAAGACAGGCGTCAAAAATTCTTTTTACAAAATTATTTTTCTTGTTTTTTTTTTGTAGACCTGTTTTTTTTTTGTTTCCATACATACCAAAAACAATATAAAAATAATAATATATCTATGTTTTATTAGAGCTTTTCTGAAACTTTACAAGCTCCGTTTTGTCAGTATTCACATTTCGTCTTTTTTAGTTTTTCGCCATTTTCCAAAAGTTGAGGTTTTTAACACTTCGGTACACTTTTTGGCAATATTTATGAACCAATTCGAACAATTTTTTTTAATTGTTCCTTGTAATGTTTTCTATAGTAATAGGAACCAGTTTTTGTGTTGTTCAAAAAGTCTTTTTTATATGGCCTTTTATGTGTAGTAAAAAAATGTAAAAAAATCAATAAACAACAATAATTCATAAAAATGTTATTATTCAACCAAATTAACTTTTGGTTCCTATTATTGCTCTTTACTATGGCTAGAATAAGCCCAGAAAAAATCAGCTACTTATGTTAATATTTGTAAATGTTATGTGTACCTAAAATATATGAATTTAACATGGCCGAGATAGGGACGCCCGTCTTACCTTAAACTGATTAATACACATAAATGTAAAAGCTATGCATAACGTAGATATAAGAGTTTAATTAAGTTACTTAACATTTCGAACACAACTTTAAACACTTATTGCCACGTGAACCGTGAGCTATGAACAACAAAAATGGAACCACTAGCCTATTTAAATATTACTTTACGTTGCATTTAATTTTGCTCCACACAACATACGATTTCTCTTTGTATTTTAGCAGTCGCTTATATAACGATGGGTTCTTATTGGGGGTTTATATTTACGTTTCCAAGAAACGGGTAAAGGATATTGTTTACATACAACTTTCCTCTCGTTGGAAACCCTTATGTCACGGTTATTTGTTCAACACCACATATGGGTTATACTGATATCGATATGTTTGTCGATGAAACAACCTACGGCAAGTCTGCCCCAGAGTGTATGTAAGTAAATTACGATATAACCGTAACTATTTAATTCTGAACTTGAACAATATTAGTAACTATTTATGATTTCAATTTTCTGAAAATGTCAAGTGATCAAAAACTTTTTTTAGCATTTCCTTTATCTCTTAATATTCGTATAAAACTAAGAACGATAAAGTTATAGTAATTGTTATACAGTTCGACTGCCAAAGTGCGAATCCAGTCTAAAATTGCCAAATCAAACGGATGGAGATGATTCAAATCTTTCAGCCCAACTGCTGAACGAGCGTTCACTAAGTTGTTGAAAGCTTTATTTTGTTTGAGTTTATTTTCCGTCCTACTCAGTATCCAAAAGTTTATACAATTTACACATCGACATTTTCATCGCCAACTTTTCACATAGCATTTTCGATGTTTTAAGAATAATCAAAATCGAATTAACATTCAATTTGGTAGGTTATTTATCAATTTGAATCGATGTAGACTATGGCCTCTACTATTTACGTGTATAAGATTTAAATTACAAATATAAAGCTCACTTAGTAGTTTCTCAGTGATATATTACTTGAATAAAAAAATATAATGCCACGTTTGGTAATCAAAAGATTTTGCAGATGACTGTGCCACCCAATCAAACATAGCAACTGCATTAAGATTAGACATTTGCCGGCGAAATGTAATTTTTCTGTAAAACCCTCTTAAGGACACGTGCCAAATTAAAGGGCTGCATTTAATCACATTTAAAATACTGCTTGTGCACCATCTGTTAAATCTGTTAATATTTATTACGGTATGTTTATTTTAGTCCTGGGTTAACCTAATGATCCTTATCACAGTTTTATTTCAATGAAGTCATTAGTTATGATTCTGCTATAATCCAGATTTCAATCACACAAATCAACAAGATATTTTTTGAGATATAAATAAATTTAGTGTTGTATCCATTACCAATGATTGGGGTGAAACTATATCTGCAGTAGAATTAAATAACCACTACTGTATTCTGTTCTGCATCCACACTTCGTTGTGAAGCATGGGTATAAACAACTAGTTTTGCCTAAAATTGTTATACTTGATCATTCATTAAATCGCCTAATCAACGCGGTATTTTATTAGCCTATAATACAAATGCTGTCGATTCACTGCCTGTAAACATAGTGTGGGTAATCGACAAGCATATTTCAATATAGCAATAGATGGTAAAAATCTAGTATATGCTCGTATAAAGGGAAATTTGTTAAACATTTTCAAAAAAAAAAAAAAAAAAAAAAAACTATATACAGGATGTTCAAAAAAGGTGGGGACATAATTTACGTACTGATTCCTTGGGTCAAAATAAAGAGAAAGTCAATAATAATTTTTTTTCAAAATCACTTCGTTACCCAGATATCCGCCATTTTGTGTTTTGTACATAAACATTTTTATATTTGAATCTTTTCAACGGATCTTTGTGAAACTTGGTATGTATGTTTAGGTAGAAGAAACCCATGTTATAAAAACATTCATCTTGATTCAACTTAAAATTTAAAATGGCAGCCGTTTAAATCTTTTAAATTTAAATTACTCGGAAATGACTGATTTTATGAAAAAATATCAGGTACACTTTTATTTAGCATTTTTAAATACCTATCAAAGTTGAAAAAGATCGAATAAGAAATAGCTTAAATATTACGTATCTTATTAGTTGTAAAATGGGGCAAACCTGAATAACTTCTGCCTTATTCTACCCCATGTTACAACTAAAATCGTAATATTTCAGCTATTTCTCTCATTAGATCTTTTTCAACTTGGAATCGTTTCATAGGAAATCTACCTTAACATACATACCAAGTTTTATAAAGATCCATCGAAAAAATCCAAAGATAAAAATGTTAATGTAGAAAACACAAAATGGTGGATATCTGGTTAACGAAGTGATTTTGGAACAAATGTTATCCTCGATTTTCCCTTTACTTCAGAAATCAGAACGTAAATTATGTCCCCATCTTTTTTGAACACCCTGTATAATTGACTTTGTCTGTTCTTTTATAGACTAACTAATGTCATATGCAATCACATATCACGTTTGCGAGTTAAAAAAACGGAACGAATTATAATTATAAATTTCCAATTCAATAAACATTCAAATGTGTGAATTGCATAAAACTATATTGCGTAGTGGTTTAACATTTAATCTTCATTCAAATATATTTTTTCAAGCTTTAGAAGGGAAACACAGGGGTTTAGGCCAGGTAAAACAAAAGCGTGGACTTATTTATTATCAGAGAACAGATTGGGACGAGTTTTGCCATTATGGCAAACTGCCCAATAGAACGTTGGAATGTTGGGCGGCAAAGATTGTTGGTCAGTGTTCTTCTCATTGAAACTAATGGTCTTTACTTTCTAACTTAAGCTTTTAATATTTTATTTGATAAAGTCATTAAACAATTAGTATGAATAGGTTATTTCCTACCCAGAAAATAACTATTTAGTAAATGTAAGCTTGTTGATGCAATTTTGGGACACCACATTTCTGGATGGTGTTTCCAGTAATGTATGAGATTAAACCTTGCATTTTGAGGTACGTGTTGAACTTATACATTAAGTGGCTGGGCAGGTAATTGGATATGGCTTTATCTGAAGGTCAGTCCGTTTAGATTTGTCTTTAAGTATTGTTAGAACGAAAAAGCTAAGGAGACATAAATAAATACATGCACAAAATAAAGGCAAAAAACTCGTACAAACCGAGATCAAAAAATACTCTCCTAACCTATCAAAAATACTAAAGTGCTGTTGTCAATTGTGTAAACGCATGGATATTTTGAATAACATAATTGTAATAACTGCATTTTTGCGAATTACTTCTATGTGTTGTTCTGTGATATTAAGTACAACTTATGATACTTCTTAAGAGAGTGGTATGTATATGATGGATATTTCATATTGATGGTCACACATACATACTGTATGTATTTAATACATACATATAAAATGCTCAAATATTATGTGGATTTAGTTTTAATCCTTTCATATCTATCTATCTAAACATATCTATCCTTATATTTCTATGCATTTTTTGACAAACTATACACTTTTGTTAGTTGTTTTGGGATGTCCTTAAGGAGACCACTTTATATTATGAATGTTTCTATGACTATGATTCTCCATATATATATATATATATATATATCTGCATTGGTAATCATTAAAATACATAAAACTAAAGCCAAAACAATATTTCCTATAGTTTATGTCCTGCGAAGGGAAACTGTAAAAATAACAAGGATATTTAATTCAAAGCGTTTAGTATATGGTACTCTTTTGCAGAAGTTATTGTTTTAAATAATTGAGAGTCTTAGTAAATTTTAAAGTTTCTGGCAAAATTCTTCTTTATTAAAAGTAAGAACGCAATGTGTTGGTACAGTGTATCTCACGCAAGCTTACGAATAACCCGCAGTTAATTAGGGACGAAACCCGCCGGCGGAAACAGTAAATTTTATCTTGGTTTGAGCTAAACGTGTCTCGACTCCAAACAGGGGTTGATATATGAGTTGTAGGTGCAAGTAGATAAGGTTCTATTTTCCTGATTACAAAAAACAAACGCTTACGATGATTTGTGGACTTCTTGCCATCAGTTGGTTATGCAAATCATATGGGGTTGGTTTCAACCGTAAGTTGAACTTTCAATGGGCCAATAATCAACTGCCTAAGCTGTACACCACAAATACCTGGTAGGTTATACAAGTGAAGGGGTTGATTTCAAGGGTATGGATAATTTTTTTACGTGTTAGTGATTTGACGTGTTACTTGTAATGGAAAACACATGTTCTCCACTATAGCGACGACGAAGGGATCATATGAATGTTGCGGTAATGTTATATTTTGCAAGTAGTTTATCTTGTTACATCAAAGAATTTTTTGCTCAGATATATTTTTATTTCAGATTGTAGTAACTCTTAAATTCATTTACCAATATGCAAAAAACTGCCACTGACATAGGTACTTTATAAAAAAAAACAAGTTCGTGTTACTAACGCATAAAATCAGTAGGCGAAAAAATCGAACAGCGTCAGAATATATACAAGATGAATCCAAACTACTCTCGTGGCCCCTTCCTTATTAGTGCTCATACATTACCCACAGTTTACGTTCACTTCCTATATAGATAAATAGTGTATTTAGAGATCTAAATAGCAGGGAGCACACTATTCAGTCTCTTCTGATTTCACTACCAGTATTTTAACATTGTAAGACCTGGACCCGGGACCAATTTACTTTTTTGTTTTGATGTTCCCAGAGGCGAAAAACACCCTCCGTTCATCATAATCATATACTTGTCCGTTAGCGTGTTAGCTCAAGTAAAGATTATCCGGCTATCATAAAGTTTGGTACAAAAGTGTAAAACTAGGTCTTTTTGAACGAGTTTGCGAACCAGCATAATTGGACTATGGGAACAGGGGTTTATAGGGGTTTTATGGGGTAAAAAGATATTTTCCCCATTTTAACCTGAAAAACATAAAGTTTCACAATTTATTTCAAAAACATTTTGTAGAGCTTAAAAAAAGAAATAATGTTATATAATATCCAAGCTATGTTGTATGCCTAACAGTTACGGAGATGATTAAAAAAATGAAAATGTACAATTCCAATATTATTTTTTGGAGAATAAATAAATTGTTTTAGTTTGCTTATTTATGGTATACTTTAATCACATTTGGCAATTTTGTTTATTTCATACCAAGAAATCAACATTACAATAAAAAACATACACCTTCCTTGTAACAGAAAACCTAAGTACTCATTAAAATTTATGTTATTCAAAAGGAAATAAATCTTACAAATTTTAAGGGAATATTTTAGTGTGGAAATTCGCTCAGTCTGTAGGTTTTCTGTGGCGGGGGTATTAATTTATAATCAATGTAGATAAACACAGGCTAGCAATATCTTTAAAGATTACATTTAAGAGACTATGTATACATATGATTGTTGTGTGTCAAATATGGTGTTAATAAAGTTTACAATAATTATTGTTAATTTGATAAATCTTGTATTGGCTGTGGTTTGAAATTTTAACTTCGCTGTTAGGAGTGAAAGTGCGTCGAAATACTGTACTGACTGTGCCATCGAAACATATTAAATTAAATTCACCATATTGTAACCGGAAAAAGTAAATATAAATTAATTTGATTCACTCTAAAGTTGTATATATATGTTAACCATGTAACGTCCATTGTATACGTGGCAATTACAAAATATAATGCGGAATCAAAATTATTTCTTTACTTGAATTATAATGTACAAAAAATGTTATTCGAAAGAATAACACACACCAACTTGCAAATCTGGAAATACTAAAATACAGAGGAAATAGAGCATTTTTGTGCAAAGTGAAAGAGGTGTGATTATTGGAAAAGGGTGTGGGAAGTTTTCTCTCTCAGTCCAGCCTTTACAGAGAAGTGTCGAAAATCACACAGTAGGCAACTCAATAACTCACACAGACACTTTGCCCGTTCGGAATAAAATCCCTCGAATCAATAAAATTAAACTCTGTTTGGCTGACTTTTCTCCACGTTTCTGAGTATATTCTATTTCAGCTCGTCAAAGCTTAAGTTAACAAGGAGACTTTCGATGTATTTTGCAATGAAATTTACCTCTTTTTAATGGTAACTATATTCAGATATTGTTAGAAAATATGTTAGTGAATGCACTAGGTATACACCAATCGTTTCGTTATTTTTTAAATTTTCAGTGCGTTGGACATATTTTGATATTGTGTATATTGTATTAATTTTATTTCATACTGTGACAAGGTAAGCAACATTTGGTTCTTTTCGTGTTGTAGAATACATATTTTGGTTCCCAAAAGGGGAGACAACTATGAGGGGGATCTTAAAGATATTTCTTTTCTACAAATCTATATTTGAAAAAGTGAAGATCTCCACATTTAGGATGAATACGCAAGGAAAGTAACAAACAGAGAAACTGTTAGGGACCAGTACATCATTTAAAATACAACGTTTTAAAGTAAGTTAATCGAATGCAAAGCAATAAAAATTTAGGTCAAAAATTAATAACCATACTTTATTTTCAGAACTAAATCATGGCTTTATAGTCTCTTTTCTTTTACTGTACATCTTCATACATTAAAACTATACAGTTGGTAGTAGTTCCTCAATTAAAAATATATTCAGGATTTTAGACATTAATACAATAATTACAATCCCATCTCATACTTTCCCCATTGCCTCATATTTGTCGTTCATGAGAAGGTGTGGTTTACGAATCTGTAGAAAAGTTATAATGTATTTTTTATATAAAATTTATCATATCTTTTGGTTTCAAAGATGTACAGAAATTTTCCTCCATACGTGAAAATGTGCATTTTTATATTCCCTACAACTTGTCTATAGACTTAACCTCCTGATGGTAATAGAAATATATATATATATATATATATATATATATATATATATATATATATATATATATATAGACTATAAACTGCAAACGAAAATTGAGTTTAGATGTATTTCAAGCCGTTCAAAGAAAACGCTCCGTTAAAGGAATATACCAAAATACTCGCTCTCTCTTTATATAAATAAGATAGGGATTTTAAAGAAATGCCAAAAGGCAAGCAACAGCTTTTTACAGGGTCATAAAGCATATTTGACTTTCCTTGAAGTCCGTCACGTATATTTAAATAAATTATTACAACAAAAATATGTTTTCTTGATAGGATTTTTTAATAACAAAAATTGTGCTCAATATGTTCGGTTAGTATGCAAGTAAATAATATAATGTTATTATGTATATGGCAGAAGAAACTAAATCTTTTTATTTAAAAATCTTTAAATTGACGCAAAAATACCAATATTAGGCTATTTGATTGCTAAACTAAAATATAATTTTGATTGTGAACTAAAGTTCTACAGTATTGGAAATGCCGTAAATTCATAAGTATAAAAAAAACACTCAAATTGTTATACCTGCCATTGACTATTTTGTGTTATTGAAAACAGTATGAAAATAAAGGCAATTTAGTACAATACATTTTGTGGTCCACACTGCATATGTTTTTTTTGTTTGTCAAAATATTAAAAACTCTATTTAATGGTTGGATAAAAAATAAAATCGTTAATAACTAAATATTGTAATATTTTTTAAATCCCGATTTAAAATCGTTTGTGTAGTCAAACATTTCACATAGTCAAACACTTCGTAAGAGTTTCGAGGTAAATGAAAATGTATGTTACCCATCATGATCACACTATGATTGACACTATAGTAATTCTTAACGAATCAACAATAAAGAATATTGTATTGTATTGTATCATTTCCAGATCGTTTACTTAAAGAATGGATAAAATAATATCGTTTAAAAAAGTACTACAGCTTTGAACAAGTTAAGCCTACAAGATTATTGAACAGCTAGTTGTCAGAATAGAATAAGCTTTTGACAAAACCAAACTAAATCCCTCTTTTACAAGAAAGTGGGAAACCTTAAAGTTGGCCGTTCAATTTTCAGATCGATAGACCGCTTCGAACCTACCGCAGCAAAACAGTCGAGAGGAGTAAAGCCGACAAGAGTGTCTTTGAAGAGTCGGTCTAATCTCAGTAACAAAAACATTCTACGTCTGATTAATACGGTATAACTTATCTAATAAATATTTTATGACAATAATTTTCCTTTAAATTTATATCCTTTCAGAGAATCCCTTCAAAGGACTAAAGTACAGTAATAGCTTGAAATATATTAAATAAACTATGTGCTGTTTGCTTAAACTCTTAGCAAATTTAATTACATAAGCTTCTTTGATCACAGTTTAACGTGTTATTTATGTTTCAACAAACGTATCCATAATTTAATCAACAATGTTTGACCTAACACAAAGTTAAACTATTTGCAGCGGCAGTACGATCTCTTGTTTGATTACACTTGTTTATAGGCATATTCTCAACTATTTAAATACCTTTTTCGAGGAAGATGAGGAAGAATGCTTTTACGCACACAGGTGACCATCCTGTTGTATGACACTACTGCATTGATTGGACTACTTACTAAAAATAACCCCTCTACTCTGTAGGGCACAAACCTGGGATGGTATGTGATGTTTCTTTAGGTCAGGTCAACATGTGACCTAAGCTCAGGGCTCGCAACGTTTCTGGCATAAGAGCAGTTTAATACCTCGATCGTCAACCGGTCAAGGTTGAGCTTCTTGGCACAGAAAACCCCATGCATGAACCGTGACAAACGGTTCAATCATCTCTACGTCACCATTGGGATGACCGTGTCCACCGGCAGCAGTCTTACATGGTGTTGAGCCTCTAGGTGGGGCCTTTCCCAATTCGGACAGCGGAAGACCGTAGAGTGACTCCACATCGCCGGGAGTGACCGGGCATTACATGCAATTGAACCAAATGGCCCTGCCCAGCACTTTTATCTAACAGTCTGTGCAAACTTCCCGAACAGGTATGACCAAAAATAGCCGTGGCCTGTCGGACTGTCTGAAATTGGGTGAGGTAAAATTCGACTCTCAGTATCGCCAATTAACCCGTTGGATTTGCTGAATCAGTTGCCAGTCCAGCATCCCCACATATTCCTTTGCCAGCTGTTAGCTGGTGTACTCCTCTGCTCTTGCCTGGTACTCCCCACGCCACTGATAAATTATCTTCCTCTCCACTGTCAAAAGTTTAAAGGGGATGTCTCCAGTAACCACCATAACTGCGAGCTCAGGCACTGTTCGGGAGACGGATCCTACCCTTGACGTTGCTTTGATACTATAGTGTATTTGTTATGCATAACATAGACAAGTTAGATTTCATATATTCAGATTCAATATATACAGTTCTGGTGATCGTAGTCATGATACAGCATAACAGTTAACATAAATTATTATTAAGTTAATAATAAATATTACTTCTTTCTTGGTTGCATTTCCATGTTATTTACATGATTGGAACGATTTTACGTAGAGAAAGTACGAATTGATGTTCACGAGGTATGTTTTGCCGAGGAAATAAGGAATTACCGTAGCAATTAAAACATTGCTTTAATTATTACAATTTGACAACCGAACTTTTTTAACGTGCCGATTAAAACTATAGTTAGCTATTAATAATTGAGTTTAACAAAAAAAAAAAAAAAATATATATATATATATATATATAAACGCTCTTCCCCGAAAAGGGTATACATCTTAAATTACATGAGTAAAAGTGGAAACCTTTTTATCCCACTAGGGATTTTCACCAAAATTGAAACTTGACATGAGTTGTGAAACAATAACGCCGTCGATGAAGTGATCCTTGAGGCGATTAATTCTCCAATTTTCACTCATCGACTTTCATATTTATAGCAAACGAGTTTTACAATTGATACATTGGGATATTATATCATCGATGGGTTTTCCAGATTCTTTGTTCGGCCGATCTTTTCAAGTAAAGTATGGTTTGTTGTCCAAGCGATTATGCCTGGCATGGACATAATTTAGCCCCAAACTGCCGTAATAACCTCTGTATACTTCCCCCTTCTCGTGAACAAAATCTTTAGTGCGCCATATCCTCCCCATCTTCAATACCCCTCTATTTTATCTTTATTTTATCCAATTGATGGGCTAAACCATGGTAGAATACTAATATTGATGGAAATTAATAAATTTATTTCTCAAAATTGTGACTAATAAATCGTGTTATGCAAATTAACTATAGCTTAATTTAATGCCATTTCGTTTGATTACACAAGTAAATCTAAAAAAGCTAGAAAATAGGCTTGGGAGGTGAAGAAATCCGTAATTCCTGACAGATATCTAAATTGAATTATATTTCTTATTATTCATTGTTTATTTGTTACCATTTAACTTTACATGCACAATATTGGGGGCTCGTGGTTTTTTTAACATATACATAGCTTTCCAAGATTTAATTTTCAAGTCTTCAAAGAAATTTGCTGAATGATAACTTTTTTGCACTAATTAAATTCCATTTTTTTAGCCCCTGAACTGCTTAGTATGGACTAAAATAAAACATACCTCGTCTTGCAGTCCAAATAGTGTGTTTTTTTAATCCACTACATGTTTCGCCATGTTGACATTGCACCGCTAGAAATATAGACGAAGCTAATAAACCTCAATTCAACTCAAATATTTGTCCAATTTAAAAAATATTACTACAAATCAAGTCAATGAACTTCTCTCAACAATTTATTATTTCCTTAATAAAGATAATCAATTCTCCAATGAAGTTACCTAACACGAGGTTTACACTAAGCTAAATCAGGCATCCTCTCAAAGGAAAGGTCATTTTGGTCTCTTTTGATGTTTTGTGTTGCGTTTTACTTTTTTTGTAAAAAAAAAAAATGTTGAATTTTATAAACCTACCAAACCGTTATTTTATGTAGAGAAAGATATTTAATACAAAATAAACCGTAAATACCCCCGCCGCAGCAAACCTGCAGACTAAGCGAATTTCAACTTGTCTGATTATATTCCTACTAAAATATTTCCATAAAATAAGACATAGGTTATTTATTCCCTATTTAAATAACATTAGATTTAACGAGTGCTTAAGTTTGCTGCTACGGGGAAGGTAACAAGTGTTTTTTGACCATACGTCATTAGTATAGGATGAAATAAATAAATGTGCATAATGTTATCAATATATATCCATAAACAAGTAAAGTACAGCAGTTTTCATTTTCTCCATAAGAATAACATGGGAATTTTAAATTACACTATTTTTGAATTTTCTCCGTGACAGTTAGGCATACAACAGCGCTTCAATATACTAAATTATTTCTTTTTTTAAGCTCTACAAAACGGTTTAGAAAGAAATTGCAAATTTTTTTGTTTCTAATGTTATTTCATACTGTGACAAGGTAAGCAACTTTTGGTTCTTTTCGTGTTGTAGAATACATATTTTGGGTCCCATAAGGTGAGAAAACTAGCAGGGGGGGTCCTACAGATATTTCTTTTCTACAAATCTATTCTATATTTGAAAATGTGAAAATCTCCACATTTAGGATGAATACACAAGGAAAGTAACAAACAGAGAAACGGTTAGGGACCATTACATTATTTAAAATACAACGTTTAAAAGTAAGTTAATCGATTGCAAAGCAATAAAAATTAAGTTCAAAAATTAATAACCATACTTTATTTTCAGAACTAAATCATGGCTTTATAGTCATCCTAATGTGACCTAATATTACCATTTATTAGTTTTCACTTATCACCAACAAAATTCTCATGCCTTATTTGTCCATGACATTTCATAAATGTTGGTGCCATTCTGGTGATATGCTATGGAATCACAGTTGCACGATATTACACCCTCCCCCTCACCTCATCAGAAAATCATATCCACCCCCTCCCTTAGTGGCATAACGCCCACGCTCACACTCCTAGTCTACTTTTAATATCCGTTTTCCACAAGTTTTTCAATTACAAACATTTATCCTTCTAAGATTACCATACACTTTTATATTTTTGCAGCTTGTTAATGATTGAACGGTTGAGATAAATAGTATTTTTTTCTGAGGCTAATAATTTATTTATTTTCAAATGACAAAAGTGCAAGGAACACAAGTAAGGATGCGAACCACCTTGGATTAAGTAATATGGAAAAGTGTATATTCCTTTATCGATAGTATTATATTGTAAATAACATTGCTAAGTATAAAACATATTGGTAAATCTTCCTCAGTCTATCGAAGAATTTTTAATATTTCGGGTATTTTCCTTGGAAGCGTTTGAGTTCCTCTTAATGCATTGCTACACTACTTTGACATGAATATAAAATACAAAATTTCTTAGGGGAACTATTTGACTATCAACAAACAAATCATTCATTCTATAGTTCAAATACAGATCTACATTAATATTTTCACACCATCTTTAGAGTGAGCTGTCCATTTTTCTTAATAATTATAAAATTTAAATCCTTTATTTCAAGTGACAAAGTTAGGGCAGTGAAATGGGTAAACATTTGTTTCTTCATTTTGAACCCCGAAACATAAGATCTTACAATTTTTCTAAACTATTTTGTAGAGCTTGAAAACAAATCATTTAGTATATTGAAGCGTTGTTGTACGCCTAATAGTTACGAGACAATAAAAAAACTGTAAATTTAAATTTCCCATTTCATTCATACGAAGAATACAAACTGATGTCGTTTCTTTATTTAGGGGTATATTAAAATACTATATTTAATTACCAAAATTACTCGAGTTCTTGTGTTTACGGAAAAACAAACAAACCTATACCTGTATGACGTAGGTAGGGAACGGGGAGGCACATACCATCATTACCAAACGAGGAGACTGGGTTTTAAAAGTCGGGTGGTTATAAAATGTGCATTATACCAAAACCACAGCATGCCATCAACGGTGCCATCAAAACCTCCCTAAAAAAGTTAATAAAAAGTGATAGAAAAAAAGTAGAACAGCTGGCAGTTTGTTAAATCTGTAAGTAAGCTGCAACAGAGAAGTATTTTGTAATAACATCATTGTAAGTAGATTTTCAAAAGACTTTACAGATAAGGTAGCGAGAAACATACGTCGAACCTAATATAGCCCATATATTTCTTGTAATGCTTATCAATTCCAATGGGACTACATTTTCTGCAATTTTCTTCATGGAAGATGGTGAATTAACTGTCGAAATAAATAAATTGTCGTTTGGAATGTAAAACAATGGTACCTAGAAACGTTTTTATGTTAGGTTTGAAAAGTTGGTGTTAATGGATTTTTCCTACATCTACCTAACAATGTACATGTTCTCTCACTGATTTGAGAAAGCAAAGTGGCCAATTCGCTCATCAGTGAGACAATGTTAACATTGTCTCACTCCAGATTTGCAACGTGAAGGCACGAAATAGTGAGCGCGTAACATGCAGACAAGGTCGTATGCGCGCGAAATACGTTGGCAGCACTGGCTGTAAATCAGCTGGTCAGTTGTTTTACTGTTGTATCATTAAATGTAATATTAAAAGTTCAATTCTGTGTAAAAATATGTTACGTTTCTTTACCAATTTATTTGTTTTATTGTAACTGTAGGAAAAATATAATGTGCAACTCGAGTGCAAAGTGCAATTGCCTCAATCGAGAAACCATTCCTCATTCGCCTACGGCTCGTGAGTAAGTATTTCTCTCGAGTGAGTCAATTTATCACTTTGCTCACTAGTTGCACAAATAACTATTTAATTGCAGCACAGTTGTTTACCTCTAAGTTTTACATGAATTTTGTTTCCAGTTCCAACTATTAAATAATATCCCCTGAATGTCACCCTTGGAAACGCTTAAATACTCATAGTTTCGGTTAACAATTAATCTTTCTCCGTGACGATGGTTGTGGAGGATTGAAATTGGTATCAGTCTGTTATCGTGTCATTCGCAAAAGGTAGGATAGTAAATCTTCAAGATTAGTATTCGATAGCTTATTTCCGCTTTTATAATAAAATAGCCATCATAACAGAGAAAGTCGATCCCGATTCAGCGGACTTTAAGAAGACGTTTATCAGTGTCAGGACTTAAAGCAACACTTTCCTCCCCCCCCCCCACCACTCCTAAAGCCCCCGGCAAACTATTTTACTTTCGTCATTTACATAGATGAACATTTTCACTTTGCCCTTTTAAGACAAGTTAGCTCGACAAACGTGAAATCAAATTGTTTACTATGTTAAAAAATGCCCCTTTAAAATTCATAGCTGAAGGTAAAATTAATACTGTAGTTGGAAATCCAAAATAAAACATAAACAAATCTTGTGGTAACAAAATTCGTTTAAAATCATCAATGGTGTAAAAGTCCGATATAATATTAAATAATAGTAATCGTTACTGTGTTCCAAATGTTTGCTACGGCTTATGTTGTACGTTCAATACCAGCCATAGCCAAGGATGTTAATATTGTTGTCATTCATCCACATCACCCACCAAAAAACAATGCAAGTTTAACTATGCGTTTTAGCAAATTTCTCTATAGGGAAGTAGCTATGACCGTAGGCGGCACGGTAAGACCTAGGCCCAGGGCCGATTTACTTTTTCATTTTGAGGTCCCTAGAGGCCAAAAACACCATCCATTCAAATTCATATATAAATATATATTTTGATGAAATTCGGCTTGAGAGTGTAAGGCGGAATACACTTGAATGAGTTCACCAACCAGCATGATCGGACCATGGGAATGGGGTTTTACGGTTGGTCTTATGGGTAAAAATTGGGTTTTCTCTTTTTTTACCCTCAAAACACAAAATTTCCTAATTCCTCACTATACCTTTTTGAAGAGCTTAAAAACTAATAATTTAGGATGTCAAAGTGTTTTTGTTCGGTTATTGTTATCGGAGAAAATTAAAGAAATTGTAAACTAAAAATTCCTACATTATTCTTATGGAGAATATTGTAAAATGTTTAAGTTTTCTTGATTATGGATATATTTTGATCACATTTGGTAAATCTATTTATTTAATACTAAGCTATTAATATTTTACAAAAAAAAAACTTTATTAGTTTCCCTGTAGCAGCAAACACATAGGTCTAGGTCCTCGTTAAACCCAATGTTATTTAAATAGATTTAATTGAAAATCAATTCAGGCAAATGGAAATTCGCTTAGTCGGTAGGTTTGCTACGGCGGGGGTATTTAAACATCGGCGAGTCTTGTGGAAGCAAATCATTAGAAACTTTCTATTTTCTATTCAAAGTGCCATGAAATCAATACGTCATTTCATTACACTGAGAAAGCTCAGGGCTACTTTTATGTGCTAGAAAAATGTAGTCAACATAATTAAAATCGATAGTAACGAAGAATTGAGTTGAAAAGAATTCAATATTCAATGTTATAATCTACAAAACATTGCAATAAACCTCATTGATTCACGAAAATCATAAATAAATACTCGCAAAATCAACCGTGACCGGTGTATCGTCAGAGCAAGGGATTAACCAGGGCTGGAACACTTATGCTAATCTGCACTCTCCGCCCTGCTGCGCTGGGGCGATGATGTTATATTTACATAACACGATGAACATTTGTGCTGGCGCTGGTATCTTGACAGAATGAAGCCATCCTATCACCCTGTACCACCCTCATGGCCCCTAGCCTGCAACCAAGCCCAGATGTAGTAGCCTAATGATGAACTGTTCTAAGAATTATTAGTTCCTACCACCTTTCTTGGATATATAAGCATCACTAGTTGTTCAACTCGTAATCGTGTAGAATCTGGACGTTTTGTGTCTATTTACCTTTCTCGAATAATTCGATTATACCATCTTAATTACCTGTTGTAAATGCAAATACGAAAATTGAATTTTTTCGAATATTCTAACATTAGATGTCTCAGTTACTAACTTTGTTGTTAACATATTTATCTAGTCTAAGTATACGGTGATTGGTTTAAATAAAATCATAGTTTTCTATTCATTATCTGAAATTATGTAGTTATAATCCACAACATAGGTAGGTCTCTGACACAATTAAGCCTACTTATTAAGAATCTAATGTTTGAGTTCAAGGGGGAAAAAGAGTTACCATCATAACAAGGGAGAGTTTAAAAATTGTCCTGCTTATTAGGAAAATCACGTTTAACCTTCGTAAAAATCCACGTATATAAAACGTATTCATATATATATGTATATAATATACGTATTCACGTATTATATTTTTGTGTCTTAAAGATCATTTCAAGGAATGTTAAAAATAATTTAAATACTACTTGAACATTAATGTAAAAGTTATTGTTTATTCAGTTTAATTCCAACACAGCATGTTCAAAAATGGAATTGCCCGTTGACTATGAAAGGTTTTCCTTTGTTCACTCCGCTTCATTGTGTTTATGTAAAGAGAGACCTGTTTAATAAAGTCGGATTTTCTAACACGCATAGTTTTGTGTTACGACTGTAAACAATTAATAAATAACGATTATCAATGAGTTAATGTAGCTTGTGTATAACGGTATCAATATTTGTTTCAGATTACGATGCGACCTGGTTTCCTGAACACATGTCTGGCCAGTCTATATTTTTTGATCGCGTCAGCGGCCTCCCCCCGTGACAAGTACCGAGATGCGGCAGAGCATCTTCCCGAGGTAGTCAAGTCCGTGACACAGGACCTGAGCAAGGAACCTAGCTGTGACGAGCTGAGAGCAATGTGGAGATTCTCCAAGAGGCAGTCCAGAGCCGCAGAGAGCACCAACGAGATCCCGACATATCGTGACCCCTTCGCGTACAACGTGTGGGAGGACCACGCGAGCATCCGGAGCGTGGGGGGCGGCAAGATGAGGAGGCCGTTGGTGTACGGGCGACTGGTGCACAACGGATACCAGAGACCGAGAGTGCAGGAAGCACCGGTCCCGGAGAGGATCAGAGGGTTCGAAGACTTTGCAAGGATGTTCAATGCAGGACACATGCCCAAAGCGCACACCAGGAGGAAGCCAACCACCATCAGACTGGTAGGCGGCAACAGCCTGGGACAGATGCAGATCGATGATGCGCAGCCCACAAGCTTCCAAAAGCTGAAGCAGATGATACAGTTGGAGAGAGCGCGAGAGCTGCACGAACAGAAGTTGTCGGAGGAGTCGGCGGCGCGAGAGAGTGCTCTTCAGTACCAACGAATGATGATCCAGGACGCGAGTGCAGGCGCCACTGGACTGGTGCCGTACAGCCATGGTCATCGCAGACCTCAGCTGGACCCTGTGGTCAACTTTCCAGACGTCCTGGCGCCCTCGAATGACTACTACACCAACTACAACAACTACATGCAGAGATCTTCATACCCAGAACCACTGGTTAGTATATTTTATACATCCATACTTTGTTGCAAGTTGTGTTGTTGACCCATGATAGTTAAGTACTCTTTAGATATTTGACCTAAATACTTTCATGGGAGCATTTTACGTTGTTATTACTTAAGCTAGATGATTAAGTCTCCTACTACAGTTATAAGAGTTTTTTTCGCTTGACTTTATTGTTATGATAATAATAATAATATCGAGATATTAGTGTAATAGTAACTGTATTAAAAGTAAGAATTAAATGTTTTAATTTTTTTAACAAATGTCCTCAAAGTTGTCATTTTTAGGATATAAAGTTCGAAAATCCCAATGGATTATCATAGTATTGTTTCATAGTATTGGTGGTTCACTATTTGTATAGCCTTGTCGTGCAATTCAATATTTTATAAGTCGTCGTGTTTTAAAATCTGGAGTTAGAACTTTCCAAACATCCTCTTACAAAAATATAAGTTTGCCTAAGCACTATAAGGAAGTAGTTTATGTTACAAAAACTTTCTTATAACCGAACTTGCGTTAGTAAATATATATCTAATACGTCGAACACACTGCCGGTACTACTCTAAACACAGCTTTGTATGGCTTAGTTATACAATGGCCTGTTTTGCAATTAACCTTGTTTAGAAAACAGGTCAATATCTGACTAATCCTCACACAGTTTAGCTAATTGTTTTGACGTTACACAATTGACTATGTTTGAAAAACTCTCCGCTCTACGAATATGACATTTAAAATATACCACGTCATTATTTTACAACAATCAATTAATTAACTATCAAACAGATTATTGTGGACATTTTCTATAGTTCAGTTTAACGTAGAAAACTTATGTAAAAGTTTTTGCATTTTTCTCAAAAATCACAAATTGAAACTTCCGTTTCAGAATAAAGGCTTACAGGTGTTTCATGACAACGAGTCTGTAATATTGGAAATTTAATGAGGATTCTGAAAATGACAATAAAGTCTAAATAAAAACAATTGTTAGTGCACTTACGGCCATTTTATCAAAGCAAATACACATATTTAGAACAAATATTAATTTGTCTGCTATTCCATACCTGTGAGGGTTTAGAAACCTAAATTAGTGTCTTTTTGTCACCAATACTAATAAGTTTAAGACATAAAATATTTTAACACTAACTTCGTTCCACCCTGTATAATGTATAATATAATATATAATACGACACAATTTATAAGTTTCGTGTAAATGATGCATGAATTTCACTGTGCAGCGTGACTGTGATTAAAGGTACACAATTTTAATTTTATTAAGGGTGATACATAATTTTAAACCTTATTTGATAAAACATATGACCTTATACATAACCTATTTATATTAATATAGATTAATAATTAGGTTATTAACATAACCTTATTTGATGAGGAAATATGTGATAATACTTGATACTTTTATAGTGGAACTCTGCAACCTAGAAACAATGATTTTAATGTTTATTAAGTCTTTGTCTTTGTAAACAATTTTTACTTTGACGCTGAAACTTAAATAGAATCTTATTCAACACCCCAAAGTTCATCTTTTATTTTTATTTTAAATTTAGTAAGAATAAAAAAATGCCTTTATTTTAACAATACGTGTCATTCGGTACTATAAGTTTTTTTAACTATCATTATTTTAAAATCATCTTAATTTACATTTAATTTTCTTACTGCTTGAGTTGGGAACCTCAAAGATGCATAATTTACTTACCAGTATTATTTAGTTTCACAGATAATTTTATTGAACACTTATGACCAGACACCCTGTATATACTAATTAAGTTTCAAGACTGGGCTCAGGAAAATAAATGTATTAAACATTTATGAATAGCGGACTAAAAATCTTAAAAATAGTTTCCTCTTGAGACGACACACTGCTGTCAGCGGGTTTTCCACTGTTGGAAGGCTTCCTGGAACTCAACTATCGTAATGTTGTTCAGAATATTGTTCGAACCGGTTTGAATTGCTGCAAAAGTGCCAAATTGCATTCCTTCAAGCACCTGCTAGTCGCTCTGAAGAGAAGGCGGATATATCCGCTTCCCGTCCGGAACATCAAAACCCATTAGCGGATATATCCACCACCCATCCTTTATCACCAAACACTTAGGAGGATATATCTTTCACCCGTCCGGGAAGGGTTAATACGGGTGAAAAGGTAGTTGGAGACGAGATCTGCGACCGAGGGTTGCCGTGGAAGCGTTGCCACGTTGTTTCGTGTCAGAATCTGTGTGACTGCTCAACTGCCACGTGCCGTTGTATCTGATCCCCCGTGAACACTTTTGGTAAAGGTTTGCCACATACCTTACTCATCGTCAAATCTTCAGAGACCAAAGGAAACACTGTACCGTAGTTTGAATCCATTCGATCCGCGATGAGTACAATGCTCAAACACTATATTAAAAAAATATTTTCATAAAAAAGTACAACGAAATACATAACATAGTGAAATTGCCTGTGGAGCACAAATTTCCCTACGCCATGCCAGCTGGTCAGCGCCCTCTTACAGAACCATTTACATTCTTTCTTCCTTCCTGATTTTAATATACATAACTGTATATAAGTGTATGTAAATAGATTTGTAAAATGGTGGTCTACATTATTTAATTCAAAGTATTTTTCATAATACTACCTACAAAAAGATAATACTGAAAACCCCTCAAATAATATTAAATTTACCGATTCTCTGGTGTAAAAAAGTCTGTAGATAGTTAATTATTGTTTTTAGAGCAAAAATGAATAGTCAATATTTTAGCTATGTTAACGGTTAACAAAATAACCAAAAGATGTATGCAATCCAATTATTAATTACAGAGAAAATAGCAAATTAGTAATTATCGACACTTTAAATTTTGAGGGGGCTGTGGGGGGGAAGCTCGGGGGGATTTTTGGGGACTTTTGTAAAAATGTTCCTCTAGTTTATATATATCAACAGTGTAAAATTAAGCATTACTCTAATTATTTCCCTTTCTAAACCTTTATTGACTGGGCTATTCGTAGCAGTTCAAAACCTACCCACTTTTACCAGATTTTCTTTGTTCCAAGTCCAAGACGTCACAGGCTTCACAGCACGATCGTCTTTTTGAGACCTTTAAACAGCTTGTGCCACATGAAAACCATGGCATGTGACGCTGCATCTTCTTGATAGGCCTGTTGAAGCAACTAAAGCGTTTCCATGCAGCTCTCGACACATCATTTTATGGACCATTTTATGTTGATCCTTAACATGCTGAATCTTAACTCTGGTGGTGTATACGTAGTTTTGTGTTTTCACAAAACACATTCTATCTTTTCTCGTGTCACTTTCACTCTCTCGCCGGCAACCGGGGAGAATTACTCGAGACGTTCCTACACCCAGCCATTTCCCCATGACGGTCTGGAAGCTCTCCACTACGAGGGAAATAATCAGTCTTGAAACTTAATTAGCACACCCTGTATATTATTTTGTTAAGAATCCGCGTTTAAAGCTCTTGGGTAAAATCATAGATAGTTTAATACTGAAATATTTGTGCTTATCCAACTCAAGCTCCATCCTAATTAATTTCATATACATGGACTTGCTACAAAATTGTTGACTGAGTTAAAAATGTACCAGCTGCAGAAACATGTTTGCAATCAAATATGCAAGAGGGAAATAAAGTATAATAAACTCCTCCAATAACCATAAGTGTAAAACAATTTTTTCGTTTTTATTTGTATCAAACTTGCTTGATACAAAAATATTTTAATACATCAATGTTATGAATAGTTTGTTTAGTTAATCTGCTGCGTTTCTATTCTGGAGTACTTAGAAACCCCATGTCATTTGACATCGAGATATCTAAGTAAGCGTTTTAAAAACTGTTGGTCGGTAACAGTTGCCGATATGTATTGATTTACATTCTTGATTGTAATCTTTTCGCGATGATAGGTAAGGAAGTGTCGTTTCGTACTTAGGTTTAAGTGGTTTAGGTTATTAACCAACCATGACTATACCAACTGCCTAGGCTAGGATATTTTGTATCAAAAAATGATTTCTGAAATTTTTGTATTATAATTATTAACCCCATGTACCAGTAGTCATATAGATGTTATAATGCTGCTTAATGGTGAGTACGATTAAATGTCTTGTTATTTCAATGACATCTCTCTAACAATGTGTTTTATGTAAAGTTAAACCTTCTCATGTAGCCTTTCATATTGATTGGACATAACATTATACCATCGAATAATTCAAGTAAAGAATACTTACAGTAACAATTTAATTTAATGTAACTTGTTAAACCAGACATGAGAAAGTTTAAAAAAATCTTGTTCTATCTTCTTTAATCTTACAAATTCGTTGATTCTATCCGTTTCAAACTGCATGATATCCTACATGTAAATTATTGGATGGACCTTCATTATTTTATATACTCTAGTCTTTCTCTCATTCAAAAAATGTGTTATACTATTAACTATCCAAACAATAAATTACTAAAATATTTATTATACATATGATAATAATTTGGACGAATAAAAAAAATATCAAACAATTTTTTCATATTTTTCTAAATTTAATGTTTTTTGTTGAGATAACAATTGGACGTTCCAATTATATGGAGGAGCAATAGTCGAATGAATCAAACATGGTATGGGTTTTTCTAAAGCTGGTTTTTAAACGAGTGGACCTTAGCTTTGCTGGTAAGAACTTAACCCAAATCATCGGTAGTCAATTATATTAAATCAGATGCGCTATGTAATTCTGGTCACTCACCTTCTTGTAATTAAAACGAATTTGTACTGGTGATTGAGTTCAATTAAAATTGACAACAACATTAAAATGCCTAGTTATAAATTTTCAACTTTTCTTGTAGGATACAATATGTAAATATATCTTTGAATTATTATCCAATGCTCTTCATTTAATGTCGTATAATGTGCAATGTATATTAAGTTGATTTCCCTTGTTTGCATGGTTTATACTCTATATTACTGTCTGTGTTCATTAATTGTCACTTATAAAATATGATAAAATATGATAAAATATAACGTAGCTGTCAAAAATATAGTTAACAAGTTTTATATGGCCTTAGTCAATTATGTTTAACGAAATTAGATAGTATAATTCATTTTGTAATTGCTTTTAACAGTTTAATTATTCGTTGAACTTGTATAATCGCATGATAATAATGCTGAAGATGATGCAACAATATATTTCATTTGTTATATTCACTTTAAAATGATTTAGTTTTCAAGACCTTTTACAAGCACGTTGTTTTTAAAGAGTATTAGTTCAAACAAATTGGCAATTTCATGAATTAATTATTTTTAAATTCTAAAACTTCAACATCTCAAATACTGCAAAGTTATTTTTCCCGAGGCACTGATACCGACAATGCTTTGTGCTATACTTCCATTGTAATCTGTTTCAAAACGCAGTCCTTGTGTCTTCCTTTGTGTTGCATGTTTGTGGTTCTATGTTTCCACTTTTGAAACTGACTCCTTCTCACCTCACGAACCTAGCAGACCTTTTATTCCCACGGAGAAGGACTTTATATATAACAAAAAGCCAATGATGTGTTCTGAAGGATATCTAGTATCGGGTTTAGTCTTGCAAAAAGTTTTGTTCATGAGCTAGATCTTTTGGAGACCGAATCCTTTGGCGCAAGAATTACATTTTTCAATTTTTAACCGTTTTAGTGAAAACGTTATCGTCATGTGGTCAAATAAGTACATTAAAACACTCTGTTAATCCTTTAGGGGATAGGTGGTAAATGTACGTGTGCTTATATGTGTACTTGTTGTTAACCCGTTGCTTTTTTATGTTCTTGATGTTGTCCCGGATACGTGGGGTGGACAGGTCTGAACTCTTCTCCCCAACAAGCTTCGGTAAGTAGTTACATATTTGTATAGTTCTATTGTATAAAAATACAATTTTCGTCATACTGCAGCAAAAACGGTTGTTTCAATACACGATTTAAGGGTCTAAAGTAGATATTTTTCTCCTTTATAGAGAAAGAGATTCAGCTGGAGTTGAATACATCTGCTGAATATGTTTTATAAAACTAGCCCTTTGATTTTGACTAAGAAAATAGTCCATAGACTGTTTTGAGTTCACCATCATGCCACAACGTAGACTATATTTCACAGCAGTGGCAAAATTTAGAAAATTTGAAATGTAAAAATACATCAGTGATTTGGATATTGATTTATGTTTGCGTTGGCGGAGTGATACATGTTGTGTCTTATATACGGAATCAGCTGTTTGAATACGCGTATAACGGTATCACCAGATGGTGAACAATATACAAAATTTACTATTTCGAACTAGTTAGCCTAAAATAGTGCAGTGTAATAAAAAAATAGAGTTCATCAAACTGGCCAAAATGTCTTTTCGACCTTCGCTCGTTTTCTACCTAGTTTTTTTTAGCTAGGTCGTTAGCTAGGGCTCGTTAAAAGAGTCACTTAAGGCCCTAGTGACGAATTATACTATTAATTAGTTTTAGTTTAAGAATGTTTGTTCTCATAATTTGGCTAAGGTTTAGAGGTATATTCCTGCTCTTAAATTTTATTTAAAAATCATACAAATATTAGCATGTCATAAACGTTATTCAGGGCGAATAATTCATTGAATGTACATATATGAACCCATAAGAGTATGTATGCTAGTGGACAGACTTGAAAACGGACAGGTTTATGAAAGTGCGAACAAGTATATAAAATAAATTTGTAGGAGCTGAATCGATCATTTTCAAGCAATGATTTATAAACAACTCGTGGATCACTTCCCCATGGTAGATGCTGATGCAGCCCATACACTTACCTTTATAAAAACACCTTTTGTAGATGCTGCTCTGTTTAAATATAACATAGAGATCAAATATTGCTAACATTTCAAACTCTTTTTACTATTAAACACTTTGTCTGTTTTGTTTCTTGCAAAAAAAGAACCCATTTGAGCTCTTAAAAACTGCACATTAACATATTTTTTTGTTTTTAGACAACTGACATTGTTAGTTCCAAATAGCACATAGTGGAATAATAAGTTATTGGAAAGAAAGGATAGTAAGTACAATATTTGTAATTTCACACTCATTTTATTAAACTAAAACAACTTACACATCACACATTTCTGAATATAATAAGTTTGGTGAGTTTTTGCCGCAGACTTATGTTTGACGTAAAAGTGGTACTTAATCTTTCAATCCGTGTGATCACAAACAATATATCTTACAAAATAGCTCACAACTGTACTTAATGAATTTCAATTCACGTGTGTCCTCTCTAAAATAAATATTCTCAAGGTGCCCCTTAAAAATAGGGTCTACCAAATATGAGCAGGTGACTGCAATTAGTCTTTTAGTGTTAAAGTTTCCTTTATGTTGCTGTTGACAAGACAATACATTGTAAACGCACTTCACAGCCTTAAATACATCTTCATGTGCCCTAATAAGCTTATCTCAGGTCGCATAATCAGTCAGTTGAGTATATAACTCATATTGTATTTTCAGATCGGAGGACAGAAATGCAATCCCGACATTTAATCTTAGGTATAAGCTTTCTTACGATGAAGTCACCAATGTAGTATAACATATTATTCTTATAATACGATTGTAACTTCATCCTCGTTCTATTAATCTTTGTCATTGTCACATTTGATATCACTACTTGAATCGGACAATGAGAGGACAACGTGGTGACAATCTGGATCACGATCCAAAAAATCGCCTTGAGCAGAAAGTCTAACGTTGTTCAGGCCATGTAAATTGCTGGACATTAGGGCTGATGTTGTTACCACATCTACTGCGAATACAAGAATAACTCGTTCTAAACGGTCTTGCGGACATTTATATGATAGAGAGTATTTTAACGTATTTGTGGTTAACCATTTAAAAGTCTTATAGCTTTGATATCACTTGAAATCCCTAGTCCAAATGCTTTCCTTGGATGATCAAGTAGATTTATACCATTAGATTTAAGGCTAGATAAGCTTCGGTTGACGTGCTTGGACCATGAGTCCACCCTCTTACAATCAATCAATCAATCAAGGCTAGATACGTTCTTTTCTGCTTCCTACTCTCATACCTGTCCAAGTTATCTAGTTTTACGGGCTCTTTAAAAGCCTTGCCAAGTGGGTCCCTGCTGTTCAAATATTCTAACAAGCTATCAATCGTTTTAATATATTTTACAGTCGCAATACAACCAGCAAAATTCGGATGGCCCTTAAAATATGAATATTTCAAAGCTTGTGCCACACTACTACTTAAAGTCTGAGCTGTAATCTCTTATTCATATATAAGGGGTAATTTCATTATTCTCATTCTGAGGTAATTTCACATTAATTCAACGATGTTGGTAAAATACGTGTTATCAGAGAGAATATTTACTAATTTTAACCCCTGATTCTTTTGTAATTCATTCAAAATTTTCAATGTAGGGTTTTTAATGACATCAAATTCAGATTCAATGCACCTCATGTCAGCTAAGGTAGCCGTAACACCTTAGCTGACATGAGGCTGACATTATTTTAACATGTGGGGGGGGGGGGGGGGTCTAGCATCACAGATATATTATGGTCGATTCCAACATGGTTTATCGGTAAACCTACAACCTAACTTAACTAGAGTACTTAGATTGGCAAAGGCTTCATCAACGGCCTTGTAGTACTGTACGCCCTTCTTCTTATAGGCTTTGAAAATTTCAGAGTTTGTGCTGAATTCTGTTGTCAATAATCTGAACTTTTTCAAGTTTACATTTTGTTTACATCAAAACAGATGGCCATGATACAATTTTACTTTCATCCTTACGAAAATTTTGTTATCTTACAGCTGATGACGTTATAGTGAATTTAAGTAAAATGTTGTAATTTAAATGGCATAAAAGGTAAATGAGAATATGACTTACTTGATTTTGTGTTTTGATAGGATTTTGTGTTTTCATAGTATGTTTTATTGATGTTTCGTTAATTTAAGTAAACTATTGGTATTTGTTTAAAATGTAAATAAAAAAATGACGTTGGATATTGTGTTTTCATGTACGTTTCATTAGTATTTGTATTTTTTCTAAGATGCCTGGAAGAGATCGCGTGCTCAATGAAAATAATAGGGCAAGCTAACAAATAACAGGGATGTGATGTGAACTAATAAAAATCACAAGACAGTGATAAGTTGATTATCACGTGAAAAATAGATTTTCAACTTAACTCAGAGCAATAGAAAATTGTAAATTAATAAAAATATCACAAATTTGAAGTCACGAAGTGACGCTGGCTGCTAGTAACTATTAATACATTTTTTAAATTTAATAAATAAAAGAGTTTACATTTTACGTCAAACAACAACTGAAATGGATGACAGCTAGCATGCACGTGAGGTAGGCCTACCAGCCGGGAGGGGGGGGGGGGGGTTTGCTAGACTGACAGTGCCCACTACTCCACTGAGAATGCTACCCAGTTCTACATTATTTTTTACAAGTGTCCATTAGCAAAAAATAATCGTTTAAGAACCCTACAACACAAATATGCCAAATTTCTGTGAATGTATGAATTTTATTATAGTGTAAAATGTACTCATAGTTAATGGTGGGATTAATATTGAAGACGCACATGAAAAGAGCCCAAAAACTCAGGCCGATGCTTGAAAAGCGCTTGGACCTCCAAGGTCCCTCCCAGGACGGTGCGAAAAGAGCCCGGGCTCTAGAACTTTCACAACGGGTCTTTAAAGGAGAAAGAACCAATGACACAGTTAAAGTATATGCATTTATTTGCAATATTAAAAGGTACACTGTTAAAAGATACATTATTAAAATATTGATTATTAAAAGATATTTACATTACTAAAAGATATAGTCTGTTTACCTAACCTAACCTAACTTAACCTAACCTAACCTAACCCAACCAAACACAACACTCTTTACTAACACACTACTACATATACACACAATTTAAAAATTATTTTAAACAGAGACTGCAGAGTATGTAAAATTTAAAACGACGGTACAAGGTACTAGGAGTGGGGTGGCTGGGAGACCCAGGCTCATTCCATGCTTAAGATTAGTGCACCTTTTTGGGGATTAAAATTTCGGGCTCGTTTCATGTGCTCCGAATATTGTTTATAGCTTAAGTGGTTTGAGCTAATTTCACTGTTGGTTATAGAGGTTTAATTTTAACTTTAGATTACATTATTGAGTTACCCATAGCATATTTGTTGCCATGATTCGATATTTTAGTCAGCGTGCTTTACTTTAATTTTTCATAAATTATAAATACCTAGAGATCAAATAAAACTTGCTTTAACAACCTTTAGTGTACGTAACGTTTGTTTTTATTCTGATACCAGCCAAAGGCTTTGTAGATCAAATTGAGGTACTTTGGTATTATACCGAAAACACCTAAATTTGGTTAGGTTAGAATAAGAAAACCTGATACAACCGGAAGATAACCTAACCTAACCAATTCTAAGGGTAACCAATTAAATACAATTACTGTACAAATTTAGTAATTTTTATACTGGTCGGTATAATACTAAAGTCCACAAATTGATTTTGTTTTTGAATTCTAAATCCTTAAAATGATTGTATTTTAGCACTTGTACAATAAAATACAACATAAACGTATATGCTTGTTCCCATGGTAAACTTTTCTTTCAAATACCTCGGGTTTTACCACAATTAGAGTGAAAAGTTTGTATTTACAGCATGTACAGGTTTCCTTTAAATTGTTTCTATTTGCCTATCTTGAAACACATTCATCTCCCTGTAGGCCTGTAAGGCGTCATGAGAATTATGCTGACGCAAATAAACAAAATTTATACTTAAAATAAGTTATATTAAACCATATGTAAATGCATATACAGGGTGAATACACATTTAAGACACCGTCCCATCTAATATTTTTCTAAGTAAATATACAGAGTTATCCTTTTAGTGATCGTGCAATCTTTGTAGGAGGTTTCATTTTATGATTTTGAAAACTTTGAGTGTCTCCCAATAATTTTGGGGGCAACTCAAAATTTTAAGTGAACGCCCTTCAAGTGACAACTCATTTTGAAGTGTTTACAAAAACTGGCGAGAGAAACTGGTAAGGAATGGTGAAAGCCAGAGTTCGTTATGTATCTTCTCTGTCCAAAATAGTAGCCAATATTACCATTACATTCATTTTTCCTTATCTTTTTAATGTGTAGACTTCAATACATTTGACGGGCTGCCATTTTGGATAAAGAAGAGATAGCGATCTCTGGTTTCCACCATTATTTAAGTTTTTGTAAGCACTTCAAAATAATGTAACTTGAAGGGGTTTACATTAAAGGTTTTGAGTTGACCTTAAAATTCCTCATTTTTAGGGGACACAAAAAAAAATTCAAAATCATAAAATTAAACTTCCTTCCAATTTTGCACGACCACCAAAAGGATATCTCTGTATATTTACAAAAAAAATGTCAGATGGGGTCTTGACTTTTTATTCATCTTGTATAATCACTGTGCCTTCACACAATAAAATAATATTTAAAAGTAAATGATTTTAAAGATACATTAAACCTCGAATTGGGTGTCTTGATAGCCAACTGACTAACTTTGTGCACTACACCTCGGGAGGAATGGGTTTAATCCCCTGCATATCCACAAAAATGTGAGGGGTGTGGAATTTTCCCTTAAAGCTTTTCAGTCACTTTACATAAAAAATGCTACTAGGGTATACACAAAATAATTTAAAATGCTTATATTCTATATAAAAAAAACGACGAATTAGGTATGCAAACCAGAGGAATATCATTCTTGATCTCATCCGTTTCAAGTTCTGTATGTTTTAATAGATGTGTTATTATTTTGTTACAGAGCCGGCTCACTGCACCTGGCAGATCCCTCATCCCAGTGGCCAATCCGCAGTTTCTGAACACCGAGATCGAACTGTACTCTTCTCCGCGAACTGTGCGATCTTCGCAACAACAGCCATCGCCATCCTCCATCTCCAGCTTTATCGATGAAGAAATCTCCCGCCTGGTGAAAAAATCTACTCCCTTTAAAACGATCGATATGGTATTATCCTTTAAAAAGCGTGGAAGTTTCAATCTTCCTCTCCAGGAGTATACAGAGGATGACCCAGATCCTGTTATAAGAGATTTACCTCCCTTAATATTTTCCTTGCTGCCTAGTTATCCTATTGATCAACAAGAAATGGCCTGGATTGAAGATGGTACTTATGAGCCAGTAGATACTTTCTTTGTTGAAACAGAAGGCGATCCCAAATTGACCCCTGAGTTAGATGCTCCAATAAAAAACAAGGCTGAGGAAGTTGATGGTGATTATAAATCAGATGTTGAAGGCTGTCCTGACTGTTTGAAGGAATTTGTGAAGGCAATGGGATATATTATGGACCCGAACGATTCCGAAGCTCGTGAAACATTTTTTACGGAAAATACAACACTAGATGGGGTTGATTTGAGCAATGATCAAGTTGAGCCTGTATACCAAGACGATAGAGAAACAATGTTGGCCTCGAAACCGGAAATTAGTAATCCAATGACGTTTGAACGAGATGTTGGCAAACAGCAGTCGTTGACTCAAAACTCAAATGACGACATCAATGGTTCGAGTACGATGAATATGAAGGATGAACTGAAAGAACGAAAAGAAGTAGTTTCCCTTCAAGAGAAAACTGAAAATCCTACATCTTCTTCTCGGAGTAATGAAATTAAAAACTCAGATTTGCGATCACATGATGTAAGGGTAATGGATGAATATGGACTTCCTTTGCGAAAACAAAAAACGGATTTAAAAAAGATTACTCCGAGGAAACCAGCAGAAATTGAGAAATCAGAACCACCTACTTCAACCACATACTTGATGAAGTAAAACATTAACGATATTTTAAATATAAACTATTTTCTTAGAGAGCTTAGTACTCCACCTTCCCTAGTAATCTATACTTCCTAACTGTATTTCCTAATATATGTATGTTCGTGTGTATGGACTGATAATATACATAAAACTAAATATATATAAGATACATCTATGGTGCTCTGACTGATATTATGACTGTTAGAACAGATAGCTCAACTGTTATGCACTTTTGTCTTGGTAATGTTAACAAAAATGTAATTATTTTTAGATGTCTTATTGTAGAGGTGAGTTTCTAAAGTGAAATGTTTATAAGAATACATAGTTTGTCCCATGCTTATCTGTGTGTTCTTTGACCTTTTTGGCATTGAAATTCAATATACGTACCGTCTCAAAAATAAAGTAAAAATTAATTTTTAAACTTGAAAATAAGTATAAAACGTTCTCCTTCAAGTTTTTTTGTGGTTAAACATAGTTAGATTCGCCTATTGGGTCTGATGATGATTGGAGTGTCCAATCGAAATCGATCACCACTTACCATCTTTTTTGTATATTTACCGTCTTGTGAGTAACATTATAAGCGTAAATATATCTTTTAAGTGTTATAAGACGTTTCTCTTATTTACTTTCCGTAAATTTAATAACACGTACAATGCTGATCAAGAAGTTATTTAAACATAGTCACATGCTGATAAACAACTGAATAAGTCTTTACATTGGAAATACATTTATATCGCAGCTGCACCACAATGCAGTAGAGTAACAAAGAAAACACCTCAGGAGGCAAAGTGAGAAAAGGGAAAATCAACATACACTGTGGGTCTTTGTGTGAAATGAATGAGTTTTCAGGACCTGTAGCTGCGTTACCCCCCTCCCAAACCTGCCAACGCTCTTCGAAAATCTGTAACTAAAAGCTTTTGCATTACATCTGGGTCAAGAGATACAAAATGTAGGCGAGGGCCATTAGAGCTGCTAATCCCACTGATGGCACAATGTTCTGCACTATACGTTTAAAATCGGTGTTTATAATTACTGTTAATTATCTTTTCATAAAATTCACGTTTTATAAGTATCACTTGTCAACTATCTGAAAATTGTTTAAATAATTGATCAAATGTTTAATTACAAAGACAATGTTTGAGGAATTTAGTTGAAATACTTAATAAACCCCTTACTTAGTTGAACTTAGTTGAAATAGTTTTAATGACAGGCAAGTCTAATGGTGACCAATGTCTAAAATACATTGGATGAATATAATCTGTATGAAATTAGTAAATCCAGGTCTTTATAGCATACAAATTATGTTAGACTATGAGTTAAAATGAATGTTTTTATTTTTAGAAAAAATATGTTTCGAATAATATTTCAAAGTAGATTTTAAAGGGAATAATCAATTTCTGGAATTTAAAAAAATCACTCACGTAGTGTGAACATTATTTACACATTTCCATTAATTATAGAAAATGAATTTTTCTGTGCTACGTTATTGTGCCTCTAGTTTGATGGTTTTACTAAAACATTATAATAAAAATAATTTGATTGTAGATTTAAGTATTATATCAAAAAAGTACTGGAATGCAAGAAAAAAAATTGAAACTATATATGTTAGTAGCCTTCTACACAAAGATTTATCATCTGAGTATAGGAAGACTAACTCGTTTCACTACCCTAAATACACCGAAACAATTGTAAAGAGCGAAAAAGGTCTTTCAAGCGAAACAAAAATTATAATTTAAACTTTAGACTAAAGAGCGTATTGCTCAGTAAAATAAACTGTGTACATGCAGTGGTCTGCCTGAAATATTGAGCAGGGTGACGAATCAATTGTTCCCAATGAGCTTGGTCGAAAAGAGTGGCTTTAGGCCCTAGTGATGAAATGTACCAATGTATTAACGCCAGTGATACAAAGTATATACAAGTTTCAAACATATGTTGCAAATTTTAGTGCAAATGTGGCTAAAGAGTATGCTAAAAAGGTTAAGCCATAATTTGGGAGCACTCACATACCAATTATGCACAATGGAAGACGCTTGAACATAGTTAGCAAATTTAATTTGGACCTCATGCTAATCAAAAGTCTAAGTGCATTTACATGCATTTACTCTAGGGGGGTATGGGGGAGCCAACCCCCCCAAATCATATTTGAACATTGTAAAAGTTGGGAATTTTTGGTTATTTGAAGGTATGGCTTGGGATTTTGGGTAGTTAAAATCTGTCGTTAAAATGAAGACTCAATGGTTTATTTTCAAACTAAAAAGACATCAATATATGACTTATAATTAAAGTAAAAAAGTGTTGGAAATTTCATAGGCTGAGTAATTATGGTTACGTATCGAATCTTTAAGTAGGTACATGGTAATTCAATGCTTTTTAGAGAAATTTCTTTACAAGCTGCGCGTGGAGAGCTGTATTCACTGAATGTTTATTGAAAAATTGATTTTAAGAGGCTGTGAACTTAATGTATTATTGATCAGTAGGCCTAGACCAAAAGTGTGAACATTTGTTGAGACACTTCAGACACAACCAAAAATTAAGATTGACAATCAAATCAATAGTGTAAGACAAACCTTCATTTCTTGTTATTTGTGTATGTAGCTATAAAGAGGCTCTAAAGATAAAATAGGCCTATCCTTCTTACTGTTAAAGCTTAATATTAATTGGTTGGGAAATCTGAGTAAATAGTTAGACAATTCAAGTAATATAGTTGGGCAATCCGTGTAATAGGGTTGGGAAATATGTACAACGTAGTTAGGAAATCCACGTAAAATAGTTGGGAAATTCAATAGGTGGAAAATTCGAGCAATATAGTTGGGAAATCTGTCTAATAGAGTTGGAAAATTCGTGCAATATAGTTGGGAAATCCACGTAAAATAGTTGGGAAATTCAAAGTCTCTCACCCCAACATTTTTTTTTCGTGCGACACCCCTAATAATATATAGACTATGGAGCAGTGAGAGCTTAGCTCGCCTCACTAAATGGATATAGTGCTACTCCATGAACCCTATATCTCATCAAGGTGTATTAATAACATGATAATCAGGTTGTTTATGAGTTCATGAGGTAGTAAATTTGGAATTCCATCGAGGTAAAAAGGTAAAATCGAGTAAAACTCAGGTGGAAATTTAAGAGCACAATTAATTTAAGCAATTATGTATCGCAGGTCTTGTGGTTTATTGGTTAGCATTCAAAGTTCACATTCCCGTATTCCGTGGTTCGAATCTAGTTTTTTAATAATTGTATTTTATTTAAAATCGTTTGTTTGAATTTAAGGAATGTTAATTTTATTTTGGGATCATAATTTATTTTGGGATAGTAAATTTAATTTTATATCATTAATTTCCACCTACAACCAATAATTTTTTTAAAGGAAATAGCCTCTATTTCTATAAACAATTTTAATTAAGAAATCTATTGTATACTACACATCTCTTTGGCTAACACAAGCTTCATCAATAAGTGAATACTATACACTCAAAAGAAAAGGAGAAACTTTAAGAAGTATCACATTCAATTTATCATTAACACCTAAATACGCAGTTTGAGACATATTTTATCACTAGGAAACCTTATTTTACCCAATTGCTAGAAAATGTATATTTTCCAACTTGCCTGTAAATCAAGAGTACGTCGTATTTTTGTAACTTGTCTGTAAATCATTTTGGTGTATTTTTTAGGAGGACCTAAATGAAGTATTTGTAGTCTCATAATTAATCGGTTATTCATTGTTTTAAAGGGTACAAAACAATTAATGTTAACTGATTAACAAAAATGTCCCCATACTTTAGTATATCCGGTACACGTAAGCGGGATGTCTATTGCAGTATCCAAAGTCAATGATACATCTGATTCACATAAGTTGAGATGTCTACTTGCAGTCTCCAAATCCAACGCTACATATAGTTCACATAAAGAGATGTCTACTACTTGCAGTCTCCAAATTCAATGCCCCATCTGGTTCACATAAATGAGATGTCATTCAATGCTACATTTGGTTCACATAAATGAGATGTCTACTTGCAGTCTCCAAAGTTGTTGTTAACGTGAGTGGGATGTTTACTTGCAGTGTCTAAAATCAATGGTGCATTGGCCTAACTGGTTATTGTGTCTATTGTAGTATATTATGCTCAACTGTATTAATCCGATTGTTCATTCCTTTATTCTTGAATTTGTAATGTGTGTTGTATAAATGGCTTGTTAGTGATTAATATGTTACGAATCTTGTGTTTTCATTTTTATTCTTAATTTCGGTTCACACACACATCAGTTACAGCACGTCACATTAGAAAAAAATCCTTTAATAGATTTTCTATCGTGATATCTACATTACAAACAACGGAGGTCCGTCAGTTAATATCGGGTTTCTTCCCACCGATATGTTGGATGTTCGAATGCCTGACGGACGTGTCTGAGGTTATAATAGTACATTTCGTACCTAGTGCCAAAAATGAGGTATTGCTGGCTCGAGATAGTTTTTAAGTTCGAGACGAAGTCGAGAACTTTAAACTATCGAGAGCTGCAAAACCATTTCGGATCGTGCTACTAACGCCACACTATTCCCTATTACCACTATTCACCACAATAATAATGTGCACTAACAGCCAACACAACTACAACTTTAAGATTATGTGAAGAAATAATTTGAGGAACCAGCAAAATATAATAATAAACAGTTGCTAGGCAACGGTGACAAAAACAAGTCTACCACAATGCTATGGATGCAGCTTGTGTATTTAATATACATTGTTGTTTTAAGTAAATAAGCGAACAGCTGATTTTTATGCCCTAGGGATGTAAAAACCTGCTCGGTCCCCACAATGACGATGACAGCTGGCATGGCCAGCAAAACATAACTTTCAGCCACCAATTTACGTATGTAAAACAGCTAAAAACACCATAGTGTGGTGAAAAAAGATTTGTTGCTATTAAAATTATTGTGTTTGTATTTTGTAAAACTACTGTTTGTAAAATTCAACAAAATGAAAGATGAAAATGTAATAGAGTATTGTGTTTTAATTGCAATCTCTTGACTGTAACATCACTGTAAATAAAGTGATGGAAGACTGACTGAAACCAAATGACAGACAGATGACTGAGAAATTGCGGATACAACTGAAACTGAACTGTACTGTAGTGGAACTGTGACTGGACTGAGTACGAATCGACCTTTAGCGTGCAAATACGTCATGGTGACTATCAACGCGTAAGACCTTTGTTAAATTTCTCACCTAGGGTTACGCCCTGAACTCCGATTTGACCCAAATTAGATTGATACCTTCCCATAGTTAGTTACTATGACTGTGCTGAATTTCGTGCGGATCGCTTCGGCCGCTCAGGAGGTATTTGTAAAAAAGCAGGAATGTAGTATAAGAGCTTTGCTGGCTCCGCTCAGTGACAATTACAGATATTTTGTCAAAATCTTTTAGTGATGGATTAGTCAACATTATACAGGGTGGCTGGTCATTAGTGTTACACACATTTTTTGCTGTAAGTACAAAAAAAATGAAGTGTGATGATGCATATAAGAGGTCCCAAGTCTGAAAATTAGCTTCGCAATGAATTATTTCAATTCTTTGTAAAATAACCATGTTTTTAAACACAATATGGCAATTTCTCAATTACCTGCAAAACGGATTTGAGTAGGTGATGCTATTTTCGTGTTCTACATTAAACTTTGAAAATTATGGAGTATCAGTTGTAAAAACTCCATTGTAAATAGTTGCAAAGATTAAAATGGATGTCTATGATATAAGTTTTAAAGTCGTTGGTCTATTGCTTTTTTCTACACCTGCATACAAGAAGGTAGCAAAATATGTTGACAACTGCACCATTTTATAAGCATTCCAACCATATGCTACACTATTGAGGTTTAGATCTGCATTTGTTTGTTTTAGTGGTTTGAATACTAGGAAACAAAGGGGCCTTTTGACTGTTTTTATGTTTTTACTGTTAAAACTGAATCCAAAATATAAGTTTCCCTGAATGCCTATCTAATAATAGCCTACTATCTATGTTTAAAATCTAAAAAACCCGTGTTTTGAGTCTTCAAACCACTACAGCGAACATAAGCAGATCTAAACATAAATAAAATAGTGTAGCATACGGTTGGAAAGCTTATAAAATCGCGCATTTTTCAACATATTTTGCTACCTTTTTGTATACAGAGCGTATAAAAATGCAATTGACCAATGTTTTTTCCTCTTTATAAAATACCTAAATTTTTATCATTGAACTATTTACAATGGAGTTTTATTATAGATTCTCCAACATTTTGCGACTGGTTATTATTCCAAATTTAATTTAGAGCACGAAAATGACATCAAATACTCAAACCCGTTTGTAGGTAATTGAGAAATTGCTGTATTGTGTTTAAAACATGTTTATTTTAAAATAAAAAATTTTTATTTATTTTGGAAGCCAATTTTTAGACTTGGAACCTCTTATATGCTTCATCACACTAAATTCACTTTGTACTTACACCGAAGAATTTGTGTAACAGTGATGACCAAACCCTGTATAACTCTTTTGGAATAAAACCAATCAAAAATGTTAGTACTGTTTACATAAACGGGATTGATAGCGGTTAGGTTTCACTAATTATTAGTTACAACACTTTAAGTCGCGCGATTAAAATGGACAAACACATTGTTTTTGGTGTCTTAGCATACAGTATATAGCTTTTTCTCAGATAGTGAATAATTATAACTTTGAATTACTTAGTACCTGGGGACAGAACACTGCTCGGCGAAAATCATTAGTATACTCTGCGAGCAGTCTTTGGTAAATGCCATTTATCCTAAACTTATTTTGATGTCTATTTGTAATCCGTTACAATAGTGGTTGATACTTGGTTGACTTGGTTTTGGTAAACAACAGTTATTAGTCTTAATTATTGCGTACATTTTGTTGTTATTCTTGTAACCAACAAACCCATTGGTCAAAAAATTCCAAATACCAATAATAGCCTACTTAAAACAACATACAAATATCTCAGAGTAAATAAATGTTATTTTCTTTTACAACTAATGTAAGAATCTAAGCATTTTCAATTTATTTTGTGATCATAATTTATTTTTTACATTTAATTATTGTTTTTATTTATTCACATTTGAATAAAAACTATAATATTAAATATTAAATTAACTTAAAGCAATTTTTTTCACCTCAAAGTTAATTTTACCCTGACTAATATGCATAATTAATTTAGGTATTCAATTTATGCCTTGCCTATATTTTAATGAGAAGTATATGTTGCTAACCAATTTAATGTTTCTCTTTATCATAACAACGTTTATATATACGCGAGTATGCATACTCTAAAGAAGAGGTGAAACATGGAGGATCGCATTCCTTTTATGATTAACGCCAAATAAGCAGTTGGAGTAACATTGATCAGGCAATTTTATTTTGCCTAGTTGCTAAAACATTTTTCAACTAACCTGTGTATAAATGGTATGGTCAATTATAGTTCTAAAATGTTTCGGTGGACGCCCAAGTTTCATAACTTACATGCCTAATCGGCTATTCATATATATATTGTGTGTACACAAGTTATTAATGTTGGGCCTAAATTTTTTGGCTATTTTTGTAAGCAGATTGGAATATCCAGGGGTTATAAATCATAAAACCACTGATAAACGATATACATAGACACAATATATTTTTAAAACTAACCTGTTAAATCAAGTGCGTTGTGATTTCGTTTTTGAACTTCACCTCACAACTTGCCTGGTTGGTAATTAATTAATTGTTATCTAAGTGTCCCAAAAATTGATATTATATCTTACGGAAATTAAGTTAGCTTATTCAAATATCCATAAATATGGTTCGAAACAATAAAAGAAATACCACCGAAAAAACTATATTTAGGCCTAGATGATTTAGTTTTGCCACACTGAGTGGTTAACACAGCTTTGCACAAGTTTTGCAATAGACTACAACAATGCTATTAGTCCAAGAATTTTAGGGATAAAACTGCCATTCGACCTAACAAATTCGGACTAAGTGGAAACTTTGCACAGTTGTTTAGTAAGCATAAATAAATAAAATATCAAAAGCCCCCATAAATCCCAGCTGTGCTTCAGCCACCATCTTGGAAAATGGCGGCCAATTTTCACTTTTTTGACAATATTTCACAAACTATTGGTATTAGAGAATTTTTGTAAATACAAAAGTTAAAGAACGTCTGAAAATACATCTTTTTTATACTACAAGGTTTGCTCTATCTCTAACGGTTGTTGAGATAAATTATAAAAGTTAAGTTACCACTTAGTCAGAATTTGTTAGGTCGATTTTCCTAATATTCTTCCACTATATATTCTTTCGACGAAGTATACATACCCACCTCTCATGAGGGAACGCCTCAGCCCGTTTAGACACGTTCGCCGCAACAATGCAAATACAGTACTTCATTATTGTAAATCACTTCGATTTATGAGTACCAGCTTGAAGAGTGTTGTGATCATTTACTGCTAAACCTATATTGGAAGATGCATTACAATAGATAATTTTATTTAATTCCCCATGAACTAATGGTCAAGTCGAAATAAATTAGCTCGAATAAGTTACGCGATAAATATAAAAATACCCTCGCCGCAGCAAACCTGCAGACTAAGCGATTTTACATTTACCTGGCTGGATTTCTACTAAAATATTCCCTAAAATTTGTCAGATTTATTTCCTATTTAATTATCGTTAATTTTAGTGAGTTTGCTGCTACAGGGAAGATATTTAGATGTGTTTTTTTATTGCAATGTCGATAGCTTAGTATTAAATAAACCAAATTTGGTTTAAATATATCCATAACAAGCAAACTACAACAGTTAATTTATTCTCCATTAGAATCACATGGGAATTTTAAATTTTTTTTTTATGATCTCCGTAACCGTTGGGCATACAACAACGCTTCAATATATAAAATTATTATTTTTTTAAGCTCTACAAAATTGTTTGAAGAGAAATTATGAAATTTTGTGTTTTCAGGGCCAAAAATTTGAAAAATCAAATATTACCCCATAAACCCCCGTTCCCATAGTCCGATTATTCTGGTTTGCGAACTCGTTAGAATAAACGTTTACACGTTTATACCCAATTTCATCAAAATCTGATCATTTTTGCTCGAGTCATCGCGCTAACGGACACTTATATATTAATTTGATGGGATGGTGTTTTGGCCTCTGGGGACCTCAAAACGAAAAAAGTAAATCGGTCTCGGGTCTAGGTCTTACCATGAGACCTGCGGTAATAGCTTATTCTCTATATGGGAAATTCGCTAACAGGTTTGAGTTATTATATAGTATTTTGTTTTATCCTCTCATTAATTTCACTACTTGACTTTGACTTAATTTGTTATTAATTTTCTAGTATAATATGCTCTATGGTATTAATCTGATTGTTATTTTATTTTGCTGTGTGGCATAAAGCAATAATACACTTTAATTTGTTACAATTATTTTAAGTAAGAAAATGTTAAACCTTCATGGCAAAAGGTTTCCCATAAAGCCCATGTTAAATTAGATTATTCCTTGATGTAACAACACTGGTATAGAATATATTTTTGAAGCAGAACTTAGTTACACCGTAAGGTGCCGATTCCTAAATCGAAGTACCAAATTTTCAAACTTCACTCATATTATATATAGGATTACTTTTTCACTTTTAAATGGTGTATTTAATTTACCCTTACGACCAGCCAAAGTCCTGTTGCACTACTCTGATCAGGCGCCTAAGTTGAAGCGGACAAAATATTATTGAATGTTATTGTATGTTGTAACAGTTGCAACAATTATAAAACAATCTACACAATACACAAAACAAACAAAAGTAAAATCCAAATTTAATTACCACAAATGATACTTTAGGTTAAATTACAAGGTAAGCTATTTAAAGATATTATCAAATCTTGGTCAAGGGAGGTGACAATTTCGAAGAATTGGACGTAAAATGTTTCGGTTGCGTCACTGCAATCCTTCTTTTATACTTTAAATACTACTTTTTTTGTGTTTAAACATTATAGTTACAGCAATTTCTCTATTAGTAGACTAGTAACTATTAGTCCTTTGCAATGTTCGATCTTGTAAAAAGATTCTGTGCAATTGAAAGTAATGGACTAATTTATTGTTTAGTTAAACTAGATTTTTTATCAATATGGATATATAAATTAAGTTTTTCTCAAATACAAGCCATAGAGCTTATATATATATATATATATTTATATGCCATTATCACAACAAACCACGATAACGTCTTAAGCGACCCAAAGTTTGCAAAGCAATTAAAGCAACCACAAGAACACGTTGAGGCAATCAAACAGCTTATCAGTCGATAAGAGAGTGTGTGGGGAGAGATGCTTTAGTCTTAGATGGAAGGGATTAGGAATCATGGAGGTATGAGAAGAGCAAGAAGTTAGAAGTTAGGTTAAGGGGTAACCAAAAAACCTGTTTAGTAATTTACGGTAGTGAATAAAGTTATTGTTTATTTATGCTGAATACAAACAGGATTACATCTATAATATTATAAAGAAGAGGTGATGTCTGTATGTCTGTATGTACGAGATGAACGGAAAAATACTGACCAGGTTGGGGGAGTGGAATTTTACCCCCAGAGCAAAACTTGATTTCACCGTCATAGGGGTAAAATTTCACCCTCTAACTTTTGAGCTGTACAAAATTAGTGAAATAAACTATAGGTGGAATCACACGTATCTTTTCATGGTTGTGAATTTCATCAGATCAAATAAAAAATTATAAAACTTAAGTGAACTCGTCGGAATTTTACCCCATCATGAGTTCAGCTCAAAATGTACGACCAGGGATTTTACCCCCGAAATTTCAGCCCTGGAATTTTATCCCCGAAACTTTGACTCTGGAGTTTTATCGCCTGAACGGATATAGAATTTAGTGATAATAATTAATTTTGTACATAATATGTTTTACATAATATAATTTTTAGAGAAATTCCATTAAACAGGTAAATATTATTTACCACTGTTTATATTAAATTTTATGGGCAATTACAATTTGTAAACTAAATAGTTCAGACGGACACCACCCCATTTTTATAATAGTATAGAAGATTAGTCACAGTCACATATCCATGTTATTGTGTTTGAGTTCTCAGTTTTGATTGAATCACAACAATTTTATTTTTAAGTAACGTATCTTAATTTAGTTGAAACCTCGACCAAGTGAACAGGTTTCGCGTTTAGGTTTTGAGATTCGAGTTTCGCTATTCAATGTTTGGGGCCAACTGTTTGTTCATAAGTGGCTAAAAAAACTAAGTTGTACGTAATATGTTATTTCATAAGTTTCACAAGTGATCGTATAATATAATGTGAATAAAACATAGGCTATGCAGGAAACATAGTTATTTTTGAATTTTTAATAAGTTAGGATTTTATATTTTCGGTCAGGAAAAACTATTTAAAGGCCTTTGCTTATAGTGAGGAGTGCCCCTAACGCAATTGACTACAGATCCATAGCAGTGATAGAAGGGCCACTAAACTTCATCAGTGAATTCCTGTTCTGTACCGCTTCATCTCATAATTTGCTGGATACGTTCCACGAACATGCTCGAAGCTTATGTAAATGGACAAATGAACGGTTGAAAAAGCCCGTACACTTCTTTAAAAAGCGTATTGACGATGAAAATAGTCCTCTATTTACAATTATAATAAATATGTTACACTTATACTTTGAATACTGACTACACTAGATGTATATAAAAGATGTTACAGTGCTGATCGAACTCAACCAGTGACACCGGTCATCATCAGATCCATCAGGTCCATCAGAGAATCTTACCTCAGCATCAATCTAAGTAGTTTTATCTAAATACATGTTAATGTAAAGGCTACTTTAAATATGTGTAGGGAAATTTCATGGGCACGGGTTGTCAGGGAGTAAGTTTTTAGATTCCTGCTTCTTCTATGTTAAAACTTGAATAATACTTAAGGACTATACTCTTTAAATATTAATAACACCATAGTGAATGCCATGGACGTCACAATAGGTTTTCAAGTTAATGGTTTGATAGTTTCAAACCTTAGTTTTGAGATACATTTTTATGTTTTATCCTTTCTAGAATTTAAGTTTATACTGTATTAAGGCACTTTGTAAAGTATAGAGATCTCACATTTTAATCCATAATCCTGGTTATTTTATCTGATTGCAGTCTTTTATTTATTTATTTGCTATTTTATAATAAAGGAACCCCCAAACAGGCTTTGGCTTGGGGGCCCAACATTTCCTCCCAATTACTTTCACAAAATATAAACATAACCTAGGTATAATTTTGTTCTTTATCATGTATATCATAGTGATTAAGCCAGTGTACTTTTTCCTCAGACTGATACTTGGGACATTTAGTTAAAAAATATTATGTCAAGTTCTTTTTCATGTAATGCATTGTAAATTACCTTATTTTATTATTATTACTGTAATAATTGTATCACTGGGAGAAAATAAACAGTCTTAGTCAAATAATACAACATTATAACGAACTTATTATCATTTATACAACTTCTTATGCATGTACTGTTCACACATAACAATCCTTTATGACGCAGCTTGCTACATGAGTAGTGAATCTCAACGCACGGTTGATTCACAGCTAATTATAGACAAATATAAAGATTAAAGCTAGTCATGTACAATTCTTAGAGAATATCAAAAATAATAAGCTGCATCAGCAATCTGACATATACATACTCCCATTAGTTTGTCAACAACCCCTATCATTGGCAAGCGGTGGGAGTAACTATGATATTTTATGGGAACATTCCCAAAAGTTGCAGTAACTTTTGAATGGCAGTTTTTACAGCAATGGGAGCTGTACAATTGTGTTTGGAGTTAAAGGCAACATAATATACAATTGTAATAAAATCATTAGAAAACCATCGAATTGTTAGAGTGAAAAGTAAATGATTAGGTTGACCGGGGAAAGAAGAGATGAAAAACGGGGGAAATGGAAGATGAGACCATTTACAGCAAGTTAATGAGTTCAGTTACCTGTTCATTATGCGGCTTCTTTGACTACAAATTATTTTATGAAATATGTTAGCACCATATAAAATACTAAGCTCCGTATCATTAAATCACAGTTGTTAGATTTTTTAATAAAAAAAAATAGTGTGATCACTTTACGTAAAAGCCGTTACGTGTCCTCCGTTATCTGATATAAAGATTTCTCAGGGCATTTGTCAGGAATTATATTATAGAAATTGACAGGAAAGCAGGCTTGGCTTTAAATAAGTCCATAGAGACACCATAGATCAGACACCAGTCCGTAGATGCAAAACGTATCCCATCAACCCCCCCCCCCCACCAAAAGTTTTTCCAGCAACGCCACAACTGAAGGTTTTAAGATTCAAGGACACAACACCTACAGCATCAGCAATGTAATTTATCAGCTTCAATGTCCAGCTCAGTTTACAGGCCTAAACAAGGAACCAGTTCCGTACTAGAATATGAACGGTCATCGTCAAGATATAAAAAATAATTATAAAGACAAACCAGTAGTCAACCATGCCTCATCACACTCCAAATCTGATTTCAATAGCTGCTTGTCTTCAAAAATAATAAAACAACTGCCTCCAAACTACAACCCATAAGAACTGAGAAGATGGGAATTAAGTTCACCCACTCTAGAAACCCACCAAACCTTAATATAAGATAATCCCCATTCCTCACCTTTCATAGCAGGCTAGTGTATATACTTTTTTTTATATATGGGTGTACATATGTAAATAATAAAACAGTGGAAATATAGTGGATTATTCATAATGAGTGGACATATTCAAACATATGCAACACTAAAAACAATTTTTAGTCTCTTCAGCTGTGTTGGCATTCCTGACAAGGTGGAATAGATTCAAATTGCAACTGCCAGTGGCACTCCAGTAGCTGAAAAAGGGGTCAGTGACCACGAATATTACTAGTTTTGTGTTGTATATTTTGTGAGTCTCTATGGACTCATTTAAAGGTAAGCCTGCTTTCCTGTCAATTTCCTAAACTAACAAAATGACTAGTTAACATAAATAGATTTTTCCTACAGTCACCCGACAAAGTTGGCTTCCTTGTACTGTTTATAGTACAGAAAGCTGCTAATTGCTGCATATTTATATTTTGTCGTACGGCTTATACTTTGGCGCACATCAGGATTCCAATCAAACAACACAAAACAGCGTAGTTTTATTATGCACGTAATCCGTGTACGCTTGGAAATAGGTTGGCAACACTTAAAGATAATAATACTATGATCAGCTGATTGACTATTATCACTTTTTTAGCATTTAAGTTAAAATTCCTCATCAATTGACACCAAGTTAAAATCCCCCCACCACAGCAAACCTGCAGACTAAGCGAATTTACATTTGCCTGAACTGATATACAATTAAATCTATTTAAATTACATTAGGTTAAACGAGTACCTAGGTTTGCTGCTACAGAGAGGCTAATAAAGTGTGTTTTTTAGGAAAATATATCATAGCTTGGTATAAAATAGATAAACTTGCCAAGTTTGATCAAAATAAATCCATAAATAAGCAAACCACAACATCTTACAGAATATTTGCCATAAGAATAACATGGGAATTTTAAATTAAAATTTTTTTAAATTTTATCCATAACTAATAACCGCACAAAAACACTTTATACCGTACAAAATGATTTGTCTTTTAAGCTCTTTAAAATGGAATACAGAGAAGTTGGAAAATCTTTTTGATTTATTTTTTCAATTTACCAAATGAGATAAGAAAAACTCGTTCAAAGAGAGTTTATCCAACCTTACACCTTTAAACGAGTATCAAACACCTTTATGTGTCTGTTACCACGATAACTCTATCAAAATTGATCAGAATTTCATGAAATTTGGTACAAACGTGCAACGCTACGTTTATTCAAACGAGTTCGCGAACCAGCACGATCGGACTATGAGAACGGGGGTTAATGTAGGGCTTTATGGGGTTGTATTTTCCAAATTTTGTCCCTGAAAACATAAAACTTTGCAATATCTTTCTAAAACATTTTGAAGAGCTTAAAAATTAATAATTTAGTATATAAATTAAAGCGTTGTTGTATGCGAGTGACCTGCCGGTAGTTTGATGGATGCGTTGAAAACAACTCGTATTTGGGGTGTTTTACCACATTGACCTAATTTTAGAATACCATTGTGTGGGATGAAATACTTTATTTGTTTGAGATTAACTTGATTATGATCTACGCGTTTCATATGGCCTAACTTTAGATGTTCATATGAATCTCCCAAGCAAGGAGGCACGGAAATGGAAGGTAACTTAACAACGTACCTGCCAGAATCGTTTTTCACTGTGAGATTCACAAAAAAGTGATTCCGCTTGTTTATCATCTGAACTTTGATGAAATTGTTTTGGAGCTTCCTTAATTTACCAAAAACATGAAAAACAAGTTGCATCCAAGGTATGATTAGGGGCAATACAAAGATTAGAATTTACATTTGACTACGTTTTACCAATCAAAACCCAGCCAAACATTGTTCTAAAAGGTGTCGGATAACCTTGGTTCATTTCCGCCCGCCGTCAAACAGTTCTGGGTACAAATCGGCACCTATTAAGAATTCAATTTTACCTGGAACATCAAAGTGATGGTCAGCTATATTAATGTTGTAAACATGCTTAATGTCATTAGGCAATGCTTGAGAGGGGAGTTGAGTAGTAGCCTAATACAGTTAAGTACTACAGCATTAGTTTCTAGGCAAAGATTATTCTTAAATCGAGGCTTAATCGGACAATCAACTACTCCTAGATATGAATGAGTTGTTGACTTAGAAATTCCAATGATAGGAGAGTATGGTAAAACAGGTAATGATAACTTAAGAGAGCATTCCTGAGTGATAAATGACATTTGACTCCCTGGATCACATAGGTGACCGTATGAGGCGGTGTGAGCTGATGTAGAACTTCAAGGTAAGATAATACGACTAATCATACGACTGCTGACAGTAGTCAAAAACAAGAAACATTGACAGGAAGGCTGTGTTTCTTGCGGTGATTCATGAAGCATAGTGATGATTTTTAGAACATTTCTTACATAAAACATTAGATTAAAAAAGGTTTAGAAGTATGTCCATGAGATAAGCAGTTGAAACAAGCTTCTTTACTTTATATGAAGGTTATGCGTTCATTTTCAGATAAAGCTTGAACATTACATTATTTAGTAATAAACCCAGTTTCAAGAACAGTTTTAATAAATTACCTTTTTGTTTTATGTTGCCTTCAAGTTCTTGATGTTATTCAATCACACAACCTGTGGCGAAATGCGCATCAGGAATTGAATAACATAAAGAACTTCAAGGCAACATAAAACAAAAAGGTAAGTTATTACATTATTGGCAGATAGAATGATCTTCATAACAAAACAAACTTTGATGCTTTGTGTTTCTTTGCTGTAGATTTGTTGAGTCATATGAATGTCGAGCAGCAGAAGAGAGAGGTTAGGATTTGTACCTTTGATGTTTACATACCTTGTATTTTGACCTACTTTTGGCTTATATATGAAACTCCAGAGGAGGTAGAATCTTTGATGGATAATGTTGCTGCTTCCAAGGAGTTAATGTGGGAGATCCAGCCAACAAGTTTAACTCGTAGTATCCAGTCGATGCATTGCCATAGAGAAAGCAAACATTAAGATTTTAATATTTTGAACAGCTTAGTTCTTTATTTCAAGGCTTTATTTTATTTCGTTTCCCCTATCGTACAACTTCATATTTCTGCAAGATTGACAAATTTACATTTTTATCTCGATATCGAAATCACAATTTATTAACCAACTGTGTTATTTACAATGGATTTAATTATTTTTTTTTAACAGCAAACAAATTCTCTTTAAAATTATATTTTGTGGTAGGATAAAATCTATGTGGCAGAAACCACATTTTCTGGACCAGGGTAGCCATCTGTTGATTTTTCTTGGTGGAATCAAGACCTGCTTAACCTACTTAAATAAGTAACATAATTTTTATAGTAGTAACTCACTACTGTATTAAACAACTAATCAAGAATACAAAAAAAATTTATTGCATCCTGCATGTTTGCTACACTGATAGAATATTGAAATATGCTATAAACCTCTGCTTAGATTACGTTTTAATGTATAATCTGAAACACGTGTTTGAATAAGGCAGTAGATTTAATGCAAATACAGTACTTACAATCAAATATCCATTACACTACTGTATTGATATTAGACTAGTTTTGGTCTACATAAATCTGTCGCAATGTTAAATACATACCATTAAAATCTTCCTCGAGCTTGATAAGGAATAATTTTACTAAATAAACACACTATTTTATGTAATCGATCATGTCGAATGTTCCATGAAACCTTTGTACTCGAAAAATGGATCATAAATCAAATTAATGGAGCAAGTCAAAACAATAGTAAAGATGACAACTACTGGTCACTAAAAGACTTTTCCTTCTAGACTTTTTACATTAATTGAATAATTTTCGCTGTCTACAGAAACCTTAACATAATTTTAGCCCAAAATAATTCTTGTGTAACGTAAAATATTGGAATGCTACATTCCGTAAAACGACATTTACAACGTTTTCGAAATGTATTGAGGAATTCTTTTTCTTCAGTATTGTTGCCAAGCGAATAAACTATTCGTCTACATATGAAGTTCGATAAACTATCATAATACAGGCATTGATGAATTCACGCTTACTTTTTTATAGTGTAGCAAATTTTAGTTACATTCTCTTAAGCCAAATGTTAAGGATTTGGTTTCCTTGTTGAGCATGAATTTTTTAATGGCCAGCTATAAGAACCGAGGATATTTACAAAATATACAATAGTAGTATAGTTTGTCGGTGCCGTTTTTTGCGCATCGGCATTTTTGGGCTAACTCCCCGCCTTATGCCTAATTGCTAGTACATCTACCATTCCCCTTTCTAGTTGTTGTCTATATTTTTATCTTATCTATATATATTAGGCGTATGAGTTGTTTAATATTGTCAGTTTAGTTTGTCGGTGTCGTTTTTTTTGTGCTAACTCCACGCCCCATGTCTAATTGCTAGTACATCTAACATTCCCCTTTCCAGTTGTTGATATGTTGATATATTGTTGTCTATATTACAATCTTATCTATATATATATATTAGTCGTAGGAGTTGTTTAATATTGCCATTCTCTTTTTATGTTATTCCAACCATATTGTATGTTATTGCCTTGTGAGTTATTACACCCGGTTTCTGCATATATCATAGTAAACATAAATTTGTTATTATTTAAATTATATATTTATAATTTTTATCATGCCTATGCTTTGAGGATTAGCTATCTGAATGTGAGTTGTAGTTAACACACTTTTGCGAATCCGGGTTGTGGTCTAATGGTTTGACCCTCTTCCCATCAAGGATCTTTTTATCCCGCGGATTAACCGCATGTGAGTCATAGCCATAGCACACTTTTGCAAATCCGTGTTGCAATCATAACGGTTTTATCCCTCTCCACACTTGTACAGTATAAAACATCAAGCCTCCATTTCGCCAGCCAGTATTCGTCTTGAGCCTCTACATACTAAGGTAAGATGTATTTTCTATATTTATTTCCTTTCCTTTAAAATCTAAAGACAACTTTCACGATTTTATCAGAATTAAACAATATTTCACTTTGTTTTGGTTAGCTGTATGATTTTTTTTTCTTCTAGCAAATTTCAATATCTTTATGAATAATAGCAATATTTACTTGGTACTTATGGGCTATGTCGTTAGCCGAAAATGTCAGATGTAAATTAGGAGCGAGTAGTAGATAGAGATGGTCCAGTAACCTGAGTCCTGATATAACTGTATGCTTGTCGAGTAGTTGACCTTGACACGGAAGAAAGCAAAAGCTTGGATGCGTGGGCTATATGATCTTGTTTTAGATTAGGATGTCATTTTATGTTACTAGTGATTGGTTAGCATATTTTAGTTCGATTTTATGTGTTTTGTTAGTTAGATGTGTCTTAAAACAAGACTCAGAAACACGATTTTAGGCTATTAATTAAAATGCGGCAGAAATTGCATACAACCGCTATATTTTCTTAGCTTCTATAAACAAGACCCCTTTTAAAGCTGCCCACATGTTAAGTTTTATCCTTTTTAGACTAGATTATGCATTAATTTATAATATTTGTATTTTTAAGCTTGTATGTGTGGGGTCTATGTGTGGGGTCGAGACTACTATACCAGCCGTCAGGACCATTTCCCTCTTCTTCTAATAATCTTTTAAGGTGTGTATTCACATATAATTTTAGGAGTATAAATAAATGTATATAAATTCTTATCTTGAAAAGAACTATGTATCAGTCTGTTATACTTAAAAACGTACATATATATCATAATATATCAATGACAGTGTTTTAAAAATCAATGAAAACATCGATAAAATTTTTATTTGGGCTGATAAACATGTAAACAAGACCAATTATAATTTAGCATTCATGTTTACGAAACTCAATTGACTTTGACATAGTGAAATCAGTAACTATAAATGGGACAGCTTTACTTTACAATGGTAAATTGAAAAAATGTAAGACACTATAAACTCGACACTTGTTATTTGTATTTGTTAGTTAGATGTTTCTTAAAACAAGACCCAGAAACATGATTTTAAGCTATTAATTAAAATGCGGCAGAAATTGTATACATCCACTATATTTTTTTAGCTTCTATAAACAAGACCCCTTTTAAAAGCATGTAAAGCTTTATTCTTTTTAGACTAGATTATGTATTAATCCTTAATATTTGTATTTTAAGGTTGTGTGTGTGTGGGGTCTTAGAACGAGACTACGATGACAGCTGTCAGGATCATTTCCTCCTTCTCCTAATAATCTTTTAAGGTGTGTATTAATTTTATCAGCATTTTTATGCATATAAATTCTCATCTTGAAAAGAACTATGTATCAGTCTGTTTTACTTAAAAACGTACATATATAACATCTATTACACTTATTGGGGAGATATATTAGTGGGCATAGGTAAAAGGTGTTTGCAACAATCTAATCACTGAATAAGTTATCGATTTTTTTTTTCTTTTTACCTTTACACTTCACTAGAGCAAACTCTGTGATCAATGATATGACTGTAAATCTCGCTGATGCTCTCTAATAAACTCAGAACTAAAGCTTAAGATGTAATGAGTGTACTGACCCTTTTTGTGTTGATTCTAAATTATCAGGTGTGTGAGTGTTTGTGAGTGGATGTATATGCGTGCGTGTGTGAGAGGTGTTAGTATTCTATGTTTTACAAATTTATTCGTTTTTTTTTGTTTTGCATTAAATGTTGTAAATAGATTACAGAATAATATTACACAGTATAATATGATTAGATTTTTATCCAGAGGTTGTGGACGTATAAATAAACCATTTTTATTTCATTACATTTAATTTTACATTGACAATGCTCTTTAAATTTAATTTCTATTTTATTATCAGATAATTAATTGTATGTTAAACATTACTTCATTGACTTTAAATACAGAAGGACTTATAAATCCTCTCATGATAAAAAGTATTCTGACTTTTTTTTTATTAGTTTCACAGTGCAAAGGGTAGTATTTACAGCTGTTAACACACTAGATTGTCAATTCAATGAGATGTGTTCAAGCTTCTGACATGTAGAGTTATCACTTTTAAATCCTACTAGATCTGACAAGGGGAAAAGGTTCATATGGCCGGATCCTTCTCTATTTAAAGTCAATGCTTAACATACAAGATTATATATTTTTCTAAAGGTCTTTTTTTTTTTACTGCTCGTGTGTATTTTTACCCAGATTTTTTTTTATCAGTTAGAGAAAATGATAATATTTCAAGAAGTCAATTATAATTTATTTTGTTAATATTTCAGACTATGTGACATCTCACGTTTTGCCGTAACATCCCAGTTGGATGGTTTTGTAGCTGTAGCTGCCGCTTCTATGTAAGTATATATCTTTTATTATTTCACTATGTACTCTTTTTCTACATTTTGTCGAGACATCTATATATTAATTATGTTTGGCGATTCTTTGTGCCAAAATTGTGGGCGTAGAACATCGGGAGAGGGATCAAATTAAAGGTCATTATCCCGTGACAGGAAGAAAATAAAGTGATTCCTAAAATTTTTACAGAAATTTATAAGTAACATAAAATGTTCTCCATAAGGAATTGGAAAACCATTAATAAAGTTGACCATGCTATATTTGCAAACCAGTATTCAATACATGCAGTTGGTTTTCTTCTTAGCCAGTTAACTCTGCAATTTGCTATATACTATATCAAAACCAGGAATATCGGTTATCTATAATTGTGCTTTGTGCCAACTGTCTATATTGACTTGACAACTGGCAAATGGAACCCAAAAATCATAAAAATATTAATCTATTTGGCTAATAAAACTGTTCGTTTTGTATAGTACTAATTAGTTAAAGTTTCATCACGATCTGATGTATAAAGGCCGAATAGATAACAACAGAGATACTTTTAAAGCATTATTAATTTGTACATCTTGATAAATAAATAATTTGATTCTTGATTTGTTTGAATGTTAAAATATGTTGTTTTATATCTTCAACTTTTTAGGGTACATAGAGTCGTTGATCATAATCTTGTACCTAGTAATTTATTAATAACTGACTAAGATGATTTAATTCTCTGCAAAATTTCAAATTTTATACATTTACACACAAGTAACTAAAATTCTCTAAATTATTATTTAACACCGCAACAGAGTATGGCTCCATAACAGTTAATAACGGTGGTCCTTCTTAAATGACGGTCGCGAGTATGTCTGTACCAAAGAGTCTGCCAAGGCTGTCGACCTTGCAGCTACAAACTGGTTGTTGAAAGTGAGAGTTATCAGGATGTTGACTCGGGGTCCCGCTAACACCGAAAATATTTTTTGTCGTGTTTACGGTTCTAGATATTAGAGTTATCGCTGCTAAATACATAGTATCGTGTTGTATAGTCGTGTATAAATTAATAGTTCCTTGTAAAATATACATTTTGATATCAAAATATTAGTATTTTTTCGTTTGGTCACAGGTATTGGGAACGTCATGGCGTCAACGAGTACAGCCCAAATTGAGTGCAGCCTCTGTCAAAATTACATATTCTCAACGCCGGACGAGTTAGAATCACATTTTAAAGAATCCCACCCGGACAGGTTTTACTGTGGCATATGTTTTGCTCTTGGGATTGTAAGGCATTATAATGAAAGGCGCCGTTTGAATGACCACATTAGAGATTGTCATTCGGATAAAAGATTTCCTTGTACGTTTCCAGGCTGCGGCAAGACGTATCTTAACAAGAGAAATTTAACGCAGCATTACAAATTCAAGCATGTAAAGACTGAGGGTCACAAATGTACCATTTGCAAAAAGATATTTCCACGCCGCAATGATTATTTAAGACATATTAGAACTTGCAACAAAAAGGCTAAGCGGCAGTATAAATGTTCGGAAGAATTGTGTGAAACCACATTCTCTACACTTAAATCCTACAAACAGCATTTAAAGAACACACACCATAAAGTGGGCAATAAATATTGCTGTCCTAATTGCGACACACTTTTTGCTAAAAACGATAAATTAGAAGAACACATGGATGAGACCTGTACCGGTGACAACATTCTAAAAAATACAAATATCATTCTAACTCCGGTTCAACACAAAAACATATCTTTTAAATATGCTTTATTGTGTAAATTTGCTCAAGCAGACCCCACAAAAGCCTTTGAATTTGAAAATGAATATGACTGGAGCAATATCACTTTTCCCGTTTTGAGACCGGACAATGATTTTATTGCACAGTTTGAAGCAAGAAATAATTGTAGCTTATCTATTTTCTTTATACATGCCGGTCGAATACTCCCATGGAACCCACCCAAGGACAACTTAGACAACAACATAGACTTATTGTATGTAAATGGTACGTTCCACTACATTAAAGACTTTGATGCTCTCGTTGGACTACAACTTGGAAATTTACATCGGCGGGCTTGCGTTTGTAGAAGATGTGGGCAGCGATTTTACGATAGAACTGGACTGACTGCTGTACAACAGTTGGATAGGCACAAACCTACTTGCGATCCTGATAACCCCACTAAATTCGAAATGCCCATTGGAGATAAGGCTCATATGAAATTTCAAAACTACAATAGACAGAAAATGATTAGATTTATTGCTTATTTAGATTTTGAGGCGTTAAATGTACCACAAGTTTCAACTGGCAACACTACCATTCTACAAAAACATTGCCCTTTTGCTGCATCTTACCTCCTACTGGATGAAGAAGAACAGTATACTAAACCTCTTCGAGAATACTGCGGATTGGATGCGCCACAAAAAATATTGTCTATGCTTATGGACGATGTTCGGGAAATTGAGTCTATTCTCTACAGCAATAGGATTAAGCAGATACCAGTATTAACAGAGGAACAACAGCGACAATTTGATAACTGTACAACCTGTCATGTTTGTGGCAAGGGCGAATTTACACTTAACAACCCAAAATCAATTGATCATAATCATTTGACTGGCCAATATCGTGGATGTTGTCACAGGATCTGTAATCTTTTTTATAGAGATCAAAAACACATTCCAGTAGTGGTGGCTAACCTAGCGCGGTACGATTCGGCATTCATAATACCGAACCTCGGACAAGTGAAAGTCGTACCAAACACTAACGATAAATTCACATCGTTTTCTAAGACTGTGGGAAAGATGGAACTCCGTTTCATAGACTCTTTTAAGTTTATGCCTCGCAGTCTTAGTGAATTATGTAATAACCTACAGAATGATCAAAAGAAAATTTGTAGGAAGTTTTTTCCTAGCGAGGAAGACTTCAACCTTATAATAAGGAAGGGTGTCTATCCTTATAATTATCTAACAGACATGTCAAAATTGAGTGAGACATCACTCCCACCAATTGAAGCATTCCACAACTCCTTGACAGATGAAGAGTTAAGTTCAGAAGAGTATGAACATGCCTGCAAGGTGTGGTCACACTTTAATATTGCTAATCTTGAAGAATATACAATGCTATATTTACGGACAGATGTGATTATCCTTGGAGATGTTTTCCAAAACTTTAGGAAGATTGTACACTCGACTTATGGTTTGGACCCTGCATATTATTTCACCGCTCCAGGTCTCGCATTTGATGCCATGCTAAAAATTACTGATGTACGGCTCGAGTTGCTAACTAGCAGAGAGATGCACGACTTCTGCAGAAGGGGGATGAGAGGTGGATTTGTAACGGCACCCCTAAAGTATTGTAAAGCCAACAATTATTACATGGGGGAGTTATATAATAAGGAGGAGGCATCATCCTACATATACAACATAGACATGAACTCACTTTATGCAACAGCCATGTGCCAACCCCTTCCTTATGGAGGATTTGAATGGTCTGACATTGACGAATTGGAAGGCATCTTAGAAGCTGGCGAGGATTCGGAATTTGGAGCATTTTTAGAAGTGACCATGGAATACCCTGAACATCTCCACGAAGCCCATGGAGACTACCCTTTTCTTCCGACTCAAGAAGAAAACGAGGACGGTAATATGTGCCTCATGGCCACTGTTCGTGACAAGACCAACTATGTACTGCACCATACTAGTCTACAGCTAGCTATGAAACATGGTCTTGTTCTCAAACATGTACACAGGATCCTAAAATTCAAACAATCAAAATGGTGTGAGAAATTCATCCTTTTGAATACAGAGATGCGTAAACAATCTAAAAACAAATTTGAAGAAGACTTTTACAAAGGGTTTTCAAATTCTGCATTTGGTAGATCTATAATGAAACTGGATGATCGTGTCAATATTAAGATTGCGAAGACCAATCAACAAGTGGACAAGTTCTCAAGAAGTAGACTATTTAAAGAGTTTTATGCTGTGTCAGAGGACACCCTAGTCTTCGTCATGCATAAACCCAAAATTATATTCAATACTCCAATATACATGGGTGTTGCTATATTAGACATCAGTAAAACTATAATGTATTCGTTTTATTATGACTATTTAAAACCTATGTATGGAAATAAAATTAGAATGGGGTACAGTGATACAGATAGTATTCTAGCCCACATATATACACAAGACTTGTACCAGGACCTAAAAAATAGTCCAATCTTCACCAGGCTTGACACATCCAACTACCCTAAGAATCATATTTTGTACCAGGCTGGGAGACGTTTTGGTTTGGGCCTGGCAAAGGACGAAGCTGCTGGAGATTTGCCAGTAGAATATGTAGGGCTGTGCTCCAAAGTGTATAGCAAGAAGAAATTGATACTGGAGACAGGACAAATAGTAGTTTACGGGATGAAGGCTAAGGGGACACAAAAATCTATGTTGCGAAAACATGTGACCTTCGACGACTACTTTCAAAGTTTGATGTCTCGAGGGAATTTTGAAATGAAGCTCCCGTTTACACGCATTTCAAGCAGTAGAATGCAAATCACTACTGTTACAGGATTTAAAACCGCTCTACGATGCCACGATCCGAAACGTTTCCTCTGCTCTGACAGGATACACACCCTCCCCTTTGGAGACAAGAGGATTGAAGAGGAAAAGAAGAAAATAGAAGAAGAGGAGTCAGAGGACAGAAGAGAAAATGAGTAAAAAAAAGGGGGGTCAATTCTAAATTTGTAAATCTTTAAAATCTTTTATCATCATTGTAACATATCCCACCTAAAATAGAGGGAGGGAGGGGGGGGGGTAAAAAAAAACAGGCATTTAATTATATAATGTATAGTTTAAGCTCATGTGCAAAAGTACGCATTTTTATTGCTCAAACCTGGGGTATGATTTTACTATCATATCAGATATTGTGTTAGGTACAAACATATTTTTGTTTTTATTTGTTATAGAAAAAGAAGATAAAATGTCCAGATCATTGTTCCAGGAAATACCCTGCACATTTAGGTGTAGAGTAAAAACATTTGCTGCATATCCTGAATCATCCACAAATTTAGAAGAGTTTCTTTACAATATAAAACCAGAAATAGTAAATACTTTCCAGCAATGCTTAGAAACACTTGGCTCTTTTAAAGCCAATTTGCTAGTAGAGGTGGAGTATTTAAATGGAGACGATGTGTTGACTATAAACCTAAAAACAAAAAACAAGGGATTTTATAATTCTAGTAATTTAAAAGAGTTAGTTGATAGTGAATTAGACAAAATCAAGAATGAAATGCGAGAGTACCAGTTAAAGGGAAGTGGGCATACATTTTCAAATGTTAAAAAATTAGAATTACGTGTAAACAGGCACTGTATATACTGAGATTTTATTTCGGTTATGTACATTGTAAATAATACATTTCTATTCTAATAGCCAATTTAGATTAGACCAGATTAACAAATATTTTTATTTTTATATGTACAAACAAGCCACCATTCATCTGTTAATAGTTGTGAAAATTGTGTAACAAATTTACATCATAGTCACAGCTAGTTGTTAAATAACATAAAATTTGTGTAAAAATTGTGTGAAATGTGTGAAATTTGAGTAAAATTGTTCACACAAATTCACTTCAAAGTTACAGTAAGTTGTAATATTGTGTGATATGTGTTAAATTTTTGTACAAATTGTGTGAAATGTGTGAGATTTGAGTAAATTTTTCACGCAAATTCACTTCAAAGTTACAGTAAGTTGTTATATTGTGTGAAGTGTATGTAATTTTTGTTATAAATTGTGTAAAATGTGTGAAATTTGAGTAAAATATTTTTACATAAATTCACATCACGGTCAAAGTTAGTTGTTATATTACATGAAATGTGTGAAATTTGTGTACAAATTGTGTGAAATGTGTGAAATTTAAGTAACTAATTCCCATGAAAGTCTCAGGCCACAGTCAATTGTTGTGTTTGATAACATTATTAAACATTTTTAGCATGAAAATATAACTAATTTTACTTGTAGAAACGTACACAAACATGTATATTATTATTCAAACAAGGCATTGTATTTCATTTAATCAATCCACAAATTCCAGGATTGATTTTCATAATTAATACGGATAGGGTAAAAACAAGTAGCAAATATTATTTTTATTTTCTTGTCATAAAGTATTGTACTGTTGTATATGTATGTTTAAATAACTTTTACATTTAGATTAAAAGTTGTAGCTCATCATGATAATTGACTCTCAGATTTACATTGCATAGCCGTAGTGATTTGTCTATTATAATGATAACACAAAAGTAATATTATAAATAGTTCATGTTACAATTCAATATGATAAATGTATTTGTTAATGTATAGTACGTTCACTTGATGTTTACAACTCAAGGGGACAAATATCAGAGTATTTGATGTAAAAACTCATACATATTCTAGTAACAAATTTGTAATAGTATTGATGCTATACTGTACAATAAACCTCTTAACGTCATGAAAATGTAGTACTTTTTATCCCTAGTTAAGGTTTGAAGGTGATGATTATTTGTAGATTTAATTCTTGCAACATTCTCATAGTAATCTTGCACAGTTACAAGACAGATTAAATAATATAAGTCTATAGAGATGTTTAGCTTTGACAATATCTTTACTATATCCAGAGGTATAAAAAAAAGTGCAAGTCACATTCTATTTCCTTGTAAAGGTCCTCTGTAACATAGAAATCTTTTGTTCTTAAATTTGACATTTGTATTAGTGTCTTCAAATTACAAGGTTGTAAGCTATTTTAAGTTAATTTTTAATTTTAGAGTATTTTCTTGTAGCAAGACTTAAAATCACTTGTATCTCAAAAATTTCAAACGATACAGCAAAACGGAACAATAATAAAAAACAATAATACATCTAAAAATTGAGACAATTTTAAATATTATTTCATATGGATGACTCTAAAGGTAAGAGGTATTTATGCAATATAGTTGGAATAACATAAAAAGAGAATGACAATATTAAACAACTAATACGACTAATATATAGATAAGACAAAAATATAGACAACAACTGGAAAGAGGAATAGTAGATGTACTAGCAATTAGACATGGGGCGTGGAGTTAGCACAAAAAAAACGACACCGACAAACTAAACTGACAATATTAAACAACTCATACGCCTAATATATATAGATAAGATAAAAATATAGACAACAACTAGAAAGGGGAATGGTAGATGTACTAGCAATTAGGCATAAGGCGGGGAGTTAGCCCAAAAATGCCGATGCGCAAAAAACGGCACCGACAAACTATACTACTTACAATAAGGATTTTTCGTTTGCCAATAAATGCTCTGGAATTTAGAATGGACTCTCGAAACTTTCAACAGTAGGTTGTCTTCCATGAAATACGTCAAATTGCTGATCTTGCTAAAACCAAACTTTTATTTTCGTTGAGGAAAAAAGAAACATATACTGTCACATTTTAAGGTTGAACCCCTTTCCATTAGTCACTTCCTCACGTCAAGATAAAATGGTGGCTCATGGTTGGCTTTATTACGTATTCAAATTTTTTTATTAAAAATGTGTCAAAACCCCTTAAACATGGTAATCACTAACACAGAGTTAAGTTGTACTAATTATATTCTGATAAAGTAACATATTAGACGTTTAAAGTCAGGGATTTACATAATGACACATAACGTGGGTAGAAGATCAATGACACTACTATAGACAATAATAAGGTCGGTTATAGGCCCGCCTAGGCATAGAGTCGTAATTGTTTCAGGTTAGTATTGATCAAAACTAAAATTAGGGAAAGTTTTAGATAGTAACTGTACCATATCTTGTAGTTACAATTAAGGAAGAGTTAGATTAGTAACTTGGGATAAAACAATATTTACATGTTCCTTTTCTGAACTTTTCTACGATTATACACATTTATACGATTATCTGTATTGCCTATAGTTGCATTTGTCTTAAGACGTATACTCGTTTATTTACCATCGGAATTAGTTTTTAAAACAAAAAAAGTTTAAAAACAAATTGCAAACACTTTTTTTGGTCAGAAGTGGAAAATTCCAATATCCACCCCATAAGACCTGTCCCCATAGTCCGATAATGCAAATTCCTAAACTCGTACTTCGAATGAACGTTGGTGTACACATTTTTACCAAATTTAATCAAATTCGGGGAAACTTTACTCAAGTTATCGAGCTGACGGACACACATAATAATGTATATACATCTTATATATATTTATTACTATGAGGGTTTACCCTGTATCATGATTAAGTTGTCAATTTAAAGCTTATGATCTAGCTTAGGGACGAATGATAATAATCGAAAAATATGTTGAATGAGTCCATATAATTCTTGCAATAAGTGAGGAATTTAGCTTTTTGACGTTAATAGAAGCAAATTATTTATGTTTATCGTGTTCGATATGAAATATAAAATAGTTGATTTTATTATCAGTATTTGTGCACAATTAATAAAGATTGATTATTTAAACTAATATTCATTTTTTAAACTTTTGAAGTGATAGCCCTAGCTTTATCCCCCCCTATCTTACTTTGTCATAATGTCTCTCCCGATTTCATTGTTAATTTTGTACTGCAAGGTACATGTAATATATATTCTATGAATGTTATTAAGTAATTGCATTTTATACGTATAGGAATATACTTAGATTGCCGTTGCAGATTTTACTTTAAACTAATACGTCTCCATAATTGTTATAAATTGTTAACTCATAGTCTATCATAAAATAAGTTAAGCTTGTGAAACAGATGAAGCATACAACGTAAACCTAAAAAGTCATTGCTTTGAAATGTACATTGTTTTTAGAAAAAACTGAACCGACCTCACTTATAAATTTATCTCTTATTTCCTAAATTTAAGTTGGAAACTCAAACTTCCCAGGATTTAAAGCAGACTGATGTAAGTGAAGGCCTCTAGTCGTTCGGTTCCGGAAACTTTTAATTAAATTGACATCACGCTTTCTCAATTTTCTTTTCTTTCTAGTTGTAGTAAAAACGTTGAAAAGTGTTTAAATAATCGTTCATTTAAGTAAATAATTCATTCATTATTCTTGATCGAGTTCCTAAGTTCACTTTTGAAATCTACGAAATAATATGTTAAGTAATACACGTTACAATAATCACTCGACCTAGCTAAATGCTAGATATTATGTCATAATAATTTATTGTAACAATATTAGTTTCTCAAATGCTATATATCTACTGATTTCGGCCTGGCTGGCTGATCAAATATTAAATATTATTTGATGGTATGGCTATTAGTAAGGGAGTTCCCCTATACAGTGAAAGTTCTCATAGTTTGAGATACTTATTTTTGTGCATAAGTGACAAACATATTATGGTGAGCTCCGAACAACCAGGTAACAGGATTTTCATATGGTTGAAAGGCATTTGTGATTGGCAGGATTTGAGCCTTCACTCTATAACCCATGGACTGGTCGCACACCAGTATCTTTTGATGAGTCGGTCACGGGCCCAAGGCATCGATGTAGTGGGTTTGGATCCTGATCACTGCTACTGTACTTTTTATCAGTACAGCTCACCCTAGTACTGTACCAGCTCACTCATTGCTTTGCCGGATAATTGGATAGGTGGACGGACAAATGCAATGTTAAAAGAGGCCACCAACCTCTTAAAATAATTATATAGAGTATTTAGAAACCCACACTGTATAGTATTTTAATTGTCATATTACATATCGTAATGTATTTTCCGTACGGGTGGTAAAATTTATGATTCGAAAAAATATGTACGACTATTTACTTTCTCCCCCTATACCATAGTATTTGGAGAAAGTATTGTTTTCGTAAACATTTTCGAGTTTGAGTGTATATATCTGTTTTGGGCCCCCTGGTTCCAAAAAAGTGGGTTTTCGAAGTGATGTCTGTGTGTGTGTGTGTGTGTGTGTGTGTGTGTGTGTGTGTATGTGTTACAATCACTGTTTTATTGTAAAATTATCCGATTTTAAATGCATTTCGTATAGGCCTATAATTGGATGATAGAAATAGGTGGTAACATGATATTATTTGTTTACAAGAGTATTTTTCCTATTAACACTGCCAGAATGTTCCTTTATGCGTGTAAACTAACTGTTCTGAATTATATTCTGTAATAATCGACTACTTGATTCCCGTACGTAGGACGGGCCAACAGCTAGTTAAATTTTATGTTAACTATTAAAACCATTAACTAAAGAAACCATAGGCATATGGCACATCAAAATGAAGCTCAGGGTTTGTAGATTTGCCAAAAAACTATTGGTATGAACAAATTCTCTTAAGGCTCCACCCCACAGGACGTTTTCCAAAGGGCTGCACCACATGTTTTAGAGGTTTACCTCATTCAATTAATTCTATGAACAACAGCTGGCCATATAATTCACAGCAGTTTGTTTATTTACATTTTTGTTTACTTATTTCATTATTTACTTTTATCTTAATAGTGGCGCATTAAATCAACATCGATGCTATATATAGCCATTGGATACTAGTGAGCGCCTGAATGTGTTTCAAAGACAATGAATGAGAGATAAACATAAAATATTCTCTGTGTTCGTTCAAGGGGTTGTCGTCTTCGTCAAAAAGAGCTGCGACTCAGGATATGACCGTACCCAACTTGGCCACCTCAGGACGTAAGGTATGAAATAGAGACGTAAGGAATTATACTATGAGCCCCATACTACGAAGGTCCCGCTGATTTTAACATTCCTTCTAATGTTCAGCTTCCGTATAACGTATATTTTTACACAATAGATTTTCAAAAATGGGGTTTGCCTCATGTTCATCTTCTACTTAGTGGTTTAAATTTCATAATTGACTATACACCAATACTGTAGAGGTGTATGGTCAATGATTTTATCTTGATATATATTTTTTTAATGGTGGTTTATAAATTGTACCCCCGTGAATCAACGGGTAGTTGTACATATTATAGATTACCGGTATACATAAAAATACCTCCGCCGCAGCAAACCTGCAGAATAAGCGAATTTCAATTTGTCTGATTACTTTTTTGTAATCAGGATTAAATTTTTTCCATAAATAAGATATATTTATTTATTCCCTATTTAAATAACATTAGATTTAACGAGTGCTTAGGTTTGCTGCTACGGGGAAGGTAAAAAGCGTTTTTGACCATACGTCAATAGTATAGGATGAAATAAATAAACTTGCCAAAATTTTATCAATATATATCCATAAACAAGTAAACTACAACAATTTTCATTTTCTCCATAAGAATAACATGGGAATTTTAAATTACACTATTTTTGAATTTTCTCCGTGACCGTTAGGCATACAACAGCTATTCAATATACTAAATTATTTCTTTTTTTAAGCTCTACAAAAGGGTTTAAAAAGAAATTGCAATTTTTTGTTGTTTTTATGGTCGAAAATGGGAAAAACCCCCCCCATAAACTCCCGTTCCCATGATTGGATTATGCTGGTTCGCGCACTCGTTCGAATAAATGTAGGTTTACACGTTTGTACCAAATTTCATCGAAATCGGATCATTTTTGCTCGAGTTATCGCGCTAACGGACACAGACATATATATATGAATTTGAACAGATGGTGTTTTTGGCCTCTAGGGACCTCAAAACAAAAAATTAAATCGGTCCCGGGTCCAGGTCTTACCATGAGTACTACGGCAATAGCTTATTCCCTATATGGGAAATTCGCAAAAATTGAACGAATAGTGTTTTTGGGCCTTTGGGGACATCAGAATGAAAAATTATGTCGGTCCCGGGTCTAGTTCTTACGGTGCCGTGCCACCTACTTCCTTATAGAGAGGGGAAATTCGCTAAAAATATTGTTTATTTTTTTAATTGTTAAGCCATTTAAGTCGGTTATGTAATAATAATGGTGTTATAATGCTATTAAGCTCCTAAAAGGGGTTAAATATACTGTATATCGGACAGAAAAATATAAAAATCATATCCATCTAATCGTACAAGAGTAACTGTAAATCTGTAATGGTGTATTTGAATATCTGAATAAAACCCAGTACAACTAAATGTGGTCAATTGTAAAATAGTGTAGCAACTGCAGATTAGAAGTAAATCTAAACGTTTTAAAATATGACTTTTGCAGCCTAACTGTTATATGTACATAAGGAAATAGCAGTAAGCTAGAAAGCCAGTTTATTTCCCTTCTTCTAGGTATACATTTAACTTAAAATAACAAACATTTATATGCATACGAGCATTTATGTTGAAAATTTCCACAATACATTTCAGCAACAACAAACTCATGATAACATCTGTTCGCCGGCAATGTTGCGATCCGTTAGTCACTGGGATCGCGGAACGTCGTAACAATGGGATCGTGGAACAACGAGCCCGCGCCGGCGACCCGTCTAAAACTACAACCATAGACTATAGAGTAAACTATTATATATTCTATAATCTGTGCTACAACACTCAAGACTCTAGTTTAACAATGTAATTTGTAGTTTTTTGCTGTTAAATACTCTAGGTAATAACAGACGTATTTATCCCATTTCACAGTAATACACTCTCAATGTTATTCATCCGAATGTATATCATGCACAATCATTTCTTATAATATAGCATAATTAAAGTTAACATTTCTTAAATCATAGTATGAGCACAGTATTACGATATTCACAATTCAATAATGGTATTCACAAAATTAGGAACTGAGCTAAATATAACATTGAATTTAGTAACTATATTACTTTGAATTTAGTAACTATTAGCATAGATAAAACATACTCCCTTGTGTTGCTTAGTCTATGCTATTAGTGAAAATAATACTACTTACAACAGTTGATTACTTCCGTAATTGCATTGTAACGAAAATATATTTTTCGTGTCCAGCTATTTACCTATTTTCATGTTATATTAATTTAAATAGTAGGCCTATATAATACATACATAGGCTACATAATTAATATTCCATAAATAATACAATAAATAATATTATAATACATTGTATTGTACCGCATTAAAAAGTTGGCTAATAAACTAACCAAAAACCTATTTCACTGTCAGCTGATCAGCTGATCAGCAAGTCCGCCACTCGCATGACGTGCTCGTTTCTTATTGGTTCATTGTTGTCTTGCAACTGTCGTTGAACTGTACGATGTATTTTCATGTTACTACGCGTAGTATTCGTAGTGAACTTGTAGTGTGAATGTTAGTATCTGTATAACGTAGTGTTTGTAATTGTGAAGTGTGTATTAGTGGACATTTAGTTAAAAGTGTTAGTGTCAAGTGACTCATTCAGTGATAATATTTATGCAGATTTTCCTGTCACGATATGTATCTTTGTTTGGAGATTCTTTGCAGTATTAATTCTGGTATGTATTTTAAATTATTCAGAATTACTAAACAAGCTTAAATTGTCTGCAAAAATTAAAACCAAAGTATGATAATGTCATAGTCTAGCGTACATCAGAATGAATAATTAATGGCTCATCATTTATATGGCTTATTTTGTTTTAGAAAATGACTATTTAGGTTTTCGCTGAATCAGTGCTTTATTTAGGCCTACTAAAACTGAATGAAGTGTTGATAAACGGTACTTCTAATGGTAAAATTGATATTCTTGCTAAGTTCACAACCTTTTGCAACTAAATATTTTCAACCTTTTGGTAAAATATCAACATAGTTATTTTATTTGACCTTCATAGTCATAATCGTAAAAAAGATAGCCCTGAACAAATTTTAGTTTTATTAAATTTAGGGATAATTATCTTAAATTTTGGCCCTATTTATTATCTCTAACTTAATAGGTCTGTATTACCATTGATTGCTACCGTTAGGATGTAAATAAATAAATAATTAATCTTAGCCTAACAATAATAAAACACATTTAAAAGGGCGGTGTATTTAAATTGTGACTAAGCCTTGAGTTAATCAATTTCAAATTACGATGGAGTTAGAACTGAATATAGCATAGCCCAAACAAGGGCCACATTTATTTATAGAAAGATAATTACTAACAAGCTTATTTAAGAGCTTTTTTTTTAACTGTGATTTAGCCTGAACGAAAATAGTATATATTTTTTATGCTATTAGGCCTGTTGATAAAAATACATCAACAACAAAATAAAGCCACAAAAATGAAGATACTTCGTTGGTATATTCTTAACAAAATACAAAATATGATATTTTATCTCCTATGTTTACGTACCGGTTAGCTCTGTTTAGTATTTTTTGTTTAAAAAAATGTGAAATATTAAGCTTTAAATTAATTATCGTTTTTTATATTTGCATTTCAAGCAAAATTTACATTTCTGTGAGTTGTCATTGTCAATAAAATATTAAGAAGGAATTTCAAGCCGGCTTTTTTACTCCAATTTTATTGGAGAGTGTTCCTGTTGTGTTATAATTTCCATAGTTTAATACAACATAAAACAACTATTGAAGATACCTCCTGTATAATAAATGCTATGGTCAAAGTATATGTTGATGTTCCTTAGATAAGCTTTTAAAGCTTATTTAAACACATAAATAGTAAAAATTACTTTGTTCCCAGGTTCGTGGTTGCAGTCGTACCAAAGGTAATAATTTATATCTCTGAGTGTTTGGGGTGTTAAATAATTTCTTGTATCCAGGCTTCGGTTAGGTTTACCATACGAATACGTTCTACCGGTTCGAAGTACCTTATAGAAACATACATCGAATTAAGTTGGTACTATTTCAACCGCGTGAAGGGAAGAAGTGTTGGTCAGTTGGTGTTGTTGGCCAGTTAACTAAAATGTCAACAGAAAGAAGACTATCGAGAAACGATTTTCTATATTTTCCAACAACACGCCGGATGATTTAAATATCGATATGTTGTTTGAATCGACGCTGCCAGTTTTTAGTCAACGAAATTAACATTTATTATGCCTACGTAATTGTAAGCATCGTTATATTCTCTTTTTATGCCTGAACATTTTTTATGTCGTACATGTATCTTGGAAATTGTATATGTTATTTCATTGTTTTCGTCTTGTGTCTTGCCAATAAAAGTCCAATATGATGTGAACACCTTCATGAAGCTGCATAGAGTTTAATTTACCATAAGCAATCGATTAAAATTAATTAATCCTTATATCGTACAGATTTATTAAAGGGGAAATAAAAATAGTACGCAAGTGACCAGTACTTTTTTGTAGTAAAGTGAAATAAAAAAGATATTTTTCACATGGGTTTGGCTAAATCATGGGCAAACGTATTAGAGGAGGTATGCATGGGTCCATTGGATAATTGGTTTTGAAAACAAAAAAGAAGTGTATATACAGGTTAATTATAGTGTAGGCCATACCATTATAAATATCTGGGAGCTTTAAGTAACATAGCTGTAAAGATATAAAGTTTTCTTAAATAAGCATTGGAGGAAACCCAATGCGAAATTCATATAAATGCCTTTGTTCACATCATATCGGTCAAATTTCAGCTGAAGCCAACCAAAGGTAGGAAGCATTTAATTTTGTTTGTCTTAGATTTACATGTTTTAATTTAGCCTGGATACATGGAAATATTTCTGCCAACATTAATTCTATGAATTGGCTTTACTAAATGATATTTCTCATTACTTGGTAATGGTTAAAGAGTGACTTGAAATACAATTTAAATTAATATATATGTTGTAAAAATATAACAATGTTATACGTTTGTTAACTTCGGAACAGTGAATAGTGTGAAAAGATTTTGATAGCTGCAAAGTTTAGTTGATATTAAATTAAGAAACCTACTGTGACTTTTGCATCGTTACTAAGAAAACAGGTTGGTTTAGTTTCACTTTTTGTCAGGTTTAGTAGATAATAATTATCATATGTTAGGCTGGTATCTTGGCCTTTATAATAAGGGTTATTCTGTAAATTTTAATATTATTAATGTACTATTAAATCTTTGAAAGGCTCCTTAGTATTTTTTAAATTGTTTACTTTTAGTTTTTTCAGGATACTAACTCAGTTTACTAACGTACTAAGGTACATATTACTATTTTAAAACTGGGCCTTCAATATCTATTGTAGACAACTATATATTATTTACAGGTGTACCTATAGAGATTAAACTAATTGTGTTCGTTTGAATATTGTATTAAGGAGTAATGCATTTTCCAGGATATATATTATTTTGACCAGACTCTCTCTTCTTGAAAATTCCCCTACAGTTAGTAGGTATAACTAATCTCTATGGCTACACCTTCAAAGGCAGTATAGGTTAGTCACGTTAGGTTAAGTATTAGAGGTGGCCTGTATCAGGTGGGTAGGGGATAATCTATTACGTTTTCCACTTATTTTAACATTTCTATTTCTTAACGATGATTGTTCTGGAAAGTCTTTCAATACAAGGTTCTTATTTTACTATAACAGCACAAAATTCCTACTTCTGGAGTAATTTTTTATCTTTGGGAGTAGCACTATAATACCTTTTGGGAAGCAGCAGAACTATTATACCCTGCATGTGCTTTTTTAGTTGTAAATATAAATTACTCTTATCTATTGGAAGAGTGTTATGTAATATCCCTAAAAAGTTAGGAAGTCTTTGGAAAGTACTATGTCTAGCACCACCTTCCACAGTGGGTATCGTGCTTAGTGGCTTTTTTAAATTTATAAACTGGCATTAGAACGGTTAATTATTGTAGAAATGATTCCACCCACCTCTACCATATTTTTCCCGTGTGGAGTTGCTAGTCTCCTATCGGGCGCCTCCCTAGGTGGCGGATAGGGGAAGGCTCGTCAGACATGGCGGGTACTGGGAATGGACCCCCAGGGTGGACCAAAACTAGCACAGTGTAGATCGTGTCAATTACATTGGCCAGTGGGATGCGTGTGTGCGAAATAACACTTCTTCCATCGTCACTTCTGTTATTTTGCACGGCCATCTCATCAACTAATTACCTATAAATGAATGTACACTAGCGTATAGTGTGATTTTTAATGTTGTTGGGAACCTTTCCATCATTCAACCCACACATGCCATCCTAATTGACACGATCTATACAATTTTGTTTCAATTTTAAACTTATGGTACCAAACATAACAGGAATAATTTTTACTTTCTCCCCTTATACCATACATAGTATGGAGAAAGTATTGTTTTCGCCAAAATTTTCAAGTTTAAGTTTTGAGGTGTGTGTGTGTATGTGGATGTTAACAGAGCATGTGGATCGATGTTGATAAAATTTGGAATGTAGGTACTAAACCAGGTCCAGGTACTAATCTGCAGGTGTTTTTTTTATTTTTAAATTTTGATTTTTAATGGTGATTGTCCCATAAATTAACGGAAAATAGAATTTTCTCAAAAATAGCCCAATCGATTTTGTATGTTATAGCTCTTTAAATTGTAAACAAAATTGTGTAACTTCCATTGCTGTAAAAAATCGTGTTCAAAAGTTATCGTAACTAATGTTATTTTCCTTTTCAAATGTCATAGTTGCTCCCACCGCTTACTACCGTTATAAAGGTTATTGAAAAGCTAATGGGGGGAAGTATGTGTCAGATTGCTGATACTGTTTATTTTAAATATGCGTATAACATAATATGGTCGTGTATTCACAATACTAAGATGTGAAATAATAATTCGTTTTATATTCAAACAATATTACAATCTGCAAGGTTAACACAAAATAAAGTTTAAATAAACTTAAGTGTTTTAACAAAAAATAATTATTAATGTATTTTACTGAACATCTATAATATATTCAATCCAGGTAACTTATATTATCTGTAATACCTACATAAACTGTTGATTACTTTGTAAAAATTCAAAATAAATCAAGAGTAAATTCATGACACAAATTACACTAATGAGTCAACGCATTAGGCTTCCCTTCCTATTTTAAGTGGGTGGATCTTCTAATTTTCGTTCTTTAACCAGCAACACATTTCACATTGTGTAGAAGAAGCACGATCGTGTTTATTAATGGTGCTAACGTTAATTATGAAATAATTAATGACAAATAATGAATCATTATAAGAAAGTTGATAAATTGCAAAATTAAATCATTTAGTTCCACAAAAGTGAATAAATTAAGATATTGAGTTAAAATTTTTATTGAAACCAAATACTTCAACGAATGTTGAAATTAATTTAATTTTTCTAATAGTATGAAATAATTTACTGTGGATTACACATGCATTATACAATAATTGAATAGTATACAGTGAGATTGAAAAGTCCCGGAATGGTGTAATATATTTTTTACCATTATAAATAAAGTAATAAAACTTGGTATATAAAAAATACCACAGTTCAGAATTATATTTAAGTATATATATTTAAGTATTAATGTCTACTTTTTCGAGCTAATATTCTTTTTTTTCTCTTAAAGGGAACGGCCCATGAGGAGTAAGACAAAATTCCCTCATAGCAGGTCTATTTTGGTATCAAATTAAAGGTCTTAAAACACATTGCCGAAAACCCGAACTCGGAAAAACGAATCAAAAATGACAGCCGTTTAAATATTTCTCGAATCTGCCATCATGATTTTTTTAACGACTGCCATTTTTTACCCAGCTGTTATTTCGAGCTCAAATTTGTGGAATTTTTTCTACTAATAAATACCTTGAATGTGATGTGTATATCGACCTATGCTTATGATTATGATTTTCTTCCGACTTCTAGCGGGTGCTCTACAGTATTTAAAAACATTGCAAACTCAATGAAACTTTGACCAGCGGTTATTTTTTACTCCGTTTTGGCACTGTGTTATACTAACGAAGACCTTTAATTTGATACCAAACTCAACCTTTGATGCTATTTAAGAAATTCGTCTGACTCCTTGTGGGCCTAATAGGTTAAAAGATTAGAAATTTATGACTATAATTGATTTACCAAGTTTCATTCCTTTATCTTTAATAGTATGACATATATTACACCGTTCCTGCACTTTTGAATCATACTGTATATATTTTGTATATATAATCATGAATCAGTATGAAATAGGATCAAGATTGAACTCTTTATGTTTTTATTCTTTTTTATAAAAAATGTCAATAAAAGTTGAAACAGTTCTTAGAAAGTTTAGATGGACCAGTAACTTGTTGTATAAAAATACGCTGATCATAAACTCAGAGGTTAAACCATACTTTATTATTTGATTCTCAGAAATCTATGCCCACTTCTGAACATTGTTTCCGTCAACTTGAGACAAATCATCTGCTTTTAGACATGTATCGCATTTGACAGATTATCATTTATTGGTTTCTGATAACTCTTGGACATTTGTCTTTAAACTTTACCTTCAATTTTAAACAAGTTGTACTAAGAAGACATAAACTTCTCCTTGACGTTGTTGCACATTTACGTAATTCTGAAACTACATTTCCCAGAAAATGATGATTGAATTTCAGTCCTGTTAGGTTTAAAATTAATTTATTAAATTCCAGTTTCATTAAGGGAAGGGTCAATACTTGTAGGACAAGTATGTATATTCAAATGAATATAATGACCTACCTTTAAATTTAAGGACACTAGGCTTTAGCCCAAAAGACAATTTAATTTATGTTTACTATACATAATTTTCCAATGTAAACATATATGTTTTAACTAATCGCATAAGATTAATCAAATGTGTTAAACAGAATCTGTATTTTAGCTCTAGTATCCCTAAGTAATAACCAAAATTGACTATAAAAACTTTGTCAGTTGGTTTTATTTGAGTTTTCTAAGGATTTAATTGTAAATGTAGCGATTTTCTATTCTTGTAGATTTATATAAAGTTCCTAGGGACCAAGCATTGCTCAGGTAAGCCATTAGTACACCCTAGGAGTGTTCTTTGGTCAACGTCATTTGTCCAAATATTCTTTTGCAATCTGTTAAAACAATAATATCGTAGTTGACTTTGTGTAAGCAAAATTTTTGATTCCTGTATACTGTATACGTTTAGTTGTTACTTTTGGAACCAACACACCCAATAATCAAAACAAATAAATATCTGATAATAAAGTATACTACATTTGATAAGGACAATAATATTTAACAGGCCATAAGACCTTTGTAACGAATACTTAAAGCAAAGGTAAAGCCTTAGTCGTAAAGTTTTAGTTTGTATAGATCAAATTGTGAAGGACAGGCCCGCTTTAAAAAAATGGACCTGCAAACGGGTTTATTTAGGATTGTTGGGAGCGAGAGGAAGAGAAGAATATCTCCGCAAGGTAGGTGTAGAGGGGTGCAATCATCTCGCGGGCCGATTTTACTTGATTGTGTAGAGCGGGATTAACATTAGAGTTCGCGAATCAGCAAGCAAAATTGGGTCATAGCATTGACTATACACAGAATAGACTTCCCATGTGATATGAAAGTTTGAAGCCAAGAAAATAGATGAAGTTCAGGGACCATCTCACCAGAGTTTACCAGTGTATTGGGTTGAATATTAATTAAAATTAATGCAGTATCATAGAAAAGCTGATTGATTTATCACTTAACACAGAATATTGTCATTAGTTGGTAGACCATCTCAACAGATTGCACCACGTTTTATTGGCTTCAAATTTTTACATTACATGGGAAATCTATTCTGTGTATAGTCAATGGTCATAGGAACAAAGTGTTATGGGTTTTGCATTTCTCCAAAAATTGGTTTTTCAATTTTTGACCCTTAGTACATTGAAATGTCCAATTTTTTTTACAACCATTGTGTGAAGCTTAAAAAAGTAATAATTTTGTTTAGTAAAGCGTTGTTGTACAATTAAAGGTTAAGGAGCAATTTTCTTTAACTGTCCATTTAAAAATCACGTGCTATTCTTATCGAGAAAAATAACACTGTTTTAGTTTGCTTGTTTATGGATAGATTTTAATCAAATTTACAAATTCGTTCATTTTCCTGTACTAACAATATTTTATCAAAGAAATCACATTTTCTCTTCCCCGAAGACCAATTTTAATAACTCGTTAAATCTATTTTTTTACGAGAAATAAATACTTATTGTTTATGGAAATATTTGAGTAAAAATCCAATCAGACAAATTGAAGTTTTCTTAGTCTGCAGGTTTTCTGCGGAGGTGGTGTTCTGAAGTGTTTTCTGTAGACGCCCATGTTTAATTTTATATGCAACATTCGGACCATCTAGGTTATTAGTTGTTTTAAAAGTGTACAAAACAATTAATTAATATTAGCCCTTAATCTTTTGAAATCTTAGTCAGCTGATTTAAATGCCCAGAAATAGGTTTATATACCATCAAAGTCATATCACTGGAGAAACTATATACATAAACACATATAATTATTGTTTTCAAGTTACATGTAAATCAAGCGCGTTATGGTTTAATTTCTAAAATTATTTTGTATGTTTGTTGTTGTGTTTATATCACATAAACCTCCATTCCCATAGTCCAATCATACTGATTCACAAATTTGTTCGAAAAAACGTAGGTTTACACGCTTGTACCAAATATTGGAAGATGTATTACAATAGGTAATGCTGTGAAATACTAAATGAAATAATATTTAAGTTTAAAAAATACTATTAATCTGCTACCTTATTTATCTAAAAAACAGGTAAGAGTTAAAGTTAAGAGTATTTTGTTTTGTTTTCTCATTAATTTTACTTACTATTAATTTTACAACTGGATATGGACCAAATTTATTTTTTTAGTACCCAACGGTATATATCAGATTGTCGTTTTCTTTCGCTCTGTATAAACGTACGTTACAATAATGTATGTACGGTAATGTCAAACTGCCATGGTGACATGGCATCCCATAAAGCCCATGTTAAATTTTCAAAATGTTGTACTTTTATTATGACGATAATAGTTTTTTCCTGGATATAAGACCGGTCCAGAATTAATTTTTGACACAGATTTTGGCTATACCGTAAGTATGGACACGTTTCTTGCAGCCGATTCCGAGATCAAAGTAACTAGTATTCAAACTTTACTTATATTTACGACGGCCCTGAAGGGACACTCAGTTTCTTTTTGTCTTTCATTTTACTACGACTTTTTTCTCGAAGTACTTCGACATTTCTATCTAGTCTAGTTTTACTTCAACTCAACTTCAATACAAATACGTTCATTCTATTCTGTTTCTGTTTCTGATTCTTTCTCTGTCTGCTGTCTCACTGCTGTCTCTCGTCTCTGTCGTACTCAGACCTAATAAAATCCTTGACAGAGTCAATTTCAGAAAAGTGTTTCTTTCTATGAAGTCCGAGCTTCGGTATACCTTTTAAGTGTTATGCAAATGTTATGCTTCAATAAAAGAATTGCAAGTATTTCAGGCTGTTGAAGGCCTAAACTAAAATATTGTTCAATCAGTTCATTAATGTCATATTCCATTATGTGTCCTAAAGCTCAAACCTCTTTCTGTCTGCCAATTCTTATCAAAAATATGTCTACATCAGAAACACCCCTACATCAACAGTTAGTTGGGTTGTGGTTGCCGTAAAATTATAACAAACTATAATAAGAGCACATTCGAGAATAAAGTCGAAGTACTTCGAGAATAAAGTCGAAGTACTTCGAGAATAAAGTCGAAGTACTTCGAGAATAAAGTCGAAGTACTTCGAGATAAAAGTCGAAGTGAATGAAAGACAAAAAGAAACGAGAATGTCCCTTCAGGGCCGTCGTACATATTATATATTGGTATGGGCTTTATTTAACTTACAAATTTTATATAAGTGAAATTAAATTCTCCTACTGTTTTGTAGCTTTTTAGAATATCCAATGTTAATGTTATTCCTCGTCTGGGGACTTAAGAGAGACTATTTAATTTAGCTTTTAAACTAAAACCCAAATAAACAAAATAATTTTTTAGCGTTTGATGAGTACGTTCTCTTTCGTTAGACACGAAAATGAGTGAAACCGAATGAGACCTAATTAGGTCTCAATCTATCTCAGAATAATTAGTACCGTCACATAATGAAAAATAATTCAAATGCACAATGCATTAATTAATTTATTTAAGTCATTCAAACACCATGATTCATTGTATTTATGAAGAAGGTAACCATGTACAACATTTATGCTCATGTGCCTGTGTTTTAAATCAACTATTTTGTGATGTATAGGTGTCAAAATCTACAACTAATTATTTTCTGTCAGAAGCCTAGATATGATATCCATGCTCGGGGACTAGTGCCTCACCTCAAGAGCAGAACATACTATTCTTTGGATGAATATTTTGATGGCTTTCTATACAACCTCGGCTTAATTTTTACTCACGCAAACCCAAGTTTGTTAACTTTATTATATGGATTTTATTTTATTTTAAAGAATCACCGTCAGCATCAAGCCCGGTGGGGGAAAAGATGTGGAAACTTTATGTTATAAGCGAACATTTGATTCGCCACTTTCAGTATACTGGGTAAACGTTAATGTTAAAAATCTCATATCACAAAATCTGTTTACAAGCTTAGCATCCTCAATGTCTCCATCAAGATAGTTCTTACGAATATTCATAGTTTGAAACTGATTTATTTGTGTAGGTAAAAGGTTCTGTTCTGATAGTAGATTTTGGCATCCATACTGTATCTCGATATTTTATTTACTATCAATTTTACATCTTCTAGTTACCCACTTACTGACATAAGATCTTCACAATCATAGCCTCTAAAACTTTGGTGTCAGGAAAGCAGAGTGTGAACGTAAAATTTACCGAGGTATTGGCGTGGTGTTTGTGAGTGTTTTTGTTGACTCGGCGCACTCAATCAATGCATAAGGTAGACTAGTCCGTAGTAGAGTGACAGGTAAATATTATTTTATTGATGTGCAGCGATGGAAATCACTGTGTTGTCACACGCACCAACAGTTGAGTCATTATCGTTATCCGATTTGGGAATTTCTTTCCTCAATTATTTATTAGTCGTAACACAGTTTTAACACGATCCTGATTTTCCCTTATTCGACAGACGAAGGATCTTCAACGTCAGGTAAATTTTCAGAACAAAATTAAAATACACAAATGAAAAAAAAATCATCACCAAATTTATTAAACTAAATATACAGACGAAAATATTACAAAAGTACAAAAGACAAATAAATAACGTATAGTGGTAGACTACCTGAGAGGTACAAATAATTTAAAGTAACACTAACATTATTCTGGTAACTGTAATCTTTGCTTGTACAATAGTTATTAAATAATACTGAAAAGTTATAAGGTGTGCAAGTATATATTTGGGAGGAGTTAAACACTAAATTGTACAGTTGTTTATTTAGGACCATTCGTGCTAACATTTCCTATAATGTTACATCGTTTGGGACCCAATTAACGAAACCGTCAATGTAAACATTTTCATGTGTTAGTTAAAGGGAAAACAAACTAGCAATGAATTAGTTAAGTTGTGTATCCAAAAAATAAGAATTTGCTACATTAATTTTTTTTAATAATAATACAAAGGATAAAATCATTACTTGCTATGGTTTTCAAACAACTTAAAACATACTTAACCTAAAAATAAATAGGTTTTATATAGTATTTTCAACATCTTGCTGAATGATTTGATTTAAAAAAGTGTTCATTTTGGTAATATGTATTAGCCTAGTTTAGGATTTATAGCTTATATTATTGACCTTTACACGCCCTACCATGATAGACATCCCCTTTTTATGAACCTATTTAACCACCATTTCAAATACACCAAACTTTAATTGGCCATTCAGGAAGTAAGCTTCTGTCACAATTACATTTCTTCTTTTATTTTTTAACAACGTAATACTGTAGTTTTTACTATATACAATATTCTGCAATTTATACATAGTTTGACATCAGTTAGCAATATACAGGGTCATTGATATAAGTGTGCTAGCTGTTTTATTCGAAAGTTATAAGATATATCAAAAATTGTAAATTCTAACTGCCTTGGATTTTTTATTTAAAATATTTTGGTCAAGTTGGAAAAATAATTTTAGCCATCATTTTTCCAATATGGCCACCAACTTTAATTTTTCTTGTTGAAGACCCTATATTTTTATGATTTATTTAGAAAGTAAATGCCATTTAAAAACGTTTTAATACTCGGCAGTTTTTCTCCAAAGCTACTCATTTAGGAGTTACAGCGTGTTAAAACTAAGAAAAATGACTTGCAGTGTACATTCTGCGCCATGTAGCTCCTAAATGACTAAGTTAAGAAAGAAAATAGATAGAGTAAATAAGTCTTAAAATTGCATCTACATTTCTTAAACCCCATAAAATACGTAGTTTCCTTTTTTCTGCCATTTTGGAAAATGGCGGCCATTTTGAAATAATGTAATCAATATTTTTATGGCTTTAATAAACTGTATAGAATCGAGATGCAATTTAAAGACTTATTTACTCTTACCATTTTCTCTCTAAACTTACTCATTTAGGAGCTAAATGGGGCAGAATGCACCATGATGTGACCATGGTGTGATGATAGAATCTATAATCACCACATCTGATGTGGTAACTCATTTTGCGTTTTTTGCAAGTAATTTTTACTTAGTTTTAACACGCTGTAACTCCTAAATGAGTGGCTTTAGAGAAACAAATGCGAACAATAAAAACGTTTTTAAATGACATTTACTTTCAAAATAAATCATCAAATATAGGGTCTTCCATAAGAAAAATCAAAGTTGGCGACCATATTAGAAAAATAGCGGCAAAAATTATTTTTTTAACTTGACCAAAATTTTTTTTATGAAAAATCCAAGGGCGTTATAATTTAACAATTTTGTAATATCTCTTGTAGCTTTCGACATAAACAGCTGGCTCATCAATCACCCTGTATACTCAGCAGAAATTAGTATTTAACAATAAAACACTTTTAGATACTCTATTTGATTACTTTATGTTTTATTCTAATAATGTGTACAGCTTTGACATAACAAATGAATGTCTAGTTCCATTCATTGTCAAACATTGTATTTATAATGGTTTAAATACCTGCATTTAGTAATGCAAATTGATTACTTTTTTTATTACTGAATGCAGGTATTTAAACCGTTACATATATTCAAACGTAATCCGGGGGTTAACAAATCTTGAAACATGAAAAAGAGTTATATGTTTTCGTATGAGGTTCTTTCTAGATTCCCTATCTCAAAAAGAAACAAAAATAAAAAAAAACTAGGCAGACTACACAGTTCATCATATTCTTAAACATTATTTATGAATAGGTATCAACTTAACTCAAATATTTTAACTATATTTAATTAATAATTTTATTTTGAATAATTTAGTAATTTAAATTGTATACAGCAGTGAGTGAATGTGAAAGAATTTGGGGAAATGTGTACTAAATGAGTTTAAAAAATTAGTGTAGAGCAGTGATTAATTTAAAATATTCAAAAATGTGTTCCTTAAATAATGCGGACGGTAAATGCCAAATTCGAACCGGCAGCGGCAGCCAGAGTAAGTTTCCGTAATAATTACCCATCACTACTTCTTGGTTATGAAGCTGCCGTCATATGCTGAACATTTTATGTGAGTTGAGTTTTACATTATATTAATCCCTTATCAATCAATATGCTTAGTAGGAAGGCTTCTTTGGTAAAGGTGTAAAATAAAAGTAGAGTTTATAAACATAAATCTTAAAATAAAAAATATATATAACTATCACACTATAACCATGTAAATACAAAATATTTAGAAATACGTTTGATATGTCATAATAAATTGAAATCAAGATTCGTTCTTTTTATAAAACCTCTTGAGCTAGGATATCTCGCTTATTATGCATTTTTTGTAAATTGTCATTCTTGATTTTCGTTTTATTTTGACCCATTAAACCTATTCCTAACATTTTTGTTCTTAGTTACGGACACATTGTATTATTTAAAAAGTATAATTGCACATAAAAAAACCAGAAACCATGGTTTTACGCTTAAAAAATAATGAATTTTGGCTTAACACTATTAGCTTATGACTACTCTACCTATTTTATACCTACATCTTGAGGCGTAAGAGACTACATAAAGAGCATTTAGTAAAATGTTTCTAACAATTTCCTTTCATTTTGGATACCATAAATACTATCTAAAACAGCCTTAAAAGACGTAATGTATGCCTACATTTATTTATAAATATTGAATTCACCGATGAGTTATCATCAAAACAGTGTGCCCTGTAAACTAAAAACTTCTCACATTCAGTAAAGAAGCATTAGAAATCTCACCTTTTGTCCAAATACATTTTAGCAATTGTGTACGTTGATTTTGTAAAGATACTTTAAACGTATATTCAGCCTCTTTGGTCGTTATAGAACTGTTAAAAATATAAACTATTTTACCTACGACCGTTTTTTTAACTAGCCATTTCAGTTTCGGTTCTCCGAATGGAAAGAAAATACTTTACAGCATTTTTTTTACATTACAACACTATCAATGAGGTTGAATGATTGAGAGAAAAGAAGATTTTTTATGCTTTGTACGTCAACTTATCAGCTGTTAAGACCAATTTAAATGTTAATGAGTGGTTGATACAATGAATCGTTGCATCAATATAGTGATATTGATGCAATTAAAGGTTATACAGTAAATTAAAACATAACCTTAGAAGTTAGGAGTAGTGATTGTTAGTAAAAACGGTCGTAGTAAAGTAGTGTACGCAACTCGCGTGAACAGTCTTTACGCGATCGTTGCGTAAACTACTATAAATGTGTGCTAAAGATCAAGTCTGTAAGGTTATCGTTATCGACGGTCACAAGGCAAGAACGGTGCCCATAACTATGAACAAGCGCATCGCTGAACCTGCATTCCCTTCCAGGTGGATACTTTGAGTGAAGAAGGATCTGTCTCGTCCAGATGTAGGACTTCAATGTCTGCAAGAACGTGGGGAGCGCAGCAGGGTCTGGGTACTTTGTACATCTGCCAGACGAGACTCTGCAGAAGAGCGTGTTGACTAGCAGGATGGTATCTTGGAGGACATCGGCCCTGAGAATAACCATCCAAAGAAATCAGCCACGTAAATGTGTTAAGCATATACTACGAATATGTTCAAACACTATCCAAGACATTATTGTGGACATTTCCCATCACAATCAGTAAATGACAAAAATAATTAGGTTTCTGAGGTGAGAATAGTATATTTCATTTCAAGTACCAAGAGTGGCATGTTTCGGTGCGTGCTTAAGTTCCAAGTGTAAATCGCCGAACATGTGGAAGTTTCACGTACGAGGAAAAGCCGACGACGGGAAGAATTGTGGAGCAAGTGCCGGAAAATCCCTTTCGGTTAGAGCTATGAGTGACACTTCATCACGATGCAAAAATACACACATACAGAATAATAGACCTTGGTAAAGTTTTAAACATTATATTTCCCAATAAAACTTTTAAAAATATACAAATAAAAGTAAATGGGGTATAGAAAATCTACGTAACGACGTAAAGATTACATGACAAAATGCTAAAAAATGTGCGAAACTAGCTTATGCCTATTTTCATTTAAGGTTTTATTCCCCAATAAAAATGAAATGAAATGAAATGAAAGGTTGCCGCAAACAGATTTCAAATATCTCTATCTATATTTATTTTTATGAGAGCAGATATCAAAGGAAATAATGGTTTACAAGAAAATTATTTAATTATTTATCAGGTGTTTTACTGTTCCCCAACAGTAAAACACCTGATTTAAATAATTTTCTTGTAAACCATTATTTCCTTTGATATCTGCTCTCATAAAAATAAATATAGATAGAGATATTTGAAATCTGTTTGCGGCAACCTTCTTAGATATGAGGGGATACAATAACTATGGTCAATTTTGAAAATTTTGCCTTTAGGGGTAGTGGGAGTAGGGGGTAGCTCAAAAGTTTCAAATTACAAGTATAGTCGAGTTTGGTATCATTTATAGGTCTTGACGAAACAACAAAATTGACATAAAGAAAACCAAAATCGGTCGATTAATAACATGAGATTCGTTATAATAACATGACTGTAGATTTTAGGTGTGGTTTTGGTGTACCAAATCTTACTGATTTATCTGTTATCGTTTAGAAAATATTGAACCGGTCCGGGACTTTTGGGACAGTCTGTATATTTTGATCAAACTTGGCAAGTTTATTTATTTTATACTAAGCTATTAATAGTTTACTAAAAAGGCACGTTATTACTTTCCTTGTAGCAGCAAACCTAGGTACTCGTTAAACCTCATTTTATTTAAATAAATTTAATTGAAAATCAATCGAGACAAATGGAAATCCGTTTAGTCGGAAGGTAAGCTGGGTCGGGGGTATTTTTTATAAATTTTGATACAAACGACCCAAAAAAGTTTCATCTTTGCCAAAACACTGGCAGTTTTACAAGGATTAACAACTTAGCTTTGTTCAACAGTTTTAAGTTTGTAATTTTACATCGCCGCCGTTTTGGCAATGTTGGCAATCATCTGCCGGCATCGTGGCACTGATTTCTCTTCATAGAGACCTTTAATTTTATGTACTACTTTACGTATGTTCTAATTTAAGCTTTTATTTCAACGCCTTGTGAACTTTACCCAGTATGATGGAAAAAGATTTGCTTCAAAATGTACAGGTTTGTATGGTATCAATTTGCAAAGCTTCTTTGCATTATCTGCAATGGCTAAAAAATTTAATTCTGTTCTTGGGCTTTTTGAAGATCCTGTATACAATATACGTCAAAGGTAAAAAATAAATCATATTTATATACACTGATCATCTTTGTCAATTTACCTTACAAAACCCTGCGTTGAATTTATACGGCTGCAAGATAAACTCGAACCCAGGAACGTCTTTAAACACCACTTCCATGGAGTGGCGGCAGCAACGACCGTGGTTGGGGCCTTTGCGGCAGTCTGAGCCCAGGGTCTCGTCGTACCGGTGCTCTGCCTCCATGGCCCTAGGACTGCGAGGATACGATTCCCTGTCGGTCAACAGAACGTTCAGGACGGGGTCAAAGGAAGAAGCTTCAGGCCCTGTGCCGGAGACGAGCCTGACCCCTCTCCCACTGCACTCATCACACTCCACCTCCAGGCCCAGGTTTCTAAACAAATTATAGTGTGTGATTTAGTTTAGAAATTGAGAATTTAGAGGAATTTGCATTTGCCCGTCCGCATAGGCCTAGAGCCTGTGCGTAGAATGTATCCAGCATTGAACGGGGTGAACCGGTACAGACAAGGGTGAATTGTAGTGATACAATTTAGCTGCAGGTATCAGAATCCGAACTCACGTTATCGCTGACATGGATGATCCGTCATCAGTTGAGCCACCGACTCACAATCGACTTATTTGTGTCTTAAAGACCTACACCTTAAGCAAAGTACAAGCGAAATGACATTTGTACACATCGGTGACATTTGATCACATTGACAGATTAAAGGTATTTTAACCTCTAGATTAATTTAAATTTGTGATCAGGAGGCGAAAAAAAAAAACAGAAATAAAGTACAAGCGATTGTGTACCAGGATTAACAAATTTTCAAAAGCCATATTATAACTCGAGTCTCTAGGTGAGAAGTCCCAGACCGGCCGTACCGACTAAATATCTGATAACGACAGTAAACCGCGCTTTGTCAACTTTTATAAACCCGCACTTTGCAGTACAATTTAACAGGTCAGGTAGTACAGTAAGCTAAAAACTAGAAAAAAATTTTTACTTGTGGATAGCGTCCTTTCTATTCAAGTGCATATTCCTATTGATGTTTGGAAACTCTTTTAATTTGTCCGTTAAAAACTAAATTTTCGCAGATTTATTTAGTACTTATCATACCATCACAACATGTTGTTAGTTTCGTATAACGAAGCAAAACAACGATTTAAACAGCACATCGTATTAATAAGTATGCATATAGTAAAGCCCTCTGAATTAGCTGTAAGTTTTAACATTAGTTATCCTATTAAACAAACCTTTTATAGTATAACAAACATGCGATGAAAATATCTTTCTAAGTTCGTTGCTAGCACGGTGATAGATGTACAGTAGTTTAAAAACAATGTCAAGCTTTATAGTGATATTAGGTAAAATAATTGAAGCTTGATTTAATTTTCCTTAAAATCTGTTTATTTGACAAGTAAGCAGAACGAACCTTTGCCCTGAGATCCAATAGATGACTGCAGGAACTACGTCCAGCTCTACCCATCGGGAGGTGTCCTTCAGTACAAGCCTCCTGGAGTCCAAGAGGGTTCTACCCCCTCCATTCTCCATCAGGTACACTCTTAGTGTCAGCGGCGTCGAAGGGCTCTGCCCCAGTGGCGCCACAGCGAATATTCTCAACGTAGCTTGGTTTACTGTTGCATTTTTTACTCCCACTGGAAAGTAGAGAAGTTCGTGGCTACCGTGATAGTTCTTGACGTTCGGAGCTCCTCCTAGTAACAGAATAGTCCTGAGACCGTTTAATGTACAGCTGCATATTATAACCATTAAAACCCCTTAATCATTACAAGTGCGCCTAAAAAGAAGAAAAATAAAAAATAAAAATAAAATAGAAAAGTAGAAAAGTAAAAAGTAGAAGTAGGTTCATGGACATGTCATGTCAATGCAGAAAAAGTTTTCAAAACTAATGATTTAATATTTTAATATCCAATATCTCATTGTATGTTTCAATATTTTTTAACTTTTTAAATCTTTGAAAGTTTATTAAAATAGTAAAAAAATATATTTAAATTTATTCACTATGGCATAAATGTCGTGAACCCAAGTAGAAGCATGAAGCGAGAAGGAATTCTTCAAAATATTTTGGCGACGTATGTTAAACTTACTTAAATTACTTAAATACTAACAATTTAATTCGTTTAACACAATTTAAAAATTATCTTGACTTAATTTAGTTTCATTTAGTAAACTCAATTATCATTCAATTGATGATGGTTATTTCAGTTAGTACACTTGCCGATTGCGAATTTAATTGTTTTGGTGATTCTGATAAGGATATAATTTAATTTCTCGTAAACGGCCAACACGCCTTGTCTGTAATCTCTAAAGGAAAGGAATACGTACTTTTAGATATTTTTAGATACTAAATGAAAGGTTGGGTTTAGAACAATTGTCTTAATACTTACTTCCCAAACAAAACTTTGCAAGACAAAAGGAAACTGATATTTTCATGACAGAGAAATGACCAGAGGAGCTATTGCCTAAAATTGATCTTAGCCTAGATTTTGACCTATTTTTGTTTAAATATCCTTTAAATCCTCCGTATTCGCTTTCCAAGAATCATAAGGATCTAAAACTACATTTAGCTGAGTTAATTACCAAAATGAGCGATACTATAAAAGCGTTGCGATTTGGCGTAGGTGTCTCTTTGCAGGCGAATCTTCTTGTTTTCTCTCACTGTCTGGAGATAGGTTTCATACTTAGTTGTGTACTCGGTTTCACTGATGTTCATCTACAAAAAGATAAATCACGTAAGTTTCAGTTTTCCTTTATCATTCATGGAATAGTTCAATATATCTAAAGCATGTCGTTTCATAATGTACACACGTGTTAAAAATATTTAACTTAAAATTAGGTTATTTTAAAAATTTATTTAAAAGCGATATTTTTTGTAAGCATACTTAGTCTTTTACGTTTTGAGAAAAAAAAACGTATTTCCCCCCAATGTTACTTAAAAATGCATTTAATATAAAAACTAAATTTAACGCTTGTATCACTTTGATGGTAAATCTCAAAGATATAAATATTTAACGCTCCAATCAACGATCACATAAGACCAGGGTCTTATGTGATCGTTGGCTCCAATGCCACTAATATTTACAATACAAGATAAGGAAGCACAGACAGTCTTGGAAAGTGAAAAAAGAAAATTATTTTGAAGTACACTTTTCTTACAAAATAAAATGTAATTTTATGATCTATTGCCAAATAATAAGCATTCAGTAAGTGTAAACATAAGTAACAATAATTGCAAATTGATGTGTAGATAAATGTGACTGATGTAAAAAGTTAGTATTTCTATTCTAGTTACACTTAAATTCAATTTTATAATTATATAACAATTGTTTGAAAGTAAATTATTTTTAGCTCACGCATTTTACTCAAAATAAAGAACTTTTTTTATTAGCATTAGCGTATATATTTTATGCAGCGCACTGTTTAGGGTCAGGTCGTCTGAGGGTAGTGTGGGGTGGGGGTAGGCTCGTTGGAAAGCCTACACGATGCCATTATCTGTGGTCATAGAGCAGTGGTCACCTGAATCGAATTAAAAAAGTATTGATTCAGTCATTGCAACTCAGTGGGTCCCGTGCATTTTTTTAATTAGGGCGACATGGATTCCGTCAAGTAGCATAATAATAGGTGGGTTACCAACTTAAGAACAACGGCTTCTGCATTCAAAAAGAAGCTGACAAGCCGCCCAAAGCAGATCGGACGCCAGACAACTAAGATTTGGTAGAGTTTGTGCTGCTGTGGAAAACAGTCCTCGTAGGCACGCCCGAAAACAAGCATCTGCTTTGAACACGTCTGACCGCTTGGTTACACTAATTTTGAAGTTCGATGTTAATTCTTATCCCTACAGATTGATTTGTTTTAATCTGTTTAATTATGTTGATTATCCATACGGGTAATTGCGACGGAACTTCTCCATGTCGAAAGGAATGCATGGACATGCCGCTGAGCTGCAATGACTTAATGATTATTTTTTTAAATCAATTCTATCACAAACGTGCGCGTTGCTCAGGTAAACAGTGCTGTTTGAGTACAGAGTACAGATAAGGGCTTCGGGTAGGCTTTCTAACGAGCCTACCCCCCCCCCCCCAACCAACCCCCCGACCACCAGACGGCCTGTCGCTGAAAAGTACGCTGCAGAAAACAGATCGGGGTTTTGCCGCACTCTGTCGATCTAGCAGTTTGCGTTCATGAACGTTTTGAATTTACTTATAAGAGTTGTTTTTTTTTAAGTACTTGAACACCCGTTCCTCATTCTAAAAACTATATCAATTTACAACATAAAAGTTTATAAGTTAATAATTTGTATAAAACTTCTAAAAACCAATCAGGTTCGTACCAAAGGAAGTAATGAAGGTACTCTTAACCAACTGTCCTTTAAAAATTGAAAATAAGTTTAAGAAAACTATAAAAAGCATATACAAATTACCAATACAGTCCCTTATAACATTGTTTTTAGTTCAGACTTTTATATGCCTATACATACCAAGTTTATCCCCAAACAAAATAATAACGAATTATTCTACTCTTTTTATGTGTATTGTATTAATTACACTTGACGTATAATATATATAGTTGATAAAATGATATATTGTTTGAAACAGAATGGTTTATTACGGCAGTGTACGGCGACCGTTGGTATAATAAAAAAAAATATCGTGGAACTAAATATACATAATATTCTCCTACAGCCCGGACCTTATCGTCTCCCTAATCATAAGAAAAATCCTCTTCATATGCTTGCTTGACAGATGAGATAGCTATTTCCGATTTCTGTGGGCTGGATCCACCCTTACTGATTTTCCAATCCATCAAAAAGGGAGAAAAACTGATCTTATAAAATATTGATCACGAAGAAACTGACTAAGAATTAGCTACGCTTCACTAATATTTAAAAATATGCATATTTACTACGGTGAACATAAATTACTAGGCTTAGCTCGTTGATTTTTGCAACTTTTTATAGTATAGGCCTACGCCGTTGGTGTTTTCTAAAACTGGGAAAAATTAAGTGGTTAAGTCGGATATTGAACCCGCCACTCTTGTACCGAAGTCCGTGGCCCTAACAACTCGACTAGTAACACAACTGATCAAATAAATACAAAAATGTATATTTAACTCTTAAATATACGTTTTATTCGAAAGTATACATTATTTTTTATATATTTTAGTTGACACAGCTATTAAGTAAATAATTTGTTGAGTAGTGTTAAAAAGTGTTTACCTTGAATGATAAACAATTATAAATAGTTAAACAGTAATGGATAAAAGAATTCGTCGTAAGAATACAGCTGATCCGAATTATGAGTTGGTTGTTAAATATGATCGTGTAATAAAACTAGTGGTTTTTATTTCACGCGGGATTCCAGGAAGTTGGTTCCAATGAACACAGGTCTTTCTCAACGATGTAAATAACTACATTTGAGTTGTTTGCATCGTTGTTCTTTCTTCATGGTTACTTGATTTTTATGACGTTAGGACTTTATAAAAGTGTTCAAAGATGTTAGTGCTATTTTTCTTTAGTTCACATTTATTTAATTATGAAATTTATTCCCTTCCCATTCAGAAATTCAGCCTGTTTTTCATTTTAGCTTTCAGTTATAAGGATTTGAAAATACCAAAGGTTATACAAGGTTGCTCGAATTTCCATGCCGTTTTAGTGGTAGAAAATAAATACTTGCGTAAGCCAATAACAGTATTTTTATTTTTCTCAAACAGACATTTTATCTTATGATATAGAAAAAACTGCTACCTTTATTTTACAATTCCTAGAAACCAGGTAAACAGTTTTTCGTAATAGGCTTTGATATTTAAAGGTACGTACCCATTTATCCTATATAAACGAAACCATCATTCAATTTAAGACTGGCACATGTGCCATAAGTTTTATTAGGATATGATGTATTAAAACAAATGAGCCCCTTAGTGCAGCCCATGTTTTGCAACATTTTTCTGAGACATCTAAAAAAAAAATTCCTACGTCATCCGAGCTTATAAACAAGATTTTAAATACATTCAGGGGATTTCCCCATTCTTAAGGTAAAATATTATATAGGGATTCTTAAATTATTAGCAGCTTTAATAGTAGTATATTAAAGTAGATAGTAGGATTGAAGTACAACGATGACTCGTAGAAGTTTAACTCTATTTACGCGAGCTGCGTAAACTACTTTACATAGGACAGTGTTTTAATTACAGAAAATCACTACTCATAACTTCTAAGAGAGGTTATGTCTTCGTTTATAGCCTCTCATAGCCACTGAAAGTGGTGCAACGAAACATTGTAACAAACACTAATTGCACAACTCAACAATTAAATTGGCCCGAACAGCTGAATAATATTTTAAGTTTGAATCATTACAATTTTACTTCTTCTCTCTCAATCCTTGAACCTCATTGGTCCGTTACCCATGTTGTTATGAGTAAAACTATGCTGTTATGAAAGTAAACCATGCTGTTATGTGGAACTTTTAAATTCTACGAACAGAACTGAAACGGCTACTTAAAAAAACGGTCGTAGGTAAAACATTTAATAGTCTAAAATATAAAAAAAACACAAGAACCTGGTTGCCCAAAATAGGATTGTACTTGAGATAAGGTTTTACAAAATATTGTTAGAGGATTGACAAAAGGAAAACATCTGCTTGAGTTGAGTTGAGTACTTCGACCATGATCCTGTATAGTGTTGTTACCACTTACCTTTCGAATTTTCATACAAAAACGCACATATTTAAATTGACACTTTCAACCAACATTTTATTCTTTGTTTGAAAGATTGTTTATACAATATTTACTTGTTCACTAAAACCTAGTAATCTTTTGTCTTTTACGGAACATATAACAATACTACATATTATTTACCAATTTAGACATATCATTAAAACCCTATTTATATAAATTATGCATGATTTAAATTTATATAAAATATTATTCTTATCCATGCATTTTAAATTTTTATATATTGATCAAAAGCACTTTTTTTAAACCTCTTGTTTGGAAATTTCAATTTCAATATATTGTTCCTAATATATTACCTAAAGCCCATTTTCAAATAGTTCAAAACAAGTTAGAACCTTCTTAGGCTATTTGTAAATTTTGTAACATAACACTCTATCACACTAATATAAGAAATTATGTTCAAGAAACTTTACTATGTAAATACTTACATAAATACCAATGAAAATTATCATTTTCAGACGTCCATTTTCAATCCAAAATGAGCCGTTTTCCTTTCGGTTTGTATAGTGATCGGTATGCACATCTGGGAGGAGTAAATTAAATTATGCTTTTGATTCCAGTGTTGAGTATTTTTTCCTAGGAAGTTCTGTAACATATTGCTGGGTGGAGTGACAATGACGTAGTTCTCCATTTACGTCATCCCAGAGAAGGTAAGCAGCTCATTCAGTAGAGGATGAAATTGGATTTCTGGCCAAGGGTAAGTCTTATAGGTTTCAAGACTTTTATACTTTATCGTTACAAATTACAACATTAGACTTGATATTTCTCCAGTCCACATTTAACATTTCCGTTTGATTTTAGCGAATTTCCCTATAGGGAAGTAGCTATTACCGTAGGTCTCAAAGGTAAGACTTAGGCCCGGGACCGATTTACTTTTTCATTTTAATGTCCCCAGAGGCCAAAAACACCATTCTTTCAAATTTTTATATATGTATATATATATATAGATTTATATATATATATATATATAGATTTATATATATATATGTGTCCGTGAACACGATAACTTGAGTAATTTTTATCCGATTTTGATGAAATTTGGTTTGAAGGTGTAAGGCAGGATAAACTTAAATGAGTTCGCGATCCAGCATGATCGGACCATGGGAACAGGGTTTTATGGGGTAAAAATTGGTTTTTCTCACTTTTTACCCTCAAAACACAAAATTTCCCAATTTTTCTCTAAACCTTCTTAAAGAGCTTAAAAAAAACAAACAATTCAGTATATCAAAGTGTTTTTGTACGGTTATTGGTTACGGAGAAAACTAAAAAAATGGTAAATTTAAAATTCCCATGTTATTCTTATGGAGAATATTGTAAATGTTGTAGTTTGCTTGTTTATGGTTATATTTTGATCAAACTTGGCAAATTTATTTATTTTATAGTAAGCTATCAATATTTTACTAAAAACACACTACTTTATTAGTTTCCTTGTAGCAGCAAACCTAGGTACTCGTTAAACCTAATGTTATTTAAATAGATCAATTGAAAATCAATTTGGCCAAATGGAAATTCGCTTAGACGGCAGGTTTGCTGCGGAGGGGGTATTTTATTCAAAGTTATATTTACTAAATAAATTGGGTATAGCTCAAGTTTTATTGTGTAATAAATTCGGTAACCAAACAATAGTGTCTTTTTCGTACGACGTTTCCACATATGGTTACAACATATTTATTTTATATTTTAATATTTTGGGTAAAGTATTTTTTTATATAATGTGCTGACTGGCAAGTTTTATAATGGAACATTAGGTTTTTTTGAAATTAGATGTTTTACGCTCGAAAGCCCGCTTTGTCCGGTAACTTTGTAAATCTTTGTAACTAGTAGCTTTGCGAATTTTTCAGGTATTGCATAACAAATTCCTCGTATTTGCCTTTAAGAACCTGTATCAGTTCTCTAAGTTCCCAAATAAATACTTCATTTAACAGTAATTTTTCATTCCAGCTAGTTTTACGATTATAAACCTTCTAATGATAAATTTTGAATTAACAATAACGTATACAGGTATTCGTATTGAAACATTAAATAAATTGTAGTAATTATTTTTAAAAAAGACTGATTTTTTTACCTGTTTATATTTGATATCCTGTGATTACCAGTAGGACCTATATTGTTTGTTGCTAAATTATAGTATTTTTATGAACCAAGCAGAAATGTAAATACTAGAATTAATCCTGCTTACTTTGATGATTCTTAAAAGATGCCATAGAGAGACCTATGTGGTTAAGAGGGTCATTTCATACCATGTCTAAAACGTCAGTAAGCAAAAAACTCTGTTTTAGTAAGGATGGATATTATTGAGAATTTCAACACATTGATTAAATTGTTTATTGTCTTCATCAAATCGTTTCATTCACAAGTTGTTACATAGTATGAATGATCATATACTTTCAATGCAGCAAACCTGCAGAATAAGCTGATTTTCATTTGTCTGATTATATTTGTAATCAACATTTTCCTTAAACATGTCACATTGATTCTCCATTTAAATATAAATAGTTTGAATGTGAAAGGGATTTTCGCTCACTTGTTCCAACTATTCCCGTCTGCGAAGAATGCTTCCCATCGTACGTGAAAATAACTTTCACATGCTTGGCTTCGCCTCGCACGTGAAGTTGGGTCTTCCTGTGTTCAGCATTGCCTCACACATGAAACTTGAGCGCGCGCCGTAAAATGCCACTTTCGGTACTAGTAATTAAACATACTCTTTCCTAGGCTAAAGGTGAGTTGCGGCCGGGACACTAATCTATCCAAGAGAGACAGGTGAGTTGCGGCCCGACCAACGTACGAGTTGCGGCCCAAGTATAAACAGGTATACAAAATACAGGAATGTATATGTCTATCAGTTCCTCCACTGCTGTGCTTGGTCAATGTTCTAAATCTATTCTTATGGAGTTTATTATTAGTGAGAAGTCAAAACCGTTCTTTGTTTATGAGGGATTTAAGTTTCAAGGTAAATGAAACGTTATTACCATTGAAATTTTTCTTGCTGCCTGACAAAACGTAGAAAACATACTCTTTGGCACTGAAATGTGTAGCTAGTGAATGTGCTTCTCTTGATTTTCTAAAAACAGTTAGTGTTAAATTTTTTGCCAGCAAAATAAACTTATGGACAATGACAAACCTATAACAAAGTGTCGTGCAAACCGAACTAACACAATAAACAGATTTCTTAAATCGTGTACGATTATTTTATGTACCATTAAACCATTGGCCGCAATCAACCCGTTTATACTCGGGCCGCAAATCGTACAAAACTTTTTTCAGTCTGGGCCGCAACTCGTACGCGGTATGAGATTTGGGCCGCAACTCACCAACAAGGCAATTCGCTGAAACTAAACAAATATAAAACCTAGCACTTATTTTGTTTCATATTTTAATCAGACTGAATTAATTTCTAATTTACTATTTATCAAGGAATTGTAGTTCTACACAGATTTCACCAAGCCATCACGAAGACAGCATGAACACTCACTATCGTCGTAGATGTTGACAAAGGTCAAGTTGGTGACGATATGCGAGTTAGCGGAAAGATCGTCCGATATTGTTCAGCAACAATGGACTATCACAATCAGTGCTGGGACAATGAACACAATAACCCCATTGTGGTGTGATCACTCTCTCACTCTGTTGAGTCTAGGTCCGCCGCCGCCGTCTCCTCAATGGTCAAGTTCTTGTACGTCACAACAATCTGTCATGTCAAACACTCTCGTGTATAAAATTGTATTTAAATACGGGGTTGATGAAGTGATAGAGCGGCTTTATCGAGTAAATTTTGAATATTGGTAATTCTGCACCCGGTGGCTAAAACATTGATTTAGATTGATGAAAGTACTGGACCATTTCGAGAAGAGGGCCGTCACTCTTTGATAGTGTGCAGTTCAGCAGCTGTTAATTAGGTAAGCTTAGTATAGTTTAGTTCAGCTTAGTAATTGATAAAGAGAAACAAGGTAACATGTAAAAATATGTCTTGTTTGTCGTTATCATAAACTAAACCAAACAAACCAAACCACTCTAGTGCACCGTCAAAATAGTAGCGCCCCTCTTCAAAAAAAACCCTCTAAAGCAGCTGAATTGACATACGTACATTCAATATTCTCATGGAAATAGAAGTTTCTGATAAATTTGGAATTTTGAAAGGCCTCTATAAAAAAATGATTTGTTGTGCCATTCGTATCTCCCGAAACAATCGAAGGGCAGGTACACAGACATATGCAAGGAAACTGATTTTTACTTTAACTCAATTGAATAAAGTGTCAAAAGTTATATTTTCGGCTTGGGAGGCAAGTGTGGTCTAGACATAAGAACACAATTGCAAGGCTACCAAGCTGCATAATTTTACAAGGATGGAAAACATTTTTAGACGGTTTATGACACGACATGAGTATCCTTCTTCACTGAAACAAAAGTAAATATAACTATCGTTTAAAAATTTTAGTACTTTTCACGGTTTACTGCTTTTTAGTATAACTGTTGTCAAAATATTTCCAAAAAACATTATTAATAAATCTTCAACATAATTAATTATTAAATCTAGATCTAATATCAAATATTTAATTAAACTGATTTGACAGTGACTAGCTGGTATGAAAAATTACTGTTAAATGAAGTATTTAATTGGGAACTTAAAAGAACTGATACAGGTTCTTAAAGGCAAATACGAGGAATTCGTTATGACATTCCTGAAAAATTCGCAAAGCTACTAGTTACAAAGATTTACAATGTAACCGGACAAAGCGGGCTTTCTTGCACGGATAGCACGCATAGCTGATTCCTGCATTTACTTACTTTCCCGGACTCATTTTACTTTTTCGCACTCATTTTACTTACCCGCACTCCAGTATCAATCAACACAATAAGTGTGCTTGTATTAGGCACTTAATACGGGTATGCTTGAAAACAAGCTGGCAACCATTGCTGGCAACACCTGCTAAATCGATCAGCTGGTGTAGTGTTTATTTGTCATTCCATTTGACAATTTATACGACGACTTAACTTAACCATATGTTGCGTGTTAATAAACATTAGGAACCAACAATTATATTCCGATTTTGATTCATTATGTTTGTGACATGTCATTCAGATTTTTATTTACTAATGTGTGAAACAAATTCCTTTATGTTTTGATTTGTCTGTGTGGCAATTTAATTAGGGTTTGAATAAGATAATTTGTGAAACTGCGTTGTAAAAGTTAACCTGTACATACATAATTACCCATTATTTATGTTTTATAGTAGCTGAAGGGAAAATATAGAGTATAACACGAGCGCAAATTCTCTTTGTTGCACTCGAGTAAACATTTCTCTAAAGTGCAGCAAAGTGCAAAAAGGTAAATATAAAAATATGAAAATATAAAGAAAACTGTACATTTAAATGCCTATGTTTTTTTTTATGGAGGAAAATAAGACGGTTGTTGAAAATAATCTGCTTGTTTATGGAAATATTTTGATCAAATTTGGCAAATCTATTTATTTTATACTACATTATTACCATTAAATAAAAACACACTTTTCCCTTCTCTTGCCAGCAAACCGAAGTATTCGTTAAATCTAATTATATTTAAATAGGGAATAAATATGACTGGTTTACGGAAATATTCTGGTAAAGATCCAACCAGAAAATTTGAAATTTACTTAGTCTGCAGGTTTTCTGTCGTGGGGGTTTTAAATATTACATAGTTAGGGTATCCGCATAAAAAAATACTGTGCAACCTATCTGAGAAACAAGGACGTTTTAGCACAGGTGTTTGCGTCGAGTCTCGGTGGTGTTACAAATGTGCCGGACAGTCTGATGAAGTGAGGCACGGATAGCTGTAAGCTTGTTAAGTTAGTTATTTGCGACTCAACAAGATACAAGTATGTTATGCATGTTCCAAGTCACAGTATACCAGCTTGTAAGAATAAGCTGTAAACAGCTGTTGTAGATAACGGATCATAATACTACGAATAGTTCGAGTATATTATATTTACTCTTATTACCACGTGATTATTGAAAAAATACGTAACACGCAGAGGGTTTAGAAACTCCAGTGATCAAATTTTTGCGTAAGAATTTTGTTTATTAATGTGATTTTACAAATCATACAAGCGTATTAATTTTGTAGTGGAACGTCATTATAAAGATTCTTCTTAAAATAGTTTACTATACTTGCATATATCCTTGGTTGATGTAATGGCAACTATAATAGTTTCTAAGTATGTTTATATGTTAAACCATCTTCAGGCCTACAGAGTGGCAAAAGGCGCCACTTACTTTTAACTCCTTGTAGGTCTGATGAAGTTTCAATCTAAAAAGTCGTTTATCATAAATTCTTTATTGCAAAGATTACAAAATACACTGTATTAGAAATTAATAGGATAGCAATTTCAAATATTTCACAGAAATGTATAACCTAACATCACAGTTAGTAAACTTCAGAGTACGGAAAACGTCGCAATAATTTTAAAATCATTGCACGACATGTAAAATTGAATATAACTTGTTTGAAATTCTTGGAGACTGAGCCAAGTGAGTCACCGGCAATTCAACATTAAAATAGCCCCACAAAGCCAGTAAAATGACCAAAACTCGACCACATTGGCATGGTTGCCAAACTGTGGGTTTTAATTTAATTAAAAAGCTCGGGAAAAACTGATATTAACATTTTAAAGCTTTGATAATTACAAAATGATATTTTCTTTTATAATTAAAATTGTCAATACAATTCTTAAATGTGTCGAGCATGGCAGGGAAAATATAATAAAGCATTCAATTTCCAATATACATGAAAGAAAATCGACTGTTTTATTCATACAAGCTATAAATATGCGTATGAATTGTGATAGCAATTTGTAAGTTTCGGGGAATTCTTCACTGTTAGGAATTTCTCTGTTGGGAATTTGGAGTGGCTCCAGATTTTAAAATGTTCTGGAATTTGTGTTTTCCAACTAGTCATACCGAGATCTCAACAACCCTTGCGTTTTATTTTGTGACCTAACAACAAAAATAAACATTTCAAAATTCAAGTTTGTTATTCAAATGGGAATTAAATTGAATCCAAAAACACTAAGTAGTGAATGTAAAATAGTTTCTAGAACAAAAACACTAAGTTTGCTAAAGCAGTAATGAAAATTCACTGTCAGAAGACAGTAGTAAATATATATGAATACTGACTAAATTAAAAAATGTAGCCCAATTGTTAATTATCAGTAAAACAAAGCAGCATATCTACTTCTACACTCAAGTATATTATACTGTATACTGTTTGATTAAAACTAATGGAGTATCTTGACTTTATAACAAACGTATTATTCAAAAGATCATCCATAATATTTTAAGCACAACAACTTGAATCTATTACGATTAAATAGTTATTTTTCTTCTGAAAACACCACAGAATGCGATACATAAAAAAATTCGTTTCGTACAAATCGTGTTGGTTGTGTTGCTAGCCTAGTGGTTAGCGTCCCGGACTTCGTTGCGCGTGGGACGGGTTCAATTCCCGGACATCCATTGAACATTTATCCCTCGTAACTCTCGTGAAATGCCACTGGCGTTGAAAAAGAAAATTCATTTAAAATATTTAAAACCGCATTAGGGGACTTCTGACATGCTAGCGTGTTTTATGTTAGACAACAGCGCAGTCAACTTTTATTATATTGATAATATTCGTGAGTTACCTTCAAAATTTATCAGTTGGTCTCGATTATCGAAATCCTATATCCTGTAAATTGCTTATTATATATGACTGAAAGCAAAATGCGTTGCTTTACAATTGAAACCAAACTATTTTGGAATCTCCAGTGAACACCTGTCTGTATACTGTACACATCTATTTAATAATTATTCTATAAAACGTTGTTGGTCAGATGATGTTTGTTTAATGATTTCTAGTCTAATTTTGGTCGTCAGTGACAAGTGCTTGTTAGCTTATTGTAACTAGTAGTAGAGTATATGCCGTATAGCCTTTCATAAGTCCTTGTACGCGCAGAGAACAACGATGTATACTACGCTGAATAAGTGCTAAGTTGTATATCGGCGTCACTGAACGCGAGGGTAGAGGCATGGATCCTCACTTCTGCAAACAGAAAGCAAGATTTTATAAAAAAAAAACATTCAGGCCATGGGACCAGCCATTGACCATTGACATTTTTACCGCCCTTAATGTTACATAGTAATTTGGATTGATATGCCGTTTTACTGTGCCATGAATCAAAGTTAAAAGTTACGTTTGTAGCCGTATTTCGGTCGAGTAGTCACTGCCTTAAACGAGTTTTGAAACTGAATTAGCTTTTATCAACATTGTCTTCTCTTTGTAGGCGCGTAATCAACTTGGTTTGAAAATTGGAGGAACAAAACGATACCCACCCTTTTACCAAACAGAGGCAAAATCATTTTACCTGCCCAACTCTCCTCTCTTTGGCAGATCAAAACCTGACATCAAAATTGAATTTCTCACTTTGCTAGTTATTCGTCGGATCTATGTTTGAGTGATTTCGGAAACGTATGAAGGTATGGTATTACGACAAGAGTCGTAAAATTATTCTTTGTATTTTAATCATAAAACAGTTTCTAGTATTGGGTCTAATATTTACGCAACTAGCCTACTTGCTGTTTAATCAATCTTACTTCGATTAGGTAATTGTTAAGTTGTGTGAAAGCAAGATCAATAAAATTGTCTGGAGCCACTCCAAATTCCCAACAGAGAAACAGTTTGCCAATAGAAATCATCCTTTTATGGATGTAAAGGTCTATGATCAAAATATATATTAGTAGTATATCTTATATATAGTATTGTAATATTTTAAAAACCTATAAAATAGCTCTGCAGATTGTTGCTAGTCCTAACGTAATACTTTGAGGAAACCTAACATAAAAGCAAAATAAGTTAAACTGAAAGTCTTCTTTTCATAAACTTGGGGCAGTAAATTTTCAGACATTCTTTAGAGCTTCTCTTTCCTAACTAAATACCTCGCAGCTTTAAATTCCATTTGTGAAATTGCGATTTTGAATTTAAAACTATTTAGTTGTCATTTCATATCATATCGGGATTTAGAAAAAGAGAGTTTCACCAACTATCTAAGATGGTTAGAATAAAACTACAAGTTGAGAAAATTCATAACAGACTTTATAAGTTATTTATTACAGCCATAGGTTTACTATATGTGTATGTAATTTTATTTTATTTGTATTTAGGTGAAATTGGCTTAAATTCAATATTTGAAAAGTAGATGATGGAGTTTTTCTTATAATATTCTCTGGGCTTATTACTCTCTTGGTATCGTAAAATTAAATACATATACACTTAATGGTTCCGTAGTTTATATTTAATTAAATATATGTGCTTAACTGCATGTATACGGCTTATATTGTTATATTGTTGCTTATATTGACCCCCGTAGAACCCTGTTCCCACGGTCCGATCATGCTGGTTCGCGAACTCATTCAAGTTTATTCCGCCTTATACCTTAAAATCAAATTTCATCAAAATCGGAGGAAAATTACTCAAGTGATCGTGATATTGGAACGAAACTTTGTAAGCTCTTTTTACTTACTAAAATACACATTTATACCAATTTTGATATTTATATCTTGAAAATGCTCAAGATTTAAAATAATTCTTAAAAATCACAAACAGACCGACAAACAGAAATCTAGGCATTTTAGACCCATACTTATATGGCATTTTATGTTTGTCTTAGCCCAAGGAACAAGTCCACAAAATATGTCCAGACGATTTGGAAAAATCCGTATATATACAATTCTGAACGAATAGTGTTTTGGCCTCTAGGGACATCAAAATGATAAAGTATATCGGTCTTGGCTCCAGGTCTTACCGTGCCATCTACGGTAATAGTTTTTTCCCTATTGGGAAATTCCCTAAAATATCTTAAAAATTCGTAGTTTATAAATGTATTGGATACTACTACTTCCAAAAAAAATTCATGAATTTAATTTTTGGAACAAAAAAAAATGAAACAGCTAGATCAGGATATTAAATGAGACTACTCTTGGGCTTACTTACTTCTGGTGTCTTCGCCACAATCGTTTGATCGAGGAGTCGTAAATTTTCTTCCTTTTTTGGGGGGTTTCTGAGTTTAATGTTTTTTGTGTATTTATGTTTTATGTTTGTGTATGTGTGCTTCTCTATGAGTTCTTTTATTGTGTCGTGTGGCCTAGCAGTTAGGTGCTCAGTTTTTTCAATCCATTTTGGTTTGCTGTAATAAAGTTATATTTCAGTTATATTAAGTTAAGTAATTAAGTTATATTATATATGTGGTCTGTGATGTGTTTGTAGACGACTCTTTCTCTTTCGAGGAGTTTTGATAAGGCCGGTAGGTTTGTGATCGGTTTGTAGTTTGTTGGATTATTTTTATCACTTTTTTGAATTTAGGCTATATTTTAGCAACTTTCATTCTTTGAAAGGGCTACTGGAAATATAAATTGATATTAGGTAAGGAAAAGTCTTTGGTGTACAAACCCGTATAAAAAGCAACGTAAGCTGGACAAGGGGCTAAATTGCATTGCATATTGGGGCTGGATTTTACTATCATATAAATCAAACCTTTGTCGAGAAACATGTGAGAGCGTCGCAAGAAATAATGGAAAATGATAACATATCAATACACTTTGTTTAACTTACTACCAGTAGTATTATATTAAAAAATTACGTTTTGAACACAGTAACCCAGCTGTTTTGTAGATTAATAATAATACACAAATATTGGGTTTTTCATAGTTGGAGATTATAAATGTAAATTTTATTATGTATAGCCTATATAATAGGTAAAACCTGGTCTTTATTGCATTGTATAGTGAAAGTCTATTACCACATGGAATATAGAACAACGGGGAAACAAATACTTCACTATTATTTAACCTAAGTAATTAACCATTGCTCTGTCCTTCTGCATTCCCAGCACATTTTTACAGCGTGAGTTACCAGCCGCTATAAGGCTATGCCTTAAGCCAATGCGTCCGTCTAGTTCTTATAACTTGTGAATAAGTTGCTGCAATATGTTTTCTTTAACTTAGTATAACTATTATTTGCATAACTTTGCTGCTTCGAAATTTAAAAAAGATGATTATATCAAAATATATACAAAGGATGTGTATTTTAGACTAGGACTCATGGCAATGACGTTGTTGACTCTGCCTCACGGCGTATAGTTGGTAGATTCATAATTCTACTGAAAGAGTACGTCCAGTCTAAGCTCCAGCAGCTCATGTACTGTATTTTTTTGTTCTCCTAGTTTTCTTATACCCTATGCAGATTGTTTTCTAAAAATCCCTTTCGATGAGAACAATTGAAAACAAGAAATAAGAAATTGACAAGCAAACTGTTGATGAAGCACTGTTTGTGGTTCAACTGCAATGTATTTGTAAATACCCCCGCCGCAGCAAACCTGACGCCTAAGCGAATTTCCATTTGGCTGAATTGATTTTCAATTGATCTATTTAAATAACATTAGGTTTAACGAGTACCTAGGTTTGCTGCTACAAGGAAACTAATAAAGTGTGTGTTTTAAGTAAAATAATTATTGCTTAGTATAAAATGAATATATTTGCCAAGTTTGATCAAAAGATATCCATAAACAAGCAAACTACAACATTTTACAATATTCTCCATAAGAATAACATGGGAATTTTAAATTTACCATTTTTTTAGTTTTCTCCGTAACCAATAACCGTACAAAAACACTTTGATATACTGAATTGTTTGTTTTTTTAAGCTCTTTAAGAAGGTTTAGAGAAAAATTGGGAAATTTTGTGTTTTGAGGGTCAAAAGTGAGAAAAACTAATTTTTACCCCATAAAACCCTGTTCCCATGGTCCGATCATGCTGGATCGCGAACTCATTCAAGTTTATCCCGCCTTACACCTTCAAACCAAATTTCATCAAAATCGGATAAAAATTACTCAAGTTATCGTGTTCACGGACACACACACACACACACACACACACACACATATATATATATATATATATATATATATACATATATAAACATTTGAACGAGTGGTGTTTTTGGGCTCAGTGGACATCAAAATGAAAAAGTAAATCGGTCCCGGGCCTAAGTCTTACCATGAGACCTACGGTAATAGCTACTTCCCTATAGGGAAATTCGCTAAAAGGTCAATGTCTTTGATCAGGGAACTCGGCGTACCCTAAAGGTTCAAATCTCCAAAGTAAGGTAAGAAACAGAGTGTAGGGTTCTGGTTTGCTCAGAATTAGAAGTCACCATGACTAATTTACTATGAGTATGTCTAAGATAAAACGACTTTGAACTTCAGTGCTGCATTCGAAATTTCTATAAACAACATTTGTAAATAATATAAAATACACCAATAACCCTTCCATAACCTTTAAAGAACTTAAACAAAATACCATTTTATTTAATTCACATTTGTAATTTCCACGAATTGCCAATTGTAATGAAAAATTGCAATTAAGGAGGATATTTAATTTAATTTGAAAACCAGTTTCATGAATTCACAGTCATTGATGAAGCCCTTTTGTATGTTTATGACTCAAAAAACAAACGACTACTCTTTTAAAATTACGGAAACCATGTGTTAATTTCATTGACATTGAACTATGAGTGTCCATTACATGAACTTGCATGTAAACAGATTTAGCTGGTTAGTCTCGTGGTCATAATGACCTATAAACAGAATATAGGTGGTTCGATCCTAAGAAAAGTCAGTAGCTTTTTGGCGGATCGAAATTGGACTCAGCTATCTTCAACTGGGTTAATAAATGACCCTGGCTTATGATACGGATGATCCTCATTATAAATGCCACACTGGTTATCTCGCAAATTCTACACTCCTGCATTCATCTTTTCCTTTTCAGCTCAAAATACGAGCATAGACTACGTCACTGTCTTAATAAAGTAATTAAGTGATTCGATGAAGTTTGAATATTTTAAGTGAAAACTTTTCAATCTTTCGAAAGTTTAAGTTATACAATATTCAGCCCCAGTACAACATACAGCTACTTGTCTGAAGTCTGGCCAAACAAATCTGCATTTGTCTATAGCATTACCTCATTGAGTAACTTTGGCGGACTGTAAATAACACACAGAATGTTAGATTAAGGAATATGTTCAACCTGATCCTGAATATAGAGAAGTGTAAACACAAGAGGCAAGTTAAACACGCTCTTGTTGGTCCTACGAAGGTAAGAGGATTAGAATCAGAGTTTCCCACCCCACTACTTCACCACTTGTGCTCCCTTTGATCACTCAAGGCTAAAGATTTGCCTCTTGTATTCATTACACACCAATGTCAATATTTTCACGTTCACGCTCGACTTTCTCATTCAACTTCTAAAATCCTTCACTTCCAAAGATAGACAGAATAGATGTGTTGATTAGGGTTTAGAGTATAGTACTTCAATAGAGGTAAATACATGATGGAAATAATTTAAAAAAAGATAAGTTATGGTTTAATTACATTTGGGAATGCAAGTATATTTTTGAATACCACTTAAAGAAAAAAAAAAATTCTTTTTAGTAAATCTCAAGAGGAGATACACGGCAAATAACAGCAAAAGTAATGCATATATTTTCTGTTTGTTTTATTTTGGCGAATTTCTCATGTAGTGAAGAAGCTATTTACGTAGTGCATTTTACAAGTACATTTTCGTTTTTTATGGCATGGTTGGACCTAGACTCGGAATTTATTTAATTTTTCAATATATATATGTTATGTGTTATATGTGTATATATACTCGGGCAATTTTTGTCCGATTTGGATTAATTTGGCATGAATGTGTGGGGACTGGATATACTGCGATGAGTTCACGAATCACGAACCAGCAGGAGCAATAGGATGTGGATGTTACGTGGCTTTAAAACCTTTTCTGGTTTTTTTTTTAAATTTTAACCCCTAAAACACGAAAAAAAATTGTTTGTATTACTGTATAACGTGTTTGTACAATTAACAGTTACATATCAAATAAAAAAAAAAAACTTTAAATCTCCTGTAAATCTTATGGAGAGTAAGTAAACTGTAGTAGTTTGCTCGTTTATTGACATATTTTAATCAGAACTATTTATCATACTATACTAATAACATTTACTCGTAAAACCTAATAGGAAATAAACTGAACATAAGGAAATATGTTTGTAAAAATCTATTCAGACATATGGAAATGCGCTTAGCCTGCAGGTTTGCTGCGGCTTGGCTAATATGCACGTGTTTTATAAATACAGTAGTTTTTGGACCGTTCAATGTGGCACCCTTCTATGTTTAGCCCTATATGATCTCATTGTTTTTACATTTTTATCTTATTTGTTTGCCTCCACATTAATAGATAAATATTGTTTAACCATGTGCTGGACTGGTTATTAGTTGTGTGTTTAGCTTTCAATCATTTCTTTTTATGACAAGACTAAGCTTTCCGCTTTCCATAACCTTTAAAGAACTTAAACAAATACCATTTTATTAAATCCACATTTATAATTTCCATAACTTGCTAATTTTTATGAAAAATTTTAATTAATTAACACGCATATGAAAGACCATATGATGATTGTGTGGTCGCAGTGAAATAAAGCGGTTGGATTATCCGGGTGATATACAAATATATATTGTTAAGGAAACTCCCCTTGATGAAAAAGCATCGAAGCCCGTGCCACTGCTTTAACTGTAGATTATATTGGTATAGCTACAAGTGGCATAGTTTCAAAGGAATGTGTTAAACTAAGACGCCTCCGCACCGTGGCGCGCGCCGGCTGACCCCACATTTAGTAACAGGAAGACAGAACACACATATTTAACATAAGATTGCCTTAATCATCAAAGCCCGCATTCTAAAAATACACCACCCACTTCTGTTGAAAATGGTTTGTGCAAACATTATATTTCCGGTCCATATATGCTTGATACAAGCTTGAAACAGGGCATTTTCATTTGAACGTAAATAGCCCACCAATACTCGGTACACTTGTCATGCAACCTTTTCCTGCAAATGCCATTCTTTCTTGGCTATAAATATGTATTTTATTTGTATATTGTCCTTTTCATTCTCTATATTTATGGGATTTTTTCCTTTTTGTAATGTTTGACCCACGGGAAATTGCATTAGAATAGTACTACATTTTTGTGTCGATTTAAAAAATAAAAGTTTCCTTACACTTGCACCAGGAATAAATATGTTTTTGGCTTAAAGAAGTTTGTTTAATCTACTAGTTTCCGTAAAACATAAGCCTATTGTTAATTTTAAATGGTTGTAATTTGGTAAAACCTACTTGTATTTTGTTGTTACAAAAAAAAAAGGATTTGATGATTATATAATTTGCTAGAAAGCAATAAAGCATAGCTGATGCACATATTTTAGACTAACCTATTACTACTAAGGGTACCTACCTAAAATCTAGCGTATATTTGTATTCGATATTTTCGTAGGTACTTTTTTGTAAGATATTTATCTACGTAGTTTAATCGCACACCTCATTCGGCATCAATGAGGTGTGCGTGTGATGCAACGGTCATGTATTAATGTGTTTGTTAATGAGATTTCTATTTCAATTAATTCCACTTCAACTGCATTGTAAAAACGTATTCACTGAATACAATGACAGCAATACAAATAGAATCCAAAAATAAATTCCATCGGGTAATCTGCATTTAATCTATACAATCATTTATATTTCTGATAATTACTGTAACAAATAGATAGGAAAATTACCGTCATATCGAAATGGAGATTTTAGATATCGTACGAGTTGATTAAATTTGATATCCTTTGATCAAAAGTTGACTCACGTTGGGATAGTTCTCGAATTTCATTACATAAACAGAGTGCACTATATGTTTTGTGGACGGTCTATGGATCGGCCATACAATGTCAATAGACTGATATTGTTGATCCATATAAACCCTGTCATCGTTTATACAACCTTTACAACTGGAGCACAAAGCAAAATCATTGCAATGGAATCATAGAGTTATTGACGTGTAGCACTACTGTAGCTTTAAACTGCATTTGGCCCCGAGTATAGGTTTTTCTTTTTAATTTACATTTTATAAAAAATTCTCTTACAAAATATTTTAGATTTTTTAAAGAAAGCTGGTGTTTTTCAGTCGTGTAGTTCAGTTAGTTGATTCTATTATATAACGTGATTAATTAATCACTTTGCAGTTGTAATCATATTATACAGATAAAATACATATTAAAATTACCAGTGTAACACATATGGGCAGATCATTTAAAACTATGTGCCTCTATTCAATGTTCAAAGTTTCAGAACAGTGATCTATGAGAGGCTAAACCTTATTGCATTATGTGTACCTTTAGATGGCATATCGTTTGAGATAGTATCTTTTTATTTAATGTATATATTTGTTATCCTAATTAATAAATACTCTGCTTCACTTTTGGGATACTTTTCATTCAAATAATTACAGTGTAACAGTGTGTTTTGTTGTCTAAATTGTAAACATATCTGTCGCTATATGGGCTCAAATTCAAGTATACAACCTTAAGTATACAAGCATTCTACGAATTATTTATCCAGAACTATTTTATATGTTAAGTAATACAACGGCTTTAAAATATTAAATACTAGCTGTTGTACCCGTGCTTTGCAACGGAAAGACAAAGAGGACACAAAATAGAAACAGTTTAATCTTTACATATGTTGCATATAATAGTTACACATCCGCCAACGCTTTTAGAAACAAAATTCAACTTTTATGGCCTTAATAGAAACTTTTAAGTTATGACTTTTAAATCTGGTAAGTAGTGGACACCACCATTTTGGTTTTGATTAATTTTAAATCTTGTGTAGTAAAAAAATATGAGAAAAACTGACCAAATCTTCGAATAAAACTTTGACATACATGATTTACCTTCATCTCCCTTAATTACATATCTTTTAATTTATTATTGACATTTTAGATTTCAATTTTGAAGTTGCAAAAATACTAATTATTAAATTTAAATGCACTTTTTTATTATTCACTCTTCTTTATATTAAATCACAAATCCTTCCATCTTCAGTGTCTTCACTCACAATAAAATAATTAGCAAAACTAAGTCAGCTGTTATAAACTTTAGAAATATTGCTGTGCCTTATCAATACAGTCTTTTGAAATATTAAAGAAACTATATCTATAGGTACTATAAAAAATTTCAAACCAATAATTTAGCATTAAAGACAGCAGACAAAACTAATATGATTATCAAAGCATCAAGGACTAAAAAATGTAACAGCAATATGTTTCATTGCATCTCTGATTGCATCGTCCATTGCCTTAACATTTTCACACTTACCATTAAGTAAACATAGTAACAGACATTTCATTGATTTTAGAAACAAAAGAACACTTTGCACTGCTTAGTTTTATGATATTTTCCTTGGTTTAATTTAATCAGTGGTGTGGCAAAACACAAATAATAAATGTATCAAATAAAGTAAATGTGAACTGAAAGCTATGTTAAGATAAAATAAGAGTATTTTTACTACCATTTGATAATTAAATATAGTTACACATATACAACAGATTTTATAAAACAAAAATCAATACAATTTAGTTATTGATGATATTATTTAGTTTAATTTAAGCATAGTACTTAATTTACCTAAATATACATATAAAAAACAATGTGATGTGCAAGTTATGTTAAGTTAATCTAACACATGTTAAGAAGCAGTTAGAATTTATTTAAAGTAGCATCCAAATTCATACAAAACATCTATACATTGTAATTTTCATACTGTTTCCATGAAAACATATCAATAACATTATTTTCATAACTTAGACGCTTTAAAAAAATCAAAGCAGATCCGGAGATGATACAGCAATGGTTATAGAATCTTTTTTTCTATAATCGATGACATAGTTTAAGAATAAATAATCCATGATAAAAGGTTAGATTAAAATAAACCTTCCCTTTTAGTTATAGAAAATATTATATTTAATTTCTTTGTATCAGCTGTCTGAAATTGTGAAATATGCAGTTTAGCAGTACTTCTTGTTTACATTTAAATGTCAAAACAAATGTAAACAAACATTGTTAGTGTTCTCATCGCAGCCATGGAGACCAATCAATATTTACTTTTAAAATGTTCACCTCAGAACTTTTAAAGCCAAAGGGGCAAAGCCTACGGTCAGTATCGAAATGTGAATAGTCCTATAATGGTCCTTGGTATGGTAGCTATATTTTTGTAAAATTTAAGCCCAGTTGGTTCAGTAGTTTTTGCACCTATTAGTAACACACATACAAACAGACACCATTAGATTTTTATATAATAGTATAGATTAAGGACGAGTCTTTGCCCTTACAAGAGATCCTTTGCACTAGCTTTACCATAAGCATTGTTATCCAACCATTGATTAAATAACAAGTTCGAGAAAACGTTTGATGTAATATTATTTTTATTATCTCCTTATGATAATACTAACACCATTATTTTACTCCTTCCTCATGTCTCTTCATCAGGGCTTTCCTTTCATTTTTTAACACCCATCGTGAATTAAACTATACCTTGGCATACATTCTTGCCTTACTATTTTCAATTTAAAATGCTAATTTGTAATTTAAAATTGGTTTTGAAAAATATTTAAAACGTTGTCTCGAATATGTGCCTAACATCACAATTTTGCAATACTTAATCTGTAGATGGTTACAGAGGAATGAAAGAAATTATTTAATTACTCAATAAGGCACAAAGAGTATCACACGAATATAAATATTAATGTATGCCACGTGGTATACACTCGTGCATAACTCGTGTATAACTCGCCTACGGCTCTTGAGTAAGTATTTCTCTCGAGTGAGTCCTTTGCTCACTAGTTGCACAAATAACTATAGTATTGTTCAAATACGTGTTTTATCACGAATTTTAAATTGCAACAAAACATTTGTGGGGTCAGCTGAACTTTGCCCTTGAGCTAACCTAGATGGGAATTGAATCACACCTTGTAATGTGTTGGTCCTCTTTAGACCATAAAAAGGAAAACTTTATACTTTGAAATGATGACGTGTCCATTAACTAAGCCAAACAATTTACTTTTCATGTTGAACTAATCCAATCAGCTGTCTAAGAGTCCGGATTAAAATGTGCACAGTAATTCACTCTCTAAATTACGCAAGACTGCTCTCCTCCACGCTTCGTCACATAGTGTCTAACACTTTGGGAAGTTAGGTGCTAAACACTTTGCAGTTTTAGGGCGTGATTTCCAGCTGCACCGAGACGTTAACTAGTTTGAAACTCCAAGGTATTTATAGCATAGATAGACTATTAGAGCTAACTGGTACATCCAAGAACTACTAAGCCGCTCCTACGACAATTACATGACTTAAAACATGTTTAAGGTAATTTTATATAGTCACACATCATTTTGTTAGGTATATAATTTTATATAATTTAAAGTATATATATTTCGTCGTACATAAAAAATATAGCAGCATTTGTTATACACGATTTCTCTGAACTGTTAAAGAAAAATAAAGTTTATTAAATTAGGTGGCAGTTAAAATCGCCAAAAGTAACTTGGTGCACGTTCCTCACATGTAGGGCTTCTGTTTCCAAAGAATACCCTCAGTAAAAACAATATTTCTTGTTATTTTCTTTCCTTTTCAACTCGTATATACGTTTTGAATTAGAATTATTTTGAAATTCGAAATCTCTAAGGAAATTATTTTTCTTATTTTCCTCTTATAAATCATTTTGCGTGTTCTCTATTTTTAAATCATTCCAAAAATAGTTGTACCATAAACATCTGTAACAGCTTACACGTTGTTAATACATCACCAAATGGGTGTACCCTTAAAATTATGAAGTAAACAAATCTCAAGGGGAATCAAAATAATCTATATAAAATCAACTGAGTGCAATTCCATTGTAACGTTACATTTTATAAAAAGCTAAGTAATTAGATTATTTGCAGAATAGGAGGTAAGGACATGGTAGGACGTAGGATATGAGGTTTTTTACGATCTAATATGATCTAATTAGCACAACTCCGGAAGAAAAACAACATAAACATGTTACCAATTAATAATTCTGTAGTGTGTATTTTCCATAGTATTTTTTATTCTGTTTGTATTCATTCAAGCTATTTATCATGGCAACCTGTGCATAAGATTTATTACAGAGCAGTAATATTTATAACCAATAATATAAAAGCCCACTTTGCAGCGTGCAGTAAATGTGGTAAGTATCGTTTGGATGTAGGCTTACTACTCTGTACTGGTTCTCATGCCAAGCACTCAAAATGGGAACATTATTTATATATTTTTGCAAATCGGCGTAAAAGCGGTTTCAGAAGTCCTAATATTCCAATTATTCAAAAAAATAAATCGGTTCCGGGTCCAGGTCTTACCATGAGTACTTCGGTAATAGCTTATACCCTATATGGGAAATTCGTTAAAATAAACGTTAGGAACCCCTCATGTAAACTACCATTTTATTACCATTCGCAGGTGCGCCAGATCATAGCCTTTACATTTTACATTGACACCTTAATCACAAAAATCAGTTACGTAGTGCGGCTGACAGAGGGTTGTAACAGGGAAACTACTTATCGTATTAAGTATGCAGAACATACATTTTTAAGAGACTATAAAAAAAATCCCAATTACAAAATATAGCTTATTAATATAGCTTGCCTGAAGGGTAGTGCCTATTAATTGACTAATAATTTTAAATTGCTAAAAGAGAAAATTCAGTTATGTCCCGGTTTCAAATAAGGGTGCGGGGTACTTTCCTGTTAAAGGGAACATTCATTATTATCGATGATTTATTTTCGATATATCGATATTTTTGTTTTACTTCACGATTGGTATTCCTTCTTTTTTAATATCTTCAAACGCATTTAAATTACAAATTAGGAACTAACCTTGTCTAGGCAAAAATAATAGCCTATATATTGGATTAGGACATGAAACTATTCTAAACTAACCAAACATAACTAACCAAACTTGCTGTATAGGCTAAGTTACCGTTTCAAAATTCCATTTGATTCCAACAGAAGAGAAAAGGCATATGGGGAATAGGCTATCAGACGGATTTTTGAAATGTTACAGCAAGTTTGGTTTGTTAGGTTAGTTTAGAACAGTTTCATTTTAATATAGGCTATTTTTTTTAATTGTTTGTTGATACTGAACAATATTTATTTACTGTATCCTATATCGTACTTGTCAGCTGATACGTTTCAATTTGTTACTATCAATATATCGGATGGAAAACAAAACTATCGATATATCGAAAATAAATCATCGATAATAATGAATGTTCCCTTTAACAGGAAAGTACCGGGTGCGGAATGTATGCAAGCTCAATATTGGCCAGGGAGGTGGCTAATGTAGTGTAGAGGTAATTATGCTACTTTGATGTAGTTGGATACTGATTGTCCACTGACAAAAGGTCTATTCACTCCTGGCCAGAGCGGCTAGGGCTATTAATCACCACGATAACGAGGAATTGGTGTTACCATGCTACTGTGACCGGCATCGAAAATTTCTACTACAAATGACTTTGATAGGTTGGTTTGAAACCAAATATGTATTGGATAAACTTATTAAAATTAAAGGTTAGATGCTCATTTTTATTTGCTAGGTTTTACTTTTCTTGAAAAATATTTTAAGCTTTGTTATCCTCTAGACACTATTGTCACCCTATTCAAGTCGAGCTAGTTTTGTCTAAGTACATAATCGTGCGTATGTAAAATTACAATAAAAAAAAATATGTTAAAATAATTCATCTATTTTATTAGTTCCTTTAAATCGTTAAAAATATATTTTCTTAAGTTTGATATCGTATTCATGAATTACCATGACAATTATTGAAAATGTTATGGGTTTTTTTTTATTATTATTGTCCAACTTTCCACTCTATTTAACATTTACTTTCTTAGTCTTTTTTCGCAATATTGCATATTTTTCTTTTTGACGTACCTCATTTTCCCGTTATTGAAGTATGATATTCTTTTTAATATTATGTCTTCATACAGGAAATAGATGTTTTACAATCGATATAATGAGGTGTTATATGATATGATCACTTATGACATATTCGTGAGATTTATTTTGCTGTTCCATCAGAAACTCCTGAATTGATCTAAAATTACTTGAGTGGATACAAGGCAGTAAAATACATCACATCATTTCACACATTTCACAATTTGTAAATCAGAAACATCTGGAGTTAATATATATATATATATCGAAATGTAAATGAAAATACATAAAATATACGTAACAGTTAGAGAATATAATAAATTTAGTAATTATAGAAATTAAATTAGGATTACAATTAATTTTGCATTTTTTTCTTGAAACAATAAGTACAAAATGGTATGCATTTTCCAACTGTTACGTGACTTTCATGTAAATTTATTTTCATTTACATTTCGATATGTATTTTCATTTGATTTCATCTAACCTCTATTGTTACAATTTATCAAGTGTTACAATTTTACATGCTGCGACATATTGTGATGTATTTTTCTGCATTGTGCCCATTTAAGAATTATTGAATTGTAATCAACCTTAAAGTTAGGAATACAATGGAAACTCCATGTACAATATCGAAACTTAAATTTATTTAATTAAAATACAAAATTGATAGTAAAAGAAAATAAAGGGTTAACAATAAAGTTTACAATCAGTGGGGAATGAATTTAATAATGAAAGCTTTTTGCTAAGCCTATTACAATACTTCTAAAGGTTCAGGTGTTATAATTTATTGCATGAATCTTTATCTCAGGTGGGGTGATCAAGTGGCATTTGAATTTAATCTTGTGATTTTATATAGTATAATTAAAATTTTGTTTGAAATATAAAATAGGTTCAAATTATATATTGGTTGAATGAATTAAAGTTCTGAATATTAAGCTTTCATTAGTTTCTTGACTTTGAATTTGAGTACAAATGTCCAAAGGTTAGGCCTAAAAATGTTTTAATGGCTTCCAAAGGGGAAATGCCTATTGGAGTGATCTCACCAAATTGATGTCTTCTTCGCAGCAAAATTTCTTGATGTTGTAACTTAATTATTAATGTTTGTAATAAGGACGGTTCTTTTTCAATCGAATTTCACTAATTTAGGATCAAATATAGACACTTTTTTTATAAAGTTTGATATTAAAATAGGTAGTATCCAATTTACATCTTCATACTAGCTCAGCTCCATTGGAAGTAATGATGGTTTGATGCATTGTTGCACTCACATATGTCAATGCTGACTTAATCACATAAAATTGTAAGCCACTGTTCACACATATATATTATAACAAATTTCATTTGCTATAGAGCTAAATTATAATTTTGAAAAGTTATTTAAATAAAATTATATTGAATTTGAAGCAATTTTGTTACAAAAATTATAAGCTATTGTATATTTACATGAAATTAGGTCATTTGAAAATTTTCTATATTATATTGTATTAAATTGATTACCTATTGGTCTGCATGGACAATTAATTACTATATATGGTTTGAAAAGGAATTGACATTTAGATAAAATGAAAAGCATATGGTGAAAATTAAATTATCTATGATAAAATATAAGTGGAAATATTGAATTGTTACAGAATCAATTCGGGAAATTGAAAATAAAAATAAAAATGTTAGTAAATCATCAAAAAATTTTGATAAAACCCAACAACACCCTTTCCTTTTTGCCTGAGCAGGTTCGAGAACTCATTCAAGTTTATCGAACCCTACTAGACATTCTTGTAGGTAATCGGACCTCGATTGCTTGCCTGAGATATAGACTTTAAGAATATATTATACATAATATTTTCAACTAATAGTGTTTTTGGGCCTATGAGGACATCAAAATGAAAAAAGTAAATCAGTCTCGGGTCTCTGTTACCATTAGACGTAATGTAATTAATATCTTATTTCTTATAGTATAAATTTGCTAAAAATGAACAAAATGATCATCAAAAGTCGTGACATAATCAGTCTCTACAAGGTACGGCCTAGATAACCTTTCTGGTCGTGTAATCATCGGCAGATGAATTATAAGGCGTGGGAATGAAAGAGCGCTAAAAACAGCACAAAATGGTCGAGGGGGGGAAAGTGGACGGGCCAACTGGCGAATAAGACTGGGATCACTACGGCCAACAGCCTATCCCTCTATCACTCAACAGAGCACGCTACACTGTTTTGCTTAAAGAGAACAGGTAAATTGCAGAATCAATTCTCCGGGCTGATATTATAAAATAAAATCTAAAATTATAAATAAAATTATTCTTATAATTGTATCGATAAATAGGGATCAAGCGTGGTTCAAACACGTATCAATAATCTAAAGATAACAATACTTAACCGTAGGGAGTGACTTAGAACATTCTAAATAGGTATTTCTATAATCTCTTAAACTAAGTCTAGCAATGTGTTTTGCTTCATGTATTGCGTAGAAAGTTACAAAGAATCGAGACGCATTATTACCGTTCCAGTCTCGTCTCTAGGTATAGTACTTAAGTCAGCAATAGGACACTAGCTAGTCACAACTAACTAAATACTATTAAAGTTTTAAAATAAAAATAAAGTACATAAATCTAATATAAATGTAATAAATGTCTTCAAAAACACAATGATGTTTTCATAAAAAGAGTGATTTAGTATTTTTTTCTGAAAAGTAAATTTTCTCGAACTGTTATTACGTTGGATTAAGTCTAAGAAAAATAAAAATAGCATCTGAATCGAACTTTGCAACGTTATGTGCTTGACATGTGGATAACTTATTTTATACTTCATCAGGTACGCGTATATTTCTTGGAAGAGATGCGCGATATGTGAACTAGAATGATAAACAAAACAAATATAACAAAAAAACTGACACTGTTCCGCCTACAAAAATAGTTATTTTTGAGTTTACTTTGGTTGCAGCAATAATTCCGTTTAACTTTGTTCCGCAGAAAATAAAACTTTTTATCGTTAAATAGTTAAGCTTTAATTTTCGTGGAAGGGTAGCACAGTTTTTGAATCAATAAAAGAAGAAATGTATATTTGTGTGTCGACTACTTAAATAATTATTTTAGTATTTTACTTTGGCTACAACAAACTTAATTTCAGACTATGTTTTTCGCTGTAAACTATAAACGTTGTAGAATAATTTCGTTTATTATATAAATGATTTATGAAATGTATAGAAATACCCTTCAGAACATTGATAAACCTAAAGGTTAATATAGTAAACATTTTAAATCATAGAGCTTGAACAGCTTAAGTATGATTTTTACTTGTAATCTAAATAAATCCACTATTCTCTGTGGAATTATTTTATTCAGTGAGATTGAAATATATTCATCAAGATAACAATTTTATATTTTCCAAAAAATATTATTATTTAGTTAATTGTGGCATTTAGTATTTTAGCAATTGTGTATTCATTTCAGATTTAATTATAACGTTGATCATTTTTTATCATGAAATTTAAAATGGAGAAAACTCTAAAAATGGTGAAAACTACTTTACCTACGACCGTTTTTTAAAGTAGCCATTTCAGTTCAGTTCTTAGAATTGAAAAGTTTCACTAAACAGCTGTTTACTTTCATATCAGCATAGTTTTTCGCATATCAACACGGGTAACGGACCAATGAGGTTCAAGGATTGAGAGAAAAGAAGTACAATTGTAATACTTCGAACGTCAACTAATCAGCTGATCAGCTGATCAGTTGACAATTTTAATTGTTGATCCGGCTTGTTCCTGTTGATACTCGCGTATTCTTAACCTAAGTTGGTGGAAGTTAAATGAAGGTTGATTTTAAAATATCAGTTAGTGAAAGTGATGTTGACGAGATAGAAATGAGAGCACAAACTGTTTGTGCTAATCTTTTGCCACCACAATCAAAACAAAGGTACCATATGCAATTGCAAACCAGCAATTCATTAAATGGACGAAACAAAATAAGGTTAAATTGATAAATGAAAATGTTTTTCTGGTTTATTTTGAAAACCTATTAACCACTTTTTCACCCAACTCGTTGTGAACCACATATTCGATGATGAGATCTAACTGTAAATTAACTGTTTCACTATATTATTCAGTTGTCCAAAAATATATGCAATATTTCCCTAATTGTACCTGATACAGTATTTATGGTAAGAATGCAGCTAGCAGAACCTATTGCCTGAAAAAGTAACGTATTATTTAACAAAGTTTTACAAACACGTAATTACATTAAATCAGCTGATTATACAATAAGTCGTTGCATCACTTTCAGTGACAATGACAATAAACGAAAACATAACCTCTCTAGGAAGTTATGAGTAGTGATTGTTAGTAATAAAAAACCAGATTTTTAGTAATTAAAATACGGTCGTAGGTAAAGTAGTGTACGCAACTCGCGTTAATAGTCTTTACGACACTCGTAGAAGTTTTTAAGGCACTCGCCAAGGCTCGTGCCTTAAATTTTCTACTCGTGTCGTAAAGACCAACTTAACGCAATCGTTACGTAAACTACTATAAATTGATGGAAGACTTCCACCAAGAATAATTCATTTATTTCGTTTGATAAATAATCATTAACATATTTTATGAATTTCTTTCATATAATAGAAGGGATCTTATTTAATTAATCATCATCTAATAATGGTAAATTTGTATGAGCTCTAACCCATATATTTGGAAACATTCTTCTGAAAATGTATAAATACATGTGTCTTCAAAAGGAAATGTCTATTACGAAGTGTTTGACTTTCCCCATAACGCTCACTCAAGGGATACCAAGAAATTTTTCAATGACAAAGAGAAGAGATTTGGGAGACTAAAGAAAAGCTTTAGTGAAATTCAGATTGTGACAGTTAGGAGTAGGCTATGTTACTTATGCTGTACTTAAGTTTGTTGTACAATTCCCTGAGGACTTTAGTTTTGATTTTACATACTGCCATGTCGGTTCGTCATTTCACTGTTTGATAAAACTCTATAGAAAGAAACATATGATTCATATTACTCAGTTACTGTTAACTATCAATACAGGGTAATTAGTTGGCAATATATTATCCAATATACTTATTAGTAGTGTCTATGGTAGTTTGTTTATTGTAGGAGAAACCAAGTGGTTGTGCTCGCTTTCAAGTCTGATGGGCCGTGGTACAATTCTAAGCAAAATCGTTTCTGGACCAAGGTGTCATTGGAGCTGTCAATTAGTAATGCCTTTTACACTATATTTAATCAAAGTGCGTTATAATCAAGCCCGGCGTGTAGTATATCTATCCTTCCCTAATCCCCAATTTGTGAAAAGATTTTAAAGTTATTTCAAAATCTTTCAACAAATCTTCCTGCGACTGTCGTTAGCAAGTCGTTTAGTTTACCCTAAGTTAGGGAAAGCATGTGCGATGTTCCATCAGCTGATAAGTTGGCATTCCAAGCATTACAATTGACTTATATCTCAATCCTTAAACTCCATTGGTCCGATACTTTACCACACGAGTGCTGTAAAGTAAATAAACGATGCAATTAAGTAAATTTTTTATTCCAAAAATTTACTTGAAAATTTTAGTTTAGAAAACGGCCATAGGTAAAAGTACGAACGCCAGAATCAATCTTGAACAATTAAAATTATTGAATACGATTTAAAATTTACAAAGTTAAGATACCCGGTACGTCTGTGCTTCATTCACCGTGGGTGATATAATCCACTTAAGACAATGGGTTAATCCTGACCTAAATGCATAAGCGCAATCTACAGTATTTCCAATCACTGACTTCCCACTCCTTAAGTTTTGCGTATTTTGTCTTCGTTAGCTCTAAAATATTATGGTCACGTATTTTCTATTTACTTCTAATTTAAATTTAATTAATAATAACTGGAAGTATTAAAGGTAGTATTCTTGATACTTTAAAATAATATGGAGAAAACTGTTATTAAATCAAACATATAAAAGACCCACTATAGTTTCACTAATAATTCAGGCCAGTCAAAAGTGTTTATAGATTTATAGAGTTAGTTATAGACATGGTTGTATAGTTTTCTAAGATATCTGTTCTTATACCCTGGATTTAGTATAACGAAGGTTATCTAGGTACATAAGATTTACATTAGACTGTGTTAGGTATTGTCTAGGTTAGTTTGGAAAGGGGCAAGCTCGGGGTCCAGATAAGTTGGCAAAAGCTAACTGTGCATTATTAATTGTAAGGGGCACTTAATAAGGTTAGGTTAGGTTACGTTGGTACCCTTAAACGCAACGTCGTCAGTGCGTGCGTACGTCGTAAATTAACTCAATCATTGCCCAAGCATTGACCATTTCTCATTTACACCATCATCATTTGAAGAGTGCAAATTTCAATAATGGCGCCCTCGTCTTGAAGAGATCGTATATCTACTTATTATATGTGTAAGTGAGAGTAGCCTAGTTACTGTCTATTGACTAATTGACCAAGATTGGTTATACTGTAGTGCTCGACTAAAAATACTGTTGTCGCTGTTATCGATTCCAGGTGAGATCGTAGCTGTACCATCATTCCATTTGTCATTGGGCTAACCATTAATGATGCTATCCAACAGAAGGAGATATTAAATCGTGGCAAAACAAAAGTTTGGACCGTCCCCTTACAATAACTGTAAAAATGCCACAAGTGGCATATATTTTACTTTCAAATCAACTGAATAAACCCATTTAGAAATACTAAGACTTAAAAGTAATTCCCTCATAAAACAATTGGCATATCGTTATCAGTTGCATGGTTTGGGCCAGTAAGCTAGAACGAGATCAATTATTTTGAGCGAATCCCAGGTGCGCTAGGATTTCGAGCCCCGTACCGAAGCGGCAATAATGTTTTCACTAATCCTTAGGTGTTTCTTAGCCACTGGCTTCATAGACATCTTTCACGTGAATATTCAGGAGGTGAAGATAAACATTTTCATACTAATCTACAAGCATGCATTTATTCAATCCCTATGTGGCCCATACATTTTACGAAAGACAACAAACCAAATGAGTTTGCAGCCTGTTGAAATTTTTATTTGATAAACAACTTGCTAACTACAGAGTCCTTCCTCTGTTTAACCTGTTCATTGTGCGACGCAGTGTTTATCCTGCCATGTGTTTCCACCAGTGCTCTTTCCAAATACTTGATGATGACGAAAATATTCGAGTTAGGCGACGCACAGTCCTTCCTCACGTTTATTAGCACTAAAATGGAATTCATATTTAACTACAAGTACCAGGAGACTGAGCATTGCTCGAGGTGTTTGATTTGTTTGAGAGGTTAGAAAATAATATATAGGCCTACAAATGTACGATTTTCATGATAGTATAAAACACAGACTAAGATATGGAATAAAATAAATGATATACGTAATAACAGTTTATTATGCTCAAGTATCGGTGCTGTACACAGCATTTTGAAGTGATTGAAAGCCATTGTAAATAAACACGCATTAATGACATAGCATAAAATACTTAAATAAATAAATCTTCATTTAAAATGGCACATAATAGTCCATTATTAAAGCTGTGGCATTGTATAAGACTTGATGATATAATACTGTAGGCAATATTTTATAGTTTATTGGCCTATATTTTACATCGGATTTCCTCCATCAATTTTTATACAACCCGAGTGTTTGATATAACCAATGCTCAATAGCATTATTAGCATTCATAGGGATGTCCTTTTTTTAACTGTATTTAGTAATTTGCTACTGTACTGTAGACGACTTTTACAAGCATATGTTACTATTAATTTATTTACATTTTTGTAAAACGGCCATAGCTGCTTGATACGCCAACCAACATAAGACCAACAGTCCATATGGTTAAACGTTCAAAGTTTACTACGGGATTTGTGAAAAAACACAGTTGCAAAACAGGCAGATGTATCCAAGTCGCCAGAAACCGTTTGCATTTATAATATAACTACCAAACAGATTTATAATCGTTAATTAGTTGAGAAAACATGCTGTACTCTGTTACGTCTTTGCTCATATACTAGTAACGTGACGATAGTTTTTGCCTAGGTTAAACGAAGCGTTTCAATGCAATTTTCTTTAAGTAAATGAAGTTCTACAATAATACTATATGACAAGGAACGGCAATTTTACATCCGGATATATAAAACAATGATTTTAAACACATTTTAAGAGTTGTGAATTTGTTTTAAAACTTTCCTTTGGTAACAAGGTTAAAGGGCTAAAGGTTAAGATACGTCAAATAGTTGTCTCGACAATGATTGTCATGGTACATTTGGATGGTACGCTTTCCAAAGTTCAAACTTTAATTTGTCTTATCTAAGTTTTCTAATGCATTTAAAGGTTGAATGACTTTCCGGTTGCTGGCAGAATGACATGGGGTTTCATTCCTTAGCGATTACGAATAATTTATTTACCTATTACTTTAGATTTGAGGCTAAAATTCACCAAAGTATTGGTGAACCCATTATTACTGCCTTTGTGCGCGGATTAAAAAGGACTTCACCGAGTAGAACACCACAAATCAATGAATACATGAGATACGTAGTCCTCTTGTCCCAAAGGTCAAAGGTCCGTCCCTGAGGTATTGTAGGTGTATATCTAAATTAGATATGATCTCTTGGTATTAGGCGAGGATCTCCTATTACAATACGGTAAACGGATAGGTTACAATTCATAGATCTAAGGGTCAGTTCCTGAGTAAGATTTATGTATCTATTTTGGATAGTATCCATGGCAATAGGTTAGGTATGTTCAATCTATATTATAATGAAAGGTATCGAATTGAATTCATATGTAATAACTTAGTAGGTTTTAAGTTTTAATTTAACGTTTCAGCTTAATCAACTCATATTAGTTTAAATCTACAAATATTAAATATACTTAAGAACGTTTTTGTCACTTTTAACTCGTCAAACCTATGTAATTTCGATTGAATAGTCAGATTTTGTTGTCATTTCCAAAAATCTCAAAAACCTTCAATCTTTAAAGAATTGAACTCGTCATAACTATTTTAAGTAGTGCACACAAATCTAAGTTCCAATTTATTCAGAACTGCCTCCAGGATTGATTTATGACAAAATAAATAGGTTTACGTATGTAATTTCGTCAACTATTTTGTAGTCTCGGGCGACTAGTTTCGACACAGTTGTTTCATTTTCTAGCCGATTTCGTCACACATAAATTAATTGAACACAATGTCGTTTTCAATATTTACAAATTCGACATTTACTCAGATTACATACATTTTACATCTTACTAATATATTGCATTGTGAATTTGAGAGCCACTTAAATATCAATACCAATAAATTTATAGTTCTTTGTATAGTCAGCGTCTTAGTACATTTATTCAATACAAAGGGCATTTTAACACTGAGTACAAAGCCATTTTAACACTAGGTACTACATAAGCTTTATAAAAGGCTTGTCCGTAGCATTTTACGTTGAGTCAGCCATATTGTAGTTTTCACTTTCTTAACAGTAACAAAAGCTGAATTAATAAACTTTTAAACTATTTAACATGAGTATAAACATATAAAATCGAAACATAAAATAGTTGAGCAAAGAAAACAGTAGCACAATCGGTATATATAAATAATATTTGACTTAAAACTAAATGAGTTTTACAAGTTTTATAATTTAAATATCAACAGGAACAAAGAACTATAATGACTATAAAGATTTGTCATAACTTTTAATAGTAATTTAAGTGTTAAACACCACAGACAAAAATAGGAAAAAGAATTGCTTATGAAAACTGTGTGAATTCCTTACTATTCAATTAAATAAAATTTTTTTAACTTGACCTTCAACAATTTAAAAGGTTTTACCTCTTTAAGACTATGTGAGATTATTGAATAATGTTGAATAACCAAATAACTCATTGATTGTTTTGTATACTAGTTTTAAACTAGGAAAAATATGAAATTTCCTCCTGGAGTTATCTATGGACATTTTTTTTTACCTATCCAAATAGAAATAATCAATAATATTAATATAGTAGCCTAAGAACGTGATACGTAGAACTTATCAAATTAATGTTGACAAGGTACTATCTTTCAACTAATGGTTCTTAGAATTAATATTAAATTAATATAATCCACCGCAGTAAACCTGCAGACTAAGTGGATTGGAATGAAATTATATAAAATGTTTTGAAGACCTTGACTTTATCTATACAAATAGTCTTATGTTATAAAATATTGTTTGGAAAACGTTTATACTGAATATAATGACAACCTATAATTAGACTTGTAATTTAACTGAATATCATGGGTGAACTGTTGAAGGTAATTGTTAATTTATTGAATACACGTTGATTTAAGTATTTCGAAAAATAGTCAAATTTTATATTAAAATAGTTTCCGCAAAACGTGTTATCCTAAACCTAATACTTTTGAATAAGGGCCGTAATTTTAATATTATGAATTACACTCTGACTACATAAATTCCTCTTGTCCATGAACAACCATAAATACATTTTCTTCTGAAAAGTATTATTTAAAAAAGAAAAGTACACTGATAGTTTCGGTAAGCACTGAAAACATTTGAAGTCAACGGGGCAAAACCAAGTGTATTTTTACTACATATAAACTAACATAGATAAAACTGGATTTATCCTTTATACGATACTGTTAGTAAAGGGGTCAAAAGTCTGAAATATTGATGACTCGTTTAGATAAACCTGCAAAACTAAATATAACATTATGAACCATAAGGAAAATTAAACATTCCAAAATAGAATGGTTTAAAAGTAACGGTTATTTCTGAAGTTGTTTAAATGAGTTGGTTTAGTTAGGGGCAGAAGCTATTTAGACAGAGTAGTAAATTCCTGTTGGTAAACAAAGAGTGTTATTTGCGGGAACATTCCATATTTCAAAAACATTTCAGAGGCTGTCAGCGTGACAGGTGTTTCCGCATTAGCGTGGTTTCTGAAAACCTTTAAACTGATGTAAATAAAATACAATTTAAGTGCCTTTTTGTTTGTCATTTCCTCAACACCTTTCCCCCGCCACCTAAAAGAGTTCACATTAGTAGATTCAAGTACTTATAAAACATTTGATTGCAAAAGTGTGATCCCCTCAAGAAATTCCTACATGAATTTATGGTTCTTTTGAATTGTTATTAAAATTAAACTGAGTTTGTAAATTTTTTTACAGAAGAAGCTACAAAATTACCACTTAAATGTTTTGAGCTTAAATAGGTTTAATAGGTAATAAATAAAATACTCGTAGAAATACACTTGTTTTCTTTTGTCAAATATACAGAGTGGCAAATTATTCAGCGATACGCTACCTCCTCAGAGTTAGAAGAAAATTTAATTGTAAGCATGAGTCAAAATGCATATCAAATTAAAGGTCTTTGTTAGTAGAAAAAAATTCCATGAATTGAAAGAAAAACTGAGTGAAGATGGCAGGCGTTCAAAGATTTATAGAATTTGCAATATAAAATCGATGGCCGGACCCCATGTTTGAATCAGTCTTCCGATTTATTTAGGGGTTGTAGTGTTTCTGCTAATAAAAAAACTCCAATTTTATGAGCTTATCAAAATATTCCTACTTTCAAAATGTTCTTCTGAATCATTGCGGATGTCCTCAGTAAGTAGCCTATCATTGAATTGCATATTCAGAATCTTTAAATGCCTGCAATTTTCACTAGGTTGTCCGTTTAGGTTCAAGTTTTCAGAGATACATTTTATTTGCCACAAATACCTTCAACTTGATGTGCGTATCAACTTATGCTTACATGATTTTTATCCTAACTCAAATCGGGCCGCCCTCATGAGAAGGTGCTTTAATCCAAATTATGTAGAATGTTTATTATTTTTAAATATTTAACTGTCCCTGGACTTATTAGCCACTCTGTATAAATGGTTGATTAGGATCATTTAATTTTTTCGTGGAAAAATGTCCTTCTTTGTTTTCCAGCTATGCAGACGATGTATGAGATATTAAACGCTAGACCAATTCTCTGAGAGTTTAATATGAAGGTGATATTTATAAAGCTATCTATGTATTAAAATTTTTCAACTCGTCAAAAATGGGCTTTGTATGTGAGATATAAATATGTGAGGATCGTGCAATAATGTGTGAAGATATTGCCTGTCAAATGGCAGAGCTCTAAGAAATTGTGTACATTCGGTTATTTTCAACCAGTTACTTTATCTAAACCATTATTTGTTAGATGAGTATTGATGCTTTTTAGTGATAACTTAAACTGCTCTATCAAAGCGTAAGTCCATTCAACATTTTCATTTTTTCGAATACTGTTTCGGAAGTTTTGTGAATGTCAGAACTTCCGGGAAATGTTCGTAATTTTTTATTAGTTTGATTCTCTTTAATACCTGTATTAGCCATTTATACATAAAAATTTGAGGAGTTATCTTGTAAAACTATGAATATCTTAAATCTTTCTTCCATATTGTGACAACACTTATTACTACGCATGAATGTTAGCTTACAAAAAAATAAAACACTAAACCAATTTTGACTAAATTAATTAACACCTAATCGCCATTCAATCGATTCATCATAATACCTGTGTTCATTGTATGCACATTTACAACGTGACTGTTCAATTGTTTTACATATGAACCAATTGTTATGGGAATTATCAGTTTAAGCTGATAAGTGGTTATTTATTTTGACTAGACGTAACTTTCAAAACTGATGATTGGGAATTCGCTTTCAAAATCAACTGTCACACTATTCTGTATATTTTGTGTTTTATAAATAAATCCTACAACTCACTGCCAACTTACATTAAAACTGTACCGTTAATCATTTTTACATCTAATAAACCCACATTTAAAACCAATCAAAAGCATTTTAAAATAAGGTAAGTTTATTTTTTTTTACAAAGGTTTAACGTTTGATAAACAGATTTTTGGGAGATTCGTTTGAAAATTGACTCTTTATTTTATTTTTTTAATGCTAGTTTTTTTGGTGATAATACCTGAATTAGTCTGCTTCATATCGTATCAAACGATTTAAAAATGCAAATCACCAATCTACATCCCTTTCTAATGAGTAAGGTTTGGTTTCTAACCATTGCAAGACGAGCTATGATAATTGTTAATAAATTAATGAATTACAAGAACATTTACAAAATCTAAAAATATACACGAAGCAAATTCCTTAGTGACTTTCAGTTTAGAGCTTTGTATGAGGAATCATAAATATTAAATCTCCTTTAAATACCTGTTAAATACTCAACCGTCATCCCATTTTATTTGATCATGATTTACACAATAAAGCACAAAACAATTTAGTATCATATGCTCTTGTCACTCTAATGGATGCAGAAGTTATTATTCACTACAATGCCTCATAATTGACTGCGAGTGCTTCGCCTAGCTGTTACAATCGTTATTGATGTTGTAATACATACCACCTTAATCCTACCTCGCCACCGAAGCTTATCTTTTCAAACGTACCAACAATAAACTTCTAAATAATAATATACTTAGCATGTGAGATAGAAACCTGAAGACCACTGAAAAAATACCTTCTTTTATAGTCCAGGAAGAGTCGTTAAAACATTGTGAAGGCTACAAACGTAAAAGATACAATGGGAGATAGTAAATACTAATTGTAAATTTTTTGCTATAAATAGCCGATGTTTTTGTTTGCCAGAAAACGTAAATTTAAAAAAACACACAGTTTAAGACCAATACAAATCATTCATTGATCCCGTGCTGTAATTAAAATTGTTTTTTTAGTACAACTGAAAGTTGATCGCTCGCTGGAAAATGCCACTTTCGGCCCTAGTATTGCAATTTACTATTCTTCATACACAATGTATAGGGGGAGAAAGTAAAAACAGCGCATTTACAAATCTCATGTTAATCTAATGGAGAAAAATTTTTGTATTTTGCTTGTTTGCTGATATAATTTGAACTTATTTATTTTATCCCATAATATTAAGATAAAACCTCTTCTCCATCCTTTTAGCAACAAACATGGGTACTTTTAAATCCTCATTTTATTTAATTGGGGAATAAATATATCATATTAAAGGAAATTCTATGGTAAAAATCCAACTGGAAAATGGAAATTTGCTTTGTTTGCAGGTTTGCAGGTTTGCTGTTGCGGGGGTGTTGATTCTATTTTTATTAAGCAATAACTCTAACTGATGATAACATCATATCATATACTATAGCGACTTTTACAATCTAATAATACAATTAATTTTGGAACGGTTTTAATGGACGTCCTTTGTTTTATTTTGTATGAGGTTTTAAGAATCGTAATCTCAAAATCAGAAACAAATAAAACATAATTAAATTAGTGTTGATGCCGGAGGAAAACCTTTCGAAGAAATCACTTTGAAGCTGATTTAAAGTCGTTGGAAGTATCTAGGGATCAAAAGCTTCCAAGCTGTAAGTTATAGAATCCTTATAAGATACTGACCCAGTTAGGTTTTGTGATTTCTTTGGCTCACGATTCATGATTTATGAAAACACAAATTTTAACATAGAATTCAGTTATAACTCCTTTCGTTGTTTAGATCTAATTAATGTTTTTCTTGGTATCATCTGTTGTGTTAAAGTTTAATGTGTTATTTTCCTTTCTTGGATAAAAACACCTCAGTTTAATTTAACTTTTTATTACAGTACAGTTTGTTATTTTTAACATTATTAATTCATCCCAACGATCAACCATCATTCCTGTGACATGGATGATTTAAGAAAACTGATCGCTATAGGTTGATTGAACCAAATCCGAACAAAATGATTAGCTCTAATAACTAATGGTCAAAAAATAGTTCTTTGTGATCTAGGCTATGACCTAAATAATGTTAGACTATCGCACGATAGACGCTTATATTTATTAATTAATGTCAAACTGCCTGAGGATGTACGGACCTAATGTTTTTCTTTTAATACCCTACCATGTCCTAGGGCGTTAGGCTACAGCCCGGGACTGTTTCACATATTGCAGCGTTAGATAAAAGAAATTTATTGGTGTTTGGCGGGATTTGAGCCCAGGACCTTAGGGATCGAAGCCCCGTGCTCTACCACCATACAACTCGCTCCCTAACTTAATGTTAGGCTTCCTACAGTCACTGATATACCAGCTACAGTCATCATAATGTTGTAAAGTGATAGATTATCATGTTTATCGAATTCACGTTAGGCCAACTTACAACATCCAGGTATTTTCTATTTAGTGTTGTGTTGGTCGAAAAGCTGTCTATGGATTAGTAGTTACACGATAAAATATTCGACTGCTCTACGATGAAACTGGTATTATCATACTTCTATTGTTTCCTATGTGATATAAATCATATTTACTGCTCTTGCAAACCTGTTAAGCAAATTGATACTGCTTAATCAATTTAACACATTTATATGTGGATTGGTAAGTAGATGTACAGAGAGCTATGATAAAATCATAGTTATTTTAATATTTACCTGAACAAGAAAATGAAGTATTCCCGAAATTGCTGCGAGGTAAATATTTCAATAATACCAAGAATACCGGTAATGCCTTTAACATCTCTGTGATTTAATAAAACTGAATTGAGTATTTCCTACATGATTCAAGTGTTTATTAATTAGATTATTTGTCAATTTGATTTAATTTCTAAGAACAGGATTTGTTTTTAAGATGAAAAGATAATTTTTAATTATCTTGTTGCTTTAAAAGTGTTATTGTTTAAAAATATTCGTAACTTCTTCGAAATAAATTTATTTTTAGGCTCAGACATTCATGTTATTTTATTCGTATAGCATTTTCAAACATAGCTTTCTTTGTAACATTTAGGTTGCATTAGATTCCTATTTATTAGAAAATGGCCATGAGGATGTTTAAGAAACGTTTGTTTAAATTTATTTACAAGATTTGGAATTTCATTATCTGTAACTGTTTTAAGTAAAAAAATATTAGGCTACTTTAAAACAAATCGGACACAATGGTGGAGTTTTACATGAAAAAGGACTTCACAATGTAATTGGTTCATTTCTAAATATGTGTTATTGTACATATTCTTTCAGTGAATGTAGTTAAATATGTAAATAGGTCCAAGGTTACTGAAACAGTAAATATATTCAATACAACTTTATTCTTTTAGATAGTCTTAGTTTATTCACTACAACATTCTCTAACTCCTTCTAAATTAGTATAATTCGTCATCTCAAGTTTTCATCTACTTACTTCCAAGCTGCAAAATTGTTTTTAAAGTAATATTGAAACAGTATTTTTGTTTCTCAAGTTTTGTTTCCAAATGAAATTCCGGAAATCCAATCTTACAGACTTCAATAAGAAAGTTGAACGTGTCAAAGTCACACACTGACTGGGGTTTCATTCTGCTCCCGAGCAACACAAGATTGTCTGTTTAATCTAAAGCCGGAGCTGTTGTACTTAAACTCAAGTCCTTGAATGAAGATTAATCGTCACAAAACTGATACGTTAATACTTTTAACGGAAATGGCGACCAGTACCCCCTATACAGTATTACGTGTTACACGTTATACGTACGTGTTATACGTTTTAACACGTTATACCACAACACGTACGTTATAAAGACGTGGTTGTTATTGACCAAAATTACATTTCCCAACAAACATAGGTTTTTACTCTAAGCTGAAACTACAAATTTGCAATTCCTGGTTCCAAAAGTAAGTGTCCAAATCTGATAAAATATGTTCATAAACAAGCAAACTACAAAAGTTTCTTATCTTCCATAAGAACAACATAGAAATTTAAAATTAGCAAAAACTTTTGTTTTGAGGTAAAAATGGGAAAACCTAAATTAACCCCACAAATCTCCGTGTCCATAGTCTGATAATGCTGGTTCGTAAACTCATTCGAATAAAATAAATGTAGGTTAAGACGTTTGTACCAAATTTCATCAAAATCAGATGATTTTACTCGAGTTATCGTGCTAACAGACATGTATATACAGGGTGTCCGGTCATAAGTGTTAAATAAAATTTTGAATAAAACTACATGGTAATGGCGACATAATGACGCACATTTGAGGTTCCCAACTTCAACCGTTAGAGAATAACAAATAAATTAAGGTTTTCCAAAAATTATTGTAGTTTTTATGAAAAAGGTTATATTACTCTGTTAAAAATGCACTAATTGTTAATTTAAATGTCATTTCCAGAATCCTCACAAAACTTTAAATAGATATAACACATAATCGTTGGCGTACGGAAAATATTCTACTCAAATTTCTTCGTTAATCAATTATTTTTAATACTGACGAAAATTTAAATTACGTTCAGCGATTTATTTCTCCGCTGAGTTGAACAAATATCACTAAAAACTTCCTTATTTAAAGGGCTTTACAATGGTGTATAATAGTTTTTACCAAGTTTAAAATTTCCTAATGTAATTCTATCATTGTGAAAAAACATGGTAGGGCAAAGAAAAGCTATTGTGAAGAATAATACATTTAACTGCAGGCAACGAATGATTTGTATTTTTATAACTATTAAGCTAAGAAAAGAAACATATTGTAGCAAAATGGATTTGTGATAATGTTACGGTTATCGTATATTTTTCATATTTCAGGTAAAATTTCAATTAACTCGCGGAAGTGTTACACAATGAATCGGTTGTGGCTATACCAAAACTACCCGACATGGATTGGACGTGGAGGAAGTGTGACATGGCCTCCTCGATCTCCAGACTAGATTTTTTTGTTTGGGGTTACATGTAAAGTCTAGTTTACTCGACTGTTGTAAACTCTGAAGTTGAGTTACGGTAAAGAATCTTTGAGGGTGCTGGGAAAGTAAGGGAAAAATTGACGTATGAGGTCACAGTTGGCGCAATTCACAAGCGAGCTAGGGCCTGCTTGCGGGAAAACGGAGGGCACTTTACACCCAAACTGCGATTCCACTAAAAGTTGTGCTTCGGACTAAGTATGTCATAGATTTGATTTGTATTGTGTTTTTAGCGAATTTCCCTATAGGGAAGTAGCTATTACCGTAGGTCTCATGGTAACACTTAGGCCCGGGACCGATTTACTTTTTCATTTTGATGTCCCCAGAGGCCAAAAACACCATTCGTTCAAATTTTTATATATGTATATATATATATATGTGTCCGTGAACACGATAACTTGAGTAATTTTTATCCGATTTTGATGAAATTTGGTTTAAAGGTGTAAGGCGGGATAAACTTGAATGAGTTCGCGATCCAGCATGATCGGACCATGGGAACAGGGTTTTATGGGGGGTTTTATGGGGTAAAAATTGGTTTTTCTCACTTTTGACCCTCAAAACACAAAATTTCCCAATTTTCCTCTAAACCTTCTTAAAGAGCTTAAAAAAACAAACAATTCAGTATATCAAAGTGTTTTTGTTCGGTTATTGGTTACGGAGAAAACTAAAAAAATGGTCAATTTAAAATTTCCATGTTATTCTTATGGAGAATATTGTAAAATGTTGTAGTTTGCTTGTTTATGGATATCTTTTGATCAAACTTGGCAAATATATTCATTTTATACTAAGCAATAATTATTTTACTTAAAACACACACTTTATTAGTTTCCTTGTAGCAGCAAACCTAGGTACTCGTTAAACCTAATGTTATTTAAATAGATCAATTGAAAATCAATTCAGCCAAATGGAAATTCGCTAAGACAGCAGGTTTGCTGCGGCGGGGGTATTTTACTAATGTATTGTGTTTTTTTACTAATGTATTATGTTTTTTTAATAACAAATTTTCCAAAGTCTAAACAAAAACTCTTTAGTTTGATGAAAGTGTAGTCTGACGAATCATAAATTACACAAACCCACATCAGCAGTGGTCAGTTCATAAAATAGTAAGTAAAATTCATGATTTTTTACAATATCTGTTTTGGTTTAACCGTGATTTTTTACAATAGTACGTAAAATTCACCATAGATTTGACAGTAGATAATTGTAGTTATACATCATTGTAAAGCCCTTTAAATAAGGAAGTTTTTAGTAATCTTTGTTTAACTCAGCGGAACTCGGTACCCGAGAAATAAATTCCTGAATGTTATTTAAATTTTCGTCGATATTAAAAATAATTGTTTAACGAAGAAATTTAAAAATCTTAATTTATTTGTTATTCCCTAACGGTTGAGGTAGGGAACCTCAAATGTGCGTCATTATGTCGCCATTACCATGTAGTTTGATGCAAAATTTTATTTAACACTTATGACCGGACACCCTGTATACATATCCATACAGGGGGTCCTTGAACTCTCTACCGACCTTTTAAGGTATGATTTCTGTGCAAAATACAAACAAAATATAAACTAAAAAAATCTAAAACTCGAACATTTTTTTTCTCACAAAACCTTTTTTTATTTGATAACGAATTTTTGTACAGAATAACCTTATGGTATCTAGATAAACAACGCAACAAGCTATTTTGAGAAAAAATATAATTTTTTTATCATGTGTAGTTTTTAAATAACGGCCATAAAACTCTTTGAACTAAAATGGCATAAAAACTAGATAGGTAAACGAAACTACTATTGTAATGTTTTATTAAGATAATTGTCTCACTCTAACGATACCAAATTTAAGAAAATCGGCCTATAAAATGGGAGATGTCTTATTTTTAAGATACTGGTTACATTAATAATTTACGCTCATTGGATAACCAACAGTTAAAACGGCTAATTGTTTTAGCTAACTAGAAAAGTGACCAGCTTACCCAACAACCATAGATATTAACCGAGTTATCACCCTTATTAGTAGACCTATTTTCTTAGATTTTGTGTAGTTAGAATAATTGTGACAACAGTCAAAATAAAACATCACAACAGTAGTTTTGTTTACCGATCTAGTTTTTATGTTGTTTCAGTTTAAAGGTTATTAATGGCCACCATTTTAAAACTACACATGATCATTTTTTTTTCAAAGGAGGTCATGGCATTGTTTATTTATGTACCAGAATTCAATTCTTTACCAATAGCCGTAATAAAATAAAAATAGTTTCGTGAAAAAAATCTTGGCTTTACATCTTATTTTCAAGTTATTTTTTGAAATTATTAATGTGATATTTTAATTTGTTTAGTCTAGGAGAGTATACCTTAAAAGGTCGGCAGAGAGTTCAGGGACCATGTGTATTTCTAGTTATGAACATATGCCTTTTTTTGCCTCTGGGGACCTCAAAACGGAAAAGTAAATCAGTCCCGGGCCCAAAAAGAAAAAAAAGTCCGGGCCAAAAGGGGAGGTAAATGCTCGGTGTTGGTATCGGCATTTTCAAGTAGGCCACAGACATGGACGACTGGGCATTGGGTCCCAGTGACATTCCTTTATCCAGGATGGAGGGGTGTTTAGCTCTAGGAGAGATGGAAGTGCATCATATTCTCTAACCTACCTGTGTCTATGGTTCTTTGGGCTTCGGCCTGCTTGTTGTGTGCGACCAGCATTCAGTGTGGCAAATCCTCGACTTTGGAAGTAACCTTTCCTGGAGGTGAAAACGGGCAAGTACCCGTAGCTCACGGGGACACTCAAGGGCAACGTAACTTTCCGCAGTGTGAGGGCAACGGTTTGTAGGCACTTATGCAAACCAATCCCTGTCTCTGAGCACGGACGGTATGGTTATCTTGAGTGTGGGGGGTTCTTCACGGAACCTCAATTGAGTCAAGGGTGTCGCCACCTCTGGTGGATAGGTTCATCCGGGTGGGTCCCACTTCTATACCTGCCTCCTTTTGGGAAACCCTGATGGCCTGGCAGTGATGTTGGGTCTGACGGGCAAACGAAGTAGATCGGGTGCTGGGTCCGAGCCCGCCAGGGGTATCTGGGGATCTATCGCTCTGGTTATCTCTGGTTTCCCAGCAACTGGGTAAGGCCTCGATCGGGTAGTGGTGTAAATGGGAGGTTGGGGTTCCCCCCGTCAGCGTGCTGACGGTCCCCTTCCTTCTGGCTATTGATGGCGGGCTTGCCTGTCAGGGATTAGATAGGTCCCGAGTGTTACTTGCACTAAATGCGTCGGGGCGCTCTACCATGGACCTCTAGGTCCCGACCTAGTGGAACCCAGGTGGAGTGACGCTTAAACAAGTAGCCGGAAACCCTGGTTAGGATTGAGGGGCAACCCTCTTTCCGAAGGGTCTGCTTCGGCAGCCGGTGAGCCTGATGACCTTAAGTCATCCGCCCATGATGTGCAAAAGGTTGATGCGTAAGCTTCGGCCTACATCATGGGGCCCGGGTAAGTCTCACGACAGGTACCGGGTATGCAGTCAGGGGGCTTCGGATCTCATGACAAATAATGTAATGTAATCCCGGGCCCAGGTCATACAATGAGACCAGGTAATAGCTTATTCTCTTTTTGGGAAATTCAAAATACATGAATATCAATGGTAGGAAAAAATATCAATATTGTGGAAATATTATCTTTTTCTATGGAAAACTAAATAGACAAAGTATTGAACCGTGAAGTTATTTCTTAAATGCATCTTAAATCATAAGTTACGTTCCCTAAAAGCAATTTCTTAATATTGCATTTTAAATGGATACACGAGTGCAACCTATTAACATTTGATAACATTTCAATCTGAAATTAAAGAGCTTAACAAAGTAATGCAGTTTTAATGACAATTTAATTTTAAAATACAGCACAGCCCTTTTTCTTCAGAAATATTGGCATATATAGTTTTATAATATAAATGTTTATAATAGTCACATTTTGTATTGAAGTGGTAGTATGATTATTTATTTTCTAACAAGACACCTTGTAAGCGTACTAATGGTTTAGCTATTCATGTTTAATGGATACATTTAATCACACGTGTGGTTTGTGTCATAGTCATATTCTGAAATGGTGTATAGTTGTATATATGTATATATGTATAGTTGGAAGAAGCACTGAACCCTGTTGTAAAACATTAACACGGATAGACACACATCGCGTCGTTTAACTTGTAAAACAAAGTAAAACAGTCATCTCACTCGGTTAAACAACACGAGTGTTAAATTCTGAGCAGTGATTTAATTTAAGGACGCATGCACACATTAATAATGGTTTTTACACTAAACGGGAGGTTGTACTGCTTCGGTTTCTTGTTGGTTGTAGGCCTCTGTCTTGTTACAAGGAAACAAATCTTTGTAATAAATCATAAACTCTCTTATTTCCATGTTCAACACACAATTATGTTAAAATCCACATTAAATCAAATAATAGTTTTAAAGTGGGATCAATAAATAAACTAGTGTTATTAGAAGATTAAATTTAAAGCTGTCGTCGATATTATAAAATAACTGTTCTTGTCCACGTTTTAAATTAAAGTAACAGGAAACCGAACAATGCTTGGTGGTGTTTGATTTGTTAAGGAGGTTAAAAATATAAAACATACATATTTCTAAATTCCAACAGATTTTGGTTTTCATTCAAACAATAATATTATAAAATTGTTTCAAATAAATATTTAACAAATTTGATGAAAACATTTGGTAATACTCACGTATTAGTGCTATTTATGCATAATTTTATTCACAAATTTCTCATCTTAATTAATACTATTGTAAATAAACTTGCATTACTGACACCGTCAACAAAAAATTACAAAATGAAAACATTAGCATTCTTAAACAGGATACCAATATAAATAGTCATCGAGATGGCTGTCTTAAATTTTTCTATCCATCAGTGTTTTTCCACGTCATAGTGTTAAAAGATAAGCTTTTCAAAGTGAAACTGATAATTACTCAGCCATTTCGGTGGATAATGTGATGAGTTGAAAGTTATTTTGGTCACTTGGTCACTGAGTTTTAATTCACAACAAATTGCAAATGCTGTTTCCTCGCGAAACCAGTGTTAAACTATACGGTTTTATTAAAATATTATTTTAATGGTCCTTGTAGGTATTCCAATAGTACTTGGTTCGCCATTTTAAGCATAAATTAAACACTTTAAAAGCCATTTTCATGTACTAATAAGGATTTTACAAATAATATAAGTTATTTCCAACCAAATTCTCACGTGAAAGCTGTGCCGTTATACAAGACTTATTATTGTAAAAGTTAATCTCTTAACAGATTTTTTTTGTTTAAAGGCCTACATAATAATTATGCCATTCATGGAAAGGGCCGTTTTGTGCTAGGCCTTCATAAAATTTGATTTTATCCTAAACCCATGAATTCCAAAGATAAATCTACTCTTCGAAATATATTAAATATTGTATATTATTAAAATACCCCTGCCACAGCAAATCTGCAGACCAAGCGAATTTCCATTTGTCTGATATGATTTTCACAAATATATTTAAATAACATTAAATTTAACGAGTACCTAGGTTTGATGCTACAAGGAGGGTAATAAAGTGTGTTTTAGTAAAATACAAATAGCTTAGTATAAAATAAATAATTTTGCCAAGTTTGAACAATATATATATATATATATTGTAAGAAAAGGGATTAACCCCGTACCCACGGTGCTCATCTATGCAGACACTCTGTTCACATTACACTTAGTCGACCAGTTGGTGTGAACAGAGTTGAACAGTAGCATGAGCATCGATTTACAAATTCCTTTCCCAGCTGATGTGAGCTAGGCGATGACCGGTAGGGCTGACTTCCAAGAAACACCGTTAACCTATAAGCCACACACCCTATCGGTAATCAGCCAATGAGAAGGGCTAATGAAGAAGATGGAGGGGTGACGACTCTTGGAGCTGGAGGATCTGAAGGAAAACATCGAGGAGATCACCACGGGCCACCGGAGAAAGAAGATCGGGAGTTTGGGAGTGCGTGTATCGGTGTGTGTGCTTCTGGGACAATAGACAGTATGTAGAAAGAATAAAATATCTAACTAAAACTTTGTCAAACATAAAAGTCATATAATTTGTCACTAACTAATTCTTTTAAATTTTCAATTGATTTTCTTTTCTTGTAAATTTAACGTTGTAAATTTATTTATCTTATTATTGTTGATTTTTGCCTTTTTTAAGTTTTCTTTTGCTGTTGTAACACTTTGTTACTTTTGTTGTTTTTCTAAATTTAAATTTTTGTTCATTACACGTTGAGTAACACCCTTAAGCAGTCTTATGTCTCATTAACCTAACACCTCTTCACTAAGCTAAGCGAGTGTTTCATTTTAGGAAACTTAAACTTAAAGTGAGGCATGGGACTCGCAATATCTATAAACAATATTAGACTGCAACAATTTACTTACTCCCTATAAAAATAACATTAGAATTTTAAATTTACAGTACAATTTTTGAATTTTCTCTTTAGCTATATAAAGTTTTTTTTCAAGACAAACAAAGTCACCTCAAGATACTAAATTTTTGTTTTTAAGCTCTTAAAAAAGGTTTAAATACAAATTGGGACATTCTATGTTTTGAGGGTCCAAAGGAGAAAACCCACTTTTTACCCCATAAACCCGTTCCCATGGTCTAAACATGTTAGCAGACTAGTTTGAATAAACGTAGGTTTATACGTTTGTACCAAATTCCATGTAAATCGAATGATTTTTTGCTCGAGTTATCGTGCTAATGGACGAACAAATAAAATATGAATTTGAACGGATGGGGTTTTGACCTCTGTGACATCAAAATGAAAAAAGTAAATCGGTCCCCGGTCCAGGTCTTACCATGAGTACTACGGTAATAGCTTATTCCCTATATTGGAAATTCGCTAATACTCCCTATATGGGAAATTCGCTAAAATTAATTTAAAGATAGGCTTTAAACATGGAACGTTCACCTAGATGCATGAATATGTAGCCTATACCACAGATTTGGTTTGATCACCATTATTATAATGGTCTATTACTATAATAGACCTAAGCTATCCACACCAGATTTGTCTAGGCTCTCAGTTCCGGTACTAGCTTATTCCCTATATGGGAAGACAGAATTGTAAAAGAAAACTGCAAATAAACACTTTCAATATTCTTATGTTTTGAGCTGGATCATATAAGGCAATTTTTCTAGACAACAAATGTAGAAAATGCATTTTAAACCCATTTTATGATCTAGAGGCTATGTGATATGATTTACAAGGGTCTCAAGAAATTAGTTCTTACACTGAACCACACTTAGAATATGTCTAAATAAAACAAACAAGTTAAAACCAAATAACTAATTTAGAGCTCTTGTTAAAATTCCTATTACGAATGCATAATTTTTTGCTTTTACCTGTAAATAATCCTCATTCTCAGTTCTATTAGTTTTAATAAAGTTATAAAGACATCTGTCTCTTCATTCTTCAAATTTAACATTTTCATTATCAAAAACGTGTGGTATTTAACATATGTTGATACGACGAGTATTGGTGCGACGCGTCAGTGACTGGGATCGAGGAAAAACGTACATTTCTTTTCGACGGCAGCGCATTGTCGAAAACGTCGAAAACTAACGGCGACGAAACCAAACAACAGCCATTGCTTTTTCTAAAGTCACATTTATGAGGTTATGAGGTAACTAATTTCCTCATCAATGCTCAATGGTAATCATCGGAATGTCATTTTCTTTTGTACCGTATTGTTAATTTGCTATATGCTAAAAGTCCTTTGTTTACATGTTCCTCGTTATCTCGTAAATTCATCTTGGCTACTTGGTCGCATAAGGCCAATGTTACAAGTATTAAAATGTCATTTGTAGTTTTTTAACGAAAACAAATTTTGCCAGAACAGAACTTAGCAGAGGTATTGTTTTTGGTCTAAAACTAACATATTTCTAACAATTTAAAATAAATGGAACGCTGGAGCCTTTTTCAAAGTCGTTGTGCGCGAAAGCAACCGTTACTTGTATCATTCGTATGCTTACGTGTATACTTAATGATTGTAAGTATAGGTCATTTTGATCCCCATAGAAGTTGTACGCAGAAATAAAGATTTAAGAGTCTTTACTGTAATAAATCTTTAATTTAAATAATAGTAAATATGCAATACTAAAAAATTATAAAACAACAATTTAATATAAAAAAAAAAAAATTTAAATCAATTAAATTTTATTTGAAACTTTAATAACTTATAAACAAGCACTTTGACTAATGGTTTTAACAAAGTATTAATGGTGGAAAAAATTAAAACAAAAACTAACATAAAATAATGAAAGATAAACAGATTTATTAAAAAATTTTATAATCAATACATGCATTCCATTTCTTTATTCACTCAGTTCGTTTTCGTTAGGGATTCTCAAAATAAATGCAATATTATTACTCACACCATACAAATTAGTGTTAACTAAAGCAGAGTATACCAATTATATTTTAATTATATTAATATACTCCAATTACCGACATAACAACTCTATAATGAAAACGTTTTCATTAAGCTAATTTAGCAATTTTTCTATAAGATTTACTTTCAAATGACGTTCGTATTCGACACTCACATTGTGCTTCTACCCACGTCGTTTTACCCCCTCCCTTCCCCCTAATCATTTATCTGTTTCCGCCTCCAGCCCTTCCAATGTCACGTTCAAATATTATTAGCTTTTGTTTTTTTCAGTTTTTTTTAACGTCTTGACTGGCAATTTTCATTAAGCGCCAATTGATTTAGTTTGCAATTACTCGATTTCAGTTTAATTCATATAAAAATATACTATAACAGTTTATCGAAGGTGGCTTAAACCATGTTATCATAGTGGGGTACGTAGCATCGTTTTAGCAACGGGACTATGTTCAAGCATGTTCATAAGTGCATCAGTGCCTTTTTATATTTCGTACTATGTAGTCTTATAAGTCATTCACTTATCCGAATTAAAAACATAAACTTTTCTAAATGGAGTGGTGTGGTTGAATTTTATTTCTAACACGGTTGCCGGATGTGTAACTATCTTATACAATAGATCTAAAGAAAAATTTGCTCTCTTCAGCGGCCTCTTCCCGTTGCAAGCGCGAGTACAGCAACTATTATAGTGTTTTATGAGGTGACATTTTACCCTCCAAAGTTCCAAAATGAGCAATACTGTACACATATAACGTAGAATCAGAGTCTAGCTCATGCTACGTCATAAATTATATTTTTGCTACATTTATCATAAGTGTGCATATCTCAAAAATAAAATAAAACATTACCCATGTATGGTTAAAGTAACCTAACTAAACAAACTAGAAAAATATATAGTTAAAACAAAAAATTACAATTGGTAAACCCCCCTCCACAAAGCTGGACATCAATTAATACTCTCAACTAAAGGAGCGTGCAAACTTTAAAGGTATTACGCGTTTAAAAATCACTTGATATTAATTCATCACATCCAATTTAGGGCAGATAAACGATTAAATTCTGATATAAAATGCATATAACAATAGCATTAGCTTACAAGGAGTTGAATATGAAACCTAGGTATCTAACAATATAAACGCTATAATCAAAATATATTTGAAGTAACTCAGCCTGTTTCTATATATTCAAGCTATTGCGCACATTTCTATCGCAATACGCTTGGCCTCAACAAAGCGAGCTGTAGTGCAACGGGACTAATCTTTAAAAAATATTATATTTAACAAAGGCCTACTTTTTTGTAATGTACCAAACATTGTAACTAGAAATAATTTTACAATGTTGGTTTTCCAAGAAATTAAACGTTAACATTAACTTATACTTTCAGTGGATTACTGTACTTCTACTTTAAACACGGTATTTACTGGGGTTTTAATATCCACATGTAGTCTGTCATTTACAAACTACCTAATAGAATAAAATAATAAAAGGAACCTTTTCCATTACACTACTACCACAATATATAACTTAAAATTTGTATAAAACAAGAAATATAATTGAAGTCACGTCTTGGTTCCTAACCTAACTCAACCCAACCTAAAATAACCTAGTCCTATGCCGGATTTGAACTTCACTTTTTAAATGTCATCCTGAAAAAAAACAGTAGTAGTGAATTAACAAAGTCCATAAAAAGTGAATAATTGAGACTCTTACTGACTTTCGTGGTGTCAGGAAGCCTGGTAAGTCCAAGACCCTCCATGACGTATTGTTGAAGGAGGAGGATGTGGTCCCGAGACATGAGTGACCCTGGACGTTGAGACCGCGACACGGGACACACACTACGACACGAACACACAAACACTGCCAGCAATAGCCAGCCGCAGCCTAGCCGGCCCATAGCCAAGTGGCATTCTGATAGTCGTCTTGCGCCAAAACACACCGTCACTACAAGCGTGGGTAGCCCCAGTGAGTCAGGTGTACGGCGCCGCCGCGCCGCAGGTGCGGTACAGACGCCACCTGTGATGCCGCTGGATCTTCACTCTGTCGCAGGTGTACTGTCGTCAGCTGCGTCTATGGTGCCACCATCTCCTCGTCAAGGTACAGACGCCACCTGTGATGCCGCTGGATCTTCACTCTGTCGCAGGTGTACTGTCGTCAGCTGCGTCTATGGTGCCACCAGCTCCTCGTCAAGGTACATACGCCACCTGTGATGCCGCTGGATCTTCACTCTGTCGCAGGTGTACTGTCGTCAGCTGCGTCTATGGTGCCACCAGCTCCTCGTCAAGGTACATACGCCACCTGTGATGCCGCTGGATCTTCACTCTGTCGCAGGTGTACTGTCGTCAGCTGCGTCTATGGTGCCACCAGCTCCTCGTCAAGGTACATACGCCACCTGTGATGCCGCTGGATCTTCACTCTGTCGCAGGTGTACTGTCGTCAGCTGCGTCTATGGTGCCACCAGCTCCTCGTCAAGGTACATACGCCACCTGTGATGCCGCTGGATCTTCACTCTGTCGCAGGTGTACTATAGTGCTACCATCTTCTCGTCATGTCCCGTCCACTTTCGCAGGGGTTCACGCAGGTAATCTCTCTTTTCAAGACAACAATCGCTTTTAAAGATAAATAAAAACATAATTTATCATCACAGTTAGGAACTGCTTGATAATTTCTAAGAGAGGGGTTACCGTACTTGGTTGTACGATACTCATGGGCGAGTCGGTACCAGTAAGTTCCAAATCTTACAATAAAATGTTACAAATCCCCTTTTATTGCAGATAATACACACTTTTATCTAACATATTTATAATAACTGTTTGGTAACCATTTTTCTGTCCATACAGAAATTATTTAGTTTTCCTTTGTTACTTATATCAGCATAAATTGGAGAATAGGAAAAAACGTAGAAAGGGAAAATAGTTGTTAAACTAGACTCAAGCCGGGGTTGTTTTTCAAATTACTTCAGGCTAGTCCTAACGGAGGTTGTATAATGATTAGGTAGGTAAAAATACATTATTGAGCAGCAGGATTTGAACCCGGGACTTCAGGGATCGTAGTCTAGTGCTCTACTATTAAACCAACTCGCTCCCACAAAGAAAAATTAAAGACCACGAATATGTAAAGCAATCCCAGGCTAATGAATTTTATAGTGCAAGTCAAATCAAATAATATCCCTTTTTTAATTCACACTTATCAGACAAAATTCCTGAAAGTAACGCAGTAAACAGTATATTTACATTTTATTTTCATAAATTTACGTATACAGTTATTCTTATTGTACGTATAATTTTACATACCAAGGCTTAACAACCCCTATTATACCCAAAATCGTTTTCATTAGTGGAAAATACCCACCAAATTGACTAATACGTCAATCGTTCACTGGTGTTTAGAGGTTTTCAGCCACTTCAGGTAAGAGATTCAAGAGGCTGCCATCAACTGGCGGTTAATCTTTAATTCACTATTATTGAGGTAGTTTACTTTCCCACATGGAAAGCATAAATAAGTGATGGTCGTCCAACACTGTTGAGGTAGATGTTTGATTTTTAAACATTCTTAATTTATCGTATTTATATTCAACATAATAGTAGTTGCAAGTTAATTGGTACCCATCCATGGTATTATTTAATCTATGGCTGAGGCAATCCATACTAATATATAAAAATGAGATGGTATATGTGTGTGTGTGTGCTACTTAATAACACCAGAACCACTGAACCGATTTTAATAATATTTTGCATGAAGGTAGCTTATATCAATGGTTAACATATAGGCATATTCGTGTTCTTATATAGCCCCATGGACATCCAAAGTAGCAATGTTTACATTTTGGAAGAATATAAATATCCAAATATTAATATAAGTCAAGCGGTAAATACTTGAATTTGACATTTCAAAGAGCAGAGGTTAAGAGGTTAAGTTCCGCTCCCGAATTTTTGCCACTAGCATGTGTGGAGATAGTGGCTTTCTTTATTCAAGGAAGTAAACAGCTAATCAAAGTAAACAAAGATTTAGTTTCACTGTGATTGTCTCAGTTGCTGCGTGCTTTCAGCTTTGTTACTGTTTGTTTTGTATTTATTGCTGTTATTATTAATTTAGGTCATGCCTAAAAAGAAGAAAAGTAATGTTTCACAAAAATCAATTAGAGCTAAGGCAACGAGCAATGCTCGAGCTTCGGAGACTGCTGAGGGACGCCAGGCCAGGCTTTTGGCTGATTCGATCAAGCATGCCTCACATAGAGCATCTAAAACACCTGATGAACGCCAAGCTAGGCTTTTAGCTGATTCAATCAGGCATGCCTCACATAGACCCTGAGAGACATCTGATGAACGCAACCTTCGAGTATCAGCCAACACAAGTAGAACTGCGTCACACAGAGCCGATGAAACACCTGAAGAGCATCAGGCTAGGGTGGCCTGGGAACACCTTGGAGTTTCCAGGTGTCCCTCCTCACAAAATTGAATTGAAAGTGAGGATACCTGTAATGCTACTGAGAAATTTGGAACCTCTACGACTCTGCAATGGTACCAGAATTATCCTTACTTCGTTGAAGCAAAACGTTATTGAAGCCCAGCTCCTCCCCAGATGGGCAAAAAGCGATAAAGTTTTCATACCAAGAACTCCAATCATTCCAACAGACCGTTTACATTTAAACGGCTTCAATTTCCTCTGAAGATAGCCTTTGCCATGACAATAAACAAAGTACAAGGCCAAACTCTTCAAGTAGCCGGCTTACATATAGAAAATCAATGGTTTTCTCATGGCCTATACGTGGCATGCTCACGTGTATTGAGCAGCAAAGATTTGCACATATACACACCAGACAACAAAGCTGCAAACATTGTTTATAAAAACGTTCGGTAATCGTTGCAAAGTAATCTTAAGCCCATTGTAATCTGAAACTGCACAAATTAAAAAACGTTTTGCAACTATCACTCCTTCATTTAACTTTTAGCTACCCCAAAATTTTGTACATTTACCTCCGCACTTAAATTTAATATCAGGTGTAGCGAAGCACGGGTACTTTAGCTAGTTCTAAATAAAGTAGAGTATGTATGTATGTGTAACAAAACTATAGCTTAAAGCCGTGTATTCTCTGTTAGCCTGTATTCGTCTTAATTATAGTTTTTAGCTTCAGTAATTTTAACCAAATTAAATCAAATTATAGGAAATAAAATAATTGCATTGCAATAAAACATAGAGTCCAAATATACAGTATAAAAATAGCAAGTTAAAACGTGATTTTAATAACTTCCACGGTTTTCTAACAATATTAATACATAAATTATTTTATTAAAAATATTAAAGTTGATAAATACATTTTAGAACAATTTACAGTACCTATTTGTAAATACGTTATATTATCAGCGTTAGAGTTATTAATGTCTTAGAAAGCACAGACAAATGTTTACTTTTAATTGATTTTAATGAATTTGCATATTTAAAATATTTCGTCAAATATTACCTGGCGGTTTTATTTGCATACTTAAAAAAATGAAATAAATGTCATTTACGAAGTTGCATTGTCCACAAATGTTTAGTTAAAAGTCAACCAATATATAATAATAAATTAAATAAATATATAATTAATAAATAATTAAGACCTTGAAATCCATTAATTTGATTGTTATTACTTTATAAAAGTTACATACATACAAATGCTAGTAATTTGAAAACGTTTACGGTCAGAACAAAAAGGCCGTGAGGTAATCTGGTGACTTAACCAATGAATATTCGATTAGCTATGAATCCTCTTCACTACCACTCGTGAGAATTGAGCAGTAATTGCCTTGTTGAGTTTAGTTAAGTTTAACAGAGTTATGTCCCACTTGGAAAAGTTGCACTGTATGATTCCAGTTGTGGATTTTATTATACAAAAATTACATTTGTAATTGAAGAAAACCCATACAGTAGAACCTCAATAGCAAGTCACCCTAGGTTACAAGTGCTTTAAAATACTCTTGTTTTTTTAATACATCTATTCACGTGTTATATCAAACATTTAAAATGTCTACCTTGATAACAAGTCTTTTAATAATTTCCATAATTTAAATGTTTATTTAATGCAAAAACTTTGATTGCCTCAGTCGCCTAATTTACCGGTGCATCCATGTAGGCTGTGATACACTGGGAAGTAAATCAATCGGATAACAAACATAAATAGTCCCAAATTTGTCACAAAAAATAAACGAGATTAAATTTAAAATGTATTTATTTTAGAGGTTAAGTTAGGACCAGCAAAAACGTTACAAGTAAATATCTGTGGATAAATAAATATACGTTACAATTAAATATTATATTACCGTTGAAAAAGAGTTAAATAAAAATAGATTTTTGTGTGTGCTATTTTACAGCTTTTAGCGAATTTCCCTATAGGGAAGTAGCTATTTCCGTAGGTCTCATGGTATGACCTAGGCCCAAGACCGATTTACTTTTTTCATTTTGATGTCCCCAGAGGCCAAAAACCCCATTCGGTAAATTTTTTATATATGTAATATATATGTCCGTCCGGACGATAACTTGAGTAATTTTTGTCTGATTTTGATGAAATTTAGTTTAAAGGTGTAAGGCGGGATAAACGTTGAATAAGTTTGCGAACCAGCATGATGCATGGGAACGGGGTTTAACGTGTTTTATGGGGTAAAAATTCGTTTTTCATATTTTTGACCCTCAAAACAAAAGATTTCCCAATTTCTCTATAGACCTTCTTAAAGAGCTAAAAAAAAAACAAATAATTAAGTATATCAAAGTGTTTTTGTACGGTAATTGGTTATGGATAAAACTCAAAAAATTTTAAATTTAAAATTTCCATGTTATTCTTACGGAGAATATTGTAAAATGATGTAGTTTGCTAGATTATGGATATATTTTGATCTAACTTGGCAAATGTAGTATTGATTTTATACTAAGCTATAATTATTTTACTTAAAAACTCACTTTTTAGTTTCCTTGTAGCAGCAAACCTAGGTACTCGTTAAACCGAATATTATAAATAGATTAATTGAAAATCAATTCAAGCAAATGGAAATTCGCTTAGACGGCAGGTTTGGAGCGGCGGGGGTATTTTATACATGTTACTGTCAAATACTACTCACTCTCTTACTTATCAATATCACATAAACGACAAAGTGAATAAACGGCAAAACCTAGGACAGCGGTAGGACCTACCTACTGCTCTCTACGTGTGAATTGAGAACGATTAAATGGATATAATATTTAAATTCTGTAGATTTAAAAAGTTGCATACGGAAATAGCTGGAATATGTTTCCGTTCCCCTAAGGTAAAGTATGCTTTCAGTTCTTGATTTTTAATTGGATAAAAACTATATTTGTGATGGAATCTGTTGTAATTATTCATTTTACGCTGAATTCATTAATGCTGGTCTATACCTTTTGAATAGACTATACGCAGGCAAGTATTGTATCGTAGGAAAATAGAATTATCAAATATAATTTTAAATTAGCGACCAAACCTAAACCTAAAGACATACAGAGGATAAAATAATTGTTAAACATAGCATGAATGATTTAGTTGAACTCAACTTCTTCACAGTTAATGTCAGAAAAGTATGATAAAGTTAACTGTCAGATTAAAACGCAAGCTTAAAAAGGTAAGGCTAAAATTTGAGTACTTCCAATAAAATACTGACTCTAAAATCATTTCAGACCAGTTAATCGATAGGTCTAAATATGAGTTCTATTAATACACTTAAGGTTGCTACCCATCTAATTCAACTGGGAATCTAGGTCTAGTAGGTTGATACCAATCTAATTCAACTGGGAATCTAGTTCTAGTAGGTTGATACCCATCTAATTCAACTGGGAATCTAGGTCTAGTAGGTTGATACCAATCTAATTCAACTGGGAATCTAGGTCTAGTAGGTTGATACCTATCTAATTCAACTGGGAATCTAGGTCTAGTAGGTTGATACCCATCTAATTCAACTGGGAATCTAGGTCTAGTAGGTTGATACCCATCTAATTCAACTGGGAATCTAGGTCTAGTAGGTTGATACCCATCTAATTCAACTGGGAATCTAGGTCTAGTAGGTTGATACCCATCTAATTCAACTGGGAATATAGGTCTAGTAGGTTGATACCCATCTAATTCAACTAGGAATCTAGGTCTAGTAGGTTGATACCTATCTAATTCAACTGGGAATCTAGGTCTAGTAGGTTGATACCCATCTAATTCAACTGGGAATCTAGGTCTAGTAGGTTGATACCCATCTAATTCAACTGGGAATCTAGGTCTAGTAGGTTGATACCTATCTAATTCAACTGGGAATCTAGGTCTAGTAGGTTGATACCCATCTAATTCAACTGGGAATCTAGTTCTAGTAGGTTGATACCCATCTAATTCAACTGGGAATCTAGGTCTAGTAGGTTGATACCTATCTAATTCAACTGGGAATCTAGGTCTAGTAGGTTGATACCCATCTAATTCAACTGGGAATCTAGGTCTAGTAGGTTGATACCCATCTAATTCAACTGGGAATCTAGGTCTAGTAGGTTGATACCCATCTAATTCAACTGGGAATCTAGGTCTAGTAGGTTGATACCCATCTAATTCAACTGGGAATCTAGGTCCAGTAGATTTGTCCTGATTTATTTTTATACAAGAGTCTCAATTGGAATCAGATTGGAAATATTAATAAAAGTCTCATCAATAACATTCGTATAACATGAAATATTCACTGTTGACCTCCGCATTCAAACGCAATGTACAGCTTCTTCACAATTTTCACTAATAAGTAAAAAAATGTAAAGGTTGATCCAAAGCATTGGATAATATCCAAGAATAAATTTTGATATACCACGCAGACGACCAGCAAACCTTTCTTTATCAAACACAGAATAACGACCCATGTATATTTATTTTCCAATCTTTTCCATAAGTAGTGCTTTTATATGTACTACTATGTGCTATTATTTGTATGACAATAATAGGCATCAGCCGCTTGGACAGTAAGTTGACACGTATATAATAATAGCAAACTTTCCACAGAGCTTTTAGTTTTTGGATTTTGTTAAACTCTGTTTACTTTTTTACCGTATTGTGTTACATAGTCGATTGTGATTTTACATAAATTGCAAGATATTTATTTATTTTCCATGCGAAATGATCCTCTGAAAATCCTTAATGATTATTATTAATTATTATTATTATTAGATTAGGCTACATAATTTAATTTAGTGTCTGTTTTAGGACAGGGGCTCGTCCCAACTGCCAACCTTGTGAGCCCCCATAACCTTCGACCTCTGCGGGGTTCCATACAAGACGACACTATCTCATAACATACTGTACTAGCCGATATCGTGTTGAGACGGTAGAAACACGCGTCTAAACAACCGGAAACGGAAGTAACAGGTGGAGCAAATCACAGACGAATGAATTGGCCGTCTTGTTTTCTTTGGAGGTGACTGATGACATAGCTGGCATCGACCCAACCGTGGGCCCTGCTTTGCTACAACGCACTCATAAATTCTGCCTTCCCGCTCCATTAATGTTTCAATAATGCCGGCCATTATACCCATTTCTGAACCAGAGTTGATCAAAATCGCCATACTTGTTCGACAGATTTATTTTTTGATAGGTTGGTTGATTTATTTTGTTTGTAAAATTCTCTTTGTACATTCTTTTGTTGTTTACACTTAATTGTAATTTTATCGTTTAACTATCGTGATGCATTTTCCAAGGCGTTCTTCACGCCAGAAGATGTTCTGGACTAAGAAACATTTTTTTCTAGACTGGTAGGCCTGATCCACGTAACAAGAATCCATTGGTGATTAGCTGGATTTGAACCCAAGACTGCAAACAGAAGTAAAACGTTCTAACTACCCACTTGATTAGCCTCGCTCAAGTTATGCTTGAGATCGTATTTTGAAAACATTTTCGTCCCGATTTTCTTGGTCCCATCTTCACACCCTAGGACGCTTTACTATAGCCATAGCCCAGAACCATTTGTATACATCACTTCAGGCTAGGCCTAGAGGGTTGTTGTATTATCACTTATGTATAATCTTTTCTGGACCTTTGCTTCGCTAAAACGGACTAATAAATTATACTTCTCCGGTCCATTAAATGTTTCAATAATGCGAGACACAAAAAATAATTTGAACAATCAAATTACTGTTTTCAGCTGTAATCTGAGAATCAAATTGATATAATATTTGATCCTAGACAAAATTATTATAGCGAATTTCCCTATGGGGAAGTAGCTATTACCGTAGGTGGCACGGTAAGACCTGGACACGGCATCGATATATTTTTCATTTTGATGTCCCTAGAGACCAAAAATACTATTCGTTCAAATTGTTATATATGTATATGTATATATATATATTGTGAGCTACCCTTAGTGATTCTCTTAGAAGTATAAAATAAGCATTATTACAATTTGGAAAGTATCGTGGCCGGGAGCAAACTAGCAGGGTCACTACTCTTGCCCCGTCAACTCGAACAGGATTTAACCTGTGATTGGAAACTGAGTGTTGATTTGAGCTGTTATAAAAAAATTTAATCAATGTAATTTTTAAAATTTTAACATGAATAAGTAAGTACCTTATATTCATACATTTACATGAATACGTATTTTATTAGATTTTGAAACTACCATAACTTTTGATAGGATTGACGTAGCAGCCTCTAGTTTATGCCATTCTTTTTCTTTTATTGTTACGCTTACATTTATGTAACTCAATAGCTGTTTATGTTTGAAACTTTTGACCTACCCCCCCCCCCCCCCTTTGGGAAATTTACATACACAAAAACTTCATTTTTTGATCATTATAAATATTCCCTACTATTATAATTTTATCTATATTAATAAAAAATAACAGGGGTGGGACTTTTGAGACACAAGCTACCGGTATGTATACTTGGATGCATAACTAAAAACATTCGACTCAGTTTTACTCCAACAAGGCATTCCGGCCACGTTTACTCTTCCATTCATCTTCTGTGCCGAGATTCCCAACACATGATGTGATGTAACACATGTTACACTGAAATTTGCGGTTTCCGCGTCGTTATTCTTTCAAGTTAAACAAGTGTTTTATGACCAAATACTCATAGTATGGTTACTTTGTAAATGAATATACCGAACCGAATAATTTAATACAGTATATTTAAATGATAAATACAAAGTTTACTAAAATGAGAGGCTTTTCCTAAAGTAATTTTTGATTAATTAATGTATATTTTTCGTTTTTCTCAAGGTCTCAAGGTATCTTATTAACTGCCTATTAGTACTTGGCCAGTATTGAATGGTTTTAATTTTAGTTTTACCTCTTATTGTAAAAATGTATAATGTTGTTCCGGTAAAAAAAATGTAACAATACTACATCATCGTGTAATATCAGTGTCGTTTGCTACATTATTTATGAGTAATGAAAATACGTAGATATTATATAATTGCAATTCTGTATTATAGATTTATATTTAATAGAAAATAAAGTAGCCCTTAAGACTATGTTGTAAACCACCAAAATAGGAGTTAGAAAACAGAAGTTTTGACAAACACAACTGTAGTTTTGTGTATAGTTGGCGCTATAGTACCATTGTTAGTAACACGCTTGTATCCACCAAACTTACTGTTTTGTGTCATCTGTTTATTAATCAATATAACACACATGGGTTAAGGTTGGTTCAGCAAATTATAATATAAAAAATACCCTCGCCACAGCAAACCTACAGACTAAGAGAATTTCCATTTACCAGGCTGGATTTCTACTAAAATATTCCCTAAAAATTGTCAGATTTATTTCTTTTTAATTAACATTAATTTTAGTGAGTACTTAGGTTTGCTGCTACGGAGAAGATATTGAGATGTGTTTTTTTTATTGCAATGTCGATAGCTTAGTATAGTATAATAAAAAAATTCCAAATTTGGTTTAAATATACAAAACAAGCAAACTACAACAGTTTATTTATTCTCCATAAGAACAATTACCAGTCTAGTTACTGTTGTGACAGTGCGGAACTTCTGTCCAGTAGACTCGGGTTCAAGTCCCACCAGTGAACATGTCATGACCCGGTGGACGGTGGTTAGGAGAGATCTGCCAAGCAAGGAGAACTGTCTCTATATTAAAGGACTACATCCACTGAAGCCAAACGATAAATTTACTCAAGCTTTTGAAATGTTAAAATTGTTTGAATAAAATGCAAATTGATGTGACAGCAATCTCCAATATAATTCCATATTTCTGGTTCACTAAGTTTTAAATAGGGATTCTGTCCTACATTGTTATAAAATTTAATCTAAATTGGGTTTTGCATCCGGAGTGTGTAGATGGAATTCAAACAGTGAATATGCAAATAGACTAGTCGAATTCGATTATCACATGAGATCAAACGTTTGCTTTCAATATTACATTTTCAAGATTTGTTTTTTAACATTAGTTTATGATATGAAACAAGTAATTGTAGTTTAAATATTTGATTGGTGCTAAGTAATATTGATTTAACATTTTATAAATATAATAAATCATATTCCCTAATGTTTTGGAGGAAAATTTTCAAAAGTAAATATTTCAAAAGATTGATTGATTTCAACCGTGTTATTAGTTCTAATGATGATAATATATGTATGTATATACTAACTAACTAATTAACTAACAAAATAAGTATTTTAATTAAATTGGTCAAATTATTTATTCAATACTAAGCTATTAGTATTTTACAAAAACACACTTTATTACCTTCTCTGTAGCAGCAAACCTAGTTCCTGGTTAAACCTTAAGTTATTCAAATATATTGAAGTAAAAAAATACATCAGGCAAATGGAAATTCGCCTAGTGTGCAGGATTGTTGTGGCAGGGCATTTTTTCTTTCTTGTTTGCTTTTTAGCAAATTTCCCTATATGGAAGTAGCTATTACCGTAGGTGGCACAGTAAGACCTAGACCCGGGACCGTTTTACTTTTTTTCATTTTGACGTCCCCATAGGCCAAAAATACCATTCGTTCAAATTTGCTAATGATACTTTATTTGAGTCAAATAAAGACTTCATTATTTGTAATTTATCTTATAGGTACTTATTTATCGGGTACGTAAACCTTTTATTGATGTAGCTTGATTGCATGTATCTCTCTGATAGAGTAGGTTTGCAATCATAAGATTTTTGTTACTTTTATGTTTCATAGCGGAAATGTGTCTTATCTAAATCTCTGTCTACCTGCTTGTGTAATTGTCGGTTAAACCAAAATGGAAAGTTCCACTGCCTGCTCCTGTAAAACCACTCCTAAGAATGACTTTTACCATTTGAACCTTGTCAAAATTATTTGTAGATCAAATTAACAGCTTTCAAAAACTGAGTTTTGTGTGATAGTAGAACACATTTTATGAGCAACAATGAGTGGCATAATTATACTAGGGTTGCCAAAGTTTGAGGAAAAGGTCAATAAACATACATTATTTGCTGGTTGGGTCGTCCCCAGCCACATAATAGAGGTATTACAGACAGGATAGTAACAGTACGTGACGCCACAGCCAGGAGGGCTACTTTTAAAGGCATTACAGGATGGATATTACCAGTATTAGGACACCACAGCTAGGATAGCTACATTTAGAGGCATTACAGGAAGGATATTAACAGTTGGTTGCTCTACTGATAGGAAAGTCACATAAGAGGCTTTACAGATAGGATAGTAACAGTATATGGCACCACAGATAGGATAGCTGCATTTAGAGGCATTACAGATAGGATAGTAATAGTATAGGGCACCACAGCTAGGATAGCTACATTTAGAGGCATTACAGACAGGATAGTAACAGTATATGGCACCACAGCTAGGATAGCTACATTTAGAGGCATTACAGATAGGATAGTAATAGTATATGGCACCACAGATAGGATAGCTGCATTTAGAGGCATTACAGATAGGATAGTAATAGTATAGGGCACCACAGCTAGGATAGTAATAGTATATGGCACCACAGCTAGGAGGGCTACATTTAGAGGCATTACAGACAGGATAGTAACAGTATATGGCACCACAGCTAGGATAGCTACATTTAGAGGCATTACAGATAGGATAGTAATAGTATAGGGCACCACAGCTAGGATAGCTGCATTTAGAGGCATTACAGCTAGGATAGTAATAGTATATGGCACCACAGCTAGGAGGGCTACATTTAGAGGCATTACAGACAGGATAGTAACAGTATATGGCACCACAGCTAGGAGAGCTGCATTTAGAGGCATTACAGATAGGATAGTAATAGTATATGGCACCACAGCTTGGAGGGCTACATTTAGAGGCATTACAGACAGGATAGTAACAGTATATGGCACCACAGCTAGGAGAGCTGCATTTAGAGGCATTACAGACAGGATAGTAACAGTATATGGCACCACAGCTAGGAGGGCTACATTTAGAGGCATTACAGACAGGATAGTAACAGTATATGGCACCACAGCTAGGAGAGCTGCATTTAGAGGCATTACAGATAGGATAGTAATAGTATATGGCACCACAGCTTGGAGGGCTACATTTAGAGGCATTACAGACAGGATAGTAACAGTATATGGCACCACAGCTAGGAGAGCTGCATTTATAGGCATTATAGATAGGATAGTAATAGTATAGGGCACCACAGCTAGGGGGGCTACATTTAGAGGCATTACAGACAGGATAGTAACAGTATATGGCACCACAGCTAGGAGAGCTGCATTTAGAGGCATTATAGATAGGATAGTAATAGTATAGGGCACCACAGCTAGGGGGGCTACATTTAGAGGCATTACAGACAGGATAGTAACAGTATATGGCTCCACAGCTAGGATAGCTACATTTAGAGGCATTACAGGAAGGACATTAACAGATAGGTTAAGGATTGCTCTACTAACACAGTTGGTTGCTCTACTGATATTATAGGCACAGGATCGCTTTGCTGACTCAACCCAGAGCCAGCCTGTGACATACTATGTAATCAAGCCTTAACTGACTCACTTGAGTCGTCAAATAGCTCCGAGTCTTCTCGGAAAGCTAAATAGTGCTAATCACCTAACAGCGTTAAACGTCTACAAACGTTTAAACCTTTAAGGCAATCAACAAACGTGGAATATTCCCTTCTGACTGTGAGAGATGTTGGAACTGTCCTTAGATGACTTTTACACCTCTTATTCTCATAGCGTAAGGTAAGGTGAGAAAACCGGTGGTATCCTAAATTCTAAATTTATAAATCCGAGGAAACAGATAATGCAAACTGTCATTATAAATGCTTATCAGTGTCCATGCAAGACTCGCATAAACCACATAACCATTACATTACTCAGAGATAATTAACTTATTCTCCATACAAATAACATGGGAATTTCAAATTTAAATTTTTTTTTTCCTTCGTAACCAATAACCGCACCAATAACCGGACACACACACACACATAGTTTATGGTTTTACATAACATTTTAAACATATTTCAAATATTTCAATCTTGATAAAAAATTAATTTATTGAGTAAAAAATTAATAAATAAATCATGTTTGTTTAAACAAACATTTTTAGACAGATTTCATAAATAACATTGTTTTAACAGATGGTATATGATAAACAAATTAATGGTAAACATTAAATGCCCATAAGAATAACATTGGAACTTTAAGAGCTTTTAGGGTGCATCCCTTTAATAAAATCATTATGAAAACTGTTTACACGAAATGTGACATCAAAACGGAAAAGTACATTGTTACAGAGCACAGTTCTTACAATGAGACCTAACCTATATGGGAATGTCACCCAAAGGAAGATAAGCTAATTTATCTCTAATAATATGAAATATTTACCGAGCCTTCAAATAAGGGAACGTAAACTGTAACACGTGACGGTGCTGTGGTCGAAGACTAGGCGTCTACAGGCGTACAAAATTACTTGGTCCCAATCAACGTCCCAACAATATACCTTTAAGTTCATTCATGTATTGTCCAAAAGCCGATTGAATACCTTTGAAACGTTTTAATCATACAGTTTTAGCGTCCAAGTGATTCTTAGAACATCTACCTACCTGCTTAGAGTATCCGCGTAAGCGTTACATTAAACACAACAATATTAATTACTTTGGGGTTAATTATACAGGGTTATTCAAAATGAATGACCCAGTTTTAACGCTTTATAACTTTTAAACTATTACACTTACCGCTATAAAATACACATCAAACGAAAAAGCAGCTCAAAGAGTTTACGCCTTCCAAAGACACATCATTTAACAAAATCGATCCAACAGAACTGTAGATTTAATTGTACAAAGTTAAAAAGTAATCTCCAACTTTTTTTACCACTAGAAATTTGGAGGTTACTTGACGTTTTTGCAAATAACTTTAAAATGGTGAGGAAATCGACCAAAGTGGAAGGTATTATTCCGAAAGAGAATAAAATTTCCTACAATCTACTATCAGGCATTTTTTGAAAATACTCAAGAAAGGTACCAAAAATTGCCTCAAAAAAAAAAAATGAAAATCCTTGTCTTCAACGTAGACAATGAACATAGCAAACATTAAATTTCACACTTTTTTATTTTAAGCCAAATTTAGGCTACATTTATTGAGTATTTTCAAGATATGCATAATGGTAGATTGTAGGAAATTTTATTCTCTTTCGGAATATTACCTTCCACTATGGTCGATTTCCTCGCCATTTAAAAGCTATTTGCAAAAACATCAAGCAACCTCCAAATTTCTAGTGGTGAAAAAAGTTGGAGATTACTTTTTAACTTTGTACAATTAAATCTACAGTTCTGTTGGATCGATTTTGTTAAATGATGTGTCTTTGGAAGGCATAAACTCTTTGAGTTGCTTTTTCGTTTGATGTGTATTTTATAGCGGTAAGTTTAATAGTATAAAAATTATAAAGCATTAAAAATGGGTCCATCATTTAGAATAACCCTGTATAATGACTGAACTCAACCACCAAAACCGTTAGAGATTAGTTCATTACCTCTGAAATATAACCATGAATATTGTATTCGTGAGAAAGGTTGTTCACATTCACGTTATGAAACGGAGTACAAATCGTATATTTGTTTAATGAATTTACAGGTTAAATGTTACAAAAGTAGGACACTGTGAAAATCATAAGTTATGTAACACACTGTTCTTATTATTTTGTTGACGTTAATTTATAATGGTTAAATTTTAATGTATAATAGGCATATTTTTAAATGTCTTCTCAACTACAAGAAATCAATGAAAATGAGATCCACAAAGAGATCAACAAAGGTATGTACTTTTTATGAACAATAGCAAGAGAATTTGACAAAATAAATATCGTAAATGGTCATAATGGTAATCTGTTGATCTACACTCAATATGATTGATTATATTTTTAGTAAAATATTTATCCTTTGTACAGTACTTTTGTTTATTTATACTTTGAATGAGTCTTTTATTAGTTCATAACTAAAGAAATCAACGAAAATGTGAATCTTCAACAAAGGTATACACTGTACAGTTTATGAACAATCGCAAGAGAATTTGACAAAAAAAATATTTTCTTACGATCAGGATGTTATTTTGAAAAAAAAAACTGGGCAGCGCAAGTTTTGTTGAAAAGAAAATCATCGCATATTTCATGAAACTATGTTTGATGAAACATATTTTTCAGTCTTTACTATATTTAACATCAAAGGGCTTGAATACTTTTATTGAACAAATTCAAACATAACCAGCTAAAAGCCTCAAAGGAAACTTTGTTAATCTATAACAGACTATAACCCTAAAAATGAAATGTAGGTTTGGAATAACCGGCCTATATTTCCTTTTATACTTTTGGGCACAATACAAAAAATAAATAACAATTTCGATAGTAAATGCAATAACTAGTATAAATTCGTTTGACATATATATAATCCACGAATATCTGATTTCCTTTTGAGTTCTACTTTGCTAACTCGATATTATATTTCTTTATGAAATCGCCGGTGCAGCGCATAACTGGGTTCACGGACTGGTTTATGTAGTAAACCACCCTGGGCTCAGCTATTATCCCTTCCTTTCATTTCCTGAGCCCTTCCAAATAAGTTTCCTCCACCCCCTTTCCATGTGTGTTATACGAACTCGTAACATCCCGAAATATAAATGGCATTAGTAAAAGAAGTTTGAATTTATATTTACTGACAGTAATTAATACGTATTTGACAATTCTGCCCAGAAATAATGTTTTTGGATTTGATTCATATAATTGACTACTGTTTTAGGTAAAATTATAATTAATTAGATTAATTTGGTTTTGATTTGTAAGAATCCAACTCTCGCCGATAGGACAGGAGGGATTTTTTCTCAAATAGTCGTCTATAAAACAGTTTTTTATTTTATTTTAACGAACTTCCCATAATGGGAATATAAGCTATTACAGTAGGTATCATGGTAAGACCTAGACTGGGACCAATTTTTATTTCTCATCTTTTAACCGTATACGAAGAAAGTATTTTTTCGTCAACACTTTCGAGTTGACCGAAAATATTCGTTTTGGGGCCCAGATGAACCCCAAAAATTTGTTTTCCAAGTGGTGTATATGTGTGTCCAATGGCACTATAACTCGAGTAAAAATCATCCGATTTTGATGAAATGTAAACCAACTTTTATTTGAATGAGTTCACGAAAAAGCATGATCGGACTATGGTAACGGGGTTTTATGTGCTAAAAATGGATTTTCCGATTTTTAGTCTCATAACATACAATCGCAATGTTTGTTCTAAAGCAATTTGTAGAGCTTAAAAACCTAATAATTATACATCTTTAAGCGCACGTATCTTGAAATGTGTATGTACGTACTCCTAGTGCAATTTGAAATTTGTATACAATGGCCCTCACTGTTACGGATTAAATTTCCAAAAATTCAATTTAAAATTAAATATTAAGCATTAAACATCTTGGTCTGGTAGTGGATGAAAACCTTAGCTGGAACCAAATACATATTTGATTTGCTAAAGTCTTACTGTCCTTCATCTAAGGACTATATATTTTGCTTTAATGGATTCCAAGCCACAAATGGATATTTACCAAGGTTGATTATGGATGTAGAGGCTAGGACATCCTTTTCCATTATTTAAATTTCTGGAAATCTTCCCACTAGATCCTTATTTTTTTTATTTTTTTGTACTATGAATCGTTGTAGCTTACGCATGGTTCTCATTGTCATCCGCTATTATTAATTGAATTGAATAATCATGTAGGGTTGTTTAGAAGTAAAAATATTTTATAAAATTGAATCCAAGGCGGTAAGCTATTGAAGAGTGTATCATTTGTGTTATGACCTACCAAATCCCCAGAAGTAAGACAACAGTCATTTACTATGTGCTCCACAGTATGAGCATTGGCTTAATGTGACAGCACAGATAATTTTTCATTCATAATCTAAAGTTCTAATAAAGACAACTAACTATCTACACCAGTCCGAAAATGAATAAGTTTAGTTAGTGATCAATTATGCAATCATATTAGTATCTTAGGTTACATTGCTTACGAGGAAGGTTTGTTCAATTTACTTCTAACGTAATGATAAATATGGAGTTGCTATTGCGGCCTTAAAAATGATTCCATGTAGTACGTGATGGTGGCTACACACTGTATAGTTAAACATGTCAGTAGATATAATAGGGCAATATGACCCCACTTCCGGCATTTTTTGGCCCAGAACTTTTAAAATTTTCGGCGAAAAAAATGTCCGAAGCCCCAGGAGCTTTTTTTGGCCACTTTTCTTAAGGACCCAGCTCTCGACCTATACACCCATATATAAATTTTTTACTTTTTTAATACTGAAAAACACGTCTGGAAATGGTGAGCTTTTTTTGACCACTTTTTTAAAAATCCGGCTCTTGGCCTATACACCCCTATATAAATGTTCAATACCATTGTATAAAACCATTACTATTTCAAATCCACATCCATCCACATGTATATTCTCAAAATCATCAACTTAACAGTGCGAGATTTGCACGTGAACCGGGCGCGCTCCCGGCCGCGGGCACTGCCACACGGATCAAGTGAAGCGGTCATGCGACTGGGGAATCCCCAGGTGGCGAGAGTCTATATATAGAAGTGACATCCGGGTGGTATTTCATTCATGAGCGTGATGCTGACTTGTACACTGTGTCCCGCCTCGCTGTCCAAGAAGAGCAATTTGGTCCGTCATTACAAGTTAATACACCAAATGAAGGTGAAACTGTGCAAGGTTTGTGATTTAATCTGTGATAATAATGTGGCTCTAAAATCGCATATATTACAAAGGCATAAGAATTGTAACTTTTGTAAAAAAAATGTTGTTGGTCATTTTAAAAGACATGTCAATTCTTGCAATAAATGTCCATATACAATGATTAAATTTGTTGGTGAATCGATTAGAGCTGAACTTAAAAATACTCTTCAATCTTGTCCTCTGCCAATAAAATGGACTTTAGTTAGGAGAATCAAATTTATAAAATATTCAGTGGATCAAAATGGAAAATTAGTTAATGAGAAAGAATGTATTGCAGATTTTAGAAGCCTTACTATCCTAACCATTGAGAGGAGAGATTTAAAGCATCAAATTGAAAATGCTCTTTTAAAGATTGACACTTCCATGCACAAATACCAAGCCGAAGGTAGTGGATGGATATATGACTATACTAAATATTGGCAGTTGCACGTTTACAAGTATAAGCCCCTAACTCCAAAGTCATATATCCCCACACCAAAAAGTATTAAATTGACAAAAGCAGTTTTAAATATAAAGAATGCTGATAATAAATGCTTTCTTTGGTCAATTTTAGCAGCTTTACATCCAAGGAACTCCAATGAACATGCTGAAAGGGTATCGAAATATGCACCCTATGAAAATCAGTTAAATATGACAAACATAAAGTATCCTGTTAAAATATCTGATATAGATAAATTTGAAAGACAAAATAATATAAGTGTTAATGTATTTGGAGTTGAAGACCAAAAATTTATATATCCATTAAGAACAACTAAACTGAATAGTAATACTCATGTAGATTTATTATTATTACAAGAAGGTCGTAAATCACATTATTGTTTAATTCGTGATTTTAATAGGTTAATGCTGCGGTCTACAAAACACGACCATAAGAAGCATTTTTGTAAGCTGTGTTTACAACATTTTTACACTAATGATAAATTGGAGCGTCATATAACATATTGTAAAAACTTTGATGCCCAACGAGTGGAAATGTCTAAGCAGGATACATTACAATTTAAAAATTATAAATATCAACTTAAAGCCTCATTTGTGATTTATGCAGATTTTGAATGTTTTATAAACTCAAACAATCATACTCCATCTGGATTTGCATTTGTTGTAGTGAGAGATTCTAAGATTATTTCTGAAGAGTTATATAGTGGTGAAAATGTTATGGACGTGTTTTTCAAAAGATTATTTGAGACTTATGACTTCATTAAAAGTCAAATGGCGATATATATTCCTCTTGTAATGACTCCTGAACAAGAGGCATCTTTCCAAAACTCAACGCATTGTCACATTTGTGAAAAGCCCCTATATTTTGATAGGGTACGTGATCATTGTCATTCATCTGGCCGTTACCGTGGAGCTGCCCATAATGATTGTAATTTAAACTATAAAGTAACAAAGAAAATACCAGTATTCTTCCATAACTTGAAAAATTATGATGGACATTTAATAATGCAACACTTGGGAAAGTTTGATCGTAAATTAAATTGCATAGCCAAGGATATGGAAAAGTATATTTCATTCTCAGTTGATGATTTAGTATTTTTGGATTCCTATAACTTTCTGTCCCTTCCATTATACAAATTAGCTTCCAATTTAAATACATTTAGATTCATAGACAATCCACTACTACAACGCAAAGGTGTATTTCCCTATGAATATATGACAGGACCAGATAAGTTTGCAGAGTCTCTACCTCCAATTGAAAAATTTTACAGTACTTTAACTAAAGAACATATCTCTCCCATGGAATATGAACATGCTAAAAATGTCTGGACCCATTTTAATATAGACAATTTACAAGAATATCATGATTTATATCTTAAAACAGATGTATTGCTACTGGCTGATGTCTTTGAGACATTTAGAGACCTGTGTTTAAAAGATTATAAACTTGACCCCGTACATATGTATTCACTTCCAGGACTAACATGGGAAGCCTGTCTTAGAATGACTGGTATAAAATTACAATTATTTCAAGATATTGACATGCATTTGTTCATAGAAAGTGCAATCAGAGGAGGAGTCAGTATGATTTCCACACGTTATGCTAAAGCCAATAATAGATATATGGGCGAACATTATGATCCCAATCAAGAAAGTGTGTATTTAATATATTTAGATTGTAACTCGCTATACTCCACAGCTATGTGTGAGACACTACCCGTGGATGGATTTTGTTGGACGAATGAGATAGACTACAAATACAATCAAAATGATGAGTTTGGATACATTTTAGAAGTTGATTTAAAATATGATAAAAGCTTACATGATTTACATAATGACTATCCATTGGCACCTGAGAAAATGAATGGCAAATTAATACCTAATTTAAATGACAAAACTAAATATATTTTACATTATAAAGCATTACAAAAATATGAGGAATTGGGTTTGGTTGCTACAAAATACCATAGAATTTTAAAATTTAGACAGTCCAAATGGCTTGCACCCTATATTAATTTTAATATTGAAAAACGCAAATGTGCTAAAAATGATTTCGAAAAAGACTTTTACAAATTGTTAAATAATAGTCTCTTTGGTCGAACAATTATGAATCAACGCAAGTTTCGTGACATATATCTCAAAGATGAGTCACTATTAACAAAATATGTCACTAATCCAAGGTTTGACTGTAGCAAAAAGTTCGATAACAATTTACATGCTATACATTTAAATAAATTAGTTGTAAAGTTTAATAAACCTATATATTTAGGAATGACAATTTTGGATATTAGTAAAGTAATAATGTATGATTTTCACTATAATTATATGTCAAAATTTAAGAACAAAAGATTTCTTATGACAGATACAGATTCTTTAATGTATTCTATAGTTACAGAGGACTTTTACAAGGAAATAGAATGTGACTTGCACTTTTTTGATACCTCTGGATATAGTAAAGACCATTTCTTATACTCTGATAAAAATAAAAAAGTCACTGGCAAGTTTAAAGATGAATTAGATGGTCATATTATGTATGAATATTGTGGTTTAAGACCAAAGTTATATTCTTATATTCCTCTAAAATGGTTAAATGAAGAAGACAAGCAAGCTTTAGAGGTGAAGAAAGCTAAAGGAGCTGATGCTGCCACAGTTAAACATCTCCTCAGACATCAACATTATTTGAACTGCCTTGCAACTGGGCAAGATTACTATGAGAATGTGACAAGGATAAAATCTACAAATCATCATCTTCAAACCTTGACCATGAACAAGAAAGTACTATCATTTGATGATGACAAGAGGTTTATTCTAGAAGATGGCATCAATACTCTTGCACTTGGTCATTATAAAATTGATGTTCAATAAATTGTATGTGTAGATATATAATAAATGTAAATGTTAAAAAACTCCAGTCTTTTATTTATTTACCCTTACCATCCTCTTGATAGAATTGATCAAACATAAATCTATATTTGCCATTATTCTTTGACCTTTCTTTGTCTATTACGAAAAAGCCATATTTAGTTTTATCCCAACATTGATGACAGAGATTTTTAAATTGTTCAAATGAAAAGTCATTACCAACATGATTGTGATATACATGTTTTAAATTTAAATCATCTTGTTTGAATAATATTAGGAAATTTACATTATCACGTAAATGTTTGTGTACTTTGCTGTAAGATTGACACAAGTAAAAACAGTTAATATTTTTATGTCGACCCATTGAAAAAAAAAGTGTAATATTTTGACTATTTATGTCATCAAATACAACAACTGACTGTGATTTTACATCATTTGGTGTGATTTCACAGTCAGTAAACGTGTGTAACTTCACTTCGTCACACAAACTAAATATTTCAATTATTTTTTTATATTTTTCTTGTTCTAAAGATTTAGATATTAAATATAAGTTTGTAAATTTTAATCCTTCCTTTCTTACAATTAAATTGTAAATTACAACCGTCTTCCCACTTCCACTTGGACCACAAATAACACATCGAATATTGGTAGGAAATAGACCCAACTTCTTTGGTATATTTTCCTTAGTATGTACTATTTTAAATTTATGTTTTTGTTGAATAAAAGACATTTTTTATATAATAAAAATGGTAAAAAATGATAATAAGAAAACATGTAAAAAAGGCAAAGGTTTATTCTTAAAGCCTTACAGGGGTCGAGGGTTATTGAATACTCTTATAAATAACCTTCCATTTAATTTGAAAATACCAACATATCAATACTGTGGACCTGGAACGAATGTACGTGAGAATTTAGCTAAAAATGTACCTCCAAAAAATAAACTAGACTCTTATTGTAAAGAGCATGACATATTCTACATGAATAATCCCGATACCGCTGCTCGGAACAAAGCAGACATGAGATTAGCAGACTTAGCTTGGACTAGAGTAACGGCCAAGGACGCAAATCTTGCTGAAAGAGCTGCAGCTTATGCGGTGACAAATTTGATGAAGGCAAAAGCAAAAATGGGAATGGGATTAAAATTTAATAAAAAAGATGGACAACTACCAGCTGTTAGAGGCCGCAAAAGACGTGCCTCACTTCCGGGGGGTGTACCTAAAAAACGAGCTAAAAAATCTAACACCAAAAGTAAAAGAGTGCGGAATAGTTAATTTAGACAGTTCATCTGGCACACATTGGACAGCATATCGTAAAAATAAAGATATTGTAATTTATTTTGACCCATTTGGAATCCAACCTCCAAAAGAAGTAATTAAATATTTTGAGGGACATAAAATATTCTATACAACCAATCAAATACAAGATTTAAATAGTTCTATTTGTGGAATTTTATGTTTATCATTCATAAAAAATTTTTGTTTATAAAAATGGATTCGTTTACTATAACATTTTCGGGTACAGAGCCAGAGCTAAAGTCAGTGTTCTTTCCTCCCATAGAATTAAATGATGATTATGTAATTGGATTAGTAGATTTTCAAAGTTATAATTCTATATTTAATGTAAAAAAACCACTTAATACTTTAACATATTACAAAGTAGAGAAAAAAACATTACCAAAGGGAGAGATCTTAGTTGATGATTTAAACCAGTTATTAGATGGTAAACTTAAAGTTATAGTAGATAAAAATGGAGAAGCATTAATTAATACTAAAGTCAAACTTTTATTCAAAGGGCTTATTCCAAAATTAAATCAACTTAAAGGAAACAAATTAACCATTAGAGAAGGTGATGATGTTTTCTATTATGACCACAATGCTCCAGTTACAATAGAAATTTCTGAAGGAACATATGAGGTGGTTGAGCTTGCAAAGGAAATTCAAAAGCAAATCCCAGACTTTTTCCTTACAGCTAATAATAAAACTATGAAAGCGACATTACTTTCTAGCCACGTGTTTGATTTTACAAAACCATGTTTAGGGTCTATTTTATTAGGATTTAAAGGTGTTTCTACTCCTGGTGTTCAGTTTGAATCTACAAATAAAATAAACATTAATAATGTAAATGTGATTAGAGTAAAATGTAATATTGCAAATGGGTCCTATTTAAATGGCAACAAATCACACACCATACATAGCTTTTATCCAGAAGCTCCTCCTGGCTACAAAATTATTGAAGTTCCAAGAAATATTATATATTTTCCTGTAAATAAGAGAAGTTTAGATGTTGTCAGTATTACATTTGCCGATCAACACGACAAGGCAATTGACTTTAACGGAGAAGAAACTACAATTACTTGTCATATAAAAAAGATATGAGAATTTATAAGAATTTATCTATAAGTGTACAAAATGCTAGGTTCCTACGATCAATAGGACTAAAGTTAAAATTTTCTATTAATAAAAATGGAAGATTTTCTAGACGTTACAGGGAAATCCCAATTCGACGATAGTGTGGTTAAAATTACAAATCACTCCTATGTTCCCCACAACACTTTGGCAATAAATAATTCTGATGAAATTCGAATATGTATTAATAATCAAGATTTGCTAACTCTCCCATGTAGGAGTTATCTGTATATTAAGGGAGAAATTGAAAATCATGATAAAGGTCATTTTATAAATAATGCATTTGCATTCTTATTTGATGAAATTAGATATGAAGTCGCAGGTAAAGAAATAGACATTGTAAGAAACCCAGGAATTTCTAGTCTTATGAAAATATTGAGCTCTTACAATAAAACAACTAAATTGTCAAATGTAGCATTTGATTCTGACACGAATTTAAAAGAGTTCCATAAAGGTGGCAAGTTTAGTACATGTTTGCCATTAGAGCTGTTAATGGGTGTATTTGAGGATTTTAATAAGGTATTAGTAAATGTCAAACAAGAATTGGTATTGAAAAGATCCAAAAATGATTTGAATTGTATATTAACAACCGCTAGTGCTCCAGCCAGTGGCACTGCTGATATGATTCCCAAAATTACACTTAACTCAATTCAATGGGTGATGCCACATGTAATACCATCAGATGGGGAGAAGTTACAATTACAAAAGATGTTATTGCAAAATAAAAATTTGCAAATTGCATTTAGAAGTTTAGAGCTGCATGAACTTCCATCATATCCCAATACTACAAGACATACATGGTCAGTAAAGACATCTTCCAGTTTGGAGAAGCCTAGGTATATTATATTTGGTTTCCAAACAGCTAGGGATAATAGTGCACGAAAAAGAACTGATGAATTTGATCACTGTAAATTAAAAAATCTCAAAGTATTTCTAAACTCTGAATATTATCCTTATAGTGATTTAAATCTCGACTTTGAAAATGGAGATGTCTCTAAAGCTTATGAGATGTTTATGAGGTTTAGAGAGACTTACTATAATACTATCCCAGATCCTATGATTAGTAGGGCTGAGTTTATGAAGAAATATCCACTAATTGTAATAGACTGTTCTAGACAGAACGAAACAGTGAAGGAAGGAATTGTTGATATTAAATTAGAGATTGAAACTGCAGAAAATGTACCAGCAAATACATCTGCATATTGTTTAATAATACATGATAAAGTGTTTGAGTACAATCCTTTGTCAAATGAGATAAATAAAATGTAAATAAAAGATGAAAAACATTCAACAAGAATTGGTTGACTCTGCAAATCAAATACGAGAGAAATATAGAGCTTTAAAACGTGGCAAGTTTCTAGAGGCTGAAGAGAGGTTCCAAACATTCCAACCTTTAATAGAGCCATTACAAGAATTAAAGAAAATCACATCTATTGGTAAAACAGAGAAGCCTCAAATGGAGATACTCCCAATGACTCCATCTAGAATATCAATGATACCAAGATTACAACCAATACAACAATCCACTCCACAGAAATTAGATTTTGGTCTTTTAGCATCAGACTATTTAGGAAATTACCTCAGTAAAAGTAGTATGACAGACACTACATATGGTATTAGACGAGAAGCAAATAAATTTTTTATTGGAAATAAGGAAGTTGATATTGCCAATGATGATGTTACAGTTGCAAATAAAACTTACAAGGGGACAAAAGGCTTGTGGCAGTTGTTAACTTTAAAAGAACCTGAGGATTATACTCCGGCTGATTTGCAAAATTATAAAGAAATTTTGGAAGCTACAAATGGGCATTTAAAGAGTTACAAAGATGGTGCACCAATTTCAAGTAATAGACATACTAAATATCTTAATATAATCAAACCTCTATTTAAATCTGTTGGTGAAGGTTTGAGACAAGTGACTGGTAATAAAATAGACTATATTTATTGGGATGATCCTAATGAGCTTGTAGATAGGTTAAGACTTCTTTGGCTAAGTCGCCAAGCCGGTAACTCAGGAGTGGATAATGAAATAGATTCCATTATTGAGGAATTGAGAGAAAGTGGTATTATTTATTAAATAAAAATATGTTTATAGATAAATTTTATCGTTTATATAATCCATATAATAAGACTGCAGAACCCAGGGCTAGTAGTGAACCTACTTTGAATTTACAAGACGATAGTTGGAATTGTTTAAACCGTAAAATTGGTAATGTTAAAGATGGAGAGTTTGTAGATGATGTATCAACTTTGGGTCAGACATTAACTAGAAAAGGTGATGTCTTTTTACAAGGTAAAACTAAATATGAGTTTTTAGAATCTAAGAATAAAAATTGGAATGCTAAAAAACAGAAAATTACTAATGTGGAAAAGGGTGAAAGTTTAGATGATGTGCCCACTTTACAACAGACTTTAATACGAAAAGAAGATGGTAAATTTGTACAAGACAATAATAATTATGAATTTTTAGAATCAGAAAATGGTGTTTGGAATGCTAAGAAACGGAAAATTACTGATGTGGAAAAGGGTGAAAGTTTAAATGATGTGCCCACTTTACAACAGACTTTAATACGAAAAGAAGATGGTAAATTTGTACAAGATGATAATAATTATGAATTTTTAGAATCAGAGAATGGTGTTTGGAATGCTAAGAAACAGAAACTTAGCAATTTGATAGACGGTACAGATAGTAAAGATGCTGTGAATGTTTCACAAGTTCCAAAAATGGAAGCAGGCTATTGGAGTTTTAATAGTAAAAGGTTAGTACGTGTTAAACCTGCCATTGATGACACTGACTGTGTTATAAAAGAACAGACTATAACTTTTGATAAAAAAGAAAAATGTTGGGATGCCAAAAAACAATTTATAAGAAATCTACCAAAGGGGGAACATTTGGATGATATTTGTCTAATGTCACAATCTATGCATTACGATGGATCAAAATTTGTATATGGAGAAAACAAGTTTAATTTGATGGAATATAATCCTGATTTATTAGTTGCTGACCCAACATCTTTGAGTGGATTTAAGTATATAGATAATAGACCATATATACCAGAAAACTATGTATTTAAAAGAATGGAAGATAATCTTTTGATTGGGGCTAATGGTGATGTATTTAGAGTTACAGGAAAGGATGATGTTATAAAAAATGAATGAAATTGCATATGAACTTCATAAGCCTGCAAGAAAGAATTTCATTAGAAGGTCTTTTAAAGTATTGGGTATAAACGAAACCATACAAATAGATTTAATTGATATGCAAAACTATGCTAGAGACAATTCTGGCAATAAATATATTTTAACTTTAATAGATACATTTTCTAAAAAAGCTTATGCTGCTCCACTAAAGAATAAGACAGGGTTAGTGGTTACAGAAGCCATTAAAACCATTCTACCAAAGGGGGTTAAAAACATTCAATCTGACAATGGAAAAGAATTTTTTAATCAATATTTTAACAAACTAATAAAAAAATTAAATATTAATCATTATCACACATTTTCTACAACTAAGGCTGCAATTGTGGAGAGGTTTCAGAGAACTTTAAAGAATTGGTTATATAGGGAATTTAGTGCTCAGGGGAGTTATAAATGGTTGGATTTACTTCCAAAGTTAATTCGAAAATATAATAATAAAGTGCATAGATCTATAGGAATGAAGCCTAACCAAGTGAATGTTAAGAATAGTAAATATGTGCATGAGAGGTTGACTTCTAAAGAAGTGCAAGTTAAAAAGCCAAGATATAAGGTAGGTGATAGCGTAAGGATTTCCAAGTATAAACATGTTTTTAGTAAAGGTTATACTCCAAATTGGACAGGAGAACTATTTACAATAGCAGAAGTTAAGAATACAAAGCCTGTGACTTATATCTTGAAAGATGAAAATGGCAATATAATCAGAGGAGGCTTCTATACAGAGGAGTTGTTAAAGACCAAGTATAAGGACATGTATTTGGTAGAGAAGATAATTAGGAAAAAGGGTGATTCATTGTATGTCAAATGGCTTGGGTTCCCAAGTAGCCAGAACTCATGGATTTCCACTAAGGATGTCCAAGGGAGCACATCATGAGCCAGGAGCATGCCCGGTTCACGTGCAAATCTCGCACTGTTAAGTTGATGATTTTGAGAATATACATGTGGATGGATGTGGATTTGAAATAGTAATGGTTTTATACAATGGTATTGAACATTTATATAGGGGTGTATAGGCCAAGAGCCGGATTTTTAAAAAAGTGGTCAAAAAAAGCTCACCATTTCCAGACGTGTTTTTCAGTATTAAAAAAGTAAAAAATTTATATATGGGTGTATAGGTCGAGAGCTGGGTCCTTAAGAAAAGTGGCCAAAAAAAGCTCCTGGGGCTTCGGACATTTTTTTCGCCGAAAATTTTAAAAGTTCTGGGCCAAAAAATGCCGGAAGTGGGGTCATATTGCCCTATTATATCTACTCATGTCCACATACTTCTACCATCGTTTGCATTTGAATGTTTTTAATTATTCCGAGTAGGTTACACGTGCTTATTACTTCTATCGTATGTGTTGATTTGACATGGATTTAAAAATGTTCAAAGGAAATTGATAATGATAGGTAAAAAAACGTATATCTTATAAGTTCATAAGTTTATTACTACGATTATGTTTAGGGTTGTGTGAGGGCTTAAAAATATTAAAAGTAAATATTTTGTTTACTTCTGCGAGAATGAGAAGGGTTCTCTAAGGGTTTCACACTATTCTTAGTGAATTATAAAAGTGAAATAACTCAAATATAAGGACTTTTTACAAGCATTACAACGACAATTTGTAGGAAGTGAATCCAGTGATTGACGTGCCCAAGGAAGTGGTGCGATTATAGGATTAATTGACTTGATCAAGCCGAGCATTGACCTTTCCTACGCTGATCCTCTTATACCCCATCGCTATGGACGGAAAGTCCCGGGACATAGAGGTACAAACAAATAAACTGACCCATTCTTATAAATCAGCCTAACTCTTCCGTGTTCAACAAGGTTAATAGTAACGATACAGCGTGAAAATTTAACATTTATTTAATTTGTTTACTACTACAACCTCAAATTTGCTCTTGCACTTGTACCAATGTACTTCACGGAATGTTTCAAGCAAAGAAAAGGTGGTCTAATAAAGTGCAGGAATGAACTGAAGGCTCATCTACTGATAGTTTTAACGGAACTATGACGGGAACCCACGACATTTTGCATTTGGTTCAAAGTCCATTAATCTCCGATTGAACTATAAATCATCACATTTTTATCGTACTTTACACTTTACATATGGTTAGGAACCGGTTTAAAATACGTTCAATATACGTTACCAAAGTCCAACTCAAAGACATTCTTCTTATTTCAGGAGTTTTAATTCGTAAATCAATCTCCTGCCATAATTCTCTTGATTGATTCATCCACCATCAATTATTCTATTTTTACATGCGTCCTTGACTGATTTGTGGATTATAGTGCAGAAAAGTCACAATTCCTCATCTTTGCATAATCCAAGCGGACTCGAACCTTCTTTACTACCCCACCAACTAATCATAAACTAATATTAACTAGCTAATTAACTAAGTGTCAATGCCCTCTGGCTCCTCTGCCTTTCTTTTTTCTTTCTCAATAATTGTTTCAGTTATCATTAAATTCATCAAATATCATTGAGCTTCAGATTTGTAATATATACAAACTAGTACTACACGTTTAACGAATTCCCCATAGAGGGAATAAACTATTCTTTTTAGAGCTTCCAAAGCAAATAGTTTAGTGTTTTTTACGTTTAGTTGTTAGGGACACAATTCCAAATAACTGAAAATTCAAATTTCACATGTTATTCTTATGCAGAATGGGTTAGTTGTTGTTTGCTTATTTGTGGATACATTTTGTTCAAATTTGGCAAAATTCATTTATCTCAGATTAAGCTGTTAATATTTCACTGTAAGCACATTTTAAAACTTTCCCTGTAGCAACAAACCTAAATACTCACTAAACCTAATTTTATTTTAATTTGGAATGGGCTGCACTTTACTTTAGGTCCTACACTCATTCAAATGAAAATATCGATCGATATATCGATTAATAGATTGTTTTATTCGATATATCGTTTGGTTAGTTAGGTAAGGTTAACCTAACATAACTAACCAAACGATATATCGAATTAAACAATCGAATAATTGATGTTTTCATTCGAATGAGTGTAGGACCTAAAGTAAAGTGCAGCCTTGGAATGAATCTGACATGTTGAGGAAAATATTGAAGTGAAAAACCAATCAGGCAAATGGAACCTTGGCTACATGTTTTTTTTTCGTGTAATTATCTTGGTTCAGTTTGTTTTTGTACTATTTTACTAAGAATTAAGTGGATGCACTGTTTTATGTCATAACTCAAACTCAACTAATTTTATTTACCTTTTTACAAACATAGAATAACAAATAAACATATGATTATAATTAATAGAAATTAACAGGTGTTATGAAATAAACTGTTCTCAAAACATCCTCCCTTTTAAGTTTGAAAGTTCTTCAACCAGCTTGGTTTGTGTATATTTCTCTTTGGACGGTTGTATGGTTCTGTTTGATGTGCATTCTCAGACAAATGTTGTTCACTGTTTTCCTCTCTTAAATAAGGGGCAAGTTTGAGGTGGAATCGATTTCTTCTCACATTCCTCTTATCAGTTTCAACAATATATGAACGAGGGCTGTCCAGGATTTTCACAATTTTGCCATGTCTTCTATGTCCACAATCCAAACTGGGTCTCCTATATGAAGAGGATTGAGAGTTTGCACTTTGTGCCTTCTATCATAGTTGTGTTTATACTTCTCACGATATGTTTCTTCTCTCCCCTTAAGATCCTTTAGATCTGGTTTTCCACAAAGCAAATGTCCTGTCTGAGGCAATGTGCTCCGTAATCGCCTGTTCATGAGAAGCTGAGAGGGACTGTACCCATTCCAGAGGGGTGTCGTTCGATAGGCTAGAAGTGCTAAATAAGGGTCTTCCACATTTTTCTTTAGAATCATTTTGGCGATTTTCACTGCAGCTTCGGCCTCTCCATTGCTTTGGGAAAATTTTGGGCTACTTGTTATATGCTTAAAGCCATAAACTTTGGAAAATGTCTTGAAATCTGAATGTTCAAGGACTTGAAATTGAGACCCACAGTCAGACCTAACTTCTTCTGGAATGCCATGTCGACAGAAAAAGGCTTTGCATCTCATTATTACTTCTCGTGATGTTAATGACTCTAATTCAGCTATTTCAAAATATCTGGAGTAATAATCTGTCACAGTCAAAAACCAAACGCCTTCAAGTTTGAATAAATCCATTGCAAGTGTTTTCCATGGTCTGTCAGGGAATGGTGTGGGAAGCAATGGTTCATGACTGTTCCTTGAATGTTTAATACAAGTAGGGCATGATTTCACCATACTTTCAATGGCTGAAGAAATTCCTGGCCACCAGACTGACTCTTTTGCACGTAAACGACACTTGGTAATTCCAAAATGACCTTCATGCACTCTTTGAAGTGCCCAAGACTGGAGAGCTGGTGGAATTACAAGTCTTGAACCTCGTAGTATCATCTCATTATCAACACTTAGCTCATCCTTAACTGAATTATATGGTTTTAGGTCATCTCGTAATGATGTCTTAGAAGGCCAACCTTGGATGATTATTTTTTTCAGTTCACATAAAGTCGGATCTTTATTTTGTTCCTCCAATACTTTAGCAACTATGCAGTCGTTTATATCAATGGATGACAAAACCATTTGAACAAACGCTTGAGTTTCTTCTTCTAACTCACGGTCATCAGTACCTGAAAATGGGAGAGGTGCTCTTGAAAGAGCATCAGGAACTAGAAGCTGCTTTCCAGGAATATAGGTAATTGAAAAATCATATCTCATTAGACGCAATCGAATTCTTTGAATTCTTGGAGACAATTCATCAAGATGTTTGAATTTCAAAATTTGAAGTAGTGGTTTGTGATCTGTTTGTATTTTTATTCTCTTGCCAATAATAAATTCTTGAAACTTTTCACATGCCCAAGCAACAGCTGTAGCCTCCCTCTCGATGTTTGCATAGTTTTTTTCAGAAGCAAGAAGGCTTCGGGATGCAAATGATACTGGTCGTATGGAACCATCATCTTGAACTTGAGATAGAGTTGATCCTAGCCCTTGAAGGGAGGCATCACAGGAGATAATTGTTTCCCGATTTACATCGTAAATGGCAAGGCAAGGAGAGTTAGTCAAAATGAGTTTTATTTCATCAAATGCCTTTGCCTGCTCTAGACCCCATATCCATGGAACGTTAGCTTGAAGTAATGAATTCATTGGGGCCAAAATCTTTGCTTTTTCAGGAATAAACTTACCAAGAAAGTTTACCATCCCATTAAACCTTTGAAGTTCTTTTACGTTTTTTGGGCAGTCCATTTTGAGAATGGCGGAAACCTTTTCCTTATCAACAGAAATTCCATCGGATGAGAGGAAATGCCCGAGAAATTTAATACTTGATTTCCCAAACTCAGTTTTGTCTTTGTTAAGTGTCATTCCTACATTTTTAAGTTTTTCAAGTACTTGCCGAACAACTGTATCATGTTCTTCTTTCGTTTTGCCCCAAATCAGAATATCGTCCATATGGACGGCGACATTTGACTGGTTGTCTAAGATTTTGTTCATGCATTTCTGAAAATGTTCAGGTGCTGATGTGATTCCAAATGGAAGTTTGAGAAATTTAAAACGTCCAAAAGGGGTAAAGAAAGTAGTTAGATCCTGGGATTTTGCATTTAAGGGGACTTGCCAAAAACCACTGTTTGCATCAAGTTTTGAAAACCATTTTGATCCTGAGATTGAGCTGAGAGACGTTTCAATTTTGGGAATCGGATGATAAGACCGCTGGATAGATTCATTCAACTTTGTTAAGTCAACACATATGCGGACATCTCCATTAGATTTAGGCACTACTACCATTGCTGAGCACCATTCAGTAGCATGCTCAACTGGTGTGATTACATTATTTTGTACCATACTTTCTAGTTCTTTTTTCACTCGACACATTAGGGGTAAAGGTACTCTCCTAGGAGTGGTTATTGCATATGGCTTTGCGCCATCCTTAAGTGCTATTGTGTAGGGATCAGGAATGACGCCCAGACCACTAAACATTTCATGGTATTCGGTAAAAAAGTCACTGTCTACCTCTGCAACTGAATTAACAAAAGTTAAATTTTTCAAGTCCTGTATTGCTGGACGACCAAGCAAGGGTGTTATGAGTCCCTTCACTACATATACCATGTGATTTATTTTAATATCTCTGTATTGGATATTAGCTCTAACACAACCTACAGTTTCTAATTTTGTTCTACCAGCCCCATACAACTCAACTAGAGTCGGCTGGATCCTACTTGGATCAACTATGCCAGGGGGAATTACTGTTACATCTGCCCCTGAATCAATTTTAAATGTTTGTGGTTTTCCCTCAAATACTAATTCTAGTTTCCAGGGCTTACATTTCGACCCATCCCCAAGTGTACCTATGAATACTTTATTATTTGAAGGTCCAAGTTCACTTACTTCATTTTCGTCAGTTACTTCCTGTGCTTCTTTAGATCTGCAGACCTTCGAAAAGTGACCAATCTTTTTGCACAAGTTACATGTTGCACTTTTTGCTGGACATGTGCTTCTTGGATGGGACGGTTTATAACCACACCAGATGCATTGTGCTGGGTATTCTCGTTTCTTTTGACGAAACCTATCTCCTTGATTTTGGTTTGAACTCGATGACGTAGTTGCTTCAATTTGAACTCTTTTCTCATCACATAAATTTGTCTTCTCTTTCTTTACGTTATCTGCATGTCGTATTACTGTAATGGCCTTGTCTAAATTCATCTCGGGATCTGGCAACAAGCGATCACTAAGTTTTACATAATTTAAACCCAGTATTAGTACCATCAACACCATTTCATCATTAAGTGAACCCCAGTCACAGGTCCTAGCCAAGGAATGGAGACTAACTATAAACTCTTCAACTGTTTCGTTAATTTTTTGTTGTCTCTTCAAAAACTTTGCTCTTTCGAAAATTAAGTTCCTACGTGGAATAAAATGTTTGTCAAATAAATCTAAGGCTTCTACAAATGTTAGCGTTGATTCGGTCGCTAAATTGAAAGATGCAAAAATCTCATCAGCTTTCTCACCTAATGTGTATATAAGAGTGTTGATTTGTTTGTTCTCAGACTCTTCAGATAACCCAGATGCTGAAAGATATCTTTGAAATCGTGTTTTCCATCTTGGCCAATCTGCTGGTACAAAGGAGAAACTAGCGGAGGTTGAATAACTGAATGAGTGTTTGATACAATGATTGACTTCTTAGTTGAACTGTTGTATTCATTTTCTCTGCTTCTTTCATTTTGTTCTTGTTCATTTTCATTATCTTCATAGTCAGATTGTTCCCTTCTTGGATTTCTCTTTTGAGGCATAGCTCTAAACCGCTGCCACCATGTACTATTTTACTAAGAATTAAGTGGATGCACTGTTTTATGTCATAACTCAAACTCAACTAATTTTATTTACCTTTTTACAAACATAGAATAACAAATAAACATATGATTATAATTAATAGAAATTAACAGGTGTTATGAAATAAACTGTTCTCACAACAGTTTTGATTCACTGAAAGTGTATCTTTATTTTTGTTGTTTTTTTCAGCAATTATTCAAACCATAAGTGGACACCGTGTATCTCTCTCCTCGCACGACCTGCGTTACGTCAGCTTGTTATAGTGCATATATACCCAGATGGACCATGCTACAAGTCACGTTTCTCATTGGTTAACTCGGCGCTAAACACCACAAGCCGTCGTAAATTTATATTCCGTTCAAACGCCCGTCAAAACACAATTTCGGGTTGAGTGGTATGAACATAACACCTTAACCCATTTCGGCCTCAAGTCCGTAGCGTTACTAATTTCCACAGAACATTAAAATACAGATGTTCGGATATTTAGCTTCAGAGAACCAAAGTAATTTTAAGGTGTTATCTTGTGGTTTCGGCAGTATACATATAAAAGACTGTGTTAAAGAGCAAAGTCTCCCGCAGGATTTTAATTATATAGGGTACCGCAATCTTGTTCCAGGAGGGGGTTCTATCACACTTTTAGTGTATCCAGATTACAGCAATTTTGCAAACAATTATAGTTTGAAATGTGTCCACTCTAATCTTCATTACATGTGGAACACATAAACAGCCCAAATTTGTTTGTTGATAAAACGATCAAATATAAATTTCCTTCATTTACCTTCAAAGCTTCATCAATTACGATATCAATATTTAAGTGAACTTTGGTAGAAGAAGTTTAAAAGTAGGTAAACATTTCCATTGGACGTTAAGCCAGGCTTCCATCGCAAAATTAATGGAACAGCAAGTATAAACTGCCATGTATTTTAGACTTTGTAATGTGTAACATTTTTATTTATGTTTCAATGATTAATGATTTTTGTTATTTTTTACTAACCGCTATAAATGTGTTTTTCAATGTTGAGAGACTTGGGAGAGAAAAGTTTGATTCTTCAAGTCTACCATATGAAATAGTTAAACATATGTAATCAATTTCAGTAACAAAATGCTTTTGTACCACTTTTGTCACAAGAGTTTTTTTTTAAAATTCGATTTAAGTAGTGCCAATGGACATATAAAACTGCGCGATTTCGTTTTGAAAAGTTATACTTAATTAAAAGGGTATTTACTTGACGAAACCTACCTATATTTAAGTAATGTTGCATCAGGGTACACTGTGAAACAACAAACCAATTTCTTACCATTGCTGCAATATCCCTGAAGTTCATTAGACTAATTTAAAAGTATTCAAAAACGTTAATAAAAAAAGCCATTGTTAACTTATACACAAATTTTATAATTAGAAATCAAACATACACAAACAACATATACAAACAGCTGGTTTAAGTCTAGTTCTAGCTGTCATGGCAATTAGGTTTACACTCACCATTTATTAGACCATTTAAAAATAGTCACACACTTACCATTGATTAAAGGAACAAAGGTAAACTGTGTACAACCAATGGACTTGACTTAACTTATCGTATCTACTGTATCTCCTGGCTAGGGGCATATGGCGTCCAAAAGAGCTCACCATCCATCTTGTGCCAGGCCCCTCAGCTGACCTCAAGTTCTTCCTATGCTCACAGGCTCCTTCCAAACTGTTCTTCTCCAGGTGCCGCAATGTCTTATTCTCATTCGTGTCCCTTGCGGGTTCCACTCTAATTCCTTGTTCTCAAATGGTAGTGTCGGGGTTTCGAAGGGTGTGTCCTAGCCACCTCCACTTCTTCCCTCGAATCTCTAAGTCTATCTTTTGTTGCCCTGTGCATTCCCGTAGCTGCTCATTTGAGATAGTGTTTGGCCAGAACACTCTTAATATCCACCGCATGCATCTATTTACAAAAACCTAGAGCTGTAAGGTACTATTCCTGTCCATCTTTCAAGTCTAGCTGGCATACAGGATGACAGAATTGACATCACTGTATTTTTTTCGTAGTGTTAAAAATTCGGAACTTTGTTCTGGACGGTAAATATGTGTTCTGCCATATAGGGTATAGTTGAATAAAAGTAGCATTAGCTTTCCTAATGTGACTCCTCACATCCTCTTTTGCTCCTCCTTCCGCTGAGACTATGCTACCGAGATACTGGAACGATACAACCTCCTCTAATACTTTCCCGTTCAATTCCAAGGCACCAGCTGCTCTAGCGTTTAATCTCATTTCCTTAGTCTTGCTTATATGTTAAGACCAACCAAGTTCGGCCTTTTCTTGTGGAGGACAAAACTTGGCCTGAATTTCTATATCTTTGGAAAGCACGCATATGTCGTCAGCAAGGTCCTCCATTTACTCTCTCAGCCCCCAATGCACTCTCATTGTCATGTTACTTGTGGCTTTCCACATCACTGAGTCCAACAACAAAAGGAACAAGATCGACGACAGGATGCATCCCTGTCGAATACCCGCATTCACTGAGATTGCTCCAGTTGATTTCCCCTGGTGCAACATTTGGCATTCATATGATAAATGTCCTTTATTATGTTTATAATTTTACAGGGAACCCCATACTCTTGTAGGACATGCCGCAGCACATGTTGTTTTACTGTTTCGAATGCCTTCTCGAAGTCCACAAACAAGTAAGGCAAAGGGTAGCTTTAAATTCTGTATTCTGTTATAGTAGGATGCGGAGAGTAATCAAGTCAACACAACTACTTCTTGCTGAATGGAAGCCTTCCTGTTCCTCCCTTAACTTCTTTTCAACAGACTCGTGAATGTGGTTTAAGATAATCCTAGTTATAACCCTTGCTCAGTCTAATATGCTGCGTATCACGCGCAGCCACAGCGCACCTTCTTAACTTGACGACTACATCTGAGAAACGATGTGCAAGTCTGTATAAAATTCGGTTAGAAGTGCAACCTCGCCACACATATCGCTACGCCTGTGGCCACTCCAAGCGACTGTGGCCACCCCAAGCGGCTGAGCAGTTCGACTCGAGTGGCCGCGCTCACATTTGGTTTGTTACGAAGTCTTTTATTATTTTAGGGCTATATTTCGAGGTTTTTTATGTTTTATAGAAAACTTCTGTTACCTGCTGGTAGAGGGGTGGTCAATGTTAAGCAAAACAGTTACTCAAGTTTGCCAATGATAGAACAATATTTCTTAGCATCGTATATATACACATTTATCTTCAATTAGATTTTATAGAATTGACACAATCGGCTCGTTTATATATGAATTTAATTATATATTGTTATTAACTGATATCTTACGCTAGATAAATATATATCTGGACGGTTACCAATATTTACTCTTATTGGCTTTTGGATTGGCTTGGGTTGGATTAGCTTTTATGTGCCTGTAAAGTAATGAACAATGAAATGCACAAGACTTAGCCGTTAAAAGTTTGGCAGCCTAATTCAAAGTTAATATTTTGCAATCGTATAGAGGTATGGAATTGAATCGCCAGATCAAATCTCGATATTGCTGATTACCCCAGTTAAAACCCCGCTCAAAATCGCTCTCGGGCGAATTTTAATATGCTATTTACTCGGTTACAGTTTATTGTTTGACCAATTGTAGATTCAACAACATTTTACGAGTGAATAAAACACAACTGTCGAACTGTGTTCCAAATTTGCTTGATCTCGTTTACCATAAAACATCCGTAAAAATAAGTTTTCCGTTCGAATTTGTCATTTTGTGTAATTTGAATTTATAGGCTGTAAAACATTCGTTAATATTATACATTTACACAGAGTTGTTGAAAGGGTTTATGAGTCCAGTTTAATTGTCGTGTGTTCTATTTTCCATCAAAACATTTTGGATTTTTGTTTGAATAAGGTTTTACAAAACATTAACTATCGCACGAGTAATGGTCGAAAACTATTGAAATTCCTGAAACCTTGTTTCTTTAGCCAGAAAAATATTTCTCAGAACTAAATTTTATACACAAGTGTGGGTTACATATTTCAACACAATATAACATGTTTTCATTCTCAACAAATATGTTGTACGAATAAATTACAATTGTGTGTACATAATGCAATTATAAGCCCACGCTAGGATCTTTAACTGTTATAATACATAAATATGTTATTGGGTATTTGATTCCACTGTGAGTAACAGCCAACCATTATCCAGCTTACAGCCTACACATATTGGCGTCAATATGCACAACACGAGCGGGTATGTTTCTTCACTGTGGTCGCATTATTGAAAGCTTACAACCTACTCATGTTGACGTCAATAACCAAAGCAACGAGTGAGTTGAGTACAACAACATGTTTGTGTTTATTGCAACTAATTACCCAACTTACAGCATTAACATATTGAAATTAATATCCAAAGCAACGAGTGGGCAGGGTTTATCACTTTGGGTTTGTGTTGACTGCAACTAATTATCCAACTTACAACCTACAGATATAGACGTCAATATCCACAGCAACGAGTGAACGGGGTACTTCACTGTAAGTTTGTTTTCACGCTAACTCATTATACAGCTTACAACCGACACATAGGTATTGATTTCAATATCGGAAGCAACGAGTGATTAAACTAACTTCACTGTATGATTGAGTTGACTGCAACTAATTATCCAACTTACAGCACAACGTTACAGCGTACACATCTTGACGTCAATATCTAAAGCAAAGAGTAGGTATGGTACCTTCCTGATGGGGGAGGGGGGAGGTTGCGTTGACTGCAACTTATTATCCAGCTTGCAGCGTACACATATTGTTTTCAATGTCTAAAGCAACGAGTGGCTATGGTACCTTACTGTTGGGGGGGAGGGGGGTTGCGTTGACTGCAACTTATTATCCAGCTTACAGCCTACACATATTGATGTCAATGTCTAAAGCAACGAGTAGGTATGGTACCTTCCTGGTGGGGGAGGGGGGTTGCGTTGACTGCAACTTATTATCCAGCTTACAGCCTACACATATTGATGTCAATGTCTAAAGCAACGAGTAGGTATGGTACCTTCCTGGTGGGGGAGGGGGGTTACGTTGACTGCAACTTATTATCCAGCTTACAGCCTACACATATTGATGTCAATGTCTAAAGCAACGAGTAGGTATGGTACCTTACTGTTGGAAGGGAGGGGGGTTGCGTTGACTGTAACTTATTATCCAGCTTACAGCCTACACATATTATTTTCAATGTCGAAAGCAACGAGTGGCTATGGTACCTTAATGTTGGGGGGGAGGGGGGTTGCGTTGACTGCAAATTATTATCCAGCTTACAGCCTACACATATTATTTTCAATATCTAAAGCAACGAGTGGGTTAATGTTTAACTGGGGGTTTGCGATGACCGATTCCCGTTTGCGTTGACTACAACTCATTATCCAGCTAATCATCGTCATATATTAATGTCCATATACTCAGCAATGAATGATTGTACCAATATGGGCATATGTTAATTGGAAGCTACTATTCAGCTTACAATGCACATATAACGTCAATATATATACAGCTATGAATGAAAATACTAATCAACCGTGGTGATATGTTATGCTAGTTCACTATGCACTTTACAATCTATACATAAGGACGTTAATATCAAATACATTAAATGTTTCTTATTTCTCTGTGTGTTTGAGTTGTCAGTAACGCATGATCGGATTTACAGTTTTTAATACGACGTTATGGTCTCGGTCCAGGGTATATCAACGGCTCAATAGGTTTATAACTTCTGACCTGAATGCCTAACTTTCTGCTTTGTGACAAGGCCAAGACTTAATTGTTTAGAACTCGCCTTAAGCTAAAGGCACACCAATCGGGACATATAGATAAGTTTTTGAGGCTCAAATCTATCTATATCGAAGCTTTTAATTTACGAAAAGAAGTACAATAATTAAATATTTTGTAATAGCCTATACTACTATTGTGTCTCAAACGTTATCTTTTTCAGAGGGATTTCTGTATCTAAAAGTTGTCAAGTTAATAATAAAAGCAAATAATTGTGAAACCCCTGTGTGGGAGAGATAGAAGGGGGAGGGGTAAGCGGCTTGCAGAGAATTTTCCACCCGAACTAGCCAGCTTTGTCGGCGAACAGCGTCCATTATGGCAGTATCTGCAGCCCTAATTATCCGGTTTGTTTTCTAAACTATTATACTGAAAATCCCTACTTAATTATTGTATGGTTGTTGTGGTATCCACTAAAACTATTATTCCTTATCACATGCCAAGAAAATTATACATTATACTCAGAGAATATTTAGTTTCGTTTCTATATTTGTGAGTTTTGTAACACATACATTTGAACCCCACTAAATGTTATTAATACAGCAACAAATTTATTTTGCCTAGTTAGATTTCAAATACTTAAACTACTACAGAAGATTTATTTTTTTACAAGGAAACTATATCACTTGTTTAGCTCATTTATTGTAGGTTTACATATTTTTAATGACTGTTGCAGGTGTTTCAGATCTACGAAACATCTAATAAAACATAACATATTCTGATGACACCTCGAGAAGTGAATCCTTTTGTGAGCCTTATCATGGCAGAATTATAATAACCGCAGAAACATATGTGGCAAGTTCTCCACATGTAACACTGTGAAGTATTTCCTGGTGAGGTATGTTTCACCCATTATTTGTCAGTAAACGCAATCCCGAGGCACTCAAAATGAAACATAACCATTTTCATAAGTGTCACGACGATTTTGGATCTGAAATCTAATCCAGTCTTCAAGTCAGAAGGAGTCCAGTATTGCACGAACCATACACAACAAGGAAAACCAATATCGTAAAACAACAAATGTTTAAACAGTCAATTAAAAAAAGAACAAAATCAAATACTTCCTTCCCCCCTTCACCATAGCCTGGAGACTAAGCGAACATCCATTTGTCTGATTGGATTTCCTCTTAAATATTCCTTAGATGTGTCAGATTTATCCCCTATTTTAATAACATTAGGTTTGCTGCTACAGAGAAAGTAATAAATAAAGTGTGGTTTTTTGTGAAATGTTAAGAGCATAGGATGAAGTAAGTATGTTTGCTAAATTTGCTCAGAATATATATTCATAAACAAACAAACTACAGTAGCCTAGTTTACTTATTTTCAATTGGAATAACATTGGAATTTCAAATGTATGGCAATTTTTTATATTTACTCAATAACAATCAGGCGTACTACAACGCTTCAAGATAAAAACATTTCATAAAAATGGGATCATTTTTACTTTTTCCCCTTTTACATAGTACAGTATATGGAGAAATTATTGTTTACGTAAAAACATTAAGACTGAATTTTGAGTCAGTCAAACGCAAAAACTAGTTTTCGAATTGATGTGTTTTATGTGTGATGGATTTTCACAATAACGGCTAATACAATGTTTATTCAAATTTAGTATGCTATTGTCATTTTGATACTAAATAAAATGGCACAACCGTTAAGGCTGTACAAATTGCGGTTCAAAATGTATTGCAGCTTCTCTGATTTCCCCATAAAATATCATAGTTACTCCCAGAGGTAAATGGGAAAAGTAGCATGTGTCAGATTGCTGATACAGATTTACTTTCTCCCCCTATACCATAATACATGTTATAGACATTGGTATAGTACATGGTAGAACATTTTCGAGTTTGAGTGGATATATCCGTTTTGGGTCGCCCTGGGCCCAAAAAAGTGGGTTTCGAAGTCATGTGTTTGTGTGTTTTGTCTCCAGTCATTTTAAAAATTTATTTAAAAATTTTTGTTTTTCATGGTGATTTCCCATAAAAACCCATAAAAAATGGAAAAAAACATTTTCTCTCAAATGGCCTGAACGATTTTGATAAAATGTTAGTAAATTATAGCCCTTTCAATTCTGAACGAAATGGTGCAGCTCCTATTCTTGTAAAAAAATACCGTTCGACAAGCATTGCAACTTGTGTGATTTACCCTATAAAATATTTATCACAGTTACTCCCACCGCTTGCCTATGATAAAGGTTGTTGACAAGCTAATGGGAGAAAGTATGTGTCAGATTGCTGGTACCGTTTATTATTTACTCGAAATATCGTGCTAACGTACACACGCGCACGTATGTTATATATGAATGGTGTTTTTGGTCTCCATGGGCATCAAAATGAAAACACCAATCGGTCCCGAGTCTAGGTATTACCATGACACCTACGTTAATAGTTTTTAGAGAAATTCACTAAAATATTAATTTTTATGTGTGTAGTTACTTACATATTTGATTTGAATTATCGTTGAATTTCATATTCAAAAAACTGTTTATAGTAAATTATTTAATAGCATAGACATACATTATTAAAAAACATTATCGGAAAAACAGTTCATTGGGAATCGTTTAAAAAGAAAGTAAACAAATGTAATGATTGTCAATAAAATGTATCGAAATTAACTCAAATGTAATTTTGGTTGTGCATTGAAACATAATTAACGTGTTTTATATTCATACAATCCGTGAAATTTTAAAGCTTTAAAGTGTTGAAATACACTTTTAAACTTGACAGTTTACATTTGGAAACAACACACCCAGGGAAATGTAGCGACTAGAACAACCGTGTTACTATCTAATTGCTTCGTTGTTTGGTGGGATGTTTCAAAAACCTTTTATCCGTCCATACAACACTTGCACTTTATGGCAAATAAAAAGTGAGTTAATAGAGTAGGGGATTTCATGCATTGTCAGTGGGAGCTAAATTCCTTTTATTAAAAACACGTGTGTTCAATTCCCGTGGGAGCAACGAAAATTTAACTTAATTGTAACCGCGCGAAATCTATAAACTAACCTAACGAACACGTGTAGTATTAATGAACATATCAAGAGGGCTTAAGTAACTCGTATCATAGAATTTACGTGGAGTTTATATTAACTTTTCTGTTCTCATTGTAAACCAGTTAACCTCACGTTACAATCGTTGAGGGGATCTTTAATGCAGATATAGTTCTGTTCTTCTCGCCTAAAAGTCATACTTTCTTGTTAGGCTAACAGCTGAAGGTGGGCTCCGAACCAGGTTTTGGGAACCCGAGGACAAAAGTACAGCTATACGTAAATTTTGTAAACTGTTTAATTTATAAATAGTCCCAAAATGGTTTCCTTCTTGTATTGAAATTATGTACGAATTTAATTTTATTTTGATGCAATGTGTATTACCCCACCAACACAATACCATGCTATATTTACTTACTTGAATTCTAGTAAATGAAATTTTGTTTATTGTTCATAAATGGGTATAATGTATATTTCAGAGAAATATGCAATAGAATACAGAAACATGAACAAACTTTAATGAAGGTACGGCCGTATTTTAAGTATCTGACCAATTTCTTTCTGCATATTAACCGAAGAATTTTAAAGCTGTATATTTAGTTGATATTCTCAACTCCAACTGATGCTTTTTTGCTCTGGAGAGAAAACAAGCTACTTCAGCTCCACAACGAAAGTATTAAAAGTTGATGCAGACTGACCTAAAACGTTTTTATGAGAGTGATTAACAACAACCTCTACCATTTAGTATAACTTCAAATATCTAAGTCTATGCTTTAGTCAGCAGTGATACCTTTCGTATACCGACTTCTGTTAACATACATGTTAACAATATTTGGTGCATACGTACATTAAAAAATAGATATGGATTGTTAAAATTTTACGAAGAAATAAGACAGCCTTAAGAAAGGTCCTGAATAATTAATCATTGGCATTTCGAAGATTGGGCTTGGACAAGAATTGAGAAACTTTAAGGTTGTGATTGTGCAAACGTTTTGTTTGAGATAAAGGGGTTTGCAAAGCGGAGGGAGAACTTAGTAACGCGAGGGGGGGACAATAAAGACCTCAAGAATTATACTCCTTAAATGATAAGCATTTCGTTATCATTCACAACAACTCTTCAAGCAATCGTATGTGCTGAACAAAATTTTTGCCATACCCATGCTGAAGATAAGAATTGCTATTGAATAGGATGTTGTACAAAAATAATTGTTCTCTAGAAAGTCTTTGTTTGAATTTTTTACAAATTATCAGATTTTCTTACATTTACACAGTTAAGTGGCATGACGGTTGATTTCCTAATCGAAACGTGTTTTTTTTGTTTTAGTTTCCATATTATTTAAGATACACTATCGCATTACTGTAACTGCATGAAACTAATAAATATGAGTGTTGAATTTACTAAATTATGTGTACATTCAACTAATGGAAGTATTTATTTTCCAACTATTGGAAGTATCAAGCTTAAACTTCGGTTTTTAGTTATAAGTGCATTGAGGCAGAAAGAGAGTGGGTAATACAATAAGACTACGGTTTACTACGGTCTCGAAATGGTCTTTTTCTTTTAGCAGTTATTTTAGAATATGTTATATTTAAAGTTGTGCATTGCCCTTGTTAAATTAAAAAGACAAAGTATGATACAAAATGGTTATGTGTCAGAATTGATAATTTTTATAAAATCTTTATTATCACCATGTCTGGATGTTTACTCGACCATGACTGGCTGATTGCATCTTTACGTTTGATATATTGTCTATCTTATTTATTAAATGTTATTACTGTAGTTCTTATATTTGATGACTGAGATGTACAATTTTAAAAAATTGTGCCTATTCAAAGAACAAATGACTTATGACTTATCAAGCCCTTTAATCTCAGAGAATAGCGTTTCTTCTTTAATGTGGTCCTGCCCCCCGGGAGGCTGTTCATTTGGCTAACGGGGACTTAAAAACGGACAATAAAACGGATACTTGGGCTCAACACTAGTGCGGGTATGCGTGTATGCGAGAGCGTGCAAACGTTTTTTTTATTTTGTTAAATTTGCATGCTTTTCATTTTTTTCTGAGAAATGTACTTAAATTGTTAAATATGTTAATGTTAAATTAGATTAAGTAATCTCATTGCATTCTTTTTCTATGTATTTATGTATATCAGGTTAGGTGTAAGAAAGGACCATATGGCCCAAACACGTCGCTAGTGTGGGGTGCTGGGACTCAACGGGGACGCGGAAAGGCCTCCTTGGAATTGTACCCCCTGCCAACATCAAATTCCGGAATCGTCTCCCCCGGTCTCTGACGTCAATGTGACGTAGGGGGGAGACGTTTCCGGAATTTGATGTTGGCAGGGGGTACAATTCCGTGTCTACATCTCCAGCTCTTTTTAATTTATAATATAATCATCCGGTTCACTGATGACTTGCCCACAAAAATATATTACATTTAATAAATATACATTTATATGATGCACTCGATAGGCTCAAAATGCCTCCAGTGCTTGGTGCTAGGGCTCAACACCCCAACCAGCGTCACCGTCGCAATACGCATCTATTGCGGGATTTTAATTTTATTCTTCCATGGCAAAAATTAAATGCCACGTCTTTTAATCACCCACGTCTGTTTGGGCAAAGAAAATTACAATGCATCTTTAGACATAATAGAAAACGTGAAAATATAAAATTAACTATATTTCATCATGAAGGTAGATTTTGTTTGTTTATATTTAAAGGTCACTTGTGTTGTAGGGAAGGATGCAATATGGGCTTGTAAAAAATGTGAAAGCCGTCAGGTAGGGCACAATTGCGTTCTGCTACAACACTTTATTGCAGACATGGTGTGCATATGAAAATGAGCCCTCCGCTTGTGCCTATCAAGCGTTGTATATTCCTTGCATCGTGTGTTTCTAGAGGTTTGGATATTTTTGTAATGCATACGTAAAATCATTAGGAAATGCAATTAAAATTCTATATTATTATGGTTTGACTGCAAAATGTATACATATATGTCAACTTAAATATAAGTTGCATAAATGTTCACTACAGTACAATTTCCAATAGAAAGAGAATTCATAAATACGAGTGTGTTGTCTTACGAATAAACCTTTTGTTAGAGCCTATCACGGGGTTAAATTAAAATAAGCATAATTTTGTATAGTATGTAAAATGAAAAGAACATTTCTAAGTGTTTTACGCCATTGTCCGTCTTTTAGTAAGGTGCAATTAGCCAAAAAAGGGCTTAACCTGAACATCCAAAGTGAAAGGACACTTTTGACTCCTAGTTGTTCAGTACAGTCCACATAATGTTCGGTAAAACGTTATACCTATTTGAGGGTCAGGTTTGGGGGGAAAGGAGGTAACAGTTCGAAAAATTTCACTTGTTTGGTTTTTATTGAATATCTCAGAACTATGCATTAAAAAAAATACGTTATATACGAAATTAATCTACACAAAATTATAAACAAGAATGATCCTCTTCATTATCTTGTAAAAGTGAATGGTTACAGAATATTAAAAATGGACATTTTTCTACCATCATTAACGCTTTAAAAGTACCGGAGGTAGCTAAATATTAAAAAAATAATACCTACCTTGAACAGTATTGACTTTATGTATCAAGTACAGTATTGACTTTTGAAACCCGAAATTATAAAAAGGTGTTTTGCGAACCATATATTTTTCTGTAGCTAAAAAAACTAAACGTAAAACTTAAATGAGTTACAAACATTCAGTTTCATGCATATTTTTTTATAACAAAGTCAGTCATTCTTGGAATGAATTGTTAAGGTGATGAGCTCTACCACTGTGGTAAAAGTTTCGTAAGTTCGAATCAAGGTTCGTGCTCTTTTTACCAGTATGTTCTATGCTCCCCGTTTCAACGCTAGGTGTATATATACAGCTGGGTGGCTGAGTGGATATGGCGCTCGGTCTAGTAATCATAAGGTGACTGGTTCGATCCCAAGAAATGTCAAAATCTGATGATTGGTCCGAAACTGGACTCGGCTGTCTTTGGTCAATGATTGATCCGTCAATAAAATTATCCTAGCTTAGAACCTCATTTATTCAACTCTCATCATGTATCTTTGCCTTTAAAAAAAAACACCCTGGTATGATATGCGTTGTCAAAATCTCATCTAATCTAAAATTTCATTCATGATTGAACACCCTGACCGAAAATTGGAGGGGGAGTACTTCTACTCATTACCACAAGACATTTGGTACCTGCTACAACGTCCATGATCATTTGAAGCATCCAAGCAACTGAAATGTCAACCATAAAAATTAAAATTGTCATAGAACATTTGGAACGGAAGGTGAGGAACTTGGTGGGTATGGATTAAGTATGTCTGATACGATACAGGAGAGGTTTGGAGGTCGATCGGGGTCATCCAAGGGGCTCGCTCGACAGACCAACAGCTAGACAAAGCTTTAATCATTCAATTCAACCGTTGATCGACCAGCATGAATGAGAATATGAGAAAATTGTCGTCGGCCAGTTGCATTGTGCTGGTGGGAGAGGCTACGGTATATAACAGGGCTCCGTCTTCGGTCCGCTTCTGTTTCCTTACTGTTATCAACATGGCAGACGGGTTGGTGCTTAATCAGAAATACAAGTTACATTCCAGTGACAACTTCGATGAGTTTATGAAAGCACTTGGTGAGTAATATGGATTATTCTGTTGATTACTGATAAATTTGATACTAGAGACAATTTTAGTTAATTCAGGTTATGTTATTTAAAATAATTTCCACATACATATGATTGTTTTGTGTAATATGCATAGATATGTTTTTTAATTTGACACACTGTAATGGCTTCGTGTAAATTAATGATTATTTAAATTTAATGAATAAAATATTAAAACAAAATGGGATACTAATTTACCTTTAAATCAAAATAGTTTAGGTTATTCCAAAGATTTTTTCTTTAAATATGGATACGTTTTTCCAGAATTTGGCAAAATAACTTTGAGTAAATTAATGATTGTGTAAATTTTTTGATGAACATATTAAACCAATCAGGGATACTAATTTACCTTTGAATCACAATAGTTAACCCCTAAATCAAAAGTGATGTGCTTTTAAGGTATTATTTCGGATATATTCTCCATCGTAAAAACAAAAATTTGAATTCTGGTTAGTAAACGCGTTTAGGGGGTACGTATGCTAGCTGAATCAACCCTTGGTAGTTGCCACAAAATGTTCACAGACGTGTTAGAAGGGATTCTCATATGACCATCTATAATCGTAATGAAAAAAGTATTGTATTATGTTTTATAATCGGATGAAATAATCCTTCAACATAAACTTACCAATACTCAAAATTAATTTCAAATAAACAATAGCGGTAGTTGTAAGTTTCCAATGTTTATAATTAGAGAATTTAGTAACCCATTTTCAACCAAAAATAGCAGATCAAAATATTCTCATTGATTAACACCATCAATATGGATTAGCAAGATATAGCATGAATTAAAATCATACAAAGTATCGTGTTAAAAAAACATTCCGTCTAAGGGTTTCATTTACATTGACTTTCCCCGCATTGCTTTACTGTAAGTATCGAAAAACTGAATTAAATTCCCGACATACTTTCAACTTCGAAAAGCAATTACTGAATCCGATTTTTGATGGTGAAACTTGGAATTAAACACTGTAACCTGATAACCAATGGCTGGAGGAACGCGGCTGGTTGTAATAGCAACCACTTGCTTCCGAGAATATATCTGATAAAATACTGCTAGTATTCGCAACTGATTGCAGTAATAATGTGCTATGATTATGAAACTTCAAATTCGATTAAATATATTTGTTTCGAAAAACTGTTTCGTAAATTATAAACACAATTATCTTCTTTCTAGATTCTTACTAGAACTACATAAATCTTAAAAAAATCCCATCATAGTCCATGGTATTTAGTGCAATTTTAAATAGAATCAATTCTTGTGAAACAAGTGAAAGATTTAGTAGGAGGGCGGATACAAAATGGGGGCGGGGGGTTACATGCTTAAAACCTACACTGACCAATCCTAACTAAATTTTACATGCATATACAATAACCATTAAAAAAACAACAGAACAAAATAAAAGTCGACATTCGCAGACCACATAATCACTTTGTTTCTAGAGTCCTAATGTTAATTATGGAAAACGTGACATTAATAACACAGCCACAACAAAATGAACTTGAAGAAAATGTCCACATTTATCAACATAACAGAAAAGATAAAGATATTTCTTTAGTGTACACAATGGTACACACCCAGAACACAAATCTATTGATGACCAAATGACGATTAGACAAATAAACACCTATTAAACCATCTAATAAATCAAACTCTTTTAACAAAATGCAATACACGCTTTTGTTTCTTGTAAAATTTGTATTTGGAGTCAGGCAAACGTGCTTGACAATGTCTTGCACGATTTAATGTGGTGAGTTACCTTAAATAAAATATAGGAAAAAGGACGAATTTTCAGTTATAGAATTATTAATTGCTTAAGGTCTTTAAAAGTGAGCGATTTTAAAACAAATGAATTTCTAACAGCATATTATATTGCTTTAAACCCATGCTAAACCTTCATAGTAATCAAGTCATTATTATTTATCCTGCCTACTGCAGTGTGCATGGAGCGAGCTGGTGTAGTGGTTAGGGCGTGGGACTTCGGTCCCCGTGGTCCTGGGTTCAAATCCCGCCAAATCGCCAATGGATTTTATCTAAGTGATAATGCCGCAACCCTTAGTTCTAGCCTGTAGTAATGTGAAAAACAATCCCGTGCTCGTGCCTAACGTCCTAGGAAAAAAATGTGTGCATGTATGCTACCAAGGGTAAACAAAACATAACTTTGTTATCCCTAATTAAAAACCAACTCCTTTACATTTTATCTTGATCAAAAAGTAAAGTTTGAAAAGTTGATTATTCAATTCATTAGTATGTAAAAGGCTTAAACTAACAAAATCTGTGCCTAAAGTGACGTTTTTATAAAACTTTGATCTCAGAGACACTCAAGTTCAATGTTTACTGGTAGTTATACTTCCGCCAAATATAATTTTCTAAATATAAAACAAAAACGATTTTGGTCTTTGCGATCGTAAATCCTCTCTTGGCATAGTAAGGTTTTTATTCCCGTAGTAAAGAACCCCCAAATTAATTACTTTCAGTAAAAGAGTTACAAGTTAATATTTGTTTTATTAGCCCAGACCGTCAGTTGGAACAAAATTATGACGAAAGTTAGTCTCAGTGATACAACGAAAGTCACGTATTGCTAACCACTTGTTATTTTATAACTTGTTTTACTCGGAAAATTTATGACCCTGTTAGTTCCAAAGTCCTTGTTTCAAAGTCGCTAGGAGACGGTTTCGTCAAATCGCATTCCGAGGTTAAGAAAATGTGATCAACAAGATTTGGTGAAATGGATTATCTAAAAAAGAGTTAAAATTATATATGTATATATATATATATATATGATTTTCCGTTAGTTTTTACATTTATTGTGTAAGAGGTGTAAGTCTAAACGTTGCTGATTTTAATAAGATAGATCCCAATGCAATCCCAGTTTTAGTAAGTTGTAAAATGTATTTAACAAAAATAAAATAGTCCTATAAGTATTTGAAAACACTAGAATCAAAAGTTTCATAATTGATTTGAGTATTTTAACATGAGTAGGAAACCAAACCCAAGTCAGGGTCTTTTCGTCCGTCTTTTACATCCCCCCTCTATCACCCCCCTAAATTTTAATCCTAAACACAAATACTTTAAATTATTACCCAAATAATATTTTAATGGGTTTGAATAGTTCGTCTGGCCAGGTAAATAAAATCGATAAATTGTTTATTAGACTTATCAACAAAACTATATATGCGTTTTTATCTCAAATTATTATTATCATACATTTTTTTAACTCACGTTCAGGAAATTTACCAATAACGATTGAAATCGTTGATGCATAATGAGTTTAATTCACAATAGTTGTTTAAAGACTCTTTGTATTCATTATTGGATGATGAATGGAAAACTAATTAGTGCTCCAGTACATTATTAGCTTTGTGGTTTTATACGTAGAACACACCAGCACTATGCATGAGTACAAAACTAGATGGGCATATACATTGTCATATTATTCGTACCTATACTCCATTCTAATATGGAAAATTTACACTGTACTCTGTTATCCATCATTTTTCTTAAACTGTGCTGTGAATACTATATATTTTGGAATGAATAGACTCTTTTATTTTATTGACAATAAAGATAAACAAACACTGAAAATTACAATTGCAGTTTTTCCTTTAGCGAATTTCCCATATAGGGAACAGGGATTTATGGGGTAAAAATGGGCTTTTCCCAGTTTTTACCCTAAAAACAAAAGATTTTGCAAATTCTTTCTTAACCATTTTTTAGAGCTTAAAAAAAGAAATAATTTAGTATATGGAAGCACTGTTGTATCCCTAACATTCACAGAGAAAATTCAAAAAAGTTTACAGTAATTTAAAATTGCCATGTTATTCTTATGGAGAAAATGAAATTTGTTGTAGTTTACTTGTTTATGGATATATGTTGATAAAATTTTGCAAATTTATTTATTTCATCCTATGCTATTGACCTATGGTAAAAAACACGTTTTACCTTCCCCGTAGCAGCAAACCTAAGCACTCGTTAAATCTAATGTTATTTAAATTGGTTATAAATGTGTCTTATTTATGGAAATATTTTAGTAAAAGTGTCATCAGAGAAGTTGAAATTCACTTAGTCTGCAGGTTTGCTGCAGCGGGGATATTTATTCTAAGAATAAAAATAATGGGACAGTTGTTTTTTCGAATCCCAACAATCACCAAGAAATGTTAACTATGTGACAGTCCCTGGCGGTTCGGAACATAATTTAAGTTGTAAGAAATACTTATGGGAGTAAAAATGTAGATTTCTTTAGATGAGGAGGGATGTCTCTCCACAAAAAGCCATTTCAAGATTTTGTTTTATTTGTAAGTTATACAGGATAGCAATATAGCCCCGGGAATGTTAAATATTTATAAAAGTTAGAGAGCTTCAAAACTTGGAACAAAGTTACTTCCTCAGGTAGGTAGCTCGTTAGGAGTCAGAAGAAATTCTTAAATGTAAGCATATGTTGATATGCACATTATAATTAACGTTTCATTATAGTAAAATACAATATCCCAAACCTGAAGTAAAGCGAACAATTGAGACATAAATGGGATCCGTTCAAAAATTCTAAATTACAAATTCAATAAATCTTTGAACTGCTGTCATGTTTGACTCAGTTGTTCTTTTGAGTTGGAATTTGCTGCATTGTATTTTATTTTAAATATCTAAACGTCCCGGGATCTTTTTTCGCCCATATCTGTTATGTCGTGTCATTTGATGTTCATGCACGTGAAAAATAAATAAAATCGACACTAGATTTCCTTTAAGGGAAAAGGATGCATAGAGAGAAATATTTTCACAAATTTAAGATAATATTAACAATTTTAATTCATTTGTATTAAAATCAATAAAAAAAATTAAATCAAGCATTAGTATACTTGATAGTACTAAAATCTATCGATAATTCTATGTTTTATAATTATTTTACATCTAGAAAGCTTTACAAGGTAAAACTTCAGTATCACGATGCATCTGTTTTAAGCCGTCAAAGGAAGTATTTTTAGAACCCATCATTAAAACTAACCCACTCTGGAGAATAGTTGAACACAGCTTTTGGTTAATTTCTCTACGGTTCATTTAATAATCTTACTAATATTATAAATGCGAATGTTTGTGTGTTTGTTTGTTTGAAGTTGAATCACGCATAAACCATTGGATGGATTGGGCTGAAATTTGGCATGAAGATAGCTCACATTCCCGATTAACATATAGGCATATTCTTATCTAAAACATCCTTTCGGGCTCCACCCCAGTGGCTCTGTAGTTCGCCATGTTAACCTTATGAGTATTCATATTTAAAGGGAATTAAAGAATTTAGTCAGCTGTTTCAAATAAAAAATTTGGTTCTTTGATATACAAAAGCATAAAAGGTTAAAATATTTACCAACAGGGTGCAGCACTATAATTTTTTTGCATTTATTTAAATAGCTAATTTGAACTAAGCAACAACAAAAACTGCGATACGCAATGAGATGTGTCAAAGTAGGATTGTTTACAGTTATGTTTATGTTTTTAATGTCATAAATAATTTGTGATTTTTGCGAATGTTTCATAATTTATTTTTCTTTATTGCTTAGGTGAAATGGTAAAAAATTTTGGCTATGGTAGATGTTTAATACCATAGTATACCACAAGCATTTTAAACTTATATGCCAACCCCGTACGAAGGACGGGTACTCTGCTAGTATTTAATATTGGACATTTAATAATGAATTTATTAGCATAGTTCTCTAATAAAAGCGTAGAAGAGATTATTGCGATGGAGACTCTAGATTCTCTCTAAGTGAGAAGTTGTTAAAGCCAAATCCTTCCTGACGAGTTCCCTGCAGGGGTCGGGCTTGTGCCTTCTAAACTGCCACTTAAGAGCGGTTTGATTGCCTGATAAACGCCCAACCCGGCTTTCGTTTTATCGTTGACAACTTCACTTACTGCATTACCACTGTTGTACATTGTATGTGTTGTCAACATTATGTACTCGACATTAAAACGAGTTTTAATTGCCCTCCAGTGACTGAACTGCTATCTAAATGTAGAGATAACAATGTTCGAAGGAGTCCATTCCAACGAAGAGTATATTATAATATGTAATTTAAAAACTATCCTATCCACGTTTAAAGATTTAAAACCATGGTGACTAGAATGCATGTATGGGCCAATTATACCACCAACAATAATACACCTTATTGTTCAATAAAGGTGTTTCGGCTTGGAATTTGAGTTGTGTAGAAATAATGTTACATGTACATGTGTTAATGTATTAATGAACATGTTGGTAATGTTGTTGGTTTATAAATACATTTATACATTGTGAATCGTAGCTTTGGTGAATGTCAACACTTTTTAGTTAGTTCACAGTAAAAAATAGGAATAAACTGTGAGGGCATCTATGATTTCTTTTACTTTATGGATATGTACCTGAGGAAATATAGTGTTCACATGGTAATCAGCAGCTTCCCGGTTCGATTCTGAGAAGAGTCTAAATTTGTTTAATGGTTCGAAATGTGTCCTTACTATACTTGATCATTAATCCAACGTTTAATCCAAGCAAACTCATAAACATTCAGTACTTGGAAAGGTAAAGGAAATATGAGTGAACAGAATACAGCGATGTCCCGTAAATCCCCTTGCACGTTTCTCCGAATGGACTTCATTTGCAATTTCTTCGATTTTCCTTTCAAACAGACCAGTTATTGGGATGTCGGGTCACTCGGGTCAGTTCACTTGATAGAAAATTATTGACCTCCAATTTCCACCTAGGTGGTCGGGCCTGACTTGACTGACTTTTAACATTTTTAGGTATACCGTTTGGAAATATTCGAATTATGATTTTAATGTCAATGACGTTATTGTAGCTCTCTGTGAACTGAAACAGGAGAACGATTCGTTTTAAAAGAGTCGTTTCAGAGCCTAGTTCAGTTAATCTTTCCCTCCCCCCGATCGAACCCCTATTTGTCCCTAACTTTCCGTGTACCTAACATTCCTTGTACCCATCTTTCCTAAACTCCAATGTTCCACCCTTGAAATATTTGCAGAGACCTGCCAACCCCATGTACCCAATGTTCCGTGTCCGCTTTTGCCCGGCATTCGTTCTCTCTTCACCTTGAACTGCGCATCCTGATGTGACAGCTCTAAATCTCTATATACTTTATCCCTTTAACTGCACATACCCATGGACATAGTCATCTACGTCGATCCAAAGACAAAGTAGTCACGTTACGGGTCAAGTCCCGGTAACTACTGTGGTAAATAGTGAGATGTGACCAGTCTCGAACAAATCACGCCCAGCTTCAGTCCAAGAGGCGAACATTTAACTTCCGTGTTTATTAAATCAACATCAACTACAAAAAAAACTCAACAACGTATCACATATAGGAGTCCTATAGTATACATGTACAGGGTGTCCATGAAAAAGTTTCAGGACTTTGGGAAATGAATCCTCATACTAAAAGGAAGAAAAAAGTTTATGTGAAGGTATGTCCGAAAATGCATATTTACCGAGTTGCCCACCATTTTGTTTTTTATACTAAAATATTTTTATCTGTGAAGTTTTTCATTCGATGATTATGAAATTTGGTAAGCATGTTAACATACACAATACCTATAATAGAAAAAATAATAAAGTTGTTCCGATTGTAAATTTCAAAATGGCGGCCGTTTGAATTTTTCTAACTTAAATAAGTGAAGACGGCTTATTTTATGAAAAAATGCCAAGAATACTTTTTTTAGCATTCTTAATTCCCTATCAAGAAATACCAAGATCAAAATGATGAAACAAAATATAACTGAAATATAACGGTTTTTGTATAAACATTAGGCAAAGTTAGTCAGGGAACCCTTAATTTTGCCTTATTTTTATACAAACAACGTTGTATTTCAGTTATCTTTTGTCTGATCTTTTTGATCTTGGTATTTTTTGATAGGGAATTAAAAATTCTAAAAAAAGTATAATTGCTATTATTTCATAGAATTAGCCGTTTTTGAGTTATTTAAGTTGGAAAAACTCAAATGGCCGCCATTTTGAAAATTACTACCGAAACAACTTTATTATTTTTCTATCATAGGTCTTGTGTATGTTAACATGGTTACCAAATTTCATAATCATCGAATGGAAAACTTCACAGATAAAAATATTTTTGTATAAAAAACAAAATGGCGGATAACTGGGTAAATATGCATTTTCGGACATACCTTCAAATAAACGTTTTTCTTCCTTTTAGTAAGAGAATTCATTTCCCAAAGTCCTTAAACGTTTTTATGGACACCCTGTATAGATGTAACAGACTAAGAAAGGAAAAGTTAACCATTTGTATTGTATAAGACCTCTGTTTATCATTAAAAAAAAAAAATATATATAATGCTCTCAGAAATGAAATAATCTATCTACATGAAATATAAATCAATTCAATCTATCGGTTGGATATGTATATCTTTAAATTACTCTCAATTTATACTTTGAGTATTTAAAATTAATGTTTAAGTTGGAAATTTAAAATCGGTCGTGTTTTCTTGAACGTTACACTCCTAAGATATCGCAAACAGAGATGATTCTCAAAGAACTTCAAAGGCTGCAAAGGATATCCTTCTCGGCAAATTGTTTACTCGTATCAGTTCTAGTATTTCAATGTTTTAGGAGGAACTAAAGTATAAAGGTTCCAATGTCAAAAGGGTCCAAGTATGACCATCAATAGCGAAAAGTCCAATTAGGAAAATTATATTCAGGAAAATGTATAACTTTTGATAACTCTAATTTCCACGGGTTTTTTTACTTCATTGTGTTTCACGATAAGTTTAAATAATACTTGTAAGGAAATAAATTACTTTTCAAATACAAGGAAAGGCTATTTAACAGTTAGGTTAGGAATGCATTTATAATTGTCATTCATAATAGGCCTACGTATCTATATCGCTCTACATATTGGTTTGAATAATATGGTTCAGTCCATGTTTGATGGGAAATTGATGCAAATTCCGTATGTATTAAAGAGATTGGGAATGCGTCAAGGAAATAAGAAACGGAGAAGCTGGAAAACTGAGGTATGGCGACATATTGTTTGACAACTTTGTCTAAGGAGTGAAATACCTTCGGTAGCTTTTTTAGAATCTTACAGGCATAATTAATTATATGAAACAAAATTATGTTGCATACATATACTATATACAGCATACTATATACAGTGTGTAAATTAAGTCTTGAAACAAATCTGTATTTTTAAAACCGAAATAGATACGAGTAGAAATATTCTGTTTTTGGTAATAGTTGTTAACAAAGGTTCCGCAATTTTTTACATCAAAAATATTGTTTAACCCTCCTTACAAGGTAAGGGGTGACTTATTTTTTTCAAATAGCAACCCCTATTGAGTGACCCCTCATTTTGAATGTTTTGTCAAAAGAAACACAATGATGCAAGTCCGAGGTGAATATCTCACCCCTAGCCAAAATTGTGGGTATTCCAAAATGGGTGCTTTTTCACATAAATCAAATTTTGGAATACCCGCCATTTAGGCTAGGTGTGAGATATCAACGTCATTGTTTTTCTTTTGAAAACCCCTTCAAAATGAGGGGTCACTCAATAGGGGTTGCTATTTGAAAAAAATAAGTCACCCCCACCCCCTACGGCGTGTTAAAAGGGATTAAAAAATATTGCAGATGTGAAAAATTGCGTAATCTATGTTAACAATCAATTTCATAAACAGAATATATATCTATTTCGGTTTTAAAAATACAGGTTTGTTTCCATATTTGTGAAATTTGTGTTTTTTTACACATACAGTAAATCAAATTTTGGAATACCTGCCATTTTGCCTAGGTATTATACACTGTACGGATTTTATTTTACATTTTGATGTATACGCCTGGCTGAAGTTCCAAAATGACGAACGTTATAAAATCAAGGTTCGATCGTACGAAATATTTTATTGCTGCCCTCAAATTTGATTCGTAGCTTCATCAAACTGCCAAGAACACTTGGACACGCGTAAAATGAGTTGAATAATGTATACGTGAAGCCAGGGTGTTAAAATGGTAGATAATTATAATAATAATAGCTTAAAAGTATAGTAGAAGTAAATCATTGGTTCAAATTGTAAAAACACCATCTACAGATTTGTTTAACCATAACTATACTATCTTCACTGAACGAATTTAATATTGATTCATATCCTGTCGATTACACGGGAATATGCCATTCATATGTTTCTATAATTTGCATTTCTTCGAAGAATGCGTTCAACTGCGGTAAAGAGGATTTAGGCCCTGCAGCCAATTATCTAAATTCCTTCTCCATTTGAAAGTTAACCAAGGTAGAGCTCCCGATATAATATTAATGTCCTTAGTTATGAATCAGAAATCAAATTTCCGTTGCAAGCGTATCTTGATCACCATTCATTTTGTATCATAACCCCTACATTGGTAGTAATTCGTATTATGACTGACTACATGTTTATGTCCAATTAATTCCGTTATTTATTGTTTTACTAGTAAAGTAGATTTTTACCATAGTCTAGAACAACCTGTATTACAATAAATATGGAATTTAACCATTTATAGGTCTGTCTATTTTGCAGAACAAAATATTCAAAATATAGCCATAAGCTATTGGAGTTGCACTAGTTATGCCAATGGCCATTGAAAATTACATTATTTCTAATTATTCCAATTTTAAAAAGCTTTTTCCATGTACTAAAAATTTATTCGTGGCAAGCTTTAAAAATCATTACTATACAGGGTGTTTTTTTAAAAACTTGCATCTTTATTTATGTAAAAACCGCAATAGATAGAAATATGCAGATAGAACCGATTTTCAATTTTTTTTCATCAAACATTTTCTTTTTTCATGCTCTTTTATTTGATATGTCACAAGAGGTACCTTGCTATTAAAAAAAATTAAGTTGGGGGCAGGGGGGGAAAGGGGGGAATGTGAATGTAACGTTGAATTCAAAACAATTGGTCCCCCTACGTCAATAGATGATTCCTGCAAACTGCATATTTCTATCTATTGCGGTTTTTACATAAATAAAGATGCAAGTTTAAAAAAAAAACACCCTGTATTTTATTCGTCACTATGTTATTATTTCTAGCAACACAGTTGTGCGGTTTCAAATTTAATTAAGGGAGTATTTTATTTTTAAATCAACCTGATTCGTGTTATGGTAAAACATTAAGGACTTAAACTCTATTAAACTATTAAATGATTCCAGTATGTCTGAAAGAGGATTTTTACAGTAATATCCAGCTTAGAAGCTCATCAGAAGACATAATACGTAACATGACATCAATAATTGCATCAAACATTATTCGTATAAAGACACCAAAGTCTTTGGTAACAGTTAGAATTGAACTAATAGACCTCGTGTAGAAAGATTTCCATAAGCAGTAAACTATATTAACCGTTTATACATGAGCGAATATAGTTGTAGAATTTCATTACTCTATCAAGTGTACCTTATGTTGATCATTCGTGAACATTTCAGGAATATTTTCTCTGTATTATCTATTATCGCATGCCTCAAGCAAAGACATAGACCCAGAAAAGAATTTTTCGTTTTCATGTCCTCAGAGGCTAAAAACACCATTTGTTCAAATTCATTAACACAGGGTATATACAAACTCTTTGGAACGCTTTTGTACATTTGTTCCTTATGTCAAAACAATGAAAAATAGTACCTTAAATACCTTGAGAATAAGTGGTTATATTATAAACTATTAAGAAAATAAACTGTTACAAATGAAACCGGATACCGTTCTACCGTTCTTTAAATGGGTATATTTTGATTAAATTTGACAAATTTATTTCATACTAAACTTATAGCATTCAAGTAAAAAATGCTACCCTAGTTTATAACCTTCCCTGTAGCATGAAACCTAAGTACTCGTTAAACCTAATGTTATTTAAACAAGGAATAAAACATGTTTTGTTAAAGGAAACATTTGAGTGAAGATCCACTTTTGATAACCCTGCAGGGTTTCTGCTGCTTGGATATTTATCGTATATAAATATTTTACATAAAAATTAAATGGTATCTAACAACGATTGATATTGTTTAATCATGCCACATAATACGACATTGTTGGATTGTATACCGAAGTAAGAAAAACCAAATATTTATGAACAAAACACACATCCTGTATTCCCGATACTTAAAATTGTTTTAACGTAAGGATAAAATGAAAGATATTTTGTTTTCAAAAATACGGGTTGTATTCACTTAAATGATGTTATAATTTAAAGTAATATTTAATGTAAATAAAAAGCGGCAGGCCTATACTTTCCAAATATTTTGGATCATTGGGTAGTTAAAAACAGTCAAATTAAGTTGATGATCAGTTATTTGGAGGCTTAAATCAAACAAAACTAACAAATAACTACTTATTATAACGCTAGCACGTGTGCCAACCAAGTTATTCAACACAGTTTGTATAATGAAATATTCTAAACAACTTGATAGCTAGGGAGGTGAAGTTATTTACCCGAGGGGGTTCGTTTCGTTCAATCACTATATTGTTTTAGTGAAGTGGGTCGTCTCCTATTTCAGCATGCTGCAGAAGACAGACTCGTATCTCCTTAACCCTTATCTGTCTAGACACATTACTTAAGTTATTTGCACGTCTGTATTGCTTACTCATGTCCGCCCTTCGGGGAACGATAAAGCAAAGTAAACGACGTTTATTTGAGGTTCACATTCTAGGAATCCGATTGACAGCTCAGGGAAGTGATATGAGAACCTGTGATAATAAGTTCCAAGAATTAAATTCACAACAACAATTTCTATAGATGTATGATAATTTATAAATATCTTTGCAATATTTTCTATTCTCAATAATTCTATATTTGTTTTTTTTTCTTAGGATTTAGTTCTGTTAGGCAGTTATTCATTCGATGGCCTATAGGGAATTTGTGCTAAAAACCACATTTGAACTTTGCCGGTAGATACTAATCAGTGAAAAGATTAAGAAAAGTAAAAAGAGTCTTAAAATTTGAAATAGTACTACAAACAACTATGGTAATATTAAAACAATACTTTTCTATATATTTACACTTATACTGTAAATCGTATAAAGTTGTTGTAATGTCAGTCGATTTCAACCTGTCACACCAGCCATCATCAGGCTCAAACATGGACCATTTTGAAAAACAATGATCCAAAGCTAACCTAAAATATGGAAACTTTTTTCTCGCATCTTCGAAAAAAGCTATAATGAAATTGTAAAACATTAAGTTCGGAACCAGTACATGAACGCAACTGTTCAGGAACGCATTATTTATTAACCGATTAGCCATTACAATGAATTAATCCTTAACCATATTGACACGTAAATCTGACAACTGTGGGACCAAGGGGAAAATAACACGTTTTAGTGCTAACAAATTGCCAATTGTGAATGATTTATGGCTACACCAATATACAGTATTGGCATTAATTAATGCTTCCATTGATGTCTGTGGATATTAATTTATCCCTTTTGCTGCCCCTCCTCTGCCGTGCTGCACTCCACATACCATAATGGAATATGTTTATTACTTTCTACATAAAATCACGTTAATCTCCCCCAGATCAATACCACTCTTGTGTTGGTTGGTTGATTGCGTTTCTTTTTAACTATTAGCCCAGTCAATCTAGGTTTTTACCCGGAAATGCAAGATATAAAGCTAATTTTTTGCACAGATGTCCGTTATGGTATGTAAAATCACACCCTAAAAGTCCCCGCCCGTCCCCTGTTTGCTTCTTCCGGTATAAAGAAAAAAGGGGGGGGGGGAGGGGGCGTACCTTATTTAAACGCACATTGAACGTGATAACTTGAGTAATTTTGGTCCGATTTTGATAAAATTTGGCTTGAAGGTGAAAGGTGGGATAAACGTAAATGAGTTGCAAAATCAGCATAATCAGACCATGGGAACGGGTGTTTACGGGGGGTTTTATGAGGTAAAAATTGGGTTTTATGGGGTAAAAATTGAATTTTATCATTTTTGATCCTCAAAACACAAAAATTTCTAATTTCTCTCTGAACCATTTAAAAAAGCTTAAATGATCAAATATTTTAGTATAATGAAGTGTTTTTGTAAGGTTATTGGTTAGGAAGAAAATTTAAAAAAATAAAAATTCCCATGTTATTCTTAAGGAGAGTAAGCTGTTGTAGTTTGCTTGTTTACGGATATATTTTGATCAAACTTGGAAAATCAACTTAATTTTTAATAAGCTATTGATATTTTACTACAAACGCACTTCATTACACTCCCTGTAGCAGCAAGCCTAGGTACTTGTTAGGCATAATGTTATTTCAATATATTTAATAAAAAATCCAATCGGGCAAATGGAAATTCACTTAGTCTGCAGGTTTGCTGCGGCGGGGGTATTTTCATACAAAGTTGCACTGTCCTAGATTTACTTTATCAATGGTTTTTGTCAACACTACACTCTATTTTTCCCTTAAAATGTATATTTAAGCTGGGAATAGTATAAATAATCTCCAGAATAAACGTGGACAATGGTGTAAAAACATAACATAAGCATTGTATTCAATAAATAATATACAGGATACAGTAATATTAAAAAGTTTTACTATTACATTTTTAAGTACAATCAGAAAAGATTACTAACAAAAAAAAATATTTGTACAAAATATTGGATTAACCACCCTTAATATGAAACCCAATTTTTTAAGAGTTACATATGTACAACAGTAGGTTAAGCAATTGTATTGAACAGTGTGTTTTATACCTATTATAAAACTGAACATTACTAACTATCAACGTCTTCTTCCTCTAAATCAATTGTCTGCAGTGTGTTGTTGCAGTCTCTACCTTGATAATGAGCACACATTGCCGAACAAGCTAATCCTGACCTTATGCAATCACACGATCGGGCACACTCTTTCTTGCAATCACATGTAACGAAATTCAAGAGTTATCAGGTGCCGGTGGCAAAGTCATAGATTGAGGTACAAGAACGCCGTCTTTTTCAAGTCAACCCCATGAACATGGATCCAGATCCTTCCCAAGCCATTTCTGCAATTGATAGTAAACCCGCAAAGTGTGTAAGCGTGCGGCATCCGAAGTAGGCGGTAAAACTGACAAATCAAAGCTTGAAGTAATTTTCTGTCTAGCTATCAGTTTATTGAACATAAAGTAGGCCCTACCTTAGTTCATTTAATGTTTTGCACTTTTTTTGTATCTCCGTATATTGCAAGAAAGTATTAAATAAATAAATAAAAATGCCTTTATTTATCAAGCGTTTCTCAGTACAAATACTGCTTCTCAGAACAACTTTCGTCAATAACAATATAAAACTAACAACAAATAAATAGAGCAATAACAAAACAGAAGCAAGACAATATGAATAACAATAATTAACCATCAGTGCACAATTCTTTGATCTTAATTCTAAATGATGATAAAGAATATTTTTTGAGGCCAGAGGGGAGGTCGTTGTACAGTTTTGGACCGAAGAACGAGAAGCTTCTTCTTCCAAACTCAAGCCTCACTCTTGGAAAGTGAAGCTGGAGACCACCATGGCGGGTACTACGCTGAGAGACCTCCTCCCGGAAAGAGAGCCTCTCAAGAAGGTACTGTGGCACCTGTAAGACAAGAGCCTTGTGCACCATGCAGCACGTCATGATCCTGCAAACAGTGTCTACCGTCGTCATCCCCGCTACAGCTCTATAGGGAGAGATATGTTCATATTTTTTGAGGCAAAATATGAAGCGAATAGCTGAATTTTGCAGTTTCTGCATTCGGGTCATGTCTACTCCAGAGATGCTGTTTCCATAAGCAGGGAGACAATATGTAAACACCGACAGGACTAGTGACTGCATGAGGTGCAGCTTCGCAGTATTGTTCTCCACATGATGTTAACTTGTCAGGCTGAGCAGTTGAATCTTTAAAAACATCTGACATTTTTTGAAGTTCCACACTTTATTCTAACACTTTCCAGGACACTTTTTTCCCTTTTCTAAACGTTACGGATGTTGTATCGCATCCAGAAAATGCGTGTGCAAACAGTATACAGTCTTTCATATTGCCTAAGTTACTACTAATTTCAGTTACTGGGTAAACTTTGTATGAACCTTTACTGCCTTCTGGTTTGATGAAGAACAATGTATCTGACCTTTTAACTCCATGGACAAGAAGTGCTAGAAGATCAGTGTCTGTACCCACCACAGCTGTTTTCATACCTTCAGAACACTGCTGAAGAGCTGGTGAAGCAATCAAAAAGTCAGCATCTGCTGCAGCTTGTAGAAATGAAAAGCCAGCTCGATCAAAGTGCGATTTTAGTTCACTTATAAGTCGGATTTTATTTGCAGCATTACCGAGAAAATCAGCCTGAGTCACTGATGTTGTCATGTTTGAGTCGAAATGAATTGTTCTTGATGGAATTCGACAAGCTCTCTATCTTGCTCTTGATTCTTTGTGGTCGCTGGTCCCTCATAGCCATCAAACACTATTGTTACATTTGAACCGTAATGGATGCGAATAAATTCAACATATACTGAAATTATTTGTCCATATGTGGCAGGCTTGGGCCAAACAACATGATGAAGCAAATGTCCTCCGTCCAATACATAAACACAGTCTTGAGGCCAACTATGAAGGGCAGGTGTGCTCATCTCTATAAATATCACAAAGTGCTAACTTGGCTGTTTTTCTCATCGCTGCTCCGTTAAAGAGAGAAGGTGGCCTCGGAGCCAATTCAAAGGCCATGTAATATTCATAATCAGATGGTGATTTTAAAAAACACGATATTCTGAGAAACAGTTGATTCGGATTCACTTCTATAACATCGTGACGTCTTACTTTGATAGTGGCATAAACAGCAGCAAGTGGAGTAACTTTACTTTTCTTTTTAGTTTTACATCACCGAAAGTTTGGCCAGTCATTTGAGTCATTAAGTCATTGCAAGAAGTTATGTTTCTGTGGCGGTTTCCGGGTTTATTTTAGCGTCAGCAACTGTTCCAGTTGACAAAGAAATCAAACCTCCATTTATGTCAACACTGAAAGGCGAATGTGAATTTAGACAACAAAGTAGTTTGTATAAATCGTTATCATCTCTTGATTGCCGAGCATCTCGTAGCTCAACATGTTGTTCTGTAGTTCCAGAGTTTATATGACACAATTTTTCAAAAGCATTCGTGACAACAGAACACGCTGGACGTGCTAGGACAAATTTTGCCAAGTTACTGTCAGTGACGCCTCTTCCATGGATAAGTCCACCTGATACTTTCAAAGAACGCATGAGCTCCTGCTCAATCACCATATCTGTCCAGTTTCCACCCCAGAACCTTTCTGTCCTACGAACCGAAAAGAAACCTTTTCTGATTGTACTTAAAAATGTAATAGTAACACTTTTTAATATTACTGTATCCTGTAAGTTTATATTATTTATTGAATACCATGCTTATGTTATGTTTTTACACCATTGTCAGCATTTATTCTGGAGTTTATTTATACTATTCCCAGCTTAAATATACATTTTAAGGGAAAAAATAGAGTGTAGTGTTGACGAAAACCATTGATAAAGTAAATCTAGGACAGTGCAACTTTGTATGAAAATACCCCCGCCGCAGCAAACCTGCAGACTAAGTGAATTTCCATTTGCCCGATTGGATTTTTTATTAAATATATTGAAATAACATTATGCCTAACAAGTACCTAGGCTTGCTGCTACAGGGAGTGTAATGAAGTGCGTTTGTAGTAAAATATCAATAGCTTATTATAAATTAAGTTGATTTTCCAAGTTTGATAAAAATATATCCGTAAACAAGCAAACTACAACAGCTTACTCTCCTTAAGAATAACATGGGAATTTTTAATTTTTTTAAATTTTCTTCCTAACCAATAACCTTACAAAAACACTACATTATACTAAAATATTTGATCATTTAAGCTTTTTTAAATGGTTCAGAGAGAAATTAGAAATTTTTGTGTTTTGAGGATCAAAAATGATAAAATTCAATTTTTACCCCATAAAACCCAATTTTTACCTCATAAAACCCCCCGTAAACACCCGTTCCCATGGTCTGATTATGCTGATTTTGCTACTCATTTACGTTTGTCCCACCTTTCACCTTCAAGCCAAATTTTATCAAAATCGGACGAAAATTACTCAAGTTATCGCGTTCAATGTGCGTTTAAATAAGTTGCGCCCCCTCCCCCCCCTTTTTTCTTTATACCGGAAGAAGCAAACAGGGGACGGTAGGGGACTTTTAGGATATGGTCAAGGATATCATAAAGAACATCTGTGCCAAAATTCAGCTTTATATCTCGCATTTCCGGGTTTGCATGATTTTTTACCTAGATTGACTGGGCTATATGTAGTATATGTAATACGAGTAAATGAGAATTTAACGTGGTTTGAATATTGGAATTTCATGACGTTAGAAAGTTAAGTTTACGTTTTAACAAAACTTTAACTCGTATTGATATTTTTTTTCCTATACTAGGTAAAAAAATTTAAAACGTGAAATATTCCATACGTACGCTGGCGTAATTTCTGAATTTAAAATCACATATGTCGTAAAGAATATTGTATAGGGTATCCCACGAAGGGGTTTAAACGTTTGATTTTATATTACGTGCCCATTCATGCATCGAGCTTTTTTAAACTTTATTCAGTTTAAGAAGTAGGATATAAAAATATTCTGGAAAAATTTCAACTCCCTAACCTTAGTAGAAACAAAATGGCGGCATATTGAACATGAAACACACATCGAAAAGGGTTTGCACTTTACTGAGAAGTCTACTTGTAGTATACATAGTCAATGTTTTTACTTCAATGTTGTACAGTCAAACGGATGTCTGTTTGTATGTGCATCTCACGACCTTAGGACAGTGAACTCTACGGTGATAAGGTTAGTGATAAAGATTCCGACCTGCACCACCACATCAAACAAGTATTATTTGTATCGGTGGAGCTTTATAACTGTTGGAATGTGAAATATTTCCCTGTCTTTCCATCAAGCAGGTCATAGAAAATAAGTCCTGCTTTTTGTCACAGAAAAAAATACACTATTTGTTCTACTTACAACCAAAGTCATTTTCATACTAGCTATAGTATCACTCTTAAAACATTTGTTACCAACTATACTCATCCCTCAGTTACAGAGTAGTGTGACGGTATGTAGTCGGTCACACTACTAAGATTATTTGTACTAAGAAAAAATTTGTACTAAGATTAAAAGTTGTGTATTATAGTACTAAACAACTTCTTGATCAGCATTATACGTGTTATTAAATTTACGGAAAGTAAATAAAAATACGTATAATAACATCTGAAATATATAATTACACTGACACTGTTAATTCACAAGACAGTATAACTTTACCGTTTCACGAGTTAACAGTATTAGTGTAAATATACTTTCCGTATAATAATGCCATAAGCTGGGTCTAAACATTTATATTGTTAATTTAATTTTGTGAGTTAACATTGAAATCAACACATATATAGTACATAAATGTTATAGCGTGATAGTTATTTATTAAATTTTAAGCTACGCTTCAATTGTAAGTTTCAATAAAACGTTGCACATTGGCATTACAAATCTGTATGCAAATCTATTCCAGAAATGCTGTTTGTATAGTTTCAAAACAAAGTATTGAAAATAAGGTTCTCCATATTTTGTCTTCTGAAAATCAATTTCTCTATCTTTGAAAAGTACCAAGTTCGTTTTATGACGTTTCATTGTCAACAGATTATCGAAGATTTTCAATTTTTTCTTCGTTATGGCGTGAGCATCAAATGAATAATAATATAAAACTACTAAGACTATAATATAATATCGGTGATGAAAACCTTTACAAATGTTTGGCAAAATTAAAAATACATAGGTATGAAAAACGCTTAAGAAAATTGTATGTATTTCACTTTGCAAACAAAGTGCGATCCAATAGTCTTTGATGTAGTACAATGACTAACTTATATTTTATTTTGTTTATATGTTTATCCATGCAATAATAAAACGCGTTAAATCCAAATTACAGAAAGAGAAGATCCAAAATATACAAAGGACTTAAAACAAAATTGAAAGCGAAGGCAGGTAAAATTTTATCATTATGGGGAGATTCATTTTCTTCTCGAACAAGTAAACCGGCCACTTTACCATTAAGGTGAGTTAGGATCTTGATTTAATATCATTCCTTGTTGGTACAACTCTTTTATTACTTCTTTTTAAGTTTCAAAAATGAATAAATTATTTATTTGATATTCGTTTTAAATTTATAGTTTTTAAATACCCAAAAGATTTACCTTTCAACATATAAAATAACCACTGATTTCTCCTAAGCCTTAAATAAAAAGTAAAATCTTCATTAGATTGAAGTTGTCATTTCAGATTCCCAACATTCATATACAGGGTGTCCATAAAAACGTTTCAGGACTTTGGGAAATGAATCCTCATACTAAAAGGAAGAAAAAAGTCTATGTGAAGGTATGTCCGAAAATGCATATTTACCCAGTTATCCACCATTTTGTTTTTTATACAAAAATATTTTTATCTGTGAAGTTTTTCATTCGATGATTATGAAATTTTGTAACCATGTTAACATACAAAAGACCTATGATAGAAAAAAAAATAAAGTTGTTCCGATTTTTAATTTCAAAATGGCGGCCGTTTGAATTTTTCTAGCTTAAAATAACTCAAAAACGGCTAATACTATGAACAAATGTCAAGAATACTTTTTTTAGCATTTTTAATTTCCTATCAAACGATACCAAGATCGAAAAAGATCGGACATTTTGAAATTTACAATCGGAACAACTTTATTATTTTTTCTATTATAGGTATTGTGTATGTTAACATGGTTACCAAATTTCATAATCACCAAATGAAAAACTTCACAGATAAAAATATTTTTGTATAAAAAACAAAATGGCGGATAACTGGATAAATGTGCATTTTCGGACATACCTTCACATAGACTTTTTTCTTCCTTTTAGTATGAGAATTCTTTTCCCAAAGTCCTGAAGCGTTTTCTATGGACATCCTGTATATGGCGAGATTGTGTGATGATATCCTCAAATTACTTTGCTTCCAGCGCTGATTGGTTTGAGCCAGTAACACTACAAGTGGTTAGTTTACTGTCAAATGTGTTGTCTTATGATATACTTTAACCCGTACAAACATAGAGTAGGCTTGAATGTAATAATTGAAGACATTGTTTGTAAGTAAGCAGTATACAAGGTGAACAACAACTGTGATACCATTGGTATCTCAGAAACTAATTTGTTTAGAGAAGTACTTAAATGGCGAACCTAAACTATTTTTTCTTTCATTAAAATATATTAATTCCACCTTTTTTAAATGACCACCACTTCCGAGATGGCATCTAGCTTTAAAATGTCTTATCGAACACAATGTATTTTATAAGCCGATTGTCTTGGGACGTGAATTAATTTCCTAACGTTTTTATTCTCCATCTTTTTCTCTAAATCCACTCGTTTTGGACAGCGGGTCAAACAAGGGTGCATACCCTTTGTCATTGGGCTATTAATTAATGATGCTATATATTATAACAAAAATGTAGACTGTAGATAGCTAGCAAAACCAGGGTTTCGACCGATCCCATTCAAAACGAAAAATGTACCCAACGAAAAAAACAAAAGAAAATCACGAAGGATTCGCTAAAAGCCCTGGGGGAATACGTGAAGGTTTAACTCGCCGTTTTTTACCACTTCGGGTAATCTAAGAAAATATGTTAAATAAGGTGTTTTAGAATACTAATGGCTTCATTTGGCGAAGTGTTGGCAAACAACCAGGATGGTTTAGTACCTTGTGAGAACATTGTTAGGTACAGTATTAAATTTCATAACAAAATAACCTCCTAATTACCTTAAGGTAAGTAAATACACAGTAAATAAATAAAAAAATCAAAGTCTTTTGCTCAAAGACGCCCATTCCACTTCTCACGTGTGTATGGCCCCGTTCCACAGATCATAACGTAACGCGTGCTGCTTACCTCCCAGACACTCGTTGCAGCACGCGTTGTCCAAAACACGCGGGGCTACTGTAGGGTTTCAAGAGCGCAAGTGCGCGTTGCAACGCTTCCATGTGTATTTTAGTCAAATCAGCAGACAAGTTTGATACACACACCTCGTCATTCGCCTGAAACATCCTGTTCTCCTTGACAAAAACCTGAGAAAATAAAACTAGGCTTTGAGAAGCATAATAATGTTACTTGTGGGATTGCAACTATTTAAATTGTCAACGTAAAATTATAGCTTGGTAGTAAAGTAACACAAACAAACAAAGAATTTTAATCATAGCTTTGAAAAGTCATGGCACGATAATGATACCCATTCATTATAAAACCTAAATAGATTCGTAAATATTAATCACCCTTTTAAGTGCAATGGATCATAATCAACGGAAATTAAAACCACTTCGTTTGACTCGATGTTCAAACGTTTGCTAACCTTTGTGAAAAATTCTATTACGAAATTAGATTCAATACTTTTGTTTGAAATTGTTTTACAGTGTAAACAATAAAAAGCTTATGAGAGTAATATTTATTTGTTGCTTAGTTTTCTTACTAAATAAACTCCAGTCACTTGAATTCCTGTGTTATCTTGTCTACGAAGTAATATTTACAGCTAAATTAATATACACTGTATAAATATATGAAGATTATTTTGTTTTTCACAAAAGAAACAGGGCCTATTTCATTGCCAACTACGGATCTGTTTGAACAAAACATAGGGTAATTAACAACGTTGAATAAATTTTGAAATAAAACCATCATTATTTAAAACTTATTGTTGGAGATGATAAATCAATATTGGTTTAAAATTGTACAGGCATTTCTTAGCAAAATCAAAAAATGCTAACACTAGGTCCTCTTTCTAATTACAACACATCCAGTGGTGATTCCAAGGGGAGGGGGCTACAGGGGCTAAAGCCCCCCCTTGGATCCTGGAAAATAAATTCAAACATACATTTCGTCCTTAAAACACGAAATGTTATAAAACAAACACCATAATATAGTTTTTATTAAGCTTAATAAGCGATGGCAGGAGTAGTATTAAGTTCCACATTGATAAACTTTGTGGGGCAATAGCATGACGAATAAAACAATATTATGCTATGGAAAGTTGTACCATAGACTAAGCAACACAAGTGAGTATGTTTTATATATGGTTGTACGCATCATCCAATTTTTACAGCAGTGTGCGAATCAGCAAAGTATAATTATTTTTTGGGGGAAATAATATTGTTTGGATGGAATTAATTATGTTTCTTTTTTTCGTTGTTGAAACCAACGGAGTTCTGTAATTTTATTCTTACTATAGAATAGTTCGAATGAATAATAAGGAAGGCATCACAATGGTCCATGAAGGATATTCAAAGAGTCAAAGAGGATTACCCATTGTATTATATCAAACACTCTCCAAATAGTCATACATAATTATATAAATTTATGAATTTAAATTAACAAACACAGCAATACTTTTTTAGTTTTAGTTATTTATTATGTTGACCCCGTTGAAGACTGGGAAGAGGGAAGAGTGATTCACGTTTGACGGTTGGTCGTAGATCTAAGGTCAATTGTTATCAGTCGTTATCATAGTCTTGAGCCCAGAACCCTACCCTAGTCGGAACCCTGCCCTAGCCCTACCCAGACACAGTCCACTACCCTCCGTCTTCTCTGTAGCTTCTCTTCGTCGTTGCTAATCGAACATGGCTTCCCTCATCTTCAACAGGAAGTACAAGTTGGCCACCAGCGATAAGTTCGAAGAATACATGAAGGCTTTGGGTGAGTCTATCTTCTTTGAGATTTCTAAAAGATTTAAAATTTTAAACACTTTTATTACGGTCTTTTTTAATTTTCAACTAGGAGAGTTTCATGTTGAAAACTCAAGGATTACAGACAGGTTTAGATTGGTCAAACATTCGATAAAATCTAATGCTCGTTAGCGATGTATTTAATAATCTATGGCTTATATCAATTCAAATAATTAGGTTAGATAATTTTAGCTTGACCACTTAATTCACTGGAAATATATATTACAACAAACAATTCCACGAAACGGTATTTAATCGGCTTACAGTTATTCACAAGTTCTTGTAAGACGAGATCCTTCTCGATGAAAATGCTTTCAGCAATTCTAATTTTACTTTGATAGCGTTAAACTGTTGGAAAACAGATCTGGATATTAAAAGGATCTCAAATACCTTTTGATTTAGTTGCTTTACAATATATTATAACAATAAGGCTTTTAACGTTAAGTCTAATCAGTTTGACTAAATGGGATCTTATTGAAGCTTTCTCTTAGTAGCCATTATCTGTTCTATTGTCTAAAAATTTGAAAATTGAATTAATCTTTTCTCGTTATGTTTCATTTTACGGTTAGGATTTATTTTTTTGTTAGCTTCTGCTGATTTTAAAGTAAATTAAGAGTAGTCCTAAGCTAATCATGTGTAACTCCATTCAATATTCAACAATTTTAGGTTTCTGTGAGAGGATTAGGATGAAATATTTACATTTTCACGCTTCTTATCCTAAGTTGTGATCTTGGTTTTACTTTTTTAGTGAATTTTCTATAAAAGGTAAAATATATTACCGGTACCGTACTTCTCATGGTAAGACCTGGGCCCGGACCGATTTTCCGTTTGGATGTCCCCAAAGGACAAAACCGCCATCCGTTCAAAGTCATATAGATAACACATATTTGTATAATATGTCCATTGGCATGATAATTTAGGTAAAAAATCACCAAATTGTGATAAAATTTGGTACAAACGTGTGAACCTACATCTATTCGAATGAAATCGCGAACCAGCATGTTATAAGGAACTATGGGGTAGAAATTGGTTCTTCCCGTTTTTTCAATACATTTGAAAATATTTTGTAGAGCTTAAAAACAAATAATCCAATACTTTCTTTTCTAATATTCAATTTATGAATGTCATTGTCTTTTTTAATTTCTAGTAGATGTAGGTAGAAGTAGATGTAGCATCGAACAAATTTTAAATGTACTTTGTATATTGCCTGACAATGGTTTACAAGAACTCTTCCCCCGATCACAGATCAACAGTTTATCCGGGGGAATAATTCCATGTAATATATTGTTCTATTATTGTACTGTTTAATTTTTGGAATAAAAGTATTTTGATTTGATTTGATTTTGATTGAAGTGCTGTTGTGTGGCTTACATAACGGATAAATTCTAAGAAAAATTGTAAATTTAAAACTCTCACGTTATTATTATGGATGAATTCCGTGAATTTGGTGAATTAACTGTTGTAGTTTGTTGGTTTAAGGATGTATATGTTTAACTAATTTAGTCAATTTGTTTATTTCATACTAAGCAACTAAAATTTCAATAAAAATATATTTTAAAGCCGTCACTGTAGCATCAAAATCGTTAAGAATTCGTCAAGATTAATGTTATTTCAATTGAAAATAAATCTGACAATTAGACAAGGAATATTGTAGTGAAAATACAACCTGGAATTTGGAAACCGTTTAGGCTGCATGTATGCTGCAATAGAGGTATATTGTAATGTCCCGTTGGCTTAAATCGACTTTATTTCTTTACATCTTCGCCCTGAAAGAACACACTCCGGCTACAAGTAACCCTACAAGTCCTGTTTGGCTCTGAAAAGGTTAAACTATAACAATTATATCATATTTTCCGCTTTCTACATCATACTTTACAAATTGCTGTTTCCATTTTACGTTCTAACCAAAATTTCAGTGTCAAAATTTAAAGTTGAATATTTATGGTAGCTCTATAAATATAACGGACTGGTTTTATTTGTACACCGTATTTCGTGCGTCCGCAGTGTCAAGTAACTGACAAACCTTAAATTACGTTATCTTGAGTAGAAGGTCGTTTAATGTGAACTACTGCATTATTTTCATCTTATACAGAGAACCTTTGATCGCATTTCTAAGCAGTCAAAGCACTACATTAAGTTTTATCTGTTACATCAACATTAAATATTAGCAACAGAGTTGATTTTTGTCCCTGTTCTTTATTTACTGAGTCGATTGTCCCCAAAGAACTTTACTCCCAATGCCTTGGAAATATCCATGCCAATGTTTTTCTGTATTCTTTTGGCTACTTTGCCAATTTTGGTAGGCTACTTTGTTTAATGAATGTCGGTGGTTAACAGAAGTAGATTTCAACATATTTCTCAGTAAAGAAAACACTCGACGAATAATACAACAGATTTATTCAATAACAACTATTATTTTAGTTAACCTGTCTGATGTGGGTTCTAGTGAACGATTATTAAGGCCGTAAGGGGTTTACTTCCTCTAAAAAAAATAAAAAAATAAAAAAACTGGCATGCAAGATTAACTAACTATTTTTTAGGTATCAGAATAATTTAGTTCATATTGAAAACACTGTATACACTCCCCAATAAATATACTGCCTGCATACTGAATATGATGCTCTTTCACGACATTCAAAGGACAACGTTTGTACTATGATGTACAACGTAATCTGTGCTTACAATTACAAACAATTACGATAGATTATATACTCCACAACTATCGATCCGCTGGCATTTATGGACTTCGTTGTTTAATTCTCTTGTGACAATATACAAAATATATTTTTTTTATTTACACTAGTAATTTTTCTCATTACAATGAAAATATCCACCAAAGTTCCATCACAGACCAATTACAGTTCAGTCTCAGTTGCATCCGTCAATTGTCAGTCATTTCATTTGGTTTCAGTTAGTCTTCCATCACTTTATTTACGGTGATGTTACAGTTATTTTATTAAAATTCAAACAAAATATTCTATCGCATTTTCATTGTCCATCTTGTTTGGTTGTTACTCACAACAATTTAAATATAAACACAATTATTTAAATAAAAAAAACTGTTTTCTAACACGTCCTTCACGCGTCCGAACAATCAAAAATATCGGTGAGATGAAATCGGAAATCGACTGACGGACGCCGGCGCGCGGCGGAGCGGCTGCTGGAACCGCACAGAGTCAAAAAATGTAGATAGCGCAATAGAAAATCCGTAAAAGAATATTTTTTTACTGTGTGTTTTTATGTGTGAATTGACTCGTGTGAATTTTACGCATCTCCACCTGACCACCACTAAGTGTTTAATGGAACTTTACAATAAGATATGACAATATACTAAATTTTCTTGAGGAAATTATAAAATACCTACCAAGAAAAATACGTAATATAAAAGTTACCGTGTCAGTAATATACAGCAATATAAAAGTTAGTTATACAAATATTATCAAATTCCACTAGCGAGTTTTTAAAACCAGAAGCCAAAGTTTCCACAGGAAACTGATTTGATCTGATTTGGGTTTAGTTGGAAAACGTGACATTTAAAATCAACCCAGACAATACTGACGCCTCGATGCAAATTGAATTAATTATTTCATTGACTCACCGTGATTGGAAATTAAAAATCAATTTAACTCTATTTAGGGAGTTGTTTGGTGAGCAATTAAAATACCCTCCTAACTTCGTTTCTGTTTTACCATGCACCAATATAGCTGGATTAAAACTTGCGATTCAGAAATATTGCAGTGTGTAGGTGTAATTATATGCACGTGTAATTGAGTTTTATGTGATAAATTATAAATTGCCTGATAAAATGAGATGCAACCTGGCTAGCTTACCCTTACTTATTCTTCTACCTTATTTCACAACAAAAAAATCATTATACTATAAAGCATCATTAAACAGGTTTTAGCGAATTTACCCTATAGGGAATAAGCTATTATTCTAGGTCTCATTGTAAGACCTGGACCTGGGACCGATTTACTTTTTCGTTTTGAAGTCCCCAGAGGCAAAAACACAATTCGTTCAAATTCATGTATAAATATTTATTTATTTATATACGTGTCCGTTACCACGATAACTCGATCAAAAATGGTCCGATTTTGATTAAATGTGGTATAAACTTCTAAAGCTACATTTTATGCTAACGATTTCCCGCCCAGCGTGATCAGACTATGGGCACAGGGGTTGATGGGTGGTTTTACAGGGTAAAAATGGGTTTTCCCATTTTCAGGCTAAAACATAAAATTTTGCAATTTCTTTCCAAACTGCAATACCAAACTGTATTCCATGGAACCTACAGTTTATAGTGGAATCCGAACCACATGTTTGCCTTGTAATTAACGAATTGGTCTAATTATCAGGGTACTAAATATAGTGAAAGACCAATCTAAGAGTTCTCATAAAGCTGATACTGTAGTATTGGAGACCTAGTAAATGTAAACATCGATTCTAACGGTGATTTCATTTTTTAATCCATTTCCCTAACATCTATTAATTGATATGTTATTAAATCCAATATTTCCTCTGTCCAGTTCATTTGTAAAATGGAGCTGCCACATGAGGCATCCTCTGTGCAAACAATAATTGCTTTGATTATTATATTCCATAAATATCCAGCCAAACATTGATTCCAAAAGCTTTTAACTTTGAAATCGCAAATAACATGATTATTTACTAATCATTTTGGAAAAAGGCCAAGTTATTAAATAAAATATTTTTACCTAATTTTGGAGATATTTTTTATAATGTGATGAACATTTAGTGAATTTAGAATTTTTTAAGAATAAAACGATACTTGGATATTTACAAATTATCAATTGGACTTAATTTATCTTAATCTATGCCATATATTTCAAACTAATTATATGTATTGTATTCAAATCTATTGCAACTACCTATTTAAAACATTGAATCATATGAGCTATAAAAAGTCAGTATAACTGTTTCAGTTTACTTACTTAAAATAATTGATAAAATATTTAGAGAAAATAATAGATACATAAGATCATATATATATATATATACAGACTGTCCCAAAAGTCCCGGACCGGTTTAATATTTTCTAAACGACAGCAGATAAATCAATAAGATTTTGCACATCAACACCACACTTAAAAATCTACTTTTTTAAGGAACTATCAATTTTCTGTCATATCATGGGGACGTCCCACGAGGAGTCAGAAGGTAATCTTAAATAGGAGCATAGGTCAATATGCACATCAGTTTAAAGGGCTTAGCTAGCAGAGTTCAATGCCGGAAACCGCGCCTCGAAAGGATCACCCGTTACAAAATGGTGGCCGTTCAAAGATTTCTTGAACCTGCCATTTTGAATCTTTGAACGACTGCCATTTTTTACTCAGGCGTTCTTTTGAGCTTGAGTTTACGGCATTGTAATCTACTAGTGAAGACCTTTAATTTGATGTGCATATCGACCTATGCTTACGTTAAAAATGTTTTTCCGATTCCTAGGGCTGTGCCCCCAAATGCAAATTAAAAGAATCTTTGAACCACTGTCATTCTTGACTTGGTTGTCCATTTGATTTCAAATTTGCAGCACTATATTCTGCTATTAAAGACCTTTAATTTGATGTACATGTCAACCTATGCTTCTATTTAAGATTTCCTTCTGACTCCTTGCGCGACGTCCCCATGATGTGACAGAAAATTTATATTTCCATAAAAAAGTATATTTTTAGGTGTGATGTTGATGTACCAAATCTTATTGATTTATCTGTTGTCGTTTAGAAAATATTAAACCGGTCCGGGACTTTTGGGACAGTCTGTATATAGCAAAAAAGACAGAAAATGCAATAGGAACATACTGAAAGGTGGTTCTGCAATAATTATAATAAGTATGGGATCAGATTAAATATTGACTATTGATAATATTAGGCCCACTAATCTATCACCATGCAACCTTATTTCCGAGTCTTCTATTTTGATGTGTTTAAGCTAAGGTAAAAAGGAAAATAATAAATTATTTAATTAATTAATCAATCTCAGTCATCTCAAGAATCATTCTCAAGAAAGCGTTAAATGAAGTAGGCATGTAACTATTTCCAATTAGAGGGTAAATTATACCGTCAAGATGAGGGTATGGCCATGGGGTCACCATTGTCACCTATCTTTGCCAACATCTTTATGGAGGAGTTTGAGCAAAAAGCTTTGGCTTCAGCTCGGCTCAAACCGAGGATATGGTGGAGATATGTCGATGACACTTTCGTGGTTTTCCCTCATGGAGATGATAAATTGAATGAGTTTTTAGAGCATCTTAATAGCGTTTCATCCTCCATAAAACTAACCATGGAGGTGGAATCACAAAACAAACTCCCCTTTTTGGACGTGTGCGTAGAAAAGCATTTGAACAGTCTTAGAACATCTGTTTATAGAAAAAAGACACACACAGGGCAGTATCTAAACTTTCAATCAAACCACCAAATTTCTGTCAAGGAGGGTGTTGCTTACTCTCTGTTTGACAGGGCTAAGAGCATTTGCTCCAATCAGGATGAGTTAAAGGATGAAATTAAGAAAGTAGAACAGGATTTGGCTAGTAACGGATACCCTCGATCCATTATAAACAAATGCAAGAAAGATAGGGCTACGCGTGAACCTTTACAAAATCGCAAGGAAAAAACTCGTCCACATGTCAATCCCGTATGTGTCAGGACTGTCGGAAAAAAATCAGAAGGGTTGCTAGGAAATTTAATGTGCAAACAGCATTTAGGACACAAAACACACTTAGGCAGAGTCTCGTCAAAACAAAACCCAAAAATGACACTCAGGATACTAAAAACTGTGTTTACAGAATAAATTGCAATGATTGTTCCAGGCCTTACTATGGCGAGACAAAAAGACCGTTGAACATTAGAATCAAAGAACACAGAGAAAACACCAAAAAAGGTTTAGTGGAAAAATCTAAGATCGCTCATCATTGCTGGTCCGAAAATCATCGTATGAATTTTGAAGAGGCAAAAATTGTCCATAAGGAACCTCATTTTTTCAAACGTAAACTCATTGAAGCCTCATACATTAAATTAGCAGACCAACCAATCAGTCAGTCATCGGTTGAAATAAGGCCACTTTGGCTACCCATTTTGAACAAGGAACTAAAGGATAGGGAACTTAATTGTTCAATAAATAGGGAAATAACGAGTTCTCCTCAAAATTCGCGCGTTATGTTAACTCGTAGTAAAACTCGTGATATGAATAAACATAATTAACACCCATCTTGCGGCATCGTACATCGCTCCGCCATTTTGTTGGTTTTACTTTTCCAGGGACCGGAAGCCATTTCTGTTGTCTCCGTGTTTCCGATTGGTCAGCCATGTTGGTTCAGTCTCATTGGTGGAGTCATAGCGTACGGTGTTGTTAGTGTTCCATTGTGTGAGTTTTTTGTACGTAAACCTTTTATAGATTATAGTGTTTTGTGATTTGTTATTAATTGCATGTTGTATCATGACTTGACTGCTATACAGTGCATATTTTTTTACTACTACCCTCGGTAGTGTATTCCAACTTAGGTTGGGCGTTTGTGTATTGTTAGTTGTAATGTGTTAGTTAAGTTTTTTCACCTGAAGACGGGATCAGATTCCAGATCCCGAAACGTTGTGTATTGTTTTTTTTACATTCGTGATGGAAAATGTCCGCAATAAACCTTTGAACAACATTAACTCACCATCACCAACAATGAACTTCAAACAAAGGACTAAAGAAAGTAGTTGAACTTTTTCCATTCTTGGAATTTATTTTTTTATTGATACAATTGAAGCAAAGTGCTTTGAATAATCTATAATACTTTAACTAATAAAATTACATTGATTTTATAACTGTAGGTTCTAGGTTGTCCACAAAAAAACCGTCCATAAATCACATAAGTTTAAGACAATTAACAGGCCATGTGGTTTTGGGGACAGATTAAAAATATATGTAAAGGGCATGTCCAAAAATCTAATCTAAAAGTGATTTCAATAAAAAAGTTAAAATTCACAAACATACTTAACACCATAACTAACATAGATTTTAAAACTGTAGATTTTACGGAGATAAATTTTACAGATTTCATGTCTGTTGTTCAAAAATAACAATACGTTTAAAAATGGTTGTGGTTTTGTTTGCGGGTTGGACGAAATGAAACTGACGCTTGATTAACATTCCATCTCAATCATATTAAAAGTATTCATCTAAAAGTAAAAAAAAGAACTGGTGGTTTAGTGAGAGCAATGGGTTAATTTTTAGTAGTGTGTTGAGAGACAGAAAAAGATTATTCAGAACAGTGGGTGGAGTTCAGCAAAGATTTGATTTTTAGCAATGGGTTGAGTTTTGGCAGTGGGTTGAGTTTCAGCAGTGGGTTGAGTTTCAGCAGTGGGTTGAGTGTCATCAGTGGGTTGAGTTTCAGCAGTAGGATGAGTGTCATCAGTGGGTTGAGTTTCAGCAGTGGGTTGAGTTTCAGCAGTGGGTTGAGTTTCAGCAGTGGGTTGAGTTTCAGCAGTGGGTTGAGTGTCATCAGTGGGTTGAGTTTCAGCAGTGGGTTGAGCTGTGCTTGTCAGAATAGAATGCCAGAACAGAGAGGTGGGTGTCAGCAGAAGTGATGAACTAGAAGCTGACTCTATTGTCTGGCCCTTGACACCAAAGTTTGCCAATCTATCAGAAATATCCCAATCGTACATATTTTGATAACCTTTTAACTATCATCACTACCGGGTGTTGACTTAACATTCTAAAAGTAATTTGTATCTCAGTTGTTTTGCTTCAAATACACAAATTATAAATCACAATTAATCATCATACTTTGTTTATTTTTTTTTTTATCAAGTAAGTCATGATCATACAATCAAGATATTTACATTAGTTTGTAAAAAATGTAATACAGGTTATGTTTTTTTTTTTATTTACAATAAATAGGTTTGTGGCATATTTTTCTCACCCCAAAACAAATGTCCTACCGGTAAAACCCAAAGAAAATGTAAAAAAAAAACTTTTTTAATTTCTCTGGAATTAACTTTATAGTCGTACTAGTCTGTTGCATCAAAAAAGAAGTCAATAAAATATAAGTTTACTGCAAAGCTAGTTAGTGGTTAGAATGGAGGACTTGTGTCTGAGGCTTAATTATTATAATATAGCATACCGGTAATGAGAAAAGTATTGTACATAAAATGTATAAATCATGCAGTACATCATTTAAGACAAATTTGGTTGTTGAATAGTTTATTAAATAATTATAATTTGTGGATATAAAGTTCCATTTTAAATCGTTAGTTTTGCAGTCAACTTCGTACATTTGTGAGCTGCTCATTCGATGGTCTATTTTAATGAACATTGGTTATAGCTAATTCATACACAGTTTATTGGATGTTTCTTTTACCCTTCATCCAGAAGTCAATAGTTAGAGTTATTCCTTCAACATTCAATACACATAAACATAAAAAATATAAACTGGACACAAATAAAAAGTGGTTTAGGTCTAACCGTGAGACTTATAGTAATAGCTATTATCTATATAGGGCTATTATCTATATAGGGAAATTTGCTAAAACTATATGGGTAGTTTGTTAAAAAAAACTACTCATTCTAAACTTAAATACCTATATTGTTGCAGGCGTTGGACTCATGACTCGCAAGATGGGAAACACAGTGAGTCCCGTGATTGAGTTAACCGAGAACTCTGGAGAGTACACACTCACATCTAATTCCACCTTCAAGAATACGGCCATCAAGTTCCGTCTGGGGGAGGAGTTTGAGGAAGAAACTCCCGACGGCAGGAAAGTCAAAAGTATCATCACCCAGGATGGCAACAAGCTGATCCACATCCAGAAAGGAGCCAAAGAGTCAAAGATCATCAGAGAGTTCACCAACGATGAAGTCAAAATGGTATGTTTTTACAAATGCTGCTATAGTATGTTCACTACAAGACCGGGAAGTAGGTGTTTGCGATTTGAGTATGATAGTTCCTGTAGGATGGGGATTTCTTGCAAGTACTGTTAACACCTTCCAGGATGAGTTTCCTATATACACTTTTCACCATACAACCAGCAACGGATCATCTTCACAAGGTCCAAAATCAGAAGATCCAAGTTGATATTTTAGATCACAAGATCCAAAAATATTAGATCGATCCAAAGATCAGAAGATCCAAAAGTACATTCATTAGGTACCATAATTACAGTTTTACATTGTAAAGTTAACTTATGAAAGAGACTGTCCTAGTCAGGGTCAGAAGATCCTATAAATATATTAATCAGGAGTTCAGTTCCAAAGATATTCTGATATTTGGAACTACTGATTCATATATTTTGGATCTTCTGACCCTCTTAGGATCACACAATCCAAAGTCCAAAGGACAGTCTCTCTCATAAGTTTACTTCATGATGTAAAATTTTACTACTAGTAATGACTGTACTTTTCATCTTCTGATCTTGTGAAATGCTCCCTCAGAAACAATTAATTAAAAAAAAAATTTTATAATAATGAATTTATTTCCTTAAAAACAAACATTTAACAAAACATAAAACAACTTGGAAATTGACTGGCCACTTTATCCAGTATTTGTTATCAGCGTACACAACAACTTAAATATAAACTTAGAGTTCAATCTTATCAGGCCGTTACTGAAACCGTCACTCCTAATAATACCTGTAGCGTTACCTGTCATAAATTAATATAGGTAACTATACTTTTAAAAATTAAGACATAAATATTTGACTGCCTGAAATATAAGTAATAAAGGAAAATGACACAATATAATTTTATTCTAAAACATTCTTAATTAAAGAAGTATCATTAGGTTATATTTTTACATTTTTACGAATATAAAAGAAAGAAATATTTCCAAAAGAAGACTTAATTATCATTACCTATGAAAATATTTGCCCTAACTCTATGAGTACTGTTCATGCAATATACTCATTTCTAACAGTTAAAGGTTGAAATTACATAAGATAAATTTGGCTCGATTAGCCTTTTCATTTTAGCACACAACATTATCTAGAGTAGACTGTTATATTGAATAAAATATTCTCAATTGAATTTTAATTATTATTCAGATTGCCAGAAATTCTTGACAATATACTTCTGGCTAAGAATTTCTGGCAAGATTGAAACCTAAATAGATCATACAAGTCTAGTTTGTAAGTTGTATAGGTAAAATCATACCCTGTGTGATTGACCTTTAGCTATAATGATAATATTCTTTTTAAAGAGGTTGGCGGCCTCTTTTAACCTTGTATTTGCCCGTCCACATAGACTATGGATCTGTGTGTGGAACGTATCCAGCACAGCAAGGGCTGAGCCGGTACAGTACAAGGGCGAAGTGACTGATAAAAAGTAGTGGCAGTGACCAAAATCCGAACCCACGGCATCGCTGCCTTGGGCCCGAAGTCCGTGACGCTACCGAATGATCCACCGACTAACCATGTGTTTATTTAACAACTGATACACAATGGAGGATAAGAATATCGTTCTATTATTAACTCTCTGTTTGTGACACCACAGAGTGTCCCCCCGGACGCATTTGTTTTTATAAAAAAAATATGTCTGCATCTTTCTAGGACCCGATTGCACATTGTTTTGATCCCACACTTCCCTCATGAAAACACGTATTAAACAGTTGAAGCCCGAAGTGAACTGTGACAAAGTTGTAATTTAATTAATGTAGGCACCTAATTTTTATAAATAATTTATTTAGAGCTAAATTGAACCATAAAACTAAACAAAACATCAAAATCTTTAATTTTGAGAAAAGTACCTATTTTTACTTCGTACAAAGACATACAGAAAAAATTTTCATGATTAAAATAAAGAAAAACACATACAGGCCTTTATACATTTGTTTATTTATTCGTGAATTCATGCAATCCACAACTTAATGTCCTGGGCTCAAGTGTGTCTAAGGGAAGCAGCAATCCTTTGATGAGGATATAATAGAATTCTTGCTTAAATGAATTGGCTTAATAGACTCTATTGACTTCAATTAAAGGGGCTATCTCGTGATTGTATTATTGTAGTGATCCATCCATGGGCCCTTCATGTAGAGGGGTTTGAGCTTTGCCCTTATCACTCAGAGTTTTAATGATTTTAATTCAGATAACACCCACACAATTTATCTAAAATAACTGTTAGTAAAAACCAAAACTAATTATTATTATGAAAAAACTATTGAAAGATATGACTTTTTTTGATTTGAGATTGATTTTTAATAGCATAAAATGATGAAAAATGTCAACAAGAATTTGAAACATTATAAGCTTATAATTCATTTTCTTGAGTGTAGGGGTCCTGGCCACTGGTCGTAAATTCAGGGGCTATATTAATTTACATAACCCAACTTAACATAACCTAACCAACCTAACCAAACTTCTATATGCGGATTAGGGCCAGAGGTGGCCGGTTCTTCGTTTTCCTGTTTTCTTGTATGGAAAATCATAAAATAATGAGCTAGTTCCTTCTATAAAAATTAAGATTCGTAAAAGGTTTTGAATATTTTTTAGTGTAACATATTTTTTAACATTTTGGGACTACCTTGGGTCACAAAATTATTGTAATACAATTGAGAAGAATCTAAAGGACTGGAAATTTACCTAAATAACACTATTCTAATATCAAGGGTAATATCTTATCTTCTTAGATAGTAAATTATAGTGTATGATGTTTTGACCTTAAATAACAACAGTAATGTTGCCAGTTGCAATCACTAGTGTAACATTTACTTGAGTTGCAACAACTAGTGTAACATTTACTTCAATATCTTAGTTATCAAACGTTTTTAAACTTTGATAATCTCAACAAACCCTTTTTACTTAAAAAATTTTACCTAGGTGGATACAAATTGTATTAAAAGGGGTAAAATTCATCTTAAATAGGAATAAGAAATAATACTGAACTTATTTGTAAGAAATATAAAATAGATCCTATTCATTGATATTAATTTTAGTACTGAAAACAAGCATTTGTCACCCTGGAAACAAGCACAGGTCAACATTTTCAATCAAGGTTGGTTAACTAATGACAGGTGTTCAGCAAACATGATTGTTTGTAGGACAACATTTGGATTTCAGTGTAGGAGGTGAGATATGTCTAAATGATTGCAATTTAATGGTTTATTTTAGCGAATTTCCCTATAGGGAAGAAGCTATTACCATGGATGGCATGGAAAGACGTAAACATTAGACCCACTAACTTTTTCATTTTGAGGTCCCCAGAGGATTAAACACCTATTTTTATATACAGTGTCTAAATATATACAGTTGGAAAAGTCTTAACACACCCAAAAATAAATTAAACGGTGTAAGATAAAATTTTGCAACTTCAAACATATAATATATATATGATATATTTATATGATGACTTTTCTAGCTTTTTGCAAGAAATCAAAAGTTTGGCCCTCTCCCCCTTTATGGGTAGATAGGGTGTAACTAAACATTTTCAAATATAAAGACCCATGTTGTGACCCCTCATTTTAAAGGTCTTAATTAGTAGAATACAATGCCACAAATTTGAACTCAAACGATAACCGCTTTCAATATGGCAGCCGTTTAAAGAAATCTTGAATATTCCATTTTGAATATTTTAACAGCTCTCATTTTTTACTCAGTTGTTCTTTTGAGCTCAAGTTTGTGGCATTGTATTCTTCTAATTAAGACCTTTAATTTTATGCGCATATTGACCTATCCATACGTTTATGATTTCAACACATATTTCAATTACCGGTATGCGGTACGTCCTCAGGGGGATGGACCCAGGGCTAGAGGGATGGACCGCTAGAAGTGGGAGGAAAATCATAAACGTATGGATAGGTCAATATGCACATCAAATTAAAGTTAAATTTGAACATAAAACATAAAACATTGAACATAACATAAAATGGACATGATTGAACATAAAACCTTTGAACGGCTGCCATTGTCGACTCGGTTATCCGTTTGAGTTCACATTTGCGGCATTGTATTCTACTAATTAAGACCTTTAAAATGAGGGGTCACAACATGGGTCTTTACATTTGAAAATGTTTATTTGCCCCCTTTCTACCCTTATAGGGGGAGGGGGGCAAACTTTTGATTTCTTGCAAAAAGCTAGAAAAGTCATCGTATAGTAATATGTTGAAGTTTTATCTTACGCCGTTTAATTTTTGTTGGGAGTGTTAAGACTTTTTCAACACCCTGTTTGTGTGTGTACTTGAACTCAAGCCATTTTGGTCTGATTTTGATGAAATTTGGCATGAATGTTTAGAACTGGATAATCTTGATTGAGTTCACAAACCAGCAAAATCGGGTGATAGGAGCCCCCCCCTTCCCCTTTTGTGAATTAGGTTATGAGTTAGATTTTTTTCAAAAATAAGTTTTTTCAATTGTTTACTCTTAAAACGTGGAAATACCAAATTTTCATTACAGCCATCGTGTGCTTGAAGCATTGCTGGACAATTACGGATTACAGAGAAAATACCCAGCTGTCAAATAACCAATCTCAGAGTAACAGTAAACCCGCAGAAATTCTGCCATTTTGTAGTAAGCACACCATACATGAAGCATGACATAACAGGCATTGCTTAACACTTGTTGGGTACATTTTCAGTAAATTTAAAACAATTTTATAACTATATTTTTACTAATGGTATCTTTTAGCTGTGAAATAAGCTACACATAAATAACTAAATTCCAGTAATTTAGAATCACTTTTAAGAAGCTGCTTTCAGATTTGTTTGAAAAGTCAGTGTAGCACTTAACCAAAGTAAGCAAGAAGTCTTCCCTCCAGAATTCAACATCATCCCTTCCCAACCCCTTTAATCACTTTCTTTCTTTTGTTCTGTGACCTCCATTCTTTCATTATAGCTAGTGTTTGTCTTAAGACTTTTCATAAATTATTGGAAATTAATTTTTGTGGAAAACAATAACTATTTTATTTTCCATCCCAGTTTCTAGAACTTGAATTTTATTAGCTACATTACCTTTGATCTTATAACTTGTAGTTCTTGAGTAGGTAAGATGTTTGTGTCACCCTATGCATTTGACCAGCTTATTGTGTGGCATCTTCAGTGATCTTCTTAAGTTATCACTTAATCATATCTACTGGTAACTATTTCACACACTAAAGCTGTTTTATACGTGAAAGTGAAACACAAAAATATATCCACAAGAGTGTGTGGCAGTCAAACAGAAAGTCAGACAAAAATTGTTTATGACTGATTTTACTTCATTCAAATTTAAAATATATCAAATTTTAAAGGAAAAAATCGAAAGCCTGTGAAAGGCAGGTATCCATTATTTTAACAACTGCTCTATTTTTAATTCACACCACACATTGAAATTTGTGTCACATTGACCTACTTAAAAATACCTACCTACTATCATTTAGGAAAGTTGTAGCTTCTTATTATTAGTCCCTCAAGAGATTGCTAAATTGCTATAAAGAAATAGTCATGGGTCATAAAATAAACTAAATCAAAGATGGTTTGATAAGTGATTAAAGTTAAATAGCTGAGAGTCACTCTCATTCTGGATATTCCCTAAAGACACTCAGTAACATTTTTTGATAGTTTTAAACTGGAGAATTTTTCCTTGATGATTGTCCCGGCCAAAGAAACCACTGATCTTAGTTAGCAATGAAGTAAAATATGGGTCATCTCAGTTCATTCAATTTTCACTCCGCCATCAATATTACGTTTGCTTTATATTAAGCTGCTGTCTTAAAAACTTGATTGGTTAGTTAAGTAATATTTTCTTGACCTGTAGCTGTCACTGCATTGGTAAACCTGATCCAGATTGTGTTATGTTTCCCTTTGTTTTTGGTGGTTTCTTGTTGTATCTTTTTGATTTTCTTCTTATTATACTTATTATAATTTTACTATTTTTTTGTGTTTCAGCAGTCTAATCAGTGAGATGCAAAATGATTTATAGTAATTTTAACCTTTTACACTTTGGTAACGGGTTGTAGATCTTTATTAACGAGCCTTTATTTAGAAGTACAAGGAGGTGTTTCCCTTCTAAGAGCCTTCAAAAAGCAGATACAAATTTCTGACACATGGATATTATTTTCTTGCTCAATATTCAAACAAAATAGTCAATAGTCCCTAGTTGGGGCGGACTCCTACTAAACATTTTAGCAGCAAATTGTTACTTAAGTACCTAACAAAAACTTTAAATTGTTGAAATTGTTGTTCAAACAGTAGTTGTACCTGCTACTTAACTTGTTATTAAAGTTACATTGGAAACATTGTGATTCAACCAAATTTGATTTGTTTCAGCTCCTGACTGTCGATGACATAACTTGTACAAGAGTCTACAAAGCAGTTCAGTAATCTGGCCTTCTCTCCTAATCTCAACTATTTACATGTACATTTACATGTATTCTAAAGACTTTTTATATTTTCATATTACTAGATAAGTAGTTTTGAATGTTTTTCCAGTTAAGCTATCCTACCATACGTCCTATATTTTAGCCTTAAGATTATATATAAGTCATTGTTGTCTCAAAGATAAAAGTGCTTTAATTTTAAATTAAAGAACAGACATGATGAATCTGTATAATGACAAAACTATGAATTTGCCAAAAAATCTATTGAGTTCAAAATGTTTCTACTTGTTTCTTGAAATAAAATTCGCTTAAACCATTTGTTCTTGTTATCTTGTCTTATCAAAAACATATATTGGCTAGTTTAAAAACACCTACTTTCAATGAATGTTTACAGTAAGTGCCCAAGCAAAAAGTGTATTATTTAAAACAAAATTCACTGTTGCTATTATAAATAATTAGATCCTAAATTCTGTAATACAGGAGTTGCACACCAGAAGAGTTAATTCACATCCTTACTTTTATTTTTTGTAACACATGTGATAGAGGTACGGTAATATTCTAGTGTTGTGGCAAAAAGTTATATCCGTGATTAGGTTGGTATATTCAGGATTGTTTATAGCTGTAAAAAATATTAATACTTGTAGTAGCGGTATGAATCTTCAAACAGAGGGATTGAGATGCTTTATTAGCTCTCTCCTACAAAAAATTTAAATCCAGGGGGGTTGTCAGTAAATTGAGGTCTCCATTGAGTTGTTATTGTAGATATGTGAGCTTTCAAATCTGAGACCGAAGTCATGTTCCATACATTATCCGCTACTATTCTAGCAGGTATGGGACGATTAGTCTTGTTATTAGTATTCAAAGAAAGTTGTGATAGAAAATTGACGCTCCTGCCAAGTGTAAACCACGTTTTAATGAGATTTTTGTGGTCTCAACCGTCAACAACTATTAAAGTCCATTTGCCAGTTGATGGATATGGATTAAAATGATTGGATGTGAAAAATTGTGCAAGGAATAGAGGCAGTTTGAAGGTGATTTTAAACTTTTTCACAATGTTTTTCATTGTCTAAGCTGACTGATGTTTTTCATCAGTCTCATTTGAAGCAGTGTTAGTTTGGTAATTTCGCATGTAGGTAGTGGTGTGACTGAACAAGAGAGATCATCAAAATAATAGGGACGTCTCTAAGACTATCAAGGACTGCGATCAGCCCTGGAGTTTTGGAACATACTGATCTGCAAGCAAAGTTTTCTCTAATTAAATCACTTCCTCGATGAAAACTGAAGAACACCCACTGAAGAACTGCCAGCTGCTACGTGCCAATGTACATAGGCTTCTACCCACTCCCCAAACCACTGCACATTTTTAAAGCTAAACAACTTTCCTGCATTCAGATCTGTCAACTGGAAACAGTAATAATCAGTGATCGACACCCTTCCAACAGAAACCTGAAACCTTAACACAGAACGAGATATGCTAGGTGGGTAGCATCAATTTTCTTTCACATGGTTTTTTTAATACCACGACAATTCTTATTGTCCTACAGAGGTTGAAATTGTCTATTCGATAAGTAAGAACGACTTTGGTCTCAGATTTGGAATAGCTCGAATGGCATGCGATGGGATGGCAGGAGACCTTAATTTATGGATCTTTGAAATAAATGATAAATATTTTTTATGTGTACTTTGCCACAACTTGATTGTTGAAAGATTGATAAGGCATAGAAATAGTCTAAGTCTCATTCTCGTTAGTATATATTTATATAATTTTATAAGATGATTTCGTTTAAGTTATTATGATTTCAAAATAAAATATCAATTGCTTCTGTTTTTGAAACAATAACAAGCATGCATAAACCATAAGTTACTGGCTGGCTGATCATTAATGGCTGGTTGAGTGGTTAGGGTATTGAACTTCTGTCTTCTGATCTAAACGTCTGTATTTGATTCAACCAATATGGTATAGTTACGTACTATTTTTATACCTGGGGATTGGCCCAAGAAAAAAGTTCACCTGTCAATTAAAGATATATCTCCTAGGCAAAGATAACTTTCTCTATAAAAGATACCTTCTTCAATGAAAAGCCGTACAATTATTTAACGTTCAATGTGGACGTTTACTATCAGGAGAGGAATACCCCCACCGCAGCAAATGAACTAAGCGAATTTACATTTGTCTGAATTAATTTTCAATTAAATCTATTTAAATATCATTAGGTTTAACGAGTAGCTAGGTTTGCTGCTACAAGGAAGCTAATAAAGTGTGGTTTTTAGTAAAATAGTAATAGCTAAAGTATAAAATAAATAAATTTTCCCAGTTTGGTAAAAATCCATAAACAAGCAAACTACATTATTTTACAATATTCTCCATAAGAATAACAATGTAATTTTAAATTTACAGTATTTTGATTTTATTTAAATAATGTACGTTACCAATAACCGTACAAAAACACTCTGATATACTAAACGATTTGTTTTCTTAAGCTCTTTAAAAAGGTCTAAAGAGAAATCAGGAAATATTGTGTTTTGAGGGTCAAAAATTAGAAAAATACTATTTTTTACCCCATAAACCCCCCCCCCCCCCCCCGGAAAACCCCGTTCCCATGGTCCGATCATGCTGGCTTACGAACTATTCAAGTTTATCTGGCCTCACACCTTTAAACCAAATTTTTTCATCAAAACCGGACAAAATTACTCGAGGTATCGCGTTCACGGACAAATATATAACTTTTTCCTAGCTTGAAGAAAAGGTTCTTCCAATTTCATTTAACAAAATTAAGGTAAGGAGAGTGGTCAAATAGACTTTGGGTTGGTATAACCATCGATGTATAAAACTAACATTGAGTTTTATACAACAAACTCACATGTTAGTTTTATACATCGATGGGAATAACTGGTCCAGTGCAGTCCTGCGCCAAGTGCAGCCTTAATCAATCAACCAATAATTTTATTTGGCCATTAAAAACATATTGTACAATAGGCTAAGTCATAACATCCCATGTAGCAAGCAATGTATATAATACGTAAATATTCGGGATTAAGGTATAACCAACGTATATGTATTAATGATACAGATAATATACATATTATATACCAATATGAAAATACGGTTTCATCCAAAATAAATTTTGCATAAAATACTGTAAAATGAAGAAACAAAGTGTAAATTTTCACCTAAATGTTGTTTTGAGGGCATAAATTAACTTTCGAGAATGCAGTAAAATAAGTAAAGGTATTGATGATACAGATAATATATGTATTTTATATCAATAGAAAAATACGAAAAAAATTGTAGTGTTGTATTTATTTCCCTGCATTTTTTCAACATCCTGTGTAAAATGTATTTGTAACACATACTATACTATAATATTCATAGATGATGAACAAAATATTCTGCCGCGCGAGATACCCGAGTCTCTGCGTTTTCTTAGGTTCGACGATGTTCGCTGATGCATTATGGGAGCAAAACAGCGGGGGTCAGCATCCGATCCGATCCGCCACCGCCATATTGTTTGTCTTGTCTTTGTCTCACAACTCACAACAAACGTTGTCTTGTCCTTGTGGCTGTGTTTAGACTAGAGCATCTACTTCTGATTTTCAGTGTTACACGTGAAGAATTCGTTGTTTTGTTATTATTTACTTATTAAATAGGTCTATTAGTTACTTTTTACTTTATATTCTTTAAGATTTGCGTTACTACATCTTCGACTTTTTAACTTCAGTGGCGATTCGACCAACTTGAGTTAAGGTAAGTTACACAAATTATTATCGTTATTGTAAGTTATTAAGAGATTTAGCATATGTTTTGTTAATAACTCGAATGGTGGTAATCTAATTTAAATACTTTATAAGTGGAAATAGGTTACAATAGCCTTCCTAACCCCTTAAAAACTCTACGGATGGAGGCTCTTTAGGGAAAAATTAGGCTGTAGTTTACAAAACTAAGGAAGCCAACTTCAGGAGATAACCTAGACCTAATTCATTGCAATATGTCCTTGGTCTGAACTAATTTAGCTTGGAGACAAGCTAGGCCTAGGTCTACTTAACAAATACCGTAGCTAAACTTATGCCTAAGTTACTTAGAACCTGTCATAAGTTAGCCTAGGCCTAACTTACAGTTAAGACTAAAAATGATGTTAATTGGTAAGGTTATGTTAAAATTCAGGCCTAGTCTTGTAGGCAGATGAATATTTTAAGACCAGAAGGGGGTAACTTAACTTACAGTTCCGAAGAGAACCTGTGATCTGTGAACAGATGTATGACTTAATGATAAATATCTTTGGTAAGTTAAATTAAATGTTTATTCTTCTTCCCAATGTAAATATCAAATTGACCTATGATTTGTTTTGCCTACGTTTCTATCGATATTAACTAGCCTATAAGCATATTTAACCACAAACAAAATATAGCCTGAGACGGTAACTTACTAGCCAAATATAGCCTAACCTATTTAATGAAAAAGCAACAAAAGAAAACATAAAGTTAGCCTCTTAGGCCTATAACTTAATGTATAAGCTAACTGGGAAAATTAAAGTCAATGCAATATTAAAGTTAACTAGGCCTAAACTTAGGCCTAGGCCTATGTTAATATTTATAAAAATATTGATAAATTGTTATTGATCTGATAACTTAATAAGATCGCAGGTTCTCTGCGGAACTGTAACCCCAGAAGGCTGCAGCTTTATAATTAGGCCTACGTCCTTCCAAACTATCGAAAGGAAATGTCAAACAAATAACTTAAGGTGCCGCGTTTGCGATCAGTAGGTTATGGCTAGGTTAGGTTTAGCTACCGGTATGTTTTTTTTTTGTTTACGATTAACTTAGGTCTAACTTATGAAACAACATCGCAGCTACCTACGTTTAGTAATTTTTATCAAGGCTTGGCACATAATAGCCTAGGGTACGATTTATTTATAGATGGCACTTTGAAGGGTAACAACACTATCAAAATGTATATCAAATATGCCTATGACATCACAGCTGTCTTTCTAAGATCTAGGGATGAAAGTTTTAACTTACCCAGTACCGCGGTTAAAAATGGGCCCTGGTCCAGGGGCGCAAGAGTTTTTTTTGTTTTGTTGGGTGCGCTAGTAACAGACACTAATTGGAAAATATCTGAAACCTCCTCACTTCGTCTTCCACTCATGACTCATCACTGCCACTGTTTGTATATTAGGCCTGTCATTAACTATACTTAATCGTCTGTCTTTATTTGTAGGCTATTAATTTGTTATGTCCTTTTTTCATTATACTCAATGTCAGTTGCTTTTTTCAAATGGCGAGAAACTTATTACAGTATCAAGCAGTACAGTTGTTAGCAAGTAAAGATACTGGCCGTGTTTTTGCTTATGATTTTATTTAAGTTTGAAGGATGTTATTTTACGTTGTAATATCACACCCTTTTTCTGTGAAATGAGCAAAAAACCAAGTGGCAGTGATTTTAGAAAGAGGGCGACATAAAAGATTCGTAAGGTAAAAGTGTTACAAAAAGTTCCTAAAATAAGTAGCCTAGTTTTTACGGTCATTAAAATCATTTAGGCCTAAATGATGATGTGTACAGAAAGTGATGTAGGTAAATCTGAAAATGAACTTTGATGATGTTAAGTTATTGACGAGTTGGCCAAAAAAAAAATGTAGAAAAAACCAGCCATTTTACGGTATTGACTTTTTGGAGTTTTAAATGTTTGCAATTATAACTTATATAAATTAAAACTATGTTTTAATTCACACTTTTTTACAACTAAACCAATTTTACTTTTAAGAACGCACCATTGGAAATATAAGTGTGTACGGTATGTAAGTAACAGTTAAACTTTAATTGATGGTTTACGTTTTTAGTTACTAAGCGGGTAATTCAATTAACAATCAAAAGTAAACACAATGAGTCTTCTTATATTTGTTAGGCCTATATTGCAGATGCGCAAGCAACTCATAAAATGTCTATATTCATTTTATAATTCAAATCAATGTCGGCAGGGTGGGGGGGGGCGCAACTATGACTTGGGCCCATAGCGTATCACATAACTGACCGCGGGCCTGAACTTACCCCCGAGTGTAGATATAACTGAACCTAAAAATACAGAGGAGTGTGACGGCTGGGACTGAACCTGCTAAGGGAAAAACTTAAGAATTGAACTCACAGTCAACTTTGTATAAAATATAATTTGTCCGTTGATTTTCAGTGGCGTAACAGAAGGGCCCGCAATGCGGGGTGCCCGGGAGCTGGGGGGGGGGGGGGGGCGGTGGGCAGAGAGACCCACTAATTTGTTTAGGGTACCACTCTTTTTATGATTAATCTGTTTGATCATTGTATCGGTGGTCCTAAAATAGCTCTGGGGGGAGGGGGAGGGCGATTCACTATGTTGAATCGGTGGTCTTAAATTAACTATAAGAGGGGGGCCCAAAAAATAAGTTTACAGGGGGGCCCGTAAAGATTTGTTACGCCACTGTTGATTTTGTTGTGCTAAATAATGTATGGAATCTCGAACGTTTCTTTTTCTAAATGCTGGGCCCAAATACACTACTTTACTTCTTTGCATTTGCCCGATTATGAGCAACATGTAGGCTAGGCCTACACTAGTTTATTATAAATGAAGGTCCTATAATCAAAGCTTCTTACAAACAGATTTGTAAACTTAAACTTTTCTGCCATCCTTGTTGAAAATAATAACATACCGTACTTTTAAACAAAAAAGCTTTTTATAAGACACCAGACTTGTTAAACTAATGTAATAGTAATAGAGGTTGAAGAGTTAAGCATTTTTATAATGTGTTTCAGGTCAGTTATCTTCGCACGGTTGGCGGGGCCAGTGTTGAGGACTCAACAAGACGGATCCTTGTAAGACTATTCAAAAATGAGCTTGCGAGAGAATTTAGTTGGGAAGGAAGAGGAGGAAAGAAGTGGAGTCTGCAGAACTCTGCATTGGTGCAGTTGATTTGCCGTAAGTTTTTAACATTTGGTTTATAATGTTACTTTTATTTATTCTTTCAATGATAGGCCTATATTTGACATTTATTTATTTTTCTATAAAGTCAACTCAACCAAAGTAAGTAATTTATTTTTTAACCCTGTTTTTACCATCATAGGTTTTATGATTTAACTAATAATTGGTATGTACATATACGTCATACAGTAGCCTACATTTACTTCATACCCCCACTTGAAGGCACGCGCTGTGATGCTAAACCGGCTGTACATCAGTCCTGCTGAAAATCAGTTTTATTGTCGGAATATATGATTTTTTAATTTAAACGTGATAACTAGTATTATTGGGACGTCCAAGTTTATGTTTTACGGACACTGCGAACTCATTGTGTGTAGCTGAGCATCGTAAGTAGATGTTAATGTGATGTGGACAAACACATAACCTAACTAATGGACTAACAAGCTGCAACATACTGTCTGACAACAAGACGCACGCTTCATTGTTGGACACGCTCAGAACTTCTTGTTGTTCTACTGAACTCTACCTTATCAGCTGTGTGGTGGTCGAGTGGTCTAAGTGACTGTTTCAGTAATAAACCCACCTGAATGTCCAAGTTCGAATCCTAGTGAGGGCTAATACTTTTTGTTCTAGAAAACTCATTGTTAAGGTTCACTTTTGGCAAATAAAATTATTGTATGGTTTTTTTTTTTTAGGTGTAAAAGTTAGTTAGTGTGGTTATTATATATTTATTGGTCTATATATAGAGTTTATAAATCATTCGGTTAAAATATTGCTAGAATTTTATTTATATAGCCTATTTAAAATTTTAAAATTTTGACAGAAATTAAAAATTTTTATTATTATTAATTGTTATGCTGTTTATTTTTATTGTTACTGTTGATTAAATTGGTATACGTTTTTATTTATTAGATATTAGTTATAATTGTTATTAGTTATTAGTAATTTATTCATGTATTAGTTATTTATTTATTTCCAAGTTAACCATTATTTATACTTGTTACTTATTATTCTCACTATCCTAATTTAAAAGCAAAACCAAAAGTAAAATGCCTGTAATCACACGTTCTAAAGACTTGTTGAATCTCACAGATGGATTATTTTTTATCGATCAGGAAGTTATTGACCTTGCTTCAGGTTTTTATGCTGAGCTGAGATCAACCATTGCTACTTTTGGTGAGGACTCGGTAGAAAAATTGATTCCGCATGTGACCAGCTTAATGGAAAAACTCAACAACGTGTGTAAGTCCAACGAAGAAGCTCTCAGAGAAATTAATCAGCTACAAGATCAACTGAGCATGGCTGAAAGTCGTTGTATGGACTTAAACAAAAGTTTTAAAGAACAATCCATGGTTTGTTGTGAGTTGGAGGATCAACTTGATGCTGACATAGGTAGTCTGACCGCTGACCTGGAGAAGATCAAGGCCGAAAATAAACAGCTGAAGAAGAGGGCAGAGTCAAATGTGGACCATGAAGGCATCTTGCTGGAAAGCCAACAGAAAGTAGCTGACCTGACCGCTGACCGCCAGCGCTTGATGACTTCAATAGAAGTGTTGGAGGCAGAGATCAAATGCTTGAGGGGAGAACTGAGAAGAGCTGAGAGTCGTGCAAGGCAGAGAAGATCTTCATCCGACATGAGCCTGCTAGCGGAGCTATCAGCTGCGGAGAAACAAGAGCCTTCACTCCACACTGTTACCCCTGCTTGCTCTGCTGCTCCTTGCACACCTCCTCGGCCTACGACTTCACACTGTGACACTTCACCTGCACCTAAGTCGGAGGAGAAGCCGGACGGACAACACAAGACATTAAGAAATGTACTTGTAATTGGGGACTCACACTTAAGGTACTCAACAAATATGTGCAAAGAGAAGGGGGCATATGTTGAATGCTATCCAGGGGGAAAGATTTTAGATATTAAGAATGTATTGTTAGGTTATTTAGGTGTAAGTTTGTCTGTGATATATTTTCATGTTGGATGCAACAATCTCAGACGTGGCTATCGGGGGGGCCCGGGGTACAATGGGGGTCATGGGAAACGTGAGGCTCTCCACAGCATGGCTGACCTTTTGTACTCTGCCAGAACACACTTTCCAAATTCAAAATTAGTTCTGAACAGTGTTCTGATTAGGCGAGACGTTAGTTATAGAGCACTCCACGACTTTAACACCCAGGTTGAGCTGATGTGTAACAACTTCGGTGTTACATTCATGGAGGCTAACACGTGTGTTGGCAGAGGGGATCTGGCCCGTGATGGAGTGCACTTCAGCCGACGAGCTGTTTCTCGCCTCGGGCATTTGCTCATGGATGTGATTGGGACCCTTTTGCAGTCTCAGAATGACCCACATGTCTCTGGTCAGAGTGATGTCAACTTAATGCCTACCCCGCTTTCTCCTGTACTGGGCCATGACGCGGTGGCTGCAACTGACTGTGGCCATGGCGGCAGTCAGAGTGTTGTCACTGTGTCGGAAAACTAGTCGGAGGGGGAGGTGTGGGCAATGTCAGAATTGGTCACCTAAACATACGCTCTTTGAACACTGGATTCACTGAAATGTGTGAACTTGTCCTTGATTTGAATTTTGACATTTTTGGTGTGACAGAGACCTGGCTTCACCCTGACACTCCCTCAGACAACTTCAATATACCAGGATACAGTTTGTTGCGCTCTGATCGCCACCACATTTCTGGCTTATTTGAGGAGGAGGAAGCCGGTGGGGGCATTGCTTTATACATCAGGGAAGGAATTATGTATGACCAACATATTTTTCCAGCCAACCTTCCACCTGGTATAGAAACACTTTCTGTTGTCATCAGGCTAAAAAGCCAGAGACTGGGTCTGTGTGTAGTATACAGGCCTCCCAATGTACGATACACTAACCTTGATTCTTTGTTTCACTCCCTATTTGTTGACTTAGCAGTTGAAGTCGACTCTGTGATCTGTCTGGGTGACACAAACGTTGATCTTATGTCAAAAACAAGTAGTGATTCTAAATATTTATGCCGACTCTTGAGAGAATCAAATACAATCCAGTTAATAAACGAGCCTACGAGGGTGACAGCAACTTCAGCCACCTTGTTAGACCACATATTCGTGGACAGGTCGGTTGAAGTCAAGAGGATCGGCGTTATAAATGCACCTAGCATATTAGATCACAGAGGGAAGTCAATTACGGACCACAAGCTTATTTTTTGTGAATTGATCCTAAGAAAAGAACAAAAGAAACCAAAGATGATCAGATATAGGGATTTTTCAAAATTCAATGTTGACCAAGCGGTAAGAGAACTTTCTGAAATAGATTGGAAAAAGATAACGATCTTACAAGGAGTAAATAATATTGAAAATGCGTTGACCAATGAAATTAGAAAAGTGTATGATAACCACGCACCTATAGTGTGTAAAAGGGTAACCAAGAAAGTAGCTCCTTGGAGAAATGATATAATTAAGAAATTGACTAGGGAAAAAAATAAATTAAGGAATAGATATTGGAAGTCAAGAAGTGATCCTGATTGGCATAAGTATAAGGAAATAAGAAACAGATTGAATTCAATGGTCTGGCATGCGAAAAAAAGGTTTTTTACCAACAAACTGTCGACAACAAACAGCAAAGATTTCTGGAAATGTATAAAGAATTGCGAAGTTTATAAGAACAATTGTATAGAAACTATTGACGCTTTTGAAGCTAATGACATTAATGAATATTTTACAAAAATGGGGTCTGGTATCAAGGCTGATGAAGAAATTATTAAATTTTATATGACTAATAAACAAGATGAAACAAGAAACGAATGTCGATTTAGTGCTGTCACCGAAGCAACTGTAAAACTAGTGATGAATCAAATAAAGTCTAAAGCTGTAGGCAGTGATGAAATATCAATAGACATGTTAAAAGCTGTGAGTCCGTTTGCTATTGAAGCAATCACACATCTTGTAAATGAATCACTCATCAGTGGAGTATTCCCGAATGCATGGAAGCAAAGTATTGTCAGGCCATTGCCAAAAACAGCTGCACCAACTAAGGTAGAAGATCTTAGACCAATATCAATACTTCCAGCAATATCTAAAATATTAGAGAAAATAGTGATTGACCAGATATCCCAATTTATGAATGACAATAGGCTGCTACCTAAACTACAGTCAGGTTTTAGAAAAAACCACAGCACATGTACAGCTTTGACCAATTTATTCTGTGACATGATTGATGCCAAGGACAAAGGGAAACATAGCTCACTTGTCATGCTTGATTACTCCAAAGCATTTGATTCTATGGACCATAGTATGCTGATTGCAAAAATGAAATATATGGGTTTTAGTGATAGAATCACTACCTGGATTCGCTCTTACCTTATCGACCGAATGCAGGTTACCAGATTGGGTAGTGAAACATCGTATCCCCTCGTCAAAAAACGGGGCGTTCCTCAAGGTAGCTGTTTGGGGCCTGTACTTTACACGCTTTACACAGCTGACTTTCCCAGCTGTGTAAAACATTGTACTGCACACTTGTATGCAGATGATTCCCAGTTGCACTTGTCTTATGAGCCTGGTTACATGAGTGAGGCCATCGACAAGATCAACACTGATCTGGAGAACATCTCCAAATGGTCTAGCATTAATGGGCTTAGGCTAAATCCAGACAAGTGCACTGTACTTCATACTGCCCCTGTGAACCTAGTACAGACACTAAGAGATAATGGCTTGAGCATCAATCTTGATGGCAAGAGTCTGGCAGTCTGTGACAAAGCCAAAACTCTTGGCGTCATTATTGACAGAAATTTGAATTTTAAAGATCACATCACGCATGTCTCCCAACGAGCAATAGGAAGACTGAGAGGTCTGTACAGGTTCAGAGGTATGCTGCCTGAGGCTGCAAAGCTTCAACTCATGCAGTCACTGATATTGTCAGTAGTCTACTACTGCTTCCCTGCATATGGCAATAGTATCACTAAGGAAGACATGTGCAGAATACAGCGAATTCAAAGCTCAGCTATCAGATTTGTATTCTGCCTTAAAAAATTTGATCATGTTTCCCCTTTCCGTGAAGCAGCCGGGATGTTGCCCATGGAAGCCATGTGCAGGTTTTTGACGTGCTGCATGACTCACAGGGTACTGACTCTCCGTGAGCCCGACTATCTTTGCGAGAGGCTTTCTGTCCGGGATGAGATCATACAACGTAGGACACGTCATGGTGGGAGGCTTCACTTTCCAAGGGTCACCTTGGAATTGGGAAAGAAAAGTTTCTCATATTTCGGACCCACATTGTACAACGGACTACCCGAGAGCCTAAAAACCGTTGCATCCAACAATTCCTTTAAGATTAAGATTAAAAGGTTTTTAAAAGATATGAATGTTTAGTTGTAAGTGCAATATAGGTTAATGACAAAAGTTGTTCTGAAAAACTGACATGTATCAGAGAAACGCTGGCTAATAAAGACGTTTTTATTTATTTATTTATTTATTTGAAAATGTCATTCTGGCGAAACATCTTGTTATTCTTTACATACATTTTTAGCAGTATGGCGTAAAGTTACGTAACAATTATTAGTCAATAAAAAGGTTCAGGGGCTAGATCAATGGATTTTAATTATATTAATTTATCATCTTATAATTAATTATCATAGGCTATATGATATTAATTTATGATGTTACACACATTTTTTGTCTGTAGAATGTACCGTACCTATCCTTTTTTTCTGCACTGTACTCTTTAAACCTCTTCAATACTTTGATTTCTTGATTGCAACTTGTTAGTTTAGCTAAAAAAAAAAAACGATTTTGCCTAACACGTTCAGTGCGGCAGGCATTCCAACAGGCGCTCGCCAATGGCGGCAATGCCCTGGCGCGGTGCCGTACCAACAGCAAACGCAATTGGCATTCAAATATTTCAATCTGACGAAAAACAAAAGAGCATGGGCGATTGTACTACGTTCCCCCAAGATTGAACGTAGTTCCCTAAAACACCCAAAGGTAGCAGCACTGCCTGGATCAGTAGTCAGTGGCTTTGTAATATGGCTTGAAGAGAGAAAATCCCCAAAACCGGTACAAAAGCATTGTCAGACGGGATTTTACGGGAAATTTTAGTACCAACCTACACCAAAATGAAGCTTACATTCTAAGCTACGGGCTAGCAACGATTTTAACGTTCCCCGGCAATGGCTGAGCGCATACTGAACTAATGTAGAGGGGGTTGCGCAACTACATCAATTGATGTAGGCCGCTCATTTCGCGACTACATCAATTGATGTAGTCAGCACTAAACGTGTTAAAAAAATGTTAAAAATGAAAACATTAAAAATGAATTAATCTAAGTTTTGCCATCAAGAAAACAAAGGATTGATTACCAAAAGATATGTTGCTCTAAGCGTGAATCTTGTGCGTACCCTAATATTACCTTATACACAGGAATACAGACATTGACACAAGTGTGAATTTTGTTTCAGGTGTAGTTCGTCAACAACACCCGTCCTCATTCGATCTCACAACATTTGAGAAAAAACCAGCGAATGGTTACGCCAAGCAGGAACAAGGATTTATGTCAAAAATAAAAATTTAGGCCTACCGCAGATGATTAATTAAATAGTTTTTTCTTGACATTTCTTCATTGTTTCATTTATATGTTCCTTTAAAAAGTGTGTTAATAAACAATAGAAACAATTTTATAAAAACAACTTTTATACTTGAATGTATTAGGGTACTTGTGATTACATCTGAACAAATATTTTTACTCATTTTTTTTATTTTTGTGCATTTATTTTTTGTTTTTTTTACTGTGCAAGTATTTTTTGTGCACAATTTAGAATAGGTCTAAAAAGTTACTACAAAATCTATTATTATTTGTTGAGCCTAGCCTTCTTGTTTTCTCACATTAAATAAACAACAGGGAAAATGGAAAACTAAAAAAACAACATTTTCATGTAAGAATAAGATTCAGTTAAAAAAACTAGAAATTATTCATCAGTTGTGAGAAGTGAGTTAGTATTTTTTTTTACACTTTCAGTTGTTATAATCATACTGTATTATTATTAATAATAGGTTATTTTTCTAAACTATTTCAACTTAATCTTCTTAACATTCAAGCTAGTTATTACTATTAATTATTATCAGCTGAATAATGCTTGGTAATATAAACACTAATATAATAATTAACATATTATTTACTTTTTTATGCAAATAAATGCACTATCCAAAATGCTTGTTAAGTGGTACCTATTCTCATCAAGGTAATTTAATAAGTTTTTCTCAAATAATCTTCAATGTACGATAATTAAAAAAAATTGAAGCTGTCTTGGTCTAATATTTGTTAAGGTAGTTGCCATATTCTTTATCTTCCCTACTTCATTAAAACACATATTCTTTAAAGGTAAAATCATTTGTTTTTTTGTGGCTGCTACCATTTTTAAGGAAGTCTACAAAAATTGCATAATTCTCTTTGGTTTGATTATGATATGAAAATAAATGCTGATAGCTAGCCTACACCAACAATATAACATTACATTTTTTGCATACTGTATTGTAATGATGTAGTAACTGTAATAGGTGCTCTTTCCCCTTCTAGACTTTCACTAGGGCCCCTCTGGTTCACCTTAGGAGCTTGATGTGATCCGTACCCGAGGTCCTACGGGCCTGCTTCAGATGAAACTACTGAACAGCAGTAGGTTGTCCCTAAACTAGATTAATTAGGTATTTACCTGACAAATCACAAAACACATATTTCTAATGAAGACTTAAAATATTGTTTTACCATCATACAACACACCAACCCTCATGACACATAGTTCACCTCCCATAACATTAAACCTTCAAAGAAAACTGTTAGTAAAAATCAATGTATATAATTTTATATATTGACTTTTATGACAATTGTATTTTGAGCCACTTTTTATTAATATGGCATCAAATATGTATCATCTATGTATAAAATATGTATTTTATACATTTAAGGTATGCATCAATTTCTATCAAAATTTACAGATTATATACAGATGTATAATATGTATCATATCTGTAGTTGGATCCTTATACAATATGCATATAATACATATTTAGGTGGGACATATTTACAGATACAATCTGTATTGTATACATTTCTATACAGATTGTATACAAAAGCTATACCATGCCGGTAGGTAAATTATACGTATTATATACATATTTGTGCTACTTGGGATGCATTACAATTTAAAATGCACAAATCAAACTACACCAAATAATAAAAATCAAACATGCAAGCATACAAAATATAATCAAGAGTTCAAAGCAAACAGCATCTTGGCGCTGTTAGCCTGCGCGGAGTGTGGTGTCTGGAAAGATGGGGATAAGGAAACATGGAACAAATAGGGTTGTAAGTCGAGGGGGAGGCAAACGGTGATTAACTAAGCTCTAAGAATGACTCTTTAAAACGACTCATTCTCTTATGTAGTTGTACCTACTTCCAAATATACTTGACTAGTTCCAAAGCAATATTACTTCATGTAGATGTTATAGCCTCTGATTTATTATACAACTGTGAAAATGTGTTTGTATTAGAATACACTATTATGCCTTATTGATTCAGGAACAAACAATGAATAGCTATTACTGAGAAAGGTGAACAAAATGCCTGTTGTGAAATGTAGTCGTAGGCATAGCCTGCGTAAATTGTCTTCTTGAGCGTTTCCGACACAAACTACAGCAAATCAGAAATTGAGATAAAAACTCGAGGCCATCATAGACATAAAAATTACCAAACACACCGTAATCCCACGCAATATAAGTTACAAACAAAACTACAGTTTTTTCACAAAGTTTATGGTACAGATTCAGAAGTATTTTCAAATTTTAAGCTTGTAACGCTTAATTATATCAGCTTATTTTTATAATGTAACATTATATTATTTTGAGTAATATTTTTGAATAGAATACTTTTATATTTTCTGTAATATATTTTAAACTTATCCAAAATACATAAAAAAAAAATAGCAAAACTAGGTGATCAGGCCTTAATCAAGCAGAACTTGAATGATTTTAACATTTTTAAGGTAACTCTTTGAAAAGAGTCAAAATTATAATTTTAAAGTCATTGTAGCTCTCTGTGAACTGAAACAGGAGAACGATTCGTTTTTAAAGAGTCGTTTCAGAGCCTTTAGTTCAGCTCATCTCTCTCCCCCGAGTCACACCCCTAATTGGTCCGCACATCTTTCTTAAACTTGCTGAGTGCAGCTCGCACCTCTGCGGAGTGGGGGAGAGGTGAATTAATTGGCTAATTTAATTTAATTTTAGTTGAAATTTCAAATAATTAAAATTTAAATAAGGTAAAACTAATAAACTATACGACACAAAACGATACAGAGATTGCACAAAAACCCACAAATATCATAAGTATATAGGTTTGACATCCGTGTAATACCACAGACAATACAGCAACGTTTCTCTATTGTCTGTGATAATACTGGTGCAGCTATATTAAAAAAAAACTCCACAGGAAAACAAATGTTTCGGTAGATTAATTCAGTAAATTCCCCTGAATTAGTAATGTGATAAGTAGAAAATATCTACTGGTTATAACAATTCTAGTTTAGAAACAAGTACCCATACTAACTCAAAATTGTATGGTGTAGTAACTTACTTGTTCCAACTATTTTTTTAAATTTGTTGTGTGTGTAAAAGTGCCCTACTATTACATAGTATGTTAAATGAAACATTTATGCAATACAGTCATTTTTAACCCCTCGTCACTTCCACTTCTGCATCATTGGGTACGTCAAATTCCTCTGGAGCTGGAAGCACGCTTTTGACGTGCCCGACTGATGGTGGCGCTGAAAGAATATTACATTGACCGCACGGCTGTTCACGGTGCGCGGCCCACAGCATACAGTAACTCTCCTTCCCTTCCATAAAAGAGAAAAGAAATCGAAGGTATATGTATGGCTCAGTGTCAGGTTTGTACAAAACAACTTACAACACTGTCATCAGGATTTCCAAACCTTTGATGGACTGGGCTGGTCTAATCCAGACCAGGAGGTTCAAAAGGCACGAGAGAGCTTACACATTTTAATTTGATTTTACCATGTTGAAGGCAGGGTCACTTTTAAAAATGAGACCGATGGGTCCGGGTCCGGTCTAGGGACACAATAAGAGGATATGGGTTTGTCTGTGGCGCAAGGAAGATAAACATTCCCCCACAAGGTAGGTGGAGAGAGGCACAATCATCTCTCGGACCCATAGCGCATCACATGCAACGTGGGCATGGTTTATGATGTAACAACTATGTGACTGTCCACACTCCATCTCAGGTAATTGGTATACCTCCACCAGATATTTACTACCCATTTGATGGGTGTCAGTGGTGGTTCCAAGGGGAGCTTCAGGGCCCCCCTCCTTGGACCCTGGAAAAATAGATTTAAACATAAATTCGTCCTTAAAACACGCAATGTTACAAAACAGACATCATAATTGATTTTATTAAACTAATTATAAGCGATGTCAGGAGCAGTATTAAGTTCCACATAGATAAACCTTATGGGGCAATAGTACGACAAATAATATATATACTGTATAATATAGATACTTATAATTTGACAAATAATATATATATAGGAATATTTGTTTTACTAAGTTTAGTTTGAGAAAGTAAGCCTAAACGACTTTTAGAAGATATGGCATCGTAGTCTACAGTAGGCCTATGTTTTGAAAATTATGAATGCAATTGCAAGTTCGTCATAGTTTAATTTTTTAAATGTCTATTCTTGCTCATGACAAATAACAGGTGAAATCGGAGGTTTTTGGACAGTAGGACACAGACATAGAAATTACTAATAGCTTTAACAACGGGTGAAGTGGGAGTTTATGGACAATAATTGGGTAGTTTACCCAATCTCAAAAATTAACAGCATGATTATAAATACGGTAAATAGGCTACAGGTTAAACCCTCAGTTCTGTCACTGCACGACTTACCAAGGCATTTGTACACCAATCATGGCCTCCACTTTAATCACAAAGGAAAAGATAATATAGGCAAAAGCGTAGTAAATTTAGTGAGAAGTAAAATTGAGGAAACCAACCCTAAAACTTCACCATGTCCCAATGCTGGAAACTCTTTAAATAATGAATTGTCATCTTTGGATAAGAGTGTGTTTGAGGTAGATAACATGGCGGGATGTCAAGAAAATATAAAAATCATAGAAGAGGATATGGGGAATATTATAAAGAAAAATAAACACGATAAGTCTGTAGCTTTTGCTCACTGCATCTCTAGCGATTTTGGCGACAAAAGAAATATGAGTGCAGGTGTTGCGGTGACTTTCAGAAAACATTTTGGAAGACCACAGATTTCTGATATCATTAACCAACATTTATCATGCCAACATGATAACAACGGAGCGGCTGTTTATGGACTTCTTACTAAGTCAAAGTACTCGGACAAACCTAAACAAAAAGATTATGAGTCATGTTTCCTACACCTCAATAGTGATTTTAATAAAAAGAACATTAAAACCTTAATCTGTTCCCCTATGGGATGTGTAAGGGACAAAATTCCAATACAGTTGTTTGCCGAAAATATAGTAAGGTTTCAGCTGTGTACAAGAGCCCAAGTTTGTATTATAACCAGACAAGAAAATTCAACTAGAGCTCTATGGAATGGACTTGCATACCCAGAATTTTTGAAGAAATTACAGTATGAAATATTGGAGGCTAGAGGAAGGATGACACCTGTAGTCAGCAATATACCTTCATCAGTAATGGAAGATAGCATCGTAGACTGCACTCCTGAATCTCCTAGCAACATCACAGACACCTCAGATTTTAGTCAACCTACAACTTCCCCGGAACTGCACTTGAATAATATCCAGCATCGCCAGACCAACCGGCTCCAACACAGCAGCAACACATGTGTGTCTAGTGTGGTGAGAAGTGGTCCCTGTGTCTTCCCCTCCACTATCCTGGCACCAGGTCCTCATTCCTATGTTGAAGCAGTGGCTCGTGGCAGTGTAGGGGCTGAGGTCAGTGAGATCATGTGTTGTGATAATGATGATGTTATACTCACTGGTGGTTCCCATGATACTCTTGTAGATAAAACAGAAAATAATTTTCCTTTTTTAGAACCAAAACCACGAACAAATTTGTACACTTAAATTCAGAGAGCAACAGCAAACAATTTTCATCTTTTCAATTCTTTGATAACAGTAATAAGGATGTTTTACTACATTGGAACCTCCAAGGAGTAAATGAAAAAATAGAGGAATTGGAATTGTTCATTTTAGATTTAGATTGTAAAGTAAAAATAGTATGTATAAATGAGCATTGTGTAAAAAAAGAAAATATGTACCTGCTCAACAGATTGTCAAATTTTAGGTTAGCCAATGGTTATTTTAGAGAAAGGTCTGAGGGTGGTTCTTGTATTTTAATACATGATACATTGTCTTTTTTGTCAGAGATGATCTTATGGTATTCAATGAAGAATTCTCATTTGAAGGCTCTTTTGTGGAAATAACTTCACTTAATTTGTTAATAATTTCAATCTATAGAATTCCAGGAAGCAGAACTACTAAAATATTTTTGAATAAGTTTGATAATTTTCTTAAATTGTTATCGAAAGAGAATAAAAACAAAAGGATCATATTGGCTGCAGACTTCAATATTAATTTACTTCTTAAGGATGTAAATGCAAGTAGGTTTCAAAATATTGCTAAAAAATATGGGTATAATATAAGTTGCTCTGAGGCTACCAGAATAACTTCAAGTTCAGCCACTTGTATTGATAATATCTTAACTAATATAAATTACTGTGGATCTTTATTATACAACATTAAGCACTATCTCTCCGATCACAATGCACTGATTGCATCACTTCCTAGAAATTATAAAGATCTAAGTCCTTCTAGCATTTTTAAAAGACACTTTTCACAAGAAAATTCAGAGCTTTTCTTAATTTTACTTAACCAAAAGCTTGAGAGCTTTGATACTTTAAACTCATCTAATAGCAGTTTTGATTGGTTTTTAAATGTATTTGTTATGACTATGAATGAATGTTTTCCATTAAAATTGTCAAAAGTTAGGAAACCATCCAAATCTTTTTGGATAAATGATGAAATTAAAATGTTAGCTGAAAAGAAAAAACACCTGTATGGAAAAGCAAAGGAATCTGATTGTGGAAACGATAAGTTAGAATATAAAAAATATAGAAAAAACCTTAATGTTCTTATAAAACTAAGTAAGCAAGCAGCAAATGATAACTTTATTTTAAACTCAAAAAATAGAATGAAAGCCACCTGGTCTGTAGTAAAGAAGGAAATTGGTTTAAAAAGTGATAAATACACAGAGGAAATACAGTTGGAGGTTAATGGTAATTTGTTAGATGATCCGTATATTATAGCATCTCATTTTAACCGCCATTTTATTGATACAGTTGATAATTTAGGAATATCAAAACCTCCTGTGACTGATTGTGAAAATAATCAGACTGTATCCCAAACACTTTTACTGGACCTTCATCCAACACAGACCACAGAAGTTTGTGAAATAATACGTAGTTTAAGCAATTCAAGCTCTGTTGGCTGGGATGAGGTCCCAACAAAACTTATAAAAATGTCAGAACCATTAATAGCCCCAGTTCTTAGTATAATAGTCAATCAGTGCTTCAGTACAGGTCAGTTCCCAGATAAGCTTAAATTATCTGAGGTAAAACCAATATTCAAGAAAGGAATGAAAACAGATACAACAAATTACAGACCTATTTCTATTTTAAGTAATTTTTCCAAAATATTTGAAAAAGCAATAAATTGACGCATTACCAATTTCTTAGAAAGTAATAATCTTTTTTCAAAATCACAATTCGGTTTTAGGAAAAATCAATCTACTACATCTGCATTGACTGGGTTGGTTAACATGGTCACAGAAGCATTGGAGGGGAAACAAAGTACTGCAGGAATTTTCTGTGACCTATCAAGTGCGTTTGACTGTGTTAATCACAAGATTTTAGCAAATAAACTAAAGAAAGTAGGTATTGGAGGTAAAGTCATGGAACTACTCTCAAACTACTTAAATAATAGAAAACAACGGACAGTCATTTTAAAAAGTAAGAGAAAATTTGTATCAAGATGGGAAAAGGTCATCCATGGAGTTCCCCAGGGTTCAATACTGGGACCTTTATTATTCCTGATATTTATCAATGACATTGATTCTCACATATCTGGTGATATTTTCTTATATGCTGATGACACCAACGTTATAGTTCAAAATTCAAATATTCAACAATTGGAAATCTCCATTAAACAGACTATAGAAGAACTGCAAGATTGGTTCACAAAAAATTGTTTACTAATGAATAATTCAAAAACACGTATAATGCATTTTAAAGTAAAAAATCTTAAAAATTCTGACTTTTTATCTGATAATATATTAAACTTAGCGGATACTCATAAAGTTTTAGGCATTCATGTTGATTCAAAATTAAAATGGGACGACCATATACAATTCTTAACAAAAAAGCTCAACTCTTTTCGTTTTGCATTAAGTGTAGTTAATGATACAACATCTACTGATATTGGTAAACTAGTATATTACGCCTACATGGAATCTAGACTCAGATATGGTATTGTTCTTTGGGGATCCAATTCCAAAACGAAAAAACTTCTCAATGCACAGAAATCAGTGGTGAGGACAATGGCAAAAGTTTCCAAAAGAAAAAGCTGTAGATCATTATTTAAAGAATTTGGAATTTTAACAGTAACAGGTTTATATATATTAGAAATTGTCAAGTTACTCTACAATAATCAGGACAACTTTGATAAGTATAAATTTAACCATAACTATTTCACACGTCACTCAAACTTATTTCAATATCCACACCATAGACTTTCTCTGTATGAAAATAGTCCAAATTACATGGCAATCAAAATTTTTAACAAACTATCAAAAATCATAAGCAAAAATTCATCAAAAAATGTCTTCAAAACCTTACATAAATTATTATTGGAAAGGTCTTACTATAGCATTGAAGAATTTTTTCTTGATAGTTTTGAAGGGTAGGTTGGCCACGGTTTATAAAAGATTGCTGTAGTAGAATTATATACAGGACAAAAGCCTATATCCTGTTCTGATACAGACCAGACTGGTATTTAGTCTTGTAATTTGAGCTTAGTTTTAGGAATTTACAGATAATTTTTTTCTTTTTGTTCAGTATTACTATTATATTTTTAAAGTGTTAATAATTGTAATTAGTTTTATCAAAAATATAACAGTTTAGTATTAGTTTTATAAATATTGCATGGCCCCCACATTTAATTGTGGGCCCTGTTACCAGGATCTGGCTCGGGCCCCCCTACCAACCGGGGGGTCGGGGGGGTATGGAATACCCCCCAGCGTAGAGGGGGGGTCCGGGAAAATTTTGAAAATGTCATGTATTTTAGTGAGTTTTTAAGGCAATCTAGGTATTAAATTTGTGAGTGGTAAATGGCACTTTTGCAGCCTTTTTTAAGGAAGAAAAGAGTTCTTCAATGAGTGTTATAAGACTTAAAATTACAGGAATTCAGCAATTAAAACTATTATATCAATACACAAAAGCTCCATGCCTATTAATATTTTGTCCTTTTTATTTCCCTGTAAGAGGGTTTGGCTATCTTAACTGCTATAATTGTACTTTGTAATATGGAGTAGGAAAAAACTTACGTAAATTGAGTTTAACAGCTTACACCAATGAAATCATATTTTATTCAGTGACAATTTTCATCAAGAATTTTAACAATACTACATTTTTTGGGAGTGGATGCCTGAGCTGCCGAACTTGCGCCGAGTAGTCACGGAGAAAAACAAATGTGCACGAGTAATGCCGAGAATGACCGATGCTATCCAATCCATGCTTTAGTACAGTATTATACCGAGCAAATTGGGAAGAAAACTTAGGTCAAAATTATTAGGCCTACAATCTTTCATATTTTTAAAACTCCAAAAGTAAAGAATTTTTAAGTTTGTGTCAAATAACCTAGATTGCAATAATTATTAATTGAAATATTCCATACATAAAAGTGCAACCGGGACCAAATGTTGATAAAACAGGACAAATAAGCGTCCCGAGAGGATTTGTCGGGACGGACCAGTCCCCCTAAAACGGGACGTCTGGTCACCTTAGCTATGGTACATAGTACATGTTAATTTTTCAATGCTTTACAAATTTTATTTTAACTTATAACTATAAGGATTCATTCTTGAAACTATCAGTTCAATTATAAAACCAAACTTTGTTTATTATGGGGGGAATGAGGTAGGAGTGGCTAGGCGCCTGGCGGGAGGAAGGGGTAGAGGGAGTTTGTGGAGCCGGCCACTGGGGCCCGAGCTGGCTGTTCTGCTGTTGTATAGTACATACGCACCTACGCACCTATAGAATTTAAATATAAACTTCCTTAGAATCAAGAATTAATACATTTTAAATTATTTAACTTTGTTTTTTGTAAAATATTTAAATATTATTTTTTTATCTTCAATTTATGAGCTGTAAAGTGATCTTCAATGGGGAAAAAAATAAAAAACAAATGGGTAGGCCCGGGCCCCCTGAGGGCCCGGGCCCTGTGACTAGAGTTGCGCCAGCCCCACCCTTGTGGGGGCCATGAAATATTGACAAAACTCCTATCTATGTACATTGTACTCCAAAAGATGTTATGAGTTAATAAAGAATTTGAATTTGAGTTTTTGGAAAAATGGCTTTTGAGAGTCACCAAACGGCTTTGAAAATTCCAAATTTTCCGGGAGGGACCCCCGCACCCCCTTACTTTTTTGGGGGTACTCCCCCAAGCCCCCCTCTTGACAAGGTCCTAGAACCACCACTGATGAATGTTGTTGATCATATTCAATTTCTTCGTCCACAAGCGGTCATTCAGCTCTGCCTCCTGCGATTAGTCCGACAACAACAATATTGAATTAAAACTAATCGATAGAACTGGCGAGTTGGAACAATACACACGCAGCAACAAAATCCGCATTTTCGGAATACAGGAGTGCGAAAATGAGGACAATGAAGCACTGGTGACCAGCATCTGCAAAGAAAAGCTCGGGATCGACCTTCCGGTAGACGCCATCGACGGAACTGAGCGGACCGAACCGACGCAGTGAGTGGGTGAGCTGAACTGACTGAGAAGACTGGACTGAACTGAGCGGACTCCGGACCGGACTCAGTGTGCGACTGCGAGCACTGCAGAAGTGCAGAAGTGCAGAAACTTATTATTGCCGTAATTTTGCATTTGCAAGGTACAAGGTACTAAGGTACATGGTACATGCATGACAAAGTCAACAATAATGAGGTTCAAGTTTAACCTAGTGTTTGTGACGTGTTTGATCATGTGATGTTTAATACAATGTGTCGTGTCGTTACTCGTTACTACATCACTGTCAGTGACAATGAGAGGTTACAAACGAAAACATAACCTCTCTTTTAAGTCATGAGTAGTAATTTGCAGTAATTAAAACACTATCTTAGTTAAAATAGTGTTAACGCAATCGTTGCGTGTAAACTACTATAACCAAATAGGCCTATTATCTTGATCTCCACTATCAAACTAATGAGCTAGCTTTGGGTAAGTTGGTGACTTAGTTGATTTAATTATGGTTATAAGTTTTTAATGTAGGCCTAAGCTAAAACTCATTAGGCCTAACTTACTCGATGGAAGGCTAATATAACTTAAGACCCAATGCCTATTCCTAATTGAACTCACTTGTAATAGTTGGATATTAGTTAGGTCTAGGCCTAATCATGGAACCCAGTAAATTTAGAAACCTAAATTTAACTAGGAATGAGAATGATTTATTTCCTGAAAGCCATAATATGTACAAGGAAACGTCAATACAGTACATCAAAATCTTAGCCTAAGGCCGCGGCTCCACTTGCCGTAGATTGCCGCGCTGCAGATTGTAGCTGATCAGTTGAAGAAATGGGAAGGCAGCGATCAAACGAAGGTGGCTCCACTAGCGACAGTCTGCAGCGCGCTACATTTTATGGCGAGCCGCAGAATATGGCGTCGCGCGGAAATGGAACTTGGACCATTTTCGCGCTACATTTTGCAGCCAACAGGTGGCTCCACTACCTGTAGATTGTAGTGCTGCGCCAAGTCAGTGTAGGCCCTACGCACAGCCGACCGGCATACAGGCACAAGACATACAATGAGTATCGACTTTTTAGTGTCCTTAGTTTTGGATTTTTATGCGTTGATTTGTAATCAATGGAGCCTGAAGTGGACTGGGAAATAATATCGGGAGTGTGGGAATCTTTTTATAGAGGTTGTGTAGGGGTTTCCTACTTTAAGTTAGGTATATTATAAAGTAATACAGCAGTGATAGGAGAAACAAATATGTGAAAGCATCCAATTTGTTTTTAAATGCAGCAGTCATAAAATTGTTGTGATTATTAGCCCTAGGCCTATAATGAAAATCTTCTAATGGCTGTTTTAGATTAGCCTATTATTAATAGGTACAACAAAAACTCTCGAAACTCATTGATATTCAGCGTACATTGGTTACTTAGAAATATTACGTCTGGTGGTAAATGAGTGCTATAAAATTTAAATGGAAATAGAATAGAAATAGAGATAAAATTACCATTAAAGTAGAGTAATTCGACACACCGATTGGATTGTTGAAGCGAGGGTTCACTGTATAAAATAATTAGTTAAAATTCAGTACAATAAAATTACCTTAATGTCACTGAAAGCTTATTAAGTAATCAAAAGAGTTTTGGGGCATTCGATAATATAAAAAAAAACTTATCTAAATACTTTTGTAGTTAAGTATGCAATGTGTAAACATCCCTTCGGACTTTCTGTTGCTTAATAATGAATGGATCCACCATTTTATTTGCTGCGTTTTGATAAAAGACAAAAGTACACTGAACAACACACTACGAATGTTGATTTGCGACATGATCCAGAGCCACGTTTACCTCCGCGCTACAATAAACTGCTAGTGGAGCCACGGTGCATGTGAGGACGCTGCAGATTGTAGTTCGTACTCTGCTGCTAGTGGAGCCACCAACTGTCGCGTGCCTAAGCCTGCAACACACCATTGGAATTGAAAAACAAAAACACAACTTATTTATCATCACACATTGGCACTCATTAGCTAAAAAAACTTACTTACTTGGCCAGGTGAAATTTCAAAATACTCTTTGAAGGAGTAAAAAGGAGTAGGAAACTTAAACTGCCTACCTACCTCTAAAGCGTCTTCTCTTAGTGGTTACATTCCTGTATCAATCATACTAAGATAGGCTACCTATCTATAAATTTATTGTTAAGTTAATGTCAGATGTGAATGAAACAATCAACTAAGCTTATTTAACTTAGCCTGTAAAGGATAGATTTTTATTTAGCCTAATAATTTATTTGTCTCATTTATGCACATATTAAATAAAAGTTTAGTAGTCTATGCTCTTTTACAAAAGTGCAGCATTTAATATAACAATGAATTGTTTTCAGTTTGAAGATGACTACAGAAGACTTGTAATTTTAAACAACAGGCTTTAAACCTTGGGATCTGCAAGAGAACGAACATTTATCAAGCTATTTAGGCTATCTAAACCTCTCGCTCGAGAGCTTTGTAATGAGCTAGAGCCCAGACTGCCAGTAGCACATCGTTCCAGTGCCATGCCAAGTGACATAAGAGTCAGTTATCATGATAAAGTTTAACTTACCGGTAGTTTAGTTTAGTTTAAAAAATTAAACCTTTAAATATAAATGTTGGGTAGGGTAAGTTAGTCTTTTTGTCGAGAAATATTGTTAATGGTTCTCGTTGTAACTTAAGGCATCCACACTTATTAGATTAGCCATTAACTTAGCCTTAACCTTATTTCAGGAAATCATTAACACGATTCTTCTTAATAATACACTTTAATTTGCTATTAACTTAATAGGTTGCATTTAAAAACAAATTATGGCAATTAATGGTTGTGTCTGAAATAAGTTAGGCTAGTTTTATAAATGATCTGGCGGTAGTCGCCCGACGACAGTCGCCTCATGTCTGACGGCTGACTGATCTGTCCCGCGGCAGTAACACTTGCAGCGGCAGTTCTTGAATAGCAGCTGTTCGTATTTAGAGACTGCCCAATCATTCTAAAGACATTTTTTCACTGTTACTGTCATAAAAGCACACATTCAAGTCAATGTTGACCTATTTAACTGCTGCGGTGCATAAATTTGGCCTTAGTGGGTAATATATTCCCTTCTGAGTTCTGACTCAACATTTTTGAAAGAAGCTATGTTTTGATTGGCTAAATTTTATGTGTAATAAAGTTAAACTTGTAACTTTGGTCTAGTGAAGACACTTAAGCCTACATAGATAGTCATTTGGACTAACTTCTTGATTAATCTTATGTAAATTATTGAATTATTTAAGAAAAATAATTTTCTATGTACTAAAAAAACCTCTAAGCTTGTTACGTGTTTTTAATGTTATCTAATTCTAGGTTCTGACATCTCTTCGGTTCATGGCCTCAGGAAGCTACCAGGAGTGTATTGGCCAAAATAGATACCTACCCTGGAATGTCACAATCAAGTGTGAGTAATTGTTTACACTCTGTTTGCGATGCTATGGAGTCAATTCTGAAAAACTATATTAAATTTCCCTCTTCCCAGAGAGAAATGGCTGATATTTAGCATAGGTGAAGTACTATATGATTTGTTTGAACTTAATGTAGGCTAGCCTGCTCTCTTTCGTTGTTACTTATGGATTATACGGAGGCCACCATAATAGGACCGCCAATGTGCAGTGCTGTGAGGAGTTAGGTTAGTTAAGTTCAGGATATTAAATATATCATCAGGATATTATTCCCTGGCTGCATACAACAGTTTTGTACACAGATTGTTGACAGTACCACTGAAGGCAAAAGATTATGAAGAGGAATTAAATACCATCAAATACATTTCTGTAAAAAATGGATTCAAAAGTAATATAGTAGATATACTGGTAGCTAAACATCAGAATAAAGATAAAAACAAAGCAAAAGAGCCTAAAACGTTTTTATCAGCTGATTTTGGAACTCATCTAAGTTACAAATTTAAAAATATTATGACCAAGAACAACATCACAGTGGCATTTAAATCGGTTAACAAACTTGGCTCTAAGTTGAAGGAACGACCGCTCATATCTACATCAAACTATGATAAGACAGGTGTTTGTGTTTACCAAATTAATTGCAGCTATTGTGATAGTTATTACATAGGCCAGACATTACGCTCTTTTGCAAAACGTTTGAAGGAACACATCCCCAAGAAAACCACGTCCACACAATCTTCAACCTTTGCAGAACATTTAATCACAAACAACCATAGCTATTCCAACATCAATGATAACATGACAGTTGTACATTTTAATAAAAACAAATTTCAGATCAACACGCTAGAAGAATTCAAAATTTATAAGGCAGTCAAATCAGATAAACAAAACGTGCTAAACGATAAGCTTTCATTAGCTTCTAACTTTATTTAGAACACTACAAAAGAAATAATGGAAAGGGAGAGGGAGAAGAATGATACCCACAAATAACCTGTTACTGATAAGACCGTAGTGCCCGCTAGTCTAGACATACACTCCCGCCGGTCACGTCGTTAAAGCTAGGCCTAGGCATGCGTGTTACGTGTTTTTAAATGTTTTTAATGTATGTAAATTATTTGTGAACTTTGACAACCTTCGGAAGAAGTGATAATGTCCTTGGAAAACCTGAAGATGGCTCCGTTATGAGCCGAAACTAGTTGTTTCACAACCACTTGGGATTGTCGACATTACAGGTATTTAGACCACTTTAATCAATAGAGTTCCGTGAACGTGGATGACAAATTATAATCGGTTTAGTTTTTTCGTGGTTAAGTCTGAGTCCGTGTTTATTAGTCCAAGTAATGATTTTCTCAATATCTTCGTTCACTCTCAGAACACTTTCGTTGATCAATTTGGGTGAAAAATGTGTATAAATCTGTAAGTCGTCATCATACATGTGGTATTTACAGTGTGTGAAGACTGAGCTCAAGTCATTTATGTATAGTACGAACAGCAGAGGGCCAAGGATGGACCTCTGAGGCACACCACTAGTAACTGTCTCCAAGTCAGAACGTAAGTAATCAACCTCAACACATTGCCGCCTGTCTGACAGATAGCATCCCAGCCAGTCCAATACACCATTTGAAAACCCTATGGCCCTTAGCTTTTCCAAGAGGAGCTTATGATTTACACAGTCAAAGGCTTTAGAAAAATCAAAAAGGGTAAGAATTGTACCCTGCCGATGTTCCATTGCTAGTCTAATGTCGTCCGTCACACGTAAGAGTGCTGTTTCTGTACTGTGAGCTGTTCGAAAGCCAGACTGTGAATTGCATAAGATATTGTTTTCAGTCAGAAACTCTGTCATTTGGCAGTGCACGATTCTTTCAAGGCCTTTAGATAATGCGGGCATATACTGATCGGCCTGAAATCCTGGCAAGCAGCAGGTGCTGGAATCTTATTTAAGGGACGAATTAGGGCAGACTTCCAAGAAATCGGGAATATGCTTTGCCTTAGAGATGTGTTGAAAGTGCAGGTGATAGTGGGGAGTATAGCAAAGAGAATGTCCTTAATAAAGCGATTTGGAATGCCATCAGATCCAATAGCATTACTGTGAATACATCAAATAGATTTCAGAACATCAGACTGCAGTACAGGTTTGAAAATGAACTTGGGGTATCCTAATTCTTGTACAGAGGAGTTTCTTAACTCCGTTATGTAACTTTCAACTTGTTGTTGATTGATGCTTTGACCAAAGGAAGAGAAGAAAGCGTTTAATTCATTGAGAGGAATATTGACTCTTTGTGCGTCAGGTTGTTTCCCAAGCCCAAGAATTTTTACGTTACGCCATAAAACTCTAGATGGTTGGTTATTATTTTCAAAAAGCATACAAATATGTTGTAATTTTGATTTCCGCTAAACCGCAAAAGTGGTTTAACTCTATTTCGAAAATAACAATACTGTTCCATTTCTTCTTAAACTCCGTTTTGCTCTCCTGAAAAGACAGTCGCGCCTAGCCATCAAGCTACGTATTTCAGGGGTAATACAAGGCACTGGTTGTTTTTTGGTCAAACGTTTTGAAACAATTGGACCATGTTTGTCAAACAGATTTATAATTTTGTTAGTTCATTTAACATTTCATCAAGAGATTGAGAATTTTCTATTAAGTGCCATAAACTCAACTTCATTCATATTCTTAAAATCCCTATATTTGTTATATTATATTATTATATTATATTCCCTATATTTGCCGGCCAAATAAAGTATACCGACCGACTGTTCAATTTAAAAGTAGGTTTTAAAGGAAGTAACTGATTAGTCATCTGTTATTTTTGCCGTGTGTGAGAGTAATTATGTAACTTTTCATTGCAAAGAGTAGTCATAAATGGTTAGTGTTATATTAATTTATAAATGGTTCCTATTCCATTCTTGCTTTTTTGATAACAATAAGCCCATTTCTAATCAATTATTTTTGGGACTCGAGATTCAAAGATTCGACATTCAAATTTAAATTTTTTAAGATTCGGATTCAAGATTCGAAATTCCTGGATTCGACCATCACTAGTTTGCAGTAATATATTCAAAGGTTATGTGCAGTGGCAGTAAAGTCATTTTAATAGGCCTAGTGAGTGATTTTGCGACCATTCCTCGAGCATATTTATGACTCTTGGTTGTTCTAAAAATTAAGTTAACCATACTAAAGTTCATATTTTCTTTTTTGCCATAATATTTAGAAATAAATGGCTATTTCAGATGTTTCATTTAGTTACAATTACTCATATTTCAATATTTCATTATTTTTTTTAATAGTTATAAAAACATAATTATTTGTGCTGAATCATAATGTGCATATATTTAGCTGCACAAAAATATATAACAAGGTATAGTTATTTTACAAAGTAGATTTGTTTAAGTATTACTGTAAAATGCCCAAAAACAACTGACACCACACAAAAATTACTGACACCAGGAGGGTTAACCTTCACACACTTGGCGATAAATGTATATCGGTTTTAAGTTTTTTGCCAACAAAATCTGTATCACTGACCGCACCTCTTAACTAGCGGTCCGATGTTTAACCGCAGCGCTCATCTTAAGTTGAAATTGTGAAAAAAACGGGCAGCGCGAGAATGCTTCCGTTGTCACGGCTGGACGCCGACTGAGTTGCCGAGTGCGCACGCACCAAAATGTCAGAACAAAACGTTCTTTACTCTCTGGATAGCCCTCGTAGCAGATAGTAGGCCATAGATCATACAGAAGACACTAAAAACTGAGTATATTTGGTTCTTTGAGGATCTTTTCAGGTGTAGACAAGACAGCAGGTTATATTTAGTACAATAGTTTATAAAGCATTTAAAACAATTGCTATGTTAACCCTCCGAGTGTCCATAGTTTAGGCCTTAATGTCCACCTATTTTTGGCCCCTTTGCAAGGTTTTATTAAAACGGATCTGAGAAGCTTAAAACAATGTTAATTCTAATGTTCTATATACCATTTTGTTTGGAAAATCATGGGCTTCAATATTATATATAAAACATAAGGAACATTTTTTCAAAAAAAAAATTTTTAGGTAAAAAAAAATATAATTTCGAAAATTTTCAAAAAAAAAAAAAGTTCGCGCTCAATGAAATTGTATAAATTATAGGCCTATAAATATTTGAAAATAGCCACTTTGTTCTAAATTTAATGAGGATTACAAATATATAATCATATAGCGAGGTAAGTTATCAAATAAATAAGTTATGAGCGAAAAACGGATTTCAGTACATAGCGTTTAGCTAAGAATGCATAGCCTAACCATAGCTAGGAATCTGGCTGATAATTTACATCAATATCACTACCTACTTCTTCAGGATCATCAACCAGCACTTCAAAACCACTTAAATCTTCTTATAATGCACCACGTATATCACTACTTTTGATTTTTAACACTAAAACAATGATAAACGTAATAAAACACATCAGTCATCGGTCCGGGGGAACCTAGCTGTTTACAAATACACGCACGTCAGCTGTCTGGTACAATATTTTCGGAACTAAAATGAATAGCGCTTAGAGACAGACCTCTGGAGAAAGCTTAGAATATTACGGAAAGAACGATACCTAACTCGATCCAGTTCAATCCGATTCAGTCAGTCATAGAGCCTTCGCCGTAAACGATGTTTGTGCGTCTTAAAAGCGACGCGTGACCCTACACAAAGTGTGTTGTGCGTCGTTTTTATGACGCGTGACACTCGGAGGGTTAAATACTAATTCACCCAATCTATTTCAGAAACAGAATTACTATGAAATATTGCAGACATTCTTCTGAATGATGCATGAAAAGGAAAAATCGTTCTCCAAGTTTGTAATTGATGGTTTGATCTGAAACGTCATCCACCACGATCTTAATCCAGAGGTGAGTATATGAAAGGTGATAAATACAATTCTATAATGCAGCGGTTCCTAAACCTTTCGATTTAGTGTGTTATGACTTTACTTAGGCTATTAAGAAATATACTTTAACCTTTTCAGTGCTAGGCTAATAATTCATATTTTGTAAGACTTTTTTGTTTGCCTTTCAATTCCATTACCTGTTGTTTAATTTTAACTAATGTTGTCACTATTTTAATAATTAGGCTAATTTTGAATAATAAGACAATATATCACAAAGATAAGTCCCGGTATTTGTATTAAACATTAAATAAAACTTAGTTTTTGTTGTAAATTTCCAAGTTTTCTTATAAATTTTAATGTTGTAATGACCAGTTTTTTATAGTTTTTCTTATGAATAGGTACTATCTTTGATATTTTTAATTTGTCTGGAAAAGTTCCAGTTGCAAAAGGTAAAGTTCCAGTTGATGATTAGTGTAAAAGGTTTGGCAATAAATTCAGTACAACTTCCAAATAAATGGCACGGTACCTCATCAACTCCTGCACTGGTCCTCCTTCCCACGACAGTCATCACCCTCAGTACTTCCTCTGTAGTCGGTTCTAGCTGCATGCAGTCATCGAGTTTTTGTTGTAAATTTCCAAGTTTTCTTATACATTGTAATGTTGTAATGACCAGTTTTTTAGAATTTTTCTTATGAATAGGTATTATCTTTGATATTTTTAATTTGTCTGGAAAAGTTCCAGTTGCAAAAGATTCATTGATGATTAGATTAGTGTAAAAGGTTTGGCAAAAAATTCAGTACAACTTCCAAATAAATGGCACGGTACCTCATCAACTCCTGTACTGGTCCTCCTTCCCACCACAGTCATCACCCTCAGTACTTCATCCTCTGTAGTCGGTTCTAGCTGCATGCAGTCATCGAGATCAAAATCTAATCCATCGGTTGATTCCTGTACACCCTCGGTGATATTTCCATGCAGTTCAGTCAGCTTCCTTACTTCGTCAACAAAGACAGAATTGAACAGGTTTGCCACATCTACTGGGTCATTAATTAAAGATTCTTCATTTTTTAGGGTTATACCTTCATTCGCAGATGTTTTGTCGGTCAGGCTCCGTACTACTCTCCAAAATTCTCGACTTTCATTTTTGTAATTACTAATTTTATTTTGTACAGTCATAGTCATATAATCTTTATTCAGGAGTACAACATGTTGCACCAGAATGGCGTTATACAATTAAATAATATTATTAAAACTAACCGCAACTTATATAAAAAGGCTAAACAAAAATACAAAAAAACTTATAACTTACAAATTTACTACACAGTCAACCAAAAAATTCATCTAGGGAATAAATGGGCTTGGAAAACATAAAAGTTTTTAGCTGTTTTTTAAATTTATTTTTGTCTGTAATTTGTAAAATATCAGGCAGAAGGTTATACAATTTAATCCTAGCAAGGTTTATTTCCAAAGAATTTTAAGTTGTGATTTGTAAAAACTGATTTTGTGTCTGTGCCTTGTCCCATAGCTGTGGCATGAACCCAAGGTCTCGAGTTTTGGTAAAATATCCTTTACAAACAAAATCAAATCAAAGATATATTGGGCAAAAACAGGAAGAATACCAAGTTTTGAAAATTGTTCTTTAACTAAGGTTCTCCAATCTTGAATGTTTAACATGATACGAAATTCTTCTTTTTGAAATAATAATATTTGTTCCAAATTTTCTTGAGAGGTTGTTCCATATAACATTATGCCATAGGAGATGTGGGAGTAAATAAAAGCAAAGTAAATTATTTTTAATGTTTCCAAAGGACATAATTTAGAAATTTTTCTCAAAGCAAAAATCCCTGATGAAATTTTACGGCCAAGATGTTCAATATGAAGGTTCCAATTCAAAGTCCTAGGAATTTAAAATTTTGCAGTTCTTATAGACATTTTCCTTCCATCAAAATTCTGTGTTGAGCTGGTTTATTACTTTGATATGTTGAAAAAGATATGCACTTTGTCTTATTTATTAACTAAAAGGTTTAAATTGTTTAAAAAAGTATTTACATGTGAAATTGGTTATTTGCTATTAAAGTTCTTCCCTTGATACCCAAACGAAACAGGATATTTACCAGCTTGGAGTGTGACACACTATCAAAAGCCTTCCTGAGGTCCATAAAGACCCCAGTAACATTATTTCTCTTATCCACCGAATCTATTACTGATTCAATGAACTGAACACTAGCACTAATCACAGACTTGCCGGATCGAAATCCATGTTTTTCTTTATCTATTAAGTTGTTGGTTTCCAGAAATTCTGTTAGTTTTATAGCCTACACATAGCTTTTTCATAGATTGTATGAACCCTTTTTACAATCAAGTATCAGTTTATTATGATTGGCTTTGGCCTGGTTGTATAATCTTTTCAAATTATTTGAAGTTCTAGTACTCCAATAAAGGTCTTTTAAGGCTGTTTGTGAATTTCTTATTTCTTTGTTTATCCAGTTAGTTATGATTTTTCAAATTAGTCACCACTTTAGGGAATGATATTTCAAACAAGTACAAGAAGGTTGAATAGAATTCTTCGAACATAAAATTAAATTTACTTGAAGGCTCATCAGCAAGTAGGCCCTCCTCAACAAGTAGGTACTTCCTCTAACTTCCATTTATTAGTTTTGAGCAGACAACAAAATGCTTCCAAGGCTAGTTTAGAAATAATGAAATAATTCTTTTTTTCAATCTTGTAGTTCTCATTTAGGTTACTTTTTTTACCCCAATTTTAGCTAAATAGTATATTACGTTACTAGTCCTGAAAATAAGTGTTTACTGGACGAGTGTGGTCGTTCCCGTGCGAGACGAAGTCGAGTACGGGATTACCATACGAGTCCGGTACACACGTTTTGGACGAGTTACGTACGATAGTTTACGCCATACTAATAAATCTGCACAAATCCTTATATATCTCCACCAACTAAAGGACTAAACATCACCAGTCATAACCTCTAAGAGAGATTATGTTTTTTTTTATAACCAATCATTGCCACGCAAATACAGTATAATCAGCTGATTGGTGTCCGGTAAAACTCATTGCAGAACAGTATTACGCAATGAAACCCCATTTGAATAAGCTGGCGGCAAACAGCTGTTTTCTGGACTAAATCCTTGCGTGGGAAGTTCGTCAAAATAATGTAGTGTGGCGTAAAGTATGTTGTGGTCACTTACAATGTTTATATCTGATCCCACTTTGGACCAAATTTTCAATGTTTAAATCCCCGCATAATATCAATGGTAAGTTATATTTGCTTCTTATTAGATTAAGTGCTTCATCCAGTATATCCAGAAACTCAATAAACCTCTCTTCAAAAGGTGGGTATAAATTTAAAACAATAAACTTGAAATCACTGAAAGAGACCAGCAAACAACAGCCTTCAAATACCCCCTCAACACTTAGAGAATTAACATTTTTAATTACACTTACCTTTTACTGTACTTTTATTGCAGAGTTGTTTTTAATGAGAATAGGTTTAATTTCACTTACTTTTATTGCAGAGTTGTTTTCAATGAGAATAAGGGAGCCTCCTCCTACAGTATGGGATCTGTAACATTCTGTTTTTGTATCATAGCCATTTATTTTAAATGTGGATTTCTTACTTTCAGTTAGCCATGTTTCTACTAAGCAGACTAGGTTGGGGTTATGTTCATCCAATGTTACTTCAAAGGAATCAATTTTATTACATATAGATCTTATATTTACAAAGAGTAATTTTAATTTGTTGGTAACTGAAACCTGTTTAAGCTTAGGCTTCATCAAAACTTTGGGCCCACGTGGTCTTATATTTAGTTTATTTGAGGAAAGCTTACTACTAAGGGTGTAGGCCTACCTTGGTTCCACCTCGATGATTTACCCACTTATACCCACTTTAGAGGACTTGTATGTTTGATACTTTGTATTTAAGTTTTCACAGTGAACGCCATTACCCTCGCAAAGTTCACTCACAAACTCACACAGGTCAGAAGTTTCCACATTTGTGCCGATTCTTGATATGAAAATCCAAGATTGTCTTGGTGCAGCAGTCAATTTACTTGTGGGTTGGGATTTGCCAATAATTAGCGTAGGTCTGGGTTTTTGATTGTCAGATTTTGGCTCTGATTAGTATCATTATTAGATCTTTGGTAACTGTTTAGCGTAACTGTTCTATTGGGATGAGTTCTTCGGCCTACTGAGCTGTGCATATTCTGTGTCAATTGAGTCCAATTCATTTTATTATTTTGATAAATCTTCCAATTGTCCTTGTGTGATTCCTTAGTTTGATTAAATTCAGTTTCTTCATTAATTGAAATGATGTCCTCCACAAGCGGTTCCATTTCCATTTTCTTAGGCTTCATAGGGCTTCCCGGTAAGAGTTTACACATTTACGTGCAGCTTCTATTTCAATTTGGCTAACCTTATTTTCTTCTGGTGCTACAGGGTGAGGCAGTGGAACGGCACGATTTAAAACAATCATGAATAATTTATTTAGAAGAAAAAGATAGTTGTTTTAACATAAATCCTAAGTACATGAGTGGAAATTAATGTTTCACCTTAAAAATAAAAATATTGTTTAATACAGTGTCAGTAAAATGGCGTATTAGGTTTTGCACACATTTTTGAATTATGAATTGAAATGACCCCATGACGGTTTTTAGCGTTTCCATAAAGTCTGCAATCGTTTTATAGCGCTTCATCGTGCTAGCAGTGGCTTCAAAGTTATTCACCCAAAGGAGGGCAGCTTTCCTTGATGGCATGGGAGCCCGCTGCGATAGACTGAACTCACAACAAAAAGCGCGCTGAGCACAAACCATTATATACACGTTTTTATAATGCCTTTCCAGCAAACATGTGTTGTGCACTCGTCCATCGCTCCATGGCTACTGAAATTTCCACTTTTCTAGACGGCTATGGCCATTTCCCCCGTACTCTAATAGCCCCCAATTCCTTGTCAGCTGGTATAGGAATCATGCCGTTTCACTGTCTCACCCTGTACTTAAATTTCGCTTTTTAGCTCACGGATTTCCATTGATGCGGCTGTTAAACGATCAGCCACCTCTCGGTCTCTCTTCTCTACTGCCTCCATCCTATTGGCTAGTTCTTTCATAGTGGATGAATTGTTTTGTATACTATTCTGTAAAATATATAAAATTGACCATGATTCCTCATTTTCATTTGATAGGCCAACTTTCATGTTAAGAAGGTCCATAACCATAGGCTTACATTGAAAACAAACATTTGGCTATGGTAAATTAAAATTATAATAAGATTTCTGCTCTTGTTTTGTTGCTAAATCTGTGTATTTCTAGTGCAGTAAAACAGTCTTAAGTATTTTAAAATTTTTGTTACAGCTACGAGTCTGTAAGAACTGCGTTTGAACACTTAGTCGATAGAAGAGAAATCGCTGATTTTATCTCTGCATTTCATCGAATCCCAAAGCAGAGACTGAATTAAGGTTAGAATTTTATTTTCCTAACAATTTCTTCTTGGTACGTAACTTAGTTAATGGGAGTATAGTTTTTTAACGACTTGTTTGCAGCTACTACAGTAGTCTCTGTTCAAGTTCAAACATTGTAATCTGGATAACAAGTTAAACCGGTTAGGGGTAACATAGTGGATTAAAAAAATTGCAAGACTGAAAAATTTACAGCTTCCTTGATGCTTTTTAAATAAGAGTGTAGAGGTATGTCTTAAGGCTTTGACAAAGCTTAATCTTTTAACAGCGTCAACAATATGCTTGACAACAGTGGTCACTTGATGTGACTCATGACCTGAAGGACAGTACTGTTTAAAACATAGGTTTGAATACAGGCTAGTGGCAAAACAATGTAGCAAACGTTAAGGCTAGGGCCACACTTAGCGACTTTATCCCCGTGACCTAGTCGCTGCGACTTTTTCTTGTGACCTGGTTGCTGGAGGTGGCTACACTGGGCAACAATTTCAATTAGTGATGAGTCGCTTGCCGATCTTATCGCTTCAGTTTTTTAAAATCGATTGTTGGTCTTGCTTATTGGATTTTGGGGTTTCCCCCTTAATTCCCTTATTTCTTATTAAAAATAAAAATCTCTACTAAATAAGCATAGATAGTATACATTTTTGAAACTGTAAATTGTGCTTAATGTGGGGGCCATTATTTATCGAAGCAAGATTAGGTTATAATATATGCCCTAATCTCCATACTTAACCCATTGGCCTACTTCGACGAGTCGTTCTCGTCCGGCCGCACGGATGCTACAGAATACTTCGTTGAGGTACTCTTGTCACACGACAGTGCTAGTAATTTCAGATTTTCCCGATAGATAGCAGCACGTACTGGGTCACTTTGTGTTGCTGCGATAAGCTGCATTAGTTACATTACAATTTTTTTTCTATCGGTTGGCAACCCAAAAATGCAATTTAGAAAATAATGTTAAATGTAAGCAAACTAGTGGAAGTTTTGAGGTTGTGTTTACATCGCCATGTCGTAAAGTTGTGGCTTGCGGTTGGGTGAAATTGACAGATTTATTGATAATCGCGACTTATCTTCCATTGAAGATTAATTTGTGGGCCCACTTGAACAGTTTTGGGATGACCAAGAATCCGATCCTGACTGTGAAATTCAAGACTCGAACAGGGTGAAGGCCTACCGCAGAGCTGTTTGACAGTCACAGTAATGACTTTAGTGATGTTATTTCTCCTAATACAGAGATTATCAATGAAACTATAGAAAGAGTAATTTCGGGGGGGATTAATTTATCTGTTTATGATGAATTTGTTTTTGAAACAGTGTTCAATAGGCATCTAACTTCAAACGAAAACGCTGCTACCTATAGGCCTAATTCTGCTGATCTAGATGACTGGTTTATGGTAGTAGATTTCACCACTCAATTGGATAATTATAATGAATTTGAATTTCTTCAAGGAAGTATTGATCAGGAAGTACCTAATGATAGTTCTAGGTCAGACCTACTGATAATTTAGGCGAGATAATAGAGCAGGTAGTGAGGGAAGACATCTAGGCCTTTCCCTTGAGAGTCCATTTGTTTGGAATGACGAGCCTAATGAACCAAAAACAAAAAGTATTATATTTTCCGACTAGAACGTAGGCATAAATATTCCCAACATAAATGATCTTCATGATGGGCTAGATTTTTTCCATGCATTTGTGGGGTGTAACAAATTAAATGTTATATGGTTAAATCTTGTTTATCAAACCAATTGTGGACGTCTAAATCGTCTAATCACAGTCCAGTACTTTCTGCTGCTATTTATTGAATATCTAAAAGGAAGAGGAACTGCTGGTATAGAGTGAATTCCCTAAAAATTTATTTTTATCGCACCTAAACTATTTTGTTTAGGGATAATGTATTTTTAAATTGTAAATTGTATGTAGTATTTTCAGATGAGTATAGCTTATGTGAGCTAATTACTTTGACAACAACATGCGACATTGTGAAAAATAAACAAGCTTTTTGGACTCCTATCGCATCAGAAGACTAGAAGAGAAGATAATTAATTCTTAAGAGATATTTTACAACTGCCAGACCCAGACTGAAAAATATATAAATGAAAATAGTGCAGGAACTGAGTATGTGAAGGAGTGAATTATCGACGAGTGCTGTAACATGTCATGGTATTTGTTGCCGCGACCAAAACACTCCCGGATCCATTTGTTTTTCTGCGGTAGTTGCTGACCGCGGGTAGAATATAGTGTGGCCGTTCATTTAATTTATTGTTACACACTTGTATTCTTTGTTCCGACAACAAGGTCGCCAAGTATGACTGTAGCCGTAGCCTTAGGTTGGTGAGGGATTAAGGAGGGAAAGACAAAGACCTTAACTGAGTCATTTGGTGTAAGGTGTTTTGGTTTAACTCAATACTGCTTTCAGTTAATTGTTCTAGTTTAATCCTAGCTGTCATATATTAATGATAAAGTTTTGAACTATCAAAATGATATTTGGATTCCCATGTTATTATGATACTTATTTAGGACAAATTTGCTGAAGTTTACTTGAGTATTTCACTAAATTTGCATAAGTTTACTACTTGAGTATTTCACTAAATTTGCATGAGTTTACTACTTGAGTATTTCTTTGCAGGCAATTTGTTCAATTTGACAGGGTGGTAAGAAAATATGATTTTAATGTTTTTGTTTTTGTTTCAGGAAACAACTTCAAGCTACAAGAAGATTCCAGATTGACAGGACCGTTGAGTATATTAGTTATATTAACATTGCCTTAAATCTCTTTATGAGATTGTGTTCTGTGTGCTTAAAAAAACATTGTATGTGTCGTCTACGAGTCTTCTTAATATTAATAGTTATTTAGCTATAATTATATTTAACTAAAGTACAAACAATTGATCTCAAGATGAGTGGTGTAAGTTAAGCCAAAGAAATTTATTGAAATGCTATGTCTTTGTTAAGGTGGCTTTAGACACGGTTTATAAGGGTTTTGTATTGTATAGATTCAACAGCAGACTTAACTTACTGACAAAAATACGCAGAGCAGAGCTTTTTTCAGAGGTTGGCGGCCTCTTTTAACCTTTCATTAGCCCGTCCACATAGACTACAAATAGATGAAATGCAAAAAGATCTATTGATAAATAGGTTGTTTAAGGAACTCTAGTCGCTCGATTTTTCTCATTAATGAAGTTGTTTTATAGTTCCTACTTGTTTAGTTGTACCACAATGTCAAGTTTCAAATAAAATTTTTTTTGTAATAAACTTTGTGTGTGTGTTTTTAATTGTTTCTTCTTTAAATCCCACTGTGGCTAATAGCCAGTTCATTATGTGCATTACTCTTATATCTATTCTAAATTAGTGATGGGTTGGTTGCTGATTTTATTTGTTAAAAACCTGTAATGTGGTATTAAACACAATGTCGATGTATAATGGTTACAATAGATTTTCTTTCTCTGTCAACAATGAAAATTGAATTTGATAAGGATTTGAAAGCAATAAAGCTATATATATTAGTACAAGTTAAAGTTACATAAGTTGTTTACCCTTGTGAGTGGGATGGGGAGTTTAAAATAGCCTGTGCAAGTTTTGTTTAGCAGAATATTGACTTGCAGGATGATGTTGTCTTGTTCAAAGTAACATTTGAAATAGTTAATATTTAGAAAAAGGGAGTGCAATGAAAAGATTAGCCAATAAAGTAAGTTTTGTTGAAAGTGTTTGGAGGTCAGTTTGGAGAGTCTTGATGTATAAAAGATCTTCTGGGATGTAATTATGGTGACAGTAATTTTTAACTTTTTAAAGAGTGAGGAATAATGTGCCGCTAGCTAAATAGAATAATCATATATCATAATGACATTATTTTCAATATTGTCATATCACAAATATATAAAAAAAACATTTACAGTAATGTGATCTGTGAGCTCCAAATCAAGCTATTTTAATTACTTACAACTGCGAGTTATTACAGTTGGATTTTTTTAGCTAGAAGCAGTTAAGGTGTGGTGGAATATCTTTGAAGATGAACCTATTTGGCAGTAGTGTGATCATGTGTTCAGACCTGTCGAATGTTTAAGGTTAAACTAAAACAAACAAACTGGCATATATTCTTGGAATTGACAATAGTTAAATACTGTATACTTTAAACTTACTCTAGCCTACTTTTATAAAAGTACTTGGCAATTTAGAGAATATTTACTGTGAAATAGAGAGACGTGATTCCTAATTCCAAATCAACTAATGAATAAGTTGATACTTAATTATTGTCTCCAAATTATAGGTGATGGTTGCTTTAGTATAGTATATTGAAGCGTTATTGTGTGCCTAATGGTTTCGGAGAAAATACCAAAAAATTGTAAATTTTTAATTCCTATGTTATTTATCTTATGGAGAGTAAGTAAATATGAGTAAATATTAAAATATCGAATCTTCTTGTATAAGTTAATTAATTTCGATCATTATATTAATAGAATAATGTGGCTACTGTGACTGGGATACACATAAAATAACTGTTGGGACATACAGTAATGACGATTTACGTTAAGTTTTTAAATGTCTTAACATCTAAATGTAGACCCGCCTTTTGGGTTTCAAGTTAGGGACCAGAATTAAATACTCTTGAGATGACGAGATAAACATTTATATACTAACGTTTTGACCCATTAAATTATAATTTATAGCTAATTGTATTGCTGATAATTTATTAATGCAATCACTAATCAGATAAATTCACCTCGTGCAAACAGGATAACATTATACGATAGGCCAAGATTCAAGTTTGGTTAATAAAATGCAATAGCCTAAAAACTGAAATTTTTCTTGTAAATTAGATAAACATACTGAATTTGATCTTAAATGGGGATTCTTCCGTAAGTAATACAACCCGGCCTCTAAATGCCTAATTATTGATTGCCAGTTTGTTTGTTTTGATTTAACCTCAAAATTTGACAGGTATGAACACATGATCTCACTACAGCCAAATAGGTTCATCTTCAAAGATATTCCACCACACCTTAACTGCTTCTAGCTAAAAAAATCCAACTGTACACTTGATGGTATACCAAATAAATGGAATTGCAAAATCCAATCGCCTCCTGCTTTGAATCGATTCAGGAGGGCCTAGTAACGTCATGGTTGTGCCCAGCTCCTTGTGAAATTATGCTCATATTCTTAAAAACAAGAATGGAATAAATTTTAAACATTACAATCAAATCTTAAATTTGAACTTATGGATCAAAGACTAACAAAGGTATCAAAAATTACTGATGAAGGCATCTAAAAAATTCCGGAACAGTTAAATAATAACGGTTTTTTAATAATAAGGACAGAGCTAAGAAACTTGAGACAAAGTTACTGGGAATAATAACTATTTTAACACATTACAGTAGGTGACACTACTTTCGCAAAATACAAATAAACCGTTGGTTTAACCACTCAAAGTGTTATAACCCTTTTCATAGATAATGATTAGACCTTTCAAATAAGATGTCATATGTCAAAATCGGATATGTGGTTTCCGAGATATGCGACATTATTATAATTGGCTGAGCGGCCATATTGATGACGTCACTACCCGTGACCTAATTATTTTTATGCTTGTCTCCCTGCTGATTTTCACTCTTTTACATGTATTTAGTCGATTTCCAAAGTATGGTGCTGGTCTCCGGAAGTAAAAGATTTTTACACTTGTTCCATGCACTACAATGCCTTCTCTTTTCCAAAGCACACCTGCACCGGTGACCCAGATTCCAGCTTGGAGATATGGCGTTCGGTGGCTGTTAATAGGAGGGGATGGGCGTAGGTGAGGACGAGACGTATGACAGAGGAGTAAAGACATGCAAGGGTTGAGGTAGAACACATACGGCCACGGTTTTTTAGGACACGGAGGTGGGTGGTGAATGGTTTCTTGGTGTCTAGGAGATGGGGACCAAAGGAAAGTTTGGAATCGAGCTTGACTCCAAGGTAGGTACAGGACGTTTTGAGGGTAAGGGTGAGGGGTGGGGGTTGCTGAAATGGATAGGTCCGGATTTTGTTTTGCGGAATCTACGGGAGTTGAAATTGAAGAAAAAGAGTTGGGGCTTTGTGGCATTGACGGTGATACGCCAACGGAGACAGGAGGGTGGTTGTGGTCAGGTGAATAAGAATGTCATGGTTTCAGTGGGAGTTCCAAAATGCAGTGTCGTTAAGGAACTGAACGAGACCACAGGAACAGGATATGTCAGTTCAGTGGGGTCGTTTGGGTCTGGGGACGGGAGGTTACGGACGTAAAAGATAAAGGGGAGAGTAATAATTACAAAGCTTTGGGGGACTGCGGCATGGAGGGTGAATGGAGTTGAAATGGTGCCATGATGGCGGACTTGAGCTGTGCGGCCGTTGAGGAAGTAGGAAATCCATCTGATGATTGGGATAGGGAACCAGAGGTAAAGGAGTTTCACATGGAGTACATCGTGCCAGACAGTGCCAAAAGCCTTCTGGACGTTCATGAGGGTAAGGATGGTTGGACGGTGGAGGGAATTGTTAATTTGAAGACATGTAATGACCCTCAGAAGCTGATCATACATTTTGACTCCAGAATGAATGCCTACTGGAGTCCAAGGGTGTTCAGATGGACGTGGATCCGGGTAGACAGGATTTTTTTAACAGTTTTTGATAAGTGTGGAGGTAAGACTTATTTGCCAGTAATTTGACGGGTTGCGATAGTCTTTATGGGGTTCGGAAAGACTCTCCGTAGGGGAGTGGTGGGGGTGTAGGGGTTGTTGCAGTTTCTGACGAAGCGCCAAAAACTGCAGGGGTTGTCATGGAAATCGGAGTCTGCCTTCTCGCACATCTACTGAGCCTTGGCTTCCTTAAATCCGTGTAAAGCCAACTTATTGTGAAAAGGATTGCTGTGGTGATAGAACTAAGGAGGTTTCGATTTTGCCTGGGGCAGAAACCTGTAACAATGTGTGTGTGGAAGTCTGAGAGGGGTGCTCTCTACCCTCTTGGTTGGGACTGAAGTGGAATTTGTGAAAAGGATTGCAGCTATCATTAGCTGCTGGCAATGGAACTGTGATGGTCTTGGACCTGTTCTGGGGTCTCCTGGGGGGGGTTGAGCTGAGAGGTCTGTCAATGGTGTCGCGATGTCTGTGAGTGTGATAATCCGTTATATTCATGTTGTCCTGTTTGTAAGCTTAGAAGAGCAAGGAGGTGATTTTGAGGTCAAAAATGAGTGGGTCCAATGCCCCAAATGCACCCGCTTAAGGCTCCCCCATTGTCAGGGGGTGTAGGGGGGCGGGCAGGCTCAGCAGTCCACCTACCAACTGATAAACTAGGTCTTCGTATAAGAAGACCTATCTTAAACTATCTCTATCTCTCTCTACTCTTAATTACTCTGACCGACTTTCAAAAATATTCAACAAGACACTAACTGTACTCTCATCCTTATACAGTACTTCATTTTGTTCATTACCTTTAGCGATGTAATCAATTTAAAGAAATCTTAAGCCTATTATTCAAACAGAAAAATGGATTTTTAGCCCTAGAAATTATTAGTGCCAAGAAAATAAATACGACATTTATTCCGTTCAGTCAAATAAAAAATGTAACTTAAATTAAATAAAATGATATGTAAGGGAAAATAACCCTTGAGCAGATATAATAAATATGCAATACTGTAATAAAATGAAATCTTGAAAAATGGAATCTTTAACAAATAAAATCAGGATCATGATTAATGGAACTGGCAATCATCGTAGACTGAGGGCCTATTCACACTGTCGGTAAAAATGTACATGAACCACCAGCTCAACCACCAATGGCCACTAAACTGCAGCCGCAAAGCTCATAGTTTAATCATGGACGTCGAAGAAGCAGGTGCTTTTTAAGCATATATATTTTTGAAATTGCGAAAACTTAAGAAAAAACATAGTTTTTGTGTTCATCAGTTTTTAAGAGATAGAAGTACCAGAGGGATTTTTTTTCAGTTTCAGTAGCATCTGAGTAGTCTGAGTACACGTTGGATGTCATGTCCCATATTGCAGGCCTATTTTGTATTTCCAATATGAAACGCTCTGTATCTACTTTATCCGTACCGGTTTTCATAATCCGTACGTTTAGCACTCCACTAGTAGACTGAAAAATGCCCGCTGGTAGTGACCGGTGGCGCTGCCAGTTGCTCCAATGTGACCAGTCTGATAAGAAACCATGGTGCGACGTGGTGGCGCCACCAGACTGGTGGCCAGACGCGCCACAAATGCTTAGTGTGAAGATGTCCCATTTAAATCAATGCTAATGTAACGTAGCCACCATGGTGTCGCCACCGGTGTCACCCCCATGGTGGAGTGACAAGGGGGCCTGAGTGTTAGAAAATGTCCTTTAAAGTTATTTCTTTCTAATAATGGTTAAAAACTTACCTTGTCAGACTATCCTTGACATGTTTTTTGTAGTGTCGAAAATAAACTTGCTAAATGTTTCGGTGGTTATTAAATTCCACCATCGTCAGTCACACAAAAGGATCCACTTCTTGAGGTGTCGTCAGAGTTGTTACATACATTTAACACAAACACAAAACACGAAACGATTAAATACACGGTAACAGATAGGCCTATCAACTTATGTACGTACATTGCCGCGAGCAGGACTGGAAGTAGACTCAGTTTCTGAAAAAACTGAATTATAAATATTTCTTTCTACTGGCTTAGTACATTTAATCAAGTGACATATGTTATAATTCATATGTTTATTTTAATATTGTTACTCTTGTAAACAAACATTAGTTAGTTGGATTTAAATAAGAAAATAAAAGCTTGTGTTACTTTCAAAGTGGTTTTAATATTACAATTATTTTGAGAAAATCACTCACTTGATAGGCAAGTTTTTACATTTGGCGACCCTGAACCAGGATTATATGATATTTAAGTGTAATATTGTATAATTTAAATTAATATGAGTGAAACTGAGAGAAAAGGACTTAGGTCAGTTTTTACCAAAAAGGCCAAGGCTATTGAAGAGCTTGTAGACAACAATGCTGATTTGAAGATTATTTTACCAAAATATATTTCATTCAAGGAGATTCATGAAAAATTACAGAAATTAAATGAAAAAGTTTTAAGCAAGTTGATAGAAAATGAGAATGCCAATGAAGAAGTTATTGAAATGGAGATGACAACAGCTTCTGAATACAATGAGAAGTATCATGAGGTAACTATGTTACTTCAAAATACTCTAGCTAGCTGTTGCAGTTGATTCACATTCAAATATTAGTATACCGGTCCTTTCAAATTATACTAAAGTAGGGCTCCCAAAAATTGAGCTTAAAAAATTTTACTAACCTATTACATACCTTGTCTTGCAGTCCATAAAAAAGTTTGATGGAGAAATAAGAAATTGGATTGGGTTTTGGTCTCAATTTGCTAAAATACATGATGACAATAATTTGAAAGATGAAGACAAATTTGAGTATCTTTACCAATCAATGAAACCTGATTCTCCTGCTCAAAAACTCATTGAAGGTTTTCCAGCATTTTTAGAAAACTATGCAAATGCTGTAGATGTTTTGAAGTCACGATATGGGAAAGACGAGTTCCTCATTGAATATTATGTAAGGGAATTGTTAACCCTAGTTTTTAAAAGAGAGGAAAATCTTTCTGTGACATATCTTAATGATAAATTGGGGGTACAGCTTAGATCTTTAGATTCATTGGGTGTAACCAAAGACAAATTTGCAGCAATACTTATCCCTTTAGTAGAATCAGCTATCCCAGAACCTGTGTTTAAAGTCTGGGAAAGACACCGTGTTCTACACAATGCATCAACTAAAGAACCAGAAAATGATCTCGTTCAGCTTTTGAATTTCTTAAAAATTGAAGTTGATGCAGAGGAAAGATTAAAGCTGCGGGTTAATAAGTTTGATCAAGATACTGTTGGTAAACAAGAATGTAAAACGACTAAATCTGTTAAACCAAAGACAAGCTGCAGTTCTTGTGTCATCTTCTAAACTGTTTCCAAACAGTTCCAAACTGTATATTTTGTTCAAAAGGATCTCATTTGTCACATGAATGCTTTTCATTGATCGACTTGAACATGGATGAACGGGTTGAGATATTAAACAAAAATGGAGCATGTCTAAGATGTTTAAGAAAAGGTCATTTAGCAAGTAAATGTAAGTTACTAGTTAAGTGTATTTTCTGCAAAGGTAACCACTCAACTGTCCTATGCAAGAAAGTGCGGACTAATGATAAAAAGTCAGAAGTATTCATCAAAAAGAAGCCCGAACAGAATAGCACTAATTCTGTAACAACAACAGAAAATAAGGTTACTTATTTACAGACCTTTTCAGCTCACATTTTAGGTCCGAATAACACAAAGAAAAGGGTAAGAATTCTGTGTGATTCAGGATCTCAGAAGAGTTTTGTAACTGAAGAATGTGCAAGACAACTAGGTCTCAATCCTAAAGGAAGTGTTTTGGTCCAACAAGAAGTTTTTTGGAGGAAGGAAAACAAAGCCAAGACAACATGCATATTATACCCTTGCTCTGGAATCATTGAGTTCAGACTACAAAATGAGTATAAATGTATTGGAGCAGCCTATGATTTGTAGTCAAGATCCTCAACTCACGGAGAAAAATCTTATTGATGCACTGAAGAGGCAAAACATTATTTTAACTGATATTCCAACCACAAAAAATACAGATCATACTAACATCGATGTGTTGATTGGAGCTGATGCCTGGTCTACTATCATCACGAACGAGTTCATGAAAGTAAGCGATCAGTTGGTAGCGATAAGGACCCAGCTTGGTTGGACTGTTGTTGGGTCATCAAATAGAAAATCGTCCTTTGTTTCAACGATGTTTGCATCCACCTTATTTACTTCTGACATAGGAAACTTTTGGGACCTTGAAACATTAGGTATCGCTGACCCCATCCAACAGCTTGATAAAGAAGGACAGGGTGCAAGAGTACTTGAACATTTCAAAAGAACAGTCAACAGGGAAATGGATGGGCGTTATGTTGTGAAGCTTCCATGGATAGATGAACATCCACCTTTAGAAACGAATCGCCAGGCAGCGGAAAAACGGCTACAGCTACAGACAACCACACCACCCACTGGTTTAGTGACTTATATAATATTACAAAAGACAGATACTCTTGAAAGAAGAAGTTTAAAATCAAGATGGAGATATTTACAAAAATTAAGAGATGATCTACGAAGAAGATTTAAAAAGGAATATTTAAGTTTTTTGAAGTCATCTAAGAATTTTCGAACTGACATTATCAAAGTTGGAGACATATTGTGATTGTACACAATGAAGACAAAAGAAGGTGTATGTGGCCACTAGGAAAAGTTGTACAAGTGTTTCCTGGCTAAGACAATGTTGTACGTCTTGTAAAAGTACAGACAAAAAATGGAGTTTTCTTATGAGGCCAGTACAAAGATTGTACCCAACCCATTTGAAGTCTTGAGTGAAGAAAAAGATCCTGTAGGCCTACTCAAGATGAACTCTACTCCTGACAAGACAGTAACAACAACAAGAAGCGGGAGACGAATACAGAGATCTGAGAAATTTAACCTGTAGTTATTTCCCTTTTTTAAAAAGAAATTAGTTTGCGAACACTTTCGCAAAGGGGGGAGGGTGTTAAAAAATGTTCTTTAAAGTTGTTTTTTTTTCTACTGGCTTAGTACATTTAATCAAGTGACATATGTTATAATTCATATGTTTATTTTAATATTGTTACTCTTGTAAACAAACATGAGTTAGTTGAATTTAAATAAGAAAATAAAAGCTTGTGTTACTTTCAAAGTGATTTTAATATTACTATTTTGAGAAAATCACTCATTTGATAGGCAAGTTTTTACACTGAGGTTGGCAGTACTGTGAAAACAAGAAGTAAATAAGTCAGCCGAGTACAAATTAGACGTTATAGGCCCAAGGTAACAGATTGCCTAATATATCTTCAAACCCCATCACCTCAGATATGCGATCTAGGTAAGACCTCTATTACTTTTGCAAAAAAAAATATATCTATATTGTTTTAATTAAATGTTACGGCTCAGTCGAAGACCTGTGGATAATCTAGTAGTACAAGTGAGTTCCATTTTCATTAGTGTAATATTTTTAACGCTAAAAATATTTATCAGGTAGTAAAATGTACAAAGTGAAGAAAATTGGACAGTTACCACTGTCACGAGGTTTCTAAAATCATACCATTGTTAATATTTAATAATACAAACAAACAACACTTTCACCAAATTATTTTAATATTATTTAATTAACTTAGTTAATTTGCTAATATGATAATTAATGGTGGAATTACTTTCATTGTTTTGATTATTGTGTTAAGTCGTAGTTTCATTTTTGCTAAACATCTTAATATTATATTTGATCTCCCAGTCTAAATTATAATAAAGTCTTTACGCTTATCCAGGAGCTGTATGTATACTTGACAAGAATTCTTACACTAGTTTACTTTCAGGAACACAATAAACTAGATGTTAAGTTGGTGACCAAAATATTATTTCCATTTAAAAAAAGTCCATTGTTCCTCCTTAAAACGGCATGATTTCACTAATTTATATGGTAATAATATGAATTGCGAAACCATTTTGAATCAGGATTTAGTAGTAAATTATATTAGTTAATATATTTGGATTTTGCCCTATTTTATGTTAATAATGGATGAAACAACTTAACACTTCACCGCTCTCGAGTTCCACCATATAGAGAGCTATGATGCAGTTATCAGGAGAACATGTTTGCTTTAAAATCTAATACACTGCCCCAAGAGTATGTATTTCAGTTTATTAACATACAAATCTGTGTATTTAGAATGATGGCTCCCAAGACGTGGCATTTAACTGTAAAAATAAAAAAAAAATAAAGCCCCGCCTTCTTGTTGATGCACGTGTCTTTGTCTAGTTATAATTCTGTTTCAAAACTGTTTTTTTCTAATTGTATAACATTTATTATTAAACCTCAAGGTTAAATGGATACAATTATTACGTCACAATATATTGGTGTTATTTTATATTGAAAATAAGCATTAAAAAAAATTGCAACATGTTTGTTAAAGTCATAATAATCAGCCAATTTACACTAAGATTAAATGATCAAATGATTTTATTAACTGATTGCAATAAGATCAGTAATAAATATTGTAATATTCACGATTATAAAACTGCAACACAGTACAAAAAATATTATTACTCTTGTGAGCATTTTTTTAAACTTCATAACAATTTTCCTGATACACTTACAAGTAGAAATAATCCTGTAAAATAGGTCAAAGATAGATTTTAAGATCATGCCTATTACGAAAGGTTTGGGAGAGTATCGTGGACCACTGTCATTTAGCCGATAGTTATCCCAATGGACAAGAGAGGCCTGGGGTAATCCGCTAGGGGGGACTCTGTGATTGATTACGTACATGGATTTGGGATTGCCATTGATTCTACATAGCCATCACCAAGATATCCAGCTGTATTAAGTGGTTATCTACATGGTAATCCTCCAAATATTTTAAGGTATTTAGCGAGATTTAAATTTGTTATAGCACAAACTTCTGTGTATTGCTATAGTAAATATTACTTCACGATTTATTATGGTGAGGAACGTTTAATTGTGAAATTCGTCTCATTTTAAGATCCCTTAACGTAAAATTATTATATGTGTCTTTAAATCACATGTTTTAACCCATAAGTCCTGACTCCGAGACACAATATTTCCGACATATTGAACTCTAATTGTCTCTTCTACAGTGAACTGCGTACTTCTCACATTTATGCGTGAAATTATGCATTTGAACTCTAACAACAACATTAAGCATCCTTGAAATGAACAGGGATTTCAATTGTAGAGTATATTAAGAGAAGTTAAGTAATTATTTTGAAATTTTCATTCATTGATGTTATTGAAAATGTTATAATTCTTATGTTAAGAATGCCTCAATATCATGCATGATCATACAAATAACAAATTAATTTTAATTGATACCATCAGAATTTCCGAAACATGCGTATCTTCATTGTTAATAGACTCTTTTTGACAAACGTGATTTTACATTTACCAAATAATATATTTAATTATTATTAATTTTGATAGAATATAAAAGTACTCTAAGAGGTAAACTGAAATGATGCAAACTATCCTAAAAATCATATCCTTCGGTATATGAATTATCCCAATGCTACACAATACATAAACAATGAGAGCTTTTATTACATTGTAAAATTGTAGGTCCGAGCTCTCGCATAAAATATTAATTTGTTCATATATTAATCCCTACCTGTTATCCCACTTAGTCCTCACTAACTCTCTGTTAGAATCCCGGGCCAATAAGCCTGACCTGCTTGTTTTTTACTGAATCATACATACATTACAAGCTACGAGCTTATACAACATTGTATTACAAACGTTATCGAATACAAATAATGAAAACAAAGTAGTTTATCGTAGGCATATTTACTTTTTGAAAAAGCAAACACGAATTGTATATTCAATTAGCTTCGGCACTTGGTTGATCAGAACTATCAAGTTAGACAGATCTTAATGTTTTTTTTACCATTGATCATTCAAAGTCCAAGTCAAATAATTTATTGCCGCAACACATTTAGAATGTATGACAACGTCAAAAATAGGTACTGTACAACAAATTATTTACAAATCAAATGCATCAGTCCATTGATTTACAATTATCAATGAATTCATTCAAAGAATATACACTAAGCTGCAACAAAATACATTTCAACTGTTTCTTAAGACATACGGGTTCTAAGCTTTTAAGGCGAGGTGGTAACATATTGAACAGTCTTATTCCTAACTCAAAAGAACTAACGATTGTGCTTTGATAATTACATTGGTTTATCCTAAAATTATTATTATTTCTTGTGTGATGACTATGAACAATTTTGTTTGTAGGAATAACGTTCGAGTTTAACTTAACTCAACTTAATTTGGAACGACATTAAAGCCGCTGTGCTTATTCACTAATTTCGACGTAACGTCAGTTCTAAATAATGTAAAATACAAAAACATGATGTGATACTCGTCAAGTATTAGAGTTTATTAAACGTAATGCAGTTTATCCACTGTTACTGTTCTTAAGAAAATTCAAATTTAAAAGCCTGAATTGAAAATAGCTCATTACATTCAAAGTAGTGATTACCGTAAGCTGTTTAATACCTAATCGTCCATATAGATTGTAAAACGTTTTAAACCATATTGAAAATAGATATAACATTTACGAAATTTTGAAATCTAATTTTATCTCCTAAAGTAAACTGCGTTATTGCGTACTTCATTCTCGCATTTGTGTGAGAAATCGTCCATGTGAAATCTAACTACATTATCCATTCTTGAAATGAATAAGGTTTTTAGTAGTATAGTGTATTTAGAAAAGTTTCGTAAACGTTTCGATATTTTCATGAACTGATGTTATAAAAAGTTATTCTTGATGTTAAGAATATCTCAATATCACACATGATCATAAAAATTACAAATTAATTTTATTTTAGTTCATGAGTAAAAAGTCGGCAAAAATTTGTGTAAAAATTGTGTCGTACATTAAAACAAATATTTTAATTACGTAAGTTATTCTTGTTACCGTATTATATGTAATTTTTACATCATATCATGTTAGTTGAACAAACAATATACAGGGTGTCCCGGAACTCTCTACCAATATTTTAGGGCATTGTTCCTGGGTAAGAAACATATCTAAATATCATATTTAAATTGTCCGGAAGTCCTTAGTTACTCAGATAGCCACCATTTTGTTTTTTTCACTTATTAATTTTTTTCTGAAAATTGGTTAAACATACGAAGTTGAAACTTTGCACAAACATTTATGACAACTAGACAAAGCTACAAAAAAATTATGACGATTTTTCAAATTCATAAAACAAAATGGCAGCTGTTTAAAATTTTGTTTCTTAAATTACTCGAAAACCGTTGATTTTACAAAAATTTTACAAGAATAACTTTTTTAAGGCTTGTATTACAAATCGATCGACACCTTAATCTTTAAGATCGGACGAGTATTAACTGAGATATTGCAGTTTTAGTGATACGTGACCGCCGGATATTAGTTGCAGCGCATGCTGAAAGCGGTCACGTATCACTAAAACTGCCATATCTCAGTTAATACTTGTCCGATCTTAAACATTAAGGTGTCGATCGATTTGTAATAAAATTGCCTTAAAAAAGTTATTCTTGTAAAATTTTTGTAAAATCAACGGTTTTCGAGTAATTTAAGAAACAAAATTTTAAACAGCCGCCATTTTGTTTTATGAATTTGAAAAATCGTCATAATTTTTTTGTAGCTTTGTCTAGTTGTCATAAATGTTTGTGCAAAGTTTCAACTTCGTATGTTTAACCAATTTTCAAAAAAAAATTAATAAGTGAAAAAAACAAAATGGCGGCTATCTGAGTAACTAAGGACTTCCGGACAATTTAAATATGATATTTAGATATGTTTCTTACCCAGGAACAATGCCCTAAAATATTGGTAGAGAGTTCCGGGACACCCTGTATATTAAATGTTAGTTTATAAACAAGGCTAGCCATTGTTTCAGTGTTAAAATTTGGCAGTTTAATACACTTCTGCATTTTTATTTTAAACTTTTATTTTTATTAATAATTTCTAACTAAAACATGGTGTCAGGTGTATTCTGAAACTTAGCAAATATGCAGTTATTGGGCACGCTAAAGTACTTATCAAAGGTCATACCAAATTTGGAGAAAATCCCCGCACCCCTTTAGACATTTAACAATAAGAAAAGATGTGGGCTTCTCATGGACTATAGAGCATGAAGATGCTCTGAAGATCATCAAGACATTAATTTCCAGTGAACCGGTGATAAAAAATATAAGTAGGTGGGGAGTTGTAATCTTCTAGCTCACAAAAATATAAGTTTAGAAAATATATGTAAAATCTCTATTATTGATCTTAGAAATAAGTTAATTCTGTCATTGAAAAAAATTAAAAACCTTTTTGATTATATACAAGTCAGTTTAAAAAGTACAATGTATTATTTCTTATAAAAATTTAACTAAAAAGGTGTTTATATCATTAAGTGTTTTGATTTCATCAATAAAATTCAAATATTCTTTTACTATATTCATTATATTGTTTACCATAAATCATATTTGTTAATTTGTTGACGAATGTGTTTTACAATTTCCTAATTCAACAATAATTGATGGTCCATATTTATTGCTTCGATTTCTTTCAATTTAATATTTCAAAATAGGGAATAAATGGAAATTCGCTTAGTATGCAGGTTTGCTGCGGCGGGGGTATTTTTTCAAATGTTACATTCATTTAAATAGTGTTTAATACAACAATACATTGTAATACATTATTTCGTAGCGCATTAAAACGTTGGCTGGGAAAATAACCAAAACCTATTTCACTGTCAGCTGATCAGCTCATCAGGAAGTCCGCCACTCACATGACGTACTGACGTACTTGTTTCTTATTGGTTCATTGTTGTCTTCTGTTGTTGAACTGTACGATGTATTTTCATGTTACTACGCGTAGTATTCTTAGTTGACCTTGTAGTGTGAATGTATCTGTATCGCGTAGTGTTTGTGAGTGGTTTTAGTAGACATTTAGGTAAAAGTGTTAGTGTCAAGTGACTCATTCGGTGATATTATTTATGCAGATTTTCCTGTGACGACATGCATCTTTGTTCTGGAGATTCAATGCAGTATTAATTCTGGTTAGTATTTTCAATTATTCAGCATTATTAAACAAGCTTATTTTTTTCTGCAAAAATTAAACCAAAATATATTTACGCAATAGTCTACTTGCTAGTATGATAATATTCTAGTTTAGCATATACTAGAATTATTAAATAATAGATTTATAGTTCATATGGCTTATTTTTTATTAGAAAATGACTAGGTATTTGCTGAATCAGTGCTTTATTTAGGCCTACTAAAACAACCGATAACATAACATAACATGTTGATAACAGTACTTCGAATGATAAAATTAATATTTTTGCTAAGATGAAAATGATTTTCCTCTTTTGGTGAAATATTTACATAACTATTAATCTGACCTGCAAAGAAGATGGTACAGTTTTAGTTTTATAAAATTTAGGAATCATCAGCTTAAAATTTTCCCTTTTCACCATCTGTGACTTGATAGTGTTAACATTGATTGTTGCCGTTTTTTGTAGCAAATGAAAACCATATTTGAAGGTCGTTGTATTTGAATTGTGACTAAGCCCCAGTTAATCTGTTTTTAAAGTACGATTAATATAATTATAAATCCATACTATTATGAAATTGAGGTGGTGTCTGTATGTCTGTGCAGCTGTCATGACTAAATACTTAACCGATACAGCCAAATTTAAGCGCCAAGATGGTCCACATATCTTATCTTATCTTATCTTATGAATCTTATCGCATATTCTCTTCCTTGAGTTCCTCTTGGGCTTCGCCCCATGGATGTCCAAGTTTTGAGGTGAGGTTTTCAAAAGTAAATATTTATATTGGTTTCAATGGAAGCATGAAAAATGTCACCTTTGCGTTAACATTTCAATCTAATAGAAACGAGCAGAACTGCCAAATTGCGTATTTTACAATTTATTTCATACAGCTGATCCAAACAAATAAAATAAAATATTTTACTCAACTATGTGGTAGGTTTATTTAGGCTACCTTTTCTAAAACTTTCTCATAGATTATGGAAATAAAAAAACTATTCTATAACCCTGTGTCTAAGCTATAAAAATAATGTTTTTGATATATTTTCATGTAAACAGTAGGATAGTAATTTACAATGTAGGTGATACTTTTTTGTATTTAAACCACAATCAGTTTCAAGCAAGGTTAAATTGTTGGCTAAAAGCTAGGCCGTATTACTCTCTTAAGGAGTTCTTTGAGGACGACCTCACAGGACTTTAAATCCACCGCCATTAAGTTGATTTAAGTTCTTTTTTGGTCCAAATGACAATACGAAAATCTGTAGGCTACATATTGTAAATATTAGTTTTATTTTTTAATTGTAAATATTGACGCAGCCTATCCAGCTTATGCTGGTATCAAGCCAAGGAGGAGGTAAATGTATAAATTTGGTGTTTTTTTTAATAAACTTGAACTATTTAACAAGACAGTGTTTGGTATAGTACAGCTCCCCGTTGCGAAGCACTGGTGAAACAGCTAGTTGAGTATAACTAAGGCCAAACATTAAACACATTTAAATAATGTATCAAGGATATTCTTTTAGGACTGTTTTTACTGTGATTTGACCTGAAAGAAAATAATATGGAGTTTCACGAAATTATTGGTGAAAATAAAAAAAGAAGCCACTTAAAATGAAGATACTTCGTTGGTATATTCTTTAAAAAATCATAAGGATGATATTACTCATCCCTTAATATGTTTACGTTGTTTAATATTTTTTGTTGAAAAGAAAAACGTGAAATATTAAGCTTTTTAAACTAGCTTTAATTTTCGGTTACTTGTGGGATATTACAATTTCAAGAATATTTTACATTGGATCCATGCGTTGTATAAAAAAAAATAAAAAAAAAATTATTAAATATTATTTTGTTGCGCCAATAAAATATTAAGAATGGATTGCAAGCAGGCATTAGCGTATGTAGCTCCAGTTTATTGGAAAGTGTTCCAGTAATACTGTTTTGTGTTATAATTTTGATATTTAATGTAAAATAAAAGTATAACTGTAGAGAATACCTCCTGTACTAAAGTCTATGGACAAAATACCTGTTTATGTACTTTAGATGAGAATTTAAAGCTTATCCAAACGCACCGTTTAATAAAAACTATTTTTGTTCGCAGGTTAGAGGTTGCAGTCGTACCAAAGGTAAGAATTTATACCTTCGAGTGTTTAAGGTGTTAAAACATTTCTTGTATCCAGGTTTCGGGTAGGTTTACCATACGAATACGTTCTGTCGATTTAAATACCTTATACAAACGTTAAACATACGTTAAATTAAAAATGTGGTACTATTTTAACCGCGGGAAGTCGAGAAGTGTTTGACAGTTGTCATTGTTGGCCAGTTAAGAAGACTATCGACAAACGCAATTTTGTACATAATTCAACAACACGCCGGATTATTTAACTATTGATATTTTTTTTAAATCTACTATGACGGTTTCAATTTAAAAGTCATCGAAATTAACATTGCTCGTGTCAACGTAATTCTAAGCAACGTTATATTCTCTTGTTATTCATGCAAATTTGTATACAGTACGGTATATTATTCATGTGTCTTGGCATTATAGGTCTATACTTTTCTACGTTATTTCATTGTTGTTTGATGTTCATTGTTCTTGTTGTTAATAAAAGTCCGATATGATGTGAACAACAATCATAAAGTGTCATAGTGATAATACTAATTTCAAGTTAACCAATTCGTCTATCGTACAAATCTATTTAACGGTAAATAATAATAATACGAGAATTCCCAATACGGAATAATATTACTAGCTGAAGACATTAAACATTTTATACAATCTGTGTAAAATAAAATTACTTTGATATATAATGCTGATTTAGATGATCTATTAACTTTTTTCTAAATTGATTTGGTTTTACCTTACTTTTTGGGAGTAAAGTGAAATAAAAAAGGTATTTATTTCATATGGGTTTAACTAAATCATGGGCATACGTATTAGAGAATGCTATGCATGGGTCCATTGGTATATCGGTGTTGTAAAACAATAAATAAATAAATAATTACATATACAAATTAATCATATTGTAGACCTATACCATGATAAATAGCCGGGTGAATTTACAATTAATATGGCTTTGGTTCAGCTGAAGCCAACCAAAGGTAAGAAGCATTCAATTTAGTTTATCTTAGATTTATGTATTTTTATCTAGTCGGGATACAAGAAAATATATCTGCTAACATAAAATCCATTAATAAGTTTTACTAAATTGAATGACTTAATGTGACTCGAGGCAATGATTAAAGAATGTAATGTCTTGAAATGAAATTTAAATTAATATATGTGTGCAGATATAGCAATGTTATGTTTTTGTTAACTTCGTTTCGGAACCATGAATAGTGCGAAAAGAGTTCAGAGTTGCAAAGTTAAGTTAATTTTGAACTATGAAACCTACTGTGACTTCTGCATCATTACCAAGAAAGGTTGTTTTAGTTTAAATTATTAAACTTTTTTGTTTTATAATTAACTTTATTTGTATAGGTTGGTATCTTGGCCTCAGTAATAAGTGTTATTTCTATCAATGTTAGTATAATTAATTAAAGGCTCAGTAGTATTTTTTAAATTGTTAACTCTTAGTTCGTTAGGATATTAACTTAATTTACTAACACACTAATGTACATAACTTTGTAAAACTGAGCCTTCAAAAGACAGTATATCGTTGTAAAATATATGTTATAAACAGGTGTGCCAATAGAGATTAAATTAACTGCAATCATTAAAATATTGCATTACAGAGTAATGAACTTTTAAGGGAAAAAATTATTTCGATCAGACTCTTCTTGAAAATATCCCTATAGTTAGTAGTTATAACTAATCTCTATGGCTACACCTTCATAGACAGTATAAGTTAGTCAAGTTAGGTTAAGTATTAGAGGTGGCCAGAATAAACAGAAGTATTGTATCAGAGGGGTAGAAGGGGGCTTTCAACTTAAGTTAGGTTAACATTTATTACCGATAATTGTTTTGGAAAGGTTCTTATTTTATCTAACAGCGCAAGATGTATTTTTCAGAGTCATCTTTTATTTTTTGGAGTAGCACTAGGCTCTGGAGAAGTCACAGAAGTATTATACCCCACGTGATTTTATTCCAAAAAGTATATTAGTTGTTATAAACTATGCTAATTGCTAAGCTATTGGACGTAGTAAACCCAATGTTATATCCCTTGAAATTTAGGGAGTATTTGAACAGTCCTAAGTTTAAAGTATATTACAACTTTCATCAGCGGGTATGTTGTTGGAGAATTTACTTTTTCAAATTGTAATCCTGTAATACATCTAAATAAAACTAACATTATTACAAATTCGGCACCCTATTCGAGTTAATATTTCCTCTTATTTGTGCTACTTGTGGCTTCGTCACTTAATTACTAACTAATGATAGAAGGGTGGTATAGAAATGATTCCGCCCACCTCTAAACCATATTTTTCCCGTGTGGAGTTGCTAGTCTCCTATCGGGCGCCTCCCCAGGTGGCGGATAGGGGAAGGCTCGTCAGACATGGCGGGTACTGGGAATGGACCCCCAGGGTGGACCAAAACTAGCACAGTGTAGCTCGTGTCAATTACATGCGTGTGAGCGTAATTACCCTTCTTCCACCGTCGCTATTGTTATTTTGTACAATCATCTCAACAACTAATTACCTATAAATGAATGTACACTAGCGTTATTCCATCCATCCGCCATCATAGTTGACACGATCTATAGCTGAGCGATATAAATTTGTTTCGATTTTAATCTTATGGTACGAACATAACTGAAATAATAATTAGTTATAACCATTTGATATTTATTATATTATTACTTTGTAAGTAATTAAATTTGTAAATTAGCTTTTACATTAATCTTTTTTGTTTCTCATTATAGAAGTTAACATTACGATAAAGTTATTACTTTTGATTCTACCTCACAGTTTCATGGCAATACACAAGAGATTTTCGTTAAAATAACCAATAAGTACGGCAAAGTTTTGTCTTTATGTATATAATTAATTCCTGGTAAAGTAAAAGTATGTGTTATTAACTTTTTTACGGTAGATTTAGAAACCCAAAGATTCCATCCCTTGGCGAAGCACGGGCAGAACCACTATTTGGTTTGGCCTGAAACTGTCAGATATGAACTGCGTTTGCGAAAGTGTTCCTATATAATATTTTGCCTGCATATCTGGAAAAATACACATTTAATATGCACATTTATTGTTTTTCTGAATATTGCCAATCTATCAATGGTTTTTAATGCTGAAAACATTACTGGACAACATTCTGTCCCACGAAGCACTTTCACACAACGGCTATAATAAAATAAATACCCCCGCCGCAGCAAACCTGCAGACTAAGCGAATTTCCATTTGCTTGATTTGATTTTTAATTAAATCTATTCAAATAACATTAGGTTTAACGAGTACCTAGGTTTGCTGCCTACAGGGTAATAAAGTGTGTTTTGTAGCAAAATATTAATCTCTTGGTATAAAATAAATATACTGGCCAAGTTTGATCCAAATATATGCATAAACAAGCAAAGTACAACAGTTTACTTATTCTCCATAAGATAACATGGGGAATTTTTAATTTACAATTTCCTCCGTAACCAATAACCATACAAAAACACTTCAATATACTGAATTATTTGTTTTTTTAAGCACTTCAAAATGGTTTAGAGGAAATTTGGGAAATTTTATGTTTTGAGGGTAAAAAATGAGAAAAACCAATTTTTACCCCATAAAACCCCGTTCCCATGGTCCGATCATGCTGGTTTGCAAACTTGTTCAAATAAACGTAGGTTTACACATTTGTACCAAATTTCATTGAAATCGGATCATTTTTGCTCGAGTTATCGTGCTAACGGACTTATCATCAATGAGAAAGTAAATGATGATCAAAATGAAAAAGTAAATCGATCTCGGGACTAAGTCTTACCATGAGACCTACAGTAATAGCTTATTCCCTATATGGGAAATTCGCTAAAAGGGGGACTGGGGTGGAGCCCCCAGCGAGCCAAAGGCGAGTCAAGTATATACTATGGCATAGCTTTAAAAAATGATTTTGCTGTGGACAGGCCTGCAATTGTTTACAATGACTTGAAACGACAAGGTCGTGCACAAAATGATGTGCAATATGATAGCACCAATACCTGAGCATGATAAAATTGTATTATATAATTTGATTTATTACATACTTTAGACTGCATTTTATAACATCATGGAAATTGTACATATGTAGATTTATGTTTATTTTTACACGTCTCATACAGATTCAACATTACGAGCAATGCTCGGTTCCTTGGCACTAACTATTTAAATGTTCTATGTTGGCAATAAGTTAAATCAAAATATCTGGCATATGTTAATTGTTAATAAATTGTGTTCAATTCAGTATTCAACAACAGTTACTCATGTCTGCATCAATCCGTTATAGGCCTATCTTGTTTTTGTTTTGTATGTATAAATCTTTTTCAATTATCAATATAAACAAATACACATTCACCACACAGGGCCAAGACTGGTCGACATCTTTAAATTTTGTGTTGGAAGTATTAAGTTTGGTAATATGAAATGACACGCATTTACTTGATGAGATGGCTGATTTTAAAATTGTTACCTGCTATCTTTAGGGTCCAGTGGTGACATTGGGGGGAGGAATACTAAATTTAGTACATTACAATTACGTCATTGACCTTGAGCTCTGTTAGTAAAATGACATGGTATGGTGGCGTGTCGGGGAGAAGGATAAAGGGAATAATTAATTATTGTTTATGTTGCCTCATTCGCGCATCCCACAAACAAACTTATTTCAAGCCTAAAACGAAGAATAAAGTTCTATATTTGTTTGAAAAACGTTGGTTAGAGGCTAGTCTTGACTGTTCTTCGGCCTGCGCCGTCCATTCCACAAATTATGGTCTTCACTACTTTTTTTTGAGTAAGCCTATGTGTCGATTATGTATCTTGCGTAATGGAAAATCAAGATTTCATTTTCATTTCATTTCAATATCTTTATTTAATAATTGTACATTGTACATTGAATAGTGTCAGATTCCTAACCTAGTAAATAAAGTTATAAGCTAAAATTACAATTTACTAAGAAACTCCCAATAAAATCAGGTTAATTGGGGAAACGCCTCTTTAATGGAGTAGGGAGCGATTTCTATGAGATAATTTTTTAATTTGTTTTTAAATTTGATTGAGTTGCCAATGGGTTTTAAATGATTTGGAAGAAACCGTAAAAATCTTCTTCCGGCACAGGTGGGCTTTTTATTTGAAATGAAAATAAAAGATGGTTGCGACTATTTTCTCTTAGGGCTTTTCCTCTTGTATTGTAGCATAATTGTGCGTTATCTGATATACTTTCTTTCGCTATGAGAGCAGTTTCAAAAATGTATTGGGCAAACACAGTTAATATTTTAAAATTTTTGAAATGAATTTTAACACAATCATCATTTTTTAGTCCCATCATTGTTCTTAATGCCCTTTGCTGTAATTTTAAGATTCGATTAAGATTTTTCTTAGTTGTAGCTCCATATAAAGATATACCGTATGAATTGTGGCTATGGACAAGAGAATGATATATTGTTTTCAAAGTATTGATATTACATAGATATGACATCTTTTTCAAAGCAAATATCCCTGAATTTATCTTTGAGCAAACATGATCGACGTGGTCCTGCCAGGATAGATGTTTATCAACTTTTAAACCTAAAAAATCTATTTTTTCAACTTGTTTGATTTCATCGGAATCCAAAATAATCAACGGTTCTATTTTGTTTTTACATTGCTTAGTTGAAAATGATATAAAATTAGTTTTACTTTTGTTTATTTTGAGATTGTTGGATAGTAAGTAATTTTTAATATTTGAAAGTTCTATAAAGGTATCTATTTCGATGTGTTCTACTGTTTTCCCTGTAATTTTTAAGTTAATGTCATCAGCATATAAAAGATATAAGATGATGTTGTTCAAACTGAAATATAAGTTTGGACTCCCGTGTGTGAACCGAATTAGTCGCCTATGCACAACAAAAGTATCTACTGTTTTTATAACATTTGTTTTATCAACGTTTCAGAGAGTTTTATATTATTGTTTTTAAGAAAACCTCGAATCTATTGCAAATCATAAATAAGTATGATTTGAACTTTTGAACGTTTACCTCCTAAACAAATAAAACACCATTAGCATATTGGTTTCTCGTCCTGTTTATAAAATTTAGAGAAGGTTTATTATTTGAAACTATATCATTTCTCAAGCACTTTCAAGGATTCGCTGCAGGTTTGCGTACTCTTACAACTACTGATTCTAAAATTCAAGAATCAGGTTGGTAACAAATTAAAAATAGCTAGTGGCTTGTAGAGACATAAGTGAAAAGCTCAAGTGTAAAACAAATTATTGCAACATTTGATCAAACTCAGAATCAAACTGTCTGTTTGTCAGGATATCCCTGTACACCTTTTTTGTGTAAAAGCAGTTTGTTGTTTGTCTTTGTTTGCTTTAAAATCAGTGTTTTGTTGGTTGAACCAATGTGTTGCTGTAATGGATGCAAGAAATTTATTTCACAAGATTGATTAAACATTTATTAACATATGTAAGCGAAATAATAGCAACCTATTAGCGATTGGATAGACAACCAAGTTAAGGTAAATTATGCCACTCGATGCTCGGGGTGGACAGTCTATTGTCGCCAGTAGCATGTCCATTTTAAAGACTACTTATGTTGTATGTAGCAACAAAACATGTTTGTATTAAAATCAATCATATTTTTAAATGAGGCTAAGTCAGATTTAATAAGTGCTGAATGCTGTTGTAGACGATTAAAAAGTTTAACCGTGTCCTCCTTATTGGATTTGGATGAACATGAATTAAAGAGAGGCATAGTTGTTGATTTGGATCCTTTATTAATACAATACCATGCATACAATAGTTTATTATTGCTATTTCACTAGGAATAACTAAAGCGCGCATTGAAATTCTAAATATACGCATCAAAATATATTTACGTTTTATACAGAAATATGTACAATTTTTGCAAAATAGGGAATGATTTGTGAATTAATTGTGGATGGCTCTGCTTTATTCAGAGAATCCTGCTAGTGTGTACAACATATTCTTGTTTAAAGCTCCATATCCTCCAGTTCCGGTTTTATTGTCATGCCTGTTAAGCTTTATCACTCTGAAAGATACTTTATTAATTTGCGTACAATGAAAGATGTTTGAATAATCATCATCATGGTGGTTGGGGAGTGCAACGTTCTATCGATGCCCAGTATAGTAGGTAAAAATATCTTAATTTCTAGGTGTGCGTATCTTATTTTGCGATTCTTTGAAACTACCTTATTCAGAAAAGCTCATTTACGTGGTAATACGTGTTTTATATTCTTTAAAGGTTTTTTTTATATCAAAAAAATATATTTTAAATATAAAATGCATTACAGATAAAATACATATTCGATGTATATTTAAATTGTTGCTGTTACTAATTGAAGACAACATTGTATGTACATTCTAAAATAATTGTGATGTTTTTATTTTACTCAAGATTATTTACAGCATTCAAAATATGCCCAAAAAATGTTTTAGCCACAAATGCTAAACCCATTTTCTCCTGAGGTCATAGTTTTGTTGTTATATTGTCTTCGTTCTCTTATCGCTAACGCTCACTGGAGACATCCAAACCTGTCTTGTCTTCGTCTTGATTCCGTCGTATCACCCTAAAGCTAGGCGCCCACCGGGCAACTCAGCGGGTGACGCGGCGCGGCGCGGCGCCGTGGAAAAAAGTTGCCACGTATCCGTGCCATGTTATCTTATGGACTGACGCCCACCTAGCAACCCAGCGGGTGGCGCAACGCGGCGCGGAAAAAAAACTTCTTCTCGAATCCGGCAGTGAGAATTCGGTGGATAATTTCTTCCTCTCGTGTTGCCGCGCCTCCGTTGAGTTGCCTGGTGGGCGCGGGGTAGAGGCACGGAAACGGCGTCTGCCCCTCGTCTGCCGCTCATTCGGGTGTTTTCGGAAAGTATCGCGAGCCCTTCGGGAGTGTTCGGGTCCGAATCGAAGTGCACTGTGCATCCCCTCCAAAAGAATAATTCTCCGCGCTGCCCCGCGCTTCCGCTAGAGTTGCTTGGTGGGCGCGAACCCTGGAGAAGCGGACGGAAGTTTTTCTCCGCGTCGCGCCGTGCCGCGCCGCGCCGCGTCACCCGCTGAGTTGCCCGGTGGGCGCCTAGCTTAAATCTTGCATATGGTCTTTGTACGGACCGCCTATCCTTATCCTCGTTTCAATATATCACTCGTGTATAGTTCTTCCATTTATATTTCTCTCATTGCATTTTCAGTTCACTTCCAGCTGTTTAAAGATGTATTTTGTTATTATTAATAGATGAAGTGTGTCCTTTACACCTGGACTACGTCTTGAAACAATTGTCAGTTTTGTTCACAGCTTCCGCATAATTCTAAGTAGCCACAAACTTTCTAAACATCTCTATGCGTTTTGTGTTAACCTCAAGACCAAGACAGATACCGCCATTTCCCTTTACCTCGAATACTGTACATGTATATGTTTCACATTACATTTTCACAATTTTCTTATTTGTCATGTTTAAGGACTAATCCTTTGCCTTTGTAATTTTCTCACAAATTTTCTCCAAATAATATAAAAAAACGGGTTTCGTGGCATTTGGCACGATATTTAAAAATATTTAAAAGTGGCCTAGCAGTCATTTTCAAACGGTTTAAGTGGTTGTATTCATATTTTGCTCAAATATAGTGGCCAATTAGATAAACATTTTTGCAGAACTTTAGTGCTTTGTAAGTAACACCTACTGATAGACCGGAAACGACATGAGATAGGGTACATGTTAAATTACATTTCTTGTTTCTTCTGACATGATGAATAACGTGACAACGTTTTTTTCACATGGTCTTAATAAAGTCTTAACACACCCAAAAATAAATTAAACTGCTTAAGATAAAAGTGTGCAACTTCGCCTTTTCTAGTTTTTTGCAAGAAATAAAAATGTGACCCCCTTTTAGGGTAGATAGGGGCTCTTATGTACAGACCCATGTTGTGACACCTCATTTTAAAGGTATTAATTAGTAGAATACAATGCCGCAAATTTGAACTCAAACGGATAACCGAGTCGACAATTCCAGCCGTTCAAAGAGATTATCTTGAATCTGTAATTTTTAATCTTTGAACGGCTGCCATTTTTTACTAAGTTTTTCTTTTGAACTCAAATTTGTAGTGTTGTATTCTACTAATTAAGACCTTTAATTTAATGTGCATATTGACCTATCCATACGTTTATGATTTTCCTCCCACTTCTAGCGGTCCATCCCCCTTAGGAGGTACCGCATAACCTGTGTACCTAGTTTTGAAGCTCTATCTTTATTATTTTTTGAAACATTTTACCGCACCAGGGCCTTTTTCCACCCTGTATATGACCATTTGTATTTTTACAGTGTATGCCGCCATTGGTCTTAAAGATTGTTCAATTACTCCAAACATTTTATTTTAACAAGACCTTTAAAATGAGGGGTAAAACATGGGTCTTAAAAAGATTTGCCCCCTATCTACCCTTAAAGGGGGAGGGGGGAAAATGTTGATTTATTGCAAAAAGCTAGAAAATACATCATATAATGATATGTTGAAGTTGTAAAGTTTTATCTTACGCCGATTAAGTTATTTTAGGGTGTATTAAGTCTTTTTCAACACCCTGTACATATTTCATAAAAATTAAATTGCCAAATTTGACCACAATATATACATAAACAAGCAAACTACAACAGTTTACTTATTCTTCTCAAGAATAGCAAGAGAATTTTAAATTCACAGTTTTTTTTTTTACTTAACTGTGACTATGTAGCGTATAACAACATTTTACATACACACGCATATTCACTTTTTTAACCTCTAACAAATGGGTAGAGGAAAAATTTTAAAGCTTAATGTTTTCAGAGTCAAAAATGAGAAAAACTCTTACCTTATAAAACACCATTCCCATAGTTTGATTATGTTGGTTCGTGACTGAATAAACGTAGGTTTACACGTTTTGTACCAAATTTCATCAAAATCGGGAAATTTGTATTCGAATAACTGTACTAATGGACTCTCTCTCTCTCTCCCTCTCTCCCTCCTCTCTCTCTCTCTCTCTCTCTCTCTCTCTCTCTCTCTCTCTCTCTCTCTCTCTCTCACACACACACACACACACACACACACACACACACACACACACACACACATATAATATATATATATATGTATATATACAGTACATTAACTTAAATGGATGGTGTTTTGGGACCTCAAAACAAAAAAGAGTAAATCACTCCAGGGGCTTGGTCTTAGCCTGAGACCTACGATAGTTGCTTATTTCCTATAGGGGAAAATCTCTCAAATGTTCTCTTATTTTTTCTTCGTAATTCCCTTAAGCAAGATCTTAACCTCTATTCATGGTTAGGAACACCAACTGTCATTGTTTAGCTTCCAATATTTTTGGTAAAATGCAATTTTTCGTCAGATCTAATAAAAATCAATAGGGACCACCAACATAGTTTAATAAAATAAGAACAAAGTTTATCATTTTAACTGTTTGAGCAGACAAAAAATCCTTAAGAACCAATAATATAATGGTAAGTAAATATAAGGTACGTATGTTAAATGATTTTGTCATAAAGTTTTTAATACGAGTAAGTTTTAAATATGAGTAGTTTTCAATTGCGTATTTGAAACGAACATGTTCTTGTAAGACTAATACTTGATATCTTAAATGGCTATTTAATTTAATAAAGATTTGTAAAAAAGTTAGTAATATGCTAATAAGGTAGACCTTTGATATGATGACACATGGATTGTACCGACGTATTAATTGTTCTTGTTCATTATTGGTAATTACTTTTCATAAGTAGAAGGTTCATTTTAATTAGTTAACTTTTGTATAAAAATAAGGTAAATGCTACTGAAGCATCCTCTTTGAACCAGAGAAGTATATTGGTTCCACAGTACACCTACACCTCCAATTGAATTAATTGAATTGAGAGATTTGAAACCAAACAAAGCCAGATGGTCGTTTTAATAGATATTCTGTCGATGGTTGGGAAATCCAATTATCTTTTCTGTCTTCAAATTTGATCATTTTAAATTCCTCTGTGATTTTAAAGTCGAGCTTCTTTAATATATTTATTTTTCATCTTAATTGTTAAATATAAGCTAAGCTAAGCACAAATGTCTAGTATTGCTCATTGTAAACTAGCGAAATAGGGATCCCTTGTTAATTAAGGCAAATTGATTCAGATAATAAAAGCTGTATACACATTTTTTTTTATTTAGATTTTTTTTAGATACATTATATGAGAGCAGGACTCCTCTGATGTTTTATTGTACAAGAGCGGTCGGTAGAAGCTCGGTCATTATTTTATGGGCATAGAACATTTTCAAGTCTTCATTCATTAAATTGTTTGCTGGATTTATATTTCTGTTTTAACCAACAAGTATTTTTTATTGCTATTCCAGTTTCAAGAACTTGAATCACATTGGATTTACCTTTGTTGCTTGAGTATTGTAGGTAAGATTTGTATGTCACCCTGTGCATTTCGTCAGCTTGTGTAGCATAGGTGTCTTCTTAATCACTTGTCACTATGACTAGTCTATACTATACTGTATTTACAAAAATATTTACACGATACAAAATATTTTATATTGGTAACTATAAAAAATATTAAGGGAATGGAAATTCAAAGTTAGCCACCATATTGCATTTTTGAACATGATGAACTATATTTTTTAATGCCAGAAGAAAATAGTTCAAGTACCCTATTTTATTTTTTCTCTTAATAGTTTCTGTGATACCAATGGTAAGACAATTAAGTTGTTCACCATGTATTTATATATGAATCCGAACGGATGGTGTTATTGGCCTCTGGGGTCCTCAAAACGAAAAAGTTAATCGGTCCGGGACTAGGTCTTTTACTATGCAACCTACGGTAGTATTTCTTATTCCCTTTGACAAATTCGCTAAAAACTAGACATGGCGAATTAAAAAGCAACTTATTCATGTAACTGACCTACAGTGCCCAACCATATACAGGGTTATTACAAATTATGTTCATGATTTCATACATACATAAAATATAGTTTTATTTGTTATACAAAGAAATAAAATGGTCACAACTTTTGAAAAACTAAAAAAGTTTCGACACAGATACACAGAACTGTAAATGCTCGATACGGGAACCCCTTGTGGTACGACAGATGTCAATACCTAATGTAGTCAAGCTCTTGCTAGACTTTGAAAAGTGTGTCTAGGTCTATTGTTTCGATAGCATTGGTGTTCCGTTGCTGGATCTCAAGTATGCTATCTGATAATGGTGGTGTGTACGCCTTATCTTTGATGTATCCCCACAAGAAAAAAATCGTTCCATATTTCAGGCAGCACATTGTTAAGTTCAGCCCTACTACAAGTAACATTCAAATGCAGCCATTTCTCTTAAATTCCAAGTGTCACTTGCCAATATAGTGGTTACTAGGAGGATAATCGTCAAACCTGGTTCTAAAGAGTCGTTGCACACTAATAACAAATAGGTTAATGTAATATTCAAACTGGCAAAAAGCTTCCCTGCCTTCAAATTCAGCCATTACACAACATTTACAACAATTGACTTGACAAACAGCTGATATGCACCCAAACCAATGTAAATGCAACTTTATTAGTTTTTCTTTCCAATGGTACCAACTAAAATAGTCTTGAAACAAATTAACCCAGTAATATTTATAATCAAAATCAGGAACATCATTTCTAATAACCCTGTATTATTTTATGACTACTGATTGTCCATGATATTTCATAAATTCTATATCTCTCATTTGCATTATTTAAGGAGTTTTTGCTTAAGTCAAATAAGCGCGTACTTGATATTGTCCTATACCTTTTAGTCTGCCCCTTTTTATTTGTTTCACTTTCTTACATACAGTTCAGTAAAAACTAAAATAATGAGAAAATAAAAATTAACATATAAGAAATTCTTGTATACATTCTTGTATAACAAATATTGCTCTTACATAGAGAGCAATTGCTATATCAGGTAAAAGTAATTAAATCTTTTAAGAATTAACTATATGATCAAATACTTTCTTCAACCGAACAGTTAGAATTAATACCCTGCTGTGCTAAGCTAAGCATTCTCTTCCCTAATACCACATGTTAACTGGACAACCACTGTTGTCTTATCAGCTTGATGACGTCATACGGGCACCCGTAGCTTCCCTTTGTGTTCTGAATAAAACTTCTTGATTAACCAAATAAATTGTTCCATTTATCGTGATCATTGAGTCTATAATACAACAATTTTCGCCTTATATCTCATGCCCATTATAGGATGGGGTATAAGAAAAGTAAATTGAATGTCTTTATACAAACAATTATTAAAATAATAGAAAATCATGCTCACCTCAAAGAGGAATAAAAAATCGCTCACCTGCACTACTCCACGGCAATACAAGAACTTTGTAAGAACATACCAGACGTCTGACGTGCTGTATTATGATTGAGACTGCAGAGTCGAAGAAAAAGACTAATAGGAACAATTTCCAACAAACAATATTGTTCTCTGATTTTCTAATAAATACAACATACATGGAAACAAATCACTTACTCTCAGTTCTACGTCAGTGATGATAAGGAGGAGTCAATGAGGACGCCAATTTGAAATAGTCCCCAATGATTAGAGGAAAGTTGTTTCTAGATGACATCAGGAGAAAGAATGGCCGGACGGAGAGGAGAAAAGTCATTCTTGGACGTAAGATGAGCAGCATCTCAGAAGAAACCGTCGGGAGCCCTGGATCAAGTAGGGGCAGCGACTTAGTAGAAACTTGAAGCGCCTGTTTTCGTCGTAGGACGCTAGGCACGAGCCCAGGATTGTTTTGCACATGACTTCAGGGTAGAGTAGGGGTTGTGGAATTATCACTAGGATAAAATCCATTGGTGATTGGCGGGATTTGAACCCGGGACCGAAGTCCCGTGCTCTAACGACTACATCAGCCCTCTCCCAGCTGAAGCGTCTGTTAAGCACAAGACTGTTAATATCAAGAGTTTACGTCAAGCCACTGCAAGACCAAGGACCAGCCCGACTACGAGAAGACTGTCTACTAATAAGCTACCGAGAAGTAGTGTAGGATACTTAAAAGTACTTGTACTTGTACTTGAAAGGAATGGACTCAAAGTTAAACTCTAATACCTTAAAACAAAATTTAGTTAGAATTTAATTTGAATTTTAAATGAAATTAAGTTGGTTCAAAAATACAATTTGATCATATCAGATTAAATAAACGGATATTATAAATGACAGTATTATATCATAAAATATTAAGAGGTTATTTAGCCTAAATGATTTTAATAATTGGTAAAGGGGCTGGATTTAAATATTCTGACAATATTAGAATGATTTATAACTAGTGGGCCCTCTATTATTTTTAGGTATAATAATTTCGAAAATATTTCGCGTGTAAAATATTTCATGAACCATCACCTGTTGAGAAAATCAAGTGTTTTACAATAATTGACAATCTATTAATTTGACGGTGAAACTGAGTATTGTATTATAGTATAGCTTGTATATAATTTTCTGTAATGACAATGTTATCTTTTGTAAGAAAGGGGATTTTAACCCCGTACCCACGGTGCTCATCTATGCAGACACTCTGTTCACATTACACTTAGTCGACCAGTTGGTGTGAACAGAGTTGAACAGTAGCATGAGCATCGATTTACAAATTCCTTTCCCAGCTGATGTGAGCTAGGCGATGACCGGTAGGGCTGACTTCCAAGAAACATCGTTAACCTATAAGCCACACACCCTATCGGTAATCAGCCAATGAGAAGGGCTTATGAAGAAGATGGAGGGGTCAGGAGTCTCGGAGCTGAAGGACCTGGAGAGGACAATCGAGGAGATCACCACGGGCCACCGGAGAAAGAAGATCGGGAGTTTGGGAGTGCGTGTATCGGTGCGTGTGCTTCTGGGACAATTAACAGTATGTCAAAAGAATAAAATATATAACTAAAGTTTTGTCAAACACACAAGTCATGTAATTTGTCAGTAACTAATTCTTTTACATTTTCAATTGATTTTCGTTTCTTGTAAATTTAACGTTGTAAATTAATTTATCTTATTATTGTTGATTTTTGCCTTTTCTAAGTTTTCTTTTGCTGTTGTAACACTTTGTTACTTTTGTTGTTTTTCTAAATTTAAATTTTTGTTCATTACACGTTGAGTAACACCCTTAAGCAGTCTTATGTCTCATTAACCTAACACCTCTTGACTAAGCTAAGCGAGTGAATCATTTTAGGAAACTTAAACTTAAAGTGAGGCATGGGACTCGCACTTTATATATACTCTTTACCATCAATGGTATTGATAATCGTTTTATCTTAATTTCGGCTTTGATGATTTTTTTAATTATATGAATGTGCAATTTTGGTTGATTAAATTATATTCTTAGGTCATGGTATGTTCATTTGTGTTAACTAATTCCACGATTTTACAGGTCTTCAAAGTGGTTATATTTATTTTGATTGATGTAAGTTGATTTAGTTAGTTACTGCAGTTGATGTAGTCATATTTCGTTGATGTAAGTTAGTCGAAGTTACTTAGTGGATGAAAGATTTTTTATTGATGTATTTCTGTATATTTTCTTCATATGATTTTCTACAGAGAAAAAGAAATAGATAACCTCAACACCTTTCATCGATAGGGATTTAAAGCTAATTGAAATAAATATTGCACAGTTCTTTCTACTCTTGTTGAATCCTGTTTTCGTATACACCACAAGTCAGATATGAAGCCTTACTGCTTTCTTTGCCCATAACATTCAACAAAACACAAAAAATCCGTTTTAGCATGGAATGTGAGTGAATCCTACATACAATCTAAACCTTAATTCATAATGGACTTAGCTCGAGTTTTTAGAAGGTTATTTCATAAAAGTAAATACTATGACCTCCGACATCATGCCTTGGTACATTTTATGCTAGAATACATTTTAGTGGTAAATATTCTAACTAATTAGTTCAATAATATGAAGTTAAATATATGGACGATAACATTAAACTTGCGAAACAGTTGTTAATATTTGTTGTATTTTTAAATACGATTCACTGGCTTCTGTTTAGTTTTAAAAATAAGTTTTACTATGAATTTTGCATAGATCAAATGACGTCGAATACAGTAGGCCTATGTATGAATTAATTCTGTTATTTATTGAAAGTGTACATCAAGGGGATATCAAAGGTAACGCATATAGAATAATAACGAGCCAGCTCAAATTCGATTGATTACTAAATTGTAAGACTATATGTAGCTGTATGTAGAATCCCTCTACACTATCTAATTTGAAAGTTTTCAATTTTATTATGACCCTATACATCAAATAATGAATTAGCAGTCTTGTCCTAACAAAACTGTCTTTGGTTGTTTTCCGAATCCTGTTCTAATCAGCAGTTAATAACAAGTGTCTATACTACAGACAGATGAAGTGGAATACTGTCCTCAAAAAAATCCACAGCGGAATACATGTTTACTGGCCATTAACAAAATAAAACATCTTAAAGAGCTATTTATTTTTTCAGTTTGATAATATGTATTTTCCAGCTGCTAATGTGTATTTCTATCCAAATGTAATCCTAAATATATAATGATACTTGTTTGTCAACAACGGAACATTTCTTTACATACAAAGTGTTTTGATTAATCCAATCAGCACTAAGGTATATAAGTATATCATCGCGTTTAACATTTGTATGTGACTAAAAATAAGGTATTTGATTTATAGGCACCTAAAAGCAGGTGGTTCGTAGTAAGCCACCATTAAAGTGTTTTGATGCTACTGTTCATGTTAATATGCTTTCTGAATAGCACAAATCACTTTCCATCAGCAAAATATGCATATTTCCTATGACATTTACTTTCACATAGGTCATTTATGAATATAATATAAAAATTTGTGTAAATACCTGCTTCTCAGTAATCCAAGATGTTATTGCAATGACACAACTAGTTTAAACTTCTCACGTAGTCATCATCAGGCGTCCAGGGGAGGTAAAAATCACTTCCACAGGAGGTCATCGATACACATTGAAAATTTATACACGAACATGGGCATGGACACGAACACGAACACGAAGACGAAAATAGAAACGATAAAAATGGTACATTTATTTATAACGAGTGAAAGACTAAAAATGGTAGCAACGGTAAGGGATGATGCGTCACGACCGGATGGATGTAGCAGTCTAGACCCTACATCCATCCGGTCGTGACGCATCATCTCTTACCGTTGTTAAAACTTTCAACTTGTGTTAAACTTTGTTAATCTTTCACTCGTTATAAATAAACGTAACATTTTATCGTATCTATGTTCGTTTTCGTGTCTGTGTCCATGTTCGTGTGTAAATGTACAATATGTGTATCGATGACCTCCTGTGGAAGTGATTTTGACATCCCCTGGACGCCTGAGGATGACTTCGTGAGAATTTGAAACTAGTTGCGTTATTGCAACAACATATTAGATTACTAAGAAGCAGGTATTTACACCCATTTGTTTAAATTCAACGTAATCCGGAGGCTAACATAAAACATTTTATAAAAAAGTTAGGGTCGGCGAGAGCCGTCACGGGTCCCCGGGCTGAGCGATCCCGGGCCCCCTATTTATTTATTTATAAACGGTTGCACCATTTTTTACAAGAAAAATACAATGGTCTTACAGAAAAAAGAAGCAGAGGAAAAACATAGTGTCTTTGCGATTATCACAGGCCAGTACAAAAGTTTCCTGATTTAGTGTCCAGCCGCCTCCATGCAGTTTTGTTTAAATATAACAAAATACATATCAAAAATGCATGATAGTTTTATTAATTCTCGTGCTCACAGTTGCAACTTCATTCCATTCAAAAATTGCTAGATGAACTGGAAAACCATGCTAAAATTTTTTACTATTAGCAGATTACAAGTCCAGAAAAGATTTTACATTTGATCGGACCGGGCCCCCTTCAGAGCCGGGGGCCCCGGGGCTCTGCCCCCACCCTGCTCCACCACCACCATGTCCAACACCTATCCCTGAATGTATCTCTAATAATAACGAGCAACTTTTAAACCAGTTATGGGTGCCGCCTCTTATCTCACACATATGTAATTGATTTATCAAAATACTGTGATCCACAGAATCGAAAGTTTGTTTTATGCAAAGGAATAAACCATTGCCATGTTTTTCTTCATTGACGGTATGATTTACATAGTAAACAATTAAATAGAACAGGTTCTGTACTTAGATTTGTTAGGAAATAGAATTGGTTTTGGCTGATAAACTCAATAGAAACATTTGACAAGTTTTATGTCCATCACCTTCTCAAATATCTTAAAGGAGAAAGGTAGCAACTTATAGGTCGATAATTATTGCAATGTGATTTTCTAACTGCTTTTGAAAATTTGTGTAACGATTTTTTTTTATCTCTGTAGGGAATACCCTACTTTGAAAACTAAAATTTACATAATTCAACAATACATTAAATATTTGCTCTGCAGTTTCTTTTTTATGTTGGGACTTACACCGTCTATTCCTACACTCTTATTATTTTTCAATCTACGTATTAATGGCATGTAAAATATCTTGTGTATTTACTTAATCGATAAAACAGATTTTACTACCTAATGGAGAAAAAAATCTTTAAAGTTCGTTGGAAAAAAACTTTTAGACACAGGAATGTCTAGTTCCAATTATTCAACAACGCTTAAAAGATTAACTTTGAATTTTTTGACACGATTTGTGGCTCTTTAACTAAAACACCATTTATTTTCAGTTGAATATTTGAGTCAGAAGCTTTGGTATGACCAGTTATTTGATTTAGCACTTTCACTTTGCATTCCATGTTAACTTGGAGTTACCTTAACAGATTTCAAAATTATTTTTGTAGAAGTTCTGTACTTTTGTAATTTATTTATAAATTGTTTAAAATGCTTTTGTCAACTTCTTGTAGTTTTTTTTTTTTTTTTATCTGAGTAAACAAGGTATTTCTCATTTTAAATCGTAAACATATTTAATCATTGATCTTTATATTTCTTAAAATATTTCTATTACCCTAAACTAATATTTTTAATCGATTCTCAACATGTTTTAAAAGTCATGAAATGTCTCTAATGCATTAATTTAATTGTAAACGCTAATCCAAGTTTTCTCAGAAAGTAGCTTTTTTGGAGAGTTTTCAAGATCTGCATACGAAAAATATAGATTTCCTTATTCCAAAATGCAATACAACGTATAATCAGTATGTTCATACCCTTGACAAGATGAATCTATAGTTTGGATTTTGCTATCCAATAATTAAAGTTCCTCAAAATTTGAATTCTTCATAGTTTTAGTTTAATCTCGAGAGCCAGTTTTAACGTAAAAGCTTTATTATAAATATACAACAAACATTATTTATTATTGTGATTCCAGTTAAAATTTATAATATAACTAATTTTTAAATTAAATTTTACTTTTTTAGCACAGTTCTGAAACCGTTCTCGTTATTATTGCCTAAAAGTAAATTTTATAAATGTCCGTGGCTTTAAGTTAAGCTTGACGGCATTTTGGCTCCTCGACCACTGACAGTTGAAGAAATACGGGACAACTACAGGAAGAAACTTTTCTCTTTACTCTAAGCCATGCTGTATGTGACATCTCTTCTAAAACTTGTACTATTATTACTAGAAAAGATATGATCTATTCCTTAGCCTTTTAATCAAATTCAACATTTTAACTAAATACACTTTCTCCACACATAATTAACAAACTTAAAAAAACAAAAACTAGCGTGTAAACTAAATATTAAAAATATATTCTGTTTCCAAACTTCCTTCAAGAAGTAACAAATCAGATTTTAATATATCCGTGTGTTTTGGATAAACAAATGTTAAAATGCAGGAGAGAAGAACATGGGTTGAAATTTTTACTATATTTTGAAACCATTTAGCACCAGTTTAGACAATTTTAAGTTGTCTTAATGAAACCAATAAAAGTGCAAATGGATGTGAAAAGAATATTATTTTTTATATCAGTATTGAGACAAACTGCTATTTCCTTCTTAGCCAGATATGTGTCTAGATGGATTGTTGTCTGTGAGTAATATTGTTTCAATTTGTTTTATGTACGATTTGGTACATACATCCACCAATTACTGGTACTATGACTTTTGACGCCATTAAAAGGCGAACTGTTAATTGATTGGGTTTACCTTTGTGTAGCTTACCAATGCCATACTTTAATTGAATTATCTGTCAATGTCATAAGAGAATCTGTTTTAATTATTGGGTGTTTGTTTTGAAAGTCATTTTAGTCAATATTTGAAATTAAAGAGTCAACAATCCAGCATAACCTAATCACTGAAATTTCATCTCATGATAGAAATAAAACCATATAAAAAAATGATTTTTCAACTCATTGCCACTGACATGTCGAATATGTACAAATAACTGACGCTTGTACGGATTTAAAAAGTCGAATGTTGCATTTCCTTGAAACCCATGTAATAATAAATGCAATTGAGTTACAAAATATTTAAATGTGGTTGGAAACATTTCTTACAGATTATCCGGAATGGAAAAAGTTAAATTGAAAAGATATGAATGACACGCTCAAAAAGTTATAATTTTTATATCTTGAACCATCGAGTTCACTGACTTTAGATATACCGGGATAGTATATTTTCTTTTTATTCATCCATTCTTTAATTTTAAAATAACAAAACGGATAGAACTTTTATTTGTTTCGACTTAGTTTCAAAACCATTGAAAAATAACTACAGCCTAATTAATGTTATCGTAAGGATGAGGTAAGATATCATTTTAGGTATAAGGTTATTATATGAACGCATATAGTTCCGAAATACTTAAAAATATAAACCATTACAGATTAAACAATATCAGTCTATGAATTATTAGAGAAGTTGTTAGTAAAAATAAAACTACATTATTGTAAGTAATATAAGAAGAAACCTAAAGGTGCTTTACATGCCTGAAAAATGTACATAGTGTGATGTACTAACCTAAAAAACAAAGGTCGTTATCAGTATTCATGTTTCAGAACTCTAGACAAAAAAATGTAAAACAAAATAAGTTTTACATTTCCTCCATAAATTAGTCCAAAGATTGTTCAGGCAAATCAGCATACATATTTACCTATGCTGTGAAAACAGTATTTCAAAGTTGTGCAACTTCTTCAAGCACACAATAATCTAAAACAATATCACCACTACAGAAAACCTGCAGACTAATTAACCTGAATTTTAATTCGATTGATCGGAGTTTGACTAAAACACCTAATACTGCCTTAAACATGTCCGATTTATTCCCTATTTAAGTAACATAAAGTAAGTTTGGGTTTGCTGCTACAAGGAAGGTAATGTATAGTGTGTGTTTTTAGTAAAATTGTAAAAGCTCAGCATAAAATAAAAAAAACCAAATCCTGTCTAATTATATCCATTAACAAGCAAACTGCAACAATTTACTTAGGATCCATAACAATTATAAGAGACTTTTACAGTTTCTTAGCTTTTCTTTTTAACCATTCTGTATAACGCTTGTTTATACAGTGACATAGGAAAACAAACTTAAACTACTGTTAGCTATTATTGTGTGTTTTTGTTTATTATCAGACATTAAAATGACTCTCAGTTATCATGCGCTGGACTGAATCTACACTTTAAGAGCGTCGCAGGTGGTTAAATGTAGTATTTAAATGTAAATGTGGTTTCAATTTGTAGATTATGGTTTTTTTTATACGAATTGTCAAGAAGAAGAATTATTTAATGAAAAATCACAAGGTGCATTAGCTGTGGATTGGGTAACATGTGAACTGCGTCCATGCTGTGTTAGATAGTGACATATGGTGCTTAGCTGTCCCAATACATAAACTCCATCTGCCAGAGATCGGTTATGATTTATAAACTACAGAGAACCAAATAACATGAAATTCGATGTTTTACCATTGAAATCTTAATCAGTAACGCAGATGTAACATAAAAACAGTATTTATATTGGCCATTTCTTCAGTTTACTTATCCTTCCAGGCTAAGTGGTTAACTCACGAACTAGGACCATGATCAATTTGACTGGTGCCAAAATTTACTGAAATTTAATGGTTTGTTGATCGGAACTACTTAGCAATATCAGGACAAAGGAAAAAGTCTTGGTTTCACTTTAAACCGCACATTAGACTAAGGACCGACGTGGTGGTAAACATTTGTAAAAGAGTGTTTGCCGCTGTTCACAGACTGAAGAAGATGCAACGACTTCTACCTTTTCACATTAAACTCTTACTGGTCAAATCACTCGTGTTTCCACACTTCAACTACAGTACTGCAACACTGTGGTTAATAAAATGAATGTGGCTTTGGCAACAACTTTACTTATTGTGTTATATATTTTTTTAATTTGTTGTATTATTAGTTTTTTAGAGGTTAACTGTAAGAAAGGACCATGATTCCTAAAAGCTCCCGAAGTCCTAGGTTCACCTCAATAAAGCATTTCATTTCACTCGTTTGATTTAAAATGTCGTCTCCTTCCGCCATTATTTTCAAAAGCAGATCTACTTTGTCGGATGACTTCGAGGCATTTTTGAGAGACATAACATCATCATCTTGTCCATAAGTCGTTGTGGTGTGTTTTTTTTCAATTGGTCACTAATTCATTGCAATATTTACAGAAGTCCTTCTTCTTTGGTTTTTTTCTACTTGAAGTTGAACTGATCGCTCTTTAGGGCTCAGATTCATATGAAAAAAGGTTTGGACATGATTTTACAGTACATATAATAAAGTACGTGTAATGTAAAACTCAAACATCACTCCTCAATTAAGTATGTACTTACATACATAATATGTAATTTACTCTGATTAGAACTATTATGATTGGTAAATAAGAATATTATTTTGTTATCTCCGAACTTTGCGTGGTGGATATCCCTGGAGGAATATCTTAACGCCACACAGATGGTGGCATTCACTGATATAGGCTCTATCAGGATACCAAATTTGAAAACGATTGCTTCAGCTGCCTAAGAGGAGTTTGCGTGTGACAAAATGCATGAGTCGACGAAGTATCAGCTACCCAGGTACCCAGGTTTGCTGCTTTAATAGAACACCGGTACGTGTTAAGTCTTCGATATCCCTTTCAAGAAGCTTACACGTTCTAACGGATAATATTATTTTATTTTTATTTTAATGAAGAACATTTCCAACAGAATATTGACTACGTAAAGATTTATTGATAAATAATTTCATATTGAAAAAATGTAAAGTTAAAATAATAATGTATACGGCGTGAAAGAATGGGAGAAAATTAAAAAGAAGTGTGAGAGTTAATACGCCTATTATATTTCAACAAATACTCAATATAGTTTTAAATAACTGTAAACTTGAAGCCCAGTAAGCATATTATGTTTGCCTAACCATACAATTACAATATCATGCCTGACTGAAGCATGCACACTTATTTGAGGGGATTGGGTGATTTTTATAGCCCTCCAGTAATGACCTGAGTATGGGCACAATACGGATGTGCCCTAATTATCCTAACTTCGAATAATGTCATGGTCTTTGTGTTCTTAAAAAAAAAAACACAAAGTTGTGTTCTTTTTCGGGTTTTCTCGCTTATGTTGGTTAGACACGTTGGGTATGTTGGATCCGCGCTTGGATAAGTTATATAAATGTTTAGTTAGCCTTAATATTCCTCATATAAATGGGGCTTGGCTTAAATACTTTTAGTACGTCCGATTGGGTTTCTTATATAAAATTTATTCCGCAATAACCGTTATTTACCATACACCTTTTTACATTATGTTCTGATGTCCTGCTGGTCTAATCAAATTCTGAAATGAATGAAACAATCAGTTGGTGTTGCTTAACATTGATCAATGAGATTTAATTCTTCAATTCGGTAAAGGACGCCCCAAACGTGTCCAATATTACAACAGAACGAGAGTGATATGTGTCGGATGCACAACGTGTTCCCTTTGTTGTCGCTTTGAGTTTAGTAAAGCCTATCTCACTAGGCAATCGCCTTTGTCCAAAAGTATATTTGTTTGCACTGTGTGTTCTATCAACTTGATTGCTCTTTAAATATTATCACCCAGTCAATTAGATGCAATCAAATTCAATTATAAAGCATGGATAACTAAACAACCTTTAAAAAAACTTGTACTGCTTTAGTCACTAGATTAGTAGATTCATAAAAAATATGGCTCATCGAATATACTCTTTCATAAAACAGCTATTCATAACATATGTAAACATACCTACTTTTAATTCAAGATATTGTGTAAACTGTATTATTCTTGCAGGAAGTAGAGTTGATTTGATGAAACATGAATAGGAAATGCAAATTAATTGTTGCTTAGTATAAATGTAAAAAGGCAAAGGAAAAAAATAAAAGTAAACAAATTTAAAATTTTATTTTTAATCAGAACATAGATTACAAACAGAAGTTAATAAAAATAAACTTTGTTAAATCATTAACATATTAAACTATATAAAATTAAAATGACGAGGAACTTTGGTTTTAATAACCCAATGTTCTTCACGAAAGTAAATCCACATACACACCCATGTGAAGTAAATTCTGAGGGGGAATAAAATTGTATTCACAAAACAGACCAGGCCTACCGCTCGAACCATCCACACTCTAATGTCTTTCCCGAAGTGCTCAGAAGGAGCCGATAAAATCCAGGGGTCGTTACGAAAGCTGTGTCACGGTGTTGACCGATTAATTTTTTTAATTGGATCGATGGTTCAGAGCTCTAGAAGCGCTCAAAAATCCAGCAGGCGCTCAGGTGAAGCTATATCATAATCGCCTTCGTTAAAGTGTTTTTTGAAAATTTTGCCTATCTTTTACAACGACCAGTCAACAAGCATATGAGTACCCCTCAAGCATGTTCCCAGCCATCTCAGCAATAGCTAGAAGCTCTGTCCTTAGTGTAACCATTCTGCTTGCTGCAGTTGCCGGTAGGGTGAAAGCCGTTCAATCTTAGAAGTAACTTTGACCTACCTATTCCACTATCTCGTACCACTTTTCATAAAAACCAATCATTCTCCGCCGTTCCGTTGTGTACCCGTCTTTTTAATTCTCTTCCTAATACAATCAAGGGCGAACATGATTAAAAAAAATGTAAGCAATGGTCTAAGGGAATATTTAGTTGTTAGGGATTTTACAGGGTTTCATCATTTTTTAAATGTAAATATTTTGTACCTTTTGAAGTTTATATCTTTATTTTAATGGGTCTGATTTTACTTGTTTGGTTTTAGTGACTTTTGCCCTGTACATTTATGTATTATAATGGGAATAATACATTGTGTTTCTGATTATGATGTGGAGTGTTTCAATTTGGAATAAATATATTGTGAGAGTGTGTTTTTAATGATTTATTGTGCTTTAGACTAAACCTAAGTCCATTTTCACATAGTTCCAACTATGGCTAACACATAGACCCGGGCGTAGGGTATTATGGATGTAAATGGGAAGTTTTCGTGTTTATTTCATAATTGGATGCCTTTATACAACTTAACTGTGTTACAAAGTTGGGTACTAAATAAAACTCAACAGATTTGATTATTTTTTTTAATTAAATAAAATGTTTAGAGAGTTTGCCTCATATAAGTGCTTATACTAGTTTCTGGCACCCTTTTTCCTATCAGGTACAGTATGATCAAATTGTAAATAGTTTCTTAATACAGCTAAACCTTTATCGGAAATGTTACTAGACTTTCCAAATGGAAATATAACTATATAAATGAAGGATTTATTCATTTTATTTAAAAGCAATAGTAGAATGTTACAATTTAAAATCAGTAAATGTGATAAAGTTTCCATAAAGCGCTTTGACATGCACTCAAAAAGGTTATATCTTTTAAAAATTTACACATCTTATTTTTCATTTGAAAATGTAAAAAAATGATATACACATTTGGCCTACAATGCTATTTTTCACAATTAATATTTTACACACCATTTTAAAGGTGTTGGATTAGTTAATGTTTTTGTACTAGCTATATTTACGGAAAGTAAATAAATGAAACGTCTTATAACACTTAAAACATATACAGAGTGAGTTTAAAATGAGCCCCCCCCCTACCTTTTTCTACATTTCTTAAGATATCAACTCCGGACCACGTCAGATCATTATAAAGTAGTAAGCACTTCATTTAGATTGGGTATAAATTTTTGGCTGCCATGTTGGATCCGCCATATTGGATCCAACGTTTTTTTTCAAATGTAAAGGTAGGGTTATATGTAAAGGTGGATAGCCTATTTTTAACCCAACACATCTAAAAAAGGCTTTCTTGGTAGTATTTTCCATTGGTTCTTTAAAACAAGCTATAATACATTTGAGGAAAAAATAATAAAAACGGAGCGAAAAAAATATCAAAATATTTATCGTATAAACTATGATACTGTAACTGAGTTATATTTATCAGCTAAGTATATAAAAATAAAATACTGAGCTGATAATTTAAATGGCAGGATGGTAGAGGAAAGTTAGCTCTCATTCTATGCCTTAGCCTTAAAATGATTTAATTGGTTATCTAGTAAGATCAGTGTCCTAATAGGCCCTTAGAAATCATATTGAGGCAGTGATATAAGGCAGTAAAGATCTCCAGTTTTATCCGCAACTTCCACTCACTGAGTTGCAAACGTCTGAGGAATCAGTGTTGTGGAAATCATAAAGGTAAAATATTATTTCTCGAATTTTCACTACGATTATTTAATTTCATCTTACAATAATGTGTACTCTATTAAAATATTCGATTATACTTTTAAACCACTATTGCAGTTGGCTATGGATTTTACTTTAGTGTTTAAAATTCAACCAGTTTATCGACTAGGACTCGTTTTCCTATTCACTTTATTATTTTATTTCAAACTGGCCCATACACTACACTACGTTTTCAAGTTATTTATGTTTGAATATTGTGCTGCTACAATAAATCCATTAGCCTCATACTTAATTTACTCCAGTTTATTTTTTCCCACGAAAATCCAACCAAATGTTATTGGGGATTTTATGGGTTTCAATATACAGGGTGTTTTTTTAAAAACTTGCATCTTTATTTATGTAAAAACCGCAATAGATAGAAATATGCAGTTAGCGGGAATCATCTATTGACGTAGGGGGCCATTTTTTTTTAAATTCAAGGTTACGTTCACATTCCCCCCCTTTCCCCCCTGCCCCCAACTTAATTTTTTTAAATAACAAAGTACCCCTTGTGAAAATGTTTGATGAAAAAAAATTGAAAATCGGTTCATAAATTTGTGAGATATTGCGGTTTTTACATAAATAAAGATGCAAGTTAAAAAAAAAACACCCTGTATAATTTTCCCTTTATCATATTGTTTTTAAAAAATGTCCACAGCAAGTTTGCTTGCATGGAAGCAATTTTGTTTTGGTAAATATTAGTATAAGTACTTTATTCTCTGTTAATCATATGTGTATCTTGCACGCTTACCTCTTGTTTGTATTGGTTATGCTGAGTTAAAGTGTGTCTTTTGTCAGTGTGATTCAAACCCGTCACAACAAAATGGTCTAGTAATGTATATCAATGTCTATTTATAATTCATGAATAATCTCAATCTACAATAAACGGTATCGCAACATACCTTCACCCATTAGCTTGTCAATAACCCATTTCATGGGTAAGCAGTGGGAGTAACTATGGTTTTTATGGGGAAGATCTTAAAAGTCGCAGCCCTGTAATTTGGTCAGATTGTTTACAGCAATGGGGATTGTATGATCCAATTAAGACTATAACATAAAAAAATCATTTGGGCTGTTTTTTTGTTTTAGAAAATCTGATTTTCCGTTATTATATGGGGTTTTATATGAAAATCTCCATAATAAATCAAAATTTCAAAAAAGGATAAATAAACCCCAGGAGAAACCATGCATTAGTACCTACGTACCAAATTTAATCAAAATCGGACCACAGGTTTGGTCTGTAACTCTCACTTTACACATACATCACTTTACCCAGAAAACTACGTTTTTTTTAGGGTTTGGGGGACCCAAAACTGGTATACTACCAAAAACTGTAACTGGAAAATTTTGACGAAAGCAATCATTTCTCCACTATGTACAGAGGGAGAAAGTAAAAAGAGGAGGTTATTAAGAGCCTATGTGTTAAAATGTTACTAATTTCTGTTTGTTCTAGTTTTTCTTCAGGGGAGTTAGTTTTTTTTACTTAAATAAGATATTTATAAGCTAATATAGATTCTTTAGTGTTTTTAAGCATATTCAAGTATTAAGATGAAAACGTCATTACAATATGAACAAGACATCTCGATACTGTATAGTATAACATATTATATAATATAATTTCTCGAATTTTCACTGCGATCATTTACATTTATTTTACAATTTTAAGTACCAGTAATACTAATCAATACAACGGTTCCGTTGAGGTCAAACTACTGAAAGTGAGATGTTATGTAATGTGCTTCGGATGCACAAATCATATCCTTTGTTATCGCTTGGCGTTTTCGCTAAAAATGTATTTTCCCGGAACAAACATTTGACCATTTTTCATGTCAGTGTTTATCTTCTGATCCCAATGGCTTAGTTGCATTCATCGTTGCTAAATTGATTTTATTATTTGCATTTTGATTGAAAGAGTTTTACAGTAATTTATATCCATGAACTACTGTATGCTATTCATATGTCTTTAATATTGGTCAAAAACGTTTTAATTATTTTTGTACTAACACTCTTCAACTGTTCAAAATTCGATAAATTATTGAATAAGTTATGAATAAAAAGTTGTAAATTTAAAATATGTTATACATTTTAATAAAATCCCGTGTTGCATATAAAAACGACAAAACAACTCAGGCTTAAAGTTCCTTCTGTCAATATAGGCAGACAAAATTGACTCGTATTTCTTATATGAAGGTTTCATTTATATTAAATAACAGAACTCCATTCCACCAACTTGAATGAATTTTGTAGATTTATGAGTCGAAAAGTATAGATTTTAATTAGTTATAAAACTCAAAAAGAATATGTAAATAAATGAATACTAGCTAATTCAAGCTTCACTTTAAAAATTATTCGATATGATGCTAAGAACTCTTCTAAAAAGCTTTTGTTACGGTTACATAATTACGTTTAATATACAGGGTGTCCCGGAACTCTTTACCAATATTTTAGGGCATTGCTCCCGGGTAAGAAACATACCTAAATATCATATTTAAATTGCCCGGAAGTTCTTAGTTACTCACACAGCCGCCATTTTGGAAACTTTGCACATACATTTATGACAACTAGACAAAGCTACCAAAAAATGTTGCAGATTTTTCAAATTCATAAAACAAAATGGCGGCCGTTTAAAATTTTGTTTCTTAAATAACTCGAAAACCATTGATTTGACAAAAATTTTAAACGGCCGCCATTTTGTTTTATGAATTTGAAAAATCTTCATAATTTTTTGGTAGCTTTGTCTAGTTGTCATAAATGTATGTGCAAAGTTTCCATTTCGTATGTTTAACCATTCTTTCGAAAAAAATTAATAACTGAAAAAAAACAAAATGGCGGCTGTGTGAGTAACTAAGGACTTACGAACAATTTAAATATGATATTTAGGTATGTTTCTTACCCAGGAGCAATGCCCTAAAATATTGGTAGAGAGTTCCGGGACAACCTGTATAGTATATAAAAAACTTACAATGTGTATTTTTAGATTGTAAAAATTAGGGTTGTCTACTCTTTTTCTTCCTGTATTCCGGATTGAAGGTATGCCTACGTTCATAACAGAACAATCTTTATCAATCAATTTAATGGCAATTTGAAGGAATGGGTTTATCAGTTAGTAGGTGTTAAAATTCATTTAACGAATATCTTCCAACAATTCTTTTTGAACAAAGTATTTCATTTTGCAATATTGTACTAGGGAAAAATAACAAACGCACAATATCTAAAACAAAACAATTACGTCATACCGGTCACGTTAAGTACTTTGACCACAGAGTTTATACGAGTCAAAACATTGAGACCTCATATAAATCCACAATCAAGCCTGTTCCACCAGAATGGAGGCTTTGTTCGCTCTCCGACTGAGTAACGTTCAACTTCGACTAGATTAGTTTGGCCATTGTTCACATCCAAAACAGTTCTCTTTCTGTAAATTGGACAAAAAGCTACCGACTCGACAAAAAAATTCTATGAAATTTGTCGTATTTATACTTTTCTTTTTATAGGCACAATTTTTTACAAAAACATTTTGTACTTGTATACACTAAAGAACGTGTTTCCAACCCGATAGCATTAGTCTTTTAACCTGATATCACAAACACCACTATATCCACTGATATAGATAATATACTGGTGATTAATGTTCAGGAACGATGGAGAATCTTCGCAATTCATTTGGGATTCCATTGTTATCAGGGAGGTGAATTCAGAGTATGAGATCCTCCCGGCAACAGGGGAATTTACTGAGATCAATCTTATCACAATGCAGTATTTTTTTTTATAAAACTGAAAGTATACGTACAATTGGCTTAGAAATATTGTATCGTATATTTGTCACGTTCTTGATTTGATAGTTTATCAAATAGTGATCAGTATTCCATTGTACTAGTTTTATATTAAATTGAACGGAGCTGCGTCCTAACGAAAAGGTGAAATTAAGCATATGTAATATATTTTTAAACTTACACTACAAAAAAGGTTAAGTTAAATGTATAGTAGGTGAAATAGACGGAATTGTAGGAAATTTCACAAACTTATGTCGTCTTACTTTGCAGCAACCCTATCGCCACGTTCCACAATCTCCTCTACATTAACGGCGTTGAACCCTTACAAAGATTTCACGAATTCCGTTTCCTGCCTAGCCGAAATATCTCTATCCTTATTAACGCGTTGACGATTTTTCCTAACAAGAGCCGCAACGACGGAGCGAGGATATGAAAAAATATATAAGTATAGTTTTTTTTATATTCTATTGATGATTTTGTATGGTTAACATCCAATATTTTCATATACAGTGAGATTTACTTATTATTTTTAAATGTATAAAGTTAGTTTAAAAATTAACACTTATTTTGTAATAGATTGGTTTATTCGACAGTTTGCATATTACAAATTCAAGGAATGGATTCACTGTCACTTTTCTCGTAAAATAATAATAATCGTGTACAAACGTCAAAGGAGCAGAAGTGATCGAGGATTATGGGCTGTCAGACGCCTTAGAAGATGGCATATTGGCAGACAACGTTGACGTTAAACATACCCCACCCTCCATAGGCGAGATTGGTGCTATCAACAGTGACACTTATATAAATCCCTTTTCTGATCAAAAGTGAAATTCCCAGTTTAATTTATCATGTCCGGAAAACTTGACTTACCGCGTCATGTCGTAACACAGGTAAGACTTTGCATTTGAAAATAAAAGATAACTTGTTTTAGATTGGAGCTGGAAACCTGTTTAGTTTAATGCTGTAAATAAAATGACTGTTGACAAATTTGTAATGACATAAACACATGTCTTGGGAATAAGGTTCATGTAACTGTAAATTTTATATCTTTGTGAAGGTATAGTGTTTTTGTGTACCGTAGAGCTGAGAGGTTCATATAAACTTGACAAAGTGGTTATTGGTTCACAAAATGACTCTCTTTAACGATTCTAAAGTCACTGACAGTGGCTTACTTACTGTTAAAAATACTGATATTATTCTCTTCAGCAGTTTTAATTTAAAGTCATAACTACTATTCGCATAATCTGATTGACCCTTTCCCCTTTCTTGTCGGCCGTGAGCCGCCATCGGATGTATTACGTGTCATATTACGGCAAAATAAATATATATTTTTTATTATTAGTAGGCTAGGCTATGATTTGGGGTTAAAATACTGGTAGGCGCATAATAAATTAAACCTAGGGCGTGGGGGCGGAGCCCTAAAACGAGAGTCGAGAGGGAAGCATTGAGAACGTCAGCTTTCTACTGTCCAACTGAGTTTGTTATCAGAAATTTGTTCATTAACATTACAATAATTTCAAATCCTTCAAAACTAGATCCATTAGAGTCAAACATCTGTGGGTTTTGTGCTCAATCAAACCCTTGTCAGCTAGTAGTAGAGAGAGTTTTTGCATGAAACTTTTAATTTTTATCTTTTACATTTTAAACTTGTTAGAAATAAATAAATATACTAGATAAATATATAAGATATGAATAGATATAGAAATATAAAAAAAATACCTTGTTTCCCAACCAGTGACTACTTATTAAAATAACTAGGGGCATTTCAACTAATAAAAAAATTTATAAACGACGAGCAAAACATAATAAGTTTTACAACAACACTGATAACCTCAGTTAAATTTACTTCAACGTTTTCTAGAACAAAAATGTTTAGAATTCAAATAAATAAACTAAACACTAAACAAACTAATGATTTTGTAAGTTTATGCTACACCTTTATATCTGTGGCGCTACACGGTTATTTTCAATGAATAGACGTCAGACTTGTAAACCAGTTTTTCTTTCATCCGAAATATTAACGTTCCCATGTCTCTACATCTACAAGACATTATCCTTTCTGCACCAAAACACTGGCAAGTTTAACACTCCAACAGACGATCATTATAGCTTGAGATCCACAAATACCCTCCCAGTTCCTAGACACCACACTTCCTTCTTTCAAAACCATCTCCGATATAATGCAATAAAAATGTTCAACCATCTTCCCTCTCACCTCAAAGCAGTATCAAACAATCTGAAATTAAAAAAACCCTAAAATCTTTTCTTAAAAAAAAAACTTATTACAGAGTCCGTAAGTTCCTGGCTGACGGCTAAAATATCAAACTTGTTTGATCATAGGTATCCTTCGTGTGAAAAAAGAACAGTTATTATTTCTTATTTTAGTCAAGAAACTTGATGACCAATGCATGTAATTGTTATTTTGGTTAAATAAATGACTTATTGACTTATTTTATGGGATGAAGGGATTTTCAGGATAAGGCTTCACAGTACAGGAAACGGTAGGTGTCTTAACTTTCCAACCTCCTTAACAGTGTATTATCCAATTTACCTAACAACTGTTGCATCTAACAACCCGACAAAAGATATGTTTCAAGTGTGTTATGGCTAAAGTCAACGAGACAAATCCGCCACAAGTTTACATTTTAGTTTACATTAAAAGTTACATTAAATTTAAATGTAATATGCAATAGGTTATTGTGAAACAACGGTGTTAAATTTTACCCAAAGACCAAAGAGTCCGAGGATCTGATTTCCTAGCTTCGATAATTGTGCAACTAAAACCGAGCTCACACAATAGGGCCTAGGATTTACTGGTTCAAGTTTCAATCGATAAGCAAAGCAAGCCACATGTAGCACTTGAATTGTAGTGGGCGTGTTTGGCTATCAAACAATTGTATGAGCGAACAATATTACGTTTAGCACATTATCAGAATATTAACGCATCGATATACCATTTTCGTATCATACTAGCCCACAACGATAAAAATGTAACTGTTCTAAACCTAACCCAGCCAAACTCGCTGATTGATACTCCCTACATGTCATTTCTACTATTAAAAAACTAAATTTTGAAATGTTACATCAAGTTTGGTTAGGTTAGGTTGGTTTAGAACAGTTGCATTTTTATGTGTAGTCGGTATAATACGGAAGTACCCAATTTTCTTAAAATTTATTTGCCCGCTAATGTTATCATTGCGAATATTTAATTTGATTCAAATAAAGCAGAATAGTCTTAAAGAAAATACCCCCGCCACAGCAAACCTGCCGACTAAGCGAATTTCTATTTGTCTGAATTAATTTTCAACTAATCCTTTTTAAATATCATTAGGTTTAATGAGTACCTAGGTTTGCTGCAACAAGGAAACTAATAAAGTGTATTTTTTTGTAAAATATTAATAGCTTAGTATAAAATAAATAAATTTGCCAAGTTTGATCAAAATATATCCATAAACAAGCAAACTACAACATTTTACAATATTCTCTATAAGAATAGTATGGGAATTTTACATTTACAATTTTTTGAATTTTCTCTGTTACCAATAACTGTACAAAAACTCTTTGATATACCAAATTATTTGTTTTTTAAGCTCTTTAAAAAGGTCTAGAGAGAAATGAGGAAATTTTGTGTTTTTAAGGGTCAAAAATGAGAAAACCATTTTTTACCCCATAAACCCCCTGTAAAATCCCGTTCCCATGGTCCGATCATGCTGGTTCGCGAACTCATTCAAGTTTATCCTGCCTTACACCTAAAAACCAAATTTCATCAAAATCAGACAAAAATTACTCAAGTTATCGCGTTGAACGATTGGTGTTTTTGGCCTCTGGGGACATAAATATGAAAAAGTAAATTGGTCCCGGGCCTAGGTCTTACCGTGCCACCTACGGTAATAGCTACTTACCTATAGGGAAATTCGCTAAAAACCATATTTTTTTTTTTTATATGAAGACACCATTATAAAAATACATTAAATTATATACATTTTAATCGTTTAAACATATAACTGAACAAACATAAATAATTAATTAAATATTCAGAATGTGTACTTTTCACACATAAAATTTTTACATATATTAGTGTTTATTTATCTTATAAAGTGGAAAAATCAGTTAACCTCTTGATAGTAGAGGGTCAATAGCCTCATACTTCACCTCGCCAAATGAGTATATTCCTTTGATCCCGTTTATTAAAATTTTCCCCCGCTTCACTTCACACAAAAGTGTGGTGGATTTAATAGTGAGATTTTATTATACATTACTACATTGTGTTTAATTAAATATATATATATATATATATATATAACAAAACAGAAGTAAATCTACATCACTTTCGGTAAAAATGTCGAAAGTTAAGTGAAAACTCAGTCAGATATGAGCCGAGAAAACACAGCTAAGATCAAACCTATAATCATTATGATACGATAATGATATACAAATAAATTGCAGCAGCATATGATTAAAGTTAATGACAATAATCATTAAATATCATAATTAATAATTGTTATGATATTCAATCTTGGTGAGTTGTAAATTTCTATAATAACGTCTTTCTATTTGGTAGTTACAACCACAGATATAACCGCTTAAGTCCTTAACATTTTTGTCGTGGAGAAAAGCAGTTTGCGGTTTTGGCAAGACAAGTAATATAACTTCTAAGCCCATTACAGCGACTTTTATTGCAGTATTTCCGCTTTCAAAAGCAAATCCATCCTATTTTTGTTAATTTGGTTAGCATTTAGAAACTTTGATACCGGTAATTAATATATTGTCCTTGTTATATGAGTTGCATTAAAACCAACATGCTGATAATTTGTGTTTAATAAAATATTTAACACAGCGTTAAATATAACGAGTGAACTGTTTGATTTACATATCAATTTAGATTTTACAAACCTTGTTATTAGGTTCTCCAGTTCTAGATTTAGGCTTATGATGGTCACGTCAGTTATATCATAGACAAAATGAATTAAATATGGATATTAAATATGCTCTGCTACTAAAACTACAAAAGCACTTGATCTGATAAAAAGTTATCTCAGCAACAGACAACAATATGAAGAATTGGAAAATCAGATTAATAACAAATTAATCAACACAATATCTTCTTTAAGAACAACCACCAGTGGTGTGCCTAAAAGGATCAATTTACGGCCCCTTTTTTCACAGTATACATAAATAACCTCCCGGAAGAAATTGGACAACAACCCAGTCTTCATACATAGTCTTCGCAGATGACACGACAATCATACTTCCCACTGACCGAACAGCAGATAACACCGATATCATCAATGAAACCTTAAATAAGGCCACCGCATACAACAATACAATAAACCTGAGTATAAATAAAAACTCCACGACCAACATAAAAATTCACACCCAACAACAACAGACTAGAAGAGGACTGGACCAACCTGGACATCCAACAGCCAACTCCACACACAGCAAACCCCTCTTCATATCTTTCAACTCTTCACTTACTTGGGACATAGCAGTTACGGACACACGAAAAAAGGTTTTTGCCTCCATACATTCATTGAAAAGATTACAGAATTTTTTACCACAACACACTAAACTACATTTGATCAAATCACTTGTACTACCCCACTTCAGTTACTGCAACTCATTGATCAATGACTTGACTGCGACTCAGGCGGGTATGCTCCAGCGGTCATAGAATTATTGTTTGAGATTTGTCTATGGTCTGCGACGTATGGAGCATATCACGCCATACTACCTTGAGGCACACATCCTGAAATTAAATGATCAAAGATTCATTAAAATTTTGTCATTGGTTTTTTCAATTTTGAAAACAGGCTCCCCAAAATATTTCAAATCCGATTTTAAATTTGTGTCTCAGGGTAGTTCACGAATGTCTCGTTATTCTTCGATTACATTGCGTATACCTCATCATGTGACCACAGCTTATGGCAGGGCTTTTGTTGTTACCGCTTGTCGTCTGTGGAACGGCCTACCCCTACACATTAAGACCCTTGAAAAACGTTCCCAGTTTGTGGCGGCACTGAAAAAGCTCTATTTTGAGAAGATGGTCTCGGCTGGCGTGTCCTAGGGCTACTGTTACCTTGCGCGTTTGCTGATGCGTGTATGCGAGAGTGTGTGAATGTGTTTTTCTATTTGTTAAATTTTTATGTTTTTTTTTAGATATGTAGGTACTTGAATTGTTAAATATTTTATGTTTAATTAGATTAAGTTATCCCTATGTTACATTATTTACGTTATATTTTTAATGTCAGGTTAAGTGTAAGATAGGGCCATGTGGCCCTAACTTTGCCTGAAAAAATAAAGGATTTTTCATTTCATTTCATCAAACTCAAAATCCTAACAATAACCTCCCAGTATATATTAAACACAATACTCTAAACAAAAATAATCCCCCATCCCACGATCATACGTATACACCTACAACCCCTGAAACAAACACAATATTAACACAAAGCAACACCGACTACAAAAAAACAGCAACCCCCATCAATTCAGGTACATATTATTACAATTTTTTGCCAGAACATATAAAATTAACAACCACAATCAACAGCTTCACACAAAAACTCAAAGAATACCTAATAAACAGGCCATATTACAAAACCACAGATTACATTGAGCAGCACACATTCCAAAACCTCAAACTAGCAACTTCTTCAAGATCTCTTCAAGAAGGGAAGAAATCTGACGACTTTCCGATACGAAGTTTGTGGCGAGTACTACGTGGTAAATGGTAAATGGATGAACAATGTCGTTGCTAACCTCAAAATTAGGCAAACTAAAAATATTCTCCATTTATATAATATTAAATTAATCTTCAGGCATTAAAAATGCCTTAGTTTTAAAATAGAAACATAGTTTGTTATGTTTATTTATAACATATTATATGAAAGATCAGTTTAATCAATATAAAGCCCATTTCCTGTATTTATTGTTAAATTAAAAAAAACATACCAAACCTAAATTTTCTTTCCATCCACTTGTCATCTGGGGCGAGAAAAAAAGTAGTTAGCAAAGTTACATGTTGCGAAATCAGCTGTTTGGAAAAATAATTCTTGTGAGCAAAATCCCTCTTTCTGTCACAACAATAGACAAACGTATTTTTTACAACATTCATCATTATACTTACTGAACAAACATGTTTTAATTTTAAGGAAAAAAAATTCAGTTAAGAGGATGCTTATTAGCATATTAAAAAAATAAGTGTGTATATAGAACAAGATTATGAATATTCATGATCGGGCCTGACTAGTTTACTGGCCATAAATGTGATAATAACGGCTTGCCGTTGGTGGCACATTCAACCTGGCTGGTGCCTCTCCAACTCAGTCAAAACAATATTTACCTGTAATATTATTTAACTTATGTCCAAATAATACATTTATTGCATGCCATACTCATCAGCTATACCTACTTTTATTCAGATTAAGCTGTTTCAAAGAGTTGGTTAACAACTAGACATTAAACTGTCTTTTATTAACGATAATGGGTATTTTCGTGGACTTTTTGTTGACTTACACTCACTTTAGGCTTGATTGTATAAGCTTAAAATTTTGACAGTATTTAAAGTGGTTTGAGATCATTTGAATACACTATTTACATAATGTAAGTATAAAGAGTGGTATAGAACAGTGGTTTATCGACCAATATATATATATATATATATAATATATATATATATATATAATATATATATATATATATTGATTGTTTTTTAAAAGAGGAAACATTAAAAATTACTTATGAAAAACTAGAGCATTGTGTTTTGCAACTGGAAGGCATGTATGTATTACTGAAGCGCGGTTTTTAAGACATCTGATTATATAGCCTTAAGAGGTTCAAATATGAGGAACTTAAAAGGAGTAAGATTTGATCTTAAGAACACATCTTAGAAAGATTGTAAATAGTTATATCAATAGCATTTCAAGGAAAGATCCGTTTATGACGTACGCCTAAAGCATAATGAGGCATCTTAATAGAATTATATTCATTAAACATTTCCTAATAAACTTAAACTAACATATTGAACTTAAACGACGCTAGTTTCATTTGTAGATGTCATACAAAAAGGTAAATTTTTGGTGTCCAATACGAATTTATAATGATAATTATAATGATAAAAAAATATCAATGATATAAATTGCCTTGATAGTAGATATGATTTTATTCAAGGAAAATCATTCTGCCTTGTTATTAAATATTTTATTCAATGTGGTTAAAACGATTGGAGGATGTGTTGACACACTAACGCGTGGGACTCGTGATATTATTCTACAATCCAACTCCCACCACATCCTAATCCATCAACAAATTGGACCACCCCTTCAACGTTATTGCACCGAGGTTTTGATTTTGTGAGGTAAGAGCTAATAAAATACATCTCTTTAAAAATTGTAAAATATTTTAACCCTCTCTAAAGTTGTAATATGCATAATGTTTGATTTTTTATGTATATAATTGCTTATTCTAAGTAAGTCATTTTACTAATTAAATGCACAGAAAATTATATAAAATTGGGGAATAAGACACAGTCATAAGTATAAATAACCTTTTTATCACTGTATATACTTATTCATAATAAGTAATAAGTAAGTTTATTCATGATGGCTTATCGTTGTTGCATTATAACGATTTCCTATAAAAAGGTGATTGTACACATAAGTACATTACAAAAAATATTTATTACCTTACTTAATCACATTAAAAACCACACACAATTATTTTTCGTTAGTATTAAAATGCAATAGGAGACCGAGCTTTGCTCGGATTGAATTAAACATCAAATTTATTAGATAAGTTATTTAGCTGAATTAAAGATATTTATTACGTACGGTATGCAATGTGAAACTTTTTTGATGATTCAAAGAAAATAGTTTTAATACACCTTTATAAATACATAGATTGTAATAAAAACTGCCTGTATCAGCTGTTTTTATTAACTCTAGCCACAAAAATGTATGGACACAAAAAACATGAGCACTGTCAATGGCTATAGGGAGAAAACTAGAATTTTCACAGCCTTGTGACCCACTCTAATCTATTTCTCGTGGCCAAATATCCCATAGTGAAAAAATAAAATCCTTGGACGAAAATAATAGTTTGCCTGTACACGCACAAACTTGTTTTAGAGTATACGATATAGAGTTAAAATATTCCACGATTGATTCATATTTATATGTTATCTCAGAGTTTATGAGAGCTAGAATGGTCTTTTATCAGTTTGGCGTACAAAGTTGGCCTTGAACAACTCGTTACAAGATGAGTATTATCTATGCAGAACACGCATTTCCGTAGCATCAAGAGGGACGCAAAATAAGCGGCTTCATCTGTCAGCTTGAATATCTCTGAAACTTCCTAATATGTCTATAAGATGTAATGAAACCCCAGTTCTTTATTGCCATTTCATTTTAGTCTCACTACTCTTTCAAGTAAAACATTGATTTTATTAAACCTTTAATAATTTATTTTAAAGGTTTTTCATAAAATATGTTTGAGTTTAGTTTGTAGAGATCTTTAAAAATTGTTATTCTTTGCTGAAATAGTTTATAAACTATTGTTAAGTAAAATAGTTATCTTTCTCTACGTTCCAAGATTATTATGACTTCTTATTTGTTTGTAATAGTCATAATATGACGGTAATCATACACATGTTAAGTGTTTACATATTAAAAAGTGGATGGTAAAATAATACATTCACGGCCAACAAACATAATTGTGAAACATTGCAATATGGCATATTTGTTAGTAGATATAGTTAATAAATTTATTATTAGGAAATTGCCATTGATATTTATGAATACAGTTTTTAAGAATAATGGGACTGCCGGCAACCAGAGAACACTTTAAAATATATAAATATATATTTACTACTAATTAAAAACAACAAGAGTTGCACATGAAAAAATTTTTTTATATAAGTTATAGGTATCTTTTGTACTGTATTAAAGTTTATACACACTTATTCAAGTTAATCCCGCCCTACATCTTCAAGCTAAATTTCATAATAATCGGACAAAAATTACTCAAGTTATCGCGTTCACGGACGTATTATTCAGATATGAACGGATAGTGTTTTTAATCTCTAGGGACATCAAAATAAAAAAAGTATATTGGTCCCGGGTCTAGGTCTTACAATCTAATCTATACTACTGTTTGCATTGGATTTGGAAATTTCCTTTCTAATATCACGTAAATACAAAGGTTTTTGTTATGTTTTATAAGCCTTTTGCAAAAACGTTAATGAGACAGAATATTTTAATGATTTTATAATTACAAGATAAACTATGTCAGGCGGTGAAAAGTAAAAACGATACGAAACACCAAACTTTGATGCCGGATGGTCACGCGTGACTTTCCTCTTTTCTTTGGGTCATAATCACAACTCTTGGTAACTTTTGTGATCTTGTCGGTCAGTTTGTTTTTATGTAACGTATATTCATGTCGTATTAAAATTAAACCAGGAATAGTTGTCATATTAGTTTGCCTTAGAGTGTATATATTTATCCTATATGGTTTTCTTTGGATAATTTATCCAAAGAAAACCATATATTTTATTTATTTAACCACACAAATTAATTGCATCGAGCTAACCCTTAATGATTAGTTTCTAATGCATTGATTAAAATACAGCACCCGTGTGATGTCACCACGTTTACAAAATTAGAGGTTGAGGTTCAATAGTTATTAGAAAATTAACAATTACGTTTAAACGATTTCTTTTTTAAAGTACAAATATGTAGAGTTACTAATTTAAGGTGGTTTTTGAAAAGCAACTAAGGAAAAACGAATGGGAACAGAATTTGCGTCATATTTAATTCTTTGTGCAAATAAATTACCTTTAATGTATACTACTAATGCATTTTGTCTACAGCTGGAATTTTTTTCACATTTTGCACATTTTTACTGGAGTTTTGCAAAAAGCTCATTTCTCTACATTTTAATTTTCCTACTATTTACATTTGAGGCACTGTTTCTTGTTAAAAGTACCACTTCACTCACTAGTTGCACACAACATATTACTGGTAACACTGTTTTCTTTTGCGGCTCTTACGAGTTTATGCTTGTTTGGGGACTTGAATTATAGTTTTGGCGATATTAGCCAAATAGAAAATATAATGCAGATGGATAATACGTAGAAATGATAAAATCAACTAAAAAAAAACTGAAAACAAAATACTTGTAGTCATTTAAGTTTACCTCACAACTATTTTCCGGTAAGATTTAGTGAAAAAAATGTTGCCAAATTTATAGTTTAATTGTTGTAATGTAGTAATGTTGTAATGTAGTAATGTTGTAATGTAGCTATTGCAATCATGCGGTCTAATATTAGACTAATGCGTGGCAGCTAAGTCCTTAATGAAGGAGCCAGACTAGCTTAGCTAACAAAGTTTTACTAACAATAGGTTGTAAATACGAATCGTTATGCTCTGCTCGAATGAGTTCTTTGTAGTCTTTAAACAAAATGTAAGCATATTGAATAATGCATTTTTTTCAATTTTTAAACTCATTTATCGATATGCGTAGATTAGGAGAATAAAACAGCACATTATATTAAAAAAGTAAAGTTTTCATTGTACGTTTCAATTTTTACAAAATAATTATCACTTATATCTAAATAGAGACAGATGCATTTAGATGATTTTAAGTGTACTCTAAATTACTTTCAAATTCACTATTCAAATTATATCTAATCAAAATTTTATTTGCAAATTAAATTTTTTACAATACTATATGTGTATGAATTTAGTATTTAAACGATAGGAAATGTTAAGTACGGAATAAAAATGTCTTTCTTTACAGTTGTATACAGTTAGTGCGCCATTTAACTTGGAAGTATATTAGGAATCAACAGGGACCAATTTCACTCGGAATATGACGTGAAAGTACTCACACTTTATCTTTCTGTAGCTAACTGTCTTGCCTTGGGAGTAATTTTGTAACGGTTGAATGTGTTTTTGTTTTATCCAACTGCTCAAGATGATCCAAGGGAAAACGTAATATGACATTGTTCGTTTTATCTTAAATATATAACTCGTATGTATTAGAAAAATAATACAATACAAGTACTTAATTAACTTATGGTCCAATACATTATCTAAATTTGTTTTTTATGGTGTCGAGCCTTTCCGTTACTTATATTTAATCTCATAATAAGACAGAAATATTTTAATCTTTACACCCTAATTACAAGGTTTGACGTTTTAACGAAGGCTAAATGCCTAATGTCTTATCTACCATGAAGATATAGTTCGAAGCTAAACCAAATCTTATGTCTTAGGGTTTATATTTAGTTTGAATTTAAGTTGTAAACGCTAAATAAAGGAAGAAAATGCTTAGTTGACAATCTAAGCCGACGAACCTTGTCTGTGCCTGAGGATTTCCCTGCTCGTACTTATACTGTGTTCTAATTGTTGAGTTTTCAGATGCAGTATCAGGAAAAAAAATATTTTAATTGTTCCAAAGTAGCATATTTTATACACATAAGTATTTCTTTGTACAGTTTTTATACTTAAAAATATGAATAAAACATAATATACCTATTGTTGTAGTACTAAAAACCATATTACTTTATGCAATCATTATTAAACAAATCAAGAATCACAGCTAAAGAGAAATTATAATATAGTATAAATATCCATGTACCATGTGTGTTCAAATACAAAGGCATGCACCAAATTAATATTTCTTTTACTAAGCATACAAATGAAAAAAGAACAGGATAACAATGACGTTAAAACATGTCTGTAACTAGGAGAGTTTAAGAGAGAAAACAAAAGCAGTCAAGCGAGTTAACATGAAGCATTCCTGTTAGTTAACAGGAGTTAAACGTTGTCTTGCTTCATTCTATATAGTTAACTTGCATACTTACATAAATTACAAACACATTTTGCGGAGATAATTAACTTGATCAGATTTTTAGGAGTAACCATGTATCTCTTTTAGGAAATATGAGTAACCGTTTTCTCAAACATCTATATTTTTGACCGTTTTTACAAACTGCATTTTAAAAATTTATCGTAAACAAATAAAAACAATATTTTTTTATAGTTAAAATCTAAAAACTAAAAATCATTGCTCTCTTAAAAAGTCTTCAACACTGTAACAACAGAAGACTCTTAACCCCTTTGCCAAATTTGTCCACTCTATTTTCCATCTTCAGGGGAATGGGAAGTGCATTGAACAGTTTCGCTTGGAAAATTCGTGTATTAACTTTTGTGTCTAAACTTTAACATTTAATTTAACAGATATGTGCTTAAGGTCGAGTTTTATTTAACATTATCGTAGACTTCTTGATGTATAAATTATTACTTCAAACTGCTTAGTGGTTCAATCATCCTATCCCAGTGTTACCTGTCACATCAATTCGAAAGTTTACCAGAATGAAAACCCTATTAAAACCAGACTTTACGAAAAAAAATATTCCGATGTAACTATCCTAGATGATAGAGACGAAATAGTAAACATCTCAAAAGTTAGGGCATGACATGGAAGTAATAGACCAATCCGGTAAACAAGGTCGATTTGTACAACTTTAGATGAGGCATTATGAACTTAGATCCTCTCTATTAACATTTATTCTATGCTAATAATATCACATTCTACTTAACGGTAAACTGCACGGTTTACGTTGCAAGGGGAAAGATTTCGTCACTTTATACAGTTTTTGTTCTTTGATTTTGTTCACAATTAACTAGTATAGTACCAAATTAAGCTTAAAAACGTACGCCACAGCAAGCCATTTCCATTTACCTGGTTGCATTTTCACTAAAATAATCCCTTAACAACTGTCATATTTGTTTGCCATTTAAATCAAATTTAAAGGTTTGCTTCTACAGGGAAGGTATTTAAGTATTTTTATTCAAATGTCGAGCACATAGTATGATAAGGATGTATCCCTTAACAAGCAAACTACAACAGTTTATTTATGCTCCATAATAATAACATGAAACAATTCATAATTAATTATTGGTTTTTCAAAAAGGTAGATCAAATGATCAATTTTATGATACCTCAAAACTGATAGTATGGCTGTTAAACATATAGAATTTAATTGAACGGCCACTACTCTACAGATAAATTAATGGCTAGGATGAATATGAATAATGATAATAATAGGATACTTTATCAAATGTATGTAAAGGAATATGTAAAGCTGTGGTCTTGTGAATGTGTGATGGTTAATGGGCTATCTTCAGAAAAACCCAGGAGCAAGAGCACGAAACAATTATGCAGATACTTAACAGCCACCATCCGAACCTCACCTTTACTAACGAGTTTAAAGAAAATCAAAAGAAAAACTTCCTGGACCTCACATTAGAGAGAAAGGACAACCAGATAGAGTTCGACATACAGGAAACCAACACAAACGGACACTACAATCAACAGTAAATCTATCCATCCGGCAATAAATCACAAGACCACAGCTTTTAGATCCATGATGTACCTAGTGTACTAGGTCCCACTTATCCAAGCGAATAGGATGAAAGAACTGGACACTATTAAGAAGAACACGCAAGTTAATTGATTTTAAACCAAAACGACAGAAGAGATCCCAAGAAAGACGATGAGAAACATTCGATAGCTAGAATAAACTACACAGCAAAACAACATTATGAGATGAAAGACGAAAACACCAGATATGTTACATTTAGTTTCGTGGGGACCACAACACAAAGAATTGCTAACCACGTTTTTTTTTTCTGAGTTTTGCAACTGTTTTGGTTTTTTTTACAGACTGTTGTTGCAGGAACAAACAAATTATGTAATGTTAAAATTTCTACTCTTAGTCTTAGTTCATTGACATTTTTCATACATCATGTTTACGGGAATAAAGCATTTAATTGCCATTAACATATACAAGAAATACGGAGTTTCAATAGCCTTCAGGACTCCGAATACCATGAGTAAAATACTGGATCTTAAAATAGAAGATTTAAATCAACTGAAATAATTTTATTGGGCCAAACTAACAATAATATAGTTTCCATTAGCCAGGTCACAACAGTACAAAAATATACTATACTACAATATAATTACTAATTCTAAAATTAATCTACAATAATCTGAAATATATATATATATATACATCTAATAGCACTTGGAATAATACAGTTACACTCGTACTGTTGACTCACAAGAAGGTAAATACATATGAGAGGTGGTAAGTGGTGATCTATTTCGATTGGACACTCCAATCATCATCAGACCCAATAGGCGAATGACAAGAATCAAAATGGTGCCCCTTATATACTATTTGTTTCCAGAAGTACCGGCCAGTAAGTTTCTATAAGTACAACTGGAGTCAAAATTTACTTGTTCATTAATGTGCTTATTTCTGTTTTTAAATTTTTCCTTGTAAATATAAAATTCATCCCAAGCATTAATCACGTTTTCCTTTCTTACAATTCTTTAAAATACATTGTCTTCCATTTTTCCTAATGAGTGGCCACTTTGTAACAAGTGCTTTGCGACATTTGATCTTTCCGGTTTGATGTTTCTCCATGCAGATGTGTGGTTTTTTAAACATTTTATAAAGTTTACAGTTTGTCCGATGTAACCATGATTACAATCGTTATAATTTATTTTGTAGATGCCTGAAGAGTCATTTTCTAAAATTATCTATCTTAGTTAAATTAAATAAATTAAATTTTACTTTATTCATAAATCTTTTGCCTGTCGTTTGATGATAACTAGGCATTATTCATTAGAAATTGAACTAAAAAAAAAATGTTGGTTTAGAGGTTTAATTAGGCATTACTTGTTGCAAATTACGCTTGTTTTAGTGAATACAGGAAAGTAGTTATTTCTAGGTGGCACATGGGGCCGATGTACTTGTTCATGTTGATGTTCCCAGAGGCCAAAAACACTATTCGTTCATATGTTATTATAATTTATTTTTCTCTGATTTTGATTACAATTTTCTTGAAGATGTAAGGAGGGATATACTTGAATGAGTTCGTGAACCAGCAAGATCGGTTCCGCAAGATTTTCAAAAATTAGGTTTTTAAAATCTTTTCCCTTAAAATATGGAAATTCTCAATTATAAATACAGCCATAGTGTAGAGGTTAAAAACAAATACTTTTGTATATTGGAAGTATTGTTTTACAATTAAAGGAAACGGAGAAAATTGCAAAAACTGTTAATTTTAATTCCTCTGATAATGTTACGATGAAAAGAAAACTCTCGTAGTTTACTTGTTTATGGATATATGTTGTACGTCTGGAATACTTATTTATTTTATTTCATACTATTTACATTTGGTAAAAAACACTTTTTACCTTGACGTAGCAGCAAACCTAAGCATTTGTTAAATGCTAACGTATTATGTTATTTAAATGAGGAATGAATATGATTATAAAAATATTTTAGTAAAAATATCTAACAGTAAAATTGAAATTCGCTTGGTCTGCAGGTTTGCGGTGGGGGGGGGGGGGCATTTTAAAGTTCATTTTTTTATAGGAGAATTAGACATTTTAGATATTTAAATTTTTAAGTAATTTAAAAAACTGTTAAGAGGTTATTTCCTAGAGAAATCTATGCACATTGAGCCAAATTTAAGATAAGTTGAGTGATATTAAGGGTTTTGAACATATTGTTACTCAATCGCCCAATATTTCAAACAAATCCAACGGCAGAATAAATAGTTTTCTGATTTAAACCAGAGATTTAGAGTAATTTGTGAACTCATATTGTCGTGCCCTAGCACTCCAATCCCTACCCACTTTTATTATATTCCTCTGGCGACATAAAAGCGAAAAAGTAAACCAGTGTTAAGACTAGGTCTTGTCATGTGGCCTACGGCAATAGAAAGAAGAAGAAACCCCTGCTTTATTATTCACCAAACACATTAATAATACTAAATAAAAGCACAATCAGCAATGGTTATAAAAACCATCTGTTGTGGTTTGTACAATACAATATAATTTTAGTAAAAATAACATAATAGCCCTAAAAGTGTAACAATAAAAAGCTACCGTATTCGAAAACGAATTCAAAAATTTTTAATTATTCTGAGCATGATGGGCAAGCAATATGTTACATACATTAAACTAAATACAATTAATATAAAATGTAAAAATCAGAGAAGGAACGAAATAACAAGATCCATATATCATAATATGACGTTTAATTCAATGTTAAACTTGTTTATTAATACCCATCTATAGTTCCAAGCAGCTTTCAAATATTTATTCAGTACCCGCTAATTCCCCCCGTTTAATTCTTAATTCGTTGGACTTAATGTTAAAAACGGTAATAGCTTATTCCCTAAATGGGAAATTCGACAACATTGAACTTTCATAATACTTGTTTAGGTAATCTTTCATAGTACTTGGGGGGCGAGCTTTACTCCCGGAAAATGATAATTTTATTCTATAAGTAGGCTTAGCTTAAAGGTATCTATGCGAATGCTCTTCAATAATGTATTTGTAACTACTGTACTTTGCTTGTTAAGCTATTTACATTATCAGGTTATTCAGATATGTCGTTTACATTTGCGTTGTCATTTTTGGAACCTTAGAAGAGCCATGAAGAAAATTAATAAAATATATTATTTAAGTGAATGAATTTGACAGTGCTGTTTCTTAAATAATTGTGCAAACTACTAGGCATAAATGCATACAGTCTTCACTTACGTTAGGGTATATGATAAAACGTATAAAAATGTTACTTTAGTATATGTGCAACATCTTCAGGCTTTAATATTATAGCGTATTTAGCAAGTTTACTCGTAAACGTCATCTTTCTAACGTAAAGAAACAACGTTTGATAATGATGAAATTGTATCGAAGTGAAGTAATGGGTTTGTAGCTCACGCTTTGAACAATCTAAATACTTTGGAGTGTTGAGCAAGCAGTAACCACGATGTACTCTAAAACACAAAGGCTTTGTTTTCCCTGTGAAATTTTGTTTTCAGCCAAGTCTTTCAGATACCAAATACTATTATAAAACAAACTTTTCCCATTCCAGAAAGGCTTTTTTTGGGCGGGGTTTGTTTATAAGTGATTTGAAAAATGTGGATTATAGTGGTCCAAATAGTCTATGATATTTGTAAATTCTAATGTTTTTTATTTGCTTTCCGGTTTTAGATTTATTTCGGCTGGATCTGAATAATTAAGAATTCTAAACTCAAGAGACTTTATTGTGCACAGTGTGATATATTGTTGTTGAATTAAATTCCATTTTGTAGCCCCTGAACTGCTTAGTATAAACTAAATTAAAACATACCTCGTCTTGCAGTTCAAATAAATAGTGTCTTTTTCAATCCACTACATGTTTCGCCATGTTGGCTTTTTCAAGTGGGTAAACAGAAACATTAAGACTTGAAACATTATAATATCCGAATTGGACAATTTACATTGAAACACAAAACTGTACATACATTTGACACGTACGAACGAAACATTATCATGTAGGCCTACAACACTTATTGTAACCCGATCACGGCACTGACTGAGACAGAACTGCCAAATTGTTGTTGGACGAGGAAATATAGTGAAATAACGCTGCTTCACTCCTCGTCGGATAATGACGTTGATTCCAAGGATTTCAAGACGTCTGGCGAGCCGAAGTATATCCTCTGGATAGTTAAGTGGACGTAGTAACATTTCCGGTGCTCACAGCGAGGCGAAGATGGTGGCGTCGAAACAATGTCAAATGTTTTGTACACATCCAACTGCACCTCCACAAAACGATTCGGCTAATATCCAGACGAATACCTTTATTAGGTATAGAACGTTTTGTCGTGTACCGGTACAGCCGTGCCCCGGCCGGAACGGTGATGGGCCGCCAGTTCTCTTCCAGGGTAAGGGCTCTCTTCCGCTTCGGGATTGGTTTAGTCCGACATCTCATCAAAGGAGACGGGTGTACGTAACGTGTCGCAAAACATAACGATGTAGAGGGAGTTCGCAATGTACCCAACGGCTAGTGGATGGATCTATCATTAGTTACCATATGTGAAGGCTGTGTTTTAACTGAAAGGTTTTTTGATGAAGTTTTAATTTTTTTTTTCAATTTAAAAACCAGTCACTGTAGCTCAATAGCAGAAATAGGTACAGTATAAACAAAACAGTTTTTTTATGAAAAAAGAGTATTGTATTTGTTTTTAACACTGAATATAATCTACATGAAACAGATTAAATTGACATTGTCTATGAACAAACAGGAATAATCTGCGCTAACAAGCACTGAAAACACTTTATTCGATAGGCCAATGTTTGAACTTTTCTTCGAAAATTATTTTTCGTAGCATACTGACTGGATTTTACTTTGATCGTGGCGGATGTTCACGCCATATTGTGTCCAAGTTGTTTTGAAACAGGTCATTATTGGACAATTGACACATTGTGCCAGGGAAACTCCGATTGGTTTTTACACTGTTTACTTTGTGATTAAACTGCTTGCGTTTATAGTGATGCCAATATTGATAACTACCTACACATTCTTCAACCTATAAATTTCACATAATAGAATTTGATTTTATAACATATAATATTTGTTAATGGTGAAATTGAATTGATATCTAAACTTTAATGGAACATAAACATTTATTTTACAAAATGAACTCAAAAATGATTCTTGACTGACTTGAATTACTAAATTGAGAAAATGAAAACCAACAAATACTTGACATATATAATATAGTATGCTTTACATTTAGTAAACAATTGCTTGATAAATTTAACGGTAAACAAATGAAATAATGTTTTCTTTCCCATTATCAGCCTCCAGTCATTATTTCCGAGGCTTACGATGTTTCTATTTGATTAGGGGTTCAAAGTTAAAACCGCTTATGTAATTATCAAACCATATGTATCTCATAACAAGAAAGACGAGAGATGCTTTGTTTCTTTTGTGGTAATTTGTTGGTATTTTAAGCTAGACTAACGGTCTGACGTTTTTAATTGGACCTCTTGCAACCATTAGAAAGAATTGGTTTTCTCAGTATCACAAAAAGCAGATCCTGCTTGGTTAAGTGTTTAAATAATACTTATTTAGTTTTATGGGTTGGGTTTTGTGATTGAGTTGCAGTAAGGAATAAACTAAGGATGATGTAGCTGTTATTTACTTATATAAACTGCACATATAAGACTCAAGAACTAGGGAACCGAACATTGTACTAGGATGTTTAATTCGTTTAGGACCTTAAAAATATAATACATACGAAGGTGTGATTTCCAACAGATATGTGTTTAAATTTCGAACAATAGCGTAAGAAATGCGATGAAAAATTGAATTTTGTGCAAATGGTTTATCATTACCAAGGATTGGTCTTATTTATTTAATATATTTTGTCCGTATTCTTGTCAACTCAAACCCGTTGTTGTAGTTTTTAACCGTTGTAATTAATAATACCTTATTAAACTATTAGTAGTTGCGTATTAATTTAATACGCATTACTGACACAACGAACGAAAAATAATTCTATTTTTGAAAGACATGTTTTTAGGCGAGGTTTATTATACTGTATTGTTCAGCTTGTGGGCTTCACTCACCTTAATTTGTTAATCCAGGACTCGTCAAATGTAACACAACGAAGACACAAACACACATACACGCACATAAAAATCGTCCTTGGATTAATTTACTCCGACGTTTTAGAGACAAAGCATACAGTAAAATGGGATTCCAGCAAAATTCTATACAAAGAACCGGATTGGAGGAAACGGAACATGGCAGAGTCGCTATTTATGGCTATTGAAGATGAGCCTCTATCACGACCATCGGTGGATGTTAGTACTGTTTATTTACCAATAATTAAAGAAGAACTAGAACAGCTGAGAGACAAGGCCAAGGATGTCAAAGGCTTATCTACAATAACCAGTACGTCCACCAACCCCCCTGCCCTCCCCCCCTCTACTGGAACAGCTGATCCGGCAGTCGTGGTTAGGCGTTCGGCTCGTGTACGCGAGAGAAACAAAGTTTTAATTCCCTGAGGAAGCGGGACGTTATCTTGGTCCCGCGAAACGTCGGAGTAAATTAATCCAAGGACGATTTTTATGTGCGTGTATGTGTGTTTGTGTCTTCGTTGTGTTACATTTGACGAGTCCTGGATTAACAAATTAAGGTGAGTGAAGCCCACAAGCTGAACAATACAGAACGAAAAATAGGTATAAAAAATCTGCATTTTAAACCACATTACTTTATGAGCTTTATTTTTTATGCGGATAGTTAACCCCATAGCATATTTTATAGTTTATAGGCATATGATGCCAAATTACCTTTGTCAATTGCTCAAGCCGCCAGACGCATAAACTTATAAGGTCTATAGGATATGTAATTGTTATTGGAAACCAATGAGTTCTTATGAGAAATTTACATATTATTAGTAAATACTATTCAAATGTAGTATTTAAACGTTAAAAACAGTCATTACAAACTGCACATAAACCCACTAAATGCTCTAAGACATGGCTTTAGACTTGATGGTACAGTTTCAAAGGCCCAATTTAAAGGGTAGCGATACGATAAATGTCATAGCCTACTTTATCCTCTTTAGGCTGTGTGTTATAATTTAAAATATTGTCAAGGGATTGGTTTTTATTCTGAAGTACATTTATAATTAGTCCAAATTAAACCACCATAAAGACAATTCCGAATTTATAAAAATTTGGTTTTTAAAAACTTTTTGGATTCAGTTATTGTGCTGTAAAAAGGCTGCGTATTTTTTGGGTAGCTTGAGATTGGATAACTATTAGTTAACACCCAAGAAAATACTTGTAGACCCTGGTATTGGTTGCACCTTAGTAGTTGTAACAACGGTTTTATCAGACAAAGTTTCAATATCGGGTTTTAATTTAGTTTACTTTTATAACAATTTCGATTAACAATAACTAATGGATGTCTGTGCTGTAAGCCGGGGGGGGGGGGGGGGGTTCAATGCAACAGCGAATTAACACATTTGTTTAAAAGGATTACGGCTGGGCTTTAGTTATCAATAGGAACTAAACCTGGTCTTTTAATACTGGTACCGAATTTCGACTGAATATTTTTTTATAAGGTTCAAACAGTTGGTTTATCAAAACTGTTTTCACTAAGGAATTCAAAAACAGATTTCATATTCGAGTAAGAATATGCTATATCAGTGATAATATAAACAGCAATGCTAAATTATTATTGTGACCATAAGCAATGAATAACGGACGATGTAAAAATTATTGCCATACATAGGGTTCTGTTAATATATCATTTTATTTTTAGGCGTATGTTAAATAGGAATATTTAAACTTTCCCAATTCCACACTCCGACAAAACAACAATCATAATAATACATTTTTGAAAATTAAGATAACATTCTGACTTACTTCTCAGTCATTATTACAAGTATACCATGGTTATTATAAAATCAATTGTTGTTTAGCGTATCACATATTGGTATAAGAACCGGTAATAGTTAGTGCAATCATAATTTTTTGCCCTTTCAATGGCAGTGAAACTATAACTAATTGTTAAAATACTATAGTGTATAAAATACTATAGTTTTTAAAGCCTTGTTGAAGTAATAATATACGTTAGTATAAAGTTTAGTATTCGCAATTGTTATTACGCATAACAATATACAATTCGGCTTAATAAAATTGAAATCGTTTCCAATGCGACTAAGTTAATCTAAATCCAAATACTCTACTCTATTATTGAAGTTAACAAAATTATTATTAATGGTTTTGTTTGTAGATGAATAACTAATGATTATTTAAAATTATAAATTCAACTTTATTCTTCACTGGAATAGTTAATAAAATATTTTAAAGGAAAGTTATTTTATTTTTATTTTCCATGGCAATGCAATAATTTACAATAATAACATTCAGTTATGATTAATAAATAATTGTAACATTTGGTAAATCTTTAAGACTGTATGATGGATGACTAAGAAACTATACAACAAATTATATTTCATCAACAATATATCAATAAGTAATCAACAATAATAAGTAATAATAATATAACATTTCAATAACGAAACATCAATGCAAAGTGATTATGAAGAACAATAACAATAATAATAACATGACTATATAAAGTCATATAATGTAGAATGTATAACTGTATGAAATGTATAAAATTGATACAAACAAGTAATGACCTTTTTCTCTACTAGCTTATTTATTATAACTACTAGTTTGTTTGCACTCAATCGTCATACTATGACGGCAATAGTAAATATTTAGTTAATAATAGTTTAGTTTTTAAATACATAAAAAAACTAGTGCTGAACTTAACATATTTTAAAATTATTTTTTTCATGTAATAAAGTCGAACTGAATAAATTGTGAGGTTATTTTGCCACGAGACTACATTTAATAGACATTTATAACACGGGGTTTCATTACATTTTATAGACATATTAGGAAGTTTCAGAGATATTCAAGTTGACAGATGAAGCCGCTTATTTTGCGTCCCTCTTGATGCTACGGAAATGCGTGTTCTGCATAGATAATACTCATCTTGTAACAAGTTGTTCAAGGCCAACTTTGTACTCCAAACTGATGAAAAACCATTCTAGCTCTCATAAACTCTTAGATTGCATATAAATACTAACATCAATTATGAGGAATTTTAATTTTATAATTTATATGCATTTGATATCAACAGAAACATTATGTTTACTTTCATGTCGTAGTTGTTTTTCTAGGCCACTTTATGCAAACCAAAATAAAAAGGTTACAATACCTGCAGACTGCCTATAGTGGTCCTTTATCATCCAACAGGATAGTGCGTTTCGGCATTTTTATCCCCTCATCAGATCCTTTCACAAAATTTGAATGTTTCGACACGAAATGTCACGCCACGGTTTTTAACACAGTGACAGAACATTGAATAACACGAATGAAAATCATAGTTATTCATTCAAATGTCAGTACAAATTTAACCTGTAGTAAAGGACGAACTATGACAACTCCGGAAAATTATGAAATATATAAAGCAACTAAAACTCGCCTTAATGATTTATTAAATTATAAAAGTTTTTTTCAGTCTAACATATTATTTGATAGGATTAGACAGAGACGTATTCATCAGTGTAGACGTAACAGCACAAGCCGAAAGATGAGAAAAGTATTTGCTATGTGACCAGGAATTATCTTAGCCATTGGGCAAACTAAGATATTACTTTTGAAAAAAATAATGAAGATACGAAATTTAGATGGAAATACTTAAGTTAATTTTGTAGCATACAGCTGGTCCATTGTGTTAAGTACTCTTTGAAAGGTAACTGTGATCCAGAAGTAAAATATATCAATGAAAATATATTCTAAAACTGGTTCTTGATCAACATTAACAGGAATTTTCTCGGTAGTAGACAACTAATTGCTGCTGTTGAAAAAGAAAAGAACACTCTCTCTTACCAGATAACCTACGTTACTGAAACAAAATAATAACGTTAATGTTACGTATAAGGAAGGACACAATACACTGCATATTTTAATTCTTAATGAATATCTTGATTTAACTATAATTATTTTCTAAACAGATGCAATATTTTGTTAAATATCAGTTCTTCAAACCAAGCTAGCACGGTGTAATTTTGAAACTTCCACTTTTGTGAGGTAATTTGTATCATCTTCTGCGGTTGTGGGAAAATCTGAAACATCCCCAAAGATGGTTAAGATATCATCATCGTCTCTAATTATTAGGAATAAGTATGGCATAGCAAAAATTAACCGTTAAAATGTAAAGAGCTGCTAAACTGACTACCGAGTTTTAAAACCGACTCGTCCCTATTAAGAATTTACGACGTTTGGGGTGGAGGGGCTGAGGTATTTTCTACGCTTGTGCGCTCTAAGGCTGGCTACGTTACTGTATAAAAATTGTATTCGCATACGATTAAAGAACACTTGTAATCACACATTAAGATACAACTTATTATAATACTATTTATGTTCTTGTGGAATAATTAACTGTAATTATTTGCAGCAGTGAGAATTAAAAGCTCATTTGTTTACTTTGGTTATTAGCTTGTTTTATTTGTAACGCATGACATGAGAACATATTTAAGTAACAAACTGATTGGGAACAAATAGCTTGCCTACATTAAAAACGGTCACTAGTTATATCGCTGAAACTGTCAAAAAGGCTATGTTTATTTGTTTAATATTATTCATTAGTCATTGATGAATTATAGAACATAGATGTAGGCTGTCAGGGTTAGTTTTAGGAAAAAAAATAATATTTCTGAAATATCTGGAATATTTTGAGCTAAAAACTTAACGTGTGTATGTTATGTATTGGCTGGTTGGATGGTATGAACTAATTGAATTATTTAGTTTAGTTGTTGATCGAAATTATATTAATTTTGATCACATACACATTTGTGAATAACACTGGTTGTAAAACAGTAAAACAGTTTTTTGGGTGTAGATTTTTCTTTGTTTAATTTTCCAATAAGATATAAAACTTGTCGTTTCGATTAATTTGAATATTCAAAATTCTAATTATTGTTTATTTTATTCTATTTGTTTCTTTGTTTTGGCGAGTTTCCCTATAGGGAAGTAGCTATTACCGTAGGTGGCACGGTAAGACCTAGGCCCGGGACCGATTTACTTTTTCATTTTGATGTCCCCAGAGGCCAAAAACACCATTCGTTCAAATTTTTATATATGTATTTTTTATATGTTTATATGTTACGTACGTGAACGCGAGAACTTAAGTAATTTTTGTCCGATTTTGATGAAATTTGGTTTAAGGCTGTAAGGCAGGATAAACTTGAATGAGTTCGCGAACCAACATGATCGGACCATGGGAACCATTTTTATCACATAAAACTCCCCGTAAAACCATTATGGGGAGTTTTATTGGGTAAAAATGGTTTTTCTCATTTTTGACCCTCAAAACACAAAATTCACGATTTCTCTCTAAACATTTATAAAGAGCTTAAAACAAATAATTTAGTATATCAAAGTGTTTTTGTACGGTTATTGGTAAAGGAGAAAATTCAAACCATTTTAAATTTATAATTCCAATGTTATTCTTATGGAGAATATTGTAAAGTTGTTGTTTGCTTGTTTATGGATATATCTTGATAAAACTGGCAAATTAATTTATTTTGCACTAAGCTATTAATATTTGACTAGAAACCCCACAATAATTTCCTTGTAGCAACAAACCTAGGTAATCGTCAAACCTAATGTTATTTAAATAGATTTAATTGAAAATCAATTCAGACAAATAGAAATTCGCTTAGTCAGCAGGTATGCTGCAGCGGGGGTATTTTATATCTATTTAAGTAGCTTGGTTCAAACTAGATTTTCTGGCTTGATTCAAACATGATTCTAAAAAATCAGGGTTGTGAGTGATTCTGATCAAGCTTAGTTTACGTTTGTAAGTTTTAGAAATATAATTTGCTTCAAGTGTAAATCAAGTATTTCAATAAATTATTCTGAATGATAAAACAGATGATAGAAGCTACACAAATCATCTCACACCGTTCTACACTCATCTTTCACCCATATTTGGGTTAAAATACGCACCTAGGTGGCGTTCCCTTCTCATAACGGTAAATATTGCTAATTGGGTAAATATATGTATAACGAAAAAACTTCGGCATAAAATCATTCACAGAGCTGATGTAATCATTTCATTTAACACATTTCTACACTAAACAAACACAGTCTTTTAACTCACTAAAAAGCCTTTCTCGTTCTATCAGTTACTACAACAAACTACTTTACTATTTGGCACAACAGCTTTTTGCTGGCTTTGACCTCCATTACAATCTTCCTTCAATAATGTATATCGGTTGCTCTTGTTTTCAGGTGCTGATTCTTATTTTCGTTAGGTTTTCATCTACTCAATTTATTCACCTTAATCGTTTCCAAATTCCAAAATCGCTTATGCCAAAAAAGAATCAAAAGTCTTCAAAATCTTGTAGAATAGTGAAATCTCATAAGTTTCTTCCCGTCGAACTGCCTCAGCCGGAAATTACAAGCGTGATGTGTGGCACCAGCAGCTACTAATACAAACTTGTACAACTGGCAAATGACGACTCTTTGAAGCTTTCACTTGATAATCAAGGGATATAGGGAGAAAATTTGTCTTTTCGTTCGTATACGTGATGGTTATTTAATTAAGAGGTATTACAATCTCTACCAATTTTAATCTTTTGAGCTTTATACATTGTCAATAAGTCAATAAAAATACAAGTCGCGTTACCGAATACTATGTTTTATGAACATATAAAAACATTTAAAGATACCCCATTATGAATAAAGGTAATACTAATACAAATACTGACGTAAAATGTTCATATTATGATTGGTGTTGTTCTGGATAGGATGACAATGATTACCTAATTTTTAGCAAATTGAGATAATGTTAAGTTATTGAAGGAATTTCCGATTTTTTTTTTGTAAAAACAATGTTAAGCGACCGATATGGAGTTGGGCCCGGTATTGCGGTGAAAATGTTACTTAAACATAACGGAATTAGTATACACGGAAAACAAAGTAATTGTTAGTTATACTGTAATGGAATTTGTCTTTTAGATTTATACCGCACTATTTATTCTGATGCTCGAATATTTGCTTTATACAGTAATCCTAACCATTTTGAGCAGGTATTCGATGACTAATTTAACTGGTGATATTAGTATTGATTTGCTGAATACCAATTCTATCAACGACAGTTACTTAACTGTTTGTTCGGGTTTGGTCTCATTCAGTGCAAGTACATACCAAATAGAATAACGAATGATAGTTGAACTTGCATACCATTTATTTTGCAAGTTACAACGACATTAACAATGTTTAGTTATTATTATAATCATTACCAATTTATGTGTATCAACTTGAGTGGGATGGGTTCAATCCTTCTTATCAGCAAACATTTAAGGGGTTCAGACTCCTTTTAAGGGTATCTAAAAAAAAAACACCCGGCGTAAACGCCAAGAAAGAAGGTGATTTAATAAAATAAATAAGGTCTTTGGTAAACCCAAATTAAATATACTGTGTGTATAAAAAATATCCACTGACAAAGAACATAAGTTGTAAGGAAATGTTAGTAAGTTGAAGTCTACTTATTCTAAAAGTGCATTCTGACGACCCTTGAGGTTTTAAGCAGGGAAATCTTCTGATGCTTTAAGTATTATGATATTATTTCAGATGCACATATGCTATTACAAATTTGTAATTGTTAGCCTTTCTAGGCTTTGATTAACAACCTGTATGTTCATTTCGTCCACTACTGTATACTGCATTCCAGTTTCTTCAACAGTTTTGTGGACAATTTGTTTGATCAGACGTATAACCATACCAATAATAAAAATACAATAAGAAATATCCCGAACCTTTAGAGAATATTCCATAGATCTAAAATTACAGTTCATATTAGAAGTAGCCAGTAAAAAGTAACACGTTAGGAAAAGCGTATTGACATGTTTACTTGATGGCAGAGGGGATAATTATTCAGTCCTCTGAGTTCTGAACAGTTTTATTGTACAATTATCTGAATGCGTAGCTAAGAAAGTTTTTCGTTGAATGTGTAATGTTTATAGTATTAGGAAATGTTGGATGGTATTAATACACTTATTTTTCCTTTAATAACGTATACATTACGTATATTTTACAACAATTCTTAGCTTTCATATTTCCTGTTTAAAAGTTGTTTGATTGTACAGATAACATAGCACATTTACATTTGCTGCAGTATATAAATTTACCTTTGCCTTGCAAGGGTTACCATTTCAAAATATTTACATAAATATAAGAGGAAGTATCGTGTTAGCGTTTCATGAATATTTAATGACGGCGTCAAGTGCTTTCCCGACAACCCCCGAGCATCAAGGTAACATCATTAGTAATACTTTCTTTAATTCGAAACTTTAGTTTGGTTATTCAAAAACCAAACCTTTTTTCCCTCAAAGATTCAACATAATTTTTAAAATTAAAAATCTTTTTTGTTATAAAAAAGATAGCCTGATTGATATTATTTTGTAATATAATTGTATTAATGCTTCTGCCACACATTTTAACGAATTTCCCTATAGGGAAAAAGCTGTTACCGTAGGTCTGCAGGGACCAATTCACTTTTTCATTTTGATGTCCACAGAGGCCAAAAACACCATCCGGTCAAAATGTTATATTATTAATGTTATTATAATTTATAATAAAATTTTATAATAAAACATTAGATTTATATATGTGTGTGTCCGTAAACAACTTGAGTAGTTTTTATCCAATTATGATGAAATTTGGGTTGATAATAAATTATGGTTGCTATGATAAAATTGAATGAGTTCGCGAACCAGAATGATCGGACCATGGAAACGGGGTTTTATGGGATAAAAATAGGTTTTCCTCATATTTGAACCTCAACATACAAGATTTCCCAACATACAGATTCTTAATTTTTTTTTTGCTCGAAAAAATTAGCATACGGTACTAAGTTTTTAGTAGGCTTATTGGTTACGGAGAAAAAAAAATTTAACTTAAAATTCCTATGTTATTGTAATGGAAAATATTTATTAACTGTTGTAGTTTGCTTGCTTATGGATATATTTTGATCAAACTTGGTAAATTATACCAAGCTAATAATATTGTACTAAAATCACACTTTATTAGCCTCCCTGTACCAGTGAACCTATGTACACGTTAAACTTAGTTATTTTAATAGGATTAATTGAAAATCAAATCAGGCATTAGGCAATTCGCTTAGTATGCAGGTTTTCTGCGACGGGGGTGTTTTGACTGTTATTATAAAAGTAATATTGTAATATGAGTTACTCGTTTAAAATAAAGAAATAAATAAAGTAAATAAATATTGCCTATAAGCTTTGCACTATTACCAAGCCTATCCTAAACGTAGGTAATCGTCATCGTCTGATTTACCCCGTTGATCAATCACTATCTGATTTCTCTTTGTACTTAGAATGTAGCCTTTGTCTAGCCGACTGAACTCCATTCGACATAGACTGAAAATATGAATGAATAATTACGCAGGGAAATACTCACCTACAGAAAAATATTCAGACAGTAAACTATTCACTTACAGCCCTTACGTTACGACACGCTCTGTACATTGCAACCTAATCGTCCGTTACGCAAAAAGTAAGTTCTGTGTTGAGTGTGTAACAGAACCTCAGTTCTTAGAACTTGTAGTAATTGTTCAGTTTGTCAAAGTTCAAATTTACTTGCAGTAAAATGTCTAATTGTCATTTGAAGCCATTTAGTTGATCCCTATTTAGGTATCACCCCTGAGTTATTCGGTTACAAGTGTCTACATTCACTTTCTCCTGTTACCCGCCATCGTCATAAATCTGATACCTTAGAACAGTGCACTCTATCTCCACTACTACTTTGATCTTCTCCGTTACGTTACGCTCACTGTAGGCACTATGTGTCACTTTACCTGAAGAGCGACTGATTCAATATCTGTATTTGAACGGATATACGGGGCCCATAACCGTATTTATTTGGTTAGCAACTCTCCCTCTACTATTGTTCATTTGTTTCGATTACAGAATTTTTTACAAATGGTATTCTGCTTTTGTATTTAAAAGCTTAACCTTGTATCAATTTGTAATTGTCCCCCAGAGGTATTTATATTTACAATCATGGTAGCTGGTAACAGTTATGTTGGCTCGTTAGAATCGGACCAATCTGATAAGAAGTACATATCGTCTTAGCTGTAACCATTTATCTGTGAGTCAGGTTGAGCCGAAAAGTAAATTACCTCAGGAACGTACCTCTGGGTTACCTCTGGGATGTATTTATCCCAGCTTATGGAGAATAAAATATTGTTGACACCACCAATAAGAAGTGGGTCACAAGAATTTTTTTGTGGATTATAACAAAGGTATAGCTCTGTCTCTAACCATGAAGGGGTCTTATGTAAACCATACATTTTCTATGATTCAATTACCTGACCATTTTCCAATCACATTATATTATAACTGTAGAATGAGTCGGAACATTAATGTATTGATTTATTTAAATTACTTAAGCTCCTAAAGCTGAATAAGGATATCATATATTGTATACCTTTTCGTTATTTATGCCAATGCCCATAGTTTTATTAACTTATAAATAATATCCTGGACTATAAGTATAGGTTAACATTTCCTTTACAACCAAAAATGTACCAGTAATCACCAAATAGCATCGTGCAAAGGAATATGTACTCGTACTTCATATTCACCTCTGAAATAACGTATTAAAGCAAACTATTCTTTCCATTGAAAATAACTTGACAAATAAAAGGCCAATATAGTTCTAACTGGTAGCTTATAGAGAATAAATTGCAAAGATTTATGTTTTTTTGTAACCAAGTGAAGGAGTTAAAGGTTCTTCCAATATCTGGAGATGACTTTAACAAATCGCTTCACTTTTTGTGACAGTGTCTTGGTTAGCTCCCTTAAAATCAACAAACTCACCAGCAACTGAAATTGTTTTGTAAATAGCATGTGTATAGTTTTACCATATATACATTATAATGTAATTATTATTTTCTACATTTTATATTCCTAAATTTAACACTGCAAACGCTTTTTTTATTTATAATCAAACAGCTCATCGGCTTGCCCATTTCAACTAACAAGTTAATAGATTTTTCTAAAGAATTAAAGGATATCCTTACATATTGAAAACATTTGCATATAATTATACAGGTAATAGAATCTAAAAGTTGTAGTATTATAAATTGGCCATAACTCTTTACTAATACATACAATACAGATGGTGTGTGTGTGTTCTACTACTCAATCAAGCCAGAACCATAGAATGGATTTAAATAAAATGTCACATGAAGTCATCTTATATAACCGGTAAAAACACGAGTCTATTCCATTTCTTAATCCAGTTTCTTACGCCGATTCTCCACACTAGATATTTATATACAGCTATAGGTATTTATAAATATTTCACAGTTAGGATGAAGCCTGAGTTGCGTAGTCAGCAACGACCCCCTAGGAGAGTGGAGAATCGGCGTAGGTCTGGTGGTGATTATTACAAGATTGTTTGGTGACTTGTTTCTACTTGTTCACAGTGCCCGTTCTGAGGCAGTCCTATACTGGTTAGACCCGGCTTTTGGCCCAGTGGTTCCTCATCGAGACCCAGAAATTTTACCCAGCCATTAAAAGCTGAGCTTTCCTCAGCAAACGTTTGCGACTCCACTTGTAATATTGTTTGCTGTGCAGACAATTATCGTCACACAATTCTAAGAAAAAAACTGTAAAGGATGGTTTAAAAAAAGGTCGTAGGTAAATATTTTCGTCATACTACACTGTACATAAACTGACTTTCCACGCAAGGATTTAGTCAGGATAACTGCTATTTGCGCGCTTGCTTTATCAAATGAGATTTCTTATTGTACTACTTCTGTAATTAATTTTGATTGGACACCAGCTGATTTGGGAGCGAGCTAGTCTAGTGGTTAGAGCCCGGGACTCCGGTTCCGGGGTCCCGGGCTATATCCCGCTAAATCACCAATGGATTTTATCTAAGTGATAATGCCGTAACCCCTAGGTCTAGCCTGAAGTAATGTGAAAAACAATTCCGGGCTTGTGCCTTTCGTCCTAGTAAAAAAAAAAACTTTTGTAATCAATTTTGACTGGACACCAGTTGATTAGTGATTATAGTTAATAATAATTGGTAATAAACAAAAAAAAACAACTTCTCTTATAAGTTATGTATTGTTATTGTTAAGTCCTTTAGTTGGTGGGAATATATAACGGATTTGTAAGGGTTTTATTGTTTTTAGGTTTTTTATAGGTTTTAATTGTTAAGTATGGCGAAAATGATTTACATCACATGTACAAAATGTGTATACCGTACTCGTGTGGTAATCCCATATTTTCCGGTCTAGTAACGTAATATGCTATAATTATTAGACGGTTATTGATTGGTCCCCATGGCAGCAACTGGTAAAATCACAATGTTTAAATATTTCGCATTGACCTTTAAATCTAAACTAGCAGAATTGTTAAATGAACTTGATTTAACATTCCACACGGCTGGTTTGAACAAATTAAATAAAGGATTTAATATACTAACCGGTATACTGTATTTAAAAATGTGTTTTAAAATCATCAAAAGGAGTATATTCTTCACGTAGATATGCATTTGTCTCGACAATTAATTGTCTTACACATCAGAGAGCAAAGTAAATGTAAGCATATTCTCTATAACATTTTACAGTTGGATTAATTCAACATTTATTAGGACCAGAATAATATCAAAGCACATGTCTTGCTGGAATCTGTGTGCTTGAAACAATTTCATTACGTTTATTAAATGCAGTTATACACACTGGTATCTTAAACATACATACAGTTTACATTCTTTACACCAAGGCATTCACTATTCACAAGGTTTTAAGTTACAAATGAAATACACAGCGAGGCCAGATATGAAACAAGATATATTGCTGACTGTGGGGTCATTGCACCGCAAGCGAATATTGGCGAGTTTATTGAGCTACTGGACCTAACATCCCCTTCTCACCAAGGAATGAAGTAAATTAATTCTTTATAACGTCCAGCAAAATACTTGAATTACGAATATGGTGAGGTAAATAATTCTCAAAAGCTAAAAAAAAAAATAATTGACACTATTTTATTTTAAAGCCTTCAAAAGTTATGTCTTTCCGATGTTTTCCGCTACTCTAAAACATCTCACCTATTCGCTATTTAAATAGCATTGGTTTAACGAGTACTTAGGTTTGCTACAAAAGGGAGGGTAAAAAGTGTTTTGGTGTTTTTTTGTGTGAAGTGTTATAATTTAGTATAAAATAAATACAGTTTCCAAAATTGATCAAAATATGTTCATAAAAAGGCAAATTACAACAGTTTACTTATTCTCTATAAGAATAACATGGGACTTTTTAATTTACAATTTTCGGAATTTTCTCCGTAACCATTAGGTGCATAGTAACGCTTTAATATACATAATTATTTTTTTTTAAGCTCTACAAAATAGTTTGGAAACAAATTGCCAAACTTTATGTTTTTAGGATCAAAAATGGGGAAACACCATTTTTACCCTATAAACCCCCGTTCCCTTAGTCCGATCATGCTGGTTCGTGAACTCGTTTGAATAAACGTAGGTTAGATTTTTTTCTATGGTATTTAATGGCTATAAAACGCAGCAATAAAACGAGCTCATATTGCAAAATTTAAGTAATGCAGGTGCTTCATTTTAGAAATGCCCTGGCATTATCTTCTTAATAGCTTACATTGTTTAATATTAATAATCAATGTGGATTAATTGTTTCCATAATTAACTTAAATAGAACAACAACAAAAATATATTTTTGTAAACAAATTCTACGTTAGCGAGATATCTGCCATTTTATTTTTGTGTATTGAAAAAGATAAATTTTTGATTCTCGTTTTATTTTAACCCATTGAACCGATTCCTAATTTGTTTGTACTTACTTACGAGACGTCTTTTAAAACCAACCGCCACGTAAAAGTTCACCATAAAGCATATTTTTCAATTTATAAAACAAAAAGCCAATGGGAATTGGATAACAAACATCTAATTCAAGATTGTTTGGCCACGTTTGAAAAAATGTGTAACTGTACATTACTTGTGCAAATGTTGTAGTCTTGGATGTAAAGTAATGAATAATCATTCTTATTCTACTCGAATGGCGTTAACCAATATTTTCAGCTTTAAGCTCTTTTGTAAAGAATTACTCAACATTAATACTACTACGTGACGTACTATTCCTCCAGCGTCTGGTCACCTCTGAACTTGATTACCCAGAACTACTCCAAAAGGTCAACTTCAGGGTTCCCACTGGTACTCGGTCCACCTCTTCACCAGGGTTAAGCCTCCTCAAATTACGGAAGGAACAGTCCATTTGTGACACTTCAAAGGCATGGGAACCTAATACCTGGAAACCTCGATATCTTCTGCTGCAGCTCATCCATCTTTAAGAGAAATCTGCTCAAGGCGCAAGTTAGTGATTGTGTTCAGTGATCGGTGGCCCTTAGTGATGTGCAATAGGTATCATCTCTTCGGGTTGATGTTCTGATTATGTCTTTCTCTAATTTTTCTGTTTTCTTTTCTGCATGTAATGGTTTTTTTTGTTAAATTGATCATATAAATTATAAGGCATTGTTTGTTAGTGCAATGTCTGTTCCCTTGTAGCTTAAGTATTTCTAGTCAAAACTTGCAATTTCTCTCCCATGTTTATACTTGTCCTATTATTACTACTACTTATTGTTTCTGCCTAGAATGGAAAAACTCACTGTTTTCTGTTTGCTTAGATCTTGCTAGTGTTTGTTATCGCATTGTAAATTAATTTATTGTATTTATTGTTCTGTTTTTGTTGTTGTTTAAATCTTTTGCATTGTTATTGTATGTATTGATATTTCTCGTTGACTGATCTGTTATTGTTCCTTTTGTTGATTGTTAAATTATTGTTCTTTGCTTTTGCTTGTGAAATTTGTTGCACAGTATCATGTAATTTGAATAGTCCATGTATAAATTGGCAATTTTGCAGTTGAAATAAATTAAATGAAATGAACATTTATTGTAAATGTGTAAATGTTTAATGCAAGCATAAACTCTAGCGAATCAAAGTGTCTCTATTTTATTAATTTTTCTTTAATCAAAATAGTAAAATGATAATTATACTAATCAATATTTTACTGTAAGCACTGTGGATCAACTCTCGGTAAAGTTTTACAAACATTGTTGTTAGAAATCCATAAGAACTAGCAATACTTGTTACACATTTCAATATCAGTTTTTTTAATGTTTAAAAATATGCTGAATGTCTCACAAAGAGGTTCTTTAAATACATTTAATCAACTTTACAGCCCCAATAAACACATTAAAATAAACACACCCAAGATCCAATTGATTCCGATTTAGAACAAAATGGCCGTAGACAAAACAATGGTGCGTTTTCGTTTAGTTGAGTTTTTTCTTAACCCTTCATTTGAACTGCTCCGCTAGCGGGTATTTTTTTATACTTTCGTCCATCATTGAAATAACTATAACTACCCTATATTATATAAGAGTATATGAGTTACAAAGTTTGAATATTTGTTACTTCGATCTCGGAATCGGCACCACGAAACACGTTTACACTTATTGTACAACTAGATTCTGCGTCAAAATAGGTTCTACAGCAGTGGTATAGCCAGGAAAATCTATTTTCGCCATGATATGCGTACAAACTTTCAAAAATTGAACATGGGTCTTATGGAATGCCATTCAGCCATTACGGTAAACTGATTATTATTTTATTTCATGAATCACGATCGTTAACATTATTGTAACATATGTTTATACAGGCTAAATGTACGACTAAACCACCAAACGATTTAACATTAATAATAGCAATATACACTTCGACATCCATGACCAACCAATTTGGCATTTGTGTTGCAATTTTTTGCGTATACCCCGTCAGCTGTCGACTGTCGAGTTACCGGGTGTCGTGTTAGCGAGGTTTTGCTGCAATAAACAACTTGCATAAATTCATAGTGTCAAAATTCTAGGGCGTTTCTTGATATTTACAATGCCAGGATAAAGTGCCAATTATATAAAAATACGAACTGTACATAATTATGGAGTTACTGTGTTCATTCACATTGATTCAGGAAAGCATTTGTTGAAAATCACCTGCTAGAAGTAGAGTTCCATGATGTTATTTGAATTATTAGACCTCTTAACGAAAAATTCCTTGCTTACTTCATAGCTTAAACACCATAATACTCTTTTAAACACGACTTTACCTTTCCCTGTGTTAAAAATAGTTTTAAAATGATCTTATAGTCTGTAAAATATTTGTTACTGTGCTTGTTAAGTATCAACTGCAATTGACAATTTAACAGATAAATATAAATTACAAAAGATTTGGATACATTACTTTGACGAAAGGCTGCTCTCAGATATACTAATGATCTTACCCGAGCAAAGCTCAGTCCCCTGGTACTAACTATAAGCTGCTGGCAACGAAAAGAAAATGAGACCCAAAGCGTTCTAAAAAGAAATCCGGGTCAACAACGGATCCTCTTCGATTAACCTCGTCGTATGTTCCAATGTAGTCTGGTACTTTTTACCAGAAACCCCTAATTACTTCATATTGATTGTTAAAGGCAATAGACCCGTAACAGCATTTCCTTTTATGATCAATTTAAAAATCCATTGTTACTACGGCACAAGGCACAATACAAAACAAAACTTGACAACAAATGCAAACGTTTATTGTTGAATCGTTTCATTGTTGTAAGTTCACCAAATCATGGTGATAATAAATAAATTCAAAGTGTAAAGAAAAGTTAGTTGTTGCTTTTTTATACTGTTTCTATTGTAAATACAAGTAGTTAACCAAGATTTACTATGCTAATTTTGTTTCATATTTCTGTATTTTTTTTTATTATTCAGAAACAAATGCGACTTTAGGGCATTGCGTATGTATTTACTAAAACTATAGAGCTTAAAGCTTAAACCGCATTCGATGCATCTGATATTAATTAAAAAAATAGGGAGCTCTTCGCGAGTCAATTCATTAATTAATTAAAAATAAACTATTTTTTATCGATCTCATCTTGATTAAAAAAATATATCTAAACAAATTCTGCTTGTAAATATAACATATTGCGTAAAGCACGACAAATATACACAGGTCACATCGCTTGATAACGACGATTTCTTTATCCTTATAAGAACTCATCTGTTCTAAAACAAGAAGAGACACTGCCAGCGACTTAACCAGGAGTGTTGGCAATATTTATGTCTGGACTCTTTGGCAGCGAAAACCGGCTTAAATCATTACTTTTGTGTAAACAGCTCTAACATATGCAGCACTCAGATTGTAAACTAACTTTTAACTTTGAATGGAAAACAAACATTTTATGAATTAAGTACATCTGAAATTTTCTTTACTACAACTGGGATTATCGATTTCTTGGGATAATAATTGTTTCAGCACGATTAAAAAAAGAATTAACAAAACCCTTGTGATCGTAAAAATATCGACAGAAATAGAGAGAATATTTAACAAGTCGTTACTATGTGACTACAACGTATACCTTTCAGGTTATATACCGCTATCCAGGGTGTTGACTTTATTTTACTCAAACTGCTATATCATGGTGAAATAGTATCGACAATTTCCATTAGTATACAATGTCATTTTACAAGCCATTAAATATTTTAAGGTAGTAAAAATTACTCAAACTCGTAGTAAAATTAATATAATTCACTATATATACAATTTTACATTATATATACAAATCTTAGATGTAACTGAAATATGATCATCTGAAATGTCCTATTGTCTGTCCTGTAAATAGGAACACGAACTGGAATCCTAAAAGGAGGGATGTCCAAAGGGTGGAAAGTGTCTTAGCCGATGAGTCCGGTAACATGCCTTGACTGCTGGCGAGGGCTTTGCCCCCTCTAGGTTGACCTCCAGACGAATCTTGGGTGATGCAAGCCTGACAAACAAACATTACAGAATATCAAAGTTAGAATACGTCCATTAATATACGTAAGATGCAATTAAGGTGGTAGTCCTTGTAGCAATTGCAATATTTAATTACAGGTCGTACCTGACCTGCTGTACAACATATTCAATTACTGTATCTTTGGTCTTGTCCATTAAACAGTGTGTCGTGCGCAACATCATTTCATATATACCCAGTAAATAAATCACTTTTGGTCTAGCTACACAATGCCAGTCGTCAACAAACTTCTGGGTTTTGGCAGAAACGAACAGGACAAGAAATCTAACTTTCCTCATCCCCCCATTCTTTTTCCTGATTCAAACGGTCAACATCGTCGTTTGATAAGTAGGCTACCTAAAAAAGTAGTATTTAAGCTGTTAAATTTGCCAAATTCAAGAATATGAAATAGTGAGCTTTAGTCAGGGGTTGCCGGGGAAAATTAAGGGGTTATAGGATGCAGTTTGGAGGCTTAAACATCAAACTTGTTTGGACAATGTAACATAAATGAAATTGTATTAAATTGATCAATAAGTTTTCTCCTGCATATACAAGTAATTCACTAGCCCATAAAAGTATCTCAGTCAAGAATTTAGTATTCCATAGTAAGGAATTTATTAGTTATTCATGTCAATGCAGCTCTGAGATTTTCAGGTTGTGGTTAAGTTATAATTTGTGCATGTTATAAATTGGTTCATCAAAAGATTGCTTAGGGTGTTTACGGCAATGAGCACGATCAGCCTTTGGGTAAAGCTTTTTAAGCTTTTTCCTTTTAAATTAAACAGATTCAGCGCTTCCTAATCCCTCGGTTAAATTAACCTGACCAGCCATTTCTTGGCACAATCCAACACCTACTTGAGTGGTAACTCAAGTTCATGTTCCTAACTTCCATATAACCCTCATCCATCCATACCATATTCCATATTTCACCATACACAGCCCAACGCTACAACAGGTTCCATAAATTCAAAAGATTCATGCTACTCACGTATATAAAAAGAAAGTTAGAGTAGGTACTAAAAATTATACCATTAAGTAGGCTCGCGCTCATGTTTCAAGTGCTGAATTAATATTTCCATTCAGCATTTTTTATCTAGTTAGTAAATGTTTCTGTATTGACCATTGTGAAATGATTAATGGTATAAGTAAAAAATGCAATGCCCTCTGAGTATAATTCAATGGAAAACAAAGTATTGACTAATTTCATTAAAAACTCCTCCAAAACTGGAAAACAACATAAAGTTAAACTAGCTGGGCTTGTTTACTAATCCTGTTATGTTTAGGGATTTTATCACATGAGATCAAGTCAAGATTCCCAAGGTTGAGTCCAATTGTTGGTCGCTGTCTACTTGTACCGGCGGCGTCTAGTTGTACCTGCTGCATTTTGGCGACAGGGGTCTACTTGTACCTCGTCCAAAATCTGTAGAGGTACAACTTGCCGGTGGTGCGGACGACTAGTTGTACCTACTTCTAGTTGTACCTACGTCTAGTCACGGAGAAAATTTAAAAAACTGCAAATTTAAAATGTCCCGTGGTACGATTGCTATTTTTCACCACACTATACAAAATTGAGAAAATATCTATATACTAGGTGAATTCCGTCGAAATCGACGGTTACTTTCAAGGCTTACGCTAATTCATCTAGTGCGATAAATTGAGTGAAATTATACATATTTTGAGTGTTTAGCATTGTTTAAAGAGTAATAAGTATAAACAGTAAAGAAATTAATTGCGTTAGTTACCAAATATGGTTGATCATTCAACGAATAAAATATTTCCCATACCGTACGTCATCGGAGTTATTATTAGTATGTTATCTCACTGGTATCTCTTCCTTTGGAAGAACCATTTAATAGTGTTAAAATCGTATTGGTGGATCTTATGTAGTTAATCAATTCTGCGATTTCATCAGTGTAATGCAGATTAATCTATGATTTTATTTGAAAAAAAAAATATCTGTTTGTTGGGAAGACACGTTCTAACTTCAAAGGGAGGTATATCTGTTACAGTGTAAGTTTGATTTTTCCTTCGTCAGGTCGCGTCAGTTCACATCGCACTTCTGTGCAATGAATAACCCTCTAGCACAGTTTTGAGAAATTGGTCGTGGGGTTACTGTTAAAGCTGAAATACCTTGACACGGGGGATGTCAGTTAGTTGTCTCAGCCTTATCGATTACAATATAATCTCTCTACGGTATGTTAGGTGTAGTGGAATATACTTGAAGTGAATTTGGGTTTTATTCTTGAACTATTAGTGGCCTCCTCGTTTATATGGCCGTGCGGCTTCATTGGCAACAAATAATTCAAAAGACAGGGGAATGTGGCATTTCCAAAAAGCAAAAAAATACTGTAAATTGGCTGTTACATAAATATTGACGTTTACATGCATTGTTAATAAACATATCTTATAAAGGATGATGTAATCTAGTTTAAAAGGAATATGACCTTTCTGTCATGACAGGAGCTGCTTAAATTGTATTTACTCATTGGGCCATTTTTTACAGCCAAAAAAAGGTGAAAAGGGCAGACACCAACCCGTTAAATATATATAAGACAGCTCAATAAAAAATAATTGTTAGAGTTACTGTGATTAAAGGATTTTCCACTGATTTTGTAATAGAACGTTATATTGCAAAACATGACATGATACGGAAGAAAATCAATTTTAAAATCAGAAAATAACATTGCAAATACTTCTTTTAGACAATTCAGTAACTCCCAATAAATGTGTGTTGTTTAAAATACAATTTAAAAATCAACAGCTGTTTCATTAAAAAGTATTATCCACATTACCAAAATGTAAACAAATCCGTAGAGGGATCTTTAAAGGCTTCTGGGGCAGAGCCCTAAGGGAACTTACTTCGTTTTTCTTTTGATAACTCATCTACAGACCAAGACCTTTCTTTGGATACCTCAACCAAGTTTCTACGCCCAGCCGTTCTCTCAAATTAGTGGAGACAAAGTTTCCAATAAAATATTTAGATTCCCCCATGTTAATCTTATGGGAGAAAACTCAACTTTGATGGAAGATCCTGTCCAAACTAATAAAGATTTCAAAAAATGAAAAAGACTTTGCAAAACTGCAGATCATGGCCATTTTTTTGACACTTTAATCATCAAAATCGGTCCAAAAATGAGGGAGGAGTTCTGTTTACAAAAATCGGCTTAGCGTATTATATATATAGATTAATAGGCAATCATGTTTCTTTAAAACCTTTTCTCTCAGCTCGTGTACATCGCAGAGAAAATCTACGCATATGGTTAGAAAGATGTTTTCCTGTCTATCTACAAAATCCTTTTATAAATTAAAATAAGCTAAAAAATAAGCATAAAAACTTGATTAAAAAATTTGAAAAATTAACATGGGCCTTATGGGTTGCCATGCTGGTGACGAAATAACAACGAAATATAAACAGAAGATCAAAACAAAGGGAAGACATTCCAATCACATGTTTTATTTACAGTGTGGGGTGAAAATTGAGAAGTCTGTACCGTAAAATAAATGCACACTAATCCACACAACTAACACTTTAAGGTTATATGAAGAAATATTTAAAGGAATCGGCAAAAATAATAATAAATAGTTGCTAGGCAGCGGTGGCAATTAAACAAGTCTATTGCAATTCATATGGATATACTGCTTGCATATTTAATATAGGCTGTATTAATGTCTTAAGTAAATAAGCGAACATCTGATTTTCGGCCCTACGGCCGTAAAGACCTGCTCGGTCCCCTAATGACGACGAAAGCTGGAATTTCGGCCCTGGTTAGCAATGCGTAACTTTTAGCCTCCAATTAACGTTTTTAACAGCTAAAACATCGTAGTGCGATGAAATAATATATTACGTTACTAGTCCTGAAAATAAGTGTTTACCGGACGAGTGTGGTCGTTCCCGTGCGAGACGAAGTCGAGTACGGGATTACCATACGGGTCCGGTGAACACATTTTGGACGAGTTACGTACGATAGTTAACGCCATACTACTAAATCTGTACAAATCCTTATATATTTCCACCAACTAAAGAACTAAAAATCACTAGTCATGTTTTTGTTTATAACCATTCATTGCCACCTAAATACAGTATAAACAGCTGATTGGTGTCCGGTAAAACTCATTGCAGTACAGTAGTACGTAATGAAACCCCATTTGAATAAGCTGGCGGCAAACAGCTGTTTTCTGGACTAAATCCTTGCGTGGGAAGTTCATCAAAATAATGTAGTGTGGCGTAAAATATTTTTCAATTCACGTAGGTACAACTAGGTACAACGAGACGCGGTCCCCTACTTGTTAACAGTCCAGATCGTGAATGTTATATATATTATGTATATATATGTATATATACATTATATTTCGTCTTATACTGTAATCTATGGCATGAATACTTGTCCTAGCATAGAGAACCTGAATGCCTCTTTCATGTTAGCCTCCAATTGCTGAGCATCTCTTATTTGAAGCTCCTAATGCATAATTAATGGTTATGTACAAGATGCAAACAGCGAACAAGGGTAAACTTGTAAGGACTGCAAATACCTAAAAAGTGACGAGGACAACCTAAACATAAGTTTCCAGGCTGACAACAAACATTTGGAATCTGTAATGGTCAAGTCACTGCTGCTAAACAGGAGAGACCGGTTGATATTTTGGTTTATAATGTATAATCATGTTATTTAAGCTAGTTATGTTAAAGGCAGTATTTATATGAAATGATTGGTTTGTAGCTTTTATTTTAAGATTATTTGATTATTGATAACCAACAGTATTAATAAACGACCATTTTAAGTATTATGTGACCGGATTTGCAAGTCTGGAAGAATCTCAATTAATATATGCGAAGCTTTACGTACTAAGTCTCATTAAGATACGCGTCTTCAAGAATGCTGAAAAACTAACCCTCTTCCAGTGGCAGTATGAATATCACCTTGGTTTGTATTGATTTGTGATTCTGCCCAAATCATTCTGTTAACGTTGGGTTTCTGCGAATGGGTTGAAAACCTCTCGAAATGTGTTTGGAATCGTGAACCCACATACCACAGATGACACCTTCCCCCTCGTAAACCCAAATGATCACAGTCTGACTGTTCACAATCACGATTGCTTACAATTAGGAGTATACGATTCCCGAAACGTCGTCAAAACCTGTTTTATCAATCACAATTTAAAATTTCCACAATAATCCCTCAAATTTATCCTTACATTTTATTATGACATTAAAAGGATATTGCGGAAATCGTGTGCTCCCACTATCTCCGCGTTCCGCCATCTCCGAACCCAAATCTGTCCCGCCACCTCCGAATTCTTGAGTGACCCTTATAATCCCGTCACTGCCTGCGTTGTTAGCTCTCATTGCATCCACGGCTGCGAAGCCCCGTGGATGGAAGATTTAATGCAAATTTAACCCGTGGGTTAGGTTAGGTTAGGTCAGGTTAGGTTAGGTTAGGTTAGGTTAGGTTAGGTTAAGTTAAGTTAAGTTAGGTTAGGTTAGGTTTGGACGGAAAGTCTTAACGCAGGAAGTAACCGAGGATTATAGGGGTCACTCTGAAATTCGGAGGTAGCGGTACATGGAGGTGGCGGGACGCGGAGATAACGGGAGGTAACCGCGGAAATTTCCCATCGTGATTGATAAAACAGGTTTTCACGAAGTTTTTGGAAACTGTTCTCGTTCTCATGTGAGAAAATTCCTAAACATAACAGGATTAGTATACAAGCCAAGCCAAAGTTATTATACTGTATATAGATTATATATTGTATTGATTTCAGGACAGTAATTAAATATTGATATAATGCAGCATTTACAACGCTTAAATATTTCAATGCGTTTTAGAGGCTTATTTGGTATGAATTGATCAAGCAGCTTCAGTTGCAAAGCTCTTACAAATGCAGAATTTAATATTTCGTAGAATCTGTTTTATCTCTTTGCTTTACCAAAGATATTTCATCGAATATTTAGTTGGAAGAGGATTTAACTTATGAATGAGGATTACTGTTTTTTTTTAACTATGGTATTTAAATATTGTAACAGAAAATCTTTAATACAAATATAGTTTAGATTAATTTAAGTGATGGGTTAAAACAAATGCCTTAACTTAACCTAATTTTTAAATCTTGTGATAGTGTTACCACAGGAAAACTGGAAAGTGTTAGAATATAAAATATTTCCGACAAATATGTAGACCATATACTTGTATGCAAATCAACCACATCGTAATGAAACACCATTTATGCCTACCAGAAGCGACTGCTAGAGCAAACAAATTTTTAACTGTCCGGTAGGCTTTATTGGAAAAGTTTTCTGCTGGTCTGAACACTCTTACCAAACCTCAGAACAGACATTACAAGCCTAGTCCAAAGAGCGGCAGATATTTACAGAGGCATGGATATTATTATGTATATTTAACATATGCAATTCAGTACACATATCATTATTTTTTAAGATATTTTCTGTCACTTAAAATTAAAGCTTTCAACTAAAACGAGAAGTTCGTTGAATAGAGACATTTGTCGCTAGCCGATGGCCATCACGTGGACATCAAAATTATTCTCAAAATCCTTCATTGTCCTACGCAGGACATTTTGAGTTCAGGGCGTAAGACAAAAGAAATTAAAAGCTTGTGTAATCAGGTGTTAACGCTTAAACGGGACTTATTCTCCGAGGGTGGTTTAGGAAAAAGACTACCTAATAGCTTTTCACGGAGGAAAATTTCAACTACAAAACCGATTCACGTGCTTATTGGAGGAATGTCTATAAATAGAATCGGAAATATTTATGTGCACAACATTTTACTATTCTCTTGACTGAAAAGTCTCTTAGCATAAATGCCATTTTATTACGCGTGCAAAAATCTCTACATTTTGTGCGGATAAAAAATATTTGTATTTACCTGAGGCTGTCTAATGCTGGTTTGGTTTAGGGTTTTGCACCGCTTGGAGTATTCGCCCAGACACAGCACGTAAGCTATGGCGTGGGGTACGTAGCTCTGTTCGACCACACCCTTGAACACAACGCTGGCTAGTGGTCCTTGGGCGTATATAGGAACGTCCTCTGCACCGTGGGTCGCCCATTGGCGAGGTGCAGCAGCCCCGTGGACCACGTTCCTCTCCTCTGTCACGCTGGTCTGGTTGGTAGGTACCACACGAGGCCTGGAGAATCCTGGACCGTTTCCATACAGGAGGGTAGAGTATGCCAACCCGTCAACGTCAGAAACCTTCGTGTCTGCTCCTAAGGTGTCAAATGTCAAGCTTAGTATAACGTTTGGATTCATTTTTATTTTGTTTTTTAAGTTTCCCTATTTATCATGACACTTAATGATAAAGTTATATTACTCAGACCTTATCAATTATTGTTACTTAATTGACTATCTGCATAATAAACTGATGTATTTTATTTTTAAATCGCTATATATTTTTTAAACTTATAATAAGTTATGGTAAAGGTTATGCTGGTATTAAATTGAAATCCCCCTTCCTCAAACCCCCAAATGAGTTCGCGGTAACCCCAAATCGTATCTGAGCTAAGACTAATTTTCATTTTACGAAAAATCTATACAAAATATAATTCATTATATTCAACAATCACCCGAAATATGTGAGCATGACTAGGACACTTATTGTGCAAGGAGTTGCCAAAATAATTTTCTAGTTTTTTACAAAATCATTGTAAAAGATATCTATTGTAATTTGATAATATCCGCTCCACTAACAAGTATAAAACAATATAAAATATAGGTTTGTAAGTTATAAAGTAACATTTGAAATAAACCATTCCTCAGTATGTTAAAGATTATAGGCATAATAGGTAGTTTTATTGGAAGATCCATAACAGATTGCTCTACAAAACAAAGATTTGTAAAACTCTAGAGTTTTTTTCTATACAGATTTCTACATGGATTTAAACTTAACTGCAAATAGTTGATTTTAATTCAATTATTTACTAGTACGCGTTATATTTAACATTTATGAAATACAAAATTAAAAAAAATGGAGACATAACCAATAAAAACTATGAATGAGCAACATACTAAGAACTGAATACAAACTACATTACCAACGAAAGAAAGTACATCAAAACACAAAAATGAGTTTTATATATTACAAAATATATACTTTCTGAATGTAGCAGACTATGGACATTCAACACTAAAGTATGCAATACTTTAAAAACGATGTGGATCACAATCAAGTCCTTAGGGCGCGTGCTTTTGTTTTGTTTTACTTGTAGAGTTGTACGAAAACATTTTATCTTAAATGAAGGAAAAAGTTTATATTGTCATCGCGCGGGGGAAAGGAGACAGATAAAACATGCTATTGTGAATTTTAATAACTTCACAATTTCAGAATATCGTGTATTTGTAGCAAACTATTATTATTTCAAATGTTTTTTCAATCGCAAATAAATTCATGTTTAAATAAATATCGATGGATAAAATGTTCAAAGAAATATTTTAATTAACCATGTGCAAAATCACAGGTACACGGGGTACTGTGTTTGCTTGCCTGTTTCTGATATGATGTTACAGACTCCTTAGAGTTTTGTCGATACAAAGTTTAGGCGAACGGAGGTAGCGAATGTTGACAGGTAACGGATATATTGACGTTAGTGATAATATTTGGCTATAACATCCGAGGGGGAGGGTTACTGGATATTGAGCGCTTAGACAAACAAACAATATCGATTGCTGAAGTCTTACGACGTAATACTTTCAAAACAAAGCGTTTTAAGGTATGCTTAAGCTATGCGTAACTTTGACTTGTTTAAATTGCCGAACTAAGTAACCTAAAAGTTCAACTTAAACATATTTTTTCAGTTGTCACAATAACTTAAAACCGGATTGTACTCTTATCCTCGTGTAATTTACTGATCTAGTCTATATCTTAGATCTTTTGAAACGAGAAGGAAGGTACAATAACAAATGTTAAGCCTTGCTATTTTATAACAATAAATCGTCGCTTGAATGTGTTGAGGTATTGGTGACCCGAATACGCCTGTGGGATAACATATCGGTTAGTTTGCACCCGTCGAGAGTTTGTATAAACAAATTCATCCTTCTAAAAGTTATTGTACCATGATTTGTTTTACAGCTGTATAAAACACGGGACCTGAGAATATACAGGGTGGAGCAGGGAAGTATCCCTAATTTTAAAGATACATTAAAAGACAACCAAAAATTTTAGAACCAAAACTATTGTTATTGGTATTCAAAGGTTACATCTGGGGGTTTATTTTAATATTTGTAGCTTACTTGTCAATGGACATATATTGATGAAATTTAAAAATTAATTAGTTCATACTAAGCTATAAAATCACCTTACTGTCTTCCCTGTAGCAGCAAACCTAAGTACTCATCTAAATTAATGATATTTAAATAGGAAATAAATCTGAAATTTGTAAGGAAATAATTTAATTGAATTCCAGCCAGGGATGGAAATTAGCTTAGTCTGCAGGTTTTCTGCGGCGCGGATATTTTTTTAATAATACGATACCTCCCTGTATGTGTACTAAGCCTATGAAAAGTTTATTCTATTATTGATAAAAAAGGTAGGCCTTCAACACTTTAGTTACTGTTTAAATAATTTAAGTTTCTTTTAAGGAAAAATGCCTCACCTAGAATAGGATTTCCTCTTGGGGTAGAAAGTCCACCAAACGTCATGACGTTTGAATGATCTGACGTAACTACAAAGAGAGTTTCTGTGAGGTCTACGAGGGCCAGCAGTTTGAGAAGAACGTTTTCGAGCACGAGTGTTTCATCCAGAGCCCTATACGCATTGTTGTAGTGATGGGCGTGATCGATTCTGCCACCTAACAAAACATTACGAAATTAGAAGTGCTACAATAAGTAAGTACACTTTTGAAGACAATAGCTCGGTAATGTGAAAGAAGATGCTAAAAAACATTATTAAATTGTATTTACCTGCACTTTATGGATAATGTAATAGCATTGACTATTGGACTGAAGTCGACATACCATCTATATAGACCAGCTGTAGCCAATCTTTTTATTAAAAAAGAACGTAGTGGTGTGATCCAGTCACAGAATGCACTGGTGTCAAAAATTATATTAAACCTTATCTCTTGTTATTGACCAGGTTGATAGGTCATAACAGTTGCTATAGCTCACAATAAGTCATTCCATTAGTTTTTCTTGTTAAAAAAGTTCGTGTATTCCACTAAAATTAGTAATTTAGATCAGCGCAATCTGTAGGTGGCTCACATCCCTGGATATGCATTTGATCGTTTGGGGACAAACACGAAAATAATTCTAGACAACCTAGCTGAACGTCACTCCATGGAGCAAGTAAGGCACGCCAAGAATCATAGGAATTTTACTCAGGATCTGGTCTTTAGTAATTAGAGTCTCGTTTTAGTTACCCCAGCTGAAGATGTAATTGCTAGGCCGGCCTTACATCACTACCTTGTCTTGGTCCCTTCATAATTGCCACAAAGCACGGATTCCACAATATAGTACCTCTCCAAACTTAAGGAAATGTAACCTTTAAGCTGCTTCACTCATGCTCTCTACAACCAGCTCTACAACACATATACAATCATTGTACCGATTTGCAGGCAAATTTTAAGTTGATTATTGACACGTTACGTGACATTTGCGTTACATGCAGCTCTTTTAAACGGATTGGGACCTCCCCATTTCCCAAGTGGTTTTCAAAAGACCCTATAAATCTTGTTATCGATAAGTAATGGGCTCACCGGTGCTAAGAATCTACTCTGCAGTCTGCTGGCTATCGTATATCCTCTTTTCTGCGTAACAGCTGCAAGGCACTGAGTCGCACCTGCTACAGAATCTATCTCATCCCTGTGGGTAACTCCATCCTAAATAATCATCATAGCTTTTAGAGTTTCGTCCGGTCTACGAGGGAATGCAACCGCTTTTCCAACTCATGTCTACTTGAACGGGCGTACGACTAATAACTATAAAGAGATGGCTAACATGTTCTCTGAATTTTTTGCCTCAGTATTTTCCCAGCCTGTCGCAGCTGACCACTCATTTACATTTGAAAACAACTAAGTATTATCATCAATCTCGTTCACATCATCTGAAGTAATGGAAATCATTGAAAACTTAAATATTGATAAAAAAGCAGACCCTGATAACATTCCTCCTTCATTTCTAAAGTACTGTCGAACTACTGTTGCAAACCCACTGGCCTATTTCTTAAACTCCTTTATCCAAAAAGGAATCTTTCCACCCGTACTAAAAGTTGGCCATATAGTCCCAATTCTTAGAGTGGAAATACTTCAGAAGTGGTGAACTACAGGCCAATCAGTATACTGTCGTCCATCGGAAAAGTGTTCGAGACGCTGGTTTTGACAAGATTTAAGCCATTTCTAAGGTCACATTTCTATTAGCCACGGTCAGCATGGTTTCACTACTTCCAAGTCTACAGTTACTAATCTCCTACTTGTTGAAAATGATATCCTATCAGCCATGAGAAATGGTAGACAAATGGATGTCACCCTCGTTGATTTTGCGGAAGCATTTGATCAAGTGGACCATGGCATACTTATTGCCAAACTCGAAGCCTATGGAGTTGTTGGGCCACTCCTTGACTGGATGAGAGACCACGTTACGGGACGCCACCTACGTGTTTAACTGCCTCCGAGCACAGAAAACGTTTGCATGGCAACGCTGGTGGCGCTGCCTACGGATTGACAGGCAAAGCTCTCTCAAAACGCTTAATGCTTTTTACCATGCGGTTGGCATTCTGGGTTATAGTAGTACGTTTTCCGTGCTCCGGGTCACTAGAGTTTTGCCACACATTAGGGGTTCCCCAAAGCTAACAAAGCAATGACCTCGTTGATGCACTAAAGGTGGACACACTGCTCTTTGCCGTCGATGTTAGGATTTTTATAGAGGTGTCGAGATTATGAGGATGCAGACTGGCCTTACATCCCCATTAATGAGTGGTGCATTTCCAACAACATGTCTCTTTATTGCCAAGTTTTCAATCATGACATTCGGCAGATTACGAGAATCGTACCACTTCATCATCTGACATTATTAAGGAAATATTTCAGTGCAAATCCAATCTGGCAAAGGCATAGTCTGCAGGTTTGCAGTGGTTGATGTATTTCCTAATCGTAATGGAAAACGCCCATTATAATCCCTTAAATAGCGTTAACATGAATATTAAAGATGTTATTTTTCTATGAATTATGGTAGCAATAGTTTTATTATCTTAACCCTAAAAAACATTATCATAAGTGGCTATAATTCTTCCACTGATAAAATAAAACATTCACTGAAAGGAAGAAGAGATGACGATATTTAATTTACAGTAAATACAGTATAATACAAGACCACAAATCTGATCTCAAACGAACAACGAACTCAAAGAAATTAGAGCCGGTCAAAGCTTACATTACCATGAGATTAGCAAAACTTTTATATCCGTCCAAAACCCATGTAAGTACCCTCTTAACATCGGATTAACACAAGTTTTCAACAGTTAAATGTTTAATGCATGACATCTAAAAATAATAACGTGTTAAACTCCTAAACATATTCCGTTTGATCAAACATTAAGGTATAATATGATTTTAAAATTAAACATTGAAATATATAAGTTAAATTATATGGTATTTAAAGATTTATTCCGTTGATTAGGGAAAACTAAATTGAATTAACAAAAGCCATCTGAGTTTTGGCAATAATTTCATTTTGTTTTTACATCGCTAAAATAAATGTTTGACGCAGTGCGCTGTTTGTTTATTAAGCGTATAAACGTTACAGATTTAGCTTATCTGCGCTTAACGGCTACATATTTTGTTTAGCGATTAATGAGGATAGTAATTTATTCTAGTGATAATCTATAGGATGACTTATTTTCCCAGGTAACATGAACCATAGAAAAAATAACTTACATAAAAACAAAAAAATAAAAATAAACATTGTTTATAAAGATATCGTTATAACATTTGGAGTTAAAAGTGAAGAATTCAAAACTTTATGTGTATAGCTTAAAACGGCCAAAATACTGAATTAATTTAATTTCATAAGATTCACAAAGCTTCATATTTCACCTTCCAGCTTAAGTAAAGCCAAGCAGTTGGAAAATAATAATACAAATAAGCTTTACCATTTTCGGTAAGTTCTGTACATTTGTTTTAGCTTTTACGTTTTTCATCTGTTTGCATGATGAATGATAGAAACATATGGTAGTATTATGGATATAAATCATCCCAATAAATAGATGGATTGGAACGAACAGATTGAAGGTCAAGACTAAAGCAAGTATTGTTGCGTCGTTGACGTAGTCGAGAATTGTAAGTTTTTCACCAAGTTAAAAAAAAAAATTATTATTTTGATAAAAAAAAAATATTGACTGATTTGCTTGATAACGTAGTGCTACTTCGCTAAGGTTATGCATTTATAAGAATTTAAAAGGCATAATAAAAAGTTATATCTAATTCATAATGTATTTGAACAAAAAAAATCCCAAAATAAGTGTTAAGAAAATGTACGTTTTATAAGCCCTATATGAAACAAAAACCGAGGAAAACACACATAGTGGTGACATTCATGTTGTCACAATAACTGATGAAGAATCGTTTCCGGTTATTTCACCAAGGCTTCTGTAATATATCACGAATAAAAAATGTATAATACGTTCGAGATTTTAACACATGATAAATTTACATTCCCCATGTATTATTCCAATCCAAAATAATATCACAATATCATTGATCACAACTGAATATCACAGATAACTGAAAGTGTAGTAAACAATTAAACATTATTGTAAAGATAATCTATAATTATCGTATATACTAAATACAAGTACATATTCCTAAAAAGCAAACATTTGATTAAATTGATGCTAATAATAGGTTTAGTAAGTAAAGATTAACTATTATCTAAGCTCTTTTCATAAAATAAATTGTCTATACATAACAAAGAGGTAAATTAAAAAGGTGTTTTAATGTTTATTTTAATTTAATCATTCGTCCTCTTCGCCGCAGTGTTGCTGATTCAGGCCCGGGAAGTTGTCCCACCTATGACTGGCAGATAAAGTAGTCTAGGGTAGTGGATTTAGTTTTATGTGAGAACTTGGTTTGGAGTTAATGTAACAATTAATTGTGGTTATCGTGGAATTCTGTAATGGAATAGTATGATTTAGATTAAAAATAGTGGTTTAAGGACCGAACCTTGCAGGATTCCGAATGTTGATGTCTATAGCTGGGATCGTGATTTTCGTTCTGGGAAATTTTCAAAACATTCTTCTTCTACAGCAGGCAGTCACTTTTTTCGAAAAGTTTTTACCACTTATAGGCCACGTTGTAAGACTGTTTAGGATTTAAGAATCACTGCTGCATACACCACATATTTTGAGGACCTTTTACAGAAAGTGTCACCTTTAATAAAAAAAAGTTGATTAAGAAAAGTTATACCTGCACCTAAAAAACTTGCAGTTACATTTAGGGGGGTTTTCAGATCTTTAAAATTGTTTAGACACAAGTAGGGAATTTTATGTTTTTATGGTCAAAATGGGAAAACCCAGTTTTCACCCCATAAAAACCCCGGTTAAACTGTTCAAAACTAAACAGCTGTAGGGTAAATATTCCTAAATCTCCTCACACAAGTTAAATTTCAAAACAATTTTTGTTCACTCAAAATGTATGAGGAAATGTTGAAGCTCATACAAAATGTGTGAGCTTTTTTGGAAAAATGTTTTTCTGAATTTTTTAATTCAACAAGTATCTCACACATGTTCTCATACATGTATCCCAATGTAAACGTAACTTAGTTCCCTTGTCAAGCTATGACAAAGAAGCAATTTGCAATTCGCTTACAGGGTAGATTTATATAAAGATTGCCAAGTTGGGTGATATTTTTTAAGATAAAGGATGAATTATTTTCATAAAAAGCTCGTGAAGCGTCAAAGGACGATGAATGATGGCCTTTCCAGGATTAGTGTAAACTGTTCCGCATGGGAGACAGTCTTATAAATGGATCTTTATTAGTTTTTCTTGTATTTCTAGAAGAGACAATCTTCACTAAATGTCTTTAATGTGTGTAAAGGTTAGCCGAAATTGAATTGTCCTTTTTATAGATTATTATCATTGCTGTTACGTTTACAACTGATCTATAATATTATAAAAATGAGGAGGTGTCTATTTATTTGTCTACCTGCCACGACTATAATACGTAATCGGTGTACCTTAAACATTGCACAAAGATGTTTTTAATACCTAAGCCTATAGTAGGTGTCAGTACTAATACCGAAAGTGGCTGTTTACAGTGTGCGCTCAAGTTTCACACCTAATTTAATTTAATTTAATCATTGGTCTATTAACTTCCCAGAACCCCTCTGGAAACCCTCTTTGGACATATACAGTTCTGAGATGAGGTTTTTAGAAATAAATTTTGATGTACTTTTATGGCAGGATGGGAAAATATACAACATTTGCCTTTGAATTTACATTTCAATGTAAACAAACAGAACCGTCAAATTTGCAAATATGCAATTTTGTGCGTTGAGATCCAAACAGCTGATTCAAACATTTTTAATATAATTCTTTGCAAAACTATGTGGAAGGTTTGGTTTGTTTAATTAAGATTTTGACATTACTTATAAGTAAGATCCATAACCGTTGCGGATTAAAATACATGCTTTGTCGCCGAATTTTCAAAGTTTTAAGGTTATGACAATAGATTTGTTGATATATTTTATGGAAACATTAGAAACATTTGTACATGGTTTGAATTATTTTATTTCACAATCTGAACTGAAAGTAACTATTATCGATAACAGCAGATACCATAAAAGTAATTGCTTCCCAAGTTCTAATTTAGAGAAAGGTAAAAACGATTAAAGGGAAAAAAGATCAACTGATTTACCTTGCAACTTATTAAAAAGTATCTTGCTTGACCAATACGTGCGCTAGTGTTTGTTTACAATGTGTTTATATAATTTAAATAAACTGCTTTTTATAATACAAGTACAAAAAACATAAATAAGCTAGTTAGCTTGTAGTGCGCGTTCGCTGTACAATAAACATGACCTTAAGCTTGAACTTTTGAACTTGAACTTAAAAACTGAATTATACAGTATGTTGCTATAGAGGTTTGTTATAACCTACTTGCTTTTATTTTATAACATGTTAATTAGGAAATATAATAGTTTTACTTTTACTGAAATCTTTTATTCTGAATATGAATATTTTTTCAAATTATCTTGTACCGAAAGCAATTTTCCGTAGCTTGCTCCAATTATTCCCGTCCTCGGCTTCGCCTCACATGATAAATTCGGTGTGAAACATGAGCGCACACTAGAAACAGCCACTTTCGGTGTTAGTACTGAAACATACTATTATTTGAATTGTTACCGCTATACAATTTGGTTATAATCATTTAAATTATTACAGCTTTTTTATCAAAAGGTGGCTACTACTATCATTGACTTCGATACTGCAACTACTAGGGTATTTGGATTTAGGTCTACACGCTGCATCCTATAACATAACCCAAAACATTTTGATCTGTGTCTCATGCAAGGGTTACGAGTGAGTACCATAATGTTGGTGAAATGCTACTATTTTAATTTGTCATAGCTTGCGCTTCACATTAACACTATATTTAGTTGTGTTTTCTATACCGATCATTAAATTAAACCCATGAGAACATTATAAAATTGAATTATACATAGTAAGGCTTCCATTGGGAAATCAATTATGTATATATAACTATGATACCTTGATCATTGATCAATGATCAAGCAAGCCTAGGTAAATACAATAATAGACAGTGGTACTGGTAAAAAGAACTGATTAGTATGTTAAGGTGTTTGTTGAATTTTGGTATAGTTAGGAGTTAAGGATATTATACGAGCAACACGTTAATTGTTAATTTTTGTAATCCTTGATGTTTTTAGAATCATGTTTTCTTTTTGTTTGTTTGTTTTATATGTTATTTATTATTCATGCGTTCAATTTTATATATATATATATATATATATATATATATATATATGTATCAATGATGTATGTGTTAGAGATTAAGGATAAAGGTTTGATCATAAATCAAATCTTAATTGGCATTATAACGGATACGTGGTAGAATAATCATATCCAACATTATATAGTATGCACATGTTCTTATATATTTGAAAAAATATTGATAAGAGGATAAGACACAACAATTATTGCTATAATTTTGAACAGCTTTTGTTGGGTTTGTCATTTAATTATTGTAAATGATGTTTTTAAGAGGCTTCATGTATTATTGCTTCTTCTTTAGCTAGATAATTGGTGGGTTCTAACATTTCAAGATTGAAATTTAAGATATCGAAAATAAAGAGAATATAAAATTGAAGGAGGGTGAAAGGCTTCAAGTACATGAAAGTTTGATTATAACATCTAGACATTTGGTTATATACTCATATTAAAAACTATTTTTAATTACAAAACCAAAATAGAGGTATTGAAAACAGACGTTCATTTAATTTTTTAAGGTTTTTGGCAAATTTGTGTGTTTCATACTACGGACACTCACTAAATTTTTTCCCAAAATTTAAGGTATTGTCTAACAGAGCCGCTCTATCCCCTAGTGATGAAATTCACAAATATCAGTAGTGTTAGGTCAACAATAATAAATATTTAAAGTGAGAACTGTGACAGTATATTGCACTAAACAAATGGTCAAGCCAGTTTTCAACTGTTTCCACAATACCAACATTTGTTTGGGTAGACAAATTAGTTGTCTAAAGTAGACATTATGATTTTATTCTATTTTTGTATACTCTTTGTTATTCAAAAGAGGTTGGCGGACTCTTTTGAATTTGCATTTGCCCGTCCACATGGTTCTCAGGCTTACGAGGAACTTACAAAGCGTAGAATTGCAAAGGGTGTGCCGATACAGTGCAAGAATGGACTGAACTGGTCAGATAGTTGCACCGACTCTCCAGTAGTAATACCCAGGTTTGGTGAATACCCTTCATGTATTTAAAGGCTCTTTTACACAGAATACATTTACAAGCTACCAGGCCTAGCAAGTTTTTTACACGCAGCTTGTAAGTTATCCCAGCTTACTCGCCGCAATCGCTCGATAGATGTTTTAATAAAACCCTTGAAAACATTTACTTGATTGACAATCGTATACGCCACTGCAGGACTTTCTGTGAACAACTATCTAAATGTGTACTCACTGTTGCTTATACACAGACGGAAAATATGAAATCTTAATAATGTCGGAGGCGTTGGTTAAAGTGGGTGCTGTATATCCTACCGAAAACCCTACATGACGCTATCAATTAGCTTGTATACTCGCCATGTTAAATCGAGCCAACATTAGTTGTACTATGTTTTAAAGTTATAAAGAAATCGTGTTGCAATTTAATAATTGTAAATGAAAAATGACAATTGGTTTCAAATACGAGGTATAGACTACGAGTACAGTACTACAATATATTCACGTTACATTGTTAATTTGAAGATATACTATATCGTATATAATTTTGTCTAGATCAATTCTTACTTTCAACGAATAGGAAGAACCCCTTGTTGTTTCTCTGGAGGATGGAGACAGCAGCTTCCGCCATGTCTGATAAGGAAGGATCACCGGAAGGAGAAGTGTCTCTGTCAGCCTCAAACTCCATATGTGAGTAAGCAAACAGACCTTGGACAAAATACCCTTGCTTTAAAATTCTTAATGGTTATTTAGGACTGTTCCTTGGGTTTCATATTAAACAGGTAGCTTAACTACACTCTATATACAAGATCGCAAATCTATTAATATTATTTATTTTTTATTCGAAAGTATTGTTTTTTATTAATGATTGTTTAATATAAAAGTATGACATATATTTATCCACCTTCAAATCATTATTAATAGAAAACACACCAAACATCAGTCAGTTAGAGAACCAATTATTGGAAACATTGAGAAGTGTAAACGGGATTCAAGGATATTGATTATAAAGTCAGGCCTATATAAACCGTAGTTTCGTGATGCTGCATAAATGATCCAGTTTTAAAGAGACATTTGCAAAAATAAAGGACTCTTATTACATGGAGGGATCAAAGTGTTCTTAAACAGTTAATGTGTTGATCAGTTTTCGATTTCGATAACTACAAATAAAGAATCGAGTTTGCTGTGCGTGTAGATTTTACTTTGAAAATCTAAATTAAATTAAATTACACTATTTAACCTCACATTGTTTGCTGAAAACACATTGTAAAAATTCAGTTTGTGTTAAATTAATGACATTTGGATAATTGATCCAATTTAATTTTTAAACTTACAAATTTAACAATGTTTTTCCATTCGTACTTTTCTAAATATGACAAAAAATCATTTAAATAGGAATGGTAAAAAAACGTTAAATTGATTGGTTACCTAACCAATTAATTAAGTTTAACAGCGGGTGAACTACAAATGTACCCATCTTTTTATGCTTAACAATAGGAATTTGTACATAAGAGTCGTGGTTGTTGGGATGATAAGAAATTCCAGTAAAAGTCTGGGATAAATGCTTGCTATTCACAAAGGACTACTACACGTCCTATGATATATTCTGTATAATCTTACCATAATTTCCATTTCTTTTGTTGCGCTCGGCTGGTCCTTAGCCTTACCTACAGTAATGATTTATGTACCGTATATTACATTCGTTTAAACATTTTGTTACCTAGTTTTCTTTTATTACAAGTGACCTTATAACGTAAAACCAAACCAGAACCAGGAAATTTAATAAGTATGGAAATTACCTGTTGTTATACAGGAAATTTGTTGGGTTTTGATGTGTTTCCTGGAATAATAATCTTATGTTGGTGTTATTTAATAATCAATGGTGACTTTAGGTTGTAAGGGTAATTGAATCGTTTCTGGGTATCTCAAAATTAAATAGTAAATCTAGTCATTGTAACATACCAACAAAAAAATTTCTATGTCAACATTACTCATCAATAATCGTCAACAATTAACCGTTCTACGAAATAGTTCTCACCTAGTAATCTGTCCACTGACATTCGATCTACGTTTTCTAGCCTCTCCCTGGTTTCAACGTATTCCGCTTTAAGACCTCTTTTCTTTGAATCTCTGATCCAATCTTCAACAAGGTTTCTACCATCAAGCCGACGTCCCTCCTCTTCCGTTTGCTCAGGATCCCTTGTCCCTTTGGGCAACCAATGACGCCGGCCTCCTCCCAACAGTACCTAAAACCGATAATCATTATCATCATCCTTATTAATGTACAATTAAATTAGATAATTTATAATCGAACATTTCAGATAAACCTTCATAACCATTCTTCGTCACAACCACATGTTCAATTAAATAAACTCACTAAAATATTTCTCTCTGTACAAACCACACTGAGAGGTTAGGGAACTCCCGTTTTCAAGTTACCTAAATGTAAGCCTACGTTTACCTTATCGATCGGGTGAATAATTAAATGTTACCTAACTTATTATATATATTTATTTTTTATTATTTTTCTTCCCCCAACAGATTGTATCCATTAATCAACCTAAACAATAATACAATAACACAATGAAACTAAAACTTAACACAACTATACACAAAATGAAACTATTAAAACAATGAAAGATTTGGTTCGTATGACGTGTTTGAATGGAGATGTCCACTAGTGGGTTGTGATTTTATCAACACCAGCTTGAAGACATGGGACTTATTAGAATGTCTGTGTTTAATTTCAGTTTTATTTTATTTTTGTACATAGTTTTTAGTTTATGAAACATGTAAAATGTTACCCATAAGTGGAAAATATTTATTTAACTAGTGGGTGAAATGGCACTTTTCTGCACATAAGAGAAATGTTTACGCACGAGCCGTAGGCAAGTGTGGAATGTTTCTCGAGTGCAGCAAAGGCAATTCCCACTCGTGTTACACATTATATTTTTCTACAGTTATTATAAAGCATAGAAATAGTTAGACTTTCAACACTAAACAACACGTTTTAGGTTAGGTTAAATCCAAGCGTTGAACGAAATGGGAAATACTGCAACAGCTGATCGTGGTCATAGTATCTTCAAGTGTTGCCAACCTATTTCCAAGCGTACACGGATTACGTGCATAATAAAAGCACGCTGTTTTGTGTTGTTTGGTATGAATACTGGTGTGTGGCAAAATAAAAACTGTGCGACAAAGTAAAAAGTGCTGGCAAAGTAAAGAAATGCATCAATTAGCAGCTTTCTGTACTATAATCAATGCAACGAAGCCCATTTGGTCAGGTTACTGTAGGAAAAAGAAATTGTTAGTTTAGTTAGGGTGATTAGGTAAATGTGGACTTATATTTGGGCCACCGGGAAAAAAGGAGGAATTCCCTTTCCTCCCAAAATCGTAGATTAATCTTTATTACTTACCGGTATCGTAGAATAATAAAAAAAAAACTTAAAATAAAAAAAGTTAAATTTACTAATTGCTAAGCTACATGAAAATAATATATATATATTTATTTATGAATTTTATTAGAAAATGTGCTATTTTGGTAGTTTGATTTTGATAAAGTTTGTATGGTAACCAAGCTGCAGTGTACTAGAGAGCTAACAATGAAAACAGTATAACGCTACGTGCATTAATATTTATTTGCTATGACACTTATAAATGAACGCGTAAATCAATTTTTACAATCCATCACGCAAGCTTCTCTCCCAATGTCACCAAAAGTTTTCTTTTGTTTCAAACGGAAATGAATAATGAGCTTTATACGGTAGTTTGGTTTACATAATTAATATGAACGTATCAGATAATTAATTATGCGTTCCTGATCAAAAAGCGTACATGTACCAATAGTACGATATACCTTAGTATATCATAAATGCTATACAGTAATCAATAATGTGAATTGTGACTAGTGAAAAATGATTATATTTCGTTAAGGTACATAAACAATTTTAATAAAAATCTTTGTCATTAGATGTTTTGTAATAGTAGTTACGGCATCGGATTTCATATGTATCCCTAAAAGCTAACCGTGATATTGTTGCCTGGTGAGTTCTCTACGAGTTGCCTTGCGATATCCTTGCACGCAGCTCTTGACTCAGGAGGTACTTTAGAATCGTCCTCCCAATAGCGACTTGCAGAATGAGCGTACAGAGCAGCCGCCGTGGCATGAGTGAGCCGTGTGTTGGTGACTATACCCGTCGCTTTCCCTGAAACATCACTAGCACGACGTAAATAATTATAATTTTATTGGTTTTAGTTTTAATATAATGTTCCTTACACTATTATAATTATAATGCAATCAAAGGTATGTAGTACAAAAGTACTCTCTTTTTTAGGAATTCTTTAGAGAAATGGAAATAGAGGATGATACTGTATTACAATCTTACATGAGCATGATAGTGATTTACTTGTGCAATTTCAGCTATAGGGGGATGGGGATATATTTTGACAAGTGTGCATTTTTTTGAATAGACAGTTCATTCCATTATACGGAATTGATAATATATGAAACTGTATAACATTAAAGATTATTATTTCATTTCATAACATTTATCATTGAACATTTTTATTTAGAATTTAATACAAAGCAGACAATTTACACTATGGTTCATTTTTTTAGTCTGGATTTAGCCTTTTTAACTACTCCGACCGACATTGCTGCACTGTTTCTCCTCAATCGTCTAAGTTCAACAGTTACTAAACTGTAGCAATTGAATGGAATCAAAGTCAATATCCTTACATAGTCTCTTCGAGCAGCGAGATTGACTTTGGGTTTTTACAGTTTTATGCTCAGCCGACCTGCCGGGCTTGAGCTCTCTGTGTTTTTCTACAACACATTCAGTACGTTTCTCCTAAGCCCCACGATCTCGTCAGTCCTCCAGTGGATTTAATAACAATCCCGATAAGGTTTTATCCGATCCACCGACGAGTCACTTGCAAATTCTATCGTCTAAATTGTTGTGTTCACAAAACCCTCAACTTACAACCTGTTTGTAGAGTTTGATCGTGCTACCAGATCACCCTCAATACTATGAATGAGCTTCTTTGTAATTTTTCCCCTGTCCTGTGTGGCCACATTCCAACTAACTGTGTTTTTGGTACTAAAATTAAAAAAAAGTTATCTTTCTTCCATATGAAACTGGCCACTGGTTCAGCTCACATCACAGCTCACTTTCTACTCTGCCACCAGAGCGAATAGCTTGGCTAATACTTAAGAGATGTTCAGTATTGACTTGCTGCGTGAATTAATTATTAAGGGCTTCACCAGAATTTGCCTTGCCCAAGCGTTTGTGACTGGTAACCCCCTTTCAACCGCTCGCGCTCTCACGTTGAAGTCACCAGCCATTATGACTACAGACACTACAAAGGTTGTCTTCTAGTGCATAGTCGTGCCTAACGTGGACCAGTTGTGGAAAATGTAAAACTATAAGTTTTGACCCATCTCAATTTAATCTTGACTTCCCCGTCTTCCGGACCATGTGCCAAAACTCGAGTCCAACGACAGTCAGGAATCCAGAAAGCTGTAGGACCAAGCCAAACATAAAACTTATCTATATATTAATACGCAAGCAGTTTTCTTTTCACAGTCATAACTCAATAACGGCTTGATGGATTTTAAAGTTTGAGGTATCAAATTAAAGGTATTTTCATGTAGATGTGCAAATACGTCTCAGAATATTTGGAAAGGGCACCACTTAAGTACAATTAAGGGCTAAAGTTTGGAAGGCGGCGCTATCTGTTGACATTTGATCAAACTCATTTCCTTTTGTTTACAAATAACATATGGATGTAGTTTGAAATAGTTTTTAAGGTTAACCACAGACTGCAGGACTTAAAACTTCCAGAGCAAAGCTGGAATTTATATTTTGTTTCAATCTGTTAGCTAAGTCTGGTTCATAATGAAGAGCATCCTATCAATACTAGACAACAAAGTGTTAGTAAGAATAAATATTTAATTCTTTTTATTACAGTATTAGTTTTTAAGTTTGGCCATAGATATTTATATTTATTCCAGAGCAAACCCGGAATTTTATATTTTTATATAAACATCTGTTAACTAAATCTGTTTCTTAAATAAAGAGTTTCCTAGCAAAACTTGACAAAGAATTGTTTGTAAATAGTTGAATGTATTTACCTTACATCGTATTTTACTGAATTATCGTGTTGTTTTGGTTACAGTTTGGTGTGATGAAATGAATTTTTGAAAGTGATTATTTTCAGTGCATTTACATCACCATATCATGTACTTTACAATGTGTATAACAATTCCGTTGTAGTGTTTTCTGTTGTTTTGTTAACTTTCGTAATTTATCTAAATTAAAAATAATATGCCACCAGTAGTGGCTAGAGGAAACGCGAATGTGGCCGCTTGCATCAATCTCCCAATGTATTATTTGAAGATTACAGAGTGGCAACCCATCGTGCCCACACGTAAACCCATACATCTAACCTTGAACAAATGGACAAATGTTTACATTGTGGTGGCTACCCTTTCTGGCCGATACAGTTCAATTGTTACTCTTTGTTGCCATAAATGAGGGAACCATTTACCTCATCTGCGGAATTCACCATACTTTCAGGAACTTATTGGAAACTCCCAATCTGAAATCAGGGCTGTGAGGCTTGGATCTAGAAATTATTAGAATAAAATTTGTCAATTCAATTCCGCCTTTGCCATGGTCAGCTCTGAAACTCATTTAAATGAGAGGATCATACAGGGGATCTACAATTTCAAGATCCATAACACTTGAAAGGAAAGATTCAATGAAAAAATATGTGGGAAATAGGGTCACATTGCCAACCCATTTGCCCAATCATTTAAAACTGTGGCAGAAATTTGTAGGGACGAGAGCTCCGAGGAGTTAAGGGAGATTCTTATGTACATCATAAGAGACAAAATAATTGGCTTTCCTCGCCACAATGATGCGACCTGTATAAATGTCGCCGTTATTTTAAAGCTGAAAACAGACCAAATAAATCTTAGTTATTTTATTTTTTTTTACTAATAATGTTAAACGCGAATCCGTTTTAGATCCGTCGTTAGATCCACTTGCTTGCCCTCTAATGTTACCAACTGGAGACTTTGGTTGGGACCCCTAATTTAAACACGCCTAAAACAGAACCTATCGTAGAAATAATTTAAGAGTGCTATATTACGTGTAACCCCACCTACAATACATAAGAAATGACCAAAGCAGTATGAGAGCGGATCTATATTTAAATATCGTAGGTTAGTTTTATAATTTGTTACAACATAATATTTTTCGTATTTCTATAATCAGTCATAGACTTTAGAATTACTCTTTGATTGAGGTCTTGCTGTTTATGTTTTTTTTTTTTTTTTTTTTTTTTTTTTTTATTACAAGTTGCAGTTTTGCTCGATTTTGAGCAACAGGTTATCTAGTTATACTTATTTTTGCGCTTTCAGATTTATCCTTTAGAATTATCTGTTAGTACGTTTTTCAACGGCAAATGAAATATCATGGTCATATTGTAGATGAGTAAGAAGTCAAAGTGACTCTGGAAAAGATTGAGTGGCATCAAGTTATTTTAGTATATGTTTTGTATTTAATTATTACTATTTAAATTATTCGCGATTTACCTATCACGACCTATCCAACACAATTGACAACTGCAATTCCATTCCGTTGCCTGAAATTAACAATACTTAAATCTTATTTTTTACTGGTCCAAAGGTAAGATGATGTGTCACGTTTTTCAGTCTTATTGTAAATATTTTACTGAAACTAAAAAAGGTGCGAAGGGCAATCCCGATATCGTTAAATAATATTGAATACATTTAAGAATGAATTTGTATATCATCATGAATGTTCTTCTCATCGTCGTATAATTCTATACCATGAATGAATAGGTACTCACATGGATTAGTTGGGTAAACCATAAATTAATTTTTTTTAACAATCATTTAAACAGTATAATTTTTTTTAGTACAAGTCAAACAAGATATCTAACAGACATAATGATTTTCTGTACTTGAAGTTTTATCTAAGCTGAGAGATAAAAGCGAAGCTATATTCAAGCAATTTACCTGCACGATGAGCCCAATCTAGCAGTGATTCTACTCTGGAAGTGAGACTTGAAAAACAGTTGTCAAACTTTCCTCCGCCATCGAGTCCAACAGTTTCTAGGTTAGCCTTAACTCCACACATAAGGGCGGTGGCACACGCTGAAGACTCCCCCACTTGGCCGTCCAAATTGTATGTCTGAAACATCAATAGACAAAAGTATTGAGATGATTCGTCAGATAAAATAATTATTGCTATCAACATTCTGTGTTAAAGAGTAAAAGGTTATCAGGTGCAGTATAATGCTGCCAAGGAAGCGAGTGAGGGAGGGTCGGGCCGGCCGTGGATAGCTAAGGATCCAAACGCCAAGTTTGTGTATAAAGATTGTGGAATGTCCATGAACTCAACCCCCCCTCTCCACCCAATTGAGCACAATGATAAAATGTATATATAATGTTTAAATGTATATGTATATAATTGGGGAGCGAGCTGGCGTAGTGGTTAGAGCGCGGGACTTCAGTCCCTGAGGTTCCGGGTTCGATCCCCGCCAAGTCACCAATGGAATTTATCTAAGTGATAATGCCGCAACCCCTAGATCTAGCCTGAAGTAATGTGAAAAACAATCCCAGGCTATGCCTAGTGTCCTAGGACAAAAAAGATAAAATGTAGACGGTAGACTGTTAGGAAGGGGTTGTAACTTCATTTAATTTAGCACCCCCCCCCCCTTAATATATGAAATGGAGCACTCATATAAAAACAGTACTTATCGTCAGTGGTTCAGTTTTGGTAGTTAGTGCTTTAATCCCCATCGTTATTGCCCCAGTGATTCATGAGTTAAAGTCAAAAGATACCCCCAGCAAAAAATGGAGCAGAAATGTAAAAAAATAGTACCCATCGTTATTGGTTAGTGTCCAATTATTAACTTTTATCATATTCTGCGGTAAGTAGTCAAATATATGTTCGTCTTTTAGCTTATAGAGTGAAAACTATTGTTATCAATTTTAGAATTTTTATGGTACTAACAATATATTTGAGATGAAAAACTTTGTGAACAGAATAATGTACTTACACTAATATGTCTACTCATAAAGCGAAGATTTGTCTGCTTGCGCCATTACTTCTAACCAAAGGAAGCATATACTCTGAAGCTCGAACTAGGCACAACATTTTAATACTGCACCTTGTCTAATTAATTAACTTTTTGACCAAAATGTTTGTATTATTTTATGTTAGTTATTAAAATTATTTTTTTTTTGTTTTTGGGCCGGGTTTTCATCATATACTGAGAGGGATTTGTTTAAAAATACAATTTAACATGTTGATGTTGAAAAGTCTGATTCTTTTTAAATGAACCCAGTGATTTGTATTGTAAATACATTTGTATATGTAACAATTCTTTTCAAGATTGTATCATGTAACTAAAAGTCTATTTGAACTTAGAAATTGAAGCTAAAATACTTCTAACGACTTCATAACGTAATGTACATATTTTCGAATGTAAAAAATGTATAAAATATAAAATGGAACATGTATTTTAAAGGAATTGATCCATGATTAATAATTAGGCATCAAAATTGCAATTTTATTTTCCATATGTTTTTGTATGAGCTGGAAAATAAATTCCTAGTAAAGATGTTTTTATTTAAGGAATGCAAATACACGCTCTTTAAATCATATAAAAGTTTTTGGGTCCATGATTATTTGTATCATTGTTAAAATCCACACTAAAAAGATTAACGGACTAGATATTGTTTACGTTCGACAACTTTTAAAATGCCACAGTTGCATGTTGGGATTGATGGGTACATGGTTCTAAGGCAAAAAGAGGCCTACTTAACTTTATTAATAACATAACCTCTCATTGGATAAGAATATTCCTACGTGAATTAACGCTGACTAAGAATGTTTAATGAATTTGCCTAATAAACCATGCGTGTGCTGTAATATACAGTATCATATGGATGTTGTAACTAGTGCAGATATATATAGAGCAAGGTATTTTAATAAAAAACGTTCGAAGCTCAACATTTTCAATATGCGTTCAATTAAGTTTAGTTAACATAACAGGCGTAACAGAGAGTGAAATTCGCGTCGATAGATTAAACCCTAATAAAGCCCAATAATAGTTGGAAAGCTCACGGGGGCAATTTTGTTGGAATCCTAATCAGTTTAAATTAAATTTAAACATGCATATAAAGGGTGCGGCAACCATATGTTTTCATTTAACTAGAGCCAATATCAAGTTATTGCTGGGTAAAAATGACTTTAAATGCATTTATTTGAAGTACTGTAGATTTCAAGATCATTACTTTTCCTAACGTCTATAAGTTAATAGTGCACGTCACTAAAGCTATTAGCGTTAATGACATATTATGAATAATTTTTCGTTGGCTTTTTTCAACTGTTTCCAACTCATTGTGAGCTAGATAAATGAATAACCTTTTGTATTGATTATTAGGAGATTGTTTTTAAAATTTGTATTGAATACCCAATTATCAATTGTTATACAATCTTAGTTAAAATTTTGAAGTTAATGTTTTAAACAACACTTTAAAATGAGACATTTAACTTTTAATCATACATTGTTGTTATACCAAGAATATTATTAACACATATATGTTCATAAACGACAAAGTTTCTATCACCATTTTTGAGCATAATACTGAAGCTAGGTGGAAATATGTCTCAAATGTTCATTTCTTCATTTTGGCTTTGTCAATATGCTATCCACAATTTCCAATTGTTTACTATTAAATCATTGGAAGCACAGAAAGAGTTCCATGTTGGCAAATATATTCAATACCTTATATTAATTTAATAAATTTATTTATTTCAAAGGAAAAGCCATTAAAAAAATCACCTTATAACCTTATAGATGTTTAACTCCCTAAAATATATTCTTCTTCATACTTCCTTCCTTAATCCTTGACCAGCAGTTGGCTGGATAGATTGAGTCAAACTACACTACTAATTTGAACTGTGCAATTCATCGTCACAAAGAAAATTAACTGGAATTAATCATTTACAAATTGGGAGAGAGAAAGAGTAGATGTGTGTTTTAAAGCCATTTCTCAATTTTTTCTCGAACTTGAGGGTTTCCAGATCCTTTATACTAGATGGCAAAGTATTGAAGAGTCTCATCGCTAGTATTGGGAAGCAGTTCTTCATCTTACTCAGCCGACAGAATAGCACATCGAGTAGATTTTTTCCTCTGATATTGTACGTGTGTTGTTAAGCTCACTTTGTGAGGGATAGGTGGGTTCCTTTATGTAGGTCAAGCAAAAAAAAAAATATATATATATACTGACTTTAATATAGTCAGTATACCCAGTCTACCGAAGATAGGCCTACTATGGTCCAAGTAATCAGCAGAGTCCATCAACCTAAGAGCTTTTTTGCTGGAGAAGTATGTTTTTACATTCAGAGGAATGCCCCCACAGCAAGAGGCAGTACGTGTTATGGGTGCGAAAAAGTGCAAAGTACTCTTTACATGAGACATAAAACATTACAGTCTTTTCTAAATTTTATATTATTTCAGCAATAGAAAAGCGATTACGTAAAAAACCATTTTTGTTACCATTTTAAGGTTCAATTTTAAATACTACAAAGTAATAAACGTTAATCATTGCAGTTTGTATAATCAACGTAACGGGTCCTTTCTGTGCCTGGATCCAAGAACCTAGAGTAATACGAACCTTTCGAGTTTCGCTGTGGTTGTAGCTCCCTGAATCAAAATTATAAATAACTTCTTTATCAGCATCCTACTACATTAAACTACCTAAAAGCACAAAAATACGTCAAATTACACTTGTAATGATATATTTACACTTATACTGTTTACTCACAAGAGGGTAAATGCATATAAAAGTGGTACCATTTATCATCTTTTATATGTATTTAGTTTGTGTTGTCTTGTTAGTAAACTGTATAAGTGTAAATATATTATTACAAGTGTTATTTGAGGTATTTGTTGTGCTTTCAGCTAAATTATAACTCCAGTACTATAAGGTAGACATCATTTTGTGAGTGTGACGAGTATATAATACACAGAGAAAAATATAGTTTTTTTCTATCCCCTTAAGGATATAATCAATTTGTATTCTGAAAATATCAAAACTAAATATTTATTTAGTTTTGATATTTTTTACGAAGCAAAATCTCTAAGAAAAATATGTGGCAACCAAGGGATAAGCCGTTAATCTGTAAACCATGGTCGCTTAACCTGATAACAAATTTACTCAACAGTCACAACAAATAGTATTAACCTTTTACTTGTATACACGTCATATAGAGAATGAAAATGTTTATATATAATTAAGTTTTATTTTGATTTATCACAAATAAATTAGATGAATAAATACAGTATAAGGATATCATAGATAATGGTTTTTTTAGTTGTAGGCTAATGTATAAACTTTATATAAAAAAATTGGTTACCAATGATATAATTGTATCCATATTTAACGTTGTAAATCTTTAAATATTACCCTTATTTAATTAAAGTAGAAAGTCTTAGTTCATAGCAGTAACAAAATTTAACTTAAGCGCATTTTAACTTAGCTTAGACAGAGTTTATAGATATTTAGTTGATACCTGTTTAAGACAGCAAAAATGTATCAAGTTCACTTGCCACAAAAGGAATGAAATGGATTGTTATGCTTTGCTGTGCGTTTTGGCAACGAATATATATTTTATTTTGCAGCAGGATATAAGGAATAATGCTAAGAAATCTATATGCTATGGAACATCAAGATGGTTTGAGTTAAATAGAGAATTCTTTCAAATTTTACCGAAAATCTGTTTGTAATTACAAAAATAACTTATATAGAGAATATAGTTTATTTTGTTGTTGAATCTACATTTATATAATATTTACAGTCCGTTGAAACAGGTACTTCACAACGGGATGAAAAGGCAAAGTTCAAGGAAATAGTAAATTATTCATCGTTGTTAAGATTGCCTCAAGACTTTGAGTAACATTAATAATAAGGTAATACACTTTATGCAAACAACTCTTTTGACAATATTCTGGTTAATCTTCCGGTTACCATGGTTGCAAAACTTTGGTGTCATGGTTATTAGATCTAATAGTATTCTCCTTCATATCAATCTGTAGCTAAATAATAATTATATAATATACGTACACATTATATTTCAAACTATAAGTTTACATTATACTCGTACACTATACGGATGCAAAGACTAATACGATTACCTACTACCAGTCGTTGTACCAGAAAGGTATTGGATATTATTTTTATTATTTGATAAATATAAATCAAAGCAAAATTTCTTGTACTAAGTGACCATTACAAAAATGTGTTTTAACTGTAACTCAGTAAAGGGGTTTCTCAAATTTTGTTTTTCAAGAAAATATAACTATACTAAATTGTTGAATAGCGATATTGAAAGCTATACACGTTAGTTTATAAGGATTCAAACTAAATTCATGAGACTATACAAACTAATTAAATTTAACTTAAAGAATAAATATCATAACTGAGCTTAAAATAAATTATTTATTAGATCGGTCAAATATACTGAAATAAAGGGCAAAGTGTTAGAGGAAAAACTCTTAAAAATCCATAATTTATTGTTACGCTTCTAATGTATTTCTAGAACGATGATTATCATTTTACCTAGTATATGTACCTAGTATATAGTATACCTAGTATGAGTCCTAGGTTCACCTAGTATAATTTAGACACGAAGTAAGTTATAACTATGGTTTTTATAAAATTAAACTACTCCAAAAAGAACTTTCAGTAAATGCAACCATTGACATCAGCAAATGGGTCACTTATGTGAATGTATTAAAGTCTTTAACGCTAAATTAAATAAAAGATTACATTATTAAATCAAATACTTAAGGTTTTCTATTTAGGGTATTTAACCACAATTTTCTTAATATTAAAAGATTATTCTGCCTGTCAAAGGGTGTATTAATATATACACAGCAAACTAACAGAGAGACTAAATCTGGTTTACGTCCAACAATAATTAGGATGCAGCATTTAAAAAGAAATCAAGACACTAACACCCATCAATAAACGTTATAACTGAACAAATAACACTTTGTATTATTAAGACAGTAGATTACAAAAGTGTTTTGGATGAATATACTTGCAAAATCGTACTAACAAAACAATAATATCGTTTAAGCAAAACTTGATAAATATATATGAAGGTATTTAATATTAAAATCTGTTGCTTCTATTGGAATCAAAACATTGCTATGGAAGGTTTACTTTTTGATTGTATTCTTTTTTACCACCCCGTGTCCTGTTTTGACAGAGAAGCAAAAGAGAGTTTGAATTGTGATTACTTAATGTATATAGCTAATGCTGGATTTGGATTTGAAAAAAAAATGATATTTTTACCCTTTTACTTTAAAATACAATTTTATTTTAAGTGGGTCTGTTAGAGTAAAGGCTATAACATAATTCTTTTTACATTCAAAACCTATGTGATCAAAGTAGTTCGAGTTAGACAGTCACAAATATTTAATATCGCTGAAATTTAAATAACTAAAATCCCTTACCACATTAAGTGACAACTACCACACTTAAATTTTGGATTAAATTGTACTTACTTTATTTCGATGCTTCAAATACCATGATTTATTGAGCTATAAAAAGATTGAAATACACTGTATGGGAATAGCAGAATTCCCAATGTTATTAAATACTGTTATTAAATTAACTACCATGATCATGTGATAATTATTCTCGAATTACAATTAAGTATTTGGTTAACCACATGTAAATATAGTCTTAATAGGGACGACCCGTGCTCACAAAATGGATAACCAAGTGAAAAAAACGTTCATAGTTTGCTTAGATTTTGGTATATGAGTCTGGTCTGGGAATGAACAATGCGTCGTGTTGTAGAACTTCATTGTTGACACAGGATAATGAACTACAGTTGAAGTTAACTTGATTAATGTTAGCAATCCACAGTTTCCAAAATTAAGTCAAGGTTTTAGGCTGTGGCTATCCTTAGTTGGAAAGTTCAATGCGACTATCACTTTTACTTATACGAAAATAACTATAAATTTATGTTGTTCGGTAGCTCGTTGTTGAGTAATTTCCTCGATCATTGGTCTTTTAATGAATGACTTGGTCTAAAAAAGCTGATCCTTGTCAGGGAGGAAGCTGTTATCTGTTTTACAAAACATCTATCGTTCACTAATTTCCACGTATTTTAAACGCACCACTGCGTAAAGGGAAATAACAGCAATATGTTGAACAATAATTTTATTACTAAGGCAATGGTTATTGATCATTCACTTCTTTAAAGGTGATAAAATACCTTAAAAGTGTTGTTCTTAGTGGTTTTACGGTTGAAGTATATACAGGGTGATTGGTACTCAGTGTGACAAAAATTTTTTGGTGTAAGTACAAAGTAAATGCAGTGTGATGATGCATATAAAAATTTCCAAGTCTAAAAACTAGTTTCCCAAAACTTTTTAAACTTAATACAGCTATTTTTCAATTACCTGTAAATGGATTTGAGTAGATAATGTCATTTTCGTGTTCTACATTAAATTTTGAATAAGAATAATACAAAATGACGGGGGGTCAGTTGTAACAACTCCATTGTAAATAGATTCAAAGATAAAAATTAATATGTTTGATACAAATTTAAAAAACATTGGTCAATTGCATTTGTTCACACCCTGTATACAAGAAAGTGTCGGAATATGTTAAAAACTGCACCATTTTATAAGCTTTCCAACCATATACAACACCATTGAGCTTTATGTCTGCTTATGTACGCTTTAGTGGTTTGAAGACTACAAAGCATGGTGTCTTTAACATTTAAAACAAAGAAAGTCGGCATGTATTAAGCAAAAGTTGTATTTTTGTTTCAGCTTGAACAGTAAAACCGTAAAAAAAATTCCTTTTTTTGCATTCAAACCACTTAAACAATTGAAAAAATATCTAAACCTCAATAGTGTAGTATATTGTTGGAAAGCTTATAAAATGGCGTATTTTTTAACATATCCCGACACTTTCCTGTATACAGGGTGTAAAAAATGCAATAGACCATTGTTTTTTAAATTTTTATCAAACATCTTAATTTTTTCCTTTGAATCTATTTACAATGGAGTTTTTACAACTGATCCTCTGTCATTTTGTATTATTCTTATTCAAAATGTAATGTAGAAAACGAAAATGACATTATCTACTCAAATCCATATACAAGTAATTGAGAAATCACTGTATTACGTTTAAAAACATAGTTATTTTTGAAAAACATAAAATAATTCTTTGGGAAGCTAGTTTTTAGACTTGGAACATTTTATATGCATCATCACACTTCATTTACTTTGTTCTTACACCAAAAAAGTTTTGTCACACTGAGTACCAATCACCCTGTATTATATTTCTATGTTCAGTTAATTGAGGACTACGGAGAATATATATTTATGAATACCATGTTCTCGTTTAACGTAGTAGAAATGGCGAGTCTCTAATGTTTTTTTCAGATTCGTATGTCTGCATCAAAATAATTAATTTACACTAAAACAACAAAAACACGGTGAGATACGAAACAAACGCTTCTGGCGGTGGCAGTAGAGTCATGAGATAACATGAATTTATTCTGCCTCACAGATGATTGAACCAAGCCAAAGTAAACCTAGCAAACGTTAGCGGCAAATTTTAGTTTTGTATCTACAATAAATGGCGAATGTTTGGCAATTTTATTTTATTTAGTAAACTAATTTATTTGAGTAGTTTGTTCATTTGCGACTAATTAACACTTTGTTCTTTTAGTAGGCTACTATGCGGATATTTAACACTAATAATTTCTTTATTAATATCATTTGTTGACACTTAATATTTTTATTGAAATATATTTTTTATTAAATAATTGATATTATCATTTTGGTCAAAGTGTTTAAGTGCAGATTATTGTAAACATGTTGAGGTATAACTTACCTTGGCCAAGGCTGTTGCTGGAAACTTGTCCCAAGCTAGATTTGTGTCTTCTCCTAGCTGGCCAAGTCGTTGGCCCTTCAATATTCTAGCAGCCGTGATGGAAGACAACCCCATGCCGTCACCTACCAGCAGCACCACACTCCGAGCGCTTCTTGTTCGAGCGTCCGCACTTCCCGATACTCTGCTCTGCAGGGTCATACGTGCGTCTTCGTACCAGTACTCCCTGCCTAAACCAACATAAACGAAATATAACTCAATTTATATCACCAAACTTGTCCATAGATACGGTAGTAGTATGACTTTTTGTTTTGTGCTGCAAGGGTACTGTTGAAAGTCCTTTGAGCGGATTTCCCATATAGGTAAAAGGTTTTTACCGCAGGTGTTTTGGGAATACCTCGACCCGGGACCGATTTGAATAAAATATTGCAGAAACTCGATAACCAAAGTTTTTTTTTTCTATTTTGACTTTTTAGTATATTAATGTTGTAAAAATTAAAATACATCGTTTGGTGCCGAAATCACAAAACTGCAAAAGAATTTTGGTTATGGGGTTTCTGCAATAAGAGATTAATTTACTTTTTCGTTTTGAGGTCCCCAGAGGCCGAAAACACCATCGGTTCAAATTCATATGTATAACTCAAGCAAAAATGATGCGATTTTGATGAAATTTGCACATCGATTCGAACGAATTCGTGAACCAGCATGACCGGACTATGGGGTTTATGGGGGGTTTTAAGTGGTATAAATTGGGTTTAACCATTTGGGACCCTCCTATTTCTATCCAAATCATTAAGAAGTGGTTAAAAAAGTAAATGAGTATATTGAAACGTCATTATCCTCTTAATGTTTAAGGAGAAAATTCCAAAAATAACTGTAAATTAGTTAAAATGACTATGTTGTTTTTATGGAGTACAAGTAAATTGGTGTAGTGTTTATGATTATTTTATCAAATATTGAAAGTGTATTTATTTCATACAAAACTAATAAAACTGTATTACTTTCCTTGTGGCAGCAAACCTAAGTACTCGTTTAACTAATGTTATGTAAATAAGGAATTAATATGAAATAATGTTAAAGGAGATATGTCGGAAACATTCAGGCACAATCAGGCAAATGGAAATTCGCTTAGTCTGTAGGTTTGCTGTGGTATTTTTTATGTCATTTTCTAAGTTTGGGAACATTAGCCATAATTATCTAATGTAACAAATAGTCCAAGCCCGATTTTTTGTTGCATCTAGGTGGTCTTTCTATTTAAACAGGGTGAATTTTGACGACATGCATACTAGAAAGTTAGCATTACTTATGATGTATTTTTTCAAATATACAATGATATATTATATTTTCCGTTGCATGACCAGACCCTTATTCAGGACAGAAGTGAACCCTTCAACGTAAATATCACCTTTAATAATATTTACCTCAAGTTTTTATAATATTATGTGATGTAACAAATCTAAATCGAAATAAAGATTATCCTGAACCAGAGAATTTAAATCTTGCCAGTATTTTAAAAGAACGTGAAACCATAATGAAAGTTTCCTTATCCAACAAATAGACCCCAATATGTCACTAATATGTCACTGCGTCAGTACATTTTGGCTTCTTTTCGTGTGGCGAATTAGTACGTAAATCATAGGCCTCGGTTGACAAGCCTGGGAGTCTTGCCTACCAGTACCTTTTCAACACTTCTTTTTATATGGGGACATTCATTTTTTACTGGCATGCCGTCAGATATGTTTAAAATCGGGAAATATTATGATCAATTTTTTTCATTTAAATTTGAGGACCTTTGAATCCAATCAATGGCCAGGTTTTTGTAAAATAATTCAACACTGGAGCTAGTAGTAAAAAAGATCTTAAAAAATGATTAGAGAGAACCCATTTAAAATACTGGCTCTCTTCAATTATGCATGCATAAGCGTGAGATAATTGGTTCTCATTAAAATAGGCACAACTCATTAAAATAGGTAACCTTTAAGCTTTTATTCTTCAAAACACCGACTTTAAAATTTGAAATTCACATTGAATAGCATTAAAAGAAAATCTTCAACGTAAAGTTTATCTTGTTTTGCTGTCCTTGTAAGAATCGGCCAAGATGACATTTATTATGGTGGTACTAGTAAAAGAGTAATAGTAATAGGTCGTTTATTCACATTTTATTTTCGTACTCTCGGGTGAATTTAATATAATTTATCTCCAAGTGATACATCACGTATGTATGTAAATAATTAATGTTAAGGATGCAAAAACTGGAGACCCATATCTATTTGCTCTGTCTTACGAAGAAGCGTTGAAAGAGTTTTGGACAAAAGACTGCGATATCATGTACATTTCAACCTAAACCAAAGAAGTTTTACTCATACACCAGGAACAACGATTAACATAAACTAGTAAACTCCATTTTAACTAGGGCTAAGACAGAGTAAAAACAAGTTTTATTGATTTTTATGGACAATTGCAAAGCTTATGATTGTGTTGGACAAGAACACTTAGTAAAAACACTTGAATCACATAAAATTCCTAGGAAACTCAAAACCTTGATAGCAAATATTAAGGTAGAAAACCAAACTATTATTGAAACTGGTGGATGTAAAACCAACCCGTTTCCCTTCAAGCGGGGGTTACTACAAGGTGTACATTTATCCCCTACGTTGTATAATTTGTGCACGGATTTTATTTTAAATGAACTAAGTGAAAAGAAGTTCAAAAGGCGTACGGATACGAGCTTTTGCCAGATGTAGATAGACTAACCATCATGGGATTTGCTGATGATTTAGTCATTATTGGTAAAAACAAAGAAAGTGTAGCAACCCTTACTTCTATAGCCATTCATTTACTTAATTCGATTCGACTGGAAATAAACCCCAGCAAATGTCAGTCCATTGTAATCGAAAAAGGGCTATTAGTTAAGGGTAATATTTGGTGAGATGAGAATTTCCATCAGAAGTGTTTCAGAAAATGAAAACATAAGTATTTATTTGAAGTTCATTGTTGGTGATGGTGAGTTTATGTTGTTCAAAGGTTAATTGCGGACACATAAACCCTGTAAACCTTTGAACAACATAAGTATTTAGGTGTTAACTTTTCCCAAGGGATCGTTTTTAATAAAAAAAAGAATATTAAACAATTCAAGTCCCAATTAGAAAGACTGACATAGTACATGGGAAGTCCATGAAGCAGTACATTGTCTTTCCTCTGACTGAAGCACTAGAAGAGTGGACATTTTTTTGTTAGAAAAACAAACCAACAAATAGACAATTCTTGATCCAACAATTCGATATGAAATTGAACTAAATCAACCTAATGAAGTGAATGAGGAAAAGAAACAAATTTACGAATCCAAATTTGAATATTTCGAGCAAAATTTCCAAAATGAAGGTCATTGAATTGTGTATTGGATATAGAGGAACATTATAAAAATAGTTTATACACTTTTCGAAACAATATGATTCAGACGGGTCCCTTTTGAAAATAATTATGCATAAAACATTAAGAGGTTCATTTACTATGATGGGAAATCATTATAGAAAACATCATACTATAGAAAACATCAAAATTAATCATTCTTATAGCTTATAATCATTCAATATTTTATGATCTAAGTTAGGCTTGTTTATTTTTATTAATACATTATTTATTTTTATCTATACTTTATTTAATTGAAAGTACAAATAGATAACACTTTATAATGTGTAAATAGTTTTGTTTTATACAAATCACATCAACGTTTAACTAGTATTTTCTTTTAGCATTCCAAAATATCGGACACTACTCACCCTGTAATTAATTTCAAATTCAATATCAACTAACCTTCCAGTGCCATACATGACACGGTGGACTTCATTCAGAAGACATTATTGTAAGAATGTGGGTGGAGACGTCTCTTTGTTTAAAGAGGAAACAGAGTTTTATTTTATTTGGTCTCACACCAATTGAGAAAGAGTATCCAGGTTTTCACTAGGTTCAAAGTAGTGTTTGCTGTTAATATTAACAATTTCGATTTAAGTAATTTTATTCCTAGGGATTATTATATTCATATATGTTTACTGTACATAAATACTAAGGCAATCGTGATCTTAATTATATAAAAACAAACCGAAATGAACAATAGGGTACAAATTATTAGGCTAAACATATGTACGACAACTTTAAAATGAGCTTAAGCTTAGTAACAATTTAATACCCAGAGGCATTTTGTAACGATTTGATGATTGTAGGTCAAGTAGTCTCTGGCGGTGAAGAGATGGGCGTCTGGCGGACATTGCATCACGCAATTCATCAGAGTTGTGAGGTTAGATAAAAAATACATTTTTTAAATCCTAGCATGACCTAGCAAATCCCACACCCCTAACGCAAAAAAAACTACTATTATTATAAATAATAGATAACAGATAAGATGGTTTTGAACGTAATAGACTCAACCAAATAAATCTGATATTATATTTTGTTATGACTAGAAAAGCCTTTAAATGCATACTACCGTAGTAAAATGACTATCAGGTATACAGTGATGGGCAATTATTGATTAAAAAACTAACCAAAGTAAGCATATACATACTTTGACGTGGCACCATTTAATAAACATAATATGTTATTATGAAACATGTGAAATTTTTTACATTGGTAACAGACACTTTTTGGTGACACTAAAAACACCACTAAGGATTACTACTAAGGACTGGGGATTTACTAAGGATTGCACTACCTTTTGACCTCCAATGTCTTAAATGAAACCCGTCGTTGAAAATACTGCACAGGAAATAGGGTTTGGCCGTTTACTTATGATTTTTTACCCACTCTGTCACTGTTTCATTCAGCATTTGTGGGTGGAGAGTACGTATATCTAGAGTGGTCTTGAGAGTACACCATAAATAAACTTGGGTTTCCCATACCTGCAGATTGTCTTACCTGTCTTAATGAATTTGCATTGCATATTGTCACTATTTCGGAGAAAAATAATGTAACAGACAGTATACTCTCACTGCCCACCAGCGTGGTTAGTGGTACACAGACTTTTTAGGTGCACAAAAACCAAAAACCACGCATGAGGTCTTAATCCTAACTTCCCTCCCTCCGCACATGACCTAGCAGGAACATGTGTCCTCAGCATTTGCCTTCAAAGTTCTAGAATGTATCATCCCCCTGCACAACAACGGTGGGCTATACTAGAATGCTTGAATAGAATAAGCAACTCAACTGCTAACTTTAATTAAATACTAGACGCTATATTGAAATACGTTCTTCAAAATTATAATAAAAGAGTTAAGAATCCATAATTTGTTTTAGAAACAAAATTTTACTGTATGGATTCAACTTAGTTTGATAAAAAACTCTATCTATTTTAATTTTAATAAGAAGGGGGAAATTACTGCTGAACGATATACAAGACTGCTATACAGGCAAGACTGATATACAAGAGGCTGTCTTGTACTATATACAAGTGTCATTGATGCACCAACAAACCTTTTATAGCTAGAGGATACATTTTTTGTGGTCCTATTTATCATAGGATTATGTATCCTTCCACGATTCTCTAAGCTAGGACTTATCAAGATTGGTCGGAGTCTCCGCCATTCATTCCAGACACAAACACGCATTTTTTAATTTTGAAAGTACCCATTATTTAGTGCTTTGTTTTCAAAGAGTTGTATAAGCAAATAACATCGTGTACTCTCTTTCTTTTTTCCCGAATTTGAGTATGGCAGTCGGCTAGGGGATCTGCTTGATTAAAACTCCCCGTCGCGTAGTGACTTCACTACATCGGCAGTACATAGGGGGTCTGTCTTATCAACTGTCCCCGGTGTTGTATATATTAAAATTTTCTTATTATTTTAGACATAAGCAGTTGTGCAAAAAGCTTGGAATGTATTTTAGATTCCTTGTTTTTCTAATTTCTTAGCTTTTTTTGGATTAAGTATATGTCTGTCTCGTTTCTAGTTTTGCATTACAATATCGGGGACTGCCTATTGGAAATTCTACGATTATTTTTAATAATATTTATCGTTCATTAATGACGTTTTGGACCTCCTCTTCCTGGATATGCCAAACAGTTATGGTTAACTGATAGAAAAATAAATACCACACAATTGATTTTGTCTTCTATCCATAAATATTCACTGCAATCAATTTACTATTATTTTGGCTACTACAATAACTGTTGTTGGGGAGAGAGCTGGTCTAGTGGTTAGAGCGTGGGAATCCGGTTCCTGGGGTCCCGGATTCAAATCCTGTCAAATCACCAATAAATGTTACCCAAGTGATAATGCCGTAAACCCTAGGTCTAGCCTGAAGAAACGTGAAAAACAATTCCGGGCTCGTGCCTAGCGTCATAGGACAAAAAATACATATCAATAAACGCAATCACGTTAAAAAATATGAGTCAATAAAAAATAAATAACATGTTTCTTACGACAGAACTATACTACTTTGTTACGACGGAACTACTGTATCTGTCAGACATTCCTCATACGATTTTTATCTCTATCAAACCCCAAATAATCATAGACTTTAGCTAATATAGTCTTCTTATTCTAATTATACTTTAAATCGATAATCCTACATCTGATTTCATATTTATGTTATTCTTTAAAACCAATCAATACGCTAAATTTACTCTAAAGACTTAAAGGATGTTATTCTTGTCCTTGATTCGTAAAATCACACTCCCATGATCTATTACACGCAGATTCAGATTGCATTTATCATGAATTTCACAAACGAACCACATACTTCTAGAGGAGAGCACCCAGTGAGCCAACTATTATTTAATAACATTGTTTTTTTCATACTTTTGGCCTTCAAATATAAAAATATACAATTTTTAACGCAGCCATAATGTAGTTTTTTAAAACCAAAATATTTGTATACCAAAGCATTGTTATACACCTAATGGCAACGGAAATAAAAAACCATACATTAAACATGTCGATGGAATTCTTATGCAGAATAAGTAAACTGCTATACTGTAGTTTGCTTGTTCAAGGATAAACTTGAAATATAATGGCAAAGCTATTGTTTTAATACTGATCTATTATATAACATTTGACTAACAAAACATATTTTTCTTTGTAGTAGCAAACCTAATTACTCTACAAATTTAATGTTTTAAATAGGGATTCAGATTGACATGTAGTCATTTTTAGCAAAAGTTCAATCAAGCTAATGGAAATTCGCTGAATCTGCATGTTTCCAGCGGACGGCGTAATTTTATTAAAAAGAAAATATAGTATAGTATACTAAAAATGAAGATACCCTACAAAATAGAATCTCCTCTTTCAAATGTAAAAGTGAGCTTGGTAAAAATATTTTTCTATTCTTATTTTATTTTATTTTTATTTTATTACAGTGCTGCAAAATAGGTTTTATACCCAATTAAAAAGTAATATTAATACGCTACAAAATTTGTTAGACGTGCATAATTTATTGTAGTAATATATAATACTGATTTGATATTGAAGTTATCCTAGAAAGTAGATTCACACCAATTTTGTAAATATACATGATGCGGTTGCTTGGAATTTTCTTTGAATACGTTACAGCAAAACATTAGTCCATACAATATTTAAAATTGCTACGAATCCAAAGAAACAAATGATAGAGATAATCTAGTAACATGACACAATCTTGTTGATTGTTAAGGATAGCGAATAGTTTGAGATAAACATAACATCACATGATAGAAACTCGCCGTTAATTATAAGACCTTTCAAACTATTGATACACAAAATGAATAGCAAAGGTCTCAAAATCAAATTAAAAAGGGTACTTTCCTGTTAAAGGGAACATTCATTATTATCGATGATTTTGTTTCGATATATCGATATTTTTGTTTTCCGATCCGATCAATTACAAATTGACAACAATAACTAACTGATCTTGTTTAGGCTAAAATAGTCTAATATATGGATTAAAAAATGAAACTGTTCTAAGCTAACCTAACATAACCAACCAAACTTGCTGTACCATTTAAAAATTCCGTTTGGGTTTCATAATAGAAAAGGCAAGTTAAACACGGAATTTTTAAATGTTACAGCAAGTTTGGTTAGTTATGTTAGGTTATTTTTTTAGAACAGTTTCATATACTGAACAATATTTAAAGTAGTTGTCAGCTGATATGTTTCAATTTGTTAATATCGATATATCGAAAAAAATCATCGATAATAATGAATGTTCCCTTTAACAGGAAAGTACCTTAAAAAGTAATACAAGTCTTGATAGCACACCTTGAGGCAACCCTGAGCCTAATTGTAATTATTATCTTTTAGATAGTTGTCCCTCAAAATATATAAATTAATTGTTTACGACCCCTAAGATATGAACAGAACAGTTTAAATAGTCCATCACAAAAGCCAAAGGAGGTTAATATTGATATCAAAAACATTTGTGTAACTTTACCGATGCCTGCTTTTACGAGATCGAAGTAAACTACGTCAACTTGATTACTATAATCAATAACGGGAATACAAAACTCAAAGAAATAAATGGTATCGGCAATCAGACAAATACTCCTTTTAGCTTGTCATCTCCTTTATAATGGGTAAGCGATGAGAATAACTAACTATGATATTTAATAGGTAAAAATAACATAAATTGCATTCTCTTTGAACCGTAATTTTACAGGAATAAAAGTAAATAGTTATATACTTATACAACACATATTGTTGATATGCACTATTTTTTTTTTAGAATTATAAGGACCATAACAGATGAATTTCAATCAGAATTGTTTTTTTTATCCATTTCCCGTTTTTTCATGGATTTTTATGGGATTTCTTGTGTGACTTTTCCTATCTGGTCTTGATACCTCCGTTGATAGTAAGGTAATAACTGATTTTCTTAATGACTACAAGAAACATGACTATGTATGTGAAATTCTTGCTACTCGTTATAGCTCCTACAATTCCTTTAAAGTCATTCCCTCCTAAACTTCTCATTATTTAGATGTAAGAACTGGTGTCCCACAGGGCACAATTATGGGTCCAGTCTTTTTTATTGTATATGTGAATGACCTATCTGTTGCTGTTAATAACGACCATGTTAGTTCTTTTTTGTTTGCTGATGATTTAGCACTCAAAATAAAATGACATGATGCCTTATTTGAAAAACATGTTCTAATCAAGGTTAATGATACTGTTAAGGAAATTCAGCTGCAGATTCACATTGTCTCAATGAACAGAAAACTCAAAATTTGGAATTTTGTTTAAGGCCATAATGCCCATGAGAATATTGACTCTGTAAAGTTCTTAGGAATTATTCTTCTTCAAAGTAATGTAAAATGGGATAAGCACATTGGAATGTTATGCAGTAAATTATCTAAGAGTACTTTTATGTTGATTAGGCTGAGATCTATTGTGTCAACAGATATTCTCATCACTGTTTATTACGCCTACCTTCATAGCTATGTATCATATGGAATTATTGTATGGGGTAATGACACCAGTGTTAAAAAGTAGTCATAGCAAATGTTGACGTGAGGACCCACAGTAAGCCATTGATTAGAACATTTCTTATACTCACTATACCTGCAGTGTATATTTTAGAGTGTCTGTTGTTTATAAAAATTAATTTAAATACCATATCTACAAACAAAAATGTTCATAACTATTTTACTAGAAACTCTAACTCACTTATAATTGCCCAGTGTAATTTAAAAATTACTTTGAATTGTTTTGTCGAAATGGGGAAAAACTGTATAATTCTCTACCTTCGTATTATAAATATTTAGAATTTAACCGTTTTATGAGAAACTTTAAGCATCTTTTGATTAGAATAAGTCCATATGACATAAATGAGTTTTTTCCTCAATGTTATTAACCATGTACAACTTAAGTACGTCTATGCTTATCTGTGGACTGTTTTATAGATATATATTTACTATAGCTATTTGACACTGCTATACATTGTAAAATGTTCTGGCAATAAATATTTGATTTGATAAACAAAACATGTTCCACAACTAAAGACTATGAAACATTTAATTCGTTATCAGAAATCTCCATTGCATATTAATTTATTTATAGTCTAGTTTTTTTTGTTAATACAGCTAGCTGCCGGTATCGGTTCAATTTTAGCAAACCTCAAGATATATCAATTTAGAACGTTGCCCAGCGAGGAATCTTTCTTCAAAATGTTTTTAAGAACCACTCCCATTGGGATTGCTGGGACAAGGTTCGGCCTAGAACTTGGGAAAACCTTACAACCTTTATCTAAAACTCAAAACGAAAGGTTTATATTTAAAACTATTTAATTCACATAATATCATAATCAATATTAACAATGATTTTGTCTTAGCCATTTATTGCATAAAAAGTAAAAACTATAAACGGTTCATGGCAATTATTTTTGTATTTATATTGTCTGCATATCAATGTTGTCAAACAGGCAACATTCGAACCAACTGTTTACTTCAATAATAATTTAAAAAAACTCCTATTGATAAGAACTTATATGGCTTTTAATTTTGCGATATTTCATTATTAAAATCATACGAACAACTTAAACGGGTTAAAACCATAGATTAAATGCATTAAATCACATGCTTATTATTCTGTGACCTGGTTTACTTTAATTACATTCGTCATTCACCTATTGGGTCTGATGAATCGAAATCGATCACCACTTACCATCTTTTATGTATATTTACAGTCTTGCGAGTTAACAGTAGGCATATAAGCGTAAATATATGTTTTAAGTGTTATTAGACGTATATTTTATTTACTCTCCGTTATTTTAATTGTCAGGATATCAGCTGAATCATGGGGAAAAGCAGGATAACAATAACCACTCTGCTAAACAGATCAAAAAGTTATTAACTTAAGCATTGCTGTCCGAATAGCACCATCATTGTAATAGTACCACAGAGACCCATTGAGTATTCATGACTTGCCCGATTGTAAGGTCCTCTTGGCTTCAATCTAATCAAGGTACATTGACCTGTTAAGCATGTAGTGCTTTTTAAATTGTAATTGAATACCATCTTCGTCATTTAGCTTTTAGCAGAAATACCATGTTGATTTTTTAGTTAAACCTTTTCTACTGTAAATAGTTGTTGGTGAATGCTATGTTTTCTGCTGCAAATATTTCGCGTGATTAAAATACGATATAATAATACTGGAACAAACCATACTAGTTTAGCCAAGAAATGTGTGCATATTACCTATTATTGAATAGAGCCAAGCTGGAGTTAAATATAATAATACAAATGTATGAAAATTGTAAATACCGTGCTTATATACAACAAAGTTTAAAAGAACGAACTGATCGTTTGATCACAAATACGGGCGTACTTTGCTAATCATCTGTTTTCGGTTTATTTTATTTGTCGTAAGCATTCAACAGCTTTTTTCAAGAAACACTTACTTTTCAACGGCATAACAGTTTTAACTCACTTCAACTTTCTCTTTAATTAGAACCAAACCTGTTAAAATGAAATTAAAACAACTACAAAATCTCTGTCAATAAAGTTTATCCGTTACAGCGTCCAGGGATTTTTAACTAAAAACAGCCCCAAAAATAAGAATAAGAATCTGTAAATAGTTATTAAGTATCCTGTAAGCCATATTTTATTTTAATTTAAGACCTAGCCAATACAACTTGTATTATTGTTAGTTCTGACTGAATTAACGATTTGATTTGATTTAAATTGTTATCTTGAAGTAACAGCGAATTTCCATTTATTCCCTATATAAATATAATTAGTTTAAAGAGTACGTAGGTTTGCTTCAACAGGGAAGGTAACAGTATTTTTTAAAAAATATTAATAGTTTAGTAAGAAATATATGCATTTTCTAAATATGATCAAAATATGTTCAAAAACAAGCAAACTACAACAGTTTACTTATTCTCCATAAGAATAACATGGAAATTTTAAATTTAAAATTTTTTTGAATTTTCTCCGGAACCATTAGGCGCATAGTAACGGTTCAATATACTAAATATATGTTTTTAAGCTCTACAATATGTTTTGGAAAGAAGTTGTGAAATTTTGTGTTTTTAGGGGGAAAAAATGGGAAAATCCTATTTTTTATTTCATAAAATTGTATTAAAATTACGATTTCTTTTTAGATTTATCTGTTTTTAGTCAGAGCAAGCTTCTTATATAAATGATCATACTAACTCATTAAGAAACTCAAGTTTAAGTCCAGACTCCAGTAATCAACAACTACTAAACTGTTTAATCATACTCTACCATTACGGGAAGACATAACTAAATCATTTAGGTATTGAAAAATTATTTTTTTAAATACGGTAAGGCACATAATCGTCTGTATGGTGTACTATTTGTAATAAATAATACGTATGATAACTCCAGGTCATATATGATCACCTTGGTTTTCCTGCTCGGGAATAACATGTAAACCTAAGTGAGAACTTTAAATTGCACAAGTTGAACTTTCAACTTCAATTTCGTTACCTTCAAAAGTTTTCCATGATTTATAAGGCAGTCTATAATTAGCGAATCGGAAAACTTACAGTCGGATGTGAGGAGTAAAGGGTGTTTGTTTTAACGCCTCTTACCGTATTGTTTTGTATACTCAATACAAACCAATAATCTAAGGAACAGCTAAGCAATAAAATGAAATATTCTTCTATGTTATGTGTAGTTGTAGTAAAAGACAACTGGCCCAACTAATTTAATCTAACTAAATTAGTTTTCGTTATATATTGTTATTTCTTTACGTCTTAATACTGATTTCGATCATGTCCAGAAACCTACGCTAGTTTATAATTAAATAAAATTACCTACATTTCAATTTAGCTGGCAGATATGGAAGCATAACTGACCAACAATGATAATAATAAATATCTTACCTTCAATCTGTCGAATGGATCAATTGTGTTTGTACTAATTGTTTTTTATTTTGTTTGTTGAAGTTTAAAGTTTAACTAAGTTCCAAAAATTTAGCTTCTAGAAAATATATTTATTTCAGGGCGCATATATGTTTTTAATTTACTACCTTTAATTTCCTGGTATATCAATAATTATTGCACTATTGCCAGTAGATGATGCTGCCTGAGATAAAAATAAGTTTCTTTGACTCTCGATTGGATGTTACATGTTGGGATGCTTTCATAGAAGAGATTGCTAGAAAAAATATTTAATCGTTTTGTATTTAAGATATTCCTTTGACTATAATATAATTGTACAATTACCTCGTCACAGCTCCATAGTTTAGTATATATTACGGCCGTTTCGGCATCAAAATGCCATCCTTAGATACACACATCCACCGGATTTGGCGTCGTCAAAATTTATACACACACGTAACACGATAACGAACATTTAAAACATAAAAAACGAAAGACAGGCCTGTCGCGCACATGATGAGCACGTGTACGGAAGCTGACTAATTCCGTACTATTTATTAGGCTATGTAGCTATGTCAGCTTCCGTACACGTGCTCATCATGTGCGCGACAGGCCTGTCTTTCGTTTTTTATGTTTTAAATGTTCGTTATCGTGTTACGTGTGTGTATAAATTTTGACGACGCCAAATCCGGTGGATGTGTGTATCTAAGGATGGCATTTTGATGCCGAAACGGCCGTAATATATACTAAACTATGGAGCTGTGACGAGGTAATTGTACAATTATATTATAGTCATCAATTCAGCTCAGGGGCTAAACCATGTCTATTGATATTCCTTTGCTTTAAAATAGCTCTAAAGCAAGTTATAGATCAAAGTGAGTAAAGTGTACATATCCTAGCTCCACTATGTGTTTACACTAATGGAACACTTCACCATTTATACGCCCTATATCTACAGTCAAAGACTATTTATTGCATTTCAATTAACCTTTGATAACTGCAGAACTGAAGTTTTACAAATGCCTTTTCCACTCAAAATGGAACGGTATTGATTCTGCAATTACTCACAACAGTATGGTAATTTCCCACTATAATTGTAAAACGTCCCTTTCCTATTTAATTGATTCCTTTATTCTAAATTACCCTACTATTTTCACATCATTTCTACCTTAAATATAGTATGGTTAAATACTACGTGCATTCATTTTGTTAAAATAGCTATGTAGCTTAGGCTACTCAGTTCTACATGTAAGAAAGAATTAAGAAACACGGTTAAAGTAAGAAAAAAGTAAGAAAAATTCAGAAACAAGTATGTAAGAAACAACGTTAAAGATTTACTCATAAAATTTATATCAAATCCGGTATCCTAATTACCCTATTTCAAATGGTAAAACAAAGTAAGTAATGGTGACAAATAAAATGCTCTGTTGAATCTACCTTTTTAAATTTTCCAAGTTTGTTTTTTCTTATAAGAGTTTGAAATACTTGATGTGAACCACAAACAGCTAAGATGATGAAAACATTACCTTGTATCATAGGGTGTAAAACTAAAACCACAACTGAAATTCTTATTTCCTATGGAATAACTTTCCATGTTTAATTTGTTGCAATGCTTCTTTTTGACCGATATTAATCAACGTACATAATTTGTAGTGTAATAATAATATAGCTGAATCTAAGGCTTATCTTACGATCCAATTTATTTTATAGCGGAGACCTAGGTTTCTACGTCGAAACGTTATCGTCAGTCCTTTGTCTCATATGCTAGCTAAACTTTTAGTTTTCCATCTCATACTTGAGATATAGTCAATTTGGTAACCAACATTGTATTTGGTGTTCAATGTTTGTACAAATTATACCAAATCGACAATATCACAAGTATGAATGGCAAACTAAAAGTTTTAGCTAACCTATGAGACAAAGGACTGACGATAACGTTTCGACGTAGAAACCTAGGTCTCCGCTATAAAATACATTGGATCGTAAGGTAAGCCTTAGATTTAATTATGTTCAATAACGATCCAGAGGCTATATCTCTAAATAATACATTTTTGAGTGTACAAACAGCCTAAACTAAATTGCATAGTGAATCCAAATGCTGCAGTATAAATTTGCATTTACTCTTATATACTGGGATGAGGAAACTTTAATATTCAGATATAGTTCGGCCGCTTAGAAAGCGACCTCCTCCAGCATTGGTTTAGCATTAGCGCGCAGGTCGTTTTCTAAGCGGCCGAACTATAGTTAATTAATCAATTCTCAGGTAGTTGTATACCATTATTTTACATCATGGTTTCAAAGAAATAATCGTTATAGTTAAAAGTTGTAAATTGTATTAGCGGATGGAACCGTAGACATGAAAATAATTATCCTTTAAACGTAGAATATTAATTTACTCCTAAAACAATACAAATGTTACAAAGTGCTAAGACACATTTCATTCATATCATTCATGTTTCATTTGTATTAATTTAATTTTTTACATGTGATTTGATATTTTTTACCAATTGCATCTCTGATAACGTTTTTGTTAATAAACTATCTTCATTCTCAATAAATATCTGATATACTGATTTATTAAATCTCATTAATATGATAAGTTAACTGGTTTCATCCTAATCGAAAAATTTTGCAGAAATATTTCAATCACAACTTTAAAGTATCTCCTGTGTGGCAGTAAGGTATAACATACTAAACAAGTGTTGTTCTTATATGTTTCTTACTATGGCATGGACAGATTAAGTGGTAAACATATTTTAAAATGCCAATATTTGCAAAGAAAAGTGATGTCAATGTTGTTGTTGACTACAGAGAACAATATATTTATAAACATCGTAAATTATGGAATCGATATATCAAGAAAGTATTAGCAGGCCTATATCTATTCAAAAATTTCGTAAGCCAAAATACCCTTTACTACATAGGCTACTATAAATAAGGATAGGTTATGAGTTTAAGATCAGACTAGTAAATAAGAATAATAATGGGGTAAGGATAATAAGGAAGCATAAGGATAAGGAAAATAAGAGTAGTTTGAATTAGGAAAGGTTGAGAATAAGTGTTTTAGATACACGTAAATGTCACGTACTTCGCCACTCTGGGTTTCATGTTTCCAAATTTAACTCGTTTTCCACCAACTCCTCTATTCAACTGAAGATTGTTTGTTTTTGCTGTGATATTTTAGATTTGGTCACTAAAATTACTAAAGGAAAAATAAGTATTTCTCCTTCTTGTAATGTGGATATTTTGTTTGGGGTGAAATCTATAATGAAAAAATAACATTAAACTACGGAATACTATGATTATAATAGCGTACTAATATGCAACGATTTGTTTGTAAATACAAAGTAAAGGTGAACGTTAAAAAAACTATTACCCTAAACTCTACCATCACGTTATAATTTATAAGTATATTCATTAAGAAATCAATGATAATATGTACGGTAGATGCACTAAAATGACAAAGATTACATTCTCTTCTTTTTTGATACAATACAATGTTTTGCATTCTAAATATAACAATATTCTAGTACGATATTCAATTTATTTATTAGAACCGGAAAAATTAATAAATGTTCTTTGAATGAAAACAAGCTAAAACGCCAAATCGCTTGTCTTGGAAAAATTAAGTATACGGTTCAACGATAACGTGTGGCACGTACAACTATATTAATCTTATTTACGGAGAATGGGGTAATGGCAGTTAAGGAGTAATGAAGGTCACTTCATTTTAGCGAATTTCCTATATAGGAAAAAAGATATTACTGTATGTCTCATGGTAAGACCTAGACGTGGGACCGATTTACTTTTTCGTGTTGAGGTCCCCAGAGGCCATAAAAAACCATCCGTTCAAATTCATCTATATATATATATATGCACGTAATATATGTGTATATATGTGTGTGTGTCCGTTAGCACGATAACTCGAGCAATAATGATCCGATTTTGATGAAAATCAGTACAAACGTGCAAACCTACGTTTATTCGAACGAGTTTGCGAACCAGCATAATCGGACTATGGGAACGGGGTTTATGGGGGGTTTTACGTGGAAAAATTTGATTTCTCCCATTTTTATCCTAAAAAGACATAATTTCTTTATTTCTCTCCAAACCATTTAGTAAAGCTTGAAAAAAAATAGTTTTATGTATTGAAGCGTTGTTGTATTCCCAGCAACCATACGGAGATCAGTTAAAATAAACGGTATCAGCAATCTGACATCTACTTTCTTCCATTAGCTTGTCAACAACCTTTATTATGGGTAAGCGGTGGGAGTAACTATGATATTTTATAGGAAAAAATCACAACAGTTGCAATAACTTCTAAACCGTAATTGATACATCAATGGGGGATTACATAAAATTTTGTTTAGAATTATAATGACCATAACACACTAATTTTAATCAAAACCGGTTTTTTTCCTGAAATCAGATTTTTTGTTATTTTATGTGGTCTTTTATGGGAAAATTACATAATTTACGATTACCTTTGAACCGTAATTTTTACAGAAATGTAAGTTACGTAATTTCGTTCAGAAATTAAAGGGCTACAACATACTAAATTTTTATCAAAATCGTTCGGGCCTATTTTTAGGAAATGTTTTTATTTTATGGGTTTTTATGGGGAAATCGCCATTACGTACCCAAAACATATATATCCACTCAAAACGCAAACTCGAAAATTTTGACGAAAACCAATACTTTCTCCATACTATGGTGTAGGGGAGAAAGTAAAATTGCAAATTAAAATTCTCATGTAATTTTTATGGAGAATAAATACACTGTTGTAGTTTACTTGTTTATGGATATATTTAAACCATATTTGGAAATGTTGTATGTTTCATATAACATTGCAATAAAAAAACACACCTCAATATCTTCCTTGTAGCAGCAAACCTAAATACTCACTAAAATTAATGATATTTGGATAGAAAATAAATCTGACAATGTTTTGGAATTATTTTAGTAGAAATCCAGCCAGGTAAATGGAAATTTGCTTAGTCTGCAGGTTTGCTGTGACGGGGGTATTTTAAGAATGTAGTTGATGTGGATTGGTTTTGTGAAGTGCTTCTGTCTGGTGGCTTTTTGAGTAGGTACTACCTGGTTTCTTTTCAACATCCCATTACAGACTTCCGTGTTACTGATAAATGAGTGATTTTTAGGCTATATCTTATAACATTCTATCAGCTTCAAAATTCAGTTATTTACATGAAGTATACTTTGAATGGTTGAGATTAAGCTGAACAAAAGTATGATCTCTCATAAAATTCTGTAGTTGTACGCTTTAGGTTACGCTAGATTAAGGATTCAAGTTAATGTTATAGAAAACCATGCATTTGGGTTTCATTACCCCAGCCACCAGCTCAAATTCCGTGAGTCAACAGATTTGGGGTAATGGGGTCACTGAATTACACTACAACCATCACCCAAAACTATTTTCTTCATTTAACGTTTCAGACATACGTCGGCAGTCTCAGCATGTCTTTTTGCAAGATAAAAGAAAACTAAATTTGCTTGGACTACCAAAATACTCTCATACTACTGTGACCATCGGAAGCATTATTTTCTCTCCTGCCAGGGTGCATCATTCAGAACACTTTTGGTATTGTTAAAGCAAAAAAACCTCTTTGCATTCATTAATTTCCATGTTTACTATTAATTTAGGTTCAAACCAATTTTAACAAATACTCACTCTCATTAACCCAAGAGGGGGGAATGGTAGTCGAATACAATTCGTTAATTCTTTGTAGTTTAAGTCAATAAATGACTTATTGACTTATTTTGTTGCGCTTAACTCCTAAAGTTCAGATTGCTAACATTCCAAGGTTTTACATGGTGCAAAAAATTATTTGAAACATGTAGCTATGAGAAAAGAGTTGTTGAACTGAAATCTTTATTTTTATATTCTCCCTTAGATGGCTGCCATTACCCCAGTCTCCCCTTATATTGGTGTACTATCATTTAAAGGCGGTTGCCAACACCTGATTGAGATGAAGACTATCATACCGAGAAAACCCTATGACTGTTATAGCTTACACTTTAGAATTCGTCACTTTCATCTTAAATTCCTCAGATGAAATTAAATTAAAAGAGCGTAATTGTTGCAGTGGTTAGGACCCACTAATCAACAATGTCTATATACTGGTATATGTGATCTATGCCGTGACCTTTCGAAACCAACCGCAAGCTGTTGGTTTACATATCCAGAAAATAAAAGCTTGTCTCTTGACTTGCGGGGACAGGCGACCGAAGTAGCCTCCGTATTTCCTGGCCATGTGTGAGGACCCTCTACAAAAACTAAAAGCTTAGTATGATTTTCAAATTTAAATAAACGCTTATTTAACATGCTAGTTCCAATAGTATGTTTTACTAACATGTTTTTGCCTTAAAATCCCTATTGCAGATTTTATAAAACAAGCTCGAATTTAGAACGAGAAATATAAGAAAGAGATAATTTGGGACGTATTTATTGAAATGTCAAAAAATCCATTCGGAGTTACAATATTGAAATGCTTTTGGATTATTTAAATTGCAAGGGTGTATTAAAAAATATAAGGGAGTGTTTAAATATGTCCACTCAATCTATAAATAAGTGTTATTATGATGATCTCCTGCGTTTAAATAAAAATGTATGGTTCGGATAGTAATATTGTTTTGCTAAGATGAGAAATGTGTCAGTTGTATTTTTTGTAACCTGATATTAAGTCGATAAAATTTTAACAATAATTTAGAGTAAAAGTTCTTTATATCATGAGCTACTTAGATTTGTTTGTAAATATAATAGCATAGCATATATAGTTACTATTATTGTGATACAATAAAGTACGGTACCCATTATGTTACGAAGTGAGAAAACGTGTTTGTGAGAACGGTAAACGTGACTTCTCTCTAATCCTTTATAGGGGCTGGATGGGCACTAGCCCAAAACATTTTCTACTTCAAATTATTAGTTCAATTATAATTAGAATTAATGGCCAGTTTCAAATAGTATGAATTATCAGTCACTTAATAATTTAATTTTACGTGTGCTGTTTGTGATAATTTACTTATTACCTGGTAAAATTTGGCAAATTAAAGATTAAATAATACACTATTTAAAAATTCTACAATCACATCCCTGAGATATTTAACATGATTTAAATAACTGGGCCATAGCATTGTAAATAAATAATCAATTATTAGAATATAAATCTAAAAATACCATACAAGGACCTTTTTTAAGTTTGTTTAAGTTAAAAATACGATTACCTGGATTAGAGAAGTATTTAATGCCTTGCTTAAGAAAAATATAACTGCCTTTTTACTTCATCTAATATTGGTAAAGTAACTTCAATTAATGACATTTCAAACGCAATATACTTACCATAAGTAATAGATTCTGACTTCTTGAAGGTCAAGACAAATAACATAGTTGCGGTAAAGATGCCACTCATTTTAATTTAGTTTTAAATAATTATTCACTTCAAGATATCGTATTAAAAAGCAAAAAGTGTTTAAATGTTTAGAAGGTAAACTTTACCAAAAAAACGGAGTAAGTTTTAGTAAACTTTAAAGAAAAACAAATTTTGCACGGATACAATCACTTAACCCTGCCAATTCGGCCACGTACATTGAATGTATCGTTCGCGAGCTAAACTCTACTGAGACTAGCGCGCGCTGAAGTGGGAGCATGCGTAAGGGTTGTCTCCTCTACTCCCTCATCAACCCCCAACACCCACCAAGACCTTACAGTCGACGCCGTTACGAGGGTTTGAAGTACTTCCTCAAAGTTCTTTCAAGCAGAGCCGTTGGATTGTGTTCATCAATCCTATATTCCATTTCCTTTTCGTAACTTTTCTTCAAACATCGCAATAAAATTCTGTTACATCTCGCAGTTTTGTGTAAATCTTTAAAACCATATTCGGAGATGATTTGCTTCAATTATTTAAAATTTGCTTATATAATGCAACAAATATAACACACATTACCTCTATAATTGAATAGATTATAATATTTTAAAAGTTTGAGTTATAATTATAGGTAAATGAATCAAATTTTAGTTCAAGTAAAAACTTTGGTAGCCTGGAGTTGAGAAATATAATTTAATAATTAATCACTGTTATGGAATGAGTTATAATTGTGTAGATGTTGTTAACTTTCAAAGAGTTGTTTAGCCTCCGGATTACTGTATTATACTTATAATGGTTTACAATACCTGCATGTATCCCTGCATATAAACCGTTGTTGCTGTTTGGCAATCAGTTTGGGTTCTTCTGAAACATCATCAGACCCCAAGGTCAATCACTTCATTCGAAGGTCGTTAACAAACAGTTCTCAAATGGTTGAAAAGTTAAGGGGGGGGGCAGTTGCTTTTCAACCACCCAGTATATTTATGACTACGCTAGTAGTTATTTCGCATTCTAATAAGATTAGTCAATACAGTACCTATTAGAAATAAATGATTATTTTAACAATTAAGATATTTCTGCAATCGGTTTTTTTACTTGCTAATAAATATCACTGAAGTAAATACTTTACGTCCGGCTTAACGGGAATATGACTTTGAAATCATGTAATCATTACGTAAACTTACTTCACTACATCATCTCTCATTGTTTACATGATTAAATAACATAATGTGTTCATTACAATTAATTAACTATTACTAACTAAGTGGTTTTTATTGTAATAAAACATTGTTTTCCTATCAAGCGTTTCACAGAAATACGACATTTGTACGTTCTAAGTAATAATTAAATCAGCGAGTATGACTGATATAAGTCGTTTAACAATATTAACTGGTAATACACATACATGTGATATATATGTACGAATTTCCATTCAAAACGTTAAGAGCAAAATTAAAATTTTGTATAGTAAGATATTATGCATATTTCAACAGTTTTGTTTTGTATAGGGCTATTTCATTTCCGATAATGTTGGCAATTACTTTACGTGCGTGTAAGATCAAAACGAAGCATTATAATCTACTAATTATATTAATTATGATGTTTTTTTCAGATACGCTTATCGCCCAGTTAAAGGCAATATTTTGGTAAAATATGTACTTTATACAGAAAACCCACGTGATAGATAGTACATTTGAAACACTCATTCTGATGTAAATATCACCGACATAAATACTGGCCTACGGGGAATGTGACTCTGAAACTATGCACTTATTACGTGTATTGCGTTACTGCAGTATCTCCCGTTGTGCACATAATTAAACAACACAATTTGTTCGTTAATATTTGTTATTTTGCTTGATGTATCACATAGTGTTTTCTTTTAAACTATTGCACACTTTTGTAAGATTAATGTAATGAAAATTATTTGTTTATCCATCACAAATGTTACAATAAAAGTCTGTGTTATTATTATATCAATAAATAAAATAAGAACTGATCAATTTTGGACATTAATTTAAATTGTTTATGGTTTTACAACTACCACCAGCATAACAATGTAATAATTAAAAACATGTAACAGGCAATTTAGAAAAGCGAATAAGCTGTCTATTTAATTTCATATAACCAATCCGTAATACACCTCTTACTATACCTCTAGCAAAACGGGAGTGCCGATGGAGACCTGTGGGGGTGCATGCGTTTGAAGGGACTTGACCTGGTCTCCATCGGCACTCCCGTTTTGCTAACACTGTATATGAATAGTAGTACGTCGGGATTTCATTTTTGTCAAACATTATGTATAATTTTCAATGACCAATAACTCCATACAAAAGAAACTTACTCGAGAGCTAGGTCTATGTCTTTACTTACTAAGTTTTTATTTGCAAGATCATATCGAACTACAGGAATGCCCTACACCTTCAACTAAGGCGACTCCATGTGTGAAGGATGTGTTACCGACCGCCTAAAGAAAAATGATTGGTACTTTCCTGTTAAAGGGAACATTCATTATTATCGATGATTTTTTCTCGATATATCGATAGTAACAAATTGAAACATATCAGCTGACAACTACGCGATAAATATTGTTCAGTGTCAACAAACAATAATGAAATGAAACTGTTCTAAAAAAATAACCTAACATAACTAACCAAACTTGCTATAACATTTAAAAATTCCGTGTTTAACTTGTATTTTCTATTAACAAACCCAAACGGAATTTTTTAATGGTCCAGCAAGTTTGGTTGGTTATGTTAGGTTAGCTTAGAATATTTTATCCTAAAATAGATCAGTTAGTTGTTGTCAATTTGTAATGGATCGGAAAATAAAAATATCGATATATCGAGAGAAAATCATCGATAATAATGAATTTTCCCTTTAACAGGAAAGTACCAAATGATTCTTTGGTTTGCCGAGTATCAACTATTTCTAAAGAATAATACAAAAAATACCATAAAAACGCCTTTCTAGTGTGTATGCTGTAAATTATAATCACTGCGATACACAATATGGATATTTTGTTGCAGAAAAAAAATGTTAAGATAAAATTCCTCTAAATGAAGCACTAATTTCAGTTAATGCAGGTTTATGAATCTCTGTAGGCAATCCAATACCATCGTATTATTCAATATATCGTATTATTCGTATATTCAATATGCTGGAAAAGCCCAAAAATTGTGGAGATATTATGAGGTTCAGTATTTTTATTTTGGCCTATTTTAGAAGTTTTCATAAGCCTAGGCAACGTTTAAATTTTCCTAGCTTAGTAAACCATAGTTCTTTTTCTGATTTAAACACTCTTGAGAAATCAACGATAACTCTGTCTTTAGTATACAAAACAAGGATCTATACGTAAAACCAATGCATAGATATAATCTATGAGCAATTAATTGCACTGTTGAAGTTTTAAAACGCAGAGTTGGTGTTTGAACATATGATTTTATCTCACGAGAAACAAAATGAGTCGAGATGTATCAATTTTAGACGAGTTAAATGTAAATTTAATTGTAATAAAGCCAGTTAATTAAGTAAAATGAGTCAGCCAGGGGTGTCAGTTAGATGAGCTAGTTACGTTTAGTAATTAACTGTAATTGCATTTTACATCGGGTGGCTTTCATTAAATGTATTATTTGAAATGTTTATTGCATACGTTTAAAAGGAAAGGACTGTCTAATAAGAAGAAAGAAATGTCATATTTGTCGAGAATCAGTAACTTTGAGTGATGACTTAAAACAAATTCCGTTGTACTGGCACCCCTTACACGTCATTTAAATGTATTTACAGTCTTGTGTATTGACAATATAAGTGTATATATGGGTACTTTCCTGTTAAAGGGAACATTCATTATTATCGATGATATTTCTTTTCGGTATATCGATATTTTATTTTATATCCGATATATTAATACTTACAAATTGAAAAATATCAGCTGACCTGACAACTACAGTAAAAATAATTAAATATTGTTCAGTATCAACAAAAAATTAAAAAATAATATTGAAATTAAACTGTTCTAAACTAACCTAACCAACTAAAATTGCTGTAACATTTCAAAATTCCGTTTGATAGCCTATTCCCCATATGCCTTTTATGTTATTAAACAGAATTTTGAAACGGTTACTTACCCTACAGCAAGTTTAGTTAGTTATGTTAGTTTAATTTAGAATAGTTTCATTTCTCAATCCAATAGGCTATTATTTTTGCCAAAAGAAGGTTAGTTCTTAATTTGCAATTAAAATGCGTTTGATATTAAAACAGAAGGAATATGGATCGTAAGAAGGAAAACAAAAATATCGGTACATCGAAAAGAAATAATCGATAATGAAGAATGTTCTCTTTAACAGGAAAGTACCGATATACGTTTAAAGAGTATTAGACGCATTAAATCACAAGTCTTAGTAATTTATTTGGCCAGATTTACATTAATGCATTGGCTAAGTTGGAATATGCGTTGGCAATATACATGGAAAAATACAGATTTTCTTATAAACTATAAAATAACTATTAAACAAAACAATATTCACATTTAATCAATTCATGACCCAAGCATACCATATGCCCATTACCACCCATCAAAAATAAAATTAACGGACACGGTAGTAACACTCTAAAAAATAACTGGGTTTGACTCAATTTTTAGATGGGTTGGCAATGAATTGTAAAACAGTACACCGTTATAATAAAGACGTTTATTATGACGGTAAAAAAAATGTGGTTGAATGCTTTGGTATTTGTAGATTAAGACTGTTTCGCAAAGAATATGGGAATGTTCTGGAAGTTTAAAAAAATTGAAATGTTATTTTTCAGAAAAGAGATTGTTCCAAGGATGTAAATGCATTGATATTTACTTTCTCTGTATTTCAGGACAAACCGATTAATCAGGATATAGCTTGTAAGTGTCTTTACTTATGTGGCATAAAGTAGATGATTGGCATTAGCTATCTACTAGACATAATTATTCATCATTAAAAGTTACCAAAAGTCACGTTTTAACAGCTACCGTAAATGACATAATATGGTAATTATTATATTTTGTAAACATGTCACCTGAACCAGAGAACATGAATGTATCATGTATGTGTGTGTGTATGTATGTATGTGTATGTGTGGGCATTTAATGCCCTCCCTAGAGGCAGACCTATAAATAACAATGCTAATTATTTGGAACGGTTACAAATACTCACATATACATTATTGAATATTCATGGAAATATTTCAACTGTGAAACTTAAAACATACTATTTAGGGTAGTTTAAAATGTTATATCGCATTTCCTATCCAAGTATGTAAATACTTTTTGTCTTGCAAATATATAAATGCAAATCTAAAAATCGTCAGAGCTATCTAAATTTAATATAAACTAAATTTGTACTGGAAAAGATCCCTTAGAACAGTGCAATTCCCCAATCCTGAGCTTCAACCCACTTACAAAATAAGGGACAAAGTAGAAAACATTTTTGCAAAAGTGCTGTTGGAGTAGTTCCTTTTAGCATAATGTTTTGTTTGAAAAGGTCCAAATAATAAATACATAAGGCAACCATCCTGTATAAAATCTTTTTTCCGATTTGAACATTGGTGTTTTACCTCACACTGAGTTATTTGTAACTCTATACAAACAACAGGTCGTTATATTTGTAACGCATTGGCAAATTTTGATACGATTGAAAGAGGATGTGGGGATGTTAAATCACATGAAGCCTTCAAGATAAATACCTAGTGTGTTATTGTTTGTAATACAAATGGTAACGCATTTACCATTATCTAAAGAATATCTAAATGAAGATTTAATTCATATTGTTATCGATTTTTAAGAAACAAATCTTCTAATAGGAGTTCGGACTTCCTGCTTTAAAAATCATCTTCTAAGAGTCAAGTATTATTTATTGCTTCATGTCAAAGAATATTATACTTATCTTATACACACTTAAAATACATTATTTTAACACATTGAGGACACTCTTATTTACTCGAGTTTGAATTATTTCTCTACATTATGTAGTAAAATGTTATAGAATATTACATTCTAGTAGTTACCACAGATAAACTACCCTAAGCCCTATTAATATTGTAAAACAATAACAAACTTTGCTCAAAATGCTATGTATATACATGTTTATGTAGTGGAAGGAAATTTATCTTTTGATGCATCGATAACCAAAATCAACATTATTACATGGCGGCGTGACATGAGTGTTTATCTTGTGCAGGCTTGGACATATCCAATATTTTTATTTTTGTAGAAATAAGTACGGGTTTTACTTCACACTTCGGTGAACTGATTTATAGGGAAATCTTAATTTCCCATTAATTAAAACTGTTGTCAGGCTCAGTCAGTAGCATCACGGGCTTGGGCCCAAGGCAGCGATGTCGTGGGTTCGGATCCTGGTCACTGCAACTACTAATTATTATATTGAGTTATTTATTCTTTGTTATTAATTTAGTAGGAATAGGCTATCTTTAATACTATTATATTATGTTACGTTAAAAGTATTTATGATCCATCCAAAAGCACTACTTGATGAATGTAATAATAAAATTTAGGAAAGTAAAAGTAATTACAAATAATACAAATAATTAGAAACTAAGGAACTTAAAATATGTAACTAAATGCAAATAAATAATATTCTTGCACGATTTCCAAGGCAACTAAAGAAATGTGTACTTGTACTGTTTAAAAGAATGGCCGTGTTTATAGAAGTTTTCCTTGACAGGGCCATTATTTGCTCTTGTGGCAAGAAAGAAAGAAAGGAAAAGTGCTTTGTTTTTCACAATTAATTTGTACAGCTCATGTGTGGATAATGGCAAACACACAAAAAATAGTTTTTCAATTCGTCTGTTTGGTGGCACCCTGTTGTGAAAGAACTAAAGAAGAATGCACTGTAACATAAAGTACCTATTTAGTAAACATGTATGACAATATATATACTATATTTTCGTTTAACAAGTTCTAATGTAACCAGGTACGGTGCAAATTTCAAGTTTCTAGATTTACACTTGGGAATCAGTCACTTTTTCACCTGAAAATTCATACATTTCTTGTCTATATTTTATGACTATTATAAAATGTAAATCGTACACATTTTCGATTATGGTCCATATGTGCTCCACTAAGCTTTTGTTCATTAAGTTCAAGTTAAAATCTTAGTCTTCACTGTTAAGAGTCGAATATGATAAGATATTATTTTATACTAAGGCTTTAAGCGATCATCAGAAAACATAAACTGCATTGAAAAAGGATAACCATTAATTGGCCTTTCGTAATTTATTGCTGCATAAAGGATCTGCAGCTGCATAGTTGCTAAAAATTTTTGATAGTAAGTAGTTAAAATTATAAACTTAATATTTCAAACCAAATCACTAACTAGTAGTTGTAATAGCGTTTCCAAAATGTATCAAATCACATTACTTAAACGATGATAACGGACAAATTTAAGTTATAACTATATAAGGTTCACATGATTTTAACTGCTTTTACTAGCGTAATGATTTGTTATGCCGTGCTTATATCTCTTCTATAATATAATACACAAAACAGACAAGGTGAACAAACAGGAAATAGTCACGCACTTCCATATTTTATAGTATATTCTTAATTAGCTGGATCCCACTGTTAACAGTTTACACAGCTAAAAAAACAGTTTATGCAGCTTTGCCATTAAACAGTTGGTTGAAAATCCCTAACAACAAACTGTAAACATTTTATGATATTAATAATGTTGTTAGCTTACGGGTGAGGTTCATTTGTCCGAGTTTGTAAAAAATTATAACATATTATTAAAATCAGTTGTCCGAGGTTTGATAAATAACTATTAATATTTAGATAAATCAACTGTCCGAGCTTTCATTTGTCCGAGTTTACTAAATTATATTTAAATATCAGTTGTCCGAGGTTTGTTTAAATAATAATAATTTTTGGTAAAATCAACTGTCCGAGCTTTCATTTGTCTCCCTAACTACTGCTTGTGAACAGTGTGTGATCACATGCTCCATCGCAACTGGCACTGTTGGAGTCGTGGTGTATTTCTCGTCGGAGGCCTACTGGCGGAGCCCGCCGGACCAATGGGTTAATGGTCGAATCACACATATCAGTTCAGTCACAGTTCCGTTACAGTCCTGTAACAGTTCAGTCTCAGTTACATCCGCAAATTCTCAGTCAATAGTCCGTCAGTTGGTTTCAGTCAGTCTTCCGTCTCTAAAATTTACAGTAATTTACAGTCGCAAGTTTTAAATTATAAACCTATATTCTATCAAGTTTTCATTGTCCATCTTGTTGATTGTTACAAACAGTACTCAAAATATAAACACAACCATTTAAACAACAATAACACTATTTCCTAACCTTAAACCGGTCCGTCAGGCGTCCGAACAATCCAAAAGTATCGGTGGAAAGAAATCTGAAATTAACTGACGGATGCCGGTAGAGCGACTGACGGGACTGCAACGGATAAGTGTAGATAGCGCAATAGAAAATCCATTAAAGAATATTTTTGTTAACTGTGACGTGCCTGAAGTGACTGGACTGTGACGTTCCGTAACTGATGTGTGTGAATCGACCTTATGCGCGCCTTAAAATTGCGGAAGGCGTCGGAAGGTTTCGGAGACTTGACGGAAGGTGTCGTGTCGGAGGGCGTCGGACTAGTGGGTTTCCTGCTAAGCGAGCACGGTGTCGGTCTGATTGCTTCTTGCATGGACTGTACTATAGGTCGGCCGCTTAGAAAACGACCTCCTCCAGCATTGGTTTAGCATTAGCGCGCAGGTCGTTTTCTAAGCGGCCGAACTATAGCGGCTGGGCGACAGAGTCGCTATTGGCGCTGGTGATACTCGGACAGTTGAAAACTCGGACAAATTATATTTCAAAATTTCTTTCAATAATTTAAAACATCGGACAAATGAAAGCTCGGACAGTTGATTTAACCAAATATTATTATTATTTAAACAAACCTCGGACTAATGACAACTCGGACAACTGATATTTTAATATAATTTAAAATAATTTAATAAACTCGGACAAATGAAAACTCGGACAGTTGATTGAACCGAATATTATTATTTATTTAAGCAAACCTCGGGCAAATGAACCTCGGACAACTGATTTTCTTTATATTTTGTAATTTTTAACATACTCGGACATCTGAAAACTCGGACAAATGATGTGATCCGGCTTAAACTTATTCACGGTGTTGGTTTTGATGGATAAAACCAACTATTGGATACATCAAAAAATAAAAAAATAAACAACATTATAAAAACCAACCGGTTGTAAAAATACATTTGTGTAGTACGTATTTTTTCATGGGTAATTTAAATTTTACAAGTAAAATTGTTAACAATATTTGTCTATTTATGGTTGGCCTATTGTAGAAGACGGTCCATTTTTATTTTGTATTTTTGTTTATTTACTGCAATGGGTTTTCTGCAAAGGAATGGTATGTCCCTAGTTTTTTTTTCTCACGGTAACCTTTTCTAAGATAGTATCCGTTAGACCAAATAAACCATACATATTGCGATATTATAATACCGTGATGACCTTAGATTATTTAGTAGCTTTGTTTCTTACATTAAACTTTAACAGATGATCTAACAAGGAAAACTTACATCAGACTCAGTTATTGTTAATTTTAATTTTTCCACACTGTTGAAAGCTATAAAGGAAACTTACGCGTATTCATGTATGCATGGACCTTGCATTGAACTAGAATGAGAGAATCACAATTATTCATAGATGCAGGACATTATCGTCATACAAGCATTGTGTCATCACTAATTATTGCTCCAAGTAATTAATTCAAAAGCTCATTCGATTGTGTAGTTCATCAAATGACACACTAACGGCGTTCCGCTTTAGCATGTTACACATTACTTTTCAAATTATGTGGCTTACATATTATGTAAGTAAACAGCCTATAGTAAATTCATAATTTATTAGGCTTTGTAGTTTAATCTAGAAGAAGAAATCATTTAAAGCAACTTGAAATATGAATATTATGTTGTGTTTCTTTAAGCTGTCTGATAAATAATTAACCTTTTATTAGAATTTGACAAAAAGAATTTATTTGCTTATACATGGTTGAGCAAAAGTCTGGAACCCCCCAGTTAACTTTTTAACGCGTTGCAGTAGAAAACCGAATCTCGGTACATATGTACAACATAAGGAATTGCACTTTTTCATCAAAGTTACAACTTTGCCCCTGCCCCCAAAATGGGGTATTTTGGGGGCAGTCCCAAATTTTCAAATATAAACACCTATCATGTGACCCCTCATTTTAAAGGGTTTATTAAGAGAAATTGAATGGCACAAACCAGATGTCATTATCACACCCCTAATCAAAATGGTAGCCATTTTAATTTAAGATGAGCAAGCAAGATAAAGTCTGGAAACCCCTAGTTAACTTTATAACGTGTGGCAGTGGGAAAACCAAACTCGGCACATGTTTACAACATAAAAAGTGTACTTTTTCATTAAAGTTGGAACTTGTACCCGGCCCGCAAAATGGGGTATTTTGGTGGCAGCCCCGAATTTTCTAATGTAAATATCATTCCCTATCCCTGTCCCTATCATGTGACCCCTCATTTTATTTTAAAGGGTTTCTCAAGACAAATTAAATGGTGCAAACAATCAAAGGGTCAATATCGCACCCCTAATCAAAATGGCAGTCATTTTTAAATATCCCCTATTAACTTTTAAACAGGGTTATAGCAGGGAAACTAAACTCAGCATACCTTTATGAAAAAAGAGAATTCACCTTTAGGTCAGTATTTAAATGTTTAAAGTTAACTGGGGTCTGCTCAACTTATAAATTAAAATGGTTGCTATTTTGATTAGGGCTGCGATATTGACCTATAGTTTGCGCCATTCAATTTCTCTTGATAAACCCTTTAAAATGAGGGGTCATATGATAGGGGTTTAAATTTGAAAATTTGGGCTGCCCCCAATATGCCCTATTTTGGGGGCTGGGGCAAAGTTGTAACTTTGATGAAAAAGTGCAATTCCTTATGTTATAAGTATGTGCCGAGTTTGGTTTTCCTACTGCAACGCGTTAAAAAGTTAACGGGGGGGTTTCAGACTTTTGCCTAACCCTGTATGTGCCATTAATGGCGTATATAGAAGAACCTAAGTTTCCAAGTTTGTGGCAAATTATGACTCCAGGTGTAGTTTAATCTCCTTTTTATTAATACGCCATTCTTCTTAGGAAGAAAATACGGACACCATACTAAAGAGAAACGTACGATGGCTCAAGCAACAAACAATATTTGTGATAAAGGATGGTAATAGAATATCTAGGTTTATTAACATGTAAACTGTTTGCTAAAGCTATTGTGGTAATAAGCAACGAGACAATTAAATTAGCAAATGCAAATATTTTACTATCCACCAAAAATAATCTGCTTTAATTCTTAATGTATAGTCTAGCAGTCCTTAGTTTTAAAATGTGTACAATAGTTGTTTCCGTTTTTCTCTACAGTCGGGTGGCAAATTACCCTTTAAAAATAAGTCAAATTTCTATCTACTTCCAACAAGACTATTTCGATCATCTGATTATTTTATACCAACTCATAATTCATTCGGTGACTTTAAAAATAATTAATATTATGTAAAGCATAAGTATTTTGTGATGATAGGAATTTCTATCACAATAATAGCCTGTAAATAACTCAAAAACGTAATATGTGTAATTAATTTTGAACTCGTTATCGACTGGTTACAATAATAATATTGATTTGTACACATTCAAAATACCAGATAATATTTTTAATGGTAAAAAGAGTATACTAGACCCTTGTAATTCTGTTTTAGCGATTTAGAGGAAACCAACAGACATTTATTACATGACGTATGGAGCGATATTCGTGGCAATCATTTATCTCTGGTTACAAGTATTATTCAGCTGCAAGGATAGAAATTTGAAAAATGGTTTTTACTGCACTGATAATAATACTTATACTTATATACCTGATTTTCAGTTCATCCACCTATACATGGTTGTATGATTGGTTCCAAGTCATTGAGTATTTTTTACCTTATTAACTTATTATTAATTTTATTTATTTAAACTTTTAGTTATTTCCATAAGGTTTAAGCTATCTGTTGTGACTCTCTAGTAAAATTGTTATTTCCTCTTTGTAAAAATTTACTAGTATGTGGATTATTTTGGTGTTAATCAGACTGTTTCATTCGATTTTTACACACGGGCTTTGGCTAAGTGGGGACCATCCATTTTTTAAGATTGTATTTCTGTATAAAATAATTATTTCTTATAATAAACTATATTGATTTGATTTACTACACTGGCTAACGCTATAACACACTCCATTTTCCGCATGCAGGCCCTAAGGGCTTTTAAAGGCCCTATTTTGTGGGAAAACCTCTGTACTCTGTACCTCTGTACGACGAATCCAATAACTATTAATGGTTACAGCTTTGCTTTACTGTGAAAAGGTCAAAAACCTAGGACTTACTATGAACTTGACACTTACTTGGGGTGATGCAGTCGTAGACATCCGTAAAAAGGGGTTAATCAAATCCACTCAATCCACTCACTTACAAAATTACAAAATTTCTTGCACACCTGACATCAATGTGTTTGCCGTTACAATTCAGTTTGGACCAAACATGACCTATGAATAAAAAAAAATTATTTCAGCACATGCTCTCCTGATTAATTGCTGATTTCTTCTTTGGTGTTCACTTTACTGGCATAGGAGCAATCCTTAACAAAGCCACGTACAAAACTGTCACAAGGGGGTAATTCGTATTTGGTGACCTAGGAGGCCAATTAATATTAACAAGCTTCCATTGTAATTCTATCGAGACTCGTCACATAATTTGTTGTAGTTAACCCAGCAACAATATGAATTAATCACCTGATAAAACTCCTATACTACTGATTAAATCTTTTTTAGTCAATCTTTTATGTAGTGTTTTTTAAAAACCTTTATATTACATGGAAAGAGGATGGAAGGATGGTGAAGTTCTAAAGTTTTTTATAAATACCATGTATACGTATACGTCCATTACGAAATAAACACGATAACTTGAGTAATTTTGTCTCATTTTGATGAAATTTGGCTTGAAATGTAGGGCGGGATACACTCGCGAATCAGCATGATTGGACCATGGGAATGGGGTTTAATGGCGTAAAAATTCGTTTTTCTCATTTTGACCCTCAACACATAAAATTTCCAAAAATCTTTAAAACAAATAATTTAGTATATTGAAGTGGTTTTATAGTGTTTGGTTACGGAGAAAATTCAACTACATGTTTAAATTAATTTACATGTTTTTCTAATAGAGAAGAAGTAAACTGTTGTAGTTTGCTAGTTATGGACATACTTCAATCAAACTTGGAATATTTATTTATTTAATACTAAGCTATTAATATTTTACTAAACACACACTTTATAATATTTTCATTATCATTTCACATAGACCTACAATCTAAAAGAAAATAACATGTTATCATCACCCTTGTCAAAGAATACTGTTGTTGGTTTGAGGCTAGATGTGGTCATTTTAGCCATCACCGTAGTAAATATTTTGTTGGGGATTTCCTTGTAAACAGATATAGGGTTGTAGAAACAGTCCACTTGACCGAAGAGATCTTAATTGTATTGCATATTGTATTGGGTGGATACAAAGTCACGGGATGGTTAAATATTTCAAGAAGTAATACAGATACAAAACTTTATCACTTAAAGTTTATTACTACAAAACTTTTTACAAAGTTACTGGGCTATTGTGGTGGGAAGAAAACCATAAACGTAGGTCCTAAGGATAGGTTGATATGCACAACAAATTAATGTTCTTTGTTATTAATGATGTTTGTTATACAGTGCCGCAAAACCGAATACAAACGTACAACTGAATTAAAATGATAGCTGTTCAAAGATTCCTTGAATTTGCAGTGCTATTTGCTACATCCTTAGTTTTGTGCAAGAAGTTGGAAGAAAATCATAAACGTAAGCATATATCGATATGCACATCAAGTTAATAGTTAATAGTGGAACACAATGACACAAATTCCAGCTCAAAATACCAACTGAGTTATAAATGAAAGCCGATCAAAAATTCAAAAGAAAAATTCAAGAAATCATTAAACGGCTGCCATTTTTGTTTGTAAAAATATTATATATCATCTTTAGGGGATATTATTGTTTACTCAGTGTAGTGTCAAATTAACTGAGAACTAACTTGTTATTATGAAAGGATGGAAAGGTGATGCCAGAGGATGTTTTAAATAAAAGCCACTCTCAAAACCTACATAGTTATATATGATATAAGTAATGGTGTTAATTATGAATACTATCCTTATAAAGTAAATAATTTGTCATGACCTCGAAGCGGAAAATCCCGATATTAACTTAAAACAAATGTGTTTGTATAAATTATTTTTTCTTTATACGTTGCTGGCGTAATCTTTTCATAAGATTAACTTAACCAGTTGTTATTCACATTTATAATATTCAGTTTAAAAAGTAAATTAAATTTTTAACCTCTTTGAGATGAATACAATCGTATTTAATATCTTTCTCTGCAGGGTTCTTTCATAATTAAATTCTTTGAAGACTACTCAGGCATTACCTAGATCTTTTATCAGACTTTTTAAAGTCACCAACACGAACTATGAACTTCAAAAATTTTCAACCGAACTAATGGACTTATTATTAAAACATTAAGTACATAGCTTATATTAACAGATTAAACTTAGTTGAATTTGGTATATTGATGGATACAAATTCTTTCATAATCTTCTAAATGAAGATAGGGTTTATAACAAAATACCCTTACTGCAGCAAACCTGCAGCGGGGGTACAAATTTAATCTTGTGATTATATTATCAATTAAATATTTCCATATACATTACAGATTTATTCCCTATTTACTATAATTTATTTTGTGATCTTTCTTAAAATATCGTGCTCGAGAGTCCAGAAATCTTGACCACCTGTTTAATTATAAAAAAAAAAACAGTTGAATTACTGACATAAAAGAATGTAAATGTGTTGCATAAAAAATAATTGAACTATCGAAAATGTACTAAACCAGGGTTTTATTGAATACAAAGGGCACCTACATAGCCAGCCGATCGCAGTACGATATCAGAATCTCTGGAGTGTTTAGAGAGATCAAAATAGAGGCCAGGTTCATTCCTACTCAAACTCAAGAGAAAGTAACAGCCAATAGTTCACTATTAGAGAGTAACCAAAATATATTCAAATTTCAAGATTTTGATTGGTATAGAGAACACAGAACTAATCCATATGTTTCTAAAAACAAAGTACCTGAATATAAGTCAAATATTACAGTATTAAGAAACAAATCAAATCAAATCAAATCAAATTATCCTTTATTCATTTAAGTACAATTGTACAGGAATAGAGTCAGATCTTACAAAATAAAATGTTTTACATTGAACTAAAAATAAGACAGAATATTTATTTTATTTGTTCTCCCAAAACTCTTCAAGAGAATAAGGGGCAATTTTAATCAAATACTGTTTCAGACAATTTTTAAACTGTTTTGTATAATTTTCAGTTAGAAGTGTTTTTGGAAGATGAGACATAAATTTATTTCCTGTGTATTTCGTTTTCTTTTTATAAAATTCTAGATTGTGTCTATCAATTTGAAATTGAGAACGAGTGTTATAATTATGACTAATTTTGTTTGATGCCTGAGTTTTTGTAATATTTTTCGCATAAATAATAGTTTCCAAGAAATATAGTCCATGAACAGTTAGTATTCCAAGATCGGTAAAAATATGTTTTACCGAAACTTTCCTTTTCAAATTAAACATTGCCCTAATTGCCCTTTTCTGGTACGATAAAATCCAAAGAAATTAATGAAATACTAGTTTGCAAGAACCTTTGTAAGGTTACGTCGTGATTTTTAATGAGTTTTCCTTTTCAGGTATGCTATTAAAATATAAAGGACATTTAAGTAGAATAGCCTTCAGCAGTCGAAATGATCCAATCGATTGAATATGAAACTAAATTTCTGAAGATGAACTGTTCATGCATACTACAATGTCGACAGTTTCATTCTAATCCTGCAGATTTGCCTCACGTAAGAACTCTACTTCCAAACTCAACCTCAGTATTACAGTCCCTAAAATATAGCTTAACATTACTACAGTAAAAGTTCACTATGAAACTCAAAATTTAGCTTGGATTCAAAACAAGACAAAAGGATCACCAACGAGCAGGTAAATTAAACCATATAATGAATATATCACACCCTGATATCTAAAACCACGACAAAACTGAGAATGTAACTTGCTCAACCGTGTCCAAATAGGATATTTAATTATCTAGCCTAAATAAGGAACAATGATGATTTAACCTCACTCAGTGCCTGGGGTCTCGTTAAATGAAATATCTTTCTTCGTTAACTCTTACTTGTGTCGCTGGAGTTGGGAGGGTTATTAGAATTTAATTTCATAAAACATAATTCCCTTAACGCCTCAAAATATTCGTACCGCATCAGAGTCTTGTATTATTTAAGTCAACTAAACATGTTATCACATGATATGGTTATGTGTCAAAATACTAAATTTGCTAAAATGACTATATATTAGGAGCATGTGCAGTGATTTGTTAGGAAATGAGCAATAAGTATATTGTTTGACCTATTTCATTTTAATTAAAAGTCAAATACGTTTTCTTATCACCTTTCAATCATTCAAGTTAACAATTTACATGATATTTCTTGTAACAAAAGAAACTAAACTAAAAGTATAAACCACAGCTGTCTAAAGACATTGTTGTCATTTCTAGGCTAACACTGAGAAATCAAGGATGTATCATGGAAATATTTAATTTGAAGGTTCAATCTCTCGAGTGAGTCAATTGCTCCCTTTGCTCACTAGTTGCAAAATAGTTATTTGTGCAACTAGTGAGAAAAGTGAGCAATTGACTCACTCGAGAGAAATCCTTACTCACGAGCCGTAGGCGATTGAGGAATGGTTTATCGAGTGAGGCAATTGTACTTTGAACTCGAGTTGCACATTATACTTTTCCTACAGTTACCATAAAACAAATAAATTGGTGAAGAAACATAACCTATTTTTACACAGAAGTGAACTTTTAATATAACATTTAATGTGAAGTGACAAATACAACAGTACAACAGCTGACCAGCTGATTTACAGCCAGTGCTGCCAACGTATTTCGCGCGCATACGACGTTGGCTGCATGTTACGCGCTCACTATTTCGTGCCTTCACGTTGCAAATCTGGAGTGAGACAAAGTAATTAGAGTGAGACAATGTTAACAATGTTTCACTGATGAGCGAATTGGCCACTTTGCTTTCTCAAATCAGTGAGAGAACATGTACATTGTTAGGTAACTGTAGGAAAATAACTATTGTTTTGCAGTTACTGTATAAAACTACTTTAAGTTTGCCATTCAATAAAACAATTCCCAAGTTTCTAAGTTGGTTGGTTATTGGTTTATGTAATCTTAAAATGTGTCCAATAATTTATGACCACCCTGTATTTTAAAGGCGTTTAGACGATGATTTAGTGGAACATTAAATTTAGTGAAAAACTCAAAGTATTTTTAGTGGATGTTGAAACTAGTTAATCATTCTAATTAAAATTCAAATAAATATAATACAATTTAAGTAAAGCTTGATAATTTGTTTTATTCTTGTTAATAATTAGAAGTTAAATGTTTAAAAATGTCGTCACCCGAGTAAGCAAGTTCGTCTGAGCTGGGAAACATCATGTTTTAGAGATCCCTCTGGGCATTGTCTCCCCCTTTTAACGGTTATTTGCTCTGGTTTATGGTATCATATTATCCTGATGTTTTTTCTTACCTGTAGGAGCTACCTTTTTACAACAATTTCAACGATGGCTCTTAACTAATTATAATGCTTTTTCAAATAGTAATTGAGTAAAATATTACATTGACAATTAATTGGCTATTGCCAAAAACAATATTAAAACGTTCAACAATTGTGTGGGAACTAACTTTATATACTGAAAAATTTATAACAAATATTTTTTACCAGTTCGATAACTGGATCGACAAGTTGAGGAATTAACTCAGAATAACTCATTGGATAAAAATATAATTTGATTGTTTTATTTTTTTTAACTTTTGTTTGTTTTATTTTTTTTTTTTACTTTAGTTGTTTAAATTTACATTCCTATTTATTTTAATGCAATGTTTACAAAATATGACAGACATGTTTATTTTAGCTGTTATTAGGGAAGATATTTTAAACAAACATATAAAAGTGGTTTTGAAATGTTATGATTGTAGAACAAAATTAATCGAGTTGCACAGCCCCCGGATTTTGTAATGAAGAGAAAGGCTACAATTCAATACACTACATATACAGGGTAGATATACACTGGGCTACATACATATATACAAGGGCTACATATACACTACAATACAGGGTACTGCCTGTAGTGTAAGTTTCCTTAGTTTAGTAGTCTAATAAGTAAAAATACTCTACTTTGTTGGGCTTGAGATTTTTCGTCTCATTTCATAATGTCAGATCAACATGAAACCTATGTCCTTGAGACCTGCACTGTTTCCCTCATTCAGTTCTGTTATGAGAGTTCGTTGGTGCGGAGAATACACTGATCAAACTGTGATAAAAGTTACAATTTCATTGTCCTCACTCTCCTCTCTCTTCTGGAAAACCATGTCTACCAACAACGGTAGTGGGGTTGGAAACACGTAAACCTAATCGCCATGAAATGGATAAGGCACAAACTCAGTCAAACTGTGAGTTCTTCAAGTACTTTTATCGGGGGGAAATACTGGCTACTTCAACTGCGGTATTATACCGAATAATGGCACGTAAACAATTCGAATCGATACAATTCCAATTTATTGAACACCAAAACAAAGCTATGGCGAAGTCATGATTTTTTTAAAGTTTCCATACATTACTATTCATGTTTCCGATCGCCTAAACTCATTAAAAAGAATTTCTCTTCCACGCAACTACGTCTCTATCATAACTGTAGCAGCATACAGACATATTCATCATAAATGTAGATCAACATTATATCTGTATTCCCCCTTTAAAAAAGTTTGACGATAGTCTGTAGTAACTTTACACACTTGTCTGCTAGTACGCATATAGCTGTATTTAAGTGTTTTAAACTTATATTATCAAATAAAGTTTATACAAAAAGGATTACTACTAAATATGTCTAAGTTTCATTTTATGTAATTATTTGATCCTTTGGGAATTGTGTTGACTTGGCATGTTTATTGTCAACATTGCCGGCATGCCAAATAAAAAACAAAAGATAGGAAATATTTAGGTGGTCTTTAATCTTTATATGATTTTGTAACTGTTAGTTGTCCTCTCCGAAAAGTCTTTTATTTTAACAAACTCTCACAATAAGTTGTTTGATAGACATGATGGATAATGTGCATTTGCTCAAATTAATAAATTAGTAATACATTTCAATTGATCAACACATGCATACACTCACTAATGCAAATGGAATCCAAGAAGCGTATGGTGGTTATCGGAACATCAGAGGATAATTTTTCCTTTACGCAAGATACCCTTCCATCATTTCTAGCGCTCTGATCATTACGTCAGGTTGCTATGGCAACATCGATGCAGTTTTGCAAAGTATGAGTATCAAGGCCAAATGAAATAGGTTTTTTTTGTAGGTTACTCTTATTTTGCAATGTAGGCTGCTGTAACACCAACTTTTTCAGTTGTTCACGAAATATGTTATTCGTTTAATACTGATCAAATATTTGCAACAGAAGCAAAACCAGAATATTTTCTTACGAAGCAGTTTAGGGAATACGCTATACATTATGTTGATTGTCGCAGCAATGTATTTAACACGTATAACTTGTGTTTAAGAACAATTAAAACAAATTTGTTTGAGTTTACAGCTTATTTTGAGCGAATTTATCTGTATATAGAACGAAAATATTTCTATGGATGGCACAAAACAATTAGACTCCAGGCGGAGTTGATTTTGGTCTTTGATAGCCCCAAAGGACAAATATATGAAGTATAAATTATTGAGGTCATTGCTACTACAGTTATATTAAAACAAAATGTTTTCAAATTTGTTATTTAGTAGGTCGGAATAAATATGAAATTTAAAAGTACATGGTTTTTTTACATTATATTCCGATATATATATATTTCATATATTTATAAGTATATGCAAAATTAATGTTAACCTAGTGTATATAGTTATATAGTTCTTTTATTCTCTAAATATTTTTTGCCAAACATTTATCCACAATATATAAAAATGCCAAGTTTCATAACAGTCATCATGTCCTCATGTAGAGCTTGCTTTACATTAAATGTTTGTACTATAGTCCAGTGCAATTAGACAAAAAATGACCTTGACCCGGACAAAATTGATAACAGGCTGAAAATTGGTGGAAACGTTCAGAACAATGTCCTGAGTGACCCATACAAAGTCCCAAGAAATCCCAGTTGGGGAACGGCCGCCATCTTGAAAAAACTGCCGCCATCTTGGAAATTCAGATTTTTTGCTGTATCTTTTGAAGTAATAGTCCGAAAGGCATTATTTATGTCTCAAATTAAGCGTTTTGAACAAATGTATGAGGGTAGTATATAATTAAAGAGTTTAATACGTTCTAAGCATAAATAATATTTATATTAACCTAAAAATATATCTATAATAATTATATAAATTTACAAACTTTTTACAAAATGAAGCTTTTTCTCTTTTGTTCTTAATGACTAGTTAAAGCCATTAACCCTTTTGACATTTCTTGAAACTCACTATGTTTAGTCTTTGGAATTGGTCAAATACGGGGTGAATAAAAAGTCAAGACCCCCCCCCCCTCTAATATTTTTCTAAGTAAATATACAGAAATATCCTTTTCGTGGTTTTGCAATCTTAGTAGGAAGTTTTATTTGATGATTTTGAAATTTTTTAGTGTCCCCAAAAAAGGGGGGATTTGGGGGCAACTCAAAAATGTTAAAGTAAATCCTATTCAAGCGACACTACATCTTGAAGTGTTTACAAAAACTTAAAGAATGGTGAAAACTAGAGTTTGCTATATCTTCTCTATCCAAAATGGTAGCCCGTCAAATGTTTAATGACGATACTGTTACATTAATTGTCTTGTGTAATAAAAAGTAATCCCCCCCTCTAATTTGTACCTAAGTAAATATTACAGAGTAATCCTGTTGGTGTTGATGCAGCCTTAGCAGGAAGTTTCATTTTATGATTTTGAAATCTTTGGGTATTCTCCTCTGTCCAAAATGGTAGCCAATATTACAATCACAAACCAATATTACCATTGATTTTACATAACGTTTGACGCGCTACCAATTTTGATAAAGATGAAATAGCAAACTCTGGCTTTCACCATTCATAAAGTTTTTGTAAACACTTTAAAATGATATGTCACTTAAAGGGGGTTTACGTTTAAAATTTGTGAGTCGCCCCCAAAATCCCCCCCTTTTTGGGGAACATTTCAAAATGTCAAAATCATGAAATGGAACTCCTTGCTAAGATTGGACGGCCACCAAAAAGGACATCTCTGTATGTTCACTTAGAAAAGTGTTAGGGAAGGGGAAGGGCGGGGGGTTCAAAACGTATGACTTTTTATTAATCTAAATGCTGTAATTAGTTATTTATTTATTTATTTATTCCAACGGCAAGATCACCAATTCACAATGTGGATTCAAGAAGCTTAAGTGGTAACAACATGCATTTTAACAGAAAACTTAACTAACTGCAAGAGCAGAGCAACATCGGTAACAGGAAATATGATCTTGACTAGGAAAGCAACAATTAATGAAGTACAAAATAAATTATGAAAATGCAATTAATAATTTCGTTCGTTCCGATCTGAAAAATAGAATCATCTAGATATAGTTGCTATAATTGATTACCATTGTATTTTAATATTGCATATAAGCTTATAATGTAATTACTCGCTGTTAAATAATATTGTCGGTGATGTAATCTTCGTTGTAACTAGCGCGGTTGGCACATCCGTGTCCAGTGCAGTATCCATGCATCGTGGTACAATTAAGACCATAAGGCCCCTATTACACAAGGTAGCCTGGCGACGTCGCCAGCGACCAAACTGGCTACTCAGCTTGTCATGGGGCATTGATTCTTATGGATGTTATTACACGAGGGTAGCCAGCGACGCAGCCACACTTTGGCGACCGACTGGCTACCGAGCCCCGTCGCCACTGTGGTAGCCACTGGCTACCCATATTGGCGACGCTGCGTTGTAGCATATGGAGCTTATTACACTAGGTCGCCAGTATCACGTCGCCACTCGGTTAGTTCATATCACGGGGGTACTTGCACACTATTGTGTTGCGTTCTGTTGTGTTGTGAGTGTGTGAATTGTTCACTTCAGTTGATAAAATGTCTATATCATCCTTTATGACTCGAAGAAACTGGATTGTGACATACGAAAATAATTGAAACATTTTTTATTGTCCGCACAGAGCTCATCAAAATGGGTGTAATATAACCCTTTTGATTCTTTTGCACTAAGCATTGGATGAACGTACATTTTTCTCTTCCTTTGCCTCCTTTTCTTCAGAAGTAACAGAAGGAGAAGATACTTATAATCACTCATTATTCACTGTAAACACCGCTCATAACAAGTACAAGTGCAAGACAAGCACTCACAACAACGGCGCCACGGCGGTAAAGTTCTGGCTACTCAACTGGCTACTCAACTGGTTATAGGTTTGGTGGCCAGTGCGTCGCCAGCTACTGCCGCTGGCGACGTCGCCAGGCTACCTCGTGTAATAGGGGCCTAAGGGTCATTGTACTGTATCCATAAATCCATTTCAACCTGGACTTGGTTTGTCACTTAGTTGGTGGTTAATGAGCAATAGGACGTCAGCAAGACAAGCATCTACAACTATTTTTGGTTCGGAAAGGGCTATACTGACATCCCCCAACACTACTAAAGATGTCCCAGGCTTAGGCAAACGTTGGTAAGATGTCACTGGCTGAAAGCCATGAGATAGAAGGACACTTTTTGCTTTTGGGATTGTAGATCGTGGTGCAGGAGCACTTGCATTGACACATTTCGGCTGGTGTTATGCACTCAATGCCACCCATGGCGTGAAGAGTTCCATGTCCATCAAGTGTTTTAACGTTGTAATCCGCGTTGTCAAAAACATTCTGAAAGTAAGCTCCATCATCTATTGAAGGTGATACATTATCAGCTATCGAAGTCTCATAATTGACGACCTTCTTGTATGTCAAACAAACTCCGAGCTACGATAGAATGTCTAACGGCAACTTCGAGCCATACCCCGCCTGTGAAGGTTGAGCAGCAGGGGTGATATGAACGATCGTGGTCGAGCAGCAGCAATAATTGCATGAGCTGTATTAGTTGTCTCCTCTTTAAAGCTTTAACATAGTTAAATGGATATTACATTTATATTCAACCAATTCCAAAGACTAGGCATTGTGTGGTGCAAGAAATTTTAATAGGGTTAAGGGCTTAAACAAGTCCATTACGAAAAAAGAGAAAAAGCTTATTTTGTAAGTATCAATTATTTTAGATTGGTACGCCAGTGTGTGCGTATTTTGACCAAATATGAGTGAAGGATGAGTGTAGGGTGAGTGGCGCGATCTTGTAGTCTTGTTAGTGACTAAGGTCGACATGTTCCATAGACACAGATGTTAATTAATAGCCCATACAGCTAATGGCAACTAAGGGACCTAGAGTTTATAGTGGAATCCGAACCACATTTTTTCCTTGTAATTAAAGAATTGGTCTAATTATCAGGATAGTACTGCGGATAGTCGTAGTACTCACTAGTGCGAACGTTAATCCAAACCAGTGAGCGTCGCATCCACCTTGCATGCCTATAAATATCCACAATTCATATAAAAGGGGGGACATAACCGTAATTTATATCATTATTATAGATATTTTTAGGTTAATATAGTTTTTAGAACATAATAAACTCTTTAATTATATATTACCCTCATACATGAGCCCAAAACGTTTAATTTGAGACATAAATGAGGTCTTTCGGACAATTACTTCAAAAGATACAGCAAAAAATCTAAATTTCCAAGATGGCGGCAGTTTTTTCAAAATGGCGGCCGTTCCCCAACTGGGATTTCTTGGGACTTTTTGTGGGCTACTCAGGACATTGTTTTGAACATTTCCACCAATTTTTAGCCTGTTATCAATTTTGTCCGGGTCATAGCCTAATTGCACTGGACTACTATGACATTCCTGAGATATTAAAGTGATATACAGGGTGATTTGTACTAAGTGTGACAAAATTTTTTTGATGTAAGTACAAAGTAAATGAAGTGTGATGATGCATATCAAATGTTCCAAGTCTCAAAATTAGTGTCCCAAAAAATTATTTTACGTTTTTCAAAAAAAAACATGCTTTTAAACTTAATACAGCGATTTCTCAATTACCTGTATATGGATTTGAGTAGATAATGTCATTTTCGTGTTCTACATTAAATTTTGAACAAGAATAATGGAAAATGACGGAGGATCAGTTGTAAAAACTCCATTGTAAATAGATTCAAAGATAAAAATTAAGATATTTGATAAAAATTTAAAAAACAATGGTCTATTGCATTTTTCACACCCTGTATACAAGAAAGTGTCGGAATATGTTAAAAACTGCGCCATTTTATAAGCTTCCCAACCATATGCTACACTATTGAAGTTTAGATATTTTTTTGTTTGTTTCAGTGGTTTGAATACCAGAAAACAGGGAACTTTTTTTACTGTTTTTACTGTTCAAGCTGAATTAAAAATACAACTTTTGCTTAATACATGCCGACTTTCTATGTTTTAAATGTTCAAGACACCATGCTTTGTAGTCTTCAAACCATTAAAGCGTACATAAGCAGACATAAACCTCAATAGTGTAGCATATCGTTGGAAAGCTTATAAAATGGCGCAGTTTTTAACATATTCCGACACTTTCTTGTATACAGGGTGTGAAAAATGCAATAGACCATTGTTTTTAAAACTTTTATCAAACATCTTAATTATTATCTTTGAATCTATTTACAATGGAGTTTTTATATCTGATACTCCGTCATTTTCTATTATTCTTGTTCAAAATTTAATGTATAACACGAAAATGACATTATCTACTCAAATCCATATACAGGTAATTGAGATATCGCTGTATTAAGTTTAAAAACATGGTTATTTTTGAAAAACGTAAAATAATTTTTTGGGAAGTTAATTTTTAGACTTGGAACATTTGATATGCATCATCACACTTCATTTACTTTGTACTTACACCAAAAAATTTTTGTCACACTGAGTACAAATCACCCTGTATACTGCATATTGTATTTCATGTTATCCTTGCGGAGGATAATTGAATAATTATAGTTTGATTGGATATTGACAGTTTTGTGTGACATATGGCAGATGTAACATTCCTTTAAACCTTACCTATTATAGCATTATTATTATTATATAGCACCAAACCTTAGAACTAGTTTCTAGAGGGTATGGCAATGAAATAATGCAATTTTTAATAGCTTTTTTTTACTTTTTTTAAATTTCTATAATTTTAATTTAAAAAATGATAAATACCTGTCAGAAATTGAAAACACATTGATAATGGTGTTTAGGCCTTACTTAGTAAGTCTGGTTTTGAAAAAGCCGGTAGGTCGTCTTATTTCAACATATAAAATATTATGTAGGCCTAACTTTAGTTTTAGGTGATAGATTTTAAAAATAAATTTAAATATTAAATTTTAGTGTTTAATTTTCTCAAAATATTTTGGTACCATGACAACTATAGTCTTATAAACAATACATTTTATAGATTATACAAAATGCCTATACATTTATTATGCAGTCCATAATTATATTTTGTTTGTCTTTATATGATCGTACAAGAATAATTCTACCCAAATGTGTAGATTATGACAGCACAATCCTTTTTTAATTAATAATGTAGCGCAAATAGCGTTTGAGTTATTTTAACTTATATAGATAGAAAAAAAAACAAAATCAGAATTGCTTGGATCGCGTTGCAAACCAGCCTAAATCTATAGCTCTGAAATAATTCTATCCAAATATATTTTTTGTATGTAAATTTAAACATAGGTAATATGTATTTTTCCCACATATATTATAATTGAAACTAGTTAGTGCATAATTGTATAAAAGTCTGCCTTTAATGGTCAGCTGATGCACAAATAAAAAAATAAAACATCTGCTAAGTTAGTCTTTTCCAACACACGATTCTCAACAATCGGATTTTTTACATTTTTCGAAATTGATATAACAAAAAATGATTATTATTACTATTATTACAACATCATTCAAATGATTACTAATTGTTTAGGGCATTGTAATCTGTATATTTAGGTAGAATCGTTCATGTATAATAAAGAAACATATTCATGAAGTCAATTAAAATATATATTTTAATACTAATAAAATTATTAAATGATCAAATAATTTTTGCTGAGTAAAATATAAATCAGGCACAGGATTATTTCTAAAAGCTGAACCTACTACCTAAAGCCTATAGATGGCAAATATTCCTCACAGTAATAACACAGTGATTTTGGGATAAATTGTCCAAAATATATTATATGTACTATGGGCCCTCGTTCAACCAATTCCGTAAATTTATCCCATTCTTAAACGAAAAAAAGTACAAAATGTATATTTTTATCCCTAACTATTTTACAGTAGTTTTAGTCTTAGTTAGACAGCAGCCCTGCGAAGATGCATATTTTTAAACCAACAAAGTAGGATATAAAGACGAACTTGACACTTTGTATTGATGCTAACTACTTTCTATAAGATTCATATTGATGGTAGCCTAATGATTCTTGTATAGCTGAACTTCAGTGTTTGTTGGGCTGATGAGATAAGTTTTGATACCCCAGGGAGTTGTTCAGGTATTTGTTTTGAATAGAAGTTAAATGTTAATCATTAATCTATGTATGAAATATAGTCTAGTCAATGGTCATGGCATTAAATTGAATTCACATTCAGTTTTAAGATTGTTAATTATATAACATTTACTGAAGTTATATCGTTCATTGTTTCTTTCAAAAACCTTTCTCCATTTTCTCTTTGGTTATAGTGAACATATTTTTTTTATGTTTAGGTACAGTGATGTAACCTATAAAAATATAGTAATAAAAATTACTAAAGATACTTTTGAATTCAAAATATGTTCAACGATAACAATTTAAAGATATTTATGGTTAATCATAAATGTATTATTTCGTTGTGTGTACTTAAAAAAAGTTACTAAATATCATGTTTTAGGTCCGTTATAGATTGAATGTAACCCGAGTTTATTGCTATACGTAATTTATAATGATTGCTATTTTTTATGCGTTATTATATCAATTTGGATTAAAGTGCTTATGCTATTAGGCAGTGTAAGTAACCAGGCTATGAAGGTTTAGTTTACCAAAGGCATGTGCTAATGGCCAGTAGAATGCAACACAAATAACAGTATAACAAAAGGGTGGTGCTGTAACGCAGACAATGGACACTACATGCTCTCACTTCTTGGCTCGTAACTTGTTTACATCACTTTATATATTCACTTGTTTATATTGGCGAGGAAATAAAAACCGAACCTTCTTGAACTGAACAAGTAGTAATCTTTCATTAATAACTTTAAATATAAACAAATAAAAATAGTATAAAGATAGTCTTGCTTAGTTTTTTTATGATGCATAACCGCTTTCCCTCTTAAGTAGCACCAAAAAATAGTATAACATCGTACTGCATTTGGTTTAATATTTTTCTCCAGCCCACTAAATCACTGTTGTTCGGATAATATTAAAGGTCGATTCATGCACATCAGTTACGGAACGTCACAGTCCAGTCACTTCAGGCACGTCACAGTTAACAAAAAAATATTCTTTAATGGATTTTCTATTACGCTATCTACACTCATCAGTTGCAGTCCCGTCAGTCGCTCTGCCGGCATCCGTCAGTCAATTTCAGATTTCTTTCCACCGATATTTTTGGATTGTTCGGACGCCTGACGGACCTTTTTGAGATTAAAAAATAGTGTTATTGTTGTTTAAATGGTTGTGTTTATATTTTGAGTACTGTTGGTAACAATCAACAAGATGGACAATGAAAAATTGATAGAATATAGGTTCATAATTTTAAAATGTTGTCCGTAAATACTATATATATATATGAGAGAGACGGAAGACTGACTGAAACCTACTGACGGACAGTTGACTGAGAAATTGCGGATGCAACTGAGACTGAACCGTAACTGGACTGTAACGGAACTGTGACTGAGCTGATATGTGTGAATCGACCTTAAGAGTGGCTAGTTGGTGGTTCAGCCGGTAGCGCGACGAACTTTGTATATATGACAGATATATCCAAAGTTCGTCCTATAAAGTATCCTATAACAAGTATCCTATAACTTTTTTAGTAAATTTTAACACTCGTACTGTACCAGTTCAACCTCGCTTTGCTAGATACGTTCCACATACAGATATTCAACTTTCTGTTTAAAGAAAATGATTAAACGAAGCTCTATAAAAGTTCATATAATCACAGAAATATTAAAATACTCATAAACCAAACACTTGTTAATTTAAATTAGTAAATTACCTTTCTAAAGGGTAGGTTGAATGTTTTAGGTTACATTGCTTCGTCGAGTGATCCTTTTTTAGTAGGTCATTACTATAGTTTCGGACTTCTAGCTTCGGAAGAGTTCATCATCAAGTGTGACAAATACATCAGGTCATCTATCCGCTTTGGCTGGAACCGTCAATGCCATTGAGGACACACATGACACAAAACATGAAAAACGAATATAATACTGTACTTAATGTCAACGACGGGTCGATGACCTGATGTATTTGTCAGAATTGATGATGTACTTTTCCAGAAGTCCGAAGCTATGGTAGTGTACTAAAAAAGGATCACTCGACGAACCTAACCTAAACCTAAATTTAGCTTAAATTTAGTGATGCAGTTGCTAATACAACATGAAAAATGTAGTTAGGTGTGTTTATTCCTGATTTTATGTTTCTTCAGAAAAATATTCTTATTTAGAGTAGTTAATAGCTAAAATGATAATCCTTCATGGAACTACTGCATTAATATATTTTGCTATATGTATTTTGCTATATGTAGTAAAACTGTTAGTTCGGAACGTTGAACATTCTGTTTAGTGTAGAAATATTTTGGACGTATTTACAAGATCGGCTCGACGGCTGATTGTTGTTTGATGGCGTCATCACCATCAGAACAGTCGTTGGGTGCCGAGGGGTTTAAATGACGCTCTGGATTATTTCCTAGTAATGTGTTCTAGCATTAGAACGGGTTTGGAATTTATAAATTTAGCACAGTAAATTTGTGTTCAAAATTTAATGACATCGTTTAATTATGAAACTCAAATTAAAATACCTATGTTGGCGCACATTTATTCAATGAGTAATCATTTCAAAAATCTTAATATTCGTGTAAATTTTTGCCTCAGATCCTAAATATAACCATAACTACCCACTGGTCCCATTTTTTTATTCATATGTTCGCCATATTCTTTCCTTAATTAAAAAATAAACTTTTTATTATATTTGTATTTTAAATTTGCATTCGTAAAACATTAAACTGAATAAAATAGGAGTTTTATTTATATTGAAAAAATACGTTGCGAAATCTTATGTTTAGTTGAAATATTGTGTATAGTATTATTATTATGATTTGTATAGTTGTCGTTGTTTACAGCCGAACACTAGTAAGCCATAGTTTACACTTAGAGGACCAAAGATATTTAAACTATCCGTGAAATAAGTAATTTGAATATTTTTCTGTTATACTACAGCAAAAACAGCTGTTTTCTTTATGAGCTTTGTGTAGATAAAGAAGTAGTTTTACTCCCTAGACCAAGCAGCTCTTGGTATAACATCGCAAAAACAGACAGAGTAATTTCTAGAGCTGAAATATAAAGGTAAACAATGCGTGAAGTCATTGTTCTGTGATTTAGTTAACTTGTAAAATGGGGCAGTAAAAAATTATGTTTGTCAATTGGTTAAAATTTATTTTCCAATTTGCAAAATGGGACAGTAAAAAAATAAAGTGTTGAAGCAATCCTTATATATAATACGTGAAGGCAATTTCTACGAAACACTACTTCTCCGTTAATAATGAACGGATTTATACAAACGACGTGTCAAAATAAAGTACTTTTTGTGTAGACGCCTCCTTTCACCAATTCCTGTAATAAAAGTCCTCGGGCTTTGCCCCACAGGCCATCAAAATCCCAATGTATTTCTTATAAAAAAAATATTTTGTTTACTTAAACAGACGAATAATTTGTATTAATTACAGCTGTTCATAATAAACACATGATACACACAAGAGCGTTCGTTTTCAGAGTGAGTTCTTTTTCAGTTTCAATAACTGGAGCGGAGTGATTGATTAGATTATCTCGGAATTGCCTCTTTTACATAGAAAATTATGACTGTTAGGGTTATTCGTTTTCAAATAACGCCTGTAATCCTTTGCAATTGCTCGAATTCGAGCAACAGGTGCACTAAGTATAAAAATATTGTGTGTTTACCATAAATATCCAAATAGACCCTAACCAAATTATTTGGTACTCTTATGTTTTTGTTTTTATAACTAAAGAACGTTTTATGTTTATAATTTGTTGTTATGTTGGCATAGCAACTTCCTAGTTGGAGTCCAAACAAATGTGCTTCTGAGTTGTAAAATTGTATTATGTATTTTGTTATAGAAATAAATTTTTGTTTATTTGTTAAATCAAGTTGTATTAATTAATAAGGTCTAAAGATTTAATATCAACATTATCAATTGGTGAAGAAGCGTCTTTTTGGCCCTTATTTATTTTTCAATTTTCTTATTTCCGCTTTCGCTTTGGTCGTTTAACTTGAACTCATCTCGAAGAGCCTTTCTGTATATTTTATTTAATTTTATTTTTGGCTTAGATGCAGCTTAGCCTAACTAAACATTATATGGACTTGGCGTACGTGCACATGCGGTATAACTAAGTAAGCAACAGTGAATTGTAGTCCTGTACGTAGTGATGTCTAGAGTATACAAAGTTTAGGTGAAAATGGAATATTCTCTAGTTCATATTTGAACTAGCAAAAACCCACAATTAAAACTTTGTCATGGGACACATAATGAAATACCGTTGACTATTGGATACTGAAGTAGACATTCCATATATATGGACCAGCTGTCACAAATATTTTATTAAAAATAATATAGCTGTGCGAGCCAGGCACAGAATGCGCTAGTGTCTTGAATTCTATTTTCTACCTATTTTTTTTCCGTCGTGTAGTTGATGGGTCATATAGTAGCTTTAGCTTATCACAAGTCGTTCCATCAGTTTGGTTTGGTAAAAAACATCGTGTATTTGACAGAACTAGTAAATTACTAATCAGCGTAATCTGTCGGTGGCTTACATCAACTACGACGAATAAGATTTTAAAACTCTCGACACCTTTAACATGGGGATAGGATGTCTAGTTGTATCAATAGTCAAAGGAAATACTTAATGAAAATGATTGTATGGAAATTCCTAAAAATACTAAACATTATCCGAAACACAGGTGTACGACTGACGATTATAAATTTATCAAAATGCAAGTATTTAAAATCAGTATATTTGGCCATGTATAAATAAATAAAAGTTAAAATACATAAATTATAATTCATCGTGCAGTTTCTAAAGACAGTTTGAAAAAGAAAACAAAAGCTAAAACTGTTTCTTTATTTAATAATGAACACAACAGTTGAGTAAAGTGAACAGCTAAGCTTCATTATATTTACATTTGTTAACACAAAGGCAACCACTAACCGTCCTTTATACGTGACTTTCACCACTTGTGTGTTAGTTACTGTGTGACTACACAACCGATCGCAAGTTTGTGGCCAAACCAGCTTATGGCACGCACATACAAACATACTACTGTATACGTGATTTTGTTTCTTTATTCATATAAAGGTTGGGTTTTATCGAATTTCCCTATAGGGGAGTAGCTATTACCGTATGTGGCACGGTAAGACTTAGGCCCGGGACCGATGTACTTTTTCATTTTGATGTCCCCAGAGGCCAAAAACACCACCCGTTCAAAATGTTTTATATGTATGTATAAACAAAGATTTAGAAAATAAATCCGTAAACTTTCGGCGATAAATATTGATTCAAAACTAAACTCGGGATCCCATATAGAACATGTATGTAAATAAATATCCAAGGCTAGTTATCTTATCTGGAAACTAAGTGATTTTCTTTCTGGCGAGTACCTTAGAATGGCTTATTTTGGTCTTCTGGAATCACACATAACCTACGGTCTCCTCTTATGGGGCCATTCCTCACAAACAAACAACATTTTATCGATTCAGAAGAAAGTATCGCGATATGTGTAGGGTGGGCCTTATGGAGCACTGTCATCCGTTATTTGTTAGACTTGAAATAATCACTGTTGTTAATTTGTCAAAACAAAATATTTCCCAATTTCTCTCAAGACCATTTTAAATAGCTTAAAAACAGTAACTTAGTATATTAAAGTATTTTTGAACTGTTATTAAATACGGAGAAAATTCCAAAATATGTAAATTTAAAATTTCCATGTTATTCTTATGGAGAATATTGTAAAATGTTGTAGTTTCATGTTTATGGATATATTTTGATCAAACTTGTCAAATTTACTTATTTTGTCCTATGCTCTTAACATTTTACTAAAAACACACTGCATTAGACTCATTGTAGCAGAAAACAGGTACTTGTTAAACCTAATGTTATTTAAATAGATTTAATTTAAAATCAATTCAGGCAAATGGAATTTCCCTTCGTCTGTATAATTGTTACGGCGGGGGTATTTATATTAACTACGAGTATGATAAAAACGGTATTTAATGTTGTGACACGTAAAAAAACCTAATTAATTTTGTGCTCCTTTGGTTTATTGCAATATACTATAAACAACACAAAAGACGGATTTAAGATCTTTTGGCTTACTTTATTGTCATTAGAACCACAAATTGGGATTGATCTTCCTGGAGTAGCTCAAATCATAATACAGTTTTTACTGTATTGAAATAATGCGTTTTAAATTAAAAGGTCTATTGTTTTAACGTAATATTGGGATTTTCGATTTGGAACAAACTTTCTGTCGAACTCAATAATCGATCAAGTGAAGGTTCATCTATAAATGTTACCTTTTGCGAGATCTTATTGTAGTGAAGTGGGGTACCCCATGTGTCCTCTTCAGTGGTAGACACAAGCCCAACTTGAATGATAGCATCGGGGTTTGACCTTTGGTACTAAAGGCTGTTTATACATGTTAAGTGGATATGGGATTAAGGGACATGATTGCAACTAAATTGTTTGTTTTGTAGGAACGGCAGTATATTGGCGCAGTCATCTAATTTTTGGGCATCTGAGGAGAAACAAGTGACGAATGCAAAATTGAAAAAGGTTTTAACAACCGTTTCACTGCGGTGTACCTGCAAGTATAATGAAGCCTTATTGTATCCTAGAGTGATTGTTCCATAAAGAAGGTAAGTACATAGAAAAGATGATGATGACAAAAAATTATTTGTGAAAGAAGTCAATGTAGAGAGTAAAAGAGCTACAAGAAGAAATAAATGCGAAGCATGGAATGGTTAGTGTAGTTCATATCGTAATTTGACGGTTAACACTTTTATGATATTTGTAGCAATTTTAGATTTGTAACCCATTAAGATTTATACGTGGCATATTGTTTTCTGGTTGTAATGTGACACTAATGATATTATCATAAAGTTTCCTCCAAAGAAACATAAATTATTTGAGTTTTAATATCGGCTGTTATTGCTTAGTATAAAAAGAAGACAAGTGTATTTTTAAAATAATAAAATCCGGAGAACAAAAAATATTAGCGTAACCTATTGCAGTCATTCCATGTTAACGGTTTCCACTACTGTTACAATGTGGTATGGGTGATTGGTACTCAGTGTGACAAAAGTTTTTTGGTATAAGTACAAAGGAATGAAGTGTAATTATGCATATAAGAGGTTCCAAGTAAAAAAAAGGCTTCCCGAATAATTATTTTAAGTATTAAAAAATAGCCATGTAATGTTAATACAGCAATTTCTCAATTACCTGTAAAAGGATTTGATTCGATAATGTAATTTTCGTGTTTTGCATCTAATTTTGAATAAGAATAATAGAAAACATTGGAAGATTAATAGTAAAAACTCCATTGTAAATAGATCCAAAGACAAAAATTAAGGTGTTTGATAAAAATTAAAAAAATAAAACATTGGACTATTCATTGCATTTTTCTACGCCCTGTATACAAGAAGGTGGCCAAATATGTTAAAAACTGCGCCATTTTATATGCTTTCCAACCATATCCTACACTATTGAGCTTTAGGTCTCCTTATGTACGCTTTAGTGGTTTGAAGACTACAAAACATGGTGTTTTTAACATTTTAAACATAGACATTTAGGCATGTATAAAGCAAAACTTTTATTTGTTTCAGCTTGAACAGTAAAACAGTTCCCTGTTTTTTAGTATTCAAACCACTAAAACAAACAAAAGTATATCTAAACCTCAATAGTGTAGCAAATGGATGGAAAGCTTATAAAATGGCGCAGTTTTTAATATATTTAGCCACCTTCTTGAATACGGGGTGTAGAAAAATGTGATAGACCAATATTTTTTTAAATTTTTATCAAACACCTTAATTTTTATCTTTGGATCTATTTACAATGGAGTTTTTACTAAAGATTCTCCGTCATTTTCTATTATTTTTATTCAAAGTTTAGTGTGAAACACGAAAATTGCATTATCCACTCAAATCCATTTACAGGTAATTGAGAAACTGCTGTATTAAGTTTAAAAACTTGGTTATTTTGGAAAAATAATTCTTTGGGAAGCTAATTTTTAGACTTGGGACCTCTTATATGCATCATCACACTTCATTTACTTTGAACTTAAACCAAAAAGGTTTTGTCATACTGAGTACCAATCACCCTGTAGGCTATACGCTTTGTCGTCAAGTCAAATCTATTGCGTTTGAATCATTATCTTCATGTAAAACTTTGACATATGAAAAGCTTTGTTTTATCACGGCTATTTATTTGTTTATACTCTTAGAACTCTTGGACATTGATTTTATTTAGAGTTCATTAGGTCTAATTTAGTTGGGTTATCATAAAAACTGTCTTACTAATAATCTAATTTATGAACAATTAAATATTGTTCGGGTCCAAAAATGGAATTATTGAATGATGAGATAATTGCTCTCACTCAGACCCCAGAAGCTGATTGAAACAACTTATGTTCTTTAATAATAATTGAGCTTCAAGACAAGCCATTAATGCTTTCGACGTTATAATTATGTTTGCCTAACATGCTTGGTTTGAGCTGTCAATTTGAAACTCGACTTTGAACGTTATTTACTTACCGATAGCTATATTGTAAAGCAAATAAAGTGCATAACAAGTGTATTGTTTTAAAATTTAATAAATTTAAGTCATTGTCATCAATTTTATATCATATACCACGTATGAATGAATCACTTAAATCTAATTTAATTTGTGAATTTAACTTTGTGAAAACAAATGATTATTCCTAAATAAACGTTATTCTATAAAAATACAGTACCAGCAAGTCACAGAAGTATTTTTTTGGTTCTTTGAAAGTAACATATGTTTCGAAAAATAAATTAAACTAATACAAATCTCGTATATGTAGAACATTCAACATTAACTGAAAAATGTTAATATCAATGTCACAAAATTTCTTTTTAAATGTTGTTATCAATGATAATGCATTCTGATACAGTAAACGAATAGGCCAACAGGATCTTCAACGTTTATTTTACTTGGTCATATAATGGTACCACACTGTACCAGAATGTTTATTGTTATAGTATTTTACGCAACAAGGCTCGTGCCTTAAGAACTTCTACGAGTGCCGTAAAGACTATTAACGCGAGTTGCGTACACTACTTTACCTACGACCGTTTTTTAATTACTAACAATCTGGATTTTAATTACTAACAATCACTACTCATAACTTCTTAGAGTTTTCGTTTATTTTCATTGCCACTGAAAGTGATGCAACGACTTATTGTATAATCAGCTGATTTCATGTAATTACGTGTTTGTAAAAATGCGTGTAAATAAATAATACGTTACCTTTTCAGGGAATAGGTTCTGCTAGCAGCATTCTTACCATAAATACTGTATCAGTTACAATTAGGGAAATGCATTTTTTTTACAACTAAACAATACTATGAAACAGTTAATTTACAGTTAGCTCCCATCATCGAATATGTGGTTTACAAAGAGTTGGGTGAAAAAGTGGTTAAGAGGTTTTCAAAACAAACCAGAAGCACATTTTCATTTATTAATTTAACCTTATTTTGTTTCGTCCATTTAATGAATTGCTGGTATGTAATTTCATAACTTTGTTGCAATTTTTGCGACAAAATGTTAGCACAAACCGTTTGTGCTCTCATTTCTATCTCGCCAACTTCCCTTTCACTAACTGACATTTTTAAATCAGTTTAATCTACCTTCCTTTAACTTCCACCAACTTAGGTTAAGAATACTCGAGTAGTAACAGGAACAAGTCGGATCTACAATTAAAACTGTCAACTGATCAGCTGATCAGCTGATTAGTTGACATTCGAAGCATTACAATTTTACTTCTTTTCTCTCATTCCTTGAACCTCATTGGTCTGCTACCCGTGTTGTTATGAGAAAAACTATGCTGTTATGAAAGTAAACATCTGTTAAGTGGAACTTTTTAATTCTAAGAACTGAACTGAAATGGCTACGGTCGTAGGTAAAAATATTTATGCAATAAAAAGTTATCATTGTGTCTTACCAATCATAACATGTAACACACGAAACCCTAGTAGGCATTATTTAAAAGTAGAGTTTATTCAAAATAGTGTCATTTTTAATGTAAGAGAATCAAAACTATAGCCTAAGCAATTAAGGGTTGCGGTCCTTATTACCTTTGAAGGATATTATAAAGTGCTAAACACATATTTTTTTATTTATTTACCTATTTTACATTAAAGCGAGTACACTGTGGCACATCAAGCTGGTTTGTACACACTTTGCTACATCATGATCATTTATTAGAGATCTATGTGGCCTTTGTGTCTGAGTCATTTTGCTCCTCTTTTACCCGCCAAAATACTCGAAAACTGTTATGAATTAAATAAAGATGAACAATATTAAAATTTCAAAATTAACTATTAATCCAAGGAAAACTATATTTTTCAGGGTTTAGTTTGAGTTTCTAACAATTCAAAATAGTCTTCACCAGGACAACAAAGCAATTACTTCTTAAAACTATAATAGCTACTTCCCTATAGGGAAATTCGCTAAAAATTAGGAAACACAAAACAAACTGGTAACAGTGTAAACTCCCTAAAGAAACTGGCAACGCTGATGTAGTGAAAGTGACTGTCCCAACAAAAACCCGTAATACCCCAACTCTCTAAGGGCAACAAGATCCCTTGCAGTTCATCCGTGGATGTAAACCCCTTAAACAATGCGTTTACAACAACATCGAAAGATACATCCACGACCGCTCCCTCAACAGAGCTCGTATTCGCTAGGATATTTCATAAAATTTTTACTGTGATAGTTGATGTGACATCAAGTTTGTCACTGTATGTGACACACTTAAAGTTTACCATTAGTATATTTTCAGATTGGCTTGCTTGAAATATTTACGTACATGGAATAGTTCTATTTATAGTCAAATCTTAAACTTGTGCAATAAAAGCTTTTGTAAACAACAATTAACTCTAATTCAGTTAAAAACACGAGTTCACATTTGCACAATGTACAATTTCTATTTACAATAGTGTATTTAACTAATTGTAAACTGAATCCAATCATAAGTTGGAGAACATTTATTTTTAAATAATAAATATTACAAGAATTGTTTTTTTTTTTCAAAACAAAAAAAACTTGTATACTATGTCTAAGACTAATTTTAGACATATTGAAGGTCACATTTTTCTAGCTCCACTGCATGTCCGTTAATTATTTGTACAGGTTTACTATAGCTGATACACCTTTAAAACCACTCTTTTAATATGATATATTTTTAGCTTAGTAACGAAAGATTATTGTAAACTATTGATCGATAGTGCCCTCATTTTGCATGGGGTAAGCACTCCTGAAGTTTCAAAAAATGGTTCCCAACATGTTTAAATATTTTGTTAAAATAAATGTACTTGCTTGAATTTAGATACATTCATAAGTGTATGTCTCCGTGATGAATTAAAAATTGAAACTCACAAAAGGGCATGGGTGAACAATATTCAAAACAGTGTAATATTTGGATATTATTCACGTTGTTCCTCTTTTTAGAATTGTGTCATGTTTTAAAATCAGTCTTAACAATACGAATACCGATAAGACAGTAAAAATGGGCCTAAGATTCCTACTGATCATCACAATACTATACTTAGGACATATAGATGATAGACGGAAACAAAACAAATGTATCAAACAAACTGCAAACATTTTAAAGCTCATAAAACAGAACAACCCGGATTGTATACAGATGTTGACCTCAGATAGTGCTAACGAAACGTGGTAATTCCCCAACTGAAGGGGATTAAAACCTGTAAAACTCCTATTAAAACTTTGTAAAGTGATCTCAGTGGAATTCTGTTTCAGTTTAGCCAAGAAAAACTTTGAGTTCATGGTGGGATGGTAAACTTGACATCGAATTCAAGGATGACAACGTACGAATGCTGTAGATATTTGTATGAAAGAAATTCCATTTATTTTAAAATATACCCTTGCAACAAGGTGATTTTGAGGGGAAATCCATTATAATTCATAAAACGTTTTAAAAAAATAGTATATTGACTACACAAGACCGGGAAGTAGGGGTTAACGTGCAAGCATGATAATTCATGCGTGTGTATCTGTATATAGATTGTTTAAATTTTCATTTTTGTAATGGTAATGTTTCAAAACCTTTTCAATATTTAATGCGAAAGTACAATGTGCGTTTCTTAAAACGTCTCATATTTATTGTGTTGTTTCCTTGAGACCCTACTAAAGAAACTCAAAGCGTTATTTTTTAAGTGCCCCGTATGAGTGCTTGGTAAATTTACCAGACTCCATTTGATATCACCGAGCTCTTTCTTGTCTACAAATAGATCAGAACCCAACTGCTTACTGCGTATGCTGGCAAAGATCTTTATCAAATCCTTCTCTTACATAGGATGGTTTTAATATATTGCCGTAAAATATTCGTAAATAATCCTTAGTATATTTTTACTTGAAGGATTATATGGAACAGTACTACTGTTTGATGTCTGAGCTACACTATATAGGTTTTACATTTAATTTTTTTGATGCTGGACGATCACACATTCCAGAGTACCATTATATGATTGATTCTCCCTAAAAAATAAAATCCCTGGTATTAGGTTATAAATATTGGGCGTATGAATTTTCCTATCGGCCTATTCCTTTTAAAGTGCTGAGTAAAGTAAAACTATTGGGATTTACTTACTTACATATCCGACATTTACAGCCTTTTAGGGAATATACAATATAGGGAAGAAGCTATTACGTAGATGGCACGGGAAGACCTAGACCCGGGACTAATTTACTTTTTAATTTTGATGTCCCAAATGGTCCAAAACACTATTTAAAATGTATATACTGTATGTCTATTAACACGCAAGTCATTTTGGTCAAATTTTGATGAAATTCTGCACCACCGTGTAGGGCTGGATGCACTGGAACAAGATCGCGAACCAACCAGGTCGATTTATGGGAACAGGGTGTTATGGGTTTTGGAAACTTTTCAAAATTGGGGGTTTCAAATATTTAGCCTTAAAACAGAAAAATGCCCAATTTGCATCAACCCATCGTGTAGACCTTAAACACAATAATAGTGTATATTATAACAGCGTTATTGTACAGTATGATATAAGGTTACGGAGAATATTCATAATGTACATTTTGAATCAAACTGTTGTAGTTTGCATGTTTATGTATATATTATTTTAAAGGGTTAATAAATAAATTAAACTAACGAGTAAAAACATACAAAAATTAAATAATGAACATAAATTTGGAAAATTTATTTATTTCATCCTATATACTATTAACATCTTACAAAAAAACACCATTTTCTTACTTGTCGCAGCAAACCTAGGGACTCATTATATCTAAATAAATAGGGAATAAATTTGAAATATTTCATTAAAAGAGTAGTAAAAACTCGAATGAGACAAATTGGAAGTTCCCTTAGCCTGCAAGTTTGCTGTAGTGCAGGCATTATGTCAACAAAGTTATCTAATGTAAATCATTTTGAAAAAAGTATGTGTATTTAAGTATAAAAAGGTCATAGCATCTCTTGTGAAACATTGTTTACCCATTTAAGAACTGTTTGTAGCATGGTAAATGACTTCTAGTAGTGTTAGTAGTATTTTGATATAGCGTTTCGTTAGTTATCTAAGTATACAAAATATCCTTTAAAATTATATACAAAAATTGAACCTCAGTTTCCCTCAGAGTTTTCATTAAGGAAAACAAAGTATTTTTGATACACAATCATGAATAACCCAAAATGTTTGTAAAAAATCAATAAAATAGTGTTACCTTACACCATAGTGTTAGTACTGCATTGAATTTTGTAAACTTGAACAGTGAAGATGGCGGTGGATGAGGATGTCGATCTGTGCGGACAGTGTAATAAAGAAGTTAAAAATAGTGATATGGCTCTAAATTGTGACGGGTTCTGTAACAAATGGTTCCATGGACGATGTGTTAACGTTGACAGCACGAAATATAAGACGATCAAGAAAATAGAAAATACAGTGATGTGGTTCTGTGATCCCTGCACCACCAGGCTCTCGGAGCTGAAGAAGTCTTGGACCGACTGTGATGAGTACTTAGACATACAGAAAATGTTAGGTAAAATGTTTATTTTACTGCAAAAATCTCTGCCATCAGGCCCTTCTAAATTATCGACTCAACAAACTTGCATAGAAACTGATAAATCTAATTCTAATTCCAACCTAACCTCTTCTCAAGATTCCCTGAAACGTGTTTCTAGACAGGATGTGACGTATGATATGACAGACGACGTGTCGTCGGACAACCTAAATCAAATTGACAACCACGCCCAGGCGGATAACTCAGGACAAAATGATGGTTTGGGTGCTGGGCTTCATAGCAACTACGAAACCCTGACAAGTCACAACATGGCTTCCTCTGTCCCAAAACATTCGGAGGGAAACCAGGAAGAAATAAATAATATGGTTACGCTTGGAAACTCAATTGGTGCTGAAAATGCAAGCAGCACTGAATGGAAAGAAGTAAGAGGAAATAAAAATAATAACAAGAGCTACGCAAATGTAACTGCAGTTGGTACAAACAGGTCTACAGCAGACGAAACAAAGAAGAGCAAAGATCCAGCACTTATGCAGACGAGTGAGAAGCAGAAGAAGTTTCAACCAGAACGAACACAAGTAGGAATGGCTAAGGGAACAGCGACTCGCCATCTTGAACAGAAAGTTAGACAGTCACAGTTTAATAAAAACACTCGGAAAGTTGTAATTGGTTCGGGTAAACACAGTGATTTTATATCAGGGACGAAGAAAGCCTGGTTTCACCTAGGCAAAGTTAAAAGTGGAACATCAGTTGATGCAGTTAAACAATTTTTGATTGAAAACTTCCCCAACGTTGGTTGTGAAGTGGAGAAGCTCGAAACGAAAGGGATCAGTGATAGTTTCAAGATAGGAGTAGACTTTGCCGCTAAGGAAGAATTTCTCAACAGTTCAGTTTGGCCAAAAAATGTCACGATCAAACGTTTTTTATTCAGAATAGCCTCGGGGAAAACAGTGTCAGAGAGTCAAGGGAGACTAGGCCTAGGCCTAAACCAAGTCAAGGTAATCTCCAACTAAAACCAAAGTCTAGTGACCTCACAAATGTAAATAAATCTAATGTAAATAAAATAGCCTTTCTAAATGTACAATGTCTAAGGACTAAATTTAATTTGATGCCAGTCTTCTGCTCTGAGTCATATCTTAACATCCTATGTATAAGTGAGCATTGGTTGGCGGAAGAGGAAATTGATTTCTACTCTAAATTCGAAAACTTTCAGCTAGTGGCATGCTACTGCAGAAGATTACGTCTAGGTGGAGGTGTGGCTATCTTTGCAAAGGAAGACCTAGCAATAAAACCCCTTGATTTGGAAAGTTATTGTGTCGATCTAGACCTCGAAGTGACTGGCATTGAACTATTAGAAACATCAATAATAATTCTGAGCATATATCGATCTCCAAATGGCCACATTGGCAATTTCTTTGAAGGGCTGGACACCTGTCTCTCCGACTTTTCAAGTTTGAATAAAACAATAATACTGGGAGGAGATTTTAACATCGCCCTAAATTGTGACGAAGCCCACACAAGAACCTTCGCAAACATACTACGAGCACACGGCCTATTTATTACCAGCGTAGCACCGACAAGGGGAGATCGATGTCTGGACACGATTGCAACGAACTTGGACCTGTGGGACTACGAGGTTGAGGTGACTGAGCCTCTGATTGCGGACCATGGAGCAGTGATAATGAGTACATACGACAGCTTGGTGAGTAGCACTCCAATTTTCCCTGCATGGCACCTAGAGTATGCACGAAGCTTTAGATTAATTAAAGAGGATCACCTTCCACAGTTCAGAGAAAGCCTATCACAGATTGACTGGACCTGCGTCTTACAGGTTAGTGATCCTGAAGAGTCTTTTAAGCAATTTTTTAATCTAGTCAATGATAGTTTTAACCATCACTTCCCTTCTAAGACAGTAAGAAATTCATCCAATAGGCCTAAGTTAGCTAAGGTTAAACAGGGAAAGTCAGATGTTAAGATATGGTATACACCAGATCTGGCTAGGTATAAGAATTTAGTCTTAGCCTTAAGAGATAGATACCTATCGGCCTCCTGTCAATACAGAAAAGAACGACTTCGTCTTATGTACAGTAAAGCTAAGAACTCCTATAAACTTAAAGTCGATGAGGCCAAAAAGTTGTTCAATGTTAATCAAATTGAAACTGCTTTAAATCCCTGTAAGGCAGCTTGGTCCCTTGTAAATGAGTCCAGGGGGAAAACCAAATCCAAAACCATGTTGAGCAACGCTAGCCCGGATGAGTTTAATAAGTTCCTGCTTGACAATGTCAATGAAATTGTAAATAGTATTCCGAATACAGATCTGAATCCCCTGAATAGTATAAGTCAACTGATGTCTCATGTTAGCTTGACGGAATGGAAACCAGTAGATTCTGTGTATATAGTTAATTTAGTTTCAGGGCTAAGACCTACAAGTAGTCAAGATATTTATGGAATGACAACAATAGTCCTTAAGGCAGTGGTGTGTGAAATTGCATATCCCCTAGCTACAGTCATCAACAAATGCTTAAAAGTAGGGGCCTTTCCCAATATTCTAAAGGTGGCTCGTACGGTTCCCATATTCAAAAAGGGTGACCCGTCCAACTTAAACAGCTATCGGCCTATCTCGTTAATACCTGTCTTTAGTAAAGTTTTTGAGTCTGTCATTAAAGATCAGCTGGTAAATCACTTTGAATCTGGAAATCTGTTCTCAAACTTGCAGCACGGGTTCAGAAAGAGCCATTCGACAACAACTGCTGTTACAGAACTGGTCAACAGAGTGCAAGCGGCTTTTGAAGCATCTGACTCGCTGGCCTTGACACTGTGCGACTTAAGCAAAGCTTTTGATTGTATATCTCACAGCATCTTGACAGAGAAACTAGAACGTTACGGGGTGGGGGGCGTTGCTCTCTTGTCCATTAAGTCCTACCTGGAAAATAGGCAGCAAGTGATATCACTTAGCGGTGCTCAATCAAAACCTTTGCCAATCCAACATGGCGTTCCTCAGGGATCGGTACTGGGACCAATTCTATTTCTGGTCTCAATCAATGACCTTGACTTGAGTGGCTCAGCACTAAGATTTGCAGACGACACTACAATTTTGTCAACAGGTTCTACTCCTGCTCAAGCTCTCGACAACGCTGAAATTCTTTTCGAGGAAGCCAAGACATGGTTCTCAGCCAATAAATTCAAGCTAAACGAGGGTAAGACACAAAAGATCGTGTGCACCTTAACTAGACATCCTCAGATTGAAACTAAAGTTAATCTGCTTGGTTTCACGATTGACCCCAAACTGACATGGTCTGAGCATATTGAAGTTGTATGCAGAAGGTTATCGAGAGTTGTGTGTCTGCTAAGAAAGCTGTCTAAGCTGGTAACACCACAATACCTACTGGTCGTCTATCACGCCCTCTTCCATAGCGTGCTAAGCTACGGCCTGCTGCTTTGGGGGCATGCGCCTAACTGCCATGAAGTTCTTCTAGAGCAAAAGAAGGCTATCAGGATAATAACGTTTAGAAAACGATTGGACCACTGCAAGCCTCTTTTTATAGAAACCAAAATCTTAACAGTTTACAGCCACTTTGTTCTCCTATGTGCATCATATGTAAAAAACAATATTCAAAATTTTCCGACCAGAAATACAGTCCATATGTACAGAACAAGACATAATCAGGAAATAGACCTTCCCTTTTGCAGGCTCTCTAAAACTAAAAATGCTTTCCCGACCATAGCGCTCAAGATTTACAACAATTTGCCCCAAGAAATCAAGAACCTTGAAACAAGGAAGTTTGACAAAGTGTTGAAGGCATGGCTAGTAGAAAGGCCACTCTATAGCCTGGATGAGTTTTTTAAAAACTAAACCGAAACTAAATTGAGGCTACATCCACCGCCATAAGTTACGTGTACATATATGTAAATAGTAAGATACAAGCGTATCAGTCAGTATTTTATTTTATTTTTATTAATTCAAGTGACACAACCTATCCGGCATTGCTGGTCTTGGTGAAGAAGAAGGTAATAAGGTAATAAGGTAATAAGGTAGTATATTACAATGAAAAAATTTGTATTTTCTATCTAGGTCTAAAAAGTAGTTTTTTCCACACGAATATTTAAATTGAAATGTTTGTTGGTAAATATGTAATGTTAAATTAACGACGATGATAATGTTTGGCATCAAATTGCTTTACGCAGTATTAACTCGTTTGAAATGTCCCACTGGGCCATTAAATAATAAATTATCATGTGGTGATGGTTACACCACTTTGTCTGTGTTTCTATCGATCCCAAACCACATCGTCAGTGCAGCCACCACCGCTTTGTTAATGATAGAAGGTGTAAACTGAGATTGCGTACTAAACAATTAATTAATTGCTGCTGCATTTAGAACGTTATTTTATTTAGAATTGGTAAAATGATAAACACAGATTTTTTTTGTATTATTATTGACATGGCTTTTAAAATGTATGTTAGGTTTAGCCTAATCTTGTGCAGTAAGACTTTGGTGTTCTCGGTGCAGTGATTTTGAGCCCTGAATTGAAACGGCAGCAAGGGAGCGCTAATCGCTTTGCTGATTTTGAGCCTCAAACCTCTAAGTAGAATCATATATAGAGGATATAATAATATTCTTAATTCTCAGAAAGTCAGCTGCTACCAACCATTCTAAGCCAGCTGTATGATTTCTGTCCCTATGGATAGGTTTGACTACAAAAACGGACTACAAGTTCTAAAATATATTATGGTTGTCAACAGTTACAAAAGTAAATAAATTATGACACAATGAGGAAGAAACAGTCTAAGACCCATATCATATTCTTAAGCACGCCAATCAAGCAGCCTTTTATCATGGGAGATTATGAACATTTTGTAGATCAATTATTGAATACACCCCTACCACTGCAAGCCTGCAGACTAAACAATGGCTATCGACCTGATTGGATTATCACTAAAATATCTTTAACAATTTTTCACATTTATTGTCTATGTTAATTACATGAATTACAATGATACTTTGCTGCTACAAAGAGGGTAATAAGTGGGGTTTTAGTGAAATATTGATAGCTTGGTAAGAAACGCATCAGCCTACTAAATTTTATCAAAATACATGCATAACCAAGCAAACTGCATCAGTTTAATTATTCTCCGTTAGAATAACATAGGCAGTTTGAATTGACAGTTGTTTGAAAATTTCTCCGTTAATTTAATTGCCATAGGAAGATTTTTTAATGAATAATCGAGCTTACAGACAAATATTTAAAAACATATTAATTTACTATATATATTTTCAAGTCAAATAATAAATACCATAGTACCCTGAAAATAATTTCATCTAACTAATACATACGAGTATTTCGCCACTGAGTTCATGATCACAGTATAGGTATTGAAAATATAAACAAATTAAATACATTAATAGTCTAGTAGTTTATAAAATGTGTTTTGGATTCAAAGTAACATTAAATGTTTACTTATTTCATTTGATTAAATGTTTAGGTTGAGTATTTTAGCGTATTTTAGTTTGTTTTTTAGTATGCGTATGTATTCTCTTATGATAGTTTTCACGTGAAAGAGATTATTCTCTCATTTGTCTGATTTTTTTAAGGATTTGATTTTTTATTATTTTTCATTATACAGTATTAAGAATTTGGTCGCCGTCTTCTTTTGAGTGTAGGTAGATTTGTAATTCTTTGGGATTCGAAATAATCATAAAATATGTTTATATGTCTTCTAAAATATGTTCCGCGTACATTGGATGTTGGAATGTCTGGTTATTAGATTTTATGGCTTGGATATATTCCTTAAATCTGCATGAAAATACTGTACTCTTTCAGTCTGACCAATGTAGAATTTAGAACAATTTGGTCACTTAATTTGATATATTCCAGATTTAATACCGCTGGTATATTCCAGATTTAATATCGCTGGTATATTCCAGGCCAAATATCGCTACAAGTAAAGCATATTGAGCATAGTTTAAAAATAAACACGACAGACCAAATTGCAGGGACCAACTCAACTGCTCTGACTATCCTTTTACATAGGACTAAAACTGCCGTTGAAAAAAACAACTTGTACCTAACGTCTGTCCAAATAATATTTGTAGAAAAAATTTGCAAAACATCTAGCTCAAAATAACCACAGTTCCAATCGTAGAAAAAACTCAATCGTTTTATTTACAGGCCATTTGTGACATTCATATGACAACTATGAAAGAACTCGTTAGAATGCATTTAAATGCACTCATACCCCAAGATGTATCAATTGTAAAATAAATTATCTTTAGATACCCATTTTAACGAAATATATATGCATGGCAGGTAAAAGATGAGAACAAAATTAAGGCCAACAGGTAGGGGTAGGTTAGACAATTGACCGATTTCTCAGTTTTTAAAGTTTTCAAAGACCTGATTATGGGTCAATAAACCAGAATTGTATACGTAGTCAATTTACACAACAAGGAATTATAATTACATGTACTGGAGGTACGTTGCTCATTACATTATAACTTAGCATTTTAAAGGAGGCTTATAAAAATGTATACATTTAATTTATGACATGCTTATGTTTGGTCTCATAAATACTGTGTGGACCTTATGCTTATACATATGTTCTGAACCACCGATTGAAATGTGAATATTTCCCACTCATATATAATTATAAATTATCTTTTTATTACTATTCACTCTTCACTTTTCGACTTAATACTGTCACCTATTCTAAAAAGAAACATAACGGATCGGCAATTGCTTGTGGTAAATCTGTTTCGCCTTTTGTAACTTTGTCAACGTAATTAAAAACAAATTAAATTAACAGCTATAAAGACGGTGAATGCTAAAATGTAGCTGTAAATTATAATAATCTGTATATAACTGTAGACCCTAATAATTTATCGGATGGTAAAAAACACACGGTCATGACGTTTGTAACATTTTATCGCACAAAAGCGTTTCAACGAAAAGTATTTAAATGGATTAAGAGCTATTTGTAGCGCAAAAAATATGACCGAGGCTGCAACGTTTTAATTGCTCCTTTATTCACTAACCAGTCACATTTCGGTGACCCCTCGGTGGTTAATGTTATTTATGACGTTCATACTAGATATAGTTTAATACAAATGAAAACAAAAAGCTGCACGATCACAATTTTTTTGCAATTATAGTAGGTATTTACTAATGTTAGCGTAATGGAGCTATAAATATTTGAATATACCACGAGTGGTTTAAAGTCTGCTGAGCTGAAGGGTTTTCAACATAAACCATAATAGACAACAAAAATAGTATTCATGCTGTATAATTCTTATTCGAACGACTAAACGTCGGTTCAAAATTTTGACGTATAACTTAACTGGTTGTGCAATCTCAGGTCTGAAAATTGAGCGGAGAGAACCAGTAAGTAAACTAATAATCTTGTTTCTAGAACAAATCTATGTATTAAAAGACAAGCATGTTTCTTTAAAACCTTTTTCTCAGCTCGTGTGCATCGCAAGGAAAATCTAGTCCGATCATGCTGGTTCGCGAACTCGTCCGAATAAATGTAGGTTTATACCACGTTAACACCAAATTTAATCAAAATCTGATCATTTTTGCTTTGTTATCGTACTAACGGACACACACACACTTATATATATATATATATATATATATATATATATATATATATGAATTTGAACGGATTGTGTTTTTGGAATCTAGGGACCACAAAACGAAAAGGTAAATCGGTCCCGGGTCCAGGTCTTACCATGAGTACTACGATAATAGCTTATATGGGAAATTCGCTAAAAAGTGCAAGTTGCTGAAAAACTGGTCTACCATGCTATGCAACTCATTGCGAAAAATGTTAAATCATTGCCAGAAATTTGATTTTAAAATAAAATAAAAATGTATGTACTCCTCGAGGAATGACTTTATGCAACTGGAACCCTCTTTGTGATATTTGCTGAAAATTTTACAGACTTGAATATTTGTACAGAAATATAATTTAAAGTATGTCCACAGAGACTATTTGAGTAAATCGCAAAGACCCTTAACCGTAACTAAGAGTAAGTCGGATCTCAGTTCACTAAGCTCTCAAACTGATTCAAATAATAGAGCAAATAACAAGGCTTACATTGTTAGCTCCCTGGTGCCACCAGCCCTGCTTGCAAAGGATCAATAAATATCTTGAAGAGTTAATTTGTATGTCGTTCATTATGTTCATAACAATTATTAAAATGAATAACGTTTATTACAGCTTATAGATTATTACATGTTCTATTGCGATTGATTTGTTATATCATAGTAAAGCCAAAATATAATCAATGGTGGTTATCCATACATCGTTTGTAAGATGTAAAAGTCACAAAGTTTCCAGTTATCGGAGTATACACTGATTTATATAACAAGGCTAGAAGTTTAAAACGTTCATAGTTGCTTAAAAAACTTGTAGTATTTTCATAAAGACGTTTTCTTGATTGAAGACATCCGAATGACCAAACAGTTCGATTTTCTAAGCATTAATTTACTCAACGAGAAAGAAACCATGAAGATGCAGCAGTGTTTGTTTAAATTGTCTATCTTCGGTTTAGAATTTTAAGCTCTTATCAGTTTAGATGAGTTAGTTGGATTCAGTTAGGTAAACAATTGATTGTTAAATTAAAATCTCAGCTTCTATTAACTTAATTTGTGATCACTTTGTAGCATTTATCCTTTACCCGAGTATGACGTTGTTTTAAGTGTGGTTTACGATGGTGCGCCAGGCATCGTAATAATGCCTTAAGACGTTGAAACTTAAGTCATCAACAAAGGATCACAGTTGGTCAAAGCCTAGCTTAGAGACCTTATATTGTCATTAACTACTGTTGAACTCCATTCAACTCATAATAAGAGCTACAACAACATTTTGATATCATAAATATCAGTCTGTTTTGTTACCTTATTATGTTAAATCGTTTTCTTAGATAGTGTGTTTTTTTTAACTTGCTTCCTTTCGGTGTTTTCCAAAAATCGCACTCCTTCACCTTCAAAAAACACTCTACTACTAAAGTTTGTAAAAGTTATCCGATTTTGACGTGTTTTTAATTGAACAAGCATGCCAGCTAGACCTTTGAAAAATGCTTGTTCAGTTACAACCACGTCACAAATCCGAGAAATTTTACAAATTTTAGAAGTAGAGCGATTTTTGAAGGTGAAGGAGTGTGATTTTTGGAAAACGCCGAGGGGTTTTTTGTAGCAAATTTTATTCCTGATCATGAAAATTCCTTAAAACCTTTGCTAGGTATCTCTTACCGTTTTCAAGCTATAGCCGTTTTTTTTTACTGGTTTTTCTCAAAAAGAGAAAAGGGGATGAATTAAACTTTTGAACTGCTATAACTATTGACAGGATTGACGTAGAGACCTCTCGTTTGCTCCATTATTTTATTTTTTGCATACCCTCTCATTTTAAATGAGTATTGGCAGAAAGGGGGTGAATGGGAACTTAACATTGAATTCACAAGAATTGTGACCTATTGTACGCCAATTGTACGCCAATTGATAATTCCAGCAAACTTCATGTTTCTAACTTTTGCAGTTTTTACATAAATAAGGAAGCTAGTTTTTTTTACAACCTGTATAAATAACCTTTCACTGTTATGGATAACTTTTTATTTTTTATTTTAACATACTAGTTTGATTGGAATACACTTACAAATTGCACAGTCCGAACTTGATTTTTAAAATCCAACTGTCACAAGAACGTTTTGCTTCCTCTGCCTCATATTATTTTGTTATAAAACCTATTGTTTCTGAGAGCAGACTGTCCATAAAGAACCTCATCCCCACAATGCAGAATTTTAAGTTACATATCTACATGGTCTATGAGTCAAAAACCGTTTTCACTTCAGTTCAATTGTATGTCTACTCACCAATTAACCCGAATGGCTTAGAGATAGTGCATGGACACTACCACCTAACTTATTATTGTCGCTTTAACTGTATATAGATAAATATTCAAACGAAGTTAAACAACAATTTGATGTACATATGTCGAAAAACGAACAAAACTTTGTTAGTAAACTACGTGACCAAAACTAAACCACATCAATTTCTTTTAAAATTTTAGTTTTAAGATTATAACATACTGTATTACAAAGTTTAACCAATCTTAATTTGCCCATACTAGTAATATTATGTAATTTTTTAGTTGAAAAAATTACTCAACATATATGATTTATGATACAACTAATTTATTAGATCTATGCATTTATTTTCATAACCCATGGCTAAGCGGATATATTTAGTAATTCTGGTTTCAAGAATCGGTTTTCGAGTGATTTAACCTCATTTGGATACAGAGCTTCAACGCAGACTCAGAAGTCTATGAATGGTTACAACAATTCAGATATCTCAGCGCCTATTCAACAATTGAATGACAATTTACCGAATACTTGCATGTAGAACAAAGTTAAGAACTCTTCACTCCATAAAATCTGAGATAGGGATCTACACCTCGAATGCATATGTGAATTTTAAAAATATGTGCAATTTTTAAGCCATCCAGATAGATAATTGATAAAAAAGACACTTTTGGGGTTATGTAATTTTATTATTGTTAGAAATAATCTGAAATTGCTTAAAAATTACTTGCAAAGCGGACGGAGACTGTTGCATTGTTGTGGCAGGGCTTAGCCGTACCTGATTTTTTTTTTTTATTGTGATATCTGACATTTTACTAGTTATAACTTTAACTATTAAATAACAAGTAATCTACATACATTTCAGCCCATTAGTATGTCACATCTTAGACTTTTCCGTCATATGACAAACTAGGGACCACAATTCGTCTGATATATTACTTGCTGGACAAAATAGTTTACCGTTATAATATATAAATTAATAAAATAAAATAAACTTTTGCATGCACTACAACCAACCTCCAGCGGTCACGTATTACTAAAGCTGCCATATCGCAGTTAAGTTAATATTCATCCAATCTTAAAAGTGAAGGTGTCAATCGATTTTTAATTAAATTGCCTTAAAATGTTATTCTTGTAAAACTTTTGTAAAATCAATAGTTTTTGAGTTATTTAAGAAACAAAAATTTTAAATGGCCGCCATTTTGTTTTATGAATTTTATTAATTGTCATACAGTACGTTGTTTGTGGCTTTGTCTAGTTCTCATAAATGTTTTGCAAGGTTTCAATTTTGTATCTTTTAGGTACCACTTTTTAGAAAGCAATTAATAAGTGAAAACAATAAAATGCCAGCTGTGTGTGTAACTAAGGACTTCCAGACAATTTAAATATGATATTTACTTATTTTTCTTACCCAGGAATAATACCCTTAAATATCCGACACGAATTCTGAAACACCCTGTATATTATGTAAATATTTTAATTAATGGTAAATGGACATACTTGCTAAAAAAACTTGTCTGAGTGTGATTTAAGAAAGTATGTGTACATCATTCTAAATAAAAGCACTACTAAAAATCAGGTACAAAGGTGACATTGCTTAGAAGCAATACCACAGGAGGGCTAACATCCTGTGTGTTTGAACCATTGTGTCTCTACTTCCTGTTGTAAATTTATGCCCATGCATAAAATGAAGATTGTGTAGACCCGACAAATGGATAGGCATTAATTGTACGGTATGTCCAAACCAGGTACAGCAAGAAGAAAGGAATTATATGTTCTGTAACCAGCATTTTGCACAACAGCAGGTTCTGTTCTGGATTTAACTATGTACGTTTACAGCGCAGCAATAAAGATTCTTTGAATGAAAGAGCTAAAATTAATTTTCTTTAACACAAACGGTTGCAAATGTCAGGAACTAAATGTATAAAAACGTGTTTATATTCCTCTCAAGGTGTTTAAATATTATAACCATTCAAATCCGTGGATTTTAATAAACTCTGGATGGATTTTAATAACATCGATGAGATCATAAGAGAAAATAAATGCATCGTGCATCAAATGTCATTAGAACCTATGTACCTACTTTTGATATGTGTGGAATGTCTCAAGAAAGAGTATGTAACATCTGTTGCTTTTTATTAATGATATCCCTCATATATTGTGATATCTGACATATTACTAGTCATAACTTTAACTATTGAATAACCATTAATCTACATACATTTCAGCCCATGAGTTTGTCACATCTTAGAGTTCTCTGTGATATGACAAACTAGGGACCACAATTTCGTCTGATATGTTACTTGCTGGATAAAATAGTTTACCGTTATCTATACTATTATAAAGAAGAGGTGGTGTCTGTGTGTGTGTTTGTATGAGCTAATCTCAAAAACTACTGGTCGGATCGGGCTGAAATTTGGCATGATGATAGCTCACATTCCCGATTAACATATAGGCATATTTTTATCCCAAAAAATCCTTCGGGGCTCCGCCCCAGTGGCTCTGGAGTTTCCCATGTTAACCTTATGAGAAATGGAATTAATGAATCTTAACAGCTGTTTCAATTAAACAAGTTGGTTCTGTTCTATGATGTTCAATAGCATTAAAAGTTACAAGGATTACCAACAGGGTTCAGCACTAGCACTGTTATTTCTTTTACATTTATGACAACAGCAAAAGGTGAGTGAGCGTAGCGAACGAACTTCAACCTGGAGGCGAGTGAGCGTAGCGAACGAGCTAACCTGAAGGCAAGTGAGCGTAGCGAACGAGCTAACCTGAAGGAAAGTGAGCGCAGCGAACGAGCTCCAACCTAAAGGTGAGTGAGCGTAGCGAACGAACTTCAAAAAGAACCGAAATTTCTTAAACCATGTCCTCACTCATAACTGCTATAAGCATTTGATACTTATATGCCAACCCCGTACGAAGGACGGGTACTCTGCTAGTAATATATAAATTAATAAAATAAAATAAATTACTTTTTTGACTCATTACCTAGTTGGTGAGTTTGTTTTTTATTTAATTATCACCCATTACGTTGCCTTATGAAATAGTAAGATGTGTTAATTACTAATAAATATTCAATATTCATGGTGCTACAAAAAAGGTGCTGTAGTAAAAATGTTATGCAGTGTAATTTACTAATAAAAAGATACTAAATCTAGATTTCTACAGAACCGATTTAGTTAATTAATGGGTCATTGGAGAGCCTAATTAATGTAGCGTTTTAGTAAATAGTTATTTGTGGTGAAAAAGTAAAAATAACGAAAATACATTTAAACAGTTTTTTTCAAGTATCTGTTTAAGATTCTATTCGTCGATAGCTTTTGGCTGCCTTTATTAAGTATTTTCAAGAAATGAACAGTAGTTATTTGTACCAAATTCTATTTTCTTTCAGAATATTACATCCACTTTGATAGATTTCCCCTCCATTTAAAAGTTATTAGCAATAAGCTAAGTTACCTCCAAATGTTTAGTGGTGAGAAAATACTAAATTAAAGATGTTGTTGTTAAACTTTGTACAATTACATATAGTTCTACTGAACCAATTTCAATGTATTGAGTATTTTCAAGAAATGCATAGTAGTTATTTGTAGTAAATTTTATTTTCTTTCAGAATATTACATCCACTTTAAAAGATTTTCCCTCAATTTAAAAGTTATTGGCAATAAGCTAAGTGACCTCCAAATTTATAGTGGTGAGAAAATACCGAGTTAGATATATTTTTGTTAAACTTTGTACAACTAAATCTATTCTACTGAACCAATTTTAATTATTAGTGGGTTGTTGGAAAGCCTAATTTCGTGTATATTTGCAAATAATTTTGAAAGTTTGATTGTATTATATATTTTAGGTGTAAAACAGAAAGAAACGAGAATATATTTAAAAGATTATATATTAAAATATTTATATTTGTAGCCAACTTTAGGCTGCCCTTATTGAGTATTTTCAAGAAATACATAATTGTAGTTTGTACTAAATGTTATTCTCTATCATAATATCACCTTCCACTTTGGTCGATTTCTTCACCATTTCATTAAAGTTTAGCAACCTCCCAATTTATAGTGGCGAGAAAATACTAAATTAAAAATGTTGTTGTTAAACTTTGTACAATTACATCTATAGTTCTACTGAACCGATTTCAATGTATTTAGACTTTTATAGTTACTGTGCGCCTAATGGTGAGGAGAAAATTCCCAAAAATTGTAAATTTAAAACTCCCTTGTTTTTCATATGGAGAATAAATCAAATGTTGGAGTTTGCTTGTTTATAAACGTATTTTGATAAAATTTGGAAAATACATTAATTTTTTACTAAACTATTATCATTTTACAACAAAAAACACTTTTTTACCCTCCCTGTTGCAGGAAACCTAAGTACTCGTTAAACTAATTCTATTTAAATAGGGAATAAATGTGATATATTTAAGGAGGCATTTTAGTGCAAATCCAATCAGGCAAATGGAAATTCGCTTAGTCAGCAGGTTTGCTGCAGCGGGGGGTATTAAAATGTTAAATCGTTCTGGGACTTTTTTTCATTTTTGCCGGGTATAAGAATCTAATATATATAGATATATACGGTGTGTAAATTAAGTATTGAAACACATCTGTATTTTTAAAACCGAAATAGATAGAAATATTCTGTTTTGTGGAAATAATTGTTAACAAAGGTTCCGCAAACTTTGACATCAAAAATATTGTTTACCCCCCCCCCCCAACATGGGTGGGGATAGGGGGTGAATTCTTTTTTTCAAATAGGAACCCTTATCGAGTGACCTCTCATTTTGAAGGGTTTGTTAAAAGAAAAACAATGACGCAAATCCGAGGTGAATATCTCTCCCCTAGCCTAAATGGCGGGTATTCCAAAATTTAATTTATGTGAAAAAAGCACCCATTTTGGAATACTTGCCATTTTGGCTAGGGGTGAGATATTCACCTAGGATTTGCGTCATTGTGTTTCTTTTGACAAACCCTTCAAAATGAGGGGTCACCCAATAGGAGTTCCTATTTGAAAAAAATAAGTCACCCCCTACCCACTACGCTGTTTGGGGGGGGGGGGGGGTAAAAAATATTTTTGATATAAACAATTGAAAAATCTTTGTTTAAAATTATTGCTACAAACAGAATATTTCTATCTATTTCGGTTTTAAAACTGCAGATTTGTTTCAATACTTAATTTACACACTGTATATTCGATTTTGACATTATTTCTTATTTGGAAAATTCGCTAAAAACGAGAACTAATTCTGCAGGTAGGCAAGACACGAAGTAGTAGGGTGGTAATGACGTATAGTCTAGACTCCCATCAGAGTACACAATATCAGCAACGGCTGTTAATACTAATGATACCTTTCCGTTGATGAGGTAGGTTTCAGCGGAACTAAGCAACCTAGAAATTAAGTTCTTAATATTCAACGAATATTTCTCATTATTAAAAACTTTTTTTACGATAAAACCTAGTCCAGATACAACACCCCAATTTATATAAAGTATTGTTAAATTTGTGGGGATTTAAAAATTACCATTATTTTTACAATAAATGTCATTCTGACATAGTAATACGATTTTTTATAGCAACTATTATTTATTTAAATGTTGATTTAATTTTTATCCTCCTACTGTTTGAGTTGGGAATCTCACATAGGCAACATCATTATTACAATGTATGTTGACAATTTTTTTTCATTTTACACTCATGACAAGACATCGTGTATATATAATATTTTATATTCAATAACGGAAATATATTCTTGCTAAAGTCTTTACTATCCAGTTAAACCCAGTAGATATGATCTCGTATACAATACAGAGCACAACACATTCTCCTCACTGAATGATGTCTATAAATGTGATGCCTGCGCAGCCATGAATGAAACCGTTCCACGGATGTAGACTTGTTCCGCTCGTAAATTTACAACGAAGCAGTTCAAATTCTGTGTTCTATTTTAGCTGTCTTTTAACTTGCTCGTATTGTTTTATAGTGTTATTACAATGATAATTTACTAAGGTTGATTAGATAGTTGATAATTACATATATTACTTTACCGCATTTTATAATGACTATTATTTTTATAGTGGTTAAACTGGATTTTCGCTGACTACAGAATGTTATATAATTTAATGTTTAAATTGTAGTGTTACCATCAACACTTTCGATAAAGGATATATATTCCGAAATAATGATATAAGGTGATAATGCGGGAATTTGGTTACATTCACTAAAATTAATAAACAAGCTTATATTTAACAGGTATTTTATTTTACTGTTTTGTTTTCTTTTCTCTAGTAGTTTCTCTACACCTCGACCGAATGCTGATGTTCACGGCAGTGACGATAGTTATTAGTTTTGTGTAAATGTTAAGTTTAATTTTGTTTACTGTTAAGTTAAATTATGAAATAATATTGTAAGCTGTCGTCGTGTTTAAGGAAGTATTTAGATTTTTACAAATTTCATGGACAATATGTAAGCTTGGATGAACGTTATGTGGAATCAAACTTCTTGATTCCATGTCTGATATAGATACTACCTTCTATGAAGAATGTAGAATAATGAGAATAATGAACCAGAACAATGAGAGGTATTGCATTGAAACTCGCTTTTATTATTATTATTAGCTTTGGATACGTGTTTCAGGTTTGATATGAAAATATTCAAGCTAAGGAGAGGTACAAAAAGTAATCATATCGTTAAAACAATAGGGCAGGTCTTGCTATGTGAACTTTGAAGACTACAATTTTGTAAATGTATATATGTTTGTAAATGGCCAAACAAATGTAACTGGTAATTACGAGTATATGTCAAAATGCAGTACAAAATATTTTACTCAGTATTTATATTTCCCGTAGCTTTTAACACAATGCCAGTAAGTGGATGTTGTTACTCAATTATTCTCAACATGGCTTTTTGTTTTTTCTTTCGCCGTAAAGATTTCCAGTTGGTAATTATATTAGTTTGTCTTTTAAGATAAACGAAGCTGTCTTTAAAATGATCTCATAGTTGAAAAGAACAGAGTTTAATTAAATTGATCAATTTTAATAAGCAAATTATGGTTACCTAGTCTGTATTAATAAATGCAATAACAGATTTAATTGAATACAATTTTACTTAACTATCATCCATAAATGCCAGTTTAAAAAGCACACCAATGATGTAAACGGTTCAATTTTAAAATTGTATCAGGAGATTGTATTTTCAAAGCAAAGTTTTTTTGTGTCAACTTACAATCACGTTTGAACTTTGCAGAATGAATAATAAACCTCAAATTGTGCAAAAAACTCAATTTCAATTGAGCTTGTGTAAACGAACGAGAAGACCTCAGCTCCGAGTTCAATTAATCAGAGGCGGGGAACTTTGATTAAATTCCTTTGGTCGGTTGATGATAGAGCCCAAACAAACTCTTACTCTTATTTGACATTCCATGCACAACATTCTCAATTATTGACCTTAACAGGTGGCTTAGTGCATGGCGAGATTACTTATGGTACGTGTTTGAAAATTAAATAATATCCATATGCAATAATGTAATGCAATGTTCGTTAATTTAAGAACTGAAATGGAGTTCTTCTTACCATTTCAAGGTATGGAGAGATACACCCCATTTCAAGGTATAAAAAAGTATGGGGATTCTCATACCTTTTAAATTTTAATTAATCTTTTGGTGGGATATCAATCATGTTTTCTGATTCAAAATTTAGTCATGAATACTGTTTTGTCATTTGTTCACATCTGCTGATTTTTATTTGTTATGCTTTGTGCTTCACAATTGCTGAATTAAACGAAAACTTGGATATCTTATGTCTCATTAAATCATCTCTAATTCACACCTAAAATAAAAATGCATTGCTAACTTTTTTGTTTAGCATTTATAGTTTTCACCGAATTTTGTCAAAGACCTCAAAGCAGTATTTCCGTTGTATTAAATATTTAATTTTGTTTACCCCTGTCATATATCAGTGTAATAGTTATGCACGAATGCACCAATTGCTCTATAACTTGAGCTACGCCCGATATGGCTTTGCCAAAGACTTATTTTAAAGAAGACCTAGCAGCCTATTCTCGTCATTTGCTGGTTCGGACAAAATCTGGCTCTGTGCATGTTTGTGCGTACCCTAGCGTTACACCAAAAGCCTATTCCCCAAAACCAATCTTCCAAAGATTGCTAATGTATTTCCGCTCGTCGAACATGATGGAAAGCCTACAGATAGAGGGGTTTGGCCATTTACTAATTGTAGTCTTCGAAGTTCACACAGCAAGACCTGCCCTATTATTTTAATGATATGATTACTCTTTGTACCTCTCCTTAGCTTGAATCTTTTCATATCAAACCTGAAACACGTATCTAAAGCTAATAAATAATAATAATAATAATAATAATAAAAGCGAGTTTCAATGCAATACCTCTAATTATTCTGGTTCATTATTCTCATTATTCTACATGCTTCATAGAACGTAGTATCTATATTAGACATGGAATCAAGAAGTTTGATTCCACATAACGTTCATCCAAGCTTACATATTGTCCATGAAATTTGTAAAAAACTAAATTCTTCCTTAAATACGACGTTTGCTTACGATATTATTTCATAATTTAACTTAACAGTTGTAAAAAAATGTAAAAATTAACATTTACACAAAACTAATTTTTAATAATATATCAATAATTAATAAGGTTTTGAGCTTTTAAAATGGTGAAATACAACTTTATTTAACTTAGAAGACAATAATATAAACTCAAATGGAAAATTTGTGCTGTGCAGGTCAAACCAAAAAGACACATTTTAAGAATTAATTGCATAGCAATATCTATTTTCTGGCATTCCGTTGGGGTTGTTTCAAAAAGCTTCTGTCTATACACTGAGTTGTAAGCGTACTTTATTGGACTGTTTTAGAACGAAAGTTAATGAATTCCATATGCACTTGCCTTATCGTCGCTGCTGTGAACATCAGCATTCGGTCGAGTTGTAGAGAAACTACTGGAGAAAAGAACACAAAACAGGAAAATATATTACCTGTTAAATATAAGCTTGTTTATTAATTTTAGTGAATGTAACCAAATTCCCGTTATCACCCTATATTATTAGGTTATTTCGAAATTTAAATCCTTCATTGAAAGTGTTGATGGTAATACTACAATTTAAACATTAAATTATATAACATTCTGTAGTCAGCGAAAATGTAGTTTAATCACTTTTTGATAAAGTGGACTTGGCAAGTCAGAATTTATATACTCATTTTTAATATTTATTGAATAGTTTTTATGTCAAGTGATGGTAAATTGAAATACGATTGTGCAAAATCTAGTACTTATCTTAAGTGCAACTTGGCGTCCGTGCAAACTACTTTTATTTCTACATTTAGGCTTTATTAAACAATAACGGTTAATATAAAGTACCAATATATTTATCAGTATGGTTTCTTTAAGGAAGCGGAAATACTGCAATGAAACCTCTCTTTAATGGCCCAGAGAAAGATATTGTGGTAGTTACTTCCTTAGCTGTTCTGAGAAATAGTTTTCAACAGGGCATTAGGAGGTTTATTGTGACAATTAACTTAGGACAAAAATATTTTCTTCGTCATACTGCAGCAAAACCACAATTTTAAATAAATGCGTTGCGGGTCTAAAGTAGCATTTTTTCTCCCTAGAGAAATAAATCGCTTGTACTGTCGCCTTTGTGTAAATAGTTCGACATATCGATAGTATAATGCACACTAACACAACCGTAATAGAAGAAAAGATTGAATCACTTACTAAACAGCTGCTTGTTTGGATTAGCAAATTAAATTGAAACCTAGTTAGAAGTAGTTTAAAGAGGTTATTAAAATTATTTAAGTTTTGTAACTTCGTTTGTTTAAATAATGGTGCAATATGACGAAAAATATAGTTCATCACACTGACAAAAAGTGATTTTTTCGTTTTTTCAGACGTATGCACTACTCACCCCACACCACACTCACTCACTCACTTTACGCCCAAGTGATGAAATGTACTATTGATTTACTTCCGTCAAACAGTCCAACCGTCATTCAGTTGAATCAGCTGATATGTTTCACTGCGAAAACAACACTTTCAAAGCTTTTAACTTCGTCGATGCATAGTTAAAAACGCACTGCAAAGACATAAAAATAAAAAGTGCTAATATTCTCAACGTTTATCAACTTAAGCAGATGGATGTAATATAGGCCCTAATATAGTCATTGTTTATGGTAACAATAATGTATTATATTTGTAGAGTAACACCTTTAAAGCTCTTATGGCCAAATCTTATGGGTATTAATTATACAAGTTATGTCATAAGACAATTTCATACACTGAAGGTGAACTATGTATCCATTTTGTAAGAAAAAGGCTAACATCCTTCGCTGTGTGCGAATTTTATAACCTCTTGGTATTTTGATATTCGTTAATTACAAGATTAAAAATTGAGCTATTGTGTCTTATAAATAAATAAGTATAATTACTCGTACAAAAAACTAGTTACGTGTACAAGTACAAAAATGCAGAATTAAATCCCTCAGGGCAAAAGTAAAGTATAACTTTATTGTGTTATTTTGTATCTACTATTAAGCATTTTAGACAATTTGTACATAATACAGACAATAGTCTAAATAATGAGTTATAATTTAGTTTTAGTATATATTCTGCCTGTATACATTGTGTATATATTTAGTATAGTGAATAGCAGTTCTTAATCAATGGAAAATCGTGCACAAAGAGCCAAGCAAAGTATAAAAGTACCTCACTTTTGTTTCATATATATAGTTCTGTGTTTTTCAAATGATTTTAGCTTTTATTTTCTTGTTGTCTTTGTTATATTTTAGTTTAGTGAAGATTCCATGTTATAGACCATGTTATACTATCTAGAATCTATGGCCCTTTTTTTAACGAGGTCTATTGTAACATATGTTATTTAATGACCAATAAAGATTTATGATTTATAAAGATTTATAAATGTTAAATGTGGTAAAAGGAGCATGATGTAAATGAAACTATGATAATTATTTCTGAAACGCTTATTCTAGACGTATTTAGCCGTTGAAAGTCTTGTTAAAATGTATTAAAAGTAGGCCTGTATTATAATAAATAATTTCGTTTTGTTTTACTAATATATAGTCCAAGTTTAGTAATACCAACTCAATTTGGGAGGCATGTTGAAAGTAACAGATGTTTGTATGAAAGCTTTAGACATTACAGCAGGAGCGCCACGCCGGGATAACTTGATTAGGCAGATTTAAACGTCCTATTTGCTTTTCACTTCAGAAAGCTTTGCCATATTTCTGGCTGGAATTAGTGTCGCTTAACACTGTTATCTTAAAACAGTATTTGAATATGTTAAATAATAAGGAATAAAAAAGGCAAAATCAAGTTTAATTTAAGTGCAGCCCATTTTGGCATACATTCATTAATTACAGAGTCATTGCTGAAGTCCTTTCTTGCTAGTTGGCAATCCTGCCTCCTCTCTTACCTACTAACTCCTCTTTCTTCTTATCCAGTCTCTTGTCAACATACATGCCGCTACTGCTTACCACGCTCCAGTTTGTACCTTAAGTCATAAGTCGTTTATTCAGCAAAATTAACATAAAATGCATTAGCTACGTCAAAAGCAACAAAAAACTCTCTTATATAAATTTAAACTGTCAACTATGCTACTGTATTACAGTACTACCAGTTCTTGGGCAAAGAAACTCATGAACGCTGCAGAAGGCATTATCCAGCGAAAAATTCTTTAGTTTTTTCTGAAATCTATTTAAATCCTGTTCGGTCTTTAGGGAAGGAGGAAGCTTATTATAAAGCTTGACGGCATTGTATTGAACATTCTTTTGAAAGAAATATGTTGAGTGATTAGGAATTGCAAGGTCGGAAGAATTACGAAATGGATATCTATTGTTGAGCTGTGAACAAAAAGAAGATATATTTTTTCTGGTGAAGGATAATGTTTCAAAAATGTATATGGATGGAAAGGTTAGAATTAGGATTTTTTTAAAAATGTCTTTGTAGGACTGACGTTTGGGTAGGGAAAATATAATGCGGATAGCTTTCAATTGTTGTCGGAAAAGAAACTTAGTCTTTTCACTTTCACTACCCCAGACAGGGACAGCATAGGATACATTTGGATATACAAGACCATAATAAGCAGACAGGAGGACTTCTGAATTTACTGTTTGGCTAAGCATACGAAGCATGGAAATACCTACTGATATTTTTGTTGTAACACGTTTGATATGTTTGTGGTAGTTAAGATTTTCATCAAGGAACACACCAACCTCTTGCCAGGGATGGATCTCATTTTCACCCAACAGTAAGCTGAATGTTCTTTGTTTTTTGTTTGTTTGATGATTTGAAATGCTAAATTGGAGAAGTTGGGTGTTTTTGGCATTTAGGACAAGATGATTATCCTCACACCATTGGAGCAGGCTATCAGATTCAAGAAAAATCTATTGTTCAAGTGTTTCTGTGGAATGACTGGATACAGAACTTTGAACTTTGTTACACCGTGATCGGTTTTAAATCAAATAATTACCGTGTCACACCTCCGAGAATCTTGTGTCCGTAGACGACATTATTACACTACGGCAGGATGATCTCCGCTGGACCAAGGGACCCCTGAGAACTCTGCACTCCACACGACAGGCCGTCCACAACACTTCGTACAGAGAAGAAAGGATCGGTTGTGAGTGATACTTCCACTACTAGATAAGACTTGTCTGATAATTTTCTTTCAAGTTTCAGATCGGTCATATTACTGGTCAATTCATCCGTCATCATAATACAGTTCACTATTTTAATTACGCTAGTTGCCGCCAACTCAATCCACAACAGAATAAGTTAAATTATTTTACATGTCATGTTTATGTAACTTGTAAGAATTATTCAATGGTAGACTAATTATTTTATTGTCATATAGTGAGAGTTCTACTGTTTGATCACCAAACAATAAACTTCTTTAATTTGTATAATACATTTATTGGAGAATCAATTTGCTTACCTGTATTATTGTAAAGGAGAAGAATATATATGTGACGGCCCCAAAATTCAAAAAATAACCTTCTGGGCTCCCCCCAGATTTAGATATTGACAGAATAATTGAATAATGTTTCAATATCGTATGTGCAAAAGAAACAGAAATAGAATTACTTAATACATTTCAATACGATAAAAACAGACGTAGATAACCATGAGTTTAAATTTAAAATTATTACAGAAGATGATGTAAGATGCAATGAACTAAAGAAAATTCTAAAACTCTAGGTGTTGATAATATATCGATACAAATGATAAAATCTGTTAGCCCATATGCAATAGGAGCAATAACACATTTGATGTATGAGCCTGGCCTCTGGTGTTTTTCCTAAAAGTTGGAAGATTGCCCGTGTGAAACCATAGCCTAAAGTTTCTGCACCAAAAACCGTTCATAAGACTTATCTCTGTGTTACCTGAATAGTAAAAAATAATATTGTTTCTAGATGATTATAGTACTACCTTAAACTGTAGTTGACTCACTTTACAAATTCTTATTTGTTGATATTGAGGCATCCTGAAAAGACTGGGCCAATTTTATGTATGGTAGTTTTCAAAGATTTAACAAAGGTTAAAAAATGTTTAATTATTTTAAGGTTAATCTGCAATTAACTAAAAGTAGTTAATTGCAGACAAATACTATTGATTACATATACATAACATTCTAGTTTATAAATAAGTTATATTTTATATTTAACATTGGTGTCGTTTTTAAAATGTATGTGTTATATTTATGGTTTTCAAGTTATTTCGTAGTTGAGTTTGTTTATAAATTCTTTTATGAGTTTCTCAAATAAATAATAGCGTTTTGCATAGTATAAAGTAGTACTTGTTAAAAGGTAGAATAAAGTGTTACTGAATATGTTCCCGTCTTTGTTTTTTGCTTGAAAATAACAACGCTTATTAATTAAGTGTTGTCCAGCTACTGTTGTTGCTCTTCGTTGGTGATATCGTGATTTAAGAGGATTTTTGGGACCACTAAAGCACACAATGACACTTATGCTTAAGACATTTAAGCTAGGAATTTGCACATTAGCAGAATAATACATGTTGCATGCAAAACTATTTGGAACACATTCAATAATATTTAACTTAAACAATTGATGAAAGAATATTGGGAAGATGCTGAAAGTTCAAGGAAAAAGTGTTAATTTCCCTTTATTTATCGAAGCTGTAGATGGGAAGCAAGTGTGAACCATACACTGCAATTACCAAGTGTATTTAAAGTATTCTATTGCACTTAAAGTTTGCTGTTGACTTGCTTTACAAATTCTTATTTGTTGATATTGAGGCATTCAGAAAATACTGTGACAATTTTATGTTTGGCAATTTTGAAATTTTAAACTTTTATTTACTTTCAGACACAGACTATTGATAAAATATAAGTTTCAAGTGTATAAACAAGTTATAGTTTTAGCGAATTTCCCAATAGGGAAGTAGCTATTACCGTAGGTGGCACGGTAAGACCTAGACCCGGGACCGATTTACTTTTTCATTTTGATGTCCCCAGAGGCCAAAAACACCATTCGTTCAATTTTATATATATATATATATATATATATAGACTTATAAATATAAATATAAAATATAAATAAAAAACTTATATATAAATAAAAAAGAATATAAAAAAAGGGTACTCATGTTATTTTACATATTATTTATTAAGACTTATATATATATATATATATATATACGTCCGTGAACGCGATAACTTGAGTAATTTTTGTCCGATTTTGATGAAATTTGGTTTAAAGGTGTAAAGCGGGATAAACTTGAATGAGTTCGCGAACCAGCACGATCGGATCATGGGAACGGGGCTTTACGGGGGGTTTTATGGTGTAAAAATTGGTTTTTCTCACTTTTGACCCTCAAAACACAAAATTTCCCGATTTATCTTTAGACCTTTTTAAAGAGCTTAAAAAAAAATAATTTAGTATATAAAAGTATTTTTGTTCGATTATTAGTAACGGAGAAAATTAAAAAAATTGTAAATTTAAAATTCCCATGTTATTCTTATGGAGAATATTGTCAAATGTTGTAGTTTGCTTGTTTATGGATATATTTTGATCAAACTTGGCAAATTTATTTATTTTCTACTAAGCTATCAATATTTTACTCAAAAACACACTTTATTAGTTTCCTTGTAGCAGCAAACCTAGGTACTCGTTAAACCTAATGTTATTAAAATATATTTAACTGAAAATCAATTCAGACAAATGGAAATTCGCTTAGTCGGCAGGTTTGCTGCGGCGGGGGTATTATATTTAACATTAGTGCATTAATAATATTTATTATTATACTTATAGTTGTCAAACTATTTATTAGTTAAGTCAGGCCAGTTAGTAAGTTAGTTTATGAGCTTCTAAAATAAATAAAACTTTTGGAAAGTATAACTTGTTGAGTAGTAGAATAGTGTGTTATTGAAAAAGGAATTGGTCCCGTGATTTTTGGCAAGGAATATGTTTACTAATTGTTTTATAGCTACTGCTGTTGGGCTTCGTTTTTGCAATCTTAATTAGGTTGTAATTGATTTAGTTTGGATTTCTTGGACTGCAGGGTTCACACAATGGCACTAATGCATAAGATATTTAAGCTTGGAACAGCAACAACAAACAATATTGTACATGTTGTAGGTTTATATTGCTCTCTTTGCCTAGGAATTAAAATCCATATGAGTTGGTTCCCCTCCGTAGTTGATCATTACTTTATTCTGTAATAGATCTTCGTTTAGCGTACGTTTCTGTGACCTTCCCTGTGCTGTTAAAACTAGATATTTTTACTTACTGATATTATTAACTAAGAACTTAAATTTAATAGCTAGTATCAAAGCATTCATTATACAATTGTAGACCCGGCCATGAGTGATCTCCGGTGGCAAACCCCGAGTAAAAGGGGAACACGAATACTACTACCGTTGATACAAGACATCCGTACTATTTCCCGTAGTATATACAGCAAAGCATCTATATACAATAAGATTGATAAGATTTGGTACCCTTATTCACTTAGTAGAGTCTGACGGACAAATGCACACTCTACTTATACCTATTTTGGAAAATATTCTATGCGTTCTATACATTCTTCACTCTATTGGATCTTTAATACCATTCCAAATCCTAAGGCAGATTTACACCACACCACACTTTGGCTGAGAGAGTTATTTGATTGTTAATGTGACCTCCAATCACCAGTAGTGGAGCATGGTTGCAGGTGTACGCTACTTTGGTCAGAACTGTACGTCAATATTCATCTCAAACTCTGTGACACACACCACTTAGTTACCATGTAATAGGGGATGAAAAGTATTTATTTAACTTTGTTTAGTTTGAAATGTTAGAGTCAATGTTTTAATATGTGTTGCCGTGTGTGAAAGGGAGGCAGGGATCTTCATGATGGAGTCGTGACCTGTCCGAGTGGTTAGCTATCGATAGAGAACTGCAGTAATCCTTTTTTTTAGCTGAAAACGAAAAATTTGAAAATTTCAGTGGTTCTTCTATTACCTTTACCTCCAGTGACGTTGCCGTGGGATATATTTATTCTACTTCATTGGTATTTTCGTGTGTTGTGTTCATCTCACATCTTATCATCTCTTCTGCCTTAAACACCACCACACTCATCATTTCATCTGGTCCAGGATCTCCCAAATGAATCCAGTTACCGATGCCAACCTACTGTACCTATCCGAAATGAACAGTTTTTTATGGTGAGGGACCAAAACAAATATTCATGAATGAAAATTTTAACCCGATTAAAACTATTACAGCGTTATTACAATTAAAATTCATTGGGATTACAAATTCGAATTTTTGAACTGTATACAAAACATTTCCATCTAATGAACACAACAAATCCCATGAGAAAGTCAGGGTTTTCAATTGTATTAGCAATTGAAGAACAAACAGAGCTCACATTAACACACAAGTTTTTACCCGGTACATAACAGATAACATGGCTTCATTATCTAAACGTAAACACTATTATGAGGTTTGTCGATATAAAATCTGGTATAATCCTTTTAGTTCGTTAATCCCATTTGAGCTGGATCGTGGTTGTTCATCAGTAACATTTATTTGCTTGAATGTGGAGTGTTGGGTTTTGGTTTAGTATAGGCATTTTAATATGATTTTAAATATTTTCTGATTTATTTATCTTCCAAATTAAACGCATACCGATTTACATTTTGTTAAATCTTGATGAGGGTTTGATAACATTTTTACATCGATGAAATGTATAGGTCTATTTTTTTTACTTCGGGGTTCGGGTTTTAGATGCTACGTCTACATACAGATAATACCAACATCATGATTGCGTTATGTCTCTAACGAATAATCAAAATAGAAAGTTTTAGATGATAGCGGTAGACATCAACGTCAACTCATTATAAGAATAGCCTACCATAGTAGCTTAACGAGTATCATTGAATGTGGACCAACTTTTCGACGAGACTGGAGATCATGGTGACAGACTGGACTTTAAAAAATCTTCTCCAATATATTTTCTCTTTCTTTCTTTAATATTCGTTAACTGCATAACGATAGATGGATAAATGGTTGTATTTAACCTGTTTAGTCTATTCAAAGATCAATATTCTGCATGCAATATACTTATACAATTATCAGGAACTAAGGATCTGTTCAAGGATTTGTCTAAATAGATTACCGAGTGTACCTGATCTTGACTTACTCCTGAATCGTCCTAGCTGTAAATTGCTTGTTTGTTTATCACGTGAGAAATGTCATCTAAAGTTGATTTTGAAAGTTTTTTGAGAACTTTTTCGCTAAAGACAGTCATTCCCCTTTGACCTATGCCTGGTTTCCCTGTCGTATGATCCGTGTTTACCATACCTCTAGCCTTAATGAATATGTATTAAGAAACTAATGTACGTAGACGAAGCCTTAATGTTATAGTAGTTTACGCAACGATAACGTTAACGACATGAGTAGAAAACTTGTACGAGTGTCGATAACACTATTTACGAGAGTTGCGTACACTACTTTACCTACGACCGGTTTTTAATTACTAATACTCACTACTCAAAACTTCTAAGAGATTATGTTTTCGCTTATAACCTCTCACTGCAAGTTCGAAGCATTACAATTTTACTTCTTCTCTCTCAATCCTTAAACGTCATTGGTCCGTTATCCGCGTTGTTGTAAAACTGTGCTGCTATGTAAGTAAACAATGCTGTTATGTGAAAATTTTCAATTCTAAGAACTGATCTAAAACGGCTGCTTTAAAAACGGCTGTACGTAAAAACTATTAAAATGTGACTCATAGAGTATCTACGTAATGGATTTTTCGTAATGGCATTTGATTAACGAAAATGCGAACCAAAATTGTCTACTGTACTGTCATATTGGGGATCGAAAAAAAACTTTTTTTAATTCGTGAGAATCACCTTTTACGTCATTTAGTTAAAAACGTGCTCTGTTTATTATTTTGTTAACGAATATTTACACTTTGAAAAAATTAACTGCGCATACACCGATGCATTAAAACCGATCTTTAAATCCATTAAAAAAGGGGTTCGGTTCTATAAATTTACGAATATTACTGTACATGGATTCATAACAAACCATTGTATCAGTTCGATCCCTGTGAGTTAGAACAAGTGATTTGTTTTCCCGAAGGTTTAATATCGGTCCAATAACACTTTACTGCCTGTGACATTGCTTGTGTAGCCATAAATATATACTAAGGACAGTTCTATCACTAATGCCAATCACAATTGACGATTGGGCATGGTTAACACTAGTTTAAAAATATGATTTATTTTACATTATCCAACAGATTTTTGCGGACATTTTCTAACATGATTAACGACGTCTTGGAATCTGGAATCTGACCCCGTCTTCAGGTGATACAATATTTAAAACATTACAAGAATAGAGAATAGTACACAAACTGCCAAAGCCGAAGCTGGGAAAACAAAATAAAGCTCACCCTAAGCCACAACGCACGAGTGTACTCAATGTAATTTCCGTAGGTCTCATGGTAAGACCGAAACCTGGACCGATTAATTTTTTTTTTATTTTGATGTCCTCAGATGCCAAAAAACTCTTCGTAAATCGGTATATTTATATATGAGTTTGTGTATGTGTGTGTGTATATATATGTTACCGGCAATTTTTACAATGCAGGAGGATAGTAACGTGAAAACAGCATGTTCTGGAACTGAAACCCGCCGTGACAAAAAGTTTCAAACCGTAGAAGCTGAAACGAGGAAAGAGCAAACACAACTATTGTATTTAAATAACTCATAATAAAAAGTTAACTGTCATGACTGGGGATCGAACCAGGGAAGCCTGCTTGCTATCAACTTCTAGCAGCCTGATACTTGTGTCACAAACAATGGCAACCTATGTCCAATCGAAATCGATCACCGCTTACCATCTTTTTTGTATATTTACCGTCTTGAGAATAACAGTATAAGAGTAAATATATGTTTTAAGTGTTATAAGACGTTTCTTTTATTTACTTTCCTTACTGAAATATAACAAATGACCAATTGCAATAACACAACTGTAGTAATTATTGAGTTTTAAAGCAGTTACCAACGTACATATCAGCTATCAACTCAGCTAACAACTCAGTAGTATATTTTAGAATTACTCTGGGGAATGAAAACATTAGAAGATGTTTAAAATTAACACATCTTATGTAAGTCAGATTAAAAATATTTCTTAGAGAATTCTGGAAAGAGAAACTCGTGAATGAATATTCAGCCTAATTACCGGAGAGCTTACATAAAGGGACTATTTTAACATGAAATATTTTAATTCCCTTACTTAAGGCTTATTATTATGCAAACCTAAGTTTTCTACATGTTTTCAATAATGCGTTAAAGATCATTATGAATAAAAATCACGAATACTACACTAAAACCCTCCAACCCGGTATGGATTATAAACATAAACAAATGACGTTGTTAGCCCGAATCCTATATCAATAGCATTAACATATGTTTTTGGCAGTTCCATTTAAGCAATGTTAAATAATGTTAATTTTCGGGCCAAAAACTTCATTTGTTTATGTTTATGATCCATGCCGATTCTTTTCAGCTATTCGTGATAAGAATATTTGAAAGAAAATTTATAACCTAGATAACAATGGATTAGTTTTATTATCTTGCAAATGTTTTGACAATAGACAAATGACAATGGACAATTTATTCATCGTTCAGTAATTACAAAATTACAAAATATTTCGTCAAACAGGATATATAAATAAAGGTTACTTTTTAAAATCTAGATCCTTGTTAATGAATTTAACATCAAAAAAATGTTGTATTTTAATACCAAATACAATACTAGTTTTAAAAGAATAACTTTTAACTATTATAATAACTAACAATTAAAACTAAGTAGGTAAATTAGTTTTAATATTTAGTTATATTTAAATAAATATTGAAACTCCTCAATATGCTCGTGGAAGAATGAAATTATACAATAAAAGGTTTAAATTACCTGTATCTGTCAAGTGATTCTGGTTTGAAGTTAATTGACTACAGCCATTTTGTGTTGTAAAAACACATCTTCAGGTCAAATGTACATAATATAATATAATATACATAATAAATCATTATTCCATGGAATGGTCGTCATAAGGTTTAAAGTTCATAAAAATAACACATACACGTACACGAAACATTAACATAAGTTGGGCTGGGTAGGCCTACTATAAAATATTCGTACATCAAACGATGTGTAAGAGATTTCCTTATAAAACACTTAAGTTATTTTACTTAAAAGAATATATAACTTTAAAATTTAATCCTACTGATCTATTATTGCAATTGAGTTATCGTGTTAACACGACGTTTCCAGATGGATTAATTGAACAGCAGATGTAATTTGGACAATTGTGTTTTGAAATATTGTTACAGTTTGAATACGAATTATAGTTTAATATTTAATAAATAGAGATTTAAAATAGGGAGGGGTCTTAAATAGTTTGCAAAGACCGGATATTTCACGTTATTTTCATAATTCATGATATCTTCATTTGTTTGTTCTTGTTAGATTATAGTTATTTGTGCAACTAGTGAGAAAAGTGAGCAATTGACTCACTCGAGAGAAATCCTTACTCACGAGCCGTAGGCGAGTGAGGAATGGTTTCTCGAGTGAGGCAATTGTACTTTGAACTCGAGTTGCACATTATACTTTTCCTACAGTTACCATAAAACAAATAAATTGGTGAAGAAACATAACCTATTTTACACAGAAGTGAACTTTTAATATAACATTTAATGTGAAGTGACAAATACAACAGAACAACAGCTGACCAGCTGATTTACAGCCAGTGCTGCCAACGTATTTCGCGCGCATACGAAGTTGCCTGCATGCACGCACTTACTACGCGCTCACTATTTCGTGCCTTCACGTTAGTAATTAGAGTGAAACAATGTTAACATTGTCTCACTGAACATTGTCTCACTGATGAGCGAATTGGCCACTTTGCTTTCTCAAATCAGTGAGAGAACATGTACATTGTTAGGTAACTGTAGGAAAAAACTATATCTTGTCCAATTTCCTTCTGTAAATTAGTTCATACTGGTTAACAAATTAAAACCACAATAGAAAAATATAACTTTGGTTGTCTAGCATTGTTCATATCTGTATAATGATCTGTGCATGCTAAACGTGTAACATATCAAACCAACCATAGCCTTAGTTTGAATGTTGGTAATAAACTTACCCAAACACTGGATAATGCAAACAATTTAATTCCTCGATAAGAAAATTACATACCCAAAGATCAATATACCCACACGGACTCAACTATACAAAGTATATTTCCCAGGGATTTCCCCTACACAATTGTTTATTCGGAGTTTGACAGTATAAGTACACTAAGACACACTAACACACAGGTTCATTGCAGGGTTTAGGGTGAATAAACTTTACAAGTTTTGCAGCTTTTTAAAAATCGTTTGCAAAATATGGTGAAATATACTGATTGGCCTAGGCTCGGCAAAGTAACAGTTCAAATATGAATAATTAAAAGCTATTTAATGCCGTCGACCTAAGTGTTTAATGCAATTTTCAAGGAAATATCGTTTGCAAACGAAAAGCAATTTAATTTGCAAAGTGTTGTCTAGTGTAGTACTCAATAAGAAATGCAAATACGTTTTATTTACTCTGGTTCGTTGAAGAAACCAACTATTACAGCATTAAACCAACTATGAAAAAGTAAAGTCCATTCAATACCGCGGCGTTTGCTGTAAAGTTTAAATGCGATATTGTTAGTGGGGATCTTGGTACATGATCCCCCTTCCAAAGTTGTCCAAACCGGCCTCTTTTATGGCAAAGGCATTTCTCCCATTTTATCTCCCAAGTTTTGAGGTTTTTTACCTCAAGCACCATTGGAACAAATTTTCTATTGAATAAATGTCAACAAGGTTTTTAATTTAATAAAATAAAGTGAAATACTAAGCTGTACGGGGAATTACCTTTAAAATCATAATTAAAAGGTTTGAAACGAAGTCTTTAAACAATAATAGTACATCTAATACTCTAACTAAAATCATAAATTAATTTTTTAGCCACTTTTTGCTGAAATATTTGTTTGTGTAGGTATATTGATTCTATTAATGGATATGCAACACGTTGAGGCAGCTTCAGGAAGTGGGACACATTTTTGCACTATACTGTTTATGTTACGGTACTACATATAAGTTTGTAGCACGGTATAATCACTAGGGCGACCACAGTCGGAAGAACTTTTATTACATTTACAAACGCACGGTTTCGGTTGTTCCATCCACTGACGTATTGTGGGGGTTGGTCAACGTTGCCGACAAAGGGTTATCACACAAACTTGGTCCTAATCAAGGGATGATTTAGAATGCAAAGTCATTATTTCGTCTCTAACATTTCATGGAGTAGAACCAGATCTACTCATACATAAATAGAAGCGAGCTACATACAGTGTGTAAATTAAGTATTCAACTAATCTGTACTTTTAAAACCGAAATAGATATAAATGTTCTGTTTGTGGCAATAATTGTTAACAAAGGTTCCGCAATTTTCTATATCAAAAATATTTTTGAACCCCCCTAACAGGGTAGGGGGTAGGGGGTGACTTATTACTTTCTCCCCCTATACCATAGTATATGGAGAAAGTATTGTTTTCGTCAAAATTTTCGAGTTTGAGTTTTGAGTGGATATATTCGTTTTGAGTCCCCCTGGACCCAAAAAAGTGGTTTTCGAAGTGATGTCTGTGTGTGTGTGTGTGTGTGTGTGTGTGTGTGTGTGTGTCTGTGTGTCTGGATGTGTACAGAGCTAGAGACTACACCTGTGGTCCGATTTCGATGAAATTTGGTATGTAGGTTCTAATCCATGGTATCTCCAGGCGTTTTTTTCATTTTTTTTGAAATTGTGATTTTTAATGGGGATTTTCCCATAAAAACCCATAAAAAACCGGAAAAATCGGATTTTCTCAAAAATGGCCCGAACGATTTTGATTAAAATTTAGTATGTTGTAGCCCTTTAAATCCCGAACAAAATGGTACAAATCCCATTTCTGTAAAAAATTACGGTTCAAAAGTTATGGTAAATTATGTTATTTTCCCATAAAAACCCCATAAAATAACGAAAAATAGGATTTTAGACAAAAATCCAGTTTTGATTTAACATAGTAGGTTATGGTCCTTACAATTTTGATAGTTGTTTTTCATTTTTTTAGAAATTTTGATTTTAGATGGGGATTTTCCCATAAAACCCCATAAAATAACGGAAAAATAGGATTTTCCCAAAAATGGCCCGAACGATTTTGATAAAAATTTAGTATGTTATAGTCCTTTATATTCTAAACAAAATGGTACAAATCCCTTTTCTGTAAAAATTGCGGTTCAAAAGCTATTGCAAATTATGTTATTTCCCCATAAAAACCCCATAAAATAACGGAAAAATCGGATTTCCCAAAATTGGCTCGAACAATTTTGATAAAAATTTAGTATGTTATAGTCCTTTAAATTCTGAACAAAATTGTACAAATTTCATTTCCGTATATTTACTCTCACCGTTTACACATGATAAAAGTTGTTGACAAACTTATGGGAGAAAGTATGTGTCAGAATGCTGATACCGTTTATTTTTTTCAAGTGGCAACCCCTATTGAGTGACCCCTCATTTTGAAGGGTTTGTCAAAAGAAAAACAATGACGCAAAACCGAGGTGAATATCTCACCCTACCCTAAATGGCGGATATTTCAAAATGGGTGTTTTTGAAAAAAATAAGTCAACCCACCCCCTACCCTGTGAAAGGGATTGAAAAAATATTGTTGATGTAAAAAATTGCGGAACCTATGTTAACAATCAATTCCACAAACAGAATATTTCTATCTATTTCGGTTTTAAAAATACAGATATCTTTCCATTATTTGTGAAATTGGTGCTATTTTACATACAGTAAATCAAACTTTGGAATGCCTGCCATTTTGGCTAGGGGTGAGATATCCACCTCGGGTTTGCTTCATTGTGTTTCTTTTGACAAATCCTTCAAAATGAGGGGTCGCTCAATAGGGGTTGCCATTTGAAAAAAATGAGTCACCCCCTATCCACTACCTTGTTAGGGGGTTAAACAATATTATTGGTGTAAAACGTTGCGAAACTTTTGTTAACAGTTATTGCCACGAACAGAATATTTCTATCTATTTCGTTTATAAAAATACAGATTTGTTTTAATACTTAATTTACACACTGTATACATCACATTTTGTTAAAAATTGGACCACCATTGTGTTTACGGAGACACATACACACACACGCGCGCGCGCGCTCATTTAAACGGATAGTGTTCTGGCCTCTGGTCTAGATCTTGCCAGTCTTACTATGTCACCTACGTTGATAACTTCTTCCCTAAAGTGGGAACTCGCTAACAAGAGTGACATGTGACAATTATAGGAATATATTTTATTCTAGCTGTTAAAATATTTTGCCAACCATTAAATTATTACTATAAATTTTTGTTTGTAGATATATATTGATGGACGAAATACTGGATACCTAAATTAAAATGATACAATTAACTAAAATGTTTAACCAGATGTTACAGATTGTTAAGCGACTTCTACCTTATTGAAGGAAAAGAACAATAACTTATGTCTGAATTAGGTTTTGTACACGACGATGCCTGGAGATAAATGTTTCTCTTCTTGTTATTTGGACGTAGCGTCTAGTTACATGATCCACTTACCGTGTGTATGGTAGTATAGGTATTCCATAGAAGCCGAAAGCAGTTATGTACATTGATTTTTTACAAGAAATGTAATTTAAATTGTTCTTGATTTCCGTTTTGTGTTGAGGGTTGGTTAGTTTTTTTCCGAGAAATTATCTTCATTTTATAATAATAGTCTAATCTTGTTATGAAACTTCGTTTGTTTAGTATGATTACATGTAATCTAATACATAACCGAACAGTAAGTAATGTAGTTTTTCAGTAATGATTTTGAAACGCGATTCTTATAAATGCAAAGAAACGTTGAAGTAATTAAATAGTTTTAATCGAATATGAAAAATTTTAAATTTAAGGAAGAATTTCTGTTACAGCATTATATACTCGCAGCATAAGGACATATAACTTAACTACTGTATTTTAAACTAATTTACATCATAACACGGAGATTGTGAAGATAGTTAATCTGTGTTTGGCATTATGATCGGCATTGATATGCTGAATATTGGACTCAAATGGTTGCCAACAATGTTTCTCTTTGTAGAGCACAATAAATTATTTTATTCTTAGTATTGCAGGACTCATATTTTTTATTTAATTGTAAATTATGTTCATTCTAATTTTATATGCTATAATACAAGGAAAACACGTTCCAAATCTACCATTTGTTAGTTTTAAAAAATTACAATATGGCTGTAACGTACAAATTGAGTTTTAAATTAACTTCCTTCCACAGCTACCTACCAGATTCCAAACTAGAAAATGGGATTGAACATATTTCGTTTAACTTGTTCTCAATGAGTTTTTTAACATACTGTACCTATGGATAGTTTTTTTTTTCAATGTGTGTCCAGGACATACATTATGATATACAAATTTAATACAGTATATTCATTTATTTGCATGGCGTGTCGGTGGATTTTGGTTTATTTGAATGCCATGTAATTATATCCTGAGTACCTGACGTTTACCTTTGGCTTGTCACTGCTTGTTTGTGATAACAAATACTAGTTCTCATTCTCTAAGCCACAGTGAAGCGGTGCCGGGGTTTTATTACGATACAAAATAATAATTTATCACTTGCATATAAAGCTTAAGAATATACTTATTCCAGTAAAATATAAAGGTTAAAAGTCACTTTTTTGTAATTGCTGCTCTTTAATTGGCGTTCTTTTGAATTGAAGAACGGGTAATCCATAATCAGTAACTTGAACTTGAAAACCAACTGCATTATTTGTGAACGAATCATCATGTGAAGGTAATACTTACGAATATGGTTTTTTTGTTAGGGAATACATCTTGCACATTGTATATTCTGTTGAAGTAGATATAATAGGACAATATGACCCCACTTTCGGCGTTTTTTGGCCCAGAACTTTTAAAATTTTCGGCGAAAAAAATGTCCGAAGCCCCAGGAGCTTTTTTTGGCCACTTTTTTTAAAGACCCAGCTCTCGACCTATACACCCCTATATAAATTTTCTACTTTTTTAATACTAAAAATCACGTCTGGAAATGGTGAGCTTTTTTGGCCACTTTTTTAAAGACCCGGCTCTCGGCATGCGAACTTGGGCGTGCTCCCAACCCATAGGCATACTTCTGATCCCCAGCGATGACAAACTAAAAGTCTTATGAAAAAATGTTTGAAAAAAAAATTGAGGAACATCTAATCATCTATACTTCTTCCACTGAAAGTTTTTCTCTGACCGAAAAATAAAAAAAATCCTCGCTTACTTACTTTTTCATGTATGCTTAGAGTAACCCTTTTATATTTTCCTTAATTAATAATTATACACTGGCACAAATTAAATTATATTTATATTGTATTAAACAGTAGTTTATGTAGAATTTTAATATATAAATTTCATGCTATAAATATTTTTATTAGAAGCTAGACAAACATGTAAGTAAGTGATAGGAGGCGCATCACTTTGAACATCGTCACGCCTCCGACAGTGCCGTGCTGGTAACACCTGGAGTTTGAAACCATTGCTATTGCTGAAATTATATTATAACACATTTACATACAAAAGAAACTGGTAAATGGTTTTAAATTTTTAAACTTTTTTATGCTTTATGTAGAAGGCCATGTAGTATGTAGGCTGGAATTTTAGCTGTTTTGTTGTATATCAAGCCTTTTTGAGATATGAATATTTGTAAACAATAAAGCAGACCTTTATTTACTAATGCTGATATTATATTACAATGCATTGGCATACAAATGAAAACGGTTTGATTTATTTGTACTCATATAAAATAATATAATTCTTTTGAGTTATAGGGATGTCTGGTGATTAAATCACAAATTTAGAACATTTATAATGGACTTTTAAAATAATGGAATTAAGTATAGACTTATAACATTTTCATGATAACTGTTTGATTTATTTGTACTCATTTAAAATAATGTTAAAATAGTATTTGATTTTTATGTTGTATTATTGTTTTTTATCAAAAGTTGAAACTTATGTAGTGTGCTTAAATGTTTATTTACTGTTTTTCTGTATCTCAAGCCAATAGATAGAATAGGACAAAGAGGTGTTTTTGGTGTTTTACCTATGAGAATAACATGGGGAGATTTTAAGCCACATTTAAAAATTGTGCTTACTCTCTATACATTTCTATGCAAATGTCCATCTCCAAAAATATTTCCAATCCCCATTAATCTTTGTATCATGTGAGATTTGCACCAGTTGGTTTGAAATATTTATAAATATAACGTGTTGCTGGAATTGCCTTAAATGGCAATAAACATGTAGTCTTGGGACCTCTGGTAAAATATTGGATTTGTCCTAGTTTGGACTAAATATTTGTGAAAAATTGAAAAAAATATGTTTTATACTCAACTATTTTAGGGTCTTAAAACATGTATTACCGAGGAATCAGGCAAATATTTCGTGCCGAAATTATATTTTTACCTTATGTGAGGACTTGGATTTACTATTTAAACTTAGTCCTGCTCCACAGTATTATTGCAGGCTTGCTTCTCGTCCCAAGTGGTGAATTGTGTACAGTTTATGCGTGGTGCAAAGACTGGGTTTTCTTTTTAGTTGTGACCAGCTCATTCCTAAGATGCTAGATGGTATCCACTTTGCCTCTGAACATAAGCAAATTGTAATCTTCAGTTTAGGGCTTAAAATTAATGTCGGATGCTATGCCTCTTTAATCGGAAGTTTGGGTTGTGATGAGCTCAACCCCTATCACCAATATCAGCATAGATCCATTGAACTATTATGTGTTATTGTACTTTGTGCTGATTAATATGTGTTTGGTAAATTAGCATGGCACAACACACAATCCCACATCTTGCTAATCGTAGTTGGTAGTTTAACTTAGCAACGATAATAACAAATTATTATGTCATTGCATTATTATGTCATGTCGGGGGTCTATTTGGTGGTCAAAGTAGAAGTAGGGAGCATTGACTTTCTACAATCATGATGAGATATCCAGCCAGAGCCTCAGACTGTAATAAAAAAATAGATGAAAATGCAAACTCTAAAGGCCCTGACCATGTTGTATACTTCCAGGCTGGAACAACCTTTACTTGGAATATTGTATATAAATTGTTTGTATACATAAGACTCTTGTAGTGAATGTACTCTTTGATGAAAATACAAAATAAAGATGAAAACTACTTTATGCAAAGAAGAGAAAGTAATTGTGAAGGGTAGCTACAAACAATTGCATTTTAGTGAGCAATGAAAGTTGCTATAATTATTGGGATTGTTTTGGGTAAGTTTATAGATATGCATTGTGTTTACAGGAATTAATCATAGTGGGGATGCCATTTACATCGAGACATATCGATTTAGTTAAAGTGATAAAACGAAGACCATGATAGTGGTGGATAAAGATTTTATTTGTTGAGCAATCGATATGAGAAGGAGTTTCTTGTTAAACAATAACCTGGAAAACCAATACAACATCATGATATTTGTGTGAAATGTGTGAAATATGTGTGAAATTTGTGTAAAATTTGTGTGACGAAGTACACACAAATTCACATCACAGTCACAGTCAGTTGGTGTATACACTGTGTCGTAACTGATGTGATTGAACTGTGACGTGTTATGTGTGAATTGATTTTTATGTCGTCAAATACAACAGCTGGTTTCTTCTCAACGATATTGTTGGATTTTTAAACGCTTGCTTAATGACAACATATAAACTGGAAGCAATTTCAAAAATTTCACACTATTTTCACACATTTCACACAACTAATCAAATTCACATCACAGTCACAGTCAGTTGTTGTATACACTGTGACGTGATTAAACTATTACATACCGTTTGTGAATCGACCTTTATGTTGTTAAATACAACAACCGATTTCTTCTCAACGATATTTTTTAATTGTTTGGACGCCTGACTGATGACAACGTATGTATATCAAGTACTGTTTATAACAATCAACAACAACTGGCCAATGAAAATTTTATAGAATATTGTGTTTTAAATAAAAAATGTTATGTAATATTGGTTAATGAAGAGTTAGAAAACAGACTGTAACCAAATGACTGACAGGTTGACTGAGAAACTATGGATGCAATTGAGACTGACCTATGACTAGATTGTAACAGAACTTTTACTGGACTGATATGCATGAATAGACTTTTTATAGTACAAATAGTATACAATTTCTCTCAATGGGTCAACATAAAAATATTATCTGCTTTTACATAGAAAGTACACAAACATTTATGCGACAACGTACATTTTCTAATATTATCCAAACAAGGCAATATAAATTTTAAACCTTATATTTAACAATCATATTAATAATGACTTTTCATTTCATCAATATAAAAGTCTTTACCACCAGTGTTGGATAGCTTTTTCATAATAGACAAGGAAAGGTCTATGAATAATGGCAAATACAGATTTATGTTTGATAAATTTTATAATGACCAAGATCATGAGTATTAATGCAATCTTCATAATGTTGGTTGTAAGGCAGTTTCCTCCAAAACAGAGGGTGGTAAGGGTAAATAAGTAAAAGACTAAAGTTTCTAACATTTGTATTTTTCAGTGTTCTATATCCTATCACACAGGTTTGTCTATTTACAATTATTGATCCTTGGTCCAAAGTCTGTGCCTCCAGGCTCGTATTCAGGGTTTGGCAGAGGTTAGATCAGTTCTAGCATACGTCCTTATAGCTTGGTAGTCTATGATATTCATGGCTCAACACACTCATGCAGGCACAACACATCATAATAGTGGTGTGAAATGAGTGAAAATAGTGTGAAATTTATGTGATGAAATACACACAAATTCACATCACAGTCACAGTCAGAACTCGTAAAAATACTATAGTGTAAAATTTGTATGACAAAGTATGCATAAATTCACATCACAGTCAATAGTCCAAACTTTATGTATTGTCATCTTATGGTCTTAAGAGCCCTTTTCGGGACACCAGGTCATAGTTAGCAAAACCGAGACGTTTGACAATCCTTTAATAGATAAACTGGAAGCAAGTTTTAATACGTTTCACCCAGCATATTTATATCGCACTTTGATGATTTATTCACTAATCTAAGTGTGTTAAATATTAAATGATCTCAAAGAATTTTACCATAGAGTAAGCACACATAGTGAAATCTACCATAAAATAAGATAAATACATTTAGAACCATTATTACATTCATGTTACCGGGCATGAACTCACCAACTCATATTCAAATGAGGTTCATATTTTAACAGTAGGATAGGAAAACTGGTAACTACAATATTCAGTAATTGGTTCTGGTTATTTGTAACTATTGTTTCTATATTGGATGAATCACTGCAATATACTAGTTCAACCTGACTGACCCCTCTCTATGAATTGCCTGATGACCATGTTACCTCTGATGATCACTCTTGCATACTTGATATTTCTACCATAGAACTTTCACATTCTAATTCGCCATTAGGTCTCTATGGAAATGCCCACCTCTATATTTACACCCTCAGGTATATAGCACAATATCAGCTTCCTTTGTTATTGAATCCTGTAATTTAGCATGGTCTCATTGCTTTTACATATATGAAATACAGAAATTATGTTCATACAATAATATAGATCTATAGTTTCCAGTTAATAATGTAAATGTTGTATCTCTATGTTTCAAATGTTATGCAATTAATAATTTAATCATCTGTTAGTTCAAAAATGTGATTCAAATCAATGTAAATAAACTAGTGACAAAATAAGGCTCATTTTTCAACTTACATTTATTTAACCATTTATTTCAATATATACACTTACAATACATAACAGTAAAATAAACAACAAAATGGCTTATTTTATAATTTATATGTTTTTGAAAATGAGTAAAGAACAACAGAGCTTGTAAGTTACAATACCAATAAGGGATGACAGTGCATTATGTTGTATTGGTTTTCCAGGTTATTGTTTAACAAGAAACTCCTTCTCATATCGATTGCTCAACAAATAAAATCTTTATCCACCACTATCATGGTCTTCGTTTTATCACTTTAACTAAATCGATATGTCTCGATGTAAATGGCATCCCCACTATGATTAATTCCTGTAAACACAATGCATATCTATAAACTTACCCAAAACAATCCCAATAATTATAGCAACTTTCATTGCTCACTAAAATGCAATTGTTTGTAGCTACCCTTCACAATTACTTTCTCTTCTTTGCATAAAGTAGTTTTCATCTTTATTTTGTATTTTCATCAAAGAGTACATTCACTACAAGAGTCTTATGTATACAAACAATTTATATACAATATTCCAAGTAAAGGTTGTTCCAGCCTGGAAGTATACAACATGGTCAGGGCCTTTAGAGTTTGCATTTTCATCTATTTTTTTATTACAGTCTGAGGCTCTGGCTGGATATCTCAACATGATTGTAGAAAGTCAATGCTCCCTACTTCTACTTTGACCACCAAATAGACCCCCGACATGACATAATAATGCAATGACATAATAATTTGTTATTATCGTTGCTAAGTTAAACTACCAACTACGATTAGCAAGATGTGGGATTGTGTGTTGTGCCATGCTAATTTACCAAACACATATTAATCAGCACAAAGTACAATAACACATAATAGTTCAATGGATCTATGCTGATATTGGTGATAGGGGTTGAGCTCATCACAACCCAAACTTCCGATTAAAGAGGCATAGCATCCGACATTAATTTTAAGCCCTAAACTGAAGATTACAATTTGCTTATGTTCAGAGGCAAAGTGGATACCATCTAGCATCTTAGGAATGAGCTGGTCACAACTAAAAAGAAAACCCAGTCTTTGCACCACGCATAAACTGTACACAATTCACCACTTGGGACGAGAAGCAAGCCTGCAATAATACTGTGGAGCAGGACTAAGTTTAAATAGTAAATCCAAGTCCTCACATAAGGTAAAAATATAATTTCGGCACGAAATATTTGCCTGATTCCTCGGTAATACATGTTTTAAGACCCTAAAATAGTTGAGTATAAAACATATTTTTTTCAATTTTTCACAAATATTTAGTCCAAACTAGGACAAATCCAATATTTTACCAGAGGTCCCAAGACTACATGTTTATTGCCATTTAAGGCAATTCCAGCAACACGTTATATTTATAAATATTTCAAACCAACTGGTGCAAATCTCACATGATACAAAGATTAATGGGGATTGGAAATATTTTTGGAGATGGACATTTGCATAGAAATGTATAGAGAGTAAGCACAATTTTTAAATGTGGCTTAAAATCTCCCCATGTTATTCTCATAGGTAAAACACCAAAAACACCTCTTTGTCCTATTCTATCTATTGGCTTGAGATACAGAAAAACAGTAAATAAACATTTAAGCACACTACATAAGTTTCAACTTTTGATAAAAAACAATAATACAACATAAAAATCAAATACTATTTTAACATTATTTTAAATGAGTACAAATAAATCAAACAGTTATCATGAAAATGTTATAAGTCTATACTTAATTCCATTATTTTAAAAGTCCATTATAAATGTTCTAAATTTGTGATTTAATCACCAGACATCCCTATAACTCAAAAGAATTATATTATTTTATATGAGTACAAATAAATCAAACCGTTTTCATTTGTATGCCAATGCATTGTAATATAATATCAGCATTAGTAAATAAAGGTCTGCTTTATTGTTTACAAATATTCATATCTCAAAAAGGCTTGATATACAACAAAACAGCTAAAATTCCAGCCTACATACTACATGGCCTTCTACATAAAGCATAAAAAAGTTTAAAAATTTAAAACCATTTACCAGTTTCTTTTGTATGTAAATGTGTTATAATATAATTTCAGCAATAGCAATGGTTTCAAACTCCAGGTGTTACCAGCACGGCACTGTCGGAGGCGTGACGATGTTCAAAGTGATGCGCCTCCTATCACTTACTTACATGTTTGTCTAGCTTCTAATAAAAATATTTATAGCATGAAATTTATATATTAAAATTCTACATAAACTACTGTTTAATACAATATAAATATAATTTAATTTGTGCCAGTGTATAATTATTAATTAAGGAAAATATAAAAGGGTTACTCTAAGCATACATGAAAAAGTAAGTAAGCGAGGATTTTTTTTATTTTTCGGTCAGAGAAAAACTTTCAGTGGAAGAAGTATAGATGATTAGATGTTCCTCAATTTTTTTTTCAAACATTTTTTCATAAGACTTTTAGTTTGTCATCGCTGGGGATCAGAAGTATGCCTATGGGTTGGGAGCACGCCCAAGTTCGCATGCCGAGAGCCGGGTCTTTAAAAAAGTGGCCAAAAAAGCTCACCATTTCCAGACGTGATTTTTAGTATTAAAAAAGTAGAAAATTTATATAGGGGTGTATAGGTCGAGAGCTGGGTCTTTAAAAAAAGTGGCCAAAAAAAGCTCCTGGGGCTTCGGACATTTTTTTCGCCGAAAATTTTAAAAGTTCTGGGCCAAAAAACGCCGAAAGTGGGGTCATATTGTCCTATTATATCTACTTGTTGAAACAACTATGAATCTTTTCTTAGGGTGTGTTATGCAAATATTCGAGCCTGTTAAATATTGGATGTAAAATTAATTTAAAATGCTTTTTAGGGTTTTTCATAAGAAATATCTCAAATTTATTTTGTATGTATACATACTTGAATAATGACTGTGTACGATGCTATATACGTAGTAAGGCAACATATGTTCTGAAAAGTCCAGTTAAGCGTGAAAACAGCATATTTTCTGGAACCATAGGACCAAGTTACCAAGTGGTTAGTTACCAAAACCCGCCGTGACAAAAAGTGAACGCCGCGACCAAGTCTCGAACCGTGGAGGCTGCAACGAGGCTATCACTCGGCGCTCTGTTCAAAGTGGTCTCATCTCGTCGACGTTGCGTATACCATTATGACGTTACATACATAGTACAGAGCACAGACGGTGTATGCTCCAACACCTTCAATGGAGCTGCACAGGATACGAGAGTAACGTCTAGTGGAAAAAGATGAAAATCAAAAACATATGATGAAAATATTAAACGACGATGATTCATAGTGGAAATTGTATGTATTTTTGATGTAGTTAATTTTGTGTATTTTAGTTATATTAAACACAATGATTTAATAGAGCATTTTCTTTTCTTACTCACACTAATTTTACACGCACAACTAATTAAATGTCCACTAAAATTCGCCGGCATTTAACGTTTTAAATGAACCTTCACTGTGGAATTCATACCAATGTATTATTTAAACCACTGTGACATATTCGTAGTTTTGGTTTCACTATTGTTTCCTCGTTGCAACTTCCATGGTTCACGAGTCGGTTGCGGCATTTACTTTGTCACGGTGGTTTTCGGTTCCAGAACACATGATTCGTTAAAATATGCTGCTTTCACGCTAAACTGTACTATCCAAAACATATGTTTACTTGTTACTGTCAAGCATTTGATGGAATGAGATTTTCCCTAGTAACTCTTTCTCAAACATTGACGAGTTAAACTAAAACAGGCGTTGGAAAGTTGAAACGTTACGAAACACAAAAGTTTTATGCTGCATGACCACGTTAAACTTTTCTCATTTTTTGGGAAATTCACAATAACTTCTCTGCTTAACCTTTTATGATCCTTTTGTAAGGATAATCTTCTGCTTTAGATCCCAGACCTCTGCACAACTACTTCGTTGGGATATTATAGTTTTTTGTGGTAGTTGGCAAGGGAATCAAGGACCCTTCGGACAGTTTCTTTGGCGTGTCAGTGTCATGTCATTGACATTAAACCTGCTTCATACCCTTAGTATAAATTCAAAAGTTTGATCGAGAGATGTGAGCATCAAGTCAAATTAAATAATTGATTTTTTATGACGCATTACCCTACGATAAACCTTGTTATGAAAATGAGTAAAACATTTTCGACCACAATGTTACCACACCGGACACAATTAAATATTTTAAATTCATTACGCTACATGTTTTTTGTGTCAACTAATTTGAGAGAACAGCTGGGCGTAGAAACTTGGAAGATGTGTCTAAAGAAATGTCTTTGTCTGTAGATGAGACGATAAAAGAGTCTTGGGTACAGCAAGAGCCTAAGTACTTGGTAGAAAGGCTTGTGGCACGTGGGGAGGTGACCCAACGCGAGACCCGGCACAGCGTCTTGCTCCACTTTCAAAAAGTGCACCTTGAAGTGGGTTGGAGAGGGTTTTCCTACTTTGGTCAAAAGATCTACAATGATCTCCCCTTGGACCTAAAACAGCTGGGGGTCCTGGCTTTTAAAAGAAACTTTTAAAAGTTTATGAATACGGTAAAATAGTTGTATTTATATTTAATATTTCTATTTTATGATACGATGTCTTTTATTATAACAGTATTGTATTTTTAGTTAGTATTTGACCTGAATTATTCTGTAAAACAGTAAAATTATTCAAAAGTTTCTTCTGAGGATATAGGTCATGAGCAGCTTGTTAGATGTTGAGAAGAAGGATATTTCCCCTTCATCCCCTGAACCTTCACAGGGTAGTATAGACAGGGTGTCAGCGTTGGATATTTCCGATCCTTTCCTATATTAGATATCATACTGATACGCTGCCAGTGTTAATGTCCAACGTTGGATTCGGGCCGGCGCTAGTGTAGGTATCCCCTTAGTAGGACCTAATAGAAATATGTGTGGCCTATGATATGTTACAAGTGTGAACTTGCGACCGTAAAGAAAATTGTGGAACTTGTGTATGGCAAATATCAAGGCTAGTGCTTCCTTTTCCACCTGGCTATATTTGATATCGCATTTTGATAAAGTACGGCTCGCAAAAGTGATCAGACACGAAAAAAAATTATGAACATTTAAAATATGAAACCGTATATTTTTTTATCTCTATGTAATACATATATATTAAAGTCACCTCTTATTACTACATTTTGGCATCCCTTACACACAATGTATAATAAGCTTTCCGTATTAAAAAAAAAAATTATTGAGTTTGATGCTATTTGGAGATCTATAAATGCAACCAAGTAAGAAAGAAAAGTTGTGCGTTGTATTAAATTAAAACGTTATACAAAAGAATAAAATAATACATATAAAAAAAAATTCATAAAAGAAGAAACCCAGAAATTATAACCCCAGAAAGAACTCAGAGAAAACAAAATATGAGAATATTACAAACGGTCATTTACAGATATTCTAATGCTTCTTTTTAACTCAGAGTATTAAAATATAATGTAAGCATCAAGATACCTTACAGGACAAAATGGCCGTTCATACTGGTTTTTTTTCTAGCCTTGGGGAGTGACACAAGCGTTTGAGCAAATAAACATGAACTCTTGTCTGTTGACACAAGTTAAAATGTCGTCTTGGTTTTAACTAACTTTGTTTGCTTACATACGTATGAATATGACAACCACATTTTAAAGAGATGACAAATTTCTGTGGGTTTTAAATTAATGTGGGTTAAGGGATAATTAATTGTACCTTTTAACTTTCACAGTCTATTTAAACCTGGCATTTCCTGACTACATGGACCTTGAAGTATGTGCATTGAAGATGTTAAGTAAAGCAATGGTACAGTAGGAGCCAGAGACATCGTTACCTTGGTGTCAGAGTCCTCCTGCTCAATTTGGTTTTAGAAAGGAAAGGTCTACCATTCAGGCAGTGGACTTTCGTGTAAAAACTATTCTGAACTCCTTTGAAGCTAAGAATTCTCTGTCTGTTTAGAGAAGAATTATGTGTGATCTGTCTCACGCGTTCGACTGTGTGTCCCACAATCTCTTACTGACTAAATTTGGAAAAATGGAGTGAGGGGTCTCAATCCTAAGATCATACTTATCTGTCAGAACGTAAACTGTATCTTGGAATGGAAGGAACTCAGACCATCTGGATGTTAGGGTATGGAGTACCACAGGGCTCTATACTCGGTCCTTTTCTTTTCATTGTGCCAATGAATGATTTGTATTTTAGAGTTGCTGGTAATGTACTGTTGTATGCTGTCGATTCTAGACAGTGATTTGGGCGTTTCCGGGGCTTGCAGTTCAGCAGTTGCTGGAAACTGCTTCTGTTTGGTTCAGAGAGAATAAATTGACTATAAATTATGTAAAATCACAAACCATCACAAAGAAATCACAAGTCTGTCAAAGAATAATGTTTTCGATCAGCCTTTTAAGCTGCTAGGCTTTGTACGTGACCCACACCTCAATTGAACAAACCAGAACCAATTTGTAACAAACTGAGCAGAGTAATATACCTTCTCCGACGTTTAAAAGCTGTTCCCAGGAGTTTGTTCATCTTGTTTATATGGCCTTCTTCCATTCCCACCTACATTAGACTATGGAGACATGCGCCTGCTGTCGTAAAATTTCTACTTTAGTAAAAAAGGTTCTCAGTGTCCAGCAGCTTGCGCATTGCAAACCCCTGTTGATGAAAACTACATCATTAATGTGTATAATGTATATATTTAAAAAAAGTGTTTATTAATGTTTATCAAAATTGTAGGTTCAGGAAAACACAATTTGTCTGAACAGTAGTGTACAGGCTACCAGGAGCTCTTCTAATGTACATAAACATAGGTTAGACTATCCTAGGTTAGAATAAACTTTAAATTCTTTTCCTGTTGCAGGTATAGCATTTTTTACACACAATTTTATTCAATGACTATGCAAGTAAGAAGAAAACCTGCAAAAGCGTTTGCAAAATGTGTTACATATCGGTTGTTTGCAAACACTTTTTACTCCTTGCAGGAGTTTTGGAATTAAGATTGCCACACAATGAAATAAAAAGAAGTAGTTAAAGAGAGATAAATTAGAATTAACCCCTGTCTACGGGTATGAGTGTGGTTTTTAAGTTTTCCGTTTTGCGCTTTTACCCTCCTTTGTTAGTTTTAAATTTTCTCCTATGCATGTTTTATTTATTTATGTTGCATAGTGTGCTCTTTTGGACTTTGAGTTTGCTCTTTGGACTTTTTGTTTGTGAGTCAACAGGAAATTCATCTTTGTTTTTTTTTTATCTTCAGTTTAGTTTTAGTGACCTGGAAACTTGTAAAAAACAGAACGGCTGGATGAATCTTTAATCTTACTAAGCATAGTATTTTAGCATCATTGTAATTGTAGTTGTATTAAAATTCAAATAAAGAATGAATCATAGATCATACATAGACCGCTATAGATTATAGCAGGGAGTATGGAATATTTTTTTATAACGTATTTGTAAAAAAATCAATTTTGATTGCTATGTTTGTTATTGTGTAAAAGTTTGAGTAACAGACTAATTCCAAACTATGGCTAAAGGTAATGTTAACTAGAACAAGAGTGAAATCTTTTAGATTTATTTAATGACTAATTATTAAGTAAAATTAAATAAATTAATGAAAATAAACTACATGGGATGTATGTAAAATACTTTGTATGTAATATATACAAAATATATAACATATATACAGGGTGATTTGTACTCAGTGTGACAAAATTTTTTTGATGTAAGTACAAAGTAAATGAAGTGTGATGATGCATATCAAATGTTCCAAGTCTCAAAATTAGCGTCCCAAAAAATTAGTTTATGTTTTTCAAAAATAACCATGCTTTTAAACTTAATACAGCGATTACTCAATTACCTGTATATGGATTTGAGTAGATAATGTCATTTTCGTGTTCTACATTAAATTTTGAACAAGAATAATGGAAAATGAAGGAGGATCAGTTGTAAAAACTCCATTGTAAATAGATTCAAAGATAAAAATTAAGATATTTGATAAAAATTGCAAAAACAATGGTCTATTCCTTTTTTCACACCCTGTATACAAGGAAGTGTCGGAATATGTTAAAAACTGCGCCATTTTATAAGCTTTCCAACCATATGCTACAATATTGAGGTTTAGATATTTTTTTGTTTGTTTTAGTGGTTTGAATACCAGAAAACAGGGAACTTTTTACTGTTTTTACTGTTCAAGCTGAATCAAAAATACAACTTTTGCTTAATACATGCCAACTTTCTATGTTTTAAATGCTAAAGACACCATGTTTTGTAGCCTTCAAACCATTAAAGCGTACATAAGCAGACATAAACCTCAACAGTGTAGCATATCGTTGGAAAGCTTATAAAATGGCGCAGTTTTTAATATATTCCGACACTTTCTTGTATACAGGGTGTGAAAAAAGGAATATACCATTGTTTTTGCAATTTTTATCAAACATCTTAATTGTTATTTTTGAATCTATTTACAATGGAGTTTTTACAACTGATTCTCCGTCATTTTCTATAATTCTTGTTCAAAATTTAATGTAGAACACGAAAATGACATTATCTACTCAAATCCATATACAGGTAATTGAGAAATCGCTGTATTAAGTTTAAAAGCATGGTTATTTTTGGAAAACATAAAATAATTTTTTGGGACGCTAATTTTGAGACTTGGAACATTTGATATGCATCATCACACTTCATTTACTTTGTACTTACACCAAAAAAATTTTGTCACACTGAGTACAAATCACCCTGTATATATATATGACAAATATTTTGTAGTAAAATAAGGACCCTGAAATTTATGAATAACTGATTACCCGAATTGACTACAAAGCCTAGCTTACGGGTTCGTATCCGGACAATTAAAGAGCTTTTATTTGTAGAAAAGACTCGTTTTTTAATAATAGTATGACTGTTGTCATGCTTCACTAACTGGTAAACTATCAGGCAAAACCTAAAAATGATAGAAATCATTAAAATCGAAAGATCTTGATATCAGACTAGGTTCCCAGTCTGTCATATTTGGTAAAATTAAACAAAATTCAAACCTTTATGTAAAATTTTAATAAAACTAAGAATACTAAGTATAATGAGTAATTATGGTCCCTCAAGCTATTTCATTGGAGTTTGATAATTTTAGTCCAGTTCTGCAACTGAAGTTTATATATTTTAATTATTCATCAGAAGTGGAATTTTTTTTCATATTGGGAACATATTTATTGCTTTAGAGTGGTATTGTAAGTAATGTTTAACCAAGTAATTGTTAAATAAATGATTTCAAACGTGTAACAATATATTTTATTCAATGGAAAGTAAAGTGTTCCTGGTAGGATAAATAAAACCGGAGATTTGCATGAAACATGACATTAAATATCAAACAGCGCTTTCGATCACGAAAGGGATTTAAATAAGTGTCACTGCTGATAGCACCAATCTCGCCTATGGAGGGTGGGGTATGTTTAACGTCAACGTCGTCTGCCAATATGCCATCTTCTGAGGCGCCTGACAGCCCATAATCCTTTAAGCTTCAACCTAGAAATTTTAGACTCGACGAAAATAATATTCGATTGTATTCACAAATAATTGCAACTCAAACATGTTTACAGAAAACCCGATGAAACATAATTAGCTTTGAACTTCATAATTTTCTTGACTCACAAAAGTGTAATTGGAACGCAACATTATGATGGGGAGATACAATTGAGATACATAGTCAAAATAAACAGACATCACGTTTGTTTGTAACAGGATGAGATACACAGCACATGTACCATGTATAGACAGATATGCATAGACAGAGAGGACGCCAAGCTAAGCCTACGAGAGCTAGGATGTGCTGAGCGTGCAGCAAACGTCCATTCTGGAACCGCAACATGCAATTGAATCATTTATTACATTTATGAATTGAATCTTTATCTTACATATTTCAGCCTTGTCGGTCGGCTCCGGTTAAGAAATGAGAGAATTTCTTACAGTATCTTATTGCTGCGGAGAAGCACTGTACACAGCTTTTGCCCAAGGTTGTGTGCGAGTCCACTGCTTCTGAACTGCTTCAAGATTGGATGTTTTGTTAAGGACTCATCTACTCTAAATTTGAAATGCCCCCAGAAGAAAAGTTTGTGAAAAGTCTACTAGTAATGAGACCATGATGTTTTAAGAGTTTTTTTACACTAAGCCAGGGCTCCCGCACTAGACCAACAGAGAGATGACACATCTTACATCCTGACCTAACTCTTAAAGTAGTGGAGAGAGGAAACTCCATGCCTCTTGAATAACCTAACTCGCAGCGGAAGGAGCATTCCTGGGCCTCTTCATCACAACAAACAGATGATATCAACAACATTTTACTATCACATCTTTAATCGTGTTCTACTAGCCTAATTTCAAGAACAGTCATTTTACTTTCATGCCAATTTACTTCAAGTTTCATAAATTAATAATATATCCGTTTAACCTTATACATTTAGTAGCCTAAAAGCATGGAATTTGTATTTTAACTAGGCCTACTACGTACTTATATCTGGACTATAAATCTGTTTAAGGGCTTCTGGTTTGAAAATTTAATTCTTTCTCTGTCGCTGCAAGTTTTGGACTTAAGAAGTTAGCTTATAAAGGTTTTGAAAGGAATACCACGGGTCTACGAGTGTTGTTAGCTGTTATAAGTCAACTGTTGTACAACTTGACCCTAAATTTAAAACGTGTGTTATATGTAAATTATTCGATTGTGTTGGTAATTAAAAGGTTGTTAATCAATATCAGTTGTATTTACTAGCCAACCGCAGATCTCTCATGAACACAGACATTGTTTTAAGGTTCCACGTACGCAGTTCCGGGGTCTGGACACTCAGTCATGTTTCAATAGTTTAGACAAAGATTTAGTGTAAGGGCCGTCAACGATCATCTACATCATTTACATGTGTAGTGTGAGATATGACTTAGGAAATATCTATTAAATAACCGTTACAAAATATATTTTAGAGTATACCAGGACAGGATGAACTATAGCAATGAGCATTTACACTTTTGGATTCAAGTCTTGAAATTATTGCAAGGTTTTCGATTGAAAATTTGTCCTGGCAACTCTTGAATTTTAGTTTAGCAAAGAGAGATTAATATTTGTATTATTATTTCAGAAATTGAAAAGATCGATACAATTTATTCGCCAGCGCTGAATTTGAATAATTGTTCCTGGCGGTAAGGTTAGAAGATGAAGCCGACGGGTGGGTGTTGTTATGCAATTATAGTCGTCGTACTTGTTCATCTTGAACAATATAGAAAGCCTTTTGCTACTAGCAGAGCAGTAGAGTGCATTTCAAACCCACCATATCAACTAATCCAAGTAAATTTAAGGAAATCCTAGGATATTAGAAGTGAAACTGTATGGATTATAAACATAAACAAATTACGTAACTAACAAAAATGTTATAACACATATTTTGACCTTTTGTACAGTTCCAATAATTTATAATAAAAACCTTTTTAATTTTGGGCCTGTGACGTAATTTGTTTTTTTACCATCCATATCGATTCTGTTTTGATTTTTATTTGAACACGTAATCTTTGTTTACATAAAAACACAATATTCTGGTAAAAAAGTCAATTAAGTATTAAACAGTGTTGTCAAATGTATCTTTTTCGTTTTCTTATAATGTATAGGGCAAAACTACTTTATTTGTTTTCTACAGTAAACAATGATTGGTTTGCAAGATAAAAATAATAGAAGACTGCTTATTTATTAACACAAGATTTATTATTCAGTAACTACTAGTAATGGTTAATTTATTTAATGAAATATTGAGTTTAAAAATTGGTAATAAGTAATAAATCTTATTTCAACAGAAACAAAAATTAATGGTATGGGATTGTAGCAGGTGGCTTGATGACAGATCAATCCAAGCATACTTTGATGCTTTTAGTGTAAATAGAAATTCAAACTCAAAGAGTCTGTTCCTAGGGCCAACGATCACTCAAATACATGGGAATCAGTCTGATGTTACAAAACATGTTAACAGACCTAACAGTTCATGTTAACACAGTTTATGTTAACAGTTCAGTTTGCATTTTGCTGTATAAATAACCGTGCGTCTAGTGGGGATGAGAAAAGTGGCACTCATTGGAGTCTTTTAATTGTTGACATTGGGCCTAATACTGCCTACCATTTTGACTCTCGCAAGTACCAATCACACTGTAGCACTTGACCTATCTCTGCGTTTTGGGTTCAAACGGTAGGACTCATCGAGTGACCCCTCATTTTGAAGGTCCTGATAAAATAAAACCAACATCGCAAATTATGGGTCTCTATCTATTTATTTATTTGTGTTGCAGAAGAGAGCTCTTAGATTAATTGCTGGTGTTCTACCGAAAACTCATTGTAAGCCCATTTTTAGTTGTTTATCTGTCATGCCTCTTGTTTGTATATATATTTTTCACTGTCTTATGTATTGTAAAAAGAACGTAAACACTTTTTCTTCCCACTGTGATATCCATAGTTATAAGACGAGAAACTGTGCTAAACTGAGAAGTTATTACTGTACTTATAGTATAACTCAAAAAAACTTTAAATATTGAAATGAAATGAAATGAAATGAAAATGATTTATTTAGTCAGGCAAAGTTAGGGCCACATGGCCCTCTCTTACACTTAACCTGTAATATTCCTCGGTTAAGTTATTTAATCATCTACCAAATTATATGCAAGAGTAACCATTAGATAAGTTTAAAATAGCTTTAAGAATTTGTTATTGGAATACTGTTTTTATGACTTAAAAGAATATTTTGACAATTGCTTTGACCTTTGAAATGTTTTATTAATACACTGTTTACATAAAGACGCAGCCTATACAGCATTGTATGATTTTTGTACATTGATGTCACAGAATAAAGATTGATTGATTTGATTTGATATCTCAATCCAGTAAAAAATTGCAGTAAAATAAATTAAATCTTTAGAAATCAGGATTAAATTGCAATTTTATATTCAATTGGCTGCCATACTTTACTGTGTTAAGATAGAGACCTCTAGTTTGGGTTGTTAGTTTTCTTTTATCACGGCCTTAAAAATGAGGGGTCACTCAATGGGTCTCTAGAAAAACTAAACTTGGCACACCTTTATGACATGTTATGAAGTACTTTTTGGGCATAACGGTCACTTGGTGTACATCCCCAAAATAGGGGATTTGTATTTTTGAGTTTCCCCCAAAATCTCCCTTTTTGTGGATGTACACCAAGTGGCGGTTATGCCCAAAAAGTACCTCATAACATAACATAAAGGTGTGCCGAGTTTAGTTTTTCTAGTATGGGCCGTTAAAAAATTAACAGGACTCCAGACTTTTTACTAACCCTGTATATATACATATATTAAGAGTGTATGCAGAAAGGTTTTGTACAAACACCTTAATTCATGTCCAAGAAAATGTCCTGCAACTGTAGCCATTTTTTAAACCCCCAATAAAGGTGGTGTGAACCATCCAAAAGAAAAGTTTTAATTTAGTGCAATAAAAGGGGTACAACAACAACAAAAATCGACTGGCCCTATCGATGTTTGAGATGCAAAAGATAAAGGTTTAGCTCAAGCAGCTGTGAAGAGGGACAGTCTCAGTAGCTCCGTCGGAATAGCACCTACTAACCAGTTTTAGTTAGCTTCAATACTTTTGAGACGAATTAGTTGAGATATTGTATTATAATTTAAAGTAGTTCAATAAAGCTATTGTTCGCTTATGTGTTTTATTTCATGGGCTGAATTTGATTAGAATCCTCCAACGCAATACCTATTCGAGCATTAAAAAAACCTTCAAACTCCTCTACCGAGGGCGTCAACCACTGAACACAACAATTAAAGAAACGCTAATAAAAATATGCGAAACTGTAAGAGATTGCTTACAGCTGAAAAGTAACAAGCTCTATCTAACAAAATGCTTCCAGGAATATTAACTTTCGGGAAGATGAAGTTTACGATTACAACTATCGATTAGCCAGGAAATGCTGCCCCCCGCTGCGCTTAGATAATTGGTATCCTGCCGTTACTGTCAGCCAAGAGAGGTAAACAGTCCCACGTCAACTCATGTAAACAGCTTATCGAAGTGACAAGAGACAGATAGAGCGCAGTAAATATTGTTTACGTGGTCAAACTAACCCCCCCGTACAAACTATTAAGGCCTCAAATAACTCAGCGTAAAATATCATCCCCAAATACGTCGTTATCATCTGAACACTTTTATACATAGGCACTCCATAAATAATTGACAAAACCTTGCGTTCTGTATTATTCCTATACTATTTAACCCCGGGCATCAACAAAATATTAGTAAATAGAGGTATGGGTACAATACGCAAGCTTAAAACCTGATACCCAAGATTTACTAACCAATAAGAATTAGGAAACCCATTAATAGGATGAGTTATTAAACTTTCTAATAAATGAGTATTGAGTATATAGTCTTTATAACTACTAATTATAAGAGTGTTTGGTTACTTTTTTAACAGCTCACCTTTTTTAAATTTTTCCAGCTCCCAGGCTAAGAAGATTGGAGAGAATAAAAAATAAAGCTGTTATAAAATAAATTCAAAATTGAGTTTTAATTATAAGTCTGTATCACCTCTAACTAACCATTTATAACATACTATATTTTATATTTTGCATAACATATAACATATGCTATCTTTTGCTATTACACTCGATTTGCTTATACTAGTGTATTTTCTGCTCTCAAGGTTTTATATATTTTGAACTTGTGTAAATTTGATTGAAATATCAATAATAATGTCCTTCATTAGAGTGTTTTATTAAACAAATATTAGATTTGTGTATTTGCAGATAAACTTATCTGTTATCATTAGACTCGAGAGTTACCTTTTATTTACTACATTTTAAGTTTATAAATATAGCAGGCATCGTCAAAATTACACAAGAAAATCATGTAACACATACAATAGGATACGTGTCCTGATGTATAAATAAAACACAAAATTGCTGTTCTGGAATAAAAGTGTTATATATTTACAGTATGTACAGTATATTATGATAAAAACTCCAAACAATATTTACGTGGAAAAATTCAAATTTAAGATATAGATTATGATGTAATATGTAAAAAGCTATAAAAATTCGAAACAATTGTATACAAAAATAAAATGTCTACAAATAAGATCTATACAATAATAAAATTTATGTTGGAATAAAACAATTTAACTAAGTAAAGAACAAGTAAAATATAAAATATGTACATATGAAAAACAAATAAAAAGCCAAATCACTGGAACTATTTATACAATAATGAGATAAACAATGCTATAATAAATTACAATAAATTCTGTAGGCTACTAATATAAAAGTAGACAGATTCACATGAGATAGTCGACATTAAAAAAAAATCAAAAAATGAAATCACCAGGGACGATGCTTACTGTTTGGTCATTTTCTATATCATTTGCTTCCCTCCATGACAAATTCTTTCCTACATACCAAACCATCCAAATACAGTCTCTTAGTGTTTTCCAGCCTTCGCTGGCCCTCTCTGAATTCACCACCTGCAGCCCTAGGAGTTTCACCTATTGAATTAATTTTAATATACACATAGGTATGGGTTTCGATAAGGTCTCTTATGAAGACATTTTTATATCAGGATGGGGATGATAAAAGTTTTTTCTGAAATGGGCGTGAAAGGATTCACAGGGTTGGTGGTAGTTGAACATCTAGACATTGAAGCCCACATTTTTGGCGGGAACTTAGAGTAATTTTTTATGTAGTTTTCAACTTAGTAGATTGAAAACCCTTCAAACTTAATACCAACAGTCAAATTGGACATGAAGTCCTCGACGAATGATGTACTGACGTCTTCAGGGTCAAAAAACGATAATCCGAAAACTCCCCTCAGCCACATTGACTTCTGCACTTCTCCATCACACGTCCCCGGGCTTGTGTATACTCCCGCCAAGCCTAAACTCTGGATCTTCCTGAACCTGTAATGACCACACAAAATGTAAGTTAAGTTTGCATATTAATTTAGTTTACTCAATTATATGGCCTCATGATTGCCCCTGAAGAAGTTTATGTAATTTATTTTCGTCCCAGCTCAAAAATAGTTACCCTACAACCATGATTTCGATGCAAGTTCCGTGGTTTTAGAGACATTATAACTACAGGGTGATTGATATAAGTGTGCCAGCCGAATTATTCGAAAACCATAAGAGATATCAAAAAAAGTTAAATGGTAAGTGCCTTGGACTTTTTATTTAAAAAATTTTAGTCAAGTCAAAAAAATTATTTTAGCCGCCATTTTTCCAATATGGCCGCCAACTTTGATTTTTGTTATGAAACACCCTATATTTTATGATGTATTCTGGTAGAAAATGTAATTTTAAGACGATTTTATTCTTGTGATTTCTTTCATAAACCTAACCGTTTCAAAGATAATAATGGTTTAAGTTGTGAAATTTTGAATGGTTTTCGAATAAAACAGCTGGCAAGCTTGCTTAGGCCTTTATCGAAACTCTTTCTCATGCAGAAATTTCAAAACTTTAACCATTATTATCTTTCAAACGGTTAGGTTTATGAAAAAAATCACAAGAATTAAATCGTCTTAAAATTACATTTTCCATCAGAATACATCATCAAATACCATAAGGGGTATAAGGGGTAATTTTGTTAGGGTGTTCCATAAGAAAAATCAAAGTTGGCGGCCATATTGGAAAAATGGCGGCTAAAATATTTTTTTTGACTTGACTACAATTTTTTAAATAAAAAATCCAAGGCACTTACCATTTAACTTTTTTTGCTATCTCTTATAGTTTTCGAATAAAACGGCTGGCACACTTATATCAATCACCCTGTATGTTTGAACAGGGCGAAAATAGTTAAATAAACCACTATACATAATTTAATTAGTTAGTTAATTTAATTAATTAATTAGTTAGTGTTTTACTAATTAATTCGTATAATTTATTGCACTGCTACAACTTCCGCGGGATATTGATGCAACCTCAATTATGCGGTTATGCCAATGTAGAGAAGTATCAGAAAATACTGTGTTTATTGCTTAATAATAAAGAACTACTTACTAGATCGAAGTCTGATGTGAGAATGACATGTAAGACTCATCTAGGAGGGTCAGTCGATGGGATCCCCACTACAATTATTTTATTAATAAAATATTCCTTATAAGGAGAATCCTTGAAAAGGATTGCTCTGATTGGTCATGGCTTTCCCAAACAGTGGGGAGGCCTCACAGGAAACTGGACTTCCTCTGCACTAGTGCGGCCCATGAGATAACTGAATCTAGGCTTTTAATAGTTTTGTCAAAACAGAAAAACTCATATATATATATAGATAAATATATAGATGAGGGCATTAAGGGTAATGTCACAATTTTTTATGTAGCTGTAAATATGTTGAACTCGAGCAAAGAGGTGTTAGTAATTGAAAAAGGGGCGCGAGTGGCCATATCGACCCCGGTGGAAGATTTAGAGAATTTTCCAAATGTTTGTGTAATTTTAGAACAAGGTTGGAGCAGGGAGCTCAACTTGTTAAAGTGCCACGAGGGGGTGTCGGGGCTTCAGCCCGGGAGCTCGGCCCAGCCTTGCATTTAGATGTGACCGGAGGTATTGAGGAGTCCGTTGATAGCTCCGAGACCGTTAAGTCCAATGCTTTGGTCGCAGTCTTAGGCAAAGGTGTAGTCGACATTGACGATCTTATTGAGAGAAAAGTAGCACATTTAGTGGGTAGAGATAATGAAGTTATTAAAGCTGCATTAAATGAGTTTAAAGATATGTTCTATGATGGTAAGAGAACCCTAGGATGTACTGGTAAAATTGAGCACAGCATTTATACTGGAAATTCACAACCCATTAGGAAGAGACCCTATGTTACCCCATGTACAAAAAGAAATCGTTAGAGAACAAATTCAAGATATGCTAGATAAAGATATAATAGAACCAAGTGACAGTGCTTGGAGTTTTCCTATTGTTCTAGTTTTAAAGAAGAAGCCTGTAGATGCGGGTGCTGATTATAAACCTAAATGGCGTATGTGTGTAGATTACAGGGCGTTAAATTCAATTTCCCGGATGGACAGATATCCTTTGCCAAATATTCAAACCACGTTAGATTCCCTTGGTAGTTGTAAATATTTTTCTGTGTGTGATTTAATGAGTGGATATTGGCAAATTAAAGTCACCAAAGAGGATAGGCCATAAACAGTGTTTGTAACAGAGGAGGGGCTTTATCAATTTGAGCGTTTACCGTTTGGGTTGAGTACAGCTCCACTGACTTTCCAACGAGTCATGGACTCGGTGTTAGCGGGTGTGAAGGGTGCTCTTGTGTATCTTGACGATGTACTTATTTATGGATGGACTATAGAAGAACATGCAGATAGACTGAGGGAGGTATTTACTCGGTTACGGGAGGCAAACCTAGTTTGTCAACCAGAAAAGTGTGTTTTCGCTCATAGCGAAGTACACTATTTAGGTCATGTTATAGGAGCAGGCGCGGAGTGCGACCGGAAGAAGATAAGATAAGTGCTGTAGTAAACTACCCCGTACCGCGTAGTGTTAGGGACGTGAGATCATTTATAGGGCTTTGTTCCTTTTATAGACGCTTTGTAGAAGGGTTTTCAAAATTAGCAAAACCATTAACTGACTTAACATGTAAAGATAAGAAGTTTGAGTGGGGTGAACAGCAGCAAGAGGCCTTCAGGGCCCTGAAACAAGCGCTCACAACACTGCCAGTTTTGGCATTTCCTCAATTTGACAAACCATTTATTGTTACCAGTGTTGCGAGTTTGTACTCTATTGGTGGCATATTAAGTCAACAGTATGATGATGGGGAGAAGCCAGTGGCTTATTACTCCAAATCAATTTCTAAAACTGAGCAAAATGACGGTGCTACAGAAAGAGAATTGCTTGCTGTAGTTATACTAACCAAAGTGTGGAGATGTTACTTGTATGGTAATAAATTCACATTAAGAACAGACTGTGCCGCGATAAAGTTCAGTAAAAAAAACAATAAAATAAAAAAATTATATATATATAATATATAATAAAATATATATATATATATATATAAAACCCTATACTGTAAGTAGATTTTAATGATATTATATATTTCGGTGTGAATATTAAAACATTCTCTCCAGATAATTTCTAATGACAGTCACATGATATTGTTGATAGTTCCTTGCATCTTGCCAGTGATATGATAATAAAACAAACTAGTCACTTTATCCAAAGGAAACCATAGAAGTTATCGTTATCTTATATTTATGTTAACTTATACTTACAGGAGTCAAAAGCTCTTGTGTGGAGAAAGTTTTCATTTAGTTAATCATGAATATAACTTAATAATTACCATATATTTTTATGCTATTATCATTAAGTAATATCAATTAATCGTTATATTATATTATTTACGATATTTATGTAAAGTCACCAAGGAATAGTACCAAAGAATATAGATATATCAAAGGAAATGCTACAAGAGAGAAAGTGTGGAATTCTGTAATTGGAAAGAGAATTACAAAAATAATTGCCACACCTACTTATATCACAGACCTGAGAAATTATAATCTTCTGTGAAACATATACAGTAGAACCTCTTTAATCCGAACCCCTGTAATCCGAACGTCCACTAATATGAACGCCTCATTGCTGTACTCTATACACAGTACAGTAGTTCTTCATTGTATACTGTATTTATTGATATACGCACTATAGTTATTTCAATTGTAATTTATAGTACTGTTTATTCCCTATGTTTACTACCTATTGTATTAAATAAACACTGTATTTTACTTTATAAAGCATTTTTAACTTTTCCCTAGCTTTTTTTATGTAAAAACAACAATATGTTCTGTAGTTCGAACTATTCAAAAATCCAAACTACCCCGGTCCCAATTAGTTCGGATTAAAGAGGTTCTACTGTACCTTACAAGCTTTAATTTTATTATTTCAATGATATGACAATTTCTCGGAAGTTCGCAATGGAGTTAAACTATCAAGAGTTGACTAACTTTACTAACTTTAATCAATGCTTTAATTTAGAAATAGCATTATTCGTTACCCCAAATACTTTCGGTTTTGCGTAGTGCGACACATCTAGTCCAAGAGTGTAATATAATAAAACAGACTAGTTCAGCGAAATTCGATACTTCAGTGACTTTTATCCAGGGAGACTGAATAGCTGAGTAGCACATAGTTTATGTACAAAGGGCACAGACAGTAATGTGTATTGTGAGTTTAAGGTGTCTAGGCCTACCTGTTCTACCTCCGTGGCCAGCAGGACGAGGAGCGACCCCGCCGAGAATCGGGAGCGGCACTACCTGAGCCTGATGGTCACGTAGCCGTTTGACCCCTCTTCCACCCAAACAGGCTCTACAGGGCGTGGAGGCTCGGGCAGAACACGGTTCGCAAAGGCCGAGGACTGGGACCGGCTACGTCCAACACCCGAAACTACGGAGTCGCCTCGCACGTTGGTCAACGGACGAGTGTCCGTTAGTGTCTCTGGGTCAAACGACACTACGACCCAAACCCAAGTTGCGTGGTCGTTGGGGGGCACTCGGACGTAACAGACAGTGTGGAGTTCCAGTAGAGGCATCAGGACACACGAACACTGCACAACTAACTTATGTGGGGTAGGCTGTGGATGGAAGGCAGAGAAATAGGAAGTGATAAGGACACCCACAGATTCCAGGAATCGAGATAAACTCTAACGCTCCAACGCAGATTTTGAGAATTCACTGTGCCGTTATAAAAATTTGAATGCAAACATGATACTATTAGTAACGTTATAAAAATTAGATCTCAATCATCATAATTATACCATTGTGATATTACAGAAATATTATATGTATGTGTGTGTGTTTTGTATATGTATATGTCACATATATAAATCTATGCCTGTGCCATAAATACCTTGTAAGTCATAGGAAAAAGGTTATTTTTTTGTTCTGTATAAAAGGGATGTAGTTGGGTATTTTATTTGTGTATGTTAGGAATTAGGTATATCTTGTTTCAATTTTATTTTCATATATGTTTTCCTTTATTATTCAGGTTTGCCAATTAAACAGACGGTCGTAGACCATTGTTTAGTTAAATGATTGGTTATGTTAAAGAGGGGAATGTTTTCATTCATTCAATATGCATTTTATAGGGAAACTATCTACGAATCTACTAATTGAGCAATGCAATTTGAGCACTACTAAATGTTGCAAGATTAATTGATTGTTTATAATACAACAATTGCCAAATGTTAACCATTGTATAAAATAATTTAAAGCATGATTTATTGTATTTGTTATACTTATATTTGTTTGTATTATAATTTTAAGTATGCTCTTTGTCTATATTTTGAAAAAAGGGGTTTAAATTAAAGTTTTCACTAAAATTTTCTTGTAAAGTTGTATCAAATTGCTAACAACGTGCGCACCCTGTACGCCTGAAATATCGGTATCAACTGGTTGGACATAAACCTTGTCCGGAACTACAGCTCCTCGGCTGAGGGGAAATGACTTTATTACGGCTCTGATTCGGAATTCACTTTCTGGATCTAATGACAGTTTCTCCGCTGTTACTACCCGCCAAACGACCCCATCCAGCGGTTGAGGGTTCGCGACGTCCTCGCCCACCAGTGTGTCGTCCTCCTCTAACTTCTCGTCCCCAAAAGTGATACAATCCCTCCTGAGATCAATAACCGCACCGATTCGCCTTAAAATGTCGAGCCCTAGAATCCCTTCATAAGGAATTTCCATTTTACATACTCTAAATACTACTGGAAATGCTTCATCACCCATACTGATAACCATTTTTTGAATTCCTATTATCGTTAAATTATTACCTGTGACCCCTTTGGCTATATCCCCACACGGTAATATTGGCTGTTTGCTGAGGCCCTCTTTCAGCAATGACATTACAGCACCAGTATCGATTAGTAAAGTTACATTATTATTATCAATCACCCCTACTATGGTCAGGTCCCCATTAGTGGTTGAAAGAACACTGGGTACTAATAAATCATTGCTAGTTGGCCCGATAGATGGACGCCGTTCTAGGCTACCGGACCGCGCCAGTTTTCTGAATTAGTCCTCGGCTTAGTGCAGCGATTAGCGCAATGCCCCTTTTCCTTGCAATTAAAGCACTCAACCTCTGATAACGGACGTCTAGAAACCCAGCCCTCATCGATCCCTTCACGCCCTCTACCTACATCGCGAGGCAAAGAACCATACGTTCGCCCTCTGCTACCACCCTGTCTTTGTGAGGGGCTCGTATTTGAATACTGGCCACGTCCCCGAGAACTCTGCCCTGGCCCATAGTTCGTACTCCTAACCTGGTCATATCTACCTCCATCAGCATTATTACCCTGTCTCTGAGCCCTACAGTCACGAGCCATATGACCGGGTCGCTTGCAATTAAAACATGTTGCCAAGGTTGAAAACACTGGCCTCGGATCGCGAGAAGGGTGGCTTCTTTTGTCCGCGGCCACCATGACTGCATATTGAACCTCCTCTTCCCATCGCTCAGGGAATTTGTGACGAGTTACCTGTCTGTAACCCCAGTCAACCCATGCAGAAAAGCTTGTAACATTCGTTTCTCAGCCTCCTCTCTCACAATACGCCGTTCCGCCACGTCCTCCCTCGGTGTTATAGTTAGTGTGCCCAACTGCCTAATCCTATCGGCGAAAGCCTCGACGCTTTCATTTTTCATCTGAACTGCGTTAGTAAGGTTGGAGTAATGATAGTGTTGGGTATGCTTCCCAGTAAACCGTTCAACAATTTCTCTTTTAAGGACTTCATACTCAACCTCTGACCCATACTTGTCTAACAATGTGGACAAAAATGTAGAGGCAGAAACCTTAACTTTAAGCTGTAAAATCCTCACCATATCCTCTCTACTCCATCGCCCTGTAGCCGCGGCACTCTCAAAAAGTCGGAAAAAATCTTTAGCTGTAGGACCGGTACCGTCTCCCGAAAAACAATTAAGTTTGCGACCGAAAGGTCAAACAATCTAGGAGGCACGTGCGGCACTGCTGCCTGTTCAGCAGGGTTTGTATTTGTGTTTCCCAAGTTACCCGAGCTATCACCATTACTGTTTGCCCTCGCCAGAGGCAGTGGTAGAGGTGGAGGAGTATTTACCATGATTATAGTTCACTATAGTGAATTTACAATAAACTTATGGAAGATTTACGAATAAAACTCTTATGTTTAATCGTCGTAGCCCATGAAACACCAAAAAGCGCAACGATAACAACCTCTTAACAATAAAGGAAGGACAATGACGCTTCCAGCCACGATAAAACCACAGATAAAAGATAAAATATTTCTACAGAGTCCCTTAATACTTTTAGTCGAGAAAATCTATTAGGCCTACTATCTGCGTAACTCTGACGCGTGATACATTTGACTCGTTTGTGTAGTTAGTACGACTACCATTTATGTATTTCTCAATTATACGCTACAATACTATTATTTCTACAATATTTCGCAATTATACTAGAGCTCTTAATAAGGATTCGCAACCTTCCAACAATTAATCAGGATTGTGAATGGGTAGATAATAAATCGAATCTGACTGACTCATAAAGACAAATTCTATCAATCTTGTACAAAGCAAATTAACAAAAATATACAAAGTTTGAAACGGTTCTAATTTATAACCCCAAGAAACGTTCAAAGATTTCAATAGTTTTACCTATTCACTAACAATCTCCCAAAAACCTATCAAAAATGACAATTGTTCTCACACTCTTTTTCACGGCTTCCCAATATGCAGGGGTATTCCTTAACAAAACGGAATACCTACTCTTCCAACAATTCAATTCTAAGCTGGTCCAAATCAACCCTTCCGAATCGCTCTGCAGCTTTTAATACACCCTCTTCGGATATCGCAAAATTCAAAAATTGTTCCACTAAAGCATTTACATTAGGCAAATCATTGAATGAGGTCGCTTCTACTTCTTCTATAATTTTGGTCAACTCATCTAGCTCATTCCCAGACATCTACTACAGATTCGTTACTTGTTTTGGAATATCATAAACGTGTTCATTGTTGTCCTCCGAACTAGGCCCTGAAAAAGTTACTGATTTACCCTTACCAATCAAACTATCACTTTGCCAAGGCTGAAATGTGCTCGTAATGGGCTGTAATGATTGCTGTTCTAGTCCCGATTTAGTAAATAGATCAGATTTTATTTCTATAGGATTCAAAGATGCTGACCCCGTGTTTGGTGGTTTCCCGAAACTTCTTTTGTCCATGAATGGCTCATCAGACAATTTTTGGAACTTTTTGAGCCCAGATTTACTTATTTCATTACTGTTGCCTATAGACCTGCGCAACCCAAGCTATTTTCCCCTTATTGTAAGTCCACACAGAGTGCGCCTTAGAACGACTAGCTACCTTTCCAGATATTTTCTTAAAGTCCACTTTACTTTTTCTACGACCAAATTTAATCCTTTCCCATTTACTATAAGCTAAAACCCCCTCTAATTGCACTTCCCAATAGAAGAACCCAACACCAACATTAATCCCAACCCCAAAACAATTCTTACTTCTTGACCAACATACTTATAAAAAAATTCCCTCTCTACCAGTGAGATACTGTGTAACAATTTACTTGAAATCAAATACCTAGAAGCTATGCCAGCAACTGGGGTAGATATCACCTTTTGAAAAAGTTTAAATCATCTAAACAAAATACAAAAATATAGACAACACCTGACTTAAACCAATTAACGATAGCTTACCAATAAATATAATTAAAAGTTACCAAAGAACTAGATACTACATTTAAGACCTTAAAATGTTTTCTATATCCAACACTTCTGACACCAAATGTTATGCCTGACATGGCCGAGTATATAGAGTGATAACTGAACCTCAGGATTTATAGAAAAGAACGAACATTTCTTACATAGTTTTTAATTGTTCACAAAATAAAATATAACCAATACATTGCAATAAGAACTGAGTTACAAAAACTTAAGATTTATATTTAAACAAGAGGATTCATCTCTAAAAGGATAGAAATTTTACAAGTCTCAGAGAGAGTGTTTGGAGAGAGAACTACTTACTAGATCGAAGTCTGATGTGAGAATGACATGTAAGACTCATCTAGGAGGGTCAGTAGATGGGATCCTCACTACAATTATTTTATTAATAAAATATTCCTTATAAGGAGAATCCTTGTAAAGGATTGCTCTGATTGGTCATGGCTTTCCCAAACAGTGGGGAGGCCTCACAGGAAACTGGACTTCCTCTGCACTAGTGCGGCCCATGAGATAACTGATTCTAGGCTTTTAATAGTTTTGTCAAAACAGAAAAACTTAAATAATTTTTTATGGTAATTTAGAAATTAAAATCAATTTTTAATTATTAAAAATTATAATTTAGTTGCTTAAATACAATTACAATTAAGGTACTATTACTCATCATTACATGACCATCTATTTTTGGATATGGCCATCGTAGTCAAAACATTTAAGATAGTTGGAGCTTTTACATATTTTGATCATAACAATTCTGAAATAATCTATACTAAATAATAAAACCATTTATAGCTGACTTTAATATACCAGTATTCCTAAAAAAGGAAAATTCTAAAACTCTTCAGGGAATTTAAACTTTCGGGTCATTAAGTTTATTTGTCGGTTTGGAGAAATTCTAGAGTGCCCAGTGTGCTTGGACCAAATAGATGATACCCAGAATTTGTGTGTCAACGGACATGGGACTTGCAGCTATTGCCGACGGAACGTGAAAAAGTGCCCCAATTGTCGTGAAAAGTTCGTTGAAATGTCCATAAACGAAATTTTGTCACTAGCAATGAATCAAGTAAGTGAATTTGTTTCCTCAAGTGATCACACTTGTACCTTAAGATCAACTGATTGATCCAGATTGATATCATTGAGGAATACGAATTTGGACACCTGGTGTTTGGATTGCATACAATTTTTATACTCTGTGCCAACGGCCACGCAGTGCAGGAAGTTTGCAAGCAAGAATGAGACTCAAACGTGTCTTACGTGTGAAAAGAATTTGCTATTTAAGTTTCACCAGAACACCTTGTTGGCTAAACTCATGGAAAGTGAACCTAAACTGTGCCCTAATGCGGTGGTACAAGGGTGCAACGCTTCACAGAAAAACATAAAGAAGACTCCTATAACTGTAAATACATAACCACCCATTGCTTGGTAGTACATTGTAATTGGAAAAGAATTGTAAAAAATCTGCTGAAACATGTCAAAATATGTCATCCTTTTGGAAAAGGAGAGTGTTTAATGCCAAACAGAGATGCTGTTATTCATTTGATTTATATGAGTCCAAAGCCTGTACGCCCATCATTTTTCAAGACCAGGTTTTCTGGAAATACTACCACAGGAATGGCACGACAAAAATCATCACCCACAAACTGTACTACCAACATCCCAGCCAACTAGCAAGTACTACTTGTGAATTACATTTGGAGAAGGCAACATCAATTTTCAAGCAATCCTGTGAAGCCATACACGGAGAGAAATGTTACAACGTAATATACAAGAAGCTTGTAAACTGTGACATGGATGTCCAAAGACCAGATCATGTCCACCACCATATCATGTAATGAACGCATTTTCAGTTCCGGGCATAAGAAAAACATACTACTAATATATGAAATTAATAATGGAGGACATTGCTTAGGTAGAATTTTCTAAAATATCACATCAGAAACAATACTTATATGTGACAGAAAATTTAAAGGTCAGTCATTTATATAAAACTCTACACTTTTAATTTGTGTCCCTCAATTACTATGGATTCTTCAGTAATGGTAATACGCTGGTTTCTCGCAAAGTGCAGGTACCGGTACTTATTTTTAGAATCATTTGTTTTTAAGCCTACTTTTACCCTTCTCACATAAATAGTTTGGTTTAAGTCTAAGTTGACTTCCAAATGTGTGTGCTTTAAAATTAAATAACATTAATTAATACTCACTGTTTCAAAAATAAAAGTAGTGCTTGTTTTTCTCATAACATCAACAGACCTGGTGAGCACTAATATTAGTTTTAACCTCATGAACACACTTTTGTAAACTGCAATTATTAGTTGGGCTTTTCAAACAAGAGGACTGAACTGATCATTCCTGCTCAACTCTGCAAGTTTGTTCAATCCATACTCGGCTACTGATAAGATAACCTGACCAGATTTTCGTTTGAATTCTTCCTTTGTAAATAGAACTGTCACTTGGTTATCTTTTTTTACAAACAATGCATAGTAACTTATCTAATAACTTATTTGTATGAAAATTCCATACAATAATTTATTTATTATTTATACTTGTAAAAACATTACTTAACTAATATAATTTATTTTGCATTTCATAGAAATTAAGATGGAAAAAAATGTTTAAAACCAAATAAGTATCCTTGTGGGGTAGGTGAGAAAAATGCTACCTTTGGAGCCATATTTTGCAATGGTCCCTGTAAAAAGTGGTACCATCTTAGGTGTGTAAATCTGACCTACAATGAGGCAAAAAAAATATCTTTGGATAATGCAAAATTATGGCTGTGTAATGCATGTTTAAAATCAGGAGATGAGGAAGATGAAACCACAAGTACAATGGAGAGCAGTAAAAATTGTTACTTGTTAATGACGACCTTGAAAATTCTCTCACTTTAGCTACTGAGCTAGGAAGTGCAATTCTCCGTGAGAATGAGGAGTTAAAGCTAAAGCAAACTTTACATGATGTACAAAATTCAAAATCACTCTATGAGCTTGAATTAGAAGATAAATTAATCGTTAAAGATGATGAAATAAAAAATCTAATCAAAACCAAAGAAGAAAAGGAAGATGAGTTAGGTGGTATAATTAAATATTTAGAAAACAAGGTCAATACACTAAAAAAATTAAATGATCAACTAACTCTACAAGCAACCTCTGATGTACATTCTACCAATGATAAGTCTAGTGAAACCACTTGTGAAAGATGTAATATTTATGGTAAGGAAACAAAAAAAACATGATTGACTCCATAAGATCACTAGAGTCTATCATTAGTGTTCTACAAAGTGAAAATGAAGAACTCAGAAACAAAAACCTTCAGCTGTAAAATAACCAACAGTACAGTTTAAAATGTTTAAATTGTTTTCCGAAAATCAGATGTAAATACAAAAAATTCAGCATGTGCTGAGTGGCAAACACCGAAAAATCCATCAAAAGCTAATAAGGGGGAAAAAGAAATGTGTAGGCCAATAGTTGAATGTTTTAATAAGTTTGTAGTTCTTTCGGATGTCAATACTAATGGTAAGGATAAACTTCCAACAGCCCAAACAGTAACAGTCTCTACACATAAAAAAATAACAAACAAAATTTAAAAACACATGTAAAACCAAAGAAAATAACTATTTCTCGCAACAAACCAAACAAATCAAGACTACTATTTTTGGCTGATAGCCATGGCCGTGGCCTTGGCAATCTTGTACAGCAAAAGACCCAGGGCCGATTTACCGAATAGGCACGGTAGGCACGTGCCTAGGGCGCGAGGCAAATTGGCTTTTTTGGAGGGCGCCAAAAATTTTAAAATTAAAAAAAATTCGGGGTAGTATTTGCATGCTATCGCGGTAAACTTCTGGTAACCCCTCGCGGCCGTGTAAGGCATTGTAATCGTCTCCCGCGTTTGCGGCAAGATTCTTACTATTTTCTGCAGTCAGGTCGTTTGGACATAAAATTATCGTCTTCCATTATCGAGGCAATATATGAACATATCCCGCGGTCGTGAGGAGATTATCATCGTCTACCGCAAATGAGGCAAAATGCTGATATTTTCCCGCGGTCGTGAGGACATTATCCTCGTCTTGCGCGATCGCAGTCAAATTTTGACCACCCCTCGCGGCCGTGAAGACATATGATATCGTCCCACGCGGTCGTGTGAACATAGTAATCACCTCCCGCGATTGTGGCAAAATGGTAATCATCTCCCTCGGTCTTGTGGAGATCATCATCCTCTTACGCAAATTATGCAACATTTTGACCTTTTCCCGCGATCGTGTGGCCATTTATCATCGTCTTGCGCGATTGTGATAAGATTCTGATCACCCCTCGCGGCCGTGAAGACATCATTATATCGTCCCCGTCGGTCGTTTGGACAAAGTAATCGCCTCCCGCGATTGTGGCAAAATGGTTATCATCTCCCACGGACATATGGAGATAATCGTCTTCGGCGAATGAGGCAAAATTCTTATCTTTTCCCACGGTCATGTGTGGTCATAATCATCGTCTTGAGCGATCGTGGCATTATTGTGATCATCCCTCGTGACCGTGTAGAAATCATTGTCGTATTCCGCGGTTCTGTAGACATCGTAATGGTTTCCAGCAGTTTTGAAGATCATCGTCGTCTTCTACGATCGCGGCAAAATTCTTGCTGTTTCCCGCGGTCGTGTGGACATTATCATCATCTTCCGTGATTGTGGCAATATTCTGATCATCCGTTGCGGCTCTGTGGATACCATCATCGTCTTCTGCGATCGCGGAAAATTCGGATCATCCCTCGTGGCCGTGTGTATAGACATATTATCGTCTCCCGCGGTCACGGAAACGTCACTGTTGTCATTCGCGATCACGGTAAATTGAAAACTCCATGTAGAAATACAAAATTCACGCTTCAAAAATACCCCGCATGATTGGATTTCCCGGTCGGTGTACACCCTGTTATATATATATATATATATATATATTGCAAAGGGGCGCTACTATTAGATGTGCCTAGGGCGCTGACAGGGTCAAAAACGGGCCTGAAAAGACCATTGCTAACGTAACTTCCTTTGTAAAACCTGGGGCATTGCTGTGTGATGTCGTAAAGGATGTTAAGGATCTTTCCAAAGACTTGAGTGAAAATGATTATCTGTTGGTAATAGGTGGGACAAATGATATCGAAGACAAAAGTGTAAGCAGCATAAAAGAAGAATTCAACACTTTACTAAAACAAACTTGATTATTGCATCACTGCCTATGCGACATGACATGCCAAAATTAGACAACAAAATTAGTAACCGATCAATAATGAAAATTAGTAACATAAACTATTGGCTTGAAGAAAAATTAAACAACTCCATAGAAAAAAGAAAATTACTAGAACTACACCTCTTGCCACGGGAAATGCACACAAATCATGGTTTGCATTTCAACAAAAAATTTAAAAGCAAAATTTCTGAAGAAATCCTAAATACAATCCGCGAGTGCTGTTTCAACCCCGCTCTATCCAATAACTTCAACATCCAACTGCCTTCAGATGAAGAACCCGTCACAGTTGTAGAGGCTGACATGAATAAGGTAATTCACAAGCTGTGAGACACCAAAAACGTAATTAAAAAGCATTTCAATCTTATTTCGAATTAACATAAACATTACCAATGATTTATAAAAATTAATCAAGTTTTCCGATCGTATAGATAGGACATCCTTGGGAGATCTGTAGGAATTCCCCATGGGGCAGAGCTCCACAGAATAATTATCCAACTCAAATTATTTACCTTTTTATAATAAGTACCTGGGGACCGAGCCCACTCTGCGATTACAGCCTTTACTACTTCCTTCACCATTTCCTACGTCATGGACCTGTTTCCTTCCCTTCTCATAGCATTCAAGTATTACAGATACATTAATCTAACTGCCACAAACGGTTCCCACACTCCGCACTGCAAGCATTTACTACTTCTTTCACCATCTCCTATGTCGTGGACATGTTTCCATCCCTTCTCATAGCATATCAGTATTTCAATTTCAGATACATAAATCTAACTGTTACAAACGGTTTCTAGTTCCCACACTCCACACTGCTCGCCTTTACTACTTCCTTCACCACTTCCTACGTCGTGGACCTGTTTCCTTCCCTTCCCATAGCATTTCAGGATTGCAGATACCTTAATCTGATCGTCATTAACAGTTCCCACATTCCGAACTGCTCGCCTTTACTACTTCCTTCGCCCCTTCCTATGTCGCTGACCTGTTTCTCTCCCTTCCGATAGCATTTTAAGATTGTAGATACCTTAATCTAATCATCATAAACAGTTCCCACACTCCGGACTACTCGCCTTTACTACTTCCTTCACCACTTCCTTCACCACTTCCTACGTCGCGGACTTGTTTCCCTCCCTTCCCATAGCATTTTAGGATTGCAGATACCTTAATCTGATCGTCATTAACAGTTCCCACACTCCGGACTGCTCGCCTTTACTACTTCCTTCGCCCCTTCCTACGTCACGGACCTGTTTCCCTCCCTTCCCATAGCATTATAGGATTTTAGATACCTTAATCTAATCGCCATAAACAGTTCCCACACTCCGAACTGCTTGTTTTTACTACTACCTTCACCACTTCCTACGTCATGGACCAGCTTCCCTCCCTTCCCATAGAATTTTAGGATCGCAAATACCTTAATCTAATGGTCATTAACAGATCGCACACTCCAGACTGTTTGCCTTTACTACTTCTTTCACCACTTCCTACGTCGCGGACCTGTTTCATTACCTTCCCATAGCATTTTAGGATTGCAAATACCTTCCCATCCTTATGGAACAGCTTTAAGCCACTTTTATTGTTAGTTCTGTCCGGTTTTCTGTAGATGTTGTGTTTTTGCAAGAAATAAATTGTAAACAAAGCACGACATCTACAGAAAACCGGACAGAACTAACAATAAAATTGGCTTAAGATGATCCATAAGGATGGGAAATTTTTCATAACACATCCCACACTCCACACTCTGCTATCCTTTACGACAATCTCAGAGTAATAAAACAAAACTACAATGTATCGAGTAAGGTTCAGTATAATCTTTGCTCAATAGTAACAAGTGATGTCTTTCCTTTTGTACTGTCAATGTAATTTATAGTATACTGTGGGTAGATGCCTTTTTGAACACATGTTACAACTTACAAGTCTTTTGTTTACTTTTTCCTTGTTATTCAATTCAACCAACATGGTTACTTAGCAACCCATAAGACTAATGTTTAAAAAATGTGACTTTCAGTTTCATTTTTCCGTGTAATTAGATTTTTGTTGGCAGTTCTAACTGCAGTAAAGTCGATTTTAGGCCAAAAATAAACGATTTACAATATTTGAAGAAAATCGTCAGAGCATACATAGAAGCAAACATTGCTCGTATTAGAGTATAGGATAATAAACCTGCTTATAATAATATAATAATAATGATGCAAATATTTGTTTGATTAACATTCTTTAACTTATCAGAGAAAATGTTATTAGTTGAATAATTTGAGGAGAAATATTAATTAATCATATAACAATTATAATAACATTACTAATGGTAATTAATTAATCTATATTCAAATACCAGTATCCTCTCCAACTCCCAGAAAAACAAATTTAACAACTTGATGCCTAAACAGAATCATATAGTATCAAAAATATTTAAGTATTGCAACCATTGCAGCTGTCGGCGTCTCTTTAACCGCTTGAAAAGCTTGTAATATCAACAATCACAGATAACTCAGAGGTAAGGTATGAGGTTCATAAGTTGAAGGTATCAGGTTCAAGACCCCCCTGGGGAACAATTTTTTTTCTGTTTTTTTTTTACTTTTGATTTTATAAACTATTTAATCAAAATACTCAACTGATAAATGTGCTTTTCAGACTAAAAACCTTTATTATTTTGTGTTTTTATGTACGATATCCTGATGGGATATTCCAGGGATCAGGATTTGGGCGGACATAGGGATATCCCATTGAGTCCCCCAGGAAACTCTGAGGACTTTAAGGGATTTACAGAGGATATATCCCACTGGGATATCCCCAAGACATTCCAAGGATCTTCTTGTGTTGTGTGGGTGTGTATTTTTTTAGAATAAGAAAGCTTGGTTACTGGGTTATGTCTAAATATTGACTCAATTGTAAATAATTCTATATGTTTTATTTTCAATCTTTTAATACATTTTTATTCATAAATTTGAATTTTAATAAATAATACGTGATGAGCTGATGTCACCTGGTTGCCATGTTATCTTATGGGACGTCTGGCACTAAACAACACTACTTGCGACGTTGCCAGTTCTACCAGGCCGCGGCCTGGAGTTAAAGGTGTCCGTGATTGATCTCTTTTCCTCTTCATCTAACTCTATTCCTATTAACCCTTTTAGCGAATTTCCCATAGAAGAGAATAAGCTACCATAGGTCTCATGATAACGCCTGGACCCGGGACCTTCATTTAAACAATTTTTAAATACTAAACTGTCTTTGCCCAATACATTTTTGAAACTGCTCTCATTGCGAGAGAAAGTATACCACATAACGCACAATTTTGCTACAATACAAGAGGAAAAGCCCTAAGAGAAAGTAGTCGCAACCATCTTTTATTTTAAAATAAAAAGCCCACCTGTGCCGGAAGAAGGTTTTTACATTTTCTTCCAAGTCATTTAAGAACCATAGGCAACATCAAATTTAAAAACAAATTAAAAAATTATCTTATAGAAATTGCTCCTTACTCCATTAAATAGGTGTTTCCTCAATCAATTAACCTGATTTTATTGGTTGTTTCTTAGTATTGTATAAATTGTAATTTTAGCTTATAACTGTATTTACTAAGTTAGGATTTAGGTTAGGAATTTGACACTATTCTATTTACAATGAACAATTATTGAATAAAGATATTGAAATTAAATGAAATGAAGTATTGTAATTATATTTCTTTTTTTACAATATTTATTATTGCATCTGGTAATTTTTGAAAATATTGAGCCAAATATCAAAGTAGACTCAAATAAAGGTAATAAAGATACAAAGTATGAATGCCACAATTGACTCTATGATTCTGGGTAAGTGAGTGAGTGTTGTGATTGTTGAGTGCTGCTTGTGACTAAGGTGAGGCTAGGTGAGCTAATATCTGAGAGTTTATCAACACTGATAACAGGTTTATCTGGCACTCCCAGTCAGTTTCCCATACCTCACACAGCTAGGATTCTGCTGTTCCAAAATGGGTGTTTTCCTGAAATTTATAAAGTGTGCTTTTATTACTTTATGTAAGTACTGTTAGTTATTTAAATACTTATATAAACAATGACTGATTTTTACAAATAATTTCAATAATTTGTTTTGATACTATATCAACAAGTTTGTTTGAAGTTTGCGGTGGTTTGAATTCTTATCAATATTTCACCAGGAAATGTTAAAATAGGATTTAAACATGTTTTACCTGCTTGGGTATTGAAAAAATATCCTCGCTAGATGCAGTGTGGTTAAGTTTTGTAAAAAGTTTAAGTACAAAAAAAGATTTTTTTAACTATTTAAGATGTTTGAAATTGATCTGCGGCAACCTTCTTGCAGAGGCGGATCCAGGATTTTGTTGAAATGAGAATCTTTTACGCACTTATATTTTTACATATTGTGTGGACTTTTTGCTATATGTCATACACATATGTATATCAACTAAAATGTGTGAACTTTATGAGGATTCAAAATAAAACCCATTTTTTAAGTTGGGTTTGGTTTACTGGTATTTGTAAAAAAACGGAATTGGTGAAAAACATTTTGGTTTATTGTTTGTAATGCAATAATTTCGCCATGGCCATGGAAGACGATAATGATGTCCCCACGATCATGCGGGACCTGAAAGGATCGACATGAAGATTTGGCCGTGATCGCAAAACACAATGATGATATCTTTGCAAATTGCAATCATGGTTCAGGGTATTGTCCAGATCACAGGAAACTATATCGAGACTTATGGTCTTCACGGGGATGTTCAAGATATTTCCGAAACCGCGGTAGACGATGACAATGTCTTTGGGATCCACGAGGTGTTTCAGAATTTTGTCGCGACCGGAAAGACGATGTCTTGGTGTTCACGGGAGATGCTCTCAAATCCGCCACGATCGTGGGATACGATTATGATGTCTTCAATATAGCCGATCTGTTTCAAAATGTCCAGGGATCGTTAGAGAGGATAGCAGTATCCACACGATTGGGGGAGATGTTGAAGACAATTTTAAGGTTAGATCCTATTGGTTTATGTAGAGGGCAATTGATTGATTATCATTTGTTCCCTTTTAATCAAAACCGATTTAAACGTTTTACCAAATAAAACAATCCATTAGAAAACCATTACTTAGCCTGTATATTTTGACTAAAGAATAAAGCAAAAATAATATAATTTCCCCTAACAAAAAAAATGAGAAAAAACATTTAGTCAGCACTCTTAAACCTCACTAATACGAAACCAGTGTGTATCGTCAAACAAAGACATTTTACTTAGTCAATATATGTAAATGTAATGAGTAGCCCAAAGTATTGGGTAAACCGCCAGTAGGGGTTACCGACTGTTACGTTTACAACGGATTAATTCACAGTTATGTTAGGTAAAATGTTTTAGTGATGTCGGTTGAGTTATCGTGCATGTCCAATGATGATTAGTTTGGTTTTGTCAGGGCTCAGTTTTAAGCCATTCTTTGCTGCCCATTCCATAATTCTGTTGCATTGATTCAATTAATTCATTCACCTCACTAACTTTAAAGTGAGCGTAGATTTGTAAGTCATCAGCGTAAGAATGAAACTTGGCATGTTAAAAAACTGCTGAACTGATGTCGTTTCTGTAGATAGTAAAAATTAAAAGGCAAAGTATTGATCCTTGACTTAAGGAACACCACAGAGTACCTTACTCCAGGCAGACGGCTTTGTCATTACACAAACACTGCTTTCGGCCATGGAGATCGTTATAATCAATACTCGCCTTGAACAGGAACCTGTGGAGGCGTTCCTACTGTGTGTTTCTGAGAAAATTGCGAGTGTTCCCAACAGTGAATGTTAAGGGTGCGCTCTACTTCAGCTTGGATTTCTCAGTACGATGTTGCTTCACACGATGTTCTTATACCATTGCACTGAACAGTGCCATGGAGAGCGCTTGCGAGATTTCTGAATCTAGGTCATTACAACGTTATCCTTAACCCTTCTAGTAATAGTAAACTAACAGCAGATTCTTGATTTTAGGAATCTGCACTTCCCCCGGTTGTTATTTTTTCTCTAAACATTATTTGTATGCGTTTAAACTTATGATAAATACACCCGCTGCAGCAAACCTTATTTTTTTGTATTTTGACATTTTCACCAACCTTTTAGCCCAACTTTTTTTAATATACCTAAATTTTAAAAAGTGCAAGACCTACAATAATATTTAACAAAAAATAAGACACCAAGATCTTTTAAATCGGTTCACAATTGGGGCTGCAAACAGTAAGAACCAAAACCCTTGCATTTGCGCACGCCTGACGGGTAGAGAGCAACCACGCTGGAAAAGGTTGATGTTTCAATTTAGCTAATATGGCATAGTTGATACATAAACAATCTGGAAATACCTAACAGTTATATGCTTTACAATGTAACCTATTTTTTCAGTTCTTGTCACAATATTCACTGAAGAAGTGGAAGCCAGAAGAAAGATTCTAAAAGGAAGAAAAACTATCACAAGGGAATACTACAGTAAGTTATCTGTTGAATACCTCTTTCGATCACAACCTGGAACAGTTTAGATTGATGTACACTGATTTCATTTTAAGAATAATATTGTATAGTGATGAATTTGCTTTGCACTGTAATGCTTACATAGCCCATTGAAGAATCTTTAAAATGTTTAAGTTATCTTTATTACAATGCATGTAAAATACAATTTGAAATGTTTAATTAGATCATGATTCTTTATGATTTGTGTACTCTCATGCTGAGAGGGAGATAATGTTGCGGTTGGGGGAGTGTTACTTCAAATGAAACACGTACATGATGATCACATGAAAGTTAGTCGGTTAAACATGTTTTAGAGAATGGTAGTGAATTTGGTCAAAGATTACTTTTTCTGTTAATAAGTCAACCTTGGGCCTAGTTTATTTCCCTCCGCACTCTAGTGCTTTTCTGTTTCCTGTTTGCAAAGCATTTTTGATAGGCTTGAACCTTATGATCTTAACAATTGACATATTTATTATTATAGGGGACAATTAGTATATTTATGACATTAAATTTAATCTGCTATCAGGAAATAATATATGTAGACACACAACTTATGTTTTTTGCGAGCTAGCAAAGATTTGAAAGGATTTTCATTATCAGGAATTAAAATTTCTACAAAGCCCACTATAGCGTTTCTTGAAAATCTTACACCTTCACCCCTAAAAAAAACACTCTACTTTCAAAATTTTTTACCTTTTTGTCAAATATTTAATGGGTTTTTAATTATTTAAACTGGAACCTCCATGTAAAATTTCAAGGTAGTTTTTGTGATCTATCTCCAAATAAAAAAGCAGGAGGTATCGTGGATCTGCTATCTCATAGGTTTTCACTAATAGGCCTAAACATATGCTTAATAGGTCTAAAATAAAATTCATGCTCAGTAGTTACTGCTTCATCATCCCTGACTTTTATATAAATTGCTCATTTGACTTATTTCCTTCGGATCCATCCACAATATAGCTTTTAGCTAAGCTCTTGAGTCTAATGATGAGAATCATACAGATGAGATTGATGGGTTTTTATTCCCGAGGCCACACCCAGTTGCATATTTTAAGAGAAACATGAGTGAACAATGAGAGATAAATGAATGAGATGACAGCTTTTTGGTCAGCTGGTCCCATAGGTCCATTTATTAAAAACCAAATGATTCAGAACAGCTGGACTCAGTTTCAGACCATTAAAAATATTTTTACTTTTTACAGAGCCGTCGCTCCTCCCCTCGTGGGCCAATGTGCTGCTACTGGGGGTAGGGTTCCTCATCGTGGGTGTCATCCTCTACATTGCATTGGCAAAGTTTATACTTGGGTCTACAACCGGCATATTCATGATGGACAATGAGGTTTAGCATGTCCATAAATAAAACTAACAAACAAAATTATGTGATTTTTGTAACTACTGTATTTGTATTTGATATAAGTTAGGTTATATAAATGTAAATGGCTAAAGGAAAATTTTTGTTTATTTTATCACAATTTTCCAAAGTATATCTTTCGATATCAATCAGGGCCGGTTTACCAAATAGGCACGTTAGGCACGTGCCTTGGGCGCGAGGCAATTGGCATTTTTGGGGGGCGCCAAATAATTGGAAAATAAAAAATTTTGTGGTTGTATTTGCATGATTGCGGTAAACTTTTGATGATCCCTCCCGGCCGTGTAGACATCGTAACTGTCTCCCGCGATTGAGGCAAAACTCTGACTATTTTCCACGGACGTGTATACATAATTATTACCTTCCATGATCGCGGATATATATGAAGATATCCCGCGGTCGTGAGGAGATTATCATAGTCTCGCGGTAGGGGCAAAAGTCTGATCACTCCTCGCGGCCTTGAAGTCGTCATTAATCGTCCCCCACGGTCGTTTGTTCATAGTAATCGCCTCCCGTGACTGCGGCAAAACGATAATCATTTCCTGCCATCTTGTGGAGATCATCATTGTGTTCCGCAAATGAGGCAAAATTCAGAACTTTTCCCGCGATTGTATGAACATTATCATCATCTTCCGCTATGGTGATAAAATTCTGATCACCCCTCGCGGCCATGAAGACATCATTATATCGTCCCCCGGTGTCGTTTGTTCATAGTAATCGCCTCCCGCAATTTTGGCAAAATGAAACGGTCCCACTACCTCATCCATGTAATGTAGGTATAGATCATCGTCTTCCGTGAATGAGGCAAAATTCTGATCTTTTCCCGTGGACATGTGGAGATTATCATCGTCTTGCACGATCGTGGCACTCTGATCATCCCTCGCGGCCATGTAGAAATCATTATTGTATCTTAAGCGGTCCTGTAGATATCGTAATCGTCTCCCACGGCCGTGAAGACATCGTATTAGCGAATTTCCCATTAGGGAAGTAGCTATTATTGTTTCCCGTGGTTGGGGCAAAATTTTAATCATTCCCGAGTTTGTGTGGACATTATCATCGTCTTCCGTGATGGCAGCAATATTCTGATCATCCCTCTCGGCCGTGTGTAGACATATTATCGTCTCCCGTGGTCACAAAAACATCACTGTTGTCATTCGCGATGGCGGTAAATTGAAAATTCCAGTTGGATATACAAAATTCACGCATAACTCCCGGTTAAAAACTCAATCTTAATTCTCGGATTCCCGGTTTTCCCCGTCAGTGGACACCCTGTATATATATTGCAAAGGGGCGCTACTATTAGTTGTGCCTAGGGCGCTGACAGGGTCAAAAACGGGCCTGATAGCAATTAATTATTGCAAAAACAGTTTTTGTATCAGAAAATGTTATGGGTATTTTTTACACTACAGAATTTTTCCTAACAAATAAAATTTGTCTAAGTACAGTACTTAAAATATTTGTCTAGGTACTTAAACATGATTGTTTTTTATAATATTATTTTCTTTGAGAGAAAAGGAGTCAGAAATAAGTCACAAATTTTTTAGTTAATTTATGTTTTTTCAACAGATAGTTGTTAGAGTATACACATTGCTTAGACTAGTATCGATTGGTTAACAAATCTAAAGTTTTAAAAATGATAAAAGTAGGTTTACAAATGACCTTCCTATATTCACAGTCCAACATGGTATCCTAACCAAGTTTCTAGTGGCTAAATCAATTAGTTAAAATAGCAACAAAAACAGTGAAACAGTTATTGGGATGAAAATAAAAATATTAACCTAGAGATGAACACAGCAGGGAAGCTTCAGTCTAGCCCTTAGCTACTATCACAAGATATTGCTTAAAACCTTATTGCTTTTGGATTCATGGTATTGCTTCTAATCCATTCTTAAAACTAGAAAACAGCACAACTTTTAACGTAATGCAAAGCACTCCTAGAGTATAAAAAGGTTTTTGTCTGTAATAACCTCCAATTGCTATAACTAGTAACACTATGCACGTCTAAAACAGCATATAATTAAATAGTACCACAAACTATGTCATAATCGCTACGTTATATATCAATAACAATACTGCTTGGCTGGCCAAAGTGCTATTTATTTACAAATGTCACTTAAGAAACTCTAGTACGTATATTATTGAAGTAAGACATTATAGTAGTTTGGTACACTTTTGACTCTACAAACTACAATTGGTGTATATTTTTTAAATATTTTACTACAACTTATTTTAAAAACTTTGTAAAGCAGTTTAGCAAAACACTATAATCAATGGTTCATCTGTACGGAACATATTTACTGTAAATATATCAGGCACTACAGGTCTCTCTGCCTATACCTCTTTTGCTAAGCGGCCTTTAACTGACTTGAGGAAACCAATTTGAAAATGGGAGACAGAGACTTACTACCCTATTACAAAGTATTGCTTATATTATACTGTAGAAAACATACAACCTTGCTCAATATAAGGATTAAGGCAACTTTCATTCTGAGTAGTTTTTAAACATATATACATAAGCACCCGCAGAAAGCAGAAGTAGAAAACCCCTAGTGATCTCTATGTGAACTAAAGGAATTTATGGTTCCTAAATTAATTTTATAGCTTTTATATTTTAAAACTAGTTCAGTTTTGAAAAAAGTAACTTGTGTTCACCTGTTTCAAATTAACACTCCTTCATTACAGAAGCTTCTTCAAAACATTTAGAGGGGATCATGGGATATAGTTCGATGTTATACAGACAATTTTAAATTAGTTCACAAAGTAGGTTCTTCAAAGTTTTTTAATTATACTAACTTTTTTAAGTATTCAGAATATTTGGACATTAATATAAAATCATTATTAAAAAAATATGCATTGTTTAAAATTTACTTGAAAATATTTTCTTTAAACCATTTTTACTGCTTATCAATTATCTATTGATACAAGACCAAATTTTCTTTGGTATTTTAACCATGTTTTATGAGTATATGAACTGTATATTGTTTTAATAGTCTACTCTTTAATTTATTATAAACATTATGATGAAAGTTTTTGAATTTTCAAAGAAATTTAGGTAACAAATGTAATAGCTTTGCTATGAACTATAATATATGCAATTTTCACTACTTGATATAAAAGCTCTAAACTATCATTGACCAATACTGTAGTATAAGCGTCTGACTGCAGTCATTAATTGCTGTGAATTGCTATGGAATTCAATTTTTTTCCAGAAGGACGATAAGTTTATTAAGGTTATTGAACATTCTAGTTTTTTTGTTTGTTTTAAACCGTGTACCATATCTAGTATGGATTACGTAAATTTAAAAAAAATTAAGCTGAAGCAATTTATTGTGAAAAATCTTCATACTGGGTAAAAAGACAGCAACTCTCGATAATTCAACGCATGTTATTTCTTTGATTAATGTTCATTATTGGTAAAAGTAAGTACATTGTGTGGAGGATGTACAGGATTCCTTTCCCTGAGAAGACTGGGTAAGACTCTTGATCCTCTAATGCTGTGAAACTTGTAACCTTCAGTAATGTAAAATTTCTTCAATAATCCTTTAAACAACCTATGTCATTTGGAAAAAGAGGGATTGGATTACCAAAATAACAAAATATAAAAATATTCCTTACGCTACCTAATATTGCTATTGTACAATAATAGATAGCATAATTAGAAAATCTAACTTGTATTGCATTTTTATCTATTCATACATTTAGAATACTGGTATATGTTTGTTAATTACAAATATAACTTATTGTTCGTAACTCTAGAAATGGTAAAGTTTCAATTCACTACATCTTTTGATATTTTCTTCCTTTTACAAATGAAATTCCTTAGATTTTTACATTTAATTAATAATTACTTGATTTTGCACGTTCTTGCATTTACAAAACTTGTATAGTAATGTATATCTTGATCAGAGCAGTTTAACTATCCAAACACCACACATATGCAGTCGTAATTTATGTTCAGTTAGTGTACCACATGATAGTGAACAAAGAAATAGTGGAAATATACTACTCCAGTAACAAGAGGATTACCGATATGTGGTTTGTAGCCAGGAGAACTAGTCAAACAATCAAAAGTCACGCATCACTTTGGAATAGCCCTGTTATCATGTCAAGTTTATATTAGTTCTTTAAATGCTTTTAAACTAGTTGTCTGTCTACATCTGTAGCCTACCTCAGTTTACATTTGACGCTTCCTTTAATCTACTACAATTAAGTGGTAATGGACAAAGAGCTAGAATAGAGGTTTGTGTAACTGAACAAAGCAAATTTGGCTCACAAAAACAGAAAATGTACGCACAATAGAGACTTGATGGTAATAAGACTTTGGAGGAAATAAAGAAGTTTGAATTGTTATAAAGATAAACTTCAATCAAGGGTTCCATCAACAGAGCAACACTCACAGATGGGATCCAGGTAATTAAACTGGTATTAATGTTCATATTGGGATTTTGATTCCTATTTAATTTTAATGGTGATTTTTCCATCATGATTTAAAACTTTGATATTACACTAAACTATGACTGCATTATCTGATTTTCAACTACCACCTACATGAGGGAATAAATCATGTGAATATTGTTGGAATAAAACTAACAGTCAATTAGAGTTCGATACATATTAAGAAAAATTTACCTATATATTTCAAAAACTGTTAAACTAAAACAAATAATCACAAATAAAAAATTAGCTAAATAAAAATAATAAAAGTTTGCTAATGTTGAAACATCCTATGATTTATTTGATTAAATAAAAACTTAATGTTCCATTTTACCATACAAGCTTGTTATGCATAAATGCATTGGCTTAACAACTGGAAAACTTCCCCCACCAAATAAAATGTTTATAGCCCTTCTTTTGTCACTGCATCTTTTTGTAAAACTCTGATTAAAATTTCTGGTAAGATTCTATTGTAGGACAGTCTAAGTGATGTTTGGCCTCAATACATAGGTATATATCCCTCTAGAGCAAATTTCCTCTTGGAATGAATGTTCAGCATTACTCTGTATGTTTAGCATTGCTATTGTTGATAACCCCACTTCTACAAAGACAAAAAAGTATAAAAATTAAATTAATATGTCCAATTAAAAGTGAATCAGCTTCATAAATTCAATGTGTCAATCTAATTTTGTCAGAGTGGTTTTTTTAATTAACTAACTACCAATTTTTAAGTACTGTTGAAAATTCAACCTTAAGGGTTGTATACGATGTTTAGCTGCAAGATGTTTAGTTGTTCGTTTACTACTAAAGACAATAAACGTTTTCTGAATGTTTACGAGCATTAATTTAAAAATGGCATGTATCTCTTAGAAGTCAGATTAAAGTTGCCGTATACAAGCTCCTACAAGGCCTCTATAACTTAAAAGATTTACTGCAGTTACACAAAGTCGCTAACATAATTATGTACAAATCTATCGAGTATATGTTCACAATATTAGTTCTAATACACATTGAGCTTTTTTAAGTTCGCTTTCATTTAAAACTAATAACAAAATAACATGTGCAAAATCCAGTTGTCACTAGCGTAGCTAAGTATTAACCCTAATACCTTAAGATCAGCTAATTGTTTGTCAACAAATAACCTTACAAAATCTAAAATGTATACATGAAAAACAAACTGACTTTTTACAAATTCAGTATTGAAATGATGACATTGTTGACCATTAATTGACTTGTGACATTTTCAAGTGCTACGATGACAATGGTATATACAACATGAGAGTCACATAAGTTGGCATGAACATTATACATTTTATCATAGTTCCATAAACATCAGTAGGTTCAACACAATTAGAATAATGGAGACACAAGTGTACGCCTTGCAGATACAAAGTTTAATCATTTTCAAAATAATGCCTGTTATTATCCATAGATACAACAATTGGTTCTGGTAAAAACATTTTCCTTACAAGATGTAGAATCTTCGCAAAAATTAAGTACAAGCTCCAGCTTATTACAGTGGGCTTTTGCAAAAGCAAGCCAAGCAAAGTGTCCGATCGTTAAATTGTATATTTACTTTGACCAAAAATATCAACAATGGAGAAATTTACGGTTAGCATTATGTGTAAGGAATGGCAGGAACTCTCAAGTTTGTGTAATAAAGCACATTCTTCTCAATGCTGATGAGCTATATGAGTTCAAAATGATTTTCTACATGACTTATACAGAATTTCAGTGATACATCAAATGTTTGCCCTCATATCATTGAGCAGAATAGGGAGCTGATCACTGTGGTAAACTAACATTTATTGGTTACTAAAAATAGCACTCAGGGTATTAGATGAAGAATTATTGAATTCTACATAAATAATTATCAGCGTTACTAATTGATCAGCACTAAACTTTAAAAATTAACCAACAATCCTTAAAACAATTACTGTGTCAACATTTAAGTATGAAACTTTCAATAACAGAAGATTATAACAGTAGTATAAAGATAATGAGTTAACTAAGGTAAATATTTTGGCAGGACTAATCAAAGAAAAAAAAACAATGGTTTGACTCGTATAAATAAAAAGATAAATGTTGTAAAAATACAATGACACATTGTATGCAATAGGTTTTGCTCGGTACTAAACATAATCCTAAATAAAGGCTATATAAATATTCTTTGTCTCAGAATATAAGTTATGATATATAAACCTAACTTTATATTAATGTTTAGCAAATGAATTGTGTAAAATGTTGTGATTTGGTATGTGATATTTTTTTAATGCCATTCTTACGAAAAGATATAAAACTTTCAAAGCAGATTGTACCTTTTTCTTTCAGCTGACCATAGTGAAATTTTGACAGAACTCAATCCACATTTAACTATCCAATTACAGGAAAATAATTGTTCACAGAGTTTGACCAATCTCAAAACTACTTTTTGAGTCTTACAGAATAGTTTTGCATTTTTAACAAATTCAAAAAAGTTAACCTTGGTATCTATTGGATTGGCTGATAATTTGAAACATTGTACAAGCTAGGTATCTGTTTGTTATCTGAGTAGTTTCATACAAGTTAAATATAATAATATACATTGAATAGAATTATAAAAGTACCAGTAATTATATCATAAGAAATCAAATAAGTTTTATAGTTTTTTTTCTTTACGTCACTTCCTTAACAGCTTGTCACCATAAACTACTGATCAGTGTGGTAAAATAAAGACAAAATGAACTCGAGCCAGTGCATGAGGCATATCTCCAGCAATGACCGGCTTATTAACCCGAGACGCTAAGGGACGAGTTCCTAGCAAGCACCAAAATGTATACAATAGCTTTGCATATATGATGCAGACTTATAAAGAAAACTAAAGGCAAAGTAGAGGATATAAGTGATTCAATTGGTTCATAAGTAGTTTTGGTGGTTGGGTGAAAAGGGTTCCTGAAACCATTACAGGACGTGAAGTTTTTTTTTTTCTCGAGGGCAAACCTCTGGTGGCTGCTGTAAAAGAGGTTAACACAGGTTTTTAGCTAGAACCAGAGTTTAGGATGTGCGTATGAATAACTTTACCACTCCACTAAAAACTAAATATTTCCAGGTTAATGTTAGGAATAAAATTTAGTGGTTCCTTCTAGATACTTTTTGCTACTTCAAAATTTAAAAAAAAATCTGTGTGTGACACATTTTACTTTTATAGTAGGAACAGTTTTTTTTTCTAACCATTCAAATATTATTTGGCTCAAGCAAGTGTTTGTGCTGAAAACATGAATATTCATTTGGTATCTATTTGCAACTTATGAGATGGAAAAAATGCTTTAACCCCCCCCCCCCTTATTTTATAATGGATACCCTTACTATTTACTATGAAAACTGAAATGGGCATGTAATGGGGCTATTTTATACCATCTGAGAATTTAATTGATTGGTTTTAAATGTAATATTACCAAGAATATTGAAATTGCTTACTAACTGACTATACATAGCTTACTATTCATGATAAGTAAATTGATAAGGTTTTGAAACTTAAACTTAAAAACCATATATTCGTTCACTTTTTATGGCAAACTAAAACTTACAAAATTTCTAACTATTGAAAATTTAACTCACAATGGTACACAACTACTTATCTCAGCTGGTTTTTATAGGACATAAAACTAGGTACGACTATAATGGCATGATATTAAGCCTAATAGTCAAACAAGGTGAACAGTGTACATGAAGGGTGTTAGTAATGATCAGAGTTGTTAAAATAAAAGCCATATATACCATACTTATTGCAATGGTTTACTAGAAATTTGGAATCTATAACAAACATAATTGTTTTTGACAAATATTTAAAATTAAAAAATAAACACAGTAAAAATTATATATTAAACATTAATATATAATTCAACATTGTGTTAACCTAATAAATACAAAACAGCATAACAAAATTGACTATATAGTAGTATGTAAGGTAAATTACATTTCTACCTATACCGGTAAGTGCTGGGCTACATTTTAAATGTTCGTTTTGCATGAATATTTTGTTAAGATATTATTTGCCTAAGCAAAAATAAAAAATATTAAAAACTAGACATTGGTTGGGTAATAGATACATTAAATGAAGAGAAAACAAGTTCTTCATTCAGTGTTTAAGATATTCAAGTACGCTCTGGTGAGATAATTCTTTTGAAAAAAATCTACATGCAAAACAAAATATATTTTTTCAAGTTTCTAGTAACAAAAAACTCTGAGAGTGCAGAGGAAAAGTTTTTAGTGGAATTGCTTTGACTAATAACATCTGAAATCAAAGTCCATTCCGGAAGAGGATTGACTCTAATCATTCACACTCATTGAACCGTAGCCAGATTTAACATAAATATAGGTTTATGCCACATCTTACCCTACTTTACTAACTTTATACAATATATAACTATATAAAACTTTGTTTATGTAGCACAACACAAAATTGGTACGATAAAATAATCTTTATAGCACCAGTATTTGTATAAAACGTCAGCGTCCTATGGCACATTCTCTGGCCAGACCCTCAAGCTTAGGCACAACTTTCCTTTCCTAGCTCCTCGCTTTAGACCTAACAACCTCATACAAAAAAGAAGACTTATAAAAGATTATAAGGATTGAATAACAATAAAGCTATATTGAAATCTTTGTTCTGTTTACATGTTGTATATGTTGATTAAATGTTGATAAAACTAAAATTCTCAATTATGACAAATTGGTTCAAAAACAATGTTTTGGTTTTGTTGAGGATTTTTACTAATTGGTTGTGAGTTTTATTTGGGATATTTTCAATCTACTCTAACCCACATATAATTAATCTTTTGGTTTTTTATGAATGTGCTTTTCGTTTCTAAGATGGTACTAGTCTTACAAAAGCATTCAGATGAATTGAGCCAACCCGTGGTTTGCATGTGATGTGCTATGGGCCCGAGAGATATTGGTACCAGCAAACCCAATAGTCATATTTTAGTTTTTATGTTAATAATATTTGAATTTAAATTTTTTAGTAATGTGGATAAGTACATAAATCGTAAAAAATACAATAGTTTATGCTAAAAACCATTAAAAAATTTGAATTTTTATACCTATTTAAAATAACCTTCACACCAAACTTTTTCTGTGGTGATAAATAAATATTTACGTTCAATGTTAATACATTTTTTTGTATTAAATTAAATATTTATAATGAATAAATAATACCTGAAAATTTTTATTGTTCTGTACCACAATAACAATTAAATAGCATTTATTCATCATATTTCTATTCAGTGGCGTACCGAAGGGGGGGGGGGGGGAGCGGTCTGCCCCAGGCCCCACACTTATATTCTCACGATTGCCGTAAGCGTCTACAAAGATTGAGTGATCGAAAACCAAAGACTCACAGCGATTGCGGGTGATGATAATCAGATCTCGAAACCTCGAATGATGTTCACGATTGCTCCAAGAACATAGAGACATTCATGATTTTGCTGGGATATTGGAAAACGAAGATGATGTCCTAGTAATAGACGGTAATGTCCTATCCATGGCGCAAGATTTTCATTATTTCACTTCTCCGTGGACTTAGAATACGTTCACGATTCCTTTACGATCGCAGAAGTTCCCACAATTTTACCTTCACCACGACCGCAGGGGACTCAACTACAAATGTTTCGAACCAAAGGCTGATTTTGTTAATTTTCTATTCAGTTTCGTGTTCACAATTTCACCGTGAACACACTAACTTAACTTAACTTTATCATCCCCCGCGATGTTATTGATTTCATCTTAAAGGCAGGGGACGTAGAATACATCCCCGAGACCACGAAAGATGTTCACTATATCTCTGTGAATGTAGGGGATGTTTATGATTGCTCCAGGATCTCGAAAGATAACCCGCGCAACCGCTGGAGATGAAGCTAACAGTTTTGTCGTTACCGAGGGCAATATCAATCATTTTTGCCGCGATTGCAGAAGTCGTTTGGACCAATTATGGTACAAAATATAATGTTTAATTTAGATATAATAATACCGTACTTTACACAAAGAAAATATCTCCTAAATAAAAAAAAAATTAAAAGGAGTGACAATAAAAAAAACCTTATTTGGCCTAGATAAGACAAAACAAATTGTGTTATTTATTGGAGTGCACGTGCTCATTACTAATCCCCAGCTCACAAAAACATAAAATGTAAAAAGCTTAAAGGAAAATTTAATTCACCATTATTAAATTATTCTTAAATCAATAAAAAAAATAGATTACATTTAAAATAGTTGACGTAGCCTACATAAACCTATAAGATCATTCAATCAGTGATACCAAATACATTAAAAGCACATATACCTATATAAAGTTCTGTTCACTGTTAGGGTTAAATTTTTAATAAATAGGTAAAATAATAAATAATACCATAGTACCTTCTTTAAAATAATTTTAAACATGGTGCTATGGTATTTATTATTTCACGTATATGTATGCATGTATGTAAAAAGGGCTCTCTCATCTGAACCGCCCCAGGTCCCCAACTATGACAGTACGCCACAGTTTCTGTTAGTAGGGGTCAGGTCTTTATAGAAGGAAACTTAACACATTAATGCAGCGAAAACATTAAGCTTTGCAGAGAATTCAACAGTAAGAAGTCAAGGAAAGATATAACATAATCAAAACATGATAAGAGTATGGAAATGCATTTCAAAACTGAGGTTGTGCGAGGGAGCTGGAAAAGAAAAATGCTGTACCTTAACCTAATGCAGGGAACCTGCTTATCTACTTGAGCTACGACTGACTTACCTACGGAGCTGATGACTAGCAACTGTCAACAAATATCAATAACAACTACAACCTCTAGAACACAATTTTGATTCATAATCGACTTTTATTGCATGATTTACTGAGGTTTAAGATTTCGTTCCTTTGTAAGGAAAATAGCATCGATAAAGCCCGGTTTATAAGTAATGACTTTGTCAAAAGATATTGTTCAGATTATAAGAACATCTTTTGAATTCTAAGATTAATGGTGAAACCGAATTTTCTAACAAACTGAAACACACTTAACTCTTTGGTAACAAAACGATTAACACAAGCGATCCTTTTTGAGGCATCGATTAGACTAAATAAACAATCTAAGCCACAACAGTGGCAAACAGAACTATGTCATCACAGACAACTGAACTACCATGTTATAGAACCGGTTATACCAAAAAAATCCCGACAACTTTAACCTTATTAGACAGACTTTTTACAAGATTAAACGATATATTTTCAACATCGGTACGTTATTGGTAAATAACAAACTATTATTCGAGAATGATTAAAATTCTTCCATCGCTAATGTCAAACTAAAAAAAATATATAATGTATATAAATTTATTTACAATAGATTTAAAATGTAAGATTAAAAGAAATCACTACACCGAAACAAAAATAATGTGGTATTATGAAATCGGTGAAAACTCAAACTAGAAACGTATCACATTCTGGTTAGATCAAATAAAAAGAACCCGAGTGAGTGTTCAGTCTACGAGCTGTGGTGAACACAGATTGGAGAGAGCAAACGTGATTCCCTCTAAGAAACAAAATCAAAAAATTATTATTTGAGACAACGTAAAAAACACTATTTTAATTTTTTTCTTAAACAGATAAACGTCTATCCATCTCGTAGCGCAACGCATTTTATAATCTCGTTTAGAACATTTAACTAATCTCTTTGACAAAATAACTAAAAATAAATTACTATAGTTACATACAAGTAATTACATTCACATGAGAACAACAATTTGTACTAAATAAAATTTACACAAAAATAAAGAGGAGGCAAGGTATCTCCTGGGGAATCACCTAAGTCCAGAATTCAGGGCTTACAACCTCCGATGATAATGTTTGTGCTCATAGCCCTGTCTGGTGATTGAGCATGACAAAACTTAGACTTATGACGACTGTGACTTAGGAGTGGAGGGTGGAAGCTGCGGAGGTGTCCGTGAGGGTGATGTGGAACCATTGGATCCTGGCCCTCCCAGCGACTGACTGGTGTCCATACCCTCACTGTTGTGAACCACTGTATTGAAATAACGTTCTGAAACAATTTACAGGTTAGATAGTACAATCAAAGTAAATGTGCAAAACTGCAGTTATATTCTGATTTAAGATTGCAAACCAGGGCTTTAATGTCAGTACTTTTGCTGTTAACGATTTAGTTTTATAGGATTTAATTGATGCCAAATAAAAAAGTATTTCTTACCAAAGTAATGATTGGCACCAACTGCTGGGTAGATGTCACACAAGCATTAAACATTCATAAAAACCTTGAAAGCATGATAAAAATCTACTTAATTTGTTCTTCAGTTGTTTACATCTCCTCCTTCCTTTGTTTATATTCTCAATTGACGATATCTCCTGTGATATAGGCTAAGTTTTACATGTGTTACACAAGGTCCACTGTGATAATGTTTATGACTCTTGTTAAGTTTTCTTTTTTTTGTTTTATATAGCTTTGACAATGACTATTGCACAACTGTGTCTAATGACAATAAAGGATTCTTATTCTTATAATAAGATTAGAAATAATAAAACCGTCCTGTGATTTTTTCCCACACAGTATAAATCTTACAGTCAACTATACTTTAGCAGTACGTATTTCACCGATAAATTAGTTCGCATACTCTCTTAATTCTTGAATATAATAAACAGTTCTCTAGCTTCAACAGAGTCTAATAATGAAAACCAATATCTGGGTTTTAGTTTGAGCAGTAAAGTTAATATTTGATGTGATTACGTTTATTTCCTGAGAAATAAGTATGGCCATAGCAAATAACTCCTCATAATTCTTTTGACTACATTATCAAGATAAGTTTTCATTTGAAGCCATTTTGGTTTGATCTGAGATACAAATTGAGACTCATCAACTTACCGTCGTCCATCAGGGTAGCATTGGAATCCGGGTTGGTCCCAGATATTAGAGGAGTCATCATATAATCCTCCTCGAGGTTGATAAAGTTAGGGGGCCCAGGAGGGGGGGCAGAGGGGGCCGGAGGGCCTGGGGACGTCCAACGGGGTAGGCTGGGGGGCACATGTCGTGAGGAAGTGCGGGGGGCACTGCTCACAGTCACCGGGGATGAGAAGAGAGAGAGGTTGGTCGGACTGATCACTCCGGACATGGCACTCACGGGACTGATGTTGGGATAAGTGAACAGCTGTAACAGAGAAAAGCATAGATAATATTGACAACAGTTATACATACAAGCAGTTATGAGTGCCAGAACAGAAGGTAGCATTGTAATAACTGATACCCAACAGATATTTAATACGTTTCATAAGTATTTTTTAAGTGTTAAAGAACATGTGTATGCGTTCCCATATAACGATTTATTCAGAAAAAAAATAACAAAGAACTCGTATGTTTTTATATCCAGAGTTACCAGATAAGATATTAAATGTAACAAATTCTTTAAAAAACTGTTCATCCCAAGTTGTTGATGGTTTTAGCTCTTTACTAACTAAAAAGGTACTGTACACTTGAAAATATAGAATGTGATTATATACTTAATAAACCGACACCTTCCTAGACAGGCTAAAGGAGGCAGTAGTCATTCCTGTCCACAAGACAGGTAGCAAAAGCTGCTATAACAATATCGATTAATATCTTTGCTGCCTGTGTTCGCTAAGGTAATTGAGACACTAATGAAGGAACAACTCATAACAAATCTTGATACATCTAACTTTTTTAGCACTAACCAATGTGCTAACCAATGCGCGATTGCAGGTGACTTTAATGATGTCTCCGTTATTGTGGCCCGCGGGAGATGTTCAATATTTCATCACGGTTGTGGGTGTCGTTGATAATGTTACCGTGATTGCGGTCCGCGGGAGATGTTCAATATTTCACCAAGGTTGCGGGTGTCGATGATAATGTTACCGACACGATGGTGATGTTAATGTTGCGTGGGGCTGCGGGATTGCGGCCCGTGGGAGATGTTCACGATCTCGCCACGGTCGCGAGTGTTGAAGATGATGTCCCTGTGATTGTGGCCCGCGGGAGATTTTTATGACTTCACTACGGCCGCAGGTGAAAATGATGATGTCCTCATTATCGCAGTCCACGGGAGATTATTTTACACGATTTGGCCACGGTCGCGAGTGTCGATGATGATGTCCCCTTGATTGTGGCCCGCGGGAGATGTTCATGATTTCGCCGCTGTCACGAGTGTCGATGATGATGTCCGTGATTGTGGCTCGTGGGAGATTTTTACGATTTTGCCACGGTCACGAGTGTCGATGATGATGTCCCCGTGATTGCGGATGGTGGGATGTGTACACGATTTCACTGCTGTCGCGGGTGACAGTGATGATGTCCTCAAGGTTTACGTTTACAGCTCACGGGATATGATAACGATTTCGCAGCGATCACGAGTGTCAAAGATGATGCATCTTTGTTGCAGCCCGCGGGGAATGTTCATGATTTTGCCGTGGTCACGGATACCTATGATGGCTTTAACATGATTTAGGAGAGATGCCCACGATTTCATCCACGATCACGGGTGTCAATGATTATGTCCCCTTGATGCATAGGAGATATTCTCGATTACTTCTGCAATTGCAAGGAATTTCCACCACAGGGGTAGGGCCCGCTCAAGTAATTTGGCCTAGGGCTACAAGTACCCTAAATCTGGCACTGTATAGCTCAAGAGGTTTGTAGCAGCAAAAATGCTTAAAAATTTGTCCAAAAGAGTCTTAGGTCATAATCTTCAAACCACATAGGAGGGAGAAAGGCGGAGTGCAATAGCACATTTTGGTTTGATCTGACATACAAATTGAGACTCATCAACTTACTGTCGTCCATCAGGGTAGCATTGGAATCCGGGTTGGTCCCAGATATTAGAGGAGTCATCATATAATCCAATCATCCTAATAGTTCCTAGTGGACTTTCATTGAATGACAATAAAGTTGGATAATTTTAGAGATATAACAGAAATATATAAAACCTCAGCTAAAGTACAAAGACTTTTTCTTGAGCAGAAAATCAATGAACAATCGGACAATGATGAGCTTAAATTAAATGGGACAGCTTGCATTAAAGTTGTTGCAGGAAACGTGGTTGTAAAAATCTAAAAACAAACTACTTTGAAAAAAGTAGTGCTACACAAACAAAGGTAATACGAGTATTTTGTAGTACTCGTATTTTTTTTTAGTAGCAAGACTCCACTGTAAGGGAAGTGTAGTGCACTACTCCCCAAACACTAGAGATGTTGTGGTAGAACTTCATGCTTGAAGGGTATGTGTAGCCTATGAAGCACGAAGTAGTGGCTATAGTGTGGTTGTGTTATTATGTGGTGACTGAGCCAAAGGCTACCAATATCCTATAATACAACGTACAATTAAAGTTTCAGGGTCAGTAAGGCCTTGAAGAGGGTAAATTTTACAACGTACGGTTGATTTTTGTTAACAAATGTACTTGTCTAGATAAGGTAAAAAATATTTTGCATTTTGCTACAAGTTATAAATTTATTTTTCAACAGATCAACTACACACTTTCAACCAAACAAGACAACAAAAACACTCGGTTATAGTGTTAGCGAAAACATTAGAAGACAAGGAAAGGATTTTGGAATGCAATGTAATTAAAGACAATACATCGGAGTTTTGTTAGAAGAAACCTTGTCAAACAGTTAGTGATGTTATGAAACCAAACCAGAAATAAGTAAAAGCATCTAAAGCGAGTTGTTTTGCGGAAGGAGGTTCAAAAGTATAACTTCATGCAATAGATTGAAAGGAATCTCACCTGACCAGGCTGGGTGTGAATATGAGAGAATGGTACAGGGTATTCTCTGGATACTGTGAAGGGGCTGGTGACCACAGTGCGGCCAGGGGGAAGTTGAACATCCACTTGAGATGAGGGGGGTGAGCCCCGGTCTGGGGAGGAATCTGAGACTGGTGGGGTTATAGACGGAGGGGGCGAACTAGCAGTGGTCACTGTCAAGTCACCTGGAACCATACAACTTACTGTCAGACCGAAGGGTGACCCATGCCAGTGCCAACAGTAACAAGGAAAGGAAGGAGAGGTGAGTGGTTGAAGCCTAGTAAGAGATCTAAAGTAGTGACAACAGTTTTAGCAGTTCAAGACAAGTCTTCAACTCAAATGGCCGTCAATAAGAATAATACTTCCTGAACAACCAGAGAAACTTCAGAGTACCTATGAATATGATTCAACATGGAAAGAATATCTGAAATAATGAGATGTACCTTGAAAGTTCTCTAAAATACCACATAATCTTTTATTTAAAAAAAAGTTCTTTTTTGGTTAAGGACTATAACCTTACAATTTTACGATAGTAAATTAATTGCAGTCTTCCTATTACACCTTGTTGTCAGGTTTAATTGATCTAAATTTCCCTATAAACCAAACAGTAAATCAATTTGAAAAGAGTAGGTCACAATTTATATGATCCCATACACACCAGCTGATTTCAATAGGCAAACACCATACTTCTTGTTTTGGTAAAAACGGCTCTTGACAAAGAAAGGAACTGTGTATAAATTAGACACCAGTTTAGCCAATAACAAATAAATACATTTCAAATTTGTTTTTTATTTGAAATGATTCCATTAAGTGTTACGCTCATAATTTTGAATTTGATAAAAAAAAGCATAATGGGGTAGAATCTAGAATGCAATTATTTGGTTTGAATTTCGTTGTTGGAGTGTGGTCCCCGCAGTAACATGAATGATCCGGGATCTGTCTCCACTTACCACTTATACTTCCAGGAAGTCTGCTACTTACAAGGGAGCTGGTGAGATGACTGTTTTGATGTGGAAATCAAGATATTATTCCTGCATAGTATCAGTTTCCCACAAATTGCTATAGATGTATTAAGCGAGAATTCATTCTTCATTAATTGACAAGCATTCTACAAAAGTATATGTCCAAACTTTAGATAGTTTCCAATAGAAGTTTCTGCAAGAAGTAAGCCTTGGGCAGACAGGATTTTTGCATATTTCCATTATGAAGTGTCTTTTGACAAATGATCCAAGAAAGAGAACTATGACTCAGAAATGTATACCGAGTGAGAGGTGGAACCATTAGGGGATTTTTCTAAATACCCTGTTTCACTTAACATCAACACTATTACTTTGCACACTATTTAGCCAGATGGAAGCATAATGTACGGCTGCAGAGAAGTTCAGGGATAAGGCTGATGTAAGCAGAGCTTGTCTGTTGGTTCTCCCGGATAAACCACAAAATAGTGTCCTATATTAGCCCGATATCATATTTTCTGGATAGTTTTCTCTTGTTGGCTCTAAAATATCACATGCAATGATTTGAAGAGAGACTGTTCGTTGTGACTCAATTGAACCCATAATCTAGTAAACAAGTCTGCTATTTAGACCGTTGCGGAATAATTCAGTTTAAGATGGATTGTGTTATGCTTCAATTTATAAAAGTAAGTCTCTTCTCCTTGGATGGGGGGTGAGCCATTTCAGAGATTATTTGTGTTTTTGTGATACACAGAAAATAAAAACAAAATGTCAACAGCAATCATGCGTACACCTCGAAACGGTGGCCTATTGCCATCAACAAGTGCTGGCTAGGTTGTTAACACCATTAATCTACCAGCTCCCTTACTTACATTATTAATTGCCCTTATTAACATCAAAGCAATACTAAAACCCAAAAGCATTAATTTACATTTTTCCATTGCTGCTGAAGAGAAACATTTCATTATACAGATTCAATCTCAATTCTCGTTCATTATAGTTATAATAACTATCATATTAAGTGAATAGGTGAATATTAAAGTTTAAGTAACTATGGTGGGTTGGTAGTGCCTTGGAACTATAGCTGCATGTTGTGTGGTTAGTATCACAGAGCTGTCATAAACAATACATTACATTCAACAGTGAAGTCCTTAACCCTTGAGGAAGAAAAATGATTACCAATCTTTGATCAGCTCAAATGTTTACATTTAGACTTTAGGACACTTCAAAACTAAGGCTGCATCATAAGATAGTGGATGTGAAGTTCAGCTGAGGGCTAAGACGATAATTACACAAAACACATAGAAACATAACCCACATAAAAACATTAAATAAATACATATATTTTCCCGATTCCTTCACGATTCTAAACAAAACTCATTAAAAACCATTAGTGGAACTACAAGAAAGCTACCAAATTTAGAAACATGAATAAGGATTTAAGATTCTCCTAAATAAAAAATATGACAACCTAGACCAGCTCTACAATTATGGTATAAAATTAATGTATGACATTAAAAATTACAAAACTGAAAACACGGCTAAAAACCGGCAACATTACAGAGATCAAAGAACCCGCCCAGGGCCGGTTCTAGAATTTGTTCTAGTGTAAGGAAATTTTGATTCTGGCGCCCCCACCCCCTAAAAAAACGTATGTGGCATTAAGGATACATTTAAAAATACAACTAAATATAAATTTTTAAGGACATCCCACAAATACTAGAACAGAAACTGGTATGGATCATAAACACAAACAATTGATGTAACTTGCCTGAATCATTACAACAGTATTTACTATTACTATTATATATTTTCTTTTTCAAGACATTACGAGTAACAAATTTAAACCATTGAAAGATCCCAAACTAGAGATGGGCGTTATTTAACATAACAGTGTTGCGGCCGCGGCAACGTTATCGCGTCTGTTAACGTATCTATCTTCATCATGTTGCAGGAAAGCCGCGCGGACAATGAAAACGAAAACATGCATTGCCATTAGTGCCGTTGCCGAAACGCTACTAGAGCAACGATAACTTCGGAAACAAACTAGAATTAGAATAACAAATCCTGACTGGACAACGCCCGACTCTCAACTACAACTGAAAACTGAACTGATCAACCGACAACAATAACTGAACGCCGCAACACCGACCGGCAGACAACGGTTTTTAGCGGCAACGAGTTCGCAATCGTTAACAGGTTATAACAGGTTGCCGCAACACGTTATTGGGCAGCTGCGTTATCGTTACAACCGTTGGTGCTAACTACTCAATAGGAACAATAGATGACAATTTGGAAATACATTTGTAACAAAGGGAGGAAAATGGACACATTTTAGAAGTTTGAAATTTACAAAATATTTTAGGAGCACAGAAATAGGACAAGTCATATTCAATGAATAGCTCAATTTTAACTCCCAATCAGTTTTCAAAGCTCTAATTGACAAAGACACACCTTTCCACTGCGTAACTGATAACAGTGATGGACCAAAATGACAAAATGGCCAGTCTATCTCCAACCTGCGCCGTTTTTATTGACGAAGCCCAGGGCTGAGCTTCCCATACATTACCTGATGATGCCATTATTGTGGTAAAACTTGTGGCAATACTATATAACCTCCACCTGCTATCATTTTAGCTGATCAACAGTTGGTATGGTAAGTGATATTCCTTTCATTACCCTTGTATTCAGTAACCCTTGTATTGGCTTAGACCTATATTGTCAGGCAAAATACAAGTTTAATTAAGGTCAACCTACTTTATAAAAAAAAAATGATTTGACTTACTGGAATTTATGGATTTCAACTGTTTTCTTTAATAAAATTAGACTCCTTGAGTTCAAAACAGAACAAAACATAAGATAATTTGAAATAAAAACTTCACCAATATTTCTGAAGTTTTTAGTTCAAATTTATATTAACTCCAATATTACCAGTTCTTCTTGAAGATAAAACATATGATGTATACACCACCAAGAATTACATGAATTAAAATCATCGGAAGGTATTAATGATGTTTTGTAATTACCTGTAGACCTGATAATAGCGACGGGCCTTGCCATGGGTGGCGGAGGAGGTGGAGGCAGCATGGAGCTGGGGTAGTACTGAGCCAGTTTCGATGGGCTTCTGGAAGGACCAGCCTAGAGGGAAAATTATATCATAGTAATAATATTGAATCAAGAGAAATACATAGAGGGAAATGTTTTAAGGTAGAATATCTGCGTAAGAGATTGAGGGTGGTAAACATTTGTACGACGGTGTATGGCAGGTGCGGTCTTTCATTGGTCTTGTTAGAAACAGTGACGCAAGGTGATTATGCAGTGTGACTGAACGAGAAAGATTGTCGAACTGATAGGGGACGTCTCAATAAGATTATGAAGGACTATAGAAAGCCCTAAAAGGTCTTAAACACACTGATCAGCAAGAAAAGTTTCTTCAAATTCAATCACTGTCTTGATAAAAAATTTATGAACACCAGTTGCTGGCCTTGTACAAATGTGCACAGCCTCTTGTGACGAGCTCTCTCTGTCAGTTATATATATTTTTCTAAGTCAAAACAATTTTTGTGGTTATTGAGAAGCTACTTTTAATATAGCTTCTAAAATACCGATTGAAGTTGAATATGGTGTTAATTTCTGCATAATTGCAACCTATAACTGAAACATCAACTGGTTTCGGCACAAAAGTGCGGTGTTATCCTCAGACTGTACTAGAACATATCTTGTTAGTGATTTACTGAAGAGTATTACTTTTCAAAAAATACCGTAAAACTAGAATAAAGTATACATAAACAAAAATACAATACAAAACATGGTATACTCAATACCAGCCGACTTTTAAATCCTGACAGAAGTCAAGACTAGACTTATTATTTGCACAAGCTTGAAGTTGCAAAGGACTTAATAGTTTCATAATTACCTGGGTAGCCGAGGGGTTATAAAGATCACATTTAAATCTAGTTACTAGTTTGATTCTAAGCTAAACCAATTCTGACAATGTCTAAAGGATCGATGTTAGATGGTACCAAGTAACAAGACTAGGGTTTGGCCTATACCATTACATAAAGTATAAAAAGTTGACAATGGACAAAAAAAATAATAACACATAAAAACTAAGTTTTCTCATTTTTTTTCTTGGGATGGTAATGTATTGATGTTGTAAATACCTGTGAGCCTTGCTGTGTATTTTCTGCCTCTTGACATACAAACGTCACAAAGTCTGAGAGGGTGTCATGTCCATTCTCCGGGTACTTGGCAGGACTGTGTTGCTGAGGTTGGTCACCCTGTTGATAGTAGCTGGAAGTAGCCAGAGATGCCACACTACTGTGCTGTGGTGGCAGGCCTGCTGACACACCAAACTTACACTCATATCTTCAGCCAATTGCAGTGTGAATTTCCAAACGAGTTGGATTATTAAGTAAAGCGTAATGTAACTGTCACCTTTTTGCATTCACAACTTATTTCACCATTGTAAATACAGAATTCTTATATCAAATAAAGATATAAGTATTTCAGAATGGTATTTTTAACAGACTAAAGTGCCACACTGCTACAAACTTATACCGACTGAGCACAGATGTTTATAATGTCTAAATTAAGTATTTCGAGGGTTACAGCTACGTTGACAACAAAGTTAAGCAGTAAGGGGAGCACTGTGCAGTTCACCAATAGTATTGAGGACGAATCGTACAGGATCATTTTTGGTGATCAGTGGAGTTATAGCAATTCCCTTGCTAGAACCCAAGAGTTCTTTTTCATATCCAATATTCTAATAATATTAGGTAAATGATCCCAACGCCAAATCATTGGAAAGAGAAGACATAGGGAAAAATAGGTAATTTCCCCCTGTTTAATGCTGCCCATTTAAAATGTTTATGTATACATATAGGAGGATAATATCCTAAACATTATATACATTAACATTATTATACATACATTTTTGTTATAACATTAATATCAAAAAATATCTTAGATTAACAAGACGTGTGATGATGTTGAAAGATAAAATACTTATCAGAGGAACGGATTAAGAATTGAGTAGTTGTAATCGGTGTTCAATTTAAAAAAATGAGGTGCCGGAACTGTAACCTATTTTATGTGATTTGTACCTCTTTATGCAATTTGTTTGTGTTCCGCTGCGTTCTCCCGCAAATTGAGCGTTGGTTATATGCAGAAAACTCAAAATTTTCTTATAGCTAAAGACTTTAAATACCATCAAGTGAACTATACAATTTATCCCTCAAGTAATGTTAAATATGAGTTAGAACAGGCATGATTTTAACAAACAACATTAGTTTGTTGTTTATAGCACATATTTTGAAGAAATCCGTGACACAGAAGTTTGAGGGTGCCTTCCATAAGGTTAGAGGCATGTAACTGGATTATGACCTTGTGTCAGTTGTATTATTTGAGTTTTACCTCAATCAATAATTTCCATAGTGTCAAATTTCTGGATATTATTGTTAAAGGCCAAATTATTGTCTTGAAAACTACGCTTAATCAAAATACTTAAAAATATCAGCTGGGGAAGTCCAGGGTATTGTGAAGAAGATATTTTTAGTATAATGTGAATTTTCTTAAATAGCAAAACAATATTTTAAAACTGAATGTATTTTTATCAAAGTTATTTTGATGCTTGCTGGATTTACTAAGAAATTGGGTACAAACTAAGAACCAAGCATACCATTACCATTACCAAATCCTTGAATGTAGCCCATCATATATATATATTCATATATATATATTTTTTCACATTCATATATTTAACACTATGTACATTTGAAGTTAAGTTAATAAAATAAAGTAACTTTTTCTGTTTCCAAGGCTGCAAGGAGCTCTCATAAGTCAGTGAAGGATTTAATAAAATATTCTTTTCTTTGACAGAGTAAGGGCTATATATATTTATTTCCTTAGCCATATCCCGACTCTTGGTTTAAACTGCCTAATAAGAAGGATCTTGACTGATAGAGGCAGAGCATTAAACATCTTGAGGGCAAGCGCTGGGTTGCTATCTTTTGTCAAACTTGCAATATCCAGGATATGTCACGAATGTAGTTATGAAATTTATATTAAACCACCTGATAATACAAAGGTATTATCTCCCTAAGAAGTGCATGGGTTGGTAGACCTGGTCTCTTGTTTTATAGCTTTCAAGATTCTCTCTAACCAGCAACAGAAAATTCTAAACAAACTGACCATAAACAGTAAGTATGCCAAGTTCAGCAAACAGAGGTCTATAGTGTCCTCTAGAGTCACTGGATGTTAATATTCTTACTGCAATCTCCTGATGCAATATAAATCTACGGCAACCGGATAAATGTCCCCAGAGCACAATACCATATGTAAGATGACTGTGGAATAGAGAGTACTGGTAGTATGCGACTAGCAAGTGCGGTGGTGTTACCAAATATTTAAGTTTCTGAAGGAGATGGTCTACTTTTACTTCATGCACACTACGTTCACATAGTTGACCAAGATACTTTACTGACTTTACTGTCTATTGTCTATATGTAGTACCATCGACTACCTATATAGTCAATGGTAGTACTATAGTCCTCTAAGGCGGTCGACACACGGGAAGACTGAAACCCAACTAAAGTTGAACCAACTTTTTTGTGACGAGATTAGGATTGCAGTTGCGTTGGTTAAATCCGCACACGGGCGCGACTGTAGTTGAGTTGAGACAGTAAATGAGTTCTAATTTGGTTATAACGATACTGTGTACTGTGTATGGTGTTTGAAATGAGAGGTAGTGATTAAGAAGCCCTGGTGTTTTATAGACAATCAAGAACGTAGAAGGTATTGAGTACATCATTAATATGTTAAAACAATTCTTAAATGTAGGCTCTTTGTAGCTGCCGCTGCATTAAAAGAAACAGACGCAAAATTTCAGTCTATGAACAGGATGTCAAAAAGTACTTACGAAGAGTTATCACAGTTGGTATGCCCGATCCTTGAAAAGCGCAATACAAATATGCGAAAAGTTGTTCAAACCAGGCGACTGAAATCACCTAGCAGCCGGCAGGTCCGGTTGCTTAACGACTGATCGCCGACAGGTCCTCAACTGGTTGCATCGCAGTCGCACCGTGTGTACTGTCTCACCTAACTACATTGGTTGGGACGCTGGCGACTAGTTTGTCCAACTAGTTGCCGATTTCAGTTGGAAAACAGTCTTCCCGTGTGTCGACAGCCTAAGTTTGGCAAATAAGTCTTCTCTAACTCTGCATCCTGCATCTCTTGAAGCTGCAAATAAAGGTTTGTTTCTTATCTGCAATTAGCTGTAGCTTGTTACATTAAAGCCAACTTCTAGTTTCCCTAGGTCATTTGCTGCCCTAACAACCAACTCATCGACATTCCTGCACCTGGTAATTACAGTGGTGTTACAAATAATGTAACTAAACTAAATTTGCCCTCCAACACTGAACATTTAGGCTAGCCACTCTAAGATCTCATAGCATTGAGGATATGTTGCGAGGTTACGGTCTTTTTAAGTTTTGATTCACTCTCTTGCCTACAAAATAATCTCTATTTTGGTAGCGTTTTGTTGAATAAAGGTTTGTAGTCAATTTCTAAATACCAGAGTAGACCACATTTCTGAATTCAAGACATTTTCCTTATCTTCACAGTTGACAGCAATTTTACATTATTTATAGCCTGGGAATTTTGTTTTTTCTTCCTCAAAGTGAACTTCACTGTTCTCCGTCAGATGTTCCTTTATGATATGGTTTGTGTCTCCAAGTCTTAGTAACAAACAACTGACACTTTTTGAGGCTGTTCCAGTTTTCAGTATGTTTTCCCAGTTCTAATGGTACATTTATTTTGCATTATATTTAAGTTTTTCACTCTTTCAGTGTTACATACATTGTCTTTTTCATCATGAATATTGGTCATATTCTTTGCAACAATTTTCATATTAACCTTAAAACTATTGTTGAGGACCTAGGCCTAGCTTGACTACTTCTTGAAGGCTAACCTTTGTTTGGTCACATCACCTGTTTGAGTTAAAACCAGGGCCGCGTTAAGGGTCAGTGGAGCCCTGGGCAAACTCAAGAGAATCGCCCCCCTTTTCTCCTAGTGCGGGCAGGTGGTAGTTGGATGCCAGGCGTCCCTCAACCACCGGCACCCCTGAGCATATGCCCAGTATGCCCGTTTGTTAAAACGGGCCTGGTTAAAACAATGCATTACGTACCCATCCCACATAGCACAGAATATTTATTTGATATCAAATAAACGTTCAATATATCAAACTATGTCAAATCAAAAATTTGATATTTATTTGATATTCATTTAATGTTCAAAATGTCAAAGTCAAACAATGTCAAACTTTGAATATTTATTGTATCTTCAAAATATCAAAGTCAAATAACATCAAATTTAGAATATTATCTAAATATTCTTAATGTTAAAAATTTGATTTTCTCTTTGAAAATTTCCAAATATACTAGTTTTAAAAATTTTTAGATTTAACTTTTTAAATTTTTTAGAGTAAAGAATTACTCCCCAGCCTACAGGGGCCCATTTCATAATAAACTTTGTTATTTCCATTAGATTTGCATTGGGCAATCAGCTGATTTACTAATAATATTAGTTTGTACTTTATTATGAAATGGGCCCCAGTTTGTAACATGGAGGTCGGAGGTCAATTATCTGTATCACTGTAATTTTTAATTAATTGATGATGGATTTTGACTTTTCGCGGGGGGGGGGGGGGAGTTGTTGGAACATCTGATATTTTTCTGAATCTAGGCTTACTACACATTTCAAGAAAAGTGAATAGGAAACACAGCTTTTTTAAAAGTTTTGTTTATTAATTAAAAAGTCAAACTCTTAACGATTGGCCTTATCATTTTATTTTTACTAGTAAATTAAACCAAACGTAAATTTAAATTTTTTTAAGTGTAATATAACTCTAAAAATATTTTAAGTATCTAGTTTGAGCTTGACTTGGCCCATTCGTATGAAAGGAAGAGAGGAAGACTGAAGACAAAACACCTACTTAATTCTAACCTAACTCAGCAAACAAAACAAAACATTACAATACAAAACAAATTACAAATACAAAATCCGTCGCGCGACCAGTGGTGGCCAGTTTACTCACGGTGTGGATTTATTTTAACCAACAAATTGCCCATTTTGAGGGAAAGTACACGATTTATGAAAAATGTACCTATGACAACTAACTTGTTGAGTAGGCTACACAAGTAGTGAAAATAAACTATGGAAGCAACAAGAGTATCAAGATTCAAGAACAAGAACAAGACATAACCTCAAATCAGTTAACTTAAGTGTGCTGATATTTTGTTTAGTGTGTGTCACTGTTAGTTTAGAGTTGTTATTTTTGTGACTGGGTATTGGCATAACCTACACCGAACATCTTTTCACGTTTTGATCCTTGGAGTATGTAAGTATAAGTCACTATACCTAGTAACATAGACGTATTTTAGGCCTTGGCCTTACCTAGACCTAAGTTAAGCTACTGTACAAATTAAATTGGCCAACTTATCATTCCTAATGCCTTAACTTAAGTATAAATAGATAAATCTGAAACCTCAAAATAGGCAATCTGTTTTAGAGGAAGTATTTTTCTGCATACTAATTAGGCCTAGGCGTAAGCTACTAAGTTAGGCGGCTTGCTTAGTTCTTACTGAACCAGTAGTTTATTTAGCTTCAAAGGGCAACTTCCGGATGAAAATAGTGTTCAATATATAGGCTAGTAAGTAGGACTAACTTACTGGTTTGGTTTACAAGGCAAATGGAATACCATACTGTGTTGTAATACCTTGTTAGGCTAATTTTGAAATATTACTAAGTTATGTGGGTTATATTTTACGTCAGTCACTAACTTAAGTTTATGTAAATTCACCATCAAGAATAAGTTAACTTAATTTAGGCTAGCCTAGGCCTAACATATTCTACCTCAACCAGGTTACAATTTACCGGTATTATAAAAGAAATAGCCTAGCCTATTTGAAATCCATTTTCCTTTTAAACTGAATTGGGGTACACTTCCGTGTCTGTTGTCAAAAACAACTAAATGAACATAGGCTATAACGATCGATATTTTCATTCGGTTGTTTTTGACAACAGATACGAAAGTCTACCCCTGTATTGTCTCTTAGTCTTTTGTATTTTAGTTGTTGTCTGCTTCCTTTACCAACCAATGATTAGGCCTAACTAATCTTGATACATATTTAGGCCAGAGAAAGGTATGCATGAATTTAACTAAAAGTAGTTTTCTCTCCATTGTTTCAGTTGATAACTCTGCAGCTTTGGTGGAATTTATTATTTGGTAGCAGTGAATAATTTGCCTACGGTACCAATTCTCCCGAGTGACAAAGTGGCTGTAAGGAGGAATAAATTTTTCTTTTGCAATCTGCATCTGAAGCCAGCTATCTTGCGTAAGTTTTTTTTTAATTTACAATCAGACATTAATAATAGGTAGACATACATATATTTCAATTAGGTTTTCTCAAAGTTAAAAAGTTTCAATCTTAGGTGTTTTTATTTCAATTTTTCTGTTTGATTCGCCATGACTGTGTATGTCTTTTTTGCCATAACGGGTACAGTTCCGCAGAGAACCTGCGATATATTATCGGATGAATAACATTATATATCAATAATTATCCGATTCAATACATCGTTCCCTATGTTTTTTCACTAGTAAACATCAAATTGAGTTATGATTTGCAGATTTGGTGAATTGGTTTTGCAATATTAATATCAAATCAGGTTATATACCGTCCGATAATATATCGCAGGTTCTCTTAGGAACTGTAGATAAGTTAGGTTCTACCACCAAAACACAACCTAATTCATGATAGGTACCTATTGGGTAATAACGTAGCCTAAGGTTCATCACACAGTTAAGAAAGTTTCTCTTTTTTGTGACCCACTTATATAGGAAAGTGTCTTTGATTTACACTATATAAATATTCCGGCAGTGCTAACTTGTGTAAAAGAAAACTGTATTAGTTGAATTTTTTTAAACGCACACATAGGCCTATACACACACCAAACTACATCCGACCGTTGCACTCATTTCAGTCAGTGCTCACCCCAATATTTGTCCGTTCAAGTGACTGAGGATTACTTTTACCACTACCTAGGTCAAAATTTTCAATTTTCAGATTTAGATTTAGCTTTAACAAGGCTACTCAAAAGAAGCAAATGCCATCAAAATATAAAATAGATTTCACTAACAATTTAATATGTGTACCTAATTGTAGGCTATCCTGGGTGTTGATCAGGAAAATTAAAATATATACAAATTCTAGTGCTAATACTAATCTCTTTTATACAGAGGCAGAACCGGTACGCAAGAACACTAGGATCGTGGTGTAATGGAAATATATGTTGTTGCTACTATAATCAAGAATTGGCTTCGCCCAGCAAAGTTTAGGATTGATGCAAGGTAAATTTATTGTGTTATTTATAATTTAGGTTAAAGAAAAGATTGCTTATCTAATTACCTAATATAGAACTTAAATTTTATTATAATTAACAGATTAGGCCGACATCTAACTACTGTGATGTTTTCTTTTCAAATTGTGAATTTTCAGTGACAGGCTATGCAAATGAGCAAAACTTAATCTGCGGTTTTATCCATCTCTATTTTCTTTATTGTCAAGAACTCAATGCCTTATCGACAAATTTAATTATAAAGTACAGGTATAGTAAAAAAATAGGTCTTAAAAATGCCTAACGAAGGGGTCTCCAACCTACAGCCTGTGGGCTACATCCGGCCCTCGTGCAGTTTTATTCCAGCCAGCAGAAAGCCAGCATACGTTTTTGAAAATTATTATTTTTTATAGCAAACACCAATTATATTCTCCCACGATTGCGTAAACACGTGTGGTCAGGTGGTCTCAGCTATATCGTGATCATCTCCTGTGATCTCGCCAAGACTCACGAGCATATTATACTGCAATCTCGACGGTGCCGTGATTGTCTTTTGCAATCCCAGCAACACCCTTCATTGTTGACCGTGATTTCCTTGAAGTGTAAAAAGAGAACTTTGTCAATGAATGCAGGCTCAGCCATGGGATATTTATTTACCTCGCGGCTCATACCATAATTAAGAGCAATTAACTGTCTCTTCCCCATTCAACAAAATTTGTGTACAATACCCTGTCTCCAAGTTGGCAGGTTAACGTATTTAAATAGGAACATAGTAAATGTCTCTCACTTGCTAATTTTTTCTCAATAGGCCTAGGGGAATATTAGTAGTAGTCAAGTAGCGGCAGATTAATTTAAATATATATATTTTTAATTGATCCTAATTGGTAGAACTACAAATTGAAATCTTAAACTAGCTGACATTTTAAGTGTCAAATTTTATAGCCTATTCTCACTAAAAAATCATTGAACTTTTTGTCAAAGATTTAGCTTAGAATGTGATTACTTCTTAATTGCACATCTTTCGTTAGAATTAGAGGCATTTATAATTTTATTTTATGAACAGAACTATATTTTAGATTATTAAAAAAGGAAACTAGCCTATGTAGTTTATTTGTTTATGGATAGATTTTGATAAAATTTGGCAAACTTATTTACTTTATCCTATGCTATTGACGTATGCTCAAAAAAACTTTTTACCTTCTCCATGGCTGCAAACCTAACCTTGTTAAATCTAATCTTCATTCAATTTTTATCTTGTATATTTTTTTATATTATCAGCAAGTTAGGTTAGCTTATGACAGTTTAATTTTATAATAGAATGCTCTCATTTTGTCCGTAGTAAACCTTAATTCAATTTTTTCACAATCAGCAAGTTTGGTTAATTTGGTTAAGTTACGACATTTTAATTTTATAATAGAATGCTCTCATTTCGTCCGTATCACAAAAAGCCTTTACCTTGTGACAAACGACAACTACAATCGCATCGATAGTAGATGATGTTGTGATTCGATAGAGTAGCGAATAATTAACGTTAGTCGCTAAATCGGTGGCGTTTTTAGACAAAAAAGTGCTCACCGAGGAAAAAGGGTTGGAGACCCCTTGTCTAACATATTATATTTTATCTATAGCTGTCTTAGAAAATAACTCTGTTGAACCTCTTTTACAGGAACAATAGAAAACTCAAGAAGGCCATTTGGGAGATGAAGAAGACCAGAATTATTTTTTTTGTAAATTGTACATATCTTTTTTATATTTGTGTTTAAATAATTTTTAATTAAACTTATTTTATCATACAAACCAAGTTTTTTCTTTAAAATGTTTTCCTTGAATGCAATTTTGTTTTAAACAAATATGTTTTGTGATACTTTTGTTAATGTTTTGTCAAATAAGAAATATATATATATATATTTACATTTTTGGGTCACCCAAGAACTTTAACAAACTACCTATAACTTCAGAATAATAAGTCAAATCAAGGTAAGAACAGTAAAGAAGTCTGAACTGATATTTTAATCGCCATGAAATTTGAAATGTGAAAAAATGCAACCTAATTCTTCTAAACATATTTTACCAATAAATGTATGAGACATTTATTTGATATTCAATTTAATATTTATTTAATGTCAAATTAAGTGAGGTTGAACCTAAATTGACCATTTATTTGATATCAAATAAATGTTCGCGAATATTAATTTAATATTCGAATGTCAAAAATGTTATATCAATATTTATCACCATCATATTTAAAATGTGAATGTAAATTCAATCATATTCTCTTTATTATATTTTACCAATAAATTTATGAATGTCAAATTTGATATTTATTTTATATACAATTTGAATATTTATTTGATGTAAAATTGAGTGACGTTTGAACCTAAATTGAACGTTTATTTGATATCAAACGAATGTTCGTGAATATCAAATTGATATTCAAATGTCAAAAATTTGATAGCTATTTGATATCAAATAAATATTCGGTGCTATGTGGGATTATTATGTAAACTCCTTTTGTCATAGTCTAAAAAATGTCTAAGAAGATGATCAATGTCTATGTTTCAAATTAACAGTTAACATGAAATATATTCAAATTATAGACAACTGTTACACAAGTGAAAACATATCTGGCTGCAAGTAAATCTTTAGAACCAGATGAAAATGTTCTCATGTCAGGCAATAAGACAACAAACATTGCTGTTTTTATTTGACTATACCCTCCCATTACCCTTTATTGTTTAAAATATAAAACTGTACAAAATGTAATCCTGCAATCAAAACAGCAATAATTAACTACCGTACAAACATTTAGATTGTAATAAGTAGGTTGCAAAAACATCGTGTAAGGTGAAACATAGCAAACATTTAACATATACATAGCCCTGATCTATACATTGAACATAAACTAGTGCTAGAAGCACATCCAACATAGACCCGGGTAGAACCACAATTTCTTTTGTTTTAAGAAAATGTGGTTCTGTCTAAGAAGTGCAAATCCAAAGAATATATTCATAGTGGAGTCAACACCAATGCATGCTAAATAATACCATTTGAGTAAAAGGTTAAGTAAAGTGTACTGTGAGTTTGAATAAGAAAACCAGAGATGAAGCTGCCAACACCAACACCGACCAAGTAAGATGCTGCGGCTTTCCTAGCCACTTGGGAGAGGAAGGTACTGACTGAATCTTCCTCTGCAAATCCTAAGTGATAGTCAAATAGATGAAGGAGAGGAGGACTGGCTGGGAGAGGGGATGTGAAAAGAAATTGACAGCAAACATTAGACGAATGCATACAACTAAACAGGTTTGATCAGTTATATTGTTTATTAATCTTGTTACAAAAGAACAGACAGTTTGTTAATACTAGTAGACTTTTACAGGGTAGAATTTTTGGAATCCACGTTGTGGCAGCGCTAGTAGAAGAGGAAGAAGAGTGGCCGTGATTTACAGTGAATAATAAAGGGTGTCCCAGTAAGAACGCCGGATTTTAGGAGCGTCTTATTCTTATCTGTATTTCAATAGGAATTTCCAAATTATTAGTGATTTAATCAGTATTAGGTCCCATTTGTAGTCATGAATCGTTACACGACGGATCAACACGTGATCATAGTTAAAGTGCACTACAAGTATGGGGAATGTTTCGCTGAAACGGTGCGGAAGCTGCGCGCAATTTTCGACCGAGACAATGCGCAAAAGTCATCTGTCCGAAGATTGATTTCTAAGTTCGAAGAATTTGGCTCAGTTTTGGAAATTAAAAGCCCAGTGCGCAGTCGGGCAGGTCGCTCCCTTGAAAATATTGATGCTGTACATGATAGTGTAGAGGACAACGCAAGAACATCAATTCGTCGGCGTAGTCAGCAGTTAGGCCTAGCTCGGAGCACAGTACAAAGAATTTTTGTATAATACATGTTCCCTTACAAAATTCAACTCACACAAGAGATCAAAGCCAAGAGATCCCATAAAACGGCTTGAATTTGTAAGATAGGTGGTTGGAAATCAAGCTGAAAATGACATGTTTTCAAAAACTTTGCTGTTCAGCAATGAAGCACACATTCATCGTGCGATTAACACCGAGTGACTAGTTTCTTTGAGGATATTTAAAGTCGCTTGTTTGCGCCAATAATCCTTAAAAAATCCAAGACATGAAGGAGGAAATTATTTGTGCCATTAATAGAATTCAACAGCAAGTTGGTGAAAAAGTTATGGAAAACGTTGTCAAACGATGTCGGGCTTGTCAGCAGGCAGCAGGTGGGCACTTACGAGACATAATATTCAATTACTAATCGGAGATACTATGCTTTAAGATTCCTGTTTCATATTGTAATTTTAGCGAGAAAATATATGGTTTATTAAAATTTTAAATCCGGCGTTCTTATTGGGACACCCTTTATATGAGGTTTGTATTTATTTATCATTCAGTTGTTATAACATATATATATGGGAAATATCATTAGTTTTCAGTAATAGTCTGTGAAGTTCTATACCTTTTCGGTTATAGGTTAAATAAGACTATTATTTTTGTCACCAATTATTTCCTCATTATTTATTTTTACATTAATTTTACGTTGATTGTTAATGTAATTACCTATCTTTTCTATCTGTTTGTTACTACATATACAGTGTATAAATTAAGTCTTGAAACAAATCTGTATTTTTTTAACTGAAATAGATAGAAATATTCTGTTTGTGGTGTTGATTGTTAACAAAGGTTCTGCAATTTTTTACATCCCTAGGTAGGTGGTTACTTCACTCATACATTTAATCAGTTCAGATCAGTGTGATAGTTATTCCACTCCCCCGTTTAATCAGTTCATATGTTAAAACAATAATAAGAGTTTTTAGTAATTTAATAACAAGGTTAAAGGTGACACTTTGTCAGTAATAGTATAACTTGTCTTACTACATTAAACACCTATACCATAATAATATATTTACCTATACCATAATATATTGGACACTTGAGAAAAGCTCAATTTGTCTTAGATGTTTTTAAAACTCTCATTTGATCATTGATATGCAACACCACAATTGCTATAACATCGGGAAATATTTTTTTGAATGTGTCATTTTTAGAAGGAGGACATTATTTCAAAATTATAAACAAGTTAGATCCACAGGATTATGGACTCCAACAGATGAATGCTAAGTTCCGATTGTTACTATTAAACCTCGGTCACTCTTCTTCTCTTGATCCAAAAGCGCTGCCATACAGCGAGAGCTTTTTAAATTATTTTGTTTATGTTCATTGGTTTTTTTTTAGTAAAGTATGAATATACTTGATAAAATAACACAGAAGATAGTTACAACAAACGGTTTAAAAGGTTACAGTTTAGAGTGGACTGTAAAAGAAAAGTAAATTGGCAGTTTTATGAGCTTACCAGACTTTAAATGACATGACTCAGCAAAATAAAAAAGCTTCTATCAATGACGATTAGACTATTCTGTTTTATAATCCCGCTTTAAATATTTACAATGTTACATATTTCTCAAATTATGAAATGGCAAACATTTCACAACTTTTACTTATTGGATGCCGTTAGTGTTGAAGCTCAAAAAAGTACACTCATTTTGACATATTCTAGTGAGAGTTTAAAGGTTTGAGTATAGTAAGAGCAACCAGCAGTGATTCTCAAATGTACATCTCTCTGATTGAAAATTGCAAACTTAGGTGCTTATGAAATAGGGCAAAGCAAAGAAGTGTGAATATAAGTGTCAAGTAGAAATAATCATTAAGGTAAACACTGACACATTTAAAGCAGAAAGGAAAAGGACCAGTTTTGAAAGGAGTAGGACAGTTTCACTTAACATTTAATGTTAATTGATGTTTGGGTTGTCTAGGGGTTGGTAGGGGGCAGTTCACATGTAAAGCAAAGGGCCAAATCCACAGAGAGGTGCCTGTAAGTTGGATATAACATTTGATATATAAAAAGGAAGAGTGGACGGGCACAAATACTAAATAGTGAGGATAGAAGGTTGACATCAAGACACTGAACAGTAAGTACCTGTTAGATGATTCTGACTCATGCAAGGAGAAGTAAGGAACTGAAACAAAATTATTGAAATGTTACTAGAGCACGTAACGTGCTGATCTCCTACCACTTCGGACGCGGCTACCTGTTAGTTTTCTTTGATTGTGACTGTAACAATCTATACTTGCTAAAGTGTATATTAATAGTATGCCGGTTGAAATTCAAATTTTACTTAAAACTTTTAACCCTTTTAGACTCATTTTACAACTCTTTTTCCTTTGGAGAATACTTCCCAATAAGGCAATGTGTTGGCAAGGTGTGTATGGTTGAAGGTGACTATTGGAGAAAGTCATAGATATATGTTGATCGAAAACATCCTTTTGTTCCAATACGGTTTTGTTTCTTTGCTTAAGATTTATACCCTCTTACCTTAAGAAGTGTCTGTAAGTCAATTGTCCACAATGAACACTATACAGACTGCAATCACTTGGGCCGGTTGCAAATATAGAATATGATCTGTTCTTCAATCAATCGCTTACACGAGAGGTTTATTATTTCATGTTTATATGAACTATAGATGACTCATCATTGTATAAGTTATCTGAAAGTTGTATTTGGTAGCCTAATCCTGCCATAAAAAGAAGTAAAGATGGATTTTTACAAGACATTAACGTAAAAACTTCTTGACTATTTACGTTAGTTATATCCAGGCAACTACTCCTTGACATAATTATCATAAAATACAAAGCTATGTGAATTTAGGTTTGATTTACACTTTGACTTTATTCACCTCAGAGCTAAAGTCTTGGAATACTAAAGGACTTCACTACAGGAGTATAGATTATCAGTTACTTTCTCACATATTTACAAAAAATACACCTATGGTTTTACATAGTTTTAGTCAATGGACATTTTCTTATAGTTCCTGCCTTATTCCAAAATTTAATAGACACTATATTTTTTTACTTACCGTTAACTGAAGGAAATAGGATGGTGTTTTATCAACTGGATTTTAAAATTACTACAGAGATAATATATGATTAAGTATAGCTTTTTTCTAAATCTAGATCAAAATTTTAGATTACTGTTAGGCCTACTCATCTATCTAAACCAAAACAACAAAAAAACTATGCTAATTTATGAATTGTTAGGAAACACACTTCAGAATTTTTATATTTGAGATGATTGCAAGGGAGGTATGTTATTAATTTGTAGTAGAAGAAATACAATTTACAGCATGGCATTGATCACTATACAGAGTTCAATTTTGATCCAAAATCCAAAGGTGGTAAAATATCAATTTTGTTTATTTAAGTCATTGCAACATTGAGTTTAAATTTTTAATACGACATTCAATAGCACGTGGATTGTTACCAAACTACTTTTATATAGCAGAAATAATATAGTTTTATTAACATATTTGTATTAGAAATACTCAATGGTTGGTAAAATACACTTTTTGAACAGTGCTTTTAAGGTTTGCTATAACAAAAAAAAAATAGCATCAAACACTGATAGTTACTAGGCTCTTTTGCATACGAGCAGCTTAGTTTAAAAACATATTTCTCATTAAAAAATTAATATGTATATTACAGTGGCATAAGATTTACAAAGACAACATATTATGTAGGGCTTTAATTATTTTACAAAGTTATGCTTCACAATGGAAAGAAAATATGTTAACTACAAAGAATAAAATCTAAATACTGTGCCAAAGCTACTCCCCTCTCTGAGTTGGTAAAATATGTTTCTGTGTTACATGGTACAAAAGATTGTTAGTCAACAAATTAGGAAGCTTAAAAATGGGACTGGGAATCTAAAGTTTGCAAAAGCAGTTACTTCTGACGGACTATTACTAGTAGAAGATGAAATCATTATTTTATTTTAATACTGATTAATTCAGAGAGTGGACAGCACCTACTGCAAAACATCAAGTTTTATTGTATTACACACTTTAGAAACTATAGAAATGGGAAGCAAACACAATTAAATAATGGTAATTGTAATACTAACCATGGTCAACATCAGAATGCCAGCTGGTTTGACTTGAAAGACTGGCAGGGCTTTGTCCATAGTACGTAACTTCCCCTCCAGGTCCCTTTTCTCTGGCCGCTCCAAGTTCCAAGTCCTCTTCTGTGGAGCTGAGTCGTCGAAGCCGCTTGTTGCGCGGCTCACTAGGACTTTGGGCACTCCTGGGCAATGACAACGGGCCTGCACAAAAAAGATGTTCTGATGATTTGCCTAAACGCTCCTAGGCAATGACAATACACTTGCACATAAAAAAGCTGTTCCAATTATATCTGAATAAAGATATTGAATACCTATATAATAAATGTTGAGTTTTTTATTCTTATATATTAAATAAAGTCTATAAGAAAAAGCATGATAGTTAAGAATTTTGACAAAAACTTGTACCTAAACTATCAATCAATGGTGAATGAAAGAGAATGGAAAATGGAAAAAAGTTAAAATTAAAAATAAATGTAATGATAAACAAAAGCTATTTTTTACTGCTTCACAGAATTAATATTAACGGCAAGACATGCAATGTTTACATTGATGAAGTCTTCATAATAGACTGTTGTACTCCTCTGAGGGAATAGACGTCCTATTATTGGCAAGAATAATAATAACAGCCGCTGAATTATAAATAGCAAAAGCAACATTGGGGCTAGACTTCCAGGAGCCTCCCTATTACACTTCTGCCTTAGTTGATAGACTTTCAGGTGACACAATATTACACTTCTGCCTCAGTTGCCAGACTTTCAGGTGCCACCCTATTACACTTCTGCCTCAATTGCTAGACTTTCAGGTGCCACTCAGTTGTAGACTTCCAGGTGCCACCCTATTACACTTCTGTCTCAGTTGATATACTTTCAGGAGCCACCCTATTACACTTCTGCCTCAATTGCTAGACTTTCAGGTGCCACTCAGTTGTAGACTTCCAGGTGCCACCCTATTACACTTCTGTCTCAGTTGATATACTTTCAGGAGCCACCCTATTACACTTCTGCATCAGTTTATATGCTTTCAGGTGCCATCCTATTACACTTCTGCATCAGTTTATATATTTCCAGGAGCCTCCCTATTACACTTCTGCCTTAGTTGATAGACTTTCAGGTGACACAATATTACACTTCTGCCTCAGTTGCCAGACTTTCAGGTGCCACCCTATTACACTTCTGTCTTAGTTGATAGACTTTCAGGTGCCACCCTATTACACTTCTGCCTCAGTTGTAGACTTCCAGGTGCCACCCTATTACACTTCTGCATCAGTTTATATGCTTTCAGGTGCCATCCTATTACACTTCTGCATCAGTTTATATATTTCCAGGAGCCTCCCTATTACACTTCTGCCTTAGTTGATAGACTTTCAGGTGCCACCCTATTACACTTCTGCCTCAGTTGTAGACTTCCAGGTGCCACCCTATTACACTTCTGCCTCAATTGCTAGACTTTCAGGTGCCACCCTATTACACTTCTGTCTTAGTTGATAGACTTTCAGGTGCCACCCTATTACACTTCTGTCTTAGTTGATAGACTTTCAGGTGCCACCCTATTACACTTCTGCCTCAGTTGTAGACTTCCAGGTGCCACCCTATTACACTTCTGCCTCAATTGCTAGACTTTCAGGTGCCACCCTATTACACTTCTGTCTTAGTTGATAGACTTTCAGGAGCCTCCCTATTACACTTCTGCCTTAGTTGATAGACTTTCAGGTGCCACCCTATTACACTTCTGTCTCAGTTGATATGCTTTCAGGTGACACAATATTACACCTTCTCTCTGTTGCTTGACTCCCAAGCCCCCCCCCCTAATTACGCAACTGTCTGTATGGATCTAAGCTAGGGTATAAAACTAAAATGTCACCAAATCTGTCTCTTGCCTTTACTTTTCTTCACTTCCATCTAACCAACATAAACAGTACTAGGCCACACTGGAACAGTGTTCAGTAGCTAAGTAAACCAATGTCAAAGCGGTATAGAACTAGAAGACACAAACTTGTTTATTTATTGATTCTAAACATTTCTGAGCGACATTTAATGCTTAAAAACTAAACACTAGCTAAACCAAACAACTTCTCATCGTATATGAACCATTTTGTATTTTTCCACCTTATGAATTTATACAGTAATATACTATAGATCACAGCAAGGGCCAAAATACATTGTATTTGCCCTACATTTGACCACTAACTGCTGAAATGATTAATACCAAATAAGCAATAGGCTATAGGGTTTTTTTTTTTTTTTTTTTTTTTTTTTTTTAATAAGACTATTTATTATTGGTCAGGCAAAATCAGTTAATCAGTATCAAAACATTGAGTAAGTTACGATATATTTAATTTTTAGTACAACAAAAAATGCAACAATGCAGTACTTAAATGTATGGTTGAAACTGCCTATATTATCAGTTGGTTCTCGAAACTCTTTCCTTTCCCCGTTTTCTAAATGCTACTTTTTGCATCAATAAAATCTTTCTGAATTAAAAGATCTTAGAGTGAGTTGTGATAATTTTCCACTGTTTATGAATATTCTCCTCTGAATAAAACCACACTAGGGTTTTAAGCTAGAAATATTCAGTTCGAAACCAAAGCCAATTTACTTTGACATTTAATCAGCTATCTTTGAATGGCCAAGTGCTCTATTTAAGTTTGGACTGTGGTTTTATTGGGAATAGACGATTATTGTTTGAACAGGAGCAGAGCGTTGACTCTGTCCCGACACGTGTCCCATCTTTGTGTTTAAATATAACACGTCCACGTCTGTATGTCAGGCATCGGTCTTCCGAATCGTCCATCAGAAACTTAAATAAATGATAGAAAACAATACAAAGTAAAATCACGTAAAACACACAAAATCTGGTCTCAACTCATTCAATATGCGAAATTCGACATTGTGTAATTAGTATGGGTTAGGTATGTGTTAGTTCAATATTCACATATGGTAGTCTATTGTCTTAATTTACACGCATACAACAACCCGAGAAATGCCCTTTCAACGCTTTTGTGACTACGATTTTATCATATTTAGGCCTACAATTATGTATCTACCAACAGCAAAAAGAATATTTATTAATTGCACTCGAATTTAAACAGTTGCAAATATCCTACTATTGCTTACCGACTACAACATTTTTTTTAATTTAATTTATTTGACCATCAACCTCTTAGTAAATCGTTTAAAATTAGTTAACGGGTCAAAATAGAAGGGCTATCGTTCTAAGTCATAGTTGAATATCGGGTTCAGGAGGCTTGTATAGCTACTGCAGTAGTTCAGTACTACAGTATGTTACTGTATAAATTCATAAGGTGAAAAAAATACAAAATGGTTCATAGGATATGCGGTTGTTTGATTGAGCTTTAGTCGAGTTTTGATGAATTAAATGTGGCAGAATCAATAGGTAGAGTAGGACTACTTACTGTAGGCCCCTGAGGTCATCATAGTCGAATGGTCCGGTGCGGGAGGCGTGTAGCTACTGCAGTAGTAGCCGGGGTTTTCAATCTTGATCACATTAATGGGAGGTTGCATTCCGTTGGGGTTATGGACTATGGAGGCTGAAAAACAAAAAGTACAATGCATTAGCATAATTACGATTTATTTGAAGAGAACAAGTTACATGAACGCTTAATGTTCAATTTTATGGTAGATAAATTATTACAAATCATTTTCCTTGTATTAATCCCCATATAATAAGAGTGTTGCAATGTTATATTGACATTGTATAAACGAGTACTGTTTAGCATTTAATAGCTTCTAAAGGTAATGTGTAGTACAGTAGTTAAATCCAGTTTACTATTACTAAAATGAGTTCTAGCCATATTATTTAGAAATATTTTACCATAAAATATTTATATCTTCTAAAACGAATGCAATACTATACACATCGAACAAGCGAGGGGCGACTTTTTACAAAACTATACATCCAACTAAGTCATTTCAGTTTAAGTATTTTGTATCGCCGATTGTGCGTAATTATAGTACTTTAGTGATATTTGTTGATCATAAAACTCATAATGTAGAGTACCAAACCTTCGAACATTGACACAAACTTGAAAAAGCATGACAAAAGATTTCTAAACGTTTAACAGAAAATATAATTTCAGAGGGAGAAAACGTGTCTGCTGTATTCTGCGTCTCCGCTTTTACCTTGGGTTCCATTTGAATTCAATGGTTCGGACAAACTCAATAACCAATTGAAGAAGAATCAAGCGCTGAGAGTAAACTTTTTACCGGTTAATTGTTATTTGGCGGTTCTTGCGCGTTATCTGAAGCGAAGCGAATGGGGCGCGAAGAAGCAGTGTGGCTGAATACGCCCTTATCGTGGAGGTGAGTAGGGGGAGGTCATTGCTAGTTCGGTCTTATCCTTATCGAGTGTTTCAGTCCATATCACAAACTTTCTAACTAAAATGTGATAAAATTCCATGAAAACTGCAAGCAAAATTTGGTTATTGCACATTTAAGATACAAAGCTTTGGGCACAAGTTTGGTTGAACGGGTTGAACATTGTAGGTGAAGTTATTGACGACAAAGTTTTCGTTTTTATATTTCGTAAAGAACTTGTAAAATATGCCCCCGTCACAGCACACCTGTAGACAAATTTCCAATTGCCTAGTTGGATTTTGACTAGAATATTTCCTTAAATTATCATATTTATTCCCTATTGAAATATCATTAGGTTTTAAGTGCTTAGGTTTGCTTATATAGGGAAGGTAACAAAATGTGTTTCTTATTGCAATCTTATAGATTATTATAGTATATAATAAATAAGTTTGCGAAGTTTGTCAAACTTTTTCAATAAACAAACAAACTACAACAGTTGATTTATTCTCCATAAGAATAAACATAGAAATTTTAAATTTACTATTTTGTTTATTTTCTCTGAAACTATTATACGTATAATGATGCTTTGATGTAACTTACTAAATTATTTGTTTCTAAGCTCAACAAATTGGTTTTAAAATATTTCAAAATATTTTGTGGTCAATAATGAGAAACCCCAATTTTTACCCCATAAACACCCACAAAGCCCCGTTCAATTATGCTGGTTTGCGAACTCGTTCGAATAAACGTTGGTTTACTTTTCAGCCTCAATGAACTTCAAAGTGGGGTCCCGGGTCTAGGTCTTACCACGAGACTTACGGTAATAGCGTATTGCCTATGAGAAATTATGTTGATCAAAAGTTTGTCTAAAAAATTTTATTAAACAATTGCGAATAAAATACACGTCTTTAATTTTCAAGCATGACAAACGTGTTTTAACCGAATGTCAGTTAATCATTTATTTTGTTAAATATGAACAAAGAGCGAATCAAAGCCTAGGTGTAGTGTTTTGATCGTAAGTTATTTTTATACTGTAGTAGACTACTAAACCGGCTGGAGACCTAATTATGCTCTTCTCGTTGCACTAAGTGGCGCATCTTATCTCGGCTCAACCAAAGTAGGCTATTTTACGGATCAGGGCGGCTCGCGTTTTGGCACCAACCCCTGCATAAGTCGCTATATCGTCGTTAAGGGCCTCTATATCAGCTCACAGCCGAATAACCCTCTGATATTGTTTGTGCATCTATTAACCTACATACGCTAAGCCTATCGCCCTACAGTTCAAGACTAGTCCATACACAACCATTGTCCTCATTTCTAGGAGAAACAAACTGCGTTAGAAGTACGTCTATGTCAACGAAATTACTATGTTACTCTATAGTGGATCGACGATTAACTATTTAATGCAAATCTTGTGACTTATTGGCAAAAACCAATAAGTAGCCTACTATAGATTTCGTTTCTGGACAAGTTGGAACAATTTTAAAATATTTTGGTACCTTTATCCACTAGGCGTTAAAACTCCCAACTCACAATTATCAATTGTACTCTGTATATTGTAATTTGATATATAATCACGTATAAAGTTTATGTAAGTGTTTTAGAGCGTCCTAATTTGAATAGTAGGTATATTTCATCACTTGGTTCTAAAGTGACTTTCCGACAAGAGCTCAAGTTTTACGATTGAGGCGATCGAAGCTGAGCTTAGAAAATAAGGGTCGAAAAGACACTTCTGGCTTGTGTGAAGAACAATATTGTTCGTCATTTATTTAAGCTAACTGAATCACGAAAGAATAACTTTGTAAATTGTTTACGTTTGTAAGTTAGTTCCCAAATTATTTATTGTTATCATATTTCATACGAACAGATTTTACCGTTAATTGAAAGCAACAAATTAATATATTCGAATTAAAGAAATTTATCTGGATGTTAAAGAACAGTAATAACGATGTTAATGAACTAAAACATGCGATGTGAGAAGATGATAAACATAAATAAATGTCGATATCCTTGCAATATTTGTTACTCATAACCGGGACTATTTTCTTCGGCAAAAACAGCAGGCGAAAATCAGAAAAATGTACAGCTAAACTCTAATTTTCCCCGCAACACAAAAAAATTTATGAAAACAGCCGTTTTCGAAGCAGTATGATGAAAATAGTATATGCCATTAAGCATATAGTGAGTGTGCAACACATTTCTTCTAGATATTATTAAATGTTTTATACATACAAAATGTAAAAATTCCAGGACAGCTAAATATAAAAAAGTAACAAAAAAAAACTACAAACCTAGGAACGATGTCACTGGACCTAAAATCATTGTAACAGATTATTCAGTGATACTTATGCTACCTTCTCAAGGGGTCGGCCCGCTAGCAGTCAGAAGAAAATCTATAATGTAAGCATAGGTTGATATGCATATCAAGTAAAAGGTCTTTATTAGTGGAACACAATTCCACAAAACCGAACTCAACGGACAACGGAGTCTAAAAAATGGTAGCCTTTGAAAGACTCATTGAATTTGCAATTTTGAATCTTTATACGGGTTCCATTTTCCCTGGGATATTTTTGCTACCCTGTATATATATCTAAAATCTAAATGTGCCAATCAACGACCGAGGATGAAGGTCAAGTAAAGTGACAACAGGACTTCATCTGACCTGGGCCAGCCTGAGCCCTCTGGGGCAGTCATGTGGCATTTTCTGAGGGTGCGACATTAGGACTGAATGGAATTCCCTGTTCTCCCTGCCTAATTCTTATCACCCTAAACCCGGACACAGTGAACTAGTGGGATAGTGAACGGAAATATTTACTTCGTATAGATTTGTCAGCACTTTTCTTAATTAAAATAATTTAAACAGGTAAAATCGCATTGTTATATAATAATAATATTGTCCTAAATATTTTATGGTATGAGGTTAGGTTAGGTTAAGTTAGGTTATGTTAGGTTAAGATAGGTTAGGATCGGAAATTTCTGTCTTGATTTGAAAAATTATGCCGCACAATTTAGTGATTCCATGAGGTGATCCATTCCCATCGACCTAGAGAACGACTCCAAGACGCAAATGATCTCTGACGGATAGCCAACAAAATAATTTTCTAAATCTGGGGATTACTTTTCAAAAGTAACAGACCTGGTAAATGGATTTCACAATTCATATACCAGTGTGGGACCATTGGCATTTAGTAGACAAATTTCTTGATGACATGTAACCTCAACATCAAGATCAAGAAAAATAGAACAGAATATACATAGTGTCCTTATTTACTATTACTTAGGGGAAGTTCTACAATTATACTCATATTGTGGATACGATGAGGTATTTCGGCAGATTGTTTCAAACTGGGCATTCTTCATGAATAAAATTCAAAAAACCATATCAATATTTTATTTTCCCTGGATTTACTAGTATACCGTCCCAAATATTATAAAATGTTCTAAATTTTAAAATATTGTATTATAGTACAGGTCTACATGTACCACAAACTAAACTTATAAAGGTAGAAAAATATTCACAAAGGAGAAAATGTTTTAATATTCCATTAAGTTTTATTTGCTTAAAGCACTTAATTAAAACTAAAATGGAAGCCGTAGAATAGCACACATGCACATAAAAGAACGGAGTCGTTTCTTTAGACGAATTTGGCAGCGTTTCGCGCCATATGACCACAATCACCACATTAGCTGCAAGCCCCGTACTGATCCTTCGCTAATGCACACTAAACATACGTACGAGTGCCTCTCTCAACCTGCGACTGCAGCTGTGTCTACTCCAACTAGTCATAACCGTCTAGACTATTTATACCCGCCAAATTGTATCTGGGTATTGTCGGTAAGTAAAAAAACTTGTAAACAAAATTCGAGTTAGATTGGCGTTATTAATTATTGTAGCGTGAGTTACCCAAGAAACCAACCGTGAGAACATGACTAATTGTTGTTTATGTACTGGTAGTGTTGTTAATATTCAAACACGTTCAGATCTCTTTACGCATTTGACAATGTGATATTGATATTTAAGTCAGTATAGTAAACGCCTATTAGGAGACTAGTTCTTTTGTTTGAATAATACCAGTATCTGACAACACTGACTATTGTTTAAATCACAATGTGTACTCTTTCTTAAGGATTAAAGTAAGTAATAAATTGCTATTTGGTAAAGAAGTTCCTTGTTTGAGTAATTGTGATGACACAAACACGGTTCAGGATAAGGCCCACAGTTGGTAAGAATTTATCATGTAGACATTTGGTATAAACCGGTAGAACTGTTCTTCCAAGTCATTATGATTTGCATTTGAGCTTCGAAGGTATAGTTGTGCTACTTTCCTGGAATATGTCCTGTTGGTTCAAATCCCTTCAACTTACCAAAAATTGTAACCCCTCCAAAGTGGTTCGGAGCCCACCTTAGTCTGTAGGACCATCAGTAATCTATTAAAAACGTATAAGTACTCCAGGTTTTTAATAAAATACATACGATGATAAAGAATATGCTATTTTGAAAGTAAAAAATATTGTATGTTAAAATTGTTACAAATTTACATTACATTAGGTGCATTAGGTTGGAAATAGCTGAGAAGGTGCGCGTGGTCTATGGGCTATTGCGTGGCCACGTGGTTCGACTACATGTTGCCATTCAGTGTCGTTGCCAAAACCCTCTCCAAGTTCCCACGCCTCGAGCCAATAGTCGAAAATATTTTTACTGCTACTCCAGACTTGAACTGATGCACACTGCTGAGAGGAGGGTCGAGGTTCCTTTTCTTCGCCGCTTTGGTCTTCGATCAACTCTTACTGTTCATTGCAGTTATGATCAGTTCATCATGATCTCATTTCCTAATTCTCGTGTTTATAAGATGAGAGACCTACTCACATCGACGAATGTTTTAATAACCCATTACAAAACAATGTTTTCATAAAGCAAGTCTTCCTTGGACATATGAAAATTAGCAATAGAGATGGACAAGAATAATCAGACGTATAGTGAATGGACGATTGCCGTTTACTTGCATGAAATTGTAACAGTACTACGTGAAAGGTTTTGTCAAGGGTCTTCACAAATCAAGATTTTTTTATAATAATGGCCATGATTAATCATAGCTTAAAATGTTTACAACTCATTACGATTGTCATTGTATTAAAATTGTTAAATAATTAGTATTCTATAGATTTATACATGATCTCATCGTAGTTAGTCATATAAGGATGTTTAGTATCTGAGGAAATACAAAAACTTAATATAAAATATGGTACAAACGTATTTGAAGATCGTGTATATTCTGATTCATTCGAAATAAAAGTTAATATTTTATTCTTAAACTGACCATACTTTTATAATGACACTAAACATATCAATACATACATGGCGTAGTAAATGGAGGTAGACTACAAAAACGAATTACAGAACATAGTTGTTTGTGGTTTCTCGAATCATGGACTAAAAATACAATTTCCTTCCAAATCAGTAGACCTATATTTCACGAGATATACAGTTAAGAAATACCGAAGAAGATTGAAATTCGTATTGAATTCAATGCCAAGATGACATCAAATCAGTCAGACGGAAAACTAGCCAATCACAAAATGAACTTTTTTCCGACGAGTGAAGTAAACAAGGGTTTGTAAGTTTGTTTTGGAACGTGTTTTACTTCCATATACCATGCTATATAAAGATGTATTGGACACTCTATACTAGTGTTTATTGCAAAGGAATTCACTGTGGCGAATAGGAAAAATCTGGCCCTAAAGATCTCCTTGTAGAGCTTAACAGAGGAGAGTTAATAGTGTGTACATAGGGGGTGTGGGGGTGAGGGTGACACGTATGTGTGATTTGCGTGAGAATGTGAGATCACACATACGCACACCTACACACACACACACACTTGTACAGTTAAATGGCTAGTAAAGAAACAGATCATTCACGGCACATTTCCCCGCCACCTTACACCTTGGTTTGCTGCCGTTAGCGTTTTAATCCCCAGCTGTACCCCTGCGTTTGACAGTCTCCCTACAAGATTTTCTTTCGTCGTACTAAATGAAATTTTGTATGGCTTTTATTTAATCAAAATTATCAATTGAAAGGTATTACGTAGTTTTCATATGATTACTGTACCGAATGTAATACTCCACCGTGTAAAGATTTACGTAGTATTTATGTAGTTTGCGTGAAATGTATGATATGTATATGAAAAATTAAGGAATCTTAAAAGTATAAGAGTCAGGAGGTTGCCTCTATATTATCTAAATTTCATCAAACAGACTATTTATTTAGTCTGTTATTAGACTATTGGTCTGGCCATAAAAATAGAACTTTCAAAGGACAAGATTGTTATAAAAGCTATACCTATAGAGTTAATCTTAGTCAAAATTTTGCCAGGATTTAAATTCCTATTATCAATATACATAGTTATATGTGTCTGCAATAGAAGCTAATTCATTGCATTCTGAGAGGGTTGATTCTACCCACTACTGATGTAAAACCTGGTATCAGCAAATTACGTGAAAAACAATAGTTTTAACAGACGAATCAAATATCCATTACTTTTTTAATTCGTTTACCTACGACCGTTATTAAAGTGGTCGTTTCAGTTCAGTTCTTAGAATTGAAAAGTTTCACATAACAGCATTGTTTACTTACATAACAGCATAGATTTACTTAACAACACAGGTAACGGACAAATGAGGTTCAATGATTGAGAGATAAGAAGTATAATTGTAATGCTTCGAACTTCAACTAATCAGCTGTTTACCAATTTAATTGTTAACGATTGGTGCAATTAGTGGTTGGTACAATGAGTCGTTGCATCAATGTCAGTGGCAATGTGAGGTTAAAAACAAAAACATAACCTCTCTTAGAAGTTTTGAGTAGTGATTATTAATAATTAAAAACCAGTCGTAGGTAAAGTAGTGTACGAAACTGGCGTAAATACTGTTTACGTCGTACTACACAGAAACAGGTACTTTTCCATTTGTATCGATAGGTTGGAAAGTTGCTCTTTACCGTGCCTAAACACGGAAAAGTAACGTAATATACTATTACCATGCACTGCACGGTAAAAACCTTTTACCATGCACTTAGTCAGGTGATGAAAAAAACAGCAAACTGCAACGGCCTATTTGATTTTCTGTATTATAAAAATATTATAATTTATGTTATGTCCTAAATAAATTGTGTTATGCGTTTAAAATGTACTAATTATTCTGTGTATTATGATGTAAAGTATCTTACGTTACTCGCCCGGTAAGCTTTAAAGTGCTCGCACGATAATCCAAAAAAACGAAAATCTCAGTTTTTTGGGGCAAAAACTGTCGTGCTCGCACGGTAAAACACCACTTACCGGGCTAGTAACATAATATACTATAACGACACTCGTAGACGTTTTCAAGGCGATCCCAACCCTTTTAGGGTCGTACCTTAAATTGTCTACTCGTGTCATTAACACTATCTTATCACAATCGTTGCGTAAACTACTATTTTGATTGTGTGTAGAGACATTAAACAATTTTACAATGGCATTTTTTCCTTTCTCCCCCTATACATAGGCTTAGTATATGGATAAAGTATTGTTTACGTCAACATTTTCGAGTCTGCGTTTTGTGTGCAAATATATGTTTTGGGCCCCCTGAACCCAAAACGAGATTGTCTACAAGCTAATGGGAGAAGGTAAGTGTCAGATTTATGATACCGTTTATTTGATTTTACTCACATTGATATTTGATATTAAATAATCGGTTTTAATTAATGATGGAAACAAAAAGACTCTTCACATGAATTCTATGTTATAAAATTAATGAGTACTTAGGATTGCTGCTACAACCTTATGTTTAAAGGAGATTTAGACCGAGCGCTTAGAAAGCAGTTTAAAATGCAGCCTAGAAGAATGTAACAATTAATGACGAACTCAATATGGAATAGATATAGCTTCAACATGAAATGTCTGTGCACCGAAATACTCCTGCATTAAACTAAAGTTTATGAAAAAGAGATGATAAATTTCGAGTTCGAGTGGTTATAATAAAAATAGCATGCAAATATATGATTTATATTACTGTAATACAGTATAAGGTACTGTATTACGAATATACTTTTGTATTATTTTAGTTATGTACGTTTTTTGGGGACAAATTTTACGAGCGACACTTTGAAACCTTTAGCAATGCTAGATAAACGCTATAAACTTGTTCGTAGTACTCTATTATTAAATATGCAGGTACTCCAACATCTTACACATTTTTTTACGTAAAATAAGATGGTTAAGGCCATGGAAAAACTATGTTGAAGCAGAATCTATTTCTTGTTTAGTAAAATGCGACCTTAAGGCAAATTTTGCATATCTTGTGAAAAATATGAAATTTTACGACGTTGCCACATCACTAATATATGGCAAATTTGTGTTTTTATATTTGAAATAGAACTTAATAAAGATTTCCTTTGCATTATTCAAAAGCTAACATTAATTGTAGAACTTATGTCAAACGACCATTTTGTAAAACTAGCCAAACTACGGAATGGTGAGCAAAAATGGTCTAACCAGCCTCTTACACAATAGTTGACACTTTATGGTATAATTTACAACGGTGTGAAAAACTCATATTGAGTGATTGTTCCTAAATAAAGTTTTATTTTACATTTTAATCATTTTAACTGACTTACATATTTTTCATGTATAAGCTTTTGAAAATTTATTCATCTACCTGTTATATTACGGTTTTATAGTTTAGTTATTCGTTATTAAGCTCTTTCGCAAAACTCAAACGACTTAGCCGTAATGGAACCGATGTTTTATGAGTACTAACATAAAAATAGTTTCAAAATAAAGTGAAATTACCTTTGGAAAGCCTCCAGAGCTCTTTGGAGGAGAACACGCCCGTCGCTAAAATGGTATCATTGCAGACGACACCGTTGTATGGGTTGTGCGAATAGCCTACAACAAACCGACAAGCCTAGTTAGAAGTAGTCTACAATTAATAAATATAATGCCAATGATTTAGATTGGCCGATCGGAATATATTAAACTAATCTATATTAGCCCCATGAGTCAATAACGATTAAAACATTGGTTCCTTTTGATTTTGAGTTAATTGTGTAATTGTTGATGTGTTAACAGTAGTTTCGTATTGGAACAAATATACAAATACAAAGCATTTTAAAGTTAAGATAATATAAACCAATTTGAGCTAAATTATCGAGTAAGTACAATGAACAGCTTTAAAATCATGATTTTGTTGGTGTAGGTTAATACAGTTTTATTATTAATGAATGACGAAGAGGGATCTAAAAATAATGACAGTAACTATCAATGCACAGTACTCGTATAAGTTTTTAAATGTAGTTTATACTAAGAATCTAGGTGAATTTAGTCCTTAGGATAGTGAATAATCTATTAGTACGATTAGTGTAATTCAAGACTTGTTATTCGAAAAATAGATTGTAAAGTTACACAATCAGTTGGTTTCGACCAAAGTATATCGGTGTATTTATACAGCAAAAATTTTTTTCAACTGAATTCGTACTCTGTAACAACAATATAAGTAAGTAAGTTTTCATAAGATACTAGGATGAAAAATAACAATTAAGATCAAATATCTTTTATAAAGTGATTTTTTATAGATTACAATAACGCTTTCTTAATCAACTCTTTCTTTCATAGAATGAAAGACTTATTTTTAAGTATGAGGATTTTTCTTGGAATACTAAACTAAGTTCGGTTTGTTGTAAGCGCTTCTTTGCTCGGGAAACAATTTTTAACGTCAACTGCCGTGTTTTATCAAGAATATTATTGTTTTTTGATGATTAATTGTGAAACTTGAAAACGATGACAAACCTACCTTCTACGATGATACTGCTGTCCGGACTATCCGCGGCCTACTTTAATAAAGGAAATAATTATATCACATTCTACATTTTAATCGTAATATTAAATCATTTAGGTGAAATTAATTAACATTAATATTTTAGTTTGATGGCTACGAATTCCAACAACAAATTACAATAGTTTAAACTTGTGTTACCTTTGTTATTGAAAGGTTCCATTTTAATTTTCAGTAGGTTATCTTTTAGTCTTACAGTTTTGTTTATTAATGGTTTTGGGGGAAATAAGAGCCAAAGGCCCTCAAATACGATTGTTTCTTTATTAAACATTTACGTGAACAACTGCATCATTCAGGTTTATATCTGAATAACCAACAACTCGAAAACAATTTTGTTTTATTATGCACTAAGATTTAATGACTGGATTCAACTCAAATAGTTTTGAAAGTAAAATTACGTGACTTGTATCTACACACCGGCCTTACAGTAAACAGGTTCAATGCAAGAGTTTGCAGAGAAGAATTAAACTAATTGTTAAAAGTAATGAAAAATCAGTTTTGATTGGATTGTCTAAGTATTCGTATGATTGTCAATAAGTATGTTTATCATAAAAGACATCGATAAGTATTCCTCAGCATGCATCTTTTTCTCAATCAAGCATCAACGGTTTCTTGAATAAGTAGAAATCCTTGTTCAAAACTAAGCAGACGCACTAAATAACATTTAGGATTACACTGAAACTAGTCATCATAAATAGGCTACGGTGTCTGTAATAAATCACAACAGTAAAATCAAATGCTGCCTACCTCGGTAAAAAAGTAAATACAAATAAATGTAACTCATGATATAATAAACAATTCGTGAAATAGTAAATAATTGCCAAACCTAACAGTTCATGTGAAAAATTTTATGATTCAAAAGTGTATTTAATACATTGAGGAATAAGCTCGGAATACATTTTCAACAAAGTTACCTTCTAAGTAAATTATCTGCAAACGTAAAATGTATTACTTTCAGTGCGTAAATGCTTCAGTTAGATAGGAGTATTTATACTCAAGAATGGCACTTATCGCGTTAAAAGAAGTCGTAAGTACAATAAGCATAGGTAGAACTAACAGCAACCAACTGTTAAAAAATCACTAGTTATTAGCAACATATTATGTAACTATTGCACCTTAACTACGCACTGATTAACCCAAGGTTATATAACGCTATTTTGGTTATATTAAGAATAAGAATATCTTTATTGTCGTTAAATACAAAAGTACAATAGATAACGTCAGAACAAATACAATGTTTGTATAAATTAGGTATATTGCAGTGTTAGAAAATAAGTTAAAACAGGAAAAAAAACTATATATTAGATATTTGGCATCCAAAAAAATCTTCCAATGAATGAAAGCTTCTGTCAAGAAGCCAATCAGCCAATCTGTCTTTAAATTTATTAAAATCAAGCTCTTGAAACAATACAGGTAGATTATTAAAGAGATGTATTTGGAGGAATTGGTGGCTATTGGTTGATTTCGATAATCTTACTATCGGAATATCTAGCTGGTTACATGCTCTAGTATTATAACTGTGAAATTCGCTACGTTTTGGGAATGATGAAAGATTTTCTTTAACATATAGCAAATTTTGAAAAATGAATATACATGGTAGAGTCATTATTCTGTGTTTGATAAAGAGAGGTTTGCTGGTCGTTCTGCGAGGAATATCAAACATTATTCTTAGTGTTTTTTTCTGCCACTTGAAAACCTTTTTGGCTCCAGCACTATTACCCCACAGAATGTTTCCATATAGATGGGAGTGGAAGAAACTGTAATAAAAAGTAATGAGCATACTATCCGATACGCAACTCTTAAGTCTTCTCAACAAAAAGCAGACTCGGAAGATCTTAGACACAACATGAGTAGTGTGGTGTTTCCAGGTAAGCTTTGCATCCAAATGTATGCCTAAAAGTTTTACTGATGACGGGATATTTGAACCTTTAAGTGTTTTAGCGAAAAGCAAATCCGTTCAGTTTTCTGATGATTTAAAGTAAGAAAGTTTGCATTAAACCAATTAGAAGAAATTATTATTGCGTTGTTTACAGTTACTTTAGACTCAGTAAAACTACTATTTGAGGAAAAGAAAGTGGTATCATCATATTGTGAACACTAACCAGTCTACTACGACAGCAATATTCGAATAAATGTTGATAGTTAAGTCAAATACTGCATAATCCTCAAATTATGTTGTAATGGATTCCCCACTGATTCTTTATAAACAAATTAAAAGTTTCCTGTAGCACCGCTAAAGAGATCCCCAGAAGTTTAATTAATTGCAACTAAAGCCATTTTTTGCTCCACAATATTACACAAATCTTCAAAATTTTTCTCGTATGATGGTTACTATTTGCTCAACTAGTATTTAAGAAAAATTTAGATTTCGTTCTTGTCTGTGTTACTTACGAATTTTCCTATGGAAGAAGATGATACAGTACTGAAATACCTATACCCGGGACCGATTTACTTTTCATTTTGATGTCCCGAAAGACCGAAAACACTATTCGTCCAAAATTTATAAAGTGTAGACGATAAGCTTGTGTGAGAACGAGAACCAGCAAGATCACGTCATGTAAAGAGAGTGTAATCGGGTTTTGAAATTATTCAAACTTTATTTTAAAAACACAAAAATGCACAATTATCATCACAATCATCGTCTAGATCTTAAAAAATGTATTTTGTATATCGAAGCGTTGTTGTACAATAAAAGTTTACGGGGAAATCCAAAAAACCGTACATTTAAAATTCCCATGTTATTCTTAGAAGGTAAATTGTTGTAGTTTGCTCGTTTATTTATACATTTTTATCAAATCTAGCTAATTTATTTATCTCATACTATTTATACCTGGCAGTTTGCCGAAAAACAGTTTCTATGTAGAAATAAACCTAATTTAATTTAAATACGGAATAGATCTGGCTTATTTAAGGAAATACTGTAGTAAAAATCCAATCAGACAAATGGAAATCCACATAGTCTGCAGGTTTGCTGCAGCGAGTTTATTAATAAAGCTAAAAATGCCAAACACTCCATCAGAAATGTATAATCAGTTTGACGTTAAAACCCAAAGAAGTACTGAAATGAGTGAAGCTACAAACAGCTGTAGTAACAGTCAAACGAAGGATCGCTTTGACAGTAAGACAACGTAAATCTTTATTTGTAAATTACATTAAATTGAAATTAAGCTGAGTGCATATTATTTGCTGGGAGCTATGTAACAATAAATTTTTAAAAGGCAGGAACGTGGAACGCACCAGCATTGACACATGGTCGGGTATTGCATGTCAGAGACCGGCTCTATAAGTCATATTGTCACAGCTAAGATCGAACGAGCCCAATCCAAGGTGAACCAGCTCACTCTACTGCGATACTGTAATTAGTTATTGCTAATCACTTAATGGATTGAGGGATGATAAGGATTATACACAGTCGCCATGTGTTGTTGGTTGTGTCGTGACCGGATCGTGTCCATGAGCAACCAACGAGTCTTGAATTTGTTCAAGACATGCTTAAAGCATTATATAAAACATTAAAATTGCAACTAGCTTACAGAATTTTGTGATCCTGCTGTTAGCGCCACCTAAGTCATAAGTAAGTTGCGGCAACTTGGCAACAAATATTATTATTTAATAAACAAACATTCTAAAAAGTCTAGGAAAATGCAAAACATCGAACGATTGGCACGATATGAACTACGGCTTTTGCAATTGTGTAATTCAACTGATGTCTCATTGTAACAACTATATGTAACATATATAACAAAATATTTGTTGCTATCCCAGTTTCAAGAACTTGAATTCTATTAGATTTACCTTTATTGTTCCTGAGTACCTTGTAGGTGTGACAAGAACATCTACCTACAATACTCAGGCAACAACGACAAAGGTAAATCCAATATAACCATGCAAGACAAATTAATGTCAATTAACCTATTTGAGAGGTAATAGTTGAGGTTAAATCAGTCCTAATATGATTATAGAATCCGAAACTTTCCTCAACAATCTTAAGTGAAAATTGCTTTTCATTTTCTATATTTCATTATCATTGTCAATCTACTCAATACAAATGATAAAATATTCGGGTTGCGTAGAAAAGAAACAAGAGGTGGACATAAAACAAGTAAAAGTATATTGCAATATATATATTGTGTGTACTTATTTTCTAAGCGAATAATATAGTTGTGCGCCTTCTTATGCGAGAAGATAATTTTGATACAGTTCTCATATTGCCAAACTACAATCGCAGTTTGCGCGCTTATACCTAAACAGCAGGTTCATGTTTCTGGATGTTTCATCTATGTATCAACCATACAACCATATTTTCATATTTTTTTTTATTGAATTGAAAAAGGAAGTTCGTTTGGTTCTCAAAACATAAAAAAATTTTATTATATTTATTGAATAATAGTAACATAACCGAGATATTGTTTACCCTACAATCTAACAATCCTTTGCTCTAAAAGTGTATTTCAGTTATGAACGGGATTTATTAATATCTCAGTTCATATGGGATTTGTTTGGTACCACATTCCTCATTGGAGTGAAGAGTTGTTTTTACAACCTTTACTGGAACAATATAATCCTTTAAAAGTTTTAAATCAACTTTCCTTTTACTGCACAAAATTCTGCAAATTAAATACATGAAAATGCAAGTCAATTATGAATGACTTCAGAAGTGTTATAAAAGGAAAACTAAAAAATAATTTAGTAGATGTAAACAACTCATAAAAACAATTTTAATTTGTTTGAAAATGTTTCTAACTACAGTTTGGCCGACTAAAGCTTGTGCTGAGTTTTGGTTTGCAAAACTAGAAGACATGAGAGATGTCAAGCAATTAAGAGCTTCTCAAAATCAATTCAGCATTGTTTCTAATATATTTAGTAAACTTATTTGCAAAACTATACAATTGTGTTCAATATAGGAACCGATTATGGATACCAATCAAGTTACTGATGTAGTTTCCCAGAGTTTTACTAAATATTGAAGGAGATTAAGAACAAATTTAAAAAGTTAAATATATAAAATATACTTACCAATCGAGTAAAAATCTTTTTGATTGGCTTTAAATATTGATAATAGAAGTTAATGATTCTTGTTATTAAAGTTCATTTTCGGTGGTTGTGAATTTATGATATTTAAGGAACTTTGCGAACATTTTCCCACGATTAGTAAAAACTTCACATGTTAATTAACTTCACATGAAGGGTGTCTTAAAACATGTTCTCACCAGAAGGTTTTAGGTGCTCACCAGAAATTGACCTATGTTCTGGTGAGCGAGCACCTTAAGGTTGTCATGTTTAGGTGGTGACACCTGAGGTCGTCATCTATATATTTATAAATGCAGTATAAAAAACATTAAACTCAAATTTGAATCAGTATGTTTAAAATTAAATGTTTAAAAGTACATGTCCATGTCTACATTATACCATGCATACATCACACTAAAGGGGGTCACAAACACGTTAACACAAATACCACCGAATATTAGCCGTATAAAACGAAAAGTGCGGCGTGGCGGGCGAACACGAACACGGTAACACATGGTTGTAGTGGCTGGGGTTGCAAAATTTACTGGTACTGCGACATCGTTTATGGTATTTTAAGTTTGGACGGATTAATGTTGAGCCTATCAATTTAAATAACATAGGATAAATTTGCAGGCAACAAGGTCTTATTAACACCGATTCTATTTACTATCACTTGCGATTCTAGTTACAAAAGACACGTTAAAAGGTAATAAATTGATACTCACTGTATTACTATAAACAACGATCCTTGCAGTGGTTGATTGGTTATGGTGATACATATAACAAAGGGGCAGTTGGTGATTCTATCAAAAGGTATGAAAGTGCTTACCTTAATATTATTTAATAACAGTAAATACAGTAGTCAATGTACAGCACACAAAAAGTATCAGTAGGTAGTAACTGTAGACTTAATTATTACCATCATGAACATCGCTTGTAATAGACGCATTTACACACAACAGCACAGTATTAGAATCGAACGAATGACACCTTCTGGAATTATTGTAACTAATTAAATTACAGCATCTGGGCCACAAAATAAACCAAATAATTGGTTAGCTATGCACGTTCAATAGACAATTAAAACCATTTAATTAGTTTTATTTTAAGTGAATACTGATAATGAAATAATTATCCTGATAAGAATACTTTTATGTTGTGAAACAAATACTTCTTAAACTATCCAGATCGGGTCTTGAAAATGTTAGTTCTAGAACGGTACTTCTTGTATGTTTTGGATACTTTTTATTGATTCATAATTGATTATGAATTAACAAAATCCAGCTGAATAGCTTTACCATTGTTGTAGCAATTCAAAACATTCACTCAATATACAGAAATTCAAGCAAAAAATATTTGATATATAATATACATTTGGAAGGAATGCGAAGCAAATACATAGTGGTTGTCTTTTTACACTTGCTCAAGCTCAGAGGATACCTATGTACAACTGTGTCTTGCGGGAGGACCGAGTGGGAGTCGCCGGGAGCCGGGCCCGAGGTCACCCGGCTAAGACACCGGACTAAATGGCCTAGTTTCCCGAGACCCGACTAGTTTGTCCCAGCAGGGAGCCCTGATGCGGGACCTCTGATCGGCGCATAGCAAACGCAAAGTGACTTAATCGGGCCTCCCAACCAACTGTAGTAAATAATCTTGCACGGTGAAAAATGTGCATTCTCTCAGAATATTTATCTAGAGACCACTAGTTGCGACTGTTTGAGGATTTATTACAAGTTCTGCAGTCAGAAATTAAATGCAAAGATATACAACAATGATCACTTAAACTTTGAGGTATAATATTTTCACAAAAGAAGAATGGGTTAATGTATATGCCAATTAAAATATTTCATCGCATACTCTCTTATTAATACTTTGTAGTCCTGAAAGAAAGGGATAAACAAGTGTCGAAACAGTCCCTCTGGAACGACTCGCAATTACATTTCGTCGAAGAAAGTGTGGGGATATTGGAAACAGTCGATAGTAATTGAGAAATGCGTTCACTTTGAAATAGCAGTTTTACGGCGACGATAAAAAACTTGTCGCCTAAGAACTCGCGCTGCAGTGATAAAATCCCCTTAGGTTTGGTTGTCCTTAATTTAAAAAAAGAAACGAGAGTGTAAAAGAGTTTCAATATGAAATGTTCGCGAAAACAGTGTTGTTTACGTCATTTTACAAAGAAGGGCGGATGTTATTAGTGGAGGCGTAAGAGAGCATATTTCTAATGCGACATTTTCACCCCTCGGCAATTACAGGGTGGCCAATAAACCATGATCGAGACCTAGTGATTGCTGCGGGCACAGACGGAGGTGGTAGGTCAGCAAGTCTAAAGTCAGTTCAGCTGTTCAAATCTCTAAAATGGTATTTAAATGCCACAGTATCATATACAATTAACATGGGAACTATAGAGAATCCAAAGTTTTAAGAAGATTCAATATTTTATCAATATTTTTATCTAATAAGAGACACTAGAGTATACCGTAAAAATGCATTAATATTATTAGTTCTTAAGTTTGTCGGGTAAACAAATCATTTATTGAAATGTCAAAATCCTGAAATCAGTTACGATTGATTTATTCTTTATTGCCTATGACGTTATTGTGGTATACAAAACAGCATGACGGAAAAGTTTATGCTTTATAAAACTACATAACTGATGTAAAACGACACTATAAAGAGACATCTGACCACATAGGAAGTATGAGGAACGTATCAAACCAATAATCACGTTGGTATACACTCTTTGTTTCGCTATATACATTACAGAAAAGAGCAGTACAGTAGTGATAAAGTTGAGCAGCGAATCCTGAATATGAACCGTGATTTCTCTGCATTTGTTAAAAAATCAGTCGTGCCACTGAATCATCATCCAATAATGGACATTCAAAAATAATCCATAAATGAATATCACACGTTGGAAATATAACTCGCCGATGAGAAAATCTCAGCAAGACGATTAGTGGTGATTGAAATGAAAATTATTCTTTATTGACGAAATTAGGATATCGTGGTCCTTTCTTTCAGTTGACCTCTAAGAAACACAGCTGATAGGAGCAATAAAACTAGGAACGAACAGTAGTGGGCTATTACTAGCACAGTGTGTCAGTGGAGGAATGGTGCTATAGATAGCTTCTGTCACAATGTCCTGTATACTGAGATAACCCCCCGCACTACGGTAGACTATTGGTATCTACAGTACACACCTCCGCAAAAACAGTGGCCAGAACACACTTCTGCACAGAAAATTGAAAACAACATCTGCACAACACATTGTATCTGGATAATAAAATACATCAATCACCACGGGTAGAAGTTAACATGTTGATTTTATGAAACTAATATGAAACTTTTGTATAATTCTGAATAGTTTTCTATGTGTGTGAAAATTACGAGTCATATTTGACAGTGACGTAGCCTGGATTTCAAAATAGGGGGGCTGACCTACCGGGGGGTCTGGGGGGTATTCGATACCCCCAGGGAAATTTTTCAAGAATATAGGCCCTAAAACGGCCTTTTTAGCTCTCTTGGCACTGAAAATAATCAACCCCAACGTCAATACAGTATGATTATATAATTTTACATTTAATTTAACAAAAAAATATTATATTTAAGACCAGAAGGGGGGGTCCGGACCCCCAGGACCCCCTAGCTACGTCACTGTCTTTGAGTAGTTTTGAACCTGTACGAGTGATATTTCCCTTACTATACTACAACCCTTTAAACTTTTAGAACTACTATTTCATAGCTATAAGCAAAAACACAATGAAAACTTGCCAAAACTGCCCGAAACACTATGGTTGGACCAGTCGATACGAGATGATGTAGAGGTAAGGTAGGGGTGTGGGGTGTACAGGAAGAGGGTCAGGGCAGGTTAACATCTGATCAGCTGATGTCCGGTAGCTATGTCCGGCGACAACGACGGCGACACATAAGTCCCCGAGAGGAAGGAAGTCCTGCATGCCATGGGACTTTATTTTTACCACAGTCGGGTCACACAAGCCCGGGTTTAGATAAATCGGTAGGCGGATTCGGATCTTATATTTATTGGTGCCGCCCCGACGTTCGCGTATTTTTCACAGCCTATGCATACGCCTCGGAGTTGCTCCCGGCTGAGTTATTTTACGCCCAGGGTGACGCTTAGGCCTTTCACATTTTTGTTAAAAATTACCAATTTCGAGGGGACGTAAACGAAGCGGATACTAAAATCCGTTTGTCTGAAATATCCATATAAAAATGTAAACAATCCGAATAAAAAATGAATGGTTTGAATCTAAACTATATAATTGTGCATCCGTGGTGGGTTGGTAAATAAATTGTACATTATAAGTACTTCTTTATTAAACATATAATTTTATAACAAACATATTGAATTGTTGTAGATATCAAAACTGCAATTTTAATGCTATTCTAACACGACTGGTTATTTTATTGATGGTATTGGGATTTAAACTATATTTCAGCTGTAACTATAGCAATTAAGTAGGTTTTGCTAGTTAAATATTTTTAAAATCAAACTAGTTTAATACTTTTGAAATTTTATTATTTCTAAAGATGTCATAAGATACATTTTCTGTTTAATTAATGTAAGCTTCATGGTTTAAAAAAAAAACTTTGCAAAAACCAATGCAAAAAGCAAGAGGTAAAGGTTAACGTTTATTCGGATAGTATTTTTAATTTATTTAAACTACTTGAACGTTTTACATGGATGTTCTTATGCAGTAAATATTATCACCTGCAAAAATTGAAAAATGTCTATCTGTGTTTAGCAGGACAAAGTAAATTCAATAGATTTTTAAAAATATAAGTTCCAACAATATGGTTAAATACAAGTTTCACATAAGTTATGTCTTGAACTGAGTATTTTATGAAATCGTCATTTTTATTTTTTAAGGTTTAATTAGTTTCAGATTTTAGGTATAATAAACCTACCATACATACAGCATGTGCAATAAATTCAAAATATGAACGCGTTTAAATCGTGACTGTTTAACAAAATGTGAGAAATTCTGTAGAAAATAAATACACAACTAAATTAAGAACGATTATATGGGTAGCATTCCCACCCCATTTAGGGACAGATTTCCATCTACAATTAACAGTAATCTGTTTAAGTGCGCTATTATAACGGATACGCCGTCGCAGGGACGGACAAAAGTTAGTGTTTTATTTCAGGCAAAGAACAATTAGCACTAGCACTCGTCTAACTTTCATTTCAATTAACAACTTTTTAATTTGTAACTCCAGGTCAGAGCCTACCAGCTATAACTCATCTTGGTCCACTTGGTAATGGAGTTATGTCGACGAGCCAAGAGGGGGCAGATGCTCACAAATACAACAAACTGCTCGCTAATCCTCCCTAAATGCTCAGTTGCTCACTCCACTGGGGCCACTCACGGCATTTTGTTGATTAACGATCTTATGTAAGGTACATCTAATTATTTCAGTGGTGGAGGCAATCTGAAGTAATTGAAATTGATAATAAACCATCTCTTAAATTGTGCATACAGTGTGATTCATGGTCTTGTAAAATTAATTGTTTTCAAATCAGCCGCAGTATTATGTCATATTAAGTAGCTATAATTGTTACACTTTATCAACATGCTCAAATTAACATCGCAGAAACATTGAACATTTTCCATTGTTAACATATTTAATCGTAAAATATAAGGAATCGGCTTGAGCCTACTATTTCACCAATGTAGGCACCTTTTCTATCTCGCAATAATTAAAAAACTGTTTATTTGATTACTGTTGTAAGTAAACGATTAGTGAATTGTTATAATTTTCAACTTCTTTGAAAATAAAAGAATTTGATTAATTAGTATAGTTACATATCTGACAGCTAATTTATCCTTTCAAACCAACGCTGTATTAAGGTGCTGGTCAAATCTAAATTTTCTATTAGTCGTTTTAATGCTTATACTGGAACAATATCCAGATATAAATTTCAGAATCGGTACCCATAGAAACCATATTCAAATCAGAATGATAAATTAGTCGGCTCTAAAAATTATTAATTTAATCGATTGAAGTGGTTGGGAATGCTGGGTAAGTTTAGTTTTGTTGGTAACTTTTATCACTAACTAAACTTATGTAACTTTATAGTTGAGTGTAAATTTTATCAATAAAATAAGAGTGAAAGTATTGATGGTAAATTAGTTGTAAAGACATCTATCATGACTAAATTATATTCTAATGATGAGAAACATTTAAGAAATTAAGGAACTTTATTTATTAACAACATCAAACTATATTATTAAATTGCATTAATACCTGTAGTATATAACTGGTTTAATATACAGTGTAAAAGAGCTTTATAAAAGTATGTTAACAGTTAATAAGCCTTAATATTTTTCATCCACGCCAGTGAATGTATTTGAACATTCATTTCCAAAAAAATAAATCTGTCAAAACTAATATTTTAAAACCTGGGATTGTCACACATGAAGTATTAAAACTGCATTACCTTTCTTTCATGTATAACTTTTACTAATGTCATTGACCTTATTTTATGTAGGCTGCTGTCTTAAAAATAGTATAATCTTTTGAAGAGATTTATTTTAGTAAATTATGAATTACACTGAAATCAGTATTATAACGTAATCAAATTTTACTGTGCAATCGTACCCTTATTTTATAATACAATTGAATACATTTGACTTACATTGAAAAATAACGATGTTGAACATTTACGAAAAATATATTTTAATTTTTTTAATGTATTTAAATAAACATTTATACATGTAATTACACTAAATTTAAAACAAATCTTATCTTTTCGCCTTATAATTTGGAATTAGTTCAACGAGATAAATCAATTTAAAGAATAGAATGATCGGATGACCGAGGGTGGGTTGACGACATATTTCATTGGTTCACTGAAGAGGAAGTGAGTTGTAGCTGATAGGGCTATAGTGTGTTGTACTCGTGGTGGTTGGATACTGGTTACTGAATGCAGGATACAATCCCAACTTAACTTCTTCATATTGTATTGCTTTGCTATTGATATCTTACAAAAGGATTTTTTGGCAAAAATGTATCTACCGAGGTTGATATCATTTGAGGCACGCTTTAGACTCAATTTTATCTGGTGTCGTTTGGAATTTGAGTGCTAAACCTTGCATTTACAACTCACAAAATATTCAAAACAATTCTTATTTTGCGATCCGTTATGATGTTAATGTACCTGTACATTTATTTCCTGTATAAGACACTATGAGGCAACATCCAACATGCACATTGACAAACACGTTTACCAGAATGTATAGGTACATGGAACATTTTTATTCTACGATAGAACTTTCGTAAACGTAACTTCCTGCAAAAAAGCAGGAGGGGCATATACTTATGTACAATATATATATATATATTATGTAGACGAATACATACCACCCAAAATAAATTATGTTAGTTTTTCGAACGTAAGCATTGGTTTAACGTTTGAAATGTAAAATTGCGCTATTCACATTTTTTTATAAAAAAATGCTGATTTGTCTGCATTCTGAACAGAATAAATTTAAGTTTACAATTTCAGTATGTAAATGAGGAAATGTGCGTTTATTATTGAGTGGCTGTCATTTTTTAGGATACGCCGGGAAGATGAATGGCAATCGAATGATTCTTTGGGTGATTAAAGATAGTTATGATTTCACCAAAAGGTACCTTTTTTAGTTAGTTTTCATTGATAAATTATAAATTAAGATGTAAAAGAACTGGGAGAGACAATACTGGTGTTTCATAACAATATAACTATTTAATTGTTACACTAAGCATAAATTGAACAGCTAAAATAATATTACCGTAGAAATCGAATTAGACAAAGTGAAGCGTTGAATGCGGAATAATGCGGCCGATTTTCCATTCATTTTCAAACGAGAACACCAAACTGCGACCCTCGAGTCACATAAATTAATTATCAAACGCGATTCCTTCGAGATTAAATGTATTAGAAGGGAGGACTAATAAAATAATACAAAAACAAGATCGGTTAAGGGAGGCGAGGCGATAGGCCTACGACGCCATCACTAACAACAACAATTAACACAACTTCCCCCTTCCTACTTATCTAAAAGAAACATAGCGAAACTTCTAAATTATTTCTGTTTGAATTGTGAGCCAAAGTTTTAGTCAGTTTACCGCTAGCCCACCGATCATCTATTACGTAGTCCGGCTCGGCGCCTTCTTTATTTTCTTTCGACACCGTTTTAACTTCTCCGAGAAAGAAAAGTTAGCGGGACGAAGTGTTTAAAGAACGCGCACTGAGGGGATTAACGGAGCAATTTAGAGTGTTGTATATCGCCGGGCGAAACTAGTGGCGATTTATTGTCCACTCACCACACAGTTGTCCAAAAGATTATATAGTACATGAAAAGATTATATAGTACACGAAAAGATTATATAGTACACGAAAAGATTATATAGTACACGAAAATATTATATAGTACACGAAAAGATTATATAGTACACGAAAAGATTATATAGTACACGAAAATATTATATAGTACATGAAAAGATTATATAGTACACGAAAAGATTATATAGTACACGAAAATATTATATAGTACATGAAAAGATTATATAGTACACGAAAAGATTATATAGTACACGAAAATATTATATAGTACACGAAAAGATTATATATTACACGAAAAGATTATATAGTACACGAAAATATTATATAGTACACGAAAAGATTATATAGTACACGAAAATATTATATAGTACACGAAAAGATTATATAGTACACGAAAATATTATATAGTACATGAAAAGATTATATAGTACACGAAAAGATTATATAGTACACGAAAATATTATATAGTACACGAAAAGATTATATATTACACGAAAAGATTATATAGTACACGAAAATATTATATAGTACATGAAAATGTAAAAAAACGTTGTCATTATACCTTGCAGCTTCCTCGCTCACAGAACGTAAATCTGAAATATTCGGCGTTATTTTGGATCTTTACTGTTTGTGGTTGGAATTTAGTAACTCGTGATCCATTAAATACATTTGCAAAAGAGTGACCGCTTAATAGCGATAATGCTATGCCACCTAATGGATTCCTATTAAAAAGTTTTGAAAAACACGGTGGAATTGGAATATATAATTTATATGTCCGACAAATTAAATAAACTCGATAAAAATAAAAATAAAACACGTAACAAATTAATTTTCAAGTTCATTTTTTTGTTTTATGCCTTGATAGCATCAACGCTGATTTCTCCTAATTTGTCAAACAACTGTAACAAAAATATCTTTTGTATTACCTGTTACATTCATTTAAAAACCAACGATCAAGTAATTAATCGTATCAACGACTCTATGTGTAATCTCTACAGGTTAAGATGATAGCATCCATGTTCAAGTTCACTCAAATTAAATATACCGATTCTGTTTGAATTGGTGACGGATAATTTTAAAACCCCCAACAATAAATTTCCATTAAATACAAGAATACGATGAAATCCCAAGACACAATCGTCACGACCGTATGACACGTGCCAGAGCCGTTAGGGGTTGGTGAAAGTGGTCGGTCGAGATAGGAAACAGATAACTGAGATTTGGAACACATAAAGAGTAATAAATACAAATGAATGGGGATTGCGGGAGAGGCGTCAGTAGAACATGAGAGCGGCTGATTCTAGCCCATTAATCTGAGAAGAGGGGCAGAGAAAAACTGCACTGAATGAATACAATGGAAGCGTGTTATGGGAGACAAGATCCAACCCCTGGTAGAAAAAACAGATATCGACTGCGAGAGGGAGAGCTGATATGACCCGGCGACCCGACAATCGATACCCAGTATATACACGGAGGCAAAATAGTGTATAGGAAGTCTCCGCATATAGAGGTGGCAGGCAAAGAGCAGGCCTAATAGTGAAGTACTGCTAGGATAACAGATAGAGATTAAAACCACAATTGGTACATTGTCCAGAGTATGGGGAGCGAGCTGGTCTAGTGGTTAGAGCGCCGGACTCCGGTTCCTAGGGTCACGGGTTCAAATCCCGCCAAATCACCAATGGATTTTATCTAAGTGATAAAGCCGCAACCCCTAGGTCTAGCCTGAAGTATTGTGAAAAACAATCCCGGGCTCGTGCCTAGCGTCCTAGGAAAAAAAATTTCAGAGTAGGTACTTGGACGAATAGGCTGTTATACAACTCAAGCTCAATTAACATTTAGTTTATAAGCTTCACTGGCCTGACAATTTCAACCAAGAAGTTTTTTGGATGAACTAATGAACACAGATGGAAGCAATATTACTGTAACTCAAAGTGAAAGTGATGTACTTTTAAAATCCGTGTACCATAAAATTGTCCTTGGTTATATGCGACATCGTCTTTGGGCTAAATACGGAACGAACTTTTCGTAAAAAACATATCCCTTGACGTAAGTTACGAGCTCGATATTAGAGATGTTATTTTATTATTGGAACCTCTAATTAAGCTTTCTTTGCCTAAGAAGCACTTGATTTTCCAGATCGATGTGGATTATTGTTTGTATTCTCCATGCGGTATCCGAAATTAAGATTAATTTCTTGCACAAGTTTTTTTAAGAACGTGTATCGACTGTTTTGGCTTATGTGTTTACACTTCCTTACGGTTTACTTTATGCTAAATTTCAAAAATAGCCAAACCTTTAATTTAGAATAAAATTCATTTTACCGTATTGAAGTGTAAACATTCGTTGAATTCCTAAACCTCAGAGATAGATCCAGGATTGTACAAAATAAGTTTTAATCTATGGTTTACTTAACAAATTATTTGTAACCAGGAAAACAATCTACAGAATCAATTGATTTAATTGATTAAACCAAAAAATATTAGAATATCTTAGATACTGACAAATCATTGGACAGAATACTGTGAGAATTCGAAATAGTTTCTTAAAACGAGTCAATCAATGAAAATAGTGCGTACCACTCTTAATAATCCTGTGTATATTACATATAGATGATGGTAACATCCTTGACTCGTTGATATAATTATTCTAATCAAAGATAAAAATGAGGAGACTTTCATTAGAATGAGTGCAGTGATTCGCTGTGATTGAACAGCGTGGTGGGATACTACTGCAGTAGTAACATGTCACAAATACGGTATTATTTTACAATGGCAGTAAGTTCATTTGAGCATCTATAAGATGAACATTCCACGAAAGCAGAAAAAACTGAAAAATCACAGTGAAAATAATTTACCTAATATAAGTTTTAGCACTACTTTTAAAAATTGCTCTTCGACTCGCATGTCTCAATTTTTAAGCTAATATATTCACGCGAACTTATAACCTAAATACAAAAATAAAACAAATATTGGTGTCGTTAAATTTGACAGTAAGCCTGATGAACGGTAGGTGAGAGGTAGTATCAGTAGGTAAGTAGCAGTTAGTATTCAGTCGACTCAGGTTCTGAGATAGCGACGATAGTTATCCATGCAAACGCTAACGGGTTCTTACGCAACGCGGTTGGAATGCGTGCAAAGTCTTAGTCCGATCCTGGTTAGACACATAAATAAGGAGGGGAGAGATTCGGCGATCACGATAAGGAGGACGAGCTGTTTTTAGCGTGGTAGGGTACGCCGGTGCGTCGCACTAAATACTGGCTAATGTGTGACAAAAACCTCCCGAGATATTTCCACACTTGGAGCTGTTAATGGCTTCCTACAACAAAAATCTGGAATGTCCCATGTATTCACATATTGCCTATTACACACTCAACATCCGTAAAGAACAATGTGTTATTCAATATCCGATATTAATAAACTAATTTGTACTGCCCAAAGTAGTTCATGAACATGCTTTAGTTTCGTGCTTTTTAGTTCGGACTTGCAATGCGCTCGTCAAAATTACTACACGAACTAAAGTTAGGTAATAAAACAGCAATCGATTTGTTTAACTAAAGACCGATTTCACTAATATGTGAGAAGTAAAAATTTTTTATTCAGGTGATTTCCGGAATAACAAACATTTGCTAACGCTTACAATGTGAAACGGTGAACCATTTCTTTATGGACAGATAATTAAAAGATATTAAAATATACGATTTGTAACTAATATGATGAATTTATCTCTGATATTCTCTTAAATGAAGCCCCAGAATCTTTCATAGTACAGAACCAACGTGTACCAATGAACAAAAAGGCTCAATTTTGTTCAGGGTTATCTTTCCTCTTCAACAGATATTAACGGTAAATCACCACCCCTAGCCAAGATGTAGGGTCTAAATCTAGAGGCAATCGACAACATAACCAAAGGGCTAAACAACATAAAATATCTGTCTACTTGTTTTATGTAGCAAAAACAACAAATATTATACTGTATTTACGTATTTATAGGCCAAGAAAACTCTGTAAGAAAGTATTTGTATATAGGAACAGTATCTATTTTCAGACTATTTTAATCAGATGACTAATCTATGAAAAGTCAATTCGAGGGTTTCCGTTTTTTTTTATTTAAAAGACATACACGTAAATTTGCAAATCGATATTCAAACTTTTAAGAAGATTGTCACTAAATGGAATCTAGGTAAAAATTTTCGGATAGTTATTCAAGTTAAAGGCAATTTGGTGAATGTATATCTAATAGAAAAGTTGCAATAATGAACGAGGATAAGCCTTTTTTATCAAGAGGACATTATTTTGATTAGCATCCTGCCAAAATAACATGATTGATTATCGTATGGCCTTTTACATTTACGTAAGTATATTTTCTGCTTTTTTATCAACTGAGGTTGGTTGGACAATACTCAAGTAAATTGAGATATTTTTTTAAACCTGAAATAATGATGGGCTTATATTCGATTATTATATGCAAAATATGCCGAGTTATTTGGCATTTTTATACTAAAGTGTATTTGTGAGCGCTGTGCACATACTCATTTTCTAATGTGTTCGTGTTGCATATTTAACTTTAAAGCTACGCTATAACAGTATTATCTTGATTTAGTTTTGTACATTCATCTCGATATGGTTATATTGGATACATATTTAGATAAGATGACCATGTGAAGGGGGAGGTTGCTATTTAAAATCATTAATGGATCGGATGGGGGGCGTGTGATGAAATGCTTTTAAACGGCCGATCGAATCTGGCTTTTAATACAAGGTAAACAAATGTCGTTGTGATCAACATCGCATACGAGGTGAGAATTTCAATTCAAAATTAAGAAGTGGTTTTGATTGTATACAGTCAAATTGAAACAGTAAAGTGTATAGTGATGGTAAAAAAAGATTACCGGCAAATGTGTAAAAAGTATCCGCGGATCATATATTTGTGGTCTGAACATAATCTACTGTGTAGCAAATCCCACGAATACACCTTTTCTGGTTAGATTCATTTGTAGTAAGACCGTCGTCCTTCCGTCAACTTTTCATTGAAACCTTCATAACAGCTTAGCACAGGCAAATTAAAACACATTGTTGGATAAACAGCCTAGAATTTCTAACTAAGCCAGTTTCATCATACATTTCAAAATTGCGGCAGTTCGAGAACTTCAAAAATAAAGCATGCAACAGGTTATATTTACTGTACGAATAATTAAAAGTTATTTGTTGAGCAAATTGCCAATACAACATCTATTTTGGATAGAAATCGTATAAGGTACAAAATGTAATTGTTTTATCAATTAGAACAAGTTTATTTTGAGCTTAGCTTAGTTTTATAAAATTCCAAAAACATGCAAAAGGGACAGCCTGTAAAGCACTACTTTACCAAATGATTTTAAATTTTCACGAGGAAAATACCCCCGCCGCAGCAAACCTGCAGACTAAGCGAATTTCCATTTGACTGATTGGATTTACACTGAAATGTCTACTTAAAAATATAACATTTATTCTTGATTTAAATAGAATTAGTTTAACAAGTACTTAGGTTTGCTGCATCAGGGAGGGTAAAACTGTTTTTTTTTGTAAAATGTGAATAGTTAGTAAGAAATAAAAACATTTTCCAAATTTGATCAAAATATGTTCACAAACAAGCAAACTACAACAGTTTACTTATTCTCCATAAGAATAACACGGGAATTTTAAATTTACAAATTTTTGGAATTTTCTCCGTAACCATTAGGCGCATAATAACGCTTCAATGTACTAAATTATTTGTTTTTTTAAGCTCTACAAAATGGTTTGGAAAGAAATTGCTAAATTTTATGTTTTTTGGGTCAAAAATGGGAAAACCTATTTTTACCCCATAAAACCACCCGTAAACCCCCGTTCCCATGGTCCGATCATGCTGGATCGCGAACTCGTTCAAATAAACGTACTTTTACACGTTTGTACCAAATTTCATCAAAATCGGATCATTTTTGCTCGAGTTATCGTGCTGACGGACACATATATATATAAATATATAAATATATATATATATAAATATATAAATATATATATATATATATATATGAATTTGAACGGATGGTGTTTTTGGCCTCTAGGGACCTCAAAACGAAAAAAAAAATCGGTCCCGCGTCCAGGTCTTACCATGAGTACTACGGTAATAGCTTATTCCCTATATGGGAAATTCGCTAAAAATCATCTGTACCTTCCTGCAAAGTCGTTGCAGCTATTATAATGAACGAACGAAGTGTTTATGTAATGTTAGGGTGGTCGGAAAAATGAAATCAACCATAAAATATTGAGAAATCTAAATATAAAATAAATAATAACATGTACCTTCTAAAATAAACAACTTTTCAGCACAAGCGTTGGTAATTTTTATATGGGACGTTTGGAATAGATAAATATTTTCCACAATCTACTGATTGATGAACTGTATAGTATTTATGTACGTACTGGTAAAAAAATTACTACTTTATGGTTTCTCAAAAGAAATATTCGAAATGTCATTAGTTAAATGAAAAATTTAAATGAAATTAACTACTAATGACCATTTAAAAAAACTGCATTTGATATTTATTGTATAGGTTAAAACATAAAATGAATTCTTTGTTTAAAGTTTATTTTTGGTGGTGGAAAGCTTACATTATCTACCATAACAGATAATTATTGAGGACATTTTAAACAAATTTCATTCTGCATTTATTTTACAAACTTATTTTTTTTTGTGGTTCAATTTGTTGCGTCGTCTATTTAAATGACCGCAGTTATCAGTTATACAATTAACTGTAACTGAAATAGAGTAGGGTGTAGTTGGCATGTACTATTATCGTTTACTTCGAGTTAATAATATATTTATTCAGTCTGTCACTAGGCCATAAAGAAACTACTGTATTTTCAATCCGATCTCAAGTGTTTATTTTATTTCGCAATGTGTTTACCTTTATAAATTAGCTTCCACAATGGTTTCTTTCTTATTTTCCTTTTATATGAACATTTGTTGCTGTTATTTAGATGCAATGTGTATTTCCCGCACTACAAAAAAATAAATTCATATTCAAATGACCGAAGTATTTTTTTTTACATTATAGTCAATCTAATCACCTATAAAGTGTGCATAGGATACACAATTTGAAACGATATCAACCTTAAATAACGATACGATAGTGTATGTTAGTTAATAAAAATACACTGGTTAACTTTGGCCAAATTAACGAAAAAATTGTAGGGTACATTTAAAAATGTATGTATGGCTTGAAAAACTGTCCTTGACTCCAACAGATTTTTTTACTCTAGGTAGAAATGGTTTAATTTAGCCACGCTTCTATTGAAAAAAGTCCTATTTGCTGCAGTATAATGTAATAGTATATTACGTTACTAGTCCTGAAAATAAGTGTTTACCGGACGAGTGTGGTCGTTCCCGTGCGAGACGAAGTCGAGTACGGGATTACCATACGAGGAGTCCGGTAAACACATTTTGGACGAGTTACGTACGATAGTTTACGTCATACTACTAAATCCGTACAAATCCTTATATATTTCCACCAACTAAAGGACTAAAAATCACTAGTACCTCTCTTAGGGGTTATGTTTTTGTTTATAACCACTCAATTCCACCTAAATACAGTATAATCGCTGATTGGTGTCCGGTAAAACTCATTGCAGTAGTAGTACGCAATGAAGCCCCATTTGAATAAGCTGGCGGCAAACAGCTGTTTTCTGGACTAAATCCTTGCGTGGGAAGTTCGTCAAAATAATGTAGTGTGGCGTAAAATAAGTTAACTAAATCAAAGAAAGAAGTGCAGTTTAAGTGGCAAACTAGGACTGGTTGTACCTAGCGCCCAGCGCCCAGCCCCGACGGCCGGGAGGCCGAGACTGGTTCTCGCACTTGTAGACTATCTTAAGTGATCAGATCACTCTCGGTCCCGGCACATCACTACAAACAGGTTCTATTAAATTTGCCAAATGGGGAGAGGTCGTCAAATCTTGTTCGTTAAGTCTGGTCCCCCGTTATATGTTAGGGTAGGTTGAATAACTAAGCAGTCCTCGGTGCGATTTCTGATTGCTGCTTTCCAATCGCCGATTGTTGTTTCACTGCCACGAGAAGGAATTTGCAAAGTTTCAATCATTTGTATTCTGATTATTTTTGATACTAAGAAACACGGTTCAAGTAGACGTTGTTGCATTTACACGTAAAGGATTGTTGGGTCCAATACTACGACGACAAGATTAGGGAATAAACTAAATCAGATTAGGGAATAAACTAAATCAATTTTTAATAAATGAACATTGATATGATTTTGAACTTTTCAATTCAGAAGAGTCTTTGTAAGCCTTATCTGTAAAAGCTTAGTTGGTGATTATTAGTTGTTCCCCAGGAACTGAAGTCGGTGGAACCATTACTTTAGATGTTACTTTAGATACCAGTTTAGCCACTGCTTAGGTTATTTTAGTATCCTTCGCACCATTAAGTACTTACCACGTAATTGAGTTATTCGTATGGTTATAAGCGATACAGCTTGAACAAAAATTTAACTAGACATCGTGCGACCAATCTACATTACCTACATTTTTTCTATTCCAGACATTATAGAACTGATTATAAGTTGTTCTGAAGTTGTAACACATTACACTGTCCTAATGATTATCTATAAACCGATTACCACACTATGGAAAACAAAGAGGAAACTACCAACGGAAGACTGTCCCTTGCAAAGTCATATTGTCTTCCCAGTGAGCTCTGCTTGTGTTCTGCAGCCAATCTAAGGGGACGAGAGACGATATATCGATGGGGCCGTTTAACCCAGAGATAGGAAACGCATTTGGAGCGAGTGACGTAGCGGCAGCGGCCAATCGCGAGATTGTATTTCATTCCGTTAATAGAGTCATCGCGTTGACAGGCCCTTGCCTCGCGGACGGCCCAAAAAACCGAAGCCAGACGCCGTCGCGTCGAACCCGCTTTCGCGTGCTCTTATTTCCCAGCACCGGTGGGCAAATCGATGGAATTCTCGGATGTTAGTGACACAATTTAAACAGAGTTGTAAGGTGTAAAATGATTCACAAAAGAAGTGTGGTCTTCCTTTTAGCGAATTTCCCTTATTATTAGCTTACGGTAATAAGCTATTACCGTAGTACTCATGGTAAGACCTGGACCCGGGACCGATTTACTTTTTCGTTTTGAGGTCCCTAGAGACCAAAAACACCATTCGTTCAAATTCATATATATATATATTTATATATGTGTCCATTAGCGCGATAACTCGAGCAAAAATCATCAGATTTTGATGAAATTTGGTACAAATGTGTAAACCTACGTTTATTCGAACGAGTTCGCAAACCAGCATGATCGGACTATGGGAACAGGGGTTTATAAGGTGTGTTATGGGGTAAAAATTGGTTTTTCCCATTTTTTACTCTAAAAACTTAAAAATTAGCAATTTCTTTCCAAACCATTTTGTAGAGCTTGAAAAAACAAATAATTTAGTATATTGAAGCGTTATCATGCGCCTAATGGTTACGGAGAAAATTACAAAAATCTGCAAATTTAAAATTCACATGTTATTCTTAAGGAGAATAAGTAAACTGTTGTAGTTTCCTTGTTTATGAACATATTTTGATCAAATTTGGAAAATGCATTAATTTCATACTGAACTATTACATAAAAAAAATACCTTTTTACCCTCCCTGTTGCAGCAAACCTAAGTACTCGTTAAACTATTGACATTGTTGACATTGTTATTTGACATTGTTTTTTTTTGCGACGCGTGCATGGGCAAGATATGGACAATCAGGTATCTTAAATCTTTTTATTTAACTGTCAAATAATTAGTCCGCATTAACCACAACAAAAATGTAAATAAACTGATGCATTATGAGGCTCTTTGGAAATCAAAGTTTTCATCAGCATCGTTGAAGTTCTGACGCATGAAAAAACAAGTGAAAATAGACAAGATGCAAAACTTAAACTATTCGTTTTTAAAATTTACAGTGTAAGGTTTCTCAGTGCAATTATCATACTGATAAAACTATACCATTCGTTAGACATTTTATGTAGTTCAATTAAAATGCCCTTGAACCGTGTGTAGATAGAAATACGATCCATAAAAAGTATGCTAAGTAAGATGGTCTGCGTGTAATTTGTATGGTATAATGGCTATACCTGTTGGTGCACGACAATGTTGCTCGCTATAATCGCGTCGCGGCTCGATAAAATGGCGGGTTTACGTGGCGGGAAATGGGTCGCCTGACACCAGCACCTAGCAACATTGCAAAGTTCCTAAACTATGTAAGCGAGTGGGCAATGCGAATGCCAGTGCAGGCGCTGAATTAACTCGTTATTTATCATCGAACAATGGAAATCGATATCTCTAAATCCTTCTCGCGAGATCTTTTGCGCGTACGGGTTTAAGAATGCGCGGGGGAGTATGGGACGGGGGCACAGAAAATGGCAACCTCATTGTATGCACGAATATCAGAGAATGAAGTATTAAGAATGAAAAATGGTTATCACTGACGTTGCGTGTATCTTGAAAAGTGAATATTATAATGAGGCTTTGCCCTACGTCTGCGGGAGGACATACACGCCCGTCATTGTCTACCTCCACTCACTATCTTCATCTTCATCTCAATCTAAATCTGGACCCTGTTTATCATTCGGGAATTGTATTACATTCTCTATGGAATATCAATGTTGAGGTTCGTTCAATTGTGTGCGTTCCGCGGTATCGTGGCGTTGCATGCTGCAGTACTCCACTGTTATGAATGTGCACTGCCAGACAGTTCACCGGTGTGGGTGTTATAGATTTCAGAATGCCTGGATCTCACTATATTTATTTCGCAACGCTGTTGTGTACCAAACAACACCTTCAACCGGTTAAGCATGATTTGTTAAGAAAATAAGTGCAACTATTGTGTCAGGTGTACAAGTAGCGCAAGTTCACACCAAGTGCAATCTGTATTTATTTCCCCTACGTTTTGGTGAAGAAACTATAAAAAATTAATAGAATTGTATAAGAATTAAGTTGAATTAATAGTAATTGGTCCAGAATGGATTGCTACAACACAACCGAAACGTTAACCATTATGTTGACCTATTCAAACGAAGCGATCATTTTCGAAGACCAAGTTCTGACAGGCAATACTTTGAACATGAAAGTCTACGATCAAAAGTATAAGGTAATTCCATCAGCAGTCAACATAAACCTTAAGAGAGATTTACAAGGAGGTCTTATTATTTTAAATATTGTTAGAACTGTACTTAAATACGATGAATTTGTAAGATCTGTGACTCGGTGAGACGGCAGTGTACTGCACAGACACCATAACAGTAGGCTGTAGGCCTACTATACAAATAACGATACACATTTCTAGAAGACTCTTTAATCAGATATTTAATTAGTTAATGTTTATCGATGTGTGGCTAGAGATGGTAAGGTTTGTATCAGGCCGATAGGTGACTAAACTTGCTTTATACTTTATCTAACCCCATTGTAGTGGGGAAGGATGGCAAGTGTTGCATTCTGGTTGATCTATTAGATACAATTTGATTTTCTTTTAAAACTATTTTTGGCGCTCAAACACTAAAGTCGCATTAAGAACATTTTTAGATTTTGATCGATATATCTATTTTTTGTACAGTTTAGAGGGAATGTATAAATTAATAACAACAAAGTTCTTGCACATCTGAATCATTGTATACATATAAAACAATAAATATAATCACATTGGAAAGGAGTTTGGTATTATTTGATATTTAATTTTTTTTAAAGAATATTAAAAAACAGAATATTAACAAGAACTGGTACAGTAAAAATGGTAAAGAAGAAAGTAAATTGTCATATATGTTTTTAACATAGTTTTGTTGGATAATAAAGTAAACGAGTTGTAGGCAAATGCATGAGAGTGACATAGTTATCGCTAAAGGCAAGATCGTGCCACAACGCCAAGTGACGATCTAACCAAGGCCACCTCAAGGCCACGATTTACTTTCATTCTTAGACATTTTATCTCTCCTGTTGAGCGTCTATTATTGTACCTTATCTATTGCGATTACAGCAATAAACTGTCATGCTGAACGTGACACATTCCGACATGTGTTACCAACATATCTTCTGCGAAGACAAAATTCTCAGATCGAGTTAGGGTTTTTAAGATTCGAAAGATAAGATGTAACAAGAAACATGTTGAGACTGATCTTAAAAGCACCGACGATTCCTAAATTTACTTGCACCATTTGATTCTTATCTCGTAGCGGAATTCGTTTTGACACCTGTTGTTCTGTGGTGTTAGTGCTGGGGGCGTACCTTAGTGTTTAATCAATCTAAAAATAAGTTACAGTGTTTGTATTTCTGATATTTATTGTATACGCTATTTATCCCTTGTTCTAAGCTAATTGAGAGCTTTAAATTTCGTAAGTTTGTAAATTAATTTAAGGTAAATAAAAATATGTCAATCACCTAAAATGTACGGTAAATATATATAAAAGATGTATATTTAATTCACCTATTGTGTATGATGATTATTGGAGTGTCCAATTGAAATCGATCACCAATTACCATTTTTATAAGTTTTTTTTTACTTTCTGCGAGTCAACAGTATAAATGTTACCAAAGTATTTTGATTTACTTTCAGTATATTTAATAAAGTGTACAATGCTGATCAAGAAGTTATTTGGTAAGAAGTTTTTGGTCCTATAAGATACAGTAAATGTAGGTAATATGAAGTTTTTAATTCCCTACTTGTTTTTGCTAATGTTATACCTTATACCAACTTATCCACTCTAGTTTACACATAATTGATTTCTCGCCCGCCATATTATTAAAAACTGAGTTTTAAAATGTAATATCTTCTTACTGTAAATAGAAAAACTGTCCAAGGTCGTTGGATTAGATATTGATTCTATTGTATCCTGTTATAATTTACATTTTGGTACAATATGATTTAAGATTATTACAAAATTCAAATTCTATTGATCTACACAACTTTGAACTTACAAACGGAAAGTAAATAAAAGAAACGTCTTATAACACTTAAAACATATATTTACGCCTTATAGGACGTTTCTTTTATTTACTTTCCGTAAATTTAATAACACGTACAATGCTGATCAAGAAGTAACTTACAAACGTAAAATATTATGTATAACACACACAAATCACATTTTAAATAAGCAAAGCCAGGGACACACAATGTATTTAAGCCGGGGAAGGAAAAATTATACTCAATATACAAAATGGGTTGACAATGTAGACTAAGATTTGTATGAAAGAAATTCTTTTTGAGGTTTGGGATAACTTTTAGATAATGGAATGAAGATAAATACAACGATATAATATACTAATCGACAATTCCAAAATGACAAAATAATCTCTGTCTATACAGTATTTAAAATCATGTATTTGTAAACAATTATTGAAATACTAGTACTCTTATAATCAAAAATCATTATATTTTTATAAATTCCTTATAAAAACATCGATCTTCTTCAGTATAAATATGGTTTTCATTTGATAGGCAATGTTTAAAATACACTTACGAGTGTACAAAGTGTGTGCTGTGTAGGGCCTAAACCTATTAACATTTAAACATTTTTCATCTACACGACACAGATATGGGGCAAATCGAAAGAAAACGATAAAGTAGAGAATTATGAGAATCATACATTTGCCTCAATGTCATCTTGGTTCATAACCGATTGCAGCTAATAATATACAAACTTTCACCATTTTCTATAAAACTTCGGATCAAATTTTATCGTAATTAGTATACTATAACGAAACCATTAGCCAAGTTTTATTGTAAAATTGTAAAAAATCATACAGTTATATTTTCTATATTTTATACTCAACTGCGTGTTAAATTTAGTGTTAGCCTTACAATGTTACTACAAACATAAACGTGTAAAAACATAAAGTTTGGTACTTTCTTGAAGCCGAAAACACATATAGGCGCTGGCGCTTAACCGTGTGGACGGTAGTTAGTTGCGTTAGCTAGCAGCAGTTTGTACCTTCCTTACCTTGGTTGGGTCTGCCCTCCCGGTCTTTACTGTTATCACATATCCCACTCAATATTTCTGAAAAACCACAATACACCTCAGATCTACATTTCAATGGGGAATAGTGGAGTTAATGTTTGAACACCAAGTGACGTCTTGCCAACATTACCATTGAAACGAAAAGAGTAAATTTATTTTGCATCGGATAGTTTTCTAATTAGCATAGTTACTTATGATGATTCCAAATTTTATGAGGTTAACACAAAATTTTGTATAAAATCTTTACTTGGATAAAGTTCATACTAGAGTTAACATGTAGACAAATAATAATTAATAATATAATAAGACTATGGTGGCTTTCTTCGCAGTCGAATTTTGATGAACGTGAAGCCAAAATGTCCATTCTGTTTATGCAATTTTCTCCCTTACTGCCCACATGCTAGGTAATACAAATAATAAATTAAAAAAAGAAAGTGTGTTTGCGAGAGATCTTAACTTAGTAAACGGTATTTGACATTTTTTAAAGATTGAGCTACAGCTGAATTAGTCATAGTCCAGCTGTAAAATATTTCAGTTCGGGTGGACAGTTAGTAGATCAGCTGTAGAATACGATATGATTTTTTACATTGAAGCCAATTGCGAAACAACAAACGTAAAAAGTTGTTGATTTAAATATGCCAACGTGCATTTGCAAACGAAATGTAATTAAATAGTATTTTATTTCCCATTAATTATATACATCAGAGCATTTTAATTTTTACTTATAAATAATAGTACAGCAAATATTACTATTTAGATAACAAAAAGTATATACTGTAGGAAAAAAGTGAACAAAAATGTAAAAAAATTATACATTATCCTATATTGTCCTATAATTATCCTATAATAAAGGGAAAAGCCTACATAGGCAGGGCCTGTGCGTAGATTCGAGTTGCCGTAAAATTAATTTCAATGGGAGGTCAAAAAAATGTATAGGAAAAAAAATAAATCTATGGATTTTATAATTTTTTTAAATGTCTTGCTTGGAATTGAATGTTCAGTGTTCTGGGCTAAAATTAACAATACAAAAACTCTTTGTTGAAGGATCATTCCGTGTAACATTTTCTGTCGTAAAGCACAATTTATATATTATACTTGTTTCTTGAAAATTAATTTGTAAATGGATGGAAAGGAATTGATTGCAATAATAAAAACAAACACTATTCCTGTATTAATCACAAAAGGTACAACCTTATTTCACCCTTTCAGTAACAACGTTTTTGCACAGGTAAACCCATCTCATATTTACTGCCAAGCGCAATGGAAATTAAGTTTGTTTCGTTTCAGATTGTTTCAGTTTTACAAAACATTGAATATGGTAGTATAAGACAGCCCTAGAGTTAAAACCCCACTGTCAGTGAAGCAATTTAGAGAAACAGCTATGGATGATCCAGCATATTCCTCACATTATTCAAACCTAAAACTGTATGGTTGTTTTGTCGGGTGTCTTTCCTAATTTTTGATGTATTGTTATCCTAATGGGTTTATTCAGGGTTTATTCGGTTTATTAATGAGTTTATTCAGTTCGTTCGCAATGCGATGAGAAACGGGAGGGTTTGGTCCCTGTTATTTAAAAAAAATGGATTTCAACAGTTTCAACTTAAAAACATACAGACTGTCCTAAAAGTCCCGGACCGGTTTAATATTTTCTAAACGAAAACAGATAACTACTACTAAGGGACTACTTTTTTAAGGGACTGTCAATTTTCTGTCATATCACGGGGACGTCCCGCAAGGAGTCAGAAGGAAATCTTAAATAGAAGCATAGGTTGACATGCACATCAAATTAAAGACCTTTACTAGTAGATTACAATGCCGTAAATTCAAGCTCAAAAGAACGCCTGAGTAAAAAATGGCAGCCATTCAAAGATTTCTTGAACCTGCCATTTTGAATCTTTGAACGACTGCCATTTTTTACTCAGGCGTTCTTTTGAGCTTGAATTTACGGCATTGTAATCTACTAGTGAAGACCTTTAATTTGATGTGCATGTCAACCAGAGGCGGCGTTTAGGGGGGGGCAGTTGCCCCCCCCCCCACATTCATAAGGAATATTTATCAACATTATAAAATAGAATTCTATCAAGAGTAAATCTAGATTTCGCCCCCCCCCCCCCCACCTCTCAAGCCCAACTGCCGCCACTGATGTCAACCTATGCTTCTATTTAAGATTTCCTTCTGACTCCTTGCGGGACGTCCCCATGATGTGTGACAGAAAATTGATATTTCCTTAAAAAAGTAGATTTTTAGGTGTGGTGTTGATGTACCAAATCTTATTGATTTATCTGTTGTCGTTTTGAAAATATTAAAACGGTCCGGGACTTTTGGGACAGTCTGTATAATGGTTCTTAATTACAAAATGTCACTAGTGTTAAAAATCATAACAGAAAAACTTGACACACTATTGGATAGGCAAAGTTTTATGTTGCGGAGGTCACGTAGGCGAGTAGAAGGGCAAGGTTTGAGGGCAACGCAGGGTGCGGAACGGGCACTTGACCACTGGCCACTGGGCAATGGGCATTCTGGTAGCGTAGTGAGAACATGACGGCAATCGTGAGAGCCGTATCCGTGACCGCGGACGACAATGTCGACCGTACACGGCAACCCGCCTGCATAACAACTTGCCCGCACCCACCTCGACACACCGTCGATACGATACACTCACTGGGCAGGAGAACCGTTAAGTTTGCAATGTTCAATTTTTATTGATTTTTATTGAGATTACCCTACCTGAAAGTCCATTTTCTCGCAAAAGCGCAAAAAAATCGATGAAAGAGTGAATAACTCTGAGATTATGTTTTTGGATATTTCAATAATCTACTAAAAATTTATATTCTTTTGTAAGTTATTAGGAATTGTATGCAACTTTAGTCTGCTAAACTTACCCGATACTAAGAGTTGTCTGTGTAGTCTTTTACAGAAATAGTTAGTAACTCATTGTTATAAATGTGAAGTGTTTGGTATTAACGAGTTTAGAGAAATAAGAACAGTAGTCTGCAACGATAACCAGTGTAATGAAAACATGAAAATGTACCACTTAGCCGAAACATATTTCGAAGAAGCTGAGGGGGTGAAGACAGTCAGTCACGGCCCCTCAGACGATATTAACTCGATACAACGATACAACCCATTCGCCGAGAGAATTAGAATTCTTATCCGGACTTTATCGCATAACTCATCTTAAATGTCTGGCTTTGTAAATAGTAAAAGAAAAGTGGAGGCAGCGTTAACCTATTTCTGGGCCGTTAGGGCGAATCCCGAGTCATGAAATAATGTAGAAGAGAGTTAAATATCTGTATATGGAGAGGGGAGATACAATGCTAGCAGTCACAATAGGGCTCAGTCATAACAGCGTAATAAAATATAAGTAGTGGAGAAAGAGCGCCCTCTGATATAACCAAGGTCGAGCCCTACGAAATAATATTTCTTATAGCCTATAGTGGGTAAACCTAATCTCTGTAAACTTATTGCATAGAATATAACAGTAAGAACTGCTTATGCTCTACGTATGTGGCTGTAATACTTTAATAATCAACTTACTTGAACATATGGTTCAAAAGTAAATTTATTTTGTATTAACAGTTTGTGTTATGCATTTAATTTTAAAATAGTAACAGAATGAAACGTACAGGAAAACAATATAATCAGGTTTGTTGAATTTCAAAACGTTTAAAATGTTCTTATAAAACCACTTAAACGTGAATGCAGAGAATTCACCCATAAATAAATTCATCATATGATGAAAAGGTCAATGCAAACTACATTTGTTACAAGCATTCAATGATTTCTCCTTCTGTGTGCATACTATGACTGTATAAGATTAGAAACTATTAGAAACTATGTAGTATACATTGTGTAATGTATAAACAGTAATAAAGAAATTTCATTTGGTTTCCAGGTGTTTATACAATAGATTGTGAATCCATATTGTAGTAATTATGTGTAGTTATAGAAAAGGAAGGACTTTGGTGAACATTTATTTTTCGTTTAAACAATTTTCAAACTGCTGTAATATTGAAGCGTGTCCTAAATACTGATCATAAAATATATTATGAACTATATGAAATACATTATGTTTAGTTTCCTCGAATCATATTTAAAATGAAAAGAAGAAAGCACTAAGAAAATTAGGAACATAATTTCAATAAATTATACAAGTGTTATCTAGACCCAGAAATAAAATGTAAATCGTATTATCAAATAGGAAGATACCAACATCGCATAACCGAATTGTGAAGAGCAATATGATAAATCAATCAATAGTAAGTAATCGCAAGATCAACATCATTGAATAAAAGATTTAGCATAACCTGGGTTGGCAGAGGGCTTCCATATACTGAAATAGTGAGGAAATTAAACGATTATACGTACATGACAAGTTGCAAGAGAAAAAATATGTGACAGGAATTGAACATGTGGTCTTGGGTGCCATTCCTTATATGACGCGACCATTGAAACTGGCAAAGTTGATCTTTCTCTGGAAGCCGCTCCCGCCACGTACATTACAAAGTTATTAAAGTCATAGCTTTGTAAAATATCACTGATAGGGACAATTTCTGACAAATTTTAATCGTTAATTCTAAACACGTTTTTGATAATAAGAAATATTTCTAACGATGAAGGTAGTATAATCTATTTAACCTTTCATTTGAAGATCTTCTAGATTTTGTTCACAGCGTTAAATTGTACAGTATCTGCTACACGAATATCGTTTTCAAAAGTATTATGTTACTTGGTTTATTATGCTTTATAAAATTAAATTATTTTGTATTAAAAATGTTGGATGGTTTAGTCCTACGAGTTCTGTACCGTGATTGAAGGTAAACATCCCAAATATATAAACCAGTTACAACCAATGTTTTTAAATTTAAATATAGCACATAGTTGAACGATTCACTCACAGTGTGCTATTTAAAACATTTCGTTTTCTCCTTTACTTATTTTTACTGATAGTTGACGTAACTTGAGAGATACTATAGTTGGTATTAAGTAGTTTTTTTGGTTTGGCTTGGTTGAAAGTTACCGTATAAGGCAGGAGTAATTAACATCTGTACACTTGGTGTCGATGCCTCAATTCCGTTCATTGTTATTGTAAAACTGGGTACAACATGATTTTCAACTCTAGAAGCGCGACTTTTATCGTACTACCGTTGGCTAGTTGAACATTTCTGAGCGTGCGTCCGATCAGGCATAAACATCAGTACTCACCATGACTGTTAATGAAGTTGGCCAGGTACAAGTCTAGTTCTCGGACGGATACATTTATATGATAAGGATTTACACAGAGGCTAGGGTGCGCACACTCGGGCGACTTCTCTAGGCGTTCTCCGTCGGTGCTTTCCAGGGGAATCGCCTTGAACAGGATGACCATGACTAGATCTAGGCGCCACACCTGTAAAAGACAAAACAGCCACTGTTAGTAGAGCACGCCAGCTCTTAGGAACAATACTACTTATTGCACATAGAGCAGCTGAAGTGAATCGCATGTATTAGCATGATAATTGACATATACAGTATAAATGCCGTGTTTTTTGTTTTGTTATCGTAAATTGTATGTTAAGACTGTGATGAATAGAGGATTTTTACAGACATTAATATAATTGAGAAAACAAGCTTTGACTTTGTAGTACTTTAGATTACAGGTACTTAAGATCTCCGAAGACATTTGTCCTCATCAAATTATCTAAAACCATACTTACAAACAATGCACTTCAAACAAAGAAGTACATTTTACTTACCACAGAGTTTATGTTTACATTTGTGTTGTAGTTATATTTAATTAGGACACCTCTGAATATGAATACTGTGCGGAATTTCAAATACCCCTGTCGCAGCAAACCTGCAGACTAAGCGAATTACCATTTGCCTGATTAGATTTTAAATTAATTCAATTTAAATAACGTTAGGTTTTACGAGTACCTAGGTTTGCTGCTACAGGGAGGCTAATAAGTTTGTGTTTTAGTAGAATATTAATAGCTTAGTATAAGATAAATAAATTAACCAAATGTTGTCAAAATATATCCATAAACAAGAGTTGACAATATTCTCTATAAGAATAACATGGGAATTTTAGATTAACACTTTTTTGAATTTTTCCATAACCAATAAGAGTACAAAAACTTTAACATACTAAATAATTTGTTTTTAAATTTCTTCAAAGTGGTTAGGAGAGAAATTGGGAAATTTTGTGTTTTGAGGGTCAAATCTGAGGAAAACAAATATATATATATATATATATATATATATATATACATACATAAAAATTTGAACGAATAGTGTTTTGGCCTCTAGGGACATCAAAATGAAAAAGTTAATTCGTCCCGGGCCCAGGTCTAACCGTAGCAACTACGGTAATAGCTACTTCCCTATGGGGAAATTCGGTAATAACAGCGAAGATTTACGTTATTGTTAGTTTCAATAAACGTAACACAAACTAGAAATTCGTTTTACATTCAGGACAATCAGAGCTATATCCTTAATCAAGTTTTTTTCCTAGATCTCATAAATTAAAGAATCGAAACAAATGTTATATTTTAATTATATTCAAGCCCAGCACCGATGGAACACAAATTGTGCGTGAAGACAGTGTCCGGGTGATCATTTGTGATTATTTATCCAAATTTAAATGTTTCTGCTTGCATGATCGGCCTGAATTTTAGGCTAGGCCTTAGCACCTGCTCAACAATAACAGCAAATAAGTGAATAACAACTGCTAACAACAGCAACACTTGCCAGTCGCCGAGGATGACAAATTGGAGTCAGTGATCTACGTAATGCAAGAGCTGAGTGTGGGTTATGTCGAGTCGGACTGAGCTTTGACATTGATCACGACAAAAATGTTAAAAAAAAGGATACGTATTCTAGCGGATTACTTTATTTCTTGTCCATTTCCTTATGCAAGTTGGTACCATGTTTTTTAAGTTTTGATCATTTTACATTAATATATTTACACTTTTTTGTTCAAACATTTTAATGCTATGTCAGTACAGTGGAACCTTGATAAGAAGAACCTCGATAACAAGTCGCCCTTGATAACAAGTGTCATTTTCAAATACCCTTAAAAATTTGTCTACCCCTAATCACATGTTATTACAAACCTCGATAAGAATTCAACCTTGATAACAAGTCTTATTTTACAATCCCGATGAGAGTCTTGTTATCAAGGTTCTACTGTATTAAGTGTAGTATGACTATTCATATCATATCCATCTTATCAGATCATCCATTCCTGATATCCAACACAACTTATCAGTGTATTTTACTTATATCACTAAAAAGGTTTTGAAACACTTTTTTTACAAATCGTTATAACTCTTAACGTTATCCTTTTATGCTGACCATTCATCCTTTAATCCTATACAAGGTGAGAGTACAACAGCCGTGTTCTGTGAAAGCTTCGTGTTGAGAAATTGCCAGCGACAGGTCGTGGAAATCAGCTTGACTTGACAAAGGCTGCATGATTACAACAGTCTCTGTTCACGTGTGCGATAGAATAATAAAATGTTAGACAAGTTTATTGTTTACAAATAACATTAGTAGAAATGTCCAAAATATAACGGTCATATTCAGAATAATTGTTTATTTATTTACAGACGGAAAACTCCATTTTCATATACATACATATTGATGACATGTGTTTAGTTTGCTCTTGATATAGACACATATTTCATCATACAGATAATCTTTTTTTTTAAAGGATGTTGGCGTCCTCTTTTAACCTTGCATTTGCCCGTCCACATAGACTAACTACCCGTGCGAGGAACGTATCCAGCGAAGCAAGGGGTTATACAAAGGTGAATTGTACTGATAAATTTAATCGGCAGTGACCAGGATTCGAACCCACGACATCGCTGCCTTGGGCCCGAAGTCCGTGACGCTACCGACTGAGCCACCGACTCACACAATACCACCAATCCATCTTGGATCTGTCAAGGTAGCCAAGGGGATTTGGTGCTTTCAATTCCATAGGATGCTGGTTACACCGAGATCGATTCTGGGCCAAGTAGTTTTCTCGTTGTGCGAAAAATTAATAATGCTATCCAACCAAATGTCGATGTTGGATGATACTGAAGCCAGAATTTGGACTGTTCTCGTAAAAAAAAAACACAAAGGTTGTCAAATAGTTTTTCTTTATGGCACTTTATTTCATAAACACTCCTAAATTATATGAGTCTTACCAGTGGATTTTTCAATCGTTAATTCTGTAACATAAAACTGTGTATTGACGGCGATGCGAATGTTTTCAATCCGGTAAGATACATGGCAGATTTTTGTGTGAGATAAGAAGATCAAGAGCCAAATCTCAGTTTGGAGGTCCCCCACGCCTCGGGTGGGCCACTACCTACGGACTGACTACATGGACATAACGTTCCGCGACAAGAATACAGAGCCACTCCTTTGCATGTCCCGTGTCCGGCAGAAGAAAGAGTCACGTCAAAATCAAAACCACTATCAACAATATTTAATATAATCATATGTATAGCTGAGTATCTGAGGGAAACTGTTTTTACCTAACAATCAAAAGGTTGTGGCTTCGATCATGATTAAAGTCAGAAACTTTTTCTTGGATGAAAACTAGGCCTGTCCTTCTTCAGGCTAAAGAAACGTTTATTAGTAATAAAGCCTTCTATCGTAATGTTATCTCCCGTTGTAATTCGTATCATTTGTTTCATTCTCCATCGATTACTATTTTCAAAAAATGTATCACTGGCTGTCTGATAGAGTGGGGTGTAGATGAATCAGAACTCCTAATCAAAGCAGAGTACAGGCAGACTTGACCCTACTTTATTTTCTCGTAATCTTTACTGATTAACTGAATTACTAACATCGAACATTCTTAACTATATTTATGTCTGTGCCCTCCGCCTTGTCTCATTCCTCTAATTGCTCATTTCACTAATTTAGCCTCAAAATAGTTTTACAATTATATTAAATTATTTGTTTTTAAGATTTTCTGAATATTTATGAATATTATTTTTTTTAAAACAAATACGTAAGTCACTGATAGCGACTGAGCCTACGCACAGGCTTCCAGCCCATGTAGGCTTATTTCCTTAGTGTATATGTTTAACATAACTTCTCTGAGACCTTACATCATTTGTTGTTATTATTAAGTTTACATGTATTTTTATATTTAATTATTTTTATCTATGCAATAGCAATCTGTTTCACTGGAAGTTATGTTTATAATTTATATTCTGCAATATTTTTGGAAATAAAGTATATTTTGATTTTATTTGATTTGAAGCTACATAAAGCATGCAACTCCATTCTACACTCATCCTTCACTCAAGGGTTAACATACATCTATTTACGTCATATCGCAATTGGTAATATAATATTAATATTATCAAGGAAAAAAATCATCATCTTTGTAGAAAGAATTGACTAAATTAACATAAAACCTGAAATCACACGACCTTTTCTAAATCGGTTACGTGTTTCATAGCCAAAATACCAGAACAAAATTAATGTGGCAAATTACAAATGAAAATGAAGACAATAAATGTATTACATTGATTATTGTAGCAGTTATTTTTATTTATAAACACAAGATGTTTTTTTTTACAATGCACAGTGGAGGAAACCCTCGAATCAGTGTAGAATAAGGTACATTTGTTAATTTGTCCGTTAATTTAATAAAAAAAACTGTCCACATCACATTTTCAATAACTAAAATCGCAGAATACCTAAAGAATAAGCTGCTTAAATGTAATTGATAAAATCTTTATATTTATTTTTTTAAACAAATATGTTTATAACGAACATAAGCTATATATTCACGCATGGTTGTAAATTATGGTTCGATTATTATTTCTTAGGTCTGCTGCAACAAAGGAAGCTTAATGAATAAATTGTTTAATACATTTCCAATTATAACTCATAATGTTTAGGACACTAGTTTCCGTTACATTGAATATTGCACAAAATTAATATGTACGATTTAAATTAATACGTAGTCAGTATGTCATATTATACATTTCTTAAAGATTAATTTGTTTAGGATTTATCTTTAGGATGATCAAACCCTAATGCTTTTTCTGCAAAAATAAGCGAATAACATCTGAATAATGTTCCAGTATAAATATTGTATCGGATTATCTAAAATAAGATAGTTGCGAGGCATCATTCATATTCAAATATTAGATTGATTAAGTGGTACAATTTCAAAACGTACTCAGTACGCATTTATTTGACACATTAGTTTTGGTCTCCTTGGTTAACGTTGAGGTAAATCGTGACTAACTCACTGCGCACGCGTACAAGTGCCGTAGCGCAAGGCAGGCGCAGATAAAGAATGTACTGGAAGTCCGCTCGCGGCAGGACAATGGTACTCTTAGCGCGTATCTCGCCCGGCAACAAATTACTACGAGTATTTGTCATGTTCTTCGCGTTTTTATACTCCACATCGACCACCACCCGGTCAGAATCTCTCGATTGTTTTAGGAGATGGCAATTAATTATTTCCCACCAGTAAATTAATTTATTTGAATGTTAGAAATATACTTGTATATATACATAGAATGTGAGAAAGTTAGAGAACTATTTCGCATATTTTATATCGTCTTAAGATCTACAGGATGATTGTAGATGGGTAGCTAATTTACAGTGCTAACTTTATATCAGAAGGCCTTTATAAAAGGTCCAGAATAGTCTGAATCCTGAAAAAATGCAGTAGGTTTTTGAAGCTGTTAACCTGGACCAGCTTTATCATTGGGCTAATAATTGATTATGGCTAAAGAAATGGCTGATCTCAGTAAGCAACAAAACTATTATAAATTTAATTCTTTACATTTCGTGGGCTTTTGGTAACATGGTACCGTAGTGCTGAAGTGTCTTTGATGCAAACGTGAAAGGCGTTATCAAGAATCTGTCGATGGCGACCAAACTCTATATAATACCTTTTGGATTTTTGGGGAGAGTTTAAATTGTATTTCTCATTTAAAAAATTGCTAAAAACTCGAGTATAATTAAATTAAATTAAACCAGTACTTTTTTACATAAAAACAATACAAGAATACAAAATAATAAGATTTTGTATTAATAATACTTCAATAAACAAATTTTATAAATAAACCCTTAAACACACTACTTGTAGCGTTTTCATACATTCATATTATCTTTTACTGCACTAAAATCAGCCATCGATGTATATAACCATTGACTTTAACATCGATGAAATCAGCAATAGCTCAGAAGAGTACCATATTCTCCCTATTTCCTGTAACACGTTACGATGGAAAACTGTATGTTTTTTATGTAAAATTAAATTCCGATACAATTTTAAACCACGAGTATAACAAATTGAATTGACAAATCGTCATATGTGGAGCCACAGAAATTCTTTGAGATTGCAGAATGCACTTTGCCAGGTTGGTTACGGCCTTATTGCACGACAAACGGAATAAGATATTGAGTATTGGGAGCAAGCAGTCGATTCAGCTGGTTCCAAATAAGGCAAGAGTTCTCCAGCAGCCACACGCAACGCCGCTGAGCGCTGATGCAACTGTCAACCCTTCAGCCTCGTCCACACATGGCGATTTGTCTGCGGAAACATTGTCTGCCGACTGTCTCCAGAATGTTGCTATTTTGTCTCCAGTATGTCGGCCGACTGTCGGCAGACAAATTTCGGTGTTTCTGGAGACAAAATACAGTGTTTTCTGTTTCCCGTTCGAATGGGAAACACGGAGACAAGAGACAAAACTGTTGTCTCATGTCTGCATGTTTGGACGTGTCTGGAGACAGGAGACTGGATACAAGCCGAAGGTGATCAACATTCAGCCCATTTAGTTAGACTGCAGAGCGGTAATATTACGATTTTTGGGTGGTACTAAAAGAACTGGATTGAGTTTCTGAAAGGTTTTGGAATTGATTTTCAATGATTTATATCATTATATTACATTTTATTGAATTGTTCATCTCTTCAAGTTTAAAATCGTAAGACCAACAAAGCCCAGCAAAATTTCAAAATCTTTAGAAGTCAACCTCGTGAAGTTCCTAAATCCTCCACCTGTCTGAAGGTATGACAGAAGATTGTGACCATCGTACGAACCTTGCTCGAGAAAATGTTGAGTCCATCATAGTCTCTTCCTAGATTCATTAGGCCCATGGCTCAGAAAAATGAAGCCCGCACAGGATATAATTACGTCCTCCTCGGTCACCATACCAACAAACATGGAAACACTGGCTGGCTAGTGTGGACGCAAAACACATCGGAAACTTGTATCTGAAACTGTGTTGACAGACTGTCCGCGCACAGTCGGCAGACAGTCGGCCGACTCAGTTTCCATGTGTGGACTAGGCTTCACAACCGTCCTGGTAGAAATGTGTAAGTTTAATAAAGGAATCAGTATTTGACAACCACATATTTCGCCAACACTTGTACGGGGTAAATTTCAATATTGGCATATCTGACTCTTGGTAGTGTATTTATATCCTCTTAAACCAATCATAAATACCTCAACAGTGCATAGATATTGACGCATACCCTTGTTAAATTGTACTTTTTCATCTTTCAAGAAGAGAATAAAAAGAGTTTTAGATTAAAATAGGCATATATATTTTGTAAGGGAAAATCACGACCAGTTTGTTCGGCTCATCGACACCAGAATGAAGGTTGCGAAGAAGAAACGACGGGTTTAGGTAATTATTTACGGTGTCAAAGGTTGTGTGGTAGGGGTGTTTGGCGTATCGGATATCAGGAGGGAACGAAAGTCCACAAATCTGACCTGGTGACAGATTCAATCAAGCTCTTGACTCCCCCTTCCCACCAGTGACAATCAGCGCAAGTCTTAATTCTGCTTTAGATTGCCTCTCATCGCATCTACAACCCATCCCGGAAAACACCATAAAACCCGGTAACGTCCCTTAGGCTCGTCGATCAACGATGTGTGAGGCAAATCACGTTAGTGTTATGTCGATTTTATTGGTTCAGTATAGAGGCGTATTTATGTTAGTCATTGCGGTTCAACAATTATGTGAAATATAAATTGTAGAAAATTTATCAGTATATAAAAGGCAACAATACACAATAAAAACAAATCGTGCCATATATTTTAATTTCTGCGTTATAAAGTTGAATTAGTCCCTTGTTTGTTTAATGAGCATGTTATATAAAATGGTACAAACTGACAACACAGTTATCATTATTCTCGTTGCAGCATTCCTCGGACTACGGACTTTCAGAATTCACTTTGAAAGGAAATTTATTTTACGTTTAAGTATAACCTCTTGACACAGGTACTTATGTTTGCTTCTTCACGGGTCTCCCAATATTAGATTTCGCTTAAATTGTTGTTCCCTAAAACCACCTAAACAAATTATTACACTAGTACACAGATTAAACCATAAACAAGCAGTCTTCAGTTCCGTAGTTAATTTATTCTGCGTGAAGACAACAATGGAAAACATTGTTCTGGCCTTACCACTTAAAAAATACAAATTACTAAATAGCCTATCACAAAAATGTAACATAAAGCTTGTGTGAAAATTTACAAACATTTAGGAAACGTATTTTTCTAGAAAATAACCCCAACCAAGACCGTATCTTCAATGTTCGGATCGCGAGTTTACTTGTTATATTGATTTAATTACTTGAATAACATTCTAAATATCAATAATTACTAAAATTTATTTAATTATATATGCTAATACTGTGCTTCTTTATTTTAAACGTATACATTTGTTGCCTAAGAAAAATTATAAATTAAGATAGTTATGAAACAAATTAAAAAGAGCACGGATGATAAATGCAGACTTAAAGATTGATGCACAATGGATGTATAGAGAGACCGGGTGGATAATTGTTATAATCCTGAGGGCTGATCCACTGTGCACAACCCTTGATCTTGCCATTCTATCTTCTACTGAACCCCTTGGAACCCTCTAATGCCGATAATCAGATTTCTAACAAACCAAAGTGGGCTTAATGGATGGTCGTTTCCTAGGTGCACCAGACCAACCAAACAAGAGATATGAATGTGCGATCATAGCCAAGACCACATTCCTCATTATAAGCTGTAGGCTCTTACATCGCAGCATTTAGAGCAAAATTTCAGGGTTTCAAAATATTATGGTATTAAAATTTCATGACAGGAGAAGAGAGTGGCAAAAGGTGTCTAAAATCGCTAAATCATGGGATTCTGATTATTGCAGAGTTAACTATTTATCCATAGCCAATATTAAGGTCGATTTTCTCATTTATTCTATGGTTCCATGAAGCGCACGTTATTCTCTATATGATAATCATATTTTGCATATTATGTCCATGGTATTGTATGATAATCTACGTGTTTCAACCTGCAAATAATGTTCTGTCTAATTAGGCTTATTTCACACCAGCGGTCGATGCGGGACGACCCGCAAGGCCCTTTCACACTAGCTGCTTGTACCCGGGTGTTTCCAGGCTGAAACTTTGTGATTTTTGGATGAATTCCATTTAAATAAATAAAAGAAAGGTGGTTATGCTACTTGTTGTTTCCGGAAATAAAATACAGTGCCCCCTTGCTAAATAACCTAATTGGATCGATGCCGTGTGTGTAAAAATGTCAATTCGTTGTATTGTTAAAAGTTATGGTGACAGCTGTGGGGTAAACATACAAATGAAAGATGGTTTGCTGCAGTGGGGGTCTCGTCCTACACACTGACCTTCAAACTAAACCAAAATAAACAGCTTGTCCAAACTAACCGGCTCTAAAAATGTTCCAACCTCCCTAACAAAAACAACAAACTTCCCTATTAAGTTAACAGGATTGCTACAAAATCAACCACACTCAACCACTGATAGACGAAGACTGTCGAAAATACTGATTTATGTGCGGGCGAAACCAGCCCGTCCCGCGCAAGTGTGAAAGCGTACATAAGAGCCCATGATCTAAAAACGATTCATACGGTTTCGTCCCGCATTGGAAGTTTAGGTTCGTGCGGGTGATTTTTCAACTCGGACAGAGGTTTAGGTCTGTCCGGGTCAACCCGCACTGGTGTGAAAGCTCCCATATGATTCAATAGTCTAAACAGCTTCGTTCGGTGCGGGACGGTCCCGCACCGCGCTGGTGTGAGAGAAGGCACTACATGATTGGTAATTAAAGCTAAATACAAATACAAATCAGGGTAGATTTAGCATTGGGCATAAGCAAGTTTCAAATTCCCAATGTGACGGTTTGCCAAACTATAAAAATGATACAATCGGTGTTAGAATAAAACTTTCTACTTACTATCGAGGCGGTAAATCAAAATTGTAAAGCGCTGTTCGAGATGTTTAATGATAAGGAAATGTTTAAGATACGATGTTGAGCATAAAACATTGGGGATCTTGGGAACGCAATGACACTAGATCTGGACTGATGGAATTTAGATGAGGGCGTCACTCTGATCAGACCGCTCGTGGTATTTCGGTGAACTTTGGAGCTGACCTTCTGTACCAAGCGGTGGGTTAAAACTGCCATTTCCGGTCTCAATATCTCTCTCCGGGGGTTTTTTTAACGTTGATGAAATTCTGCCAAAGATAGAAAAATGTCTTCACAGTCCGAGAGTATAGTTGCATTTACTAACCCGTCATAAAAAAGCACGGCAACTCTCTTAGGAAAGATATTGATCACCTGTTTTCTAAACACCCCTCTTTCTATGAAATTGCGTATCATATTTAATCCAGGTCATCCGCATTTTATCGAGAGATTTTATACTTTATAAAATTTTGAGGTGTGACAAAATAGATGGTCAAATATTTGCAGACTAAACAGATACAGCATAAAGAGTGTACATACAAAATCTCGTAGTATTTCATCGTGGACGATAACTATCACAAACGTACTTATCTAACAAACTAAGTCGAACATATACTTTTCCTACAGTCACCCGACAAAATTGCCTTCCTTGTACTGTTTACAGTACAGAAAGCTGCTAATTGCTGCATATTTATACTTTGCCGTACGGCTTATACTTTGTCGTACGGTTTATACTTTGCCGCACATCAGGATTCCAACGAAACAACACAAAACAGCGTGGTTCTATTATGCACGAAATCCGTGTACGCTTGGAAATAGGTTGGCAACACTTAAAGATAATAATACTATTAGCAGCTGATTGACTATTATAACTACGATTTAACCTGTCATTTCGTGTTTATAGTTTCGGTATTTCTGAACTTTCTGGATTTTTCTTTTAAACGTTTTTAAAACATTCCTACGATCTTAATAAACAAGAATATACCTTTAAAGCATTTTTTTTTAGGTGCGGAAACCACTTAAAATTACAAAAACATACGGAACTATATTCTCAAAACACGGAGCACATTTCTTGCCGAGGAAAAATAGCGGAGTGATACGGACCGGGTACTACTTTCTCTAGGGCACCTATTTGTGTTGCCAGCTGAACCTAAAAACGTGTTGTATAGTGTTTGAAAGACTAATTATTTATATGCTTTATAGTGACTGTAGGAAAAATATAATGTGTAACACGAGTGCAAAAGGCCTTTGCTGCACACGAGAGCAATGTTAACGCACGAGCCGCAGGCGAGTGCCACTTTGCCCCCTAGTTACACAAATAACTATTTCACTCTACTTCGCCTATGTGTTCTGTGGAATTAGGTTATACCTAAATTCTACTAAATTTACAATAACTAACCCGAGACGTTTAGCACACAAAAACCTACCGCTATAAATAAAACATCAAATGAAAAAATAACACAAAGAGTTTATGTCTTCCAAAGATTATTATAACGAAATTATTTAACATAATCGATCCGGTAGTTAATTGTACAAAGTTAAAAAGAAATCTCCAACTTTTTTCACCACTATAAATTTGGAGGTTGCTTAATGTTTTCGCAAATAACTTTTAAATGGTGAGGAAATCGACCAAAGTGGAAGGTAATATTCCGAAAGAAAATAAAATTTCCTACAATCTACTATTATGCATTTCTCGAAAATATTCAATAAATGTAGCCAAAAACTAACCTCAAAATAAAAAAAAAAATTAAAATCCCCATTTTTACTTTCTCCCCCTATACCATAGTATATGGAGAAAGTATTGTTTTCGTCAAAATTTTCGAGTTTGAGTTTTGAGTGGATATATCCGTTTTGGGTCCCCCTGGACCCAAAAAAGTGGTTTTCAAAGTGATGTCTGTGTGTGTGTGTGTCTGTGTGTGTGTGTGTGTGTGTGTGTCTGTGTGTGTGTGTGTCTGGATGTGTACAGAGCTAGGGACTACACCTGTGGTCCGATTTCGATGAAATTTGGTATGTAGGTTCTAATCCATGGTATCTCCAGGGGTTTTTTTTATTTTTTTGAAATTTTGATTTTTAATGGGGATTTTTCCATAAAAACCCATAAAAAACCGGAAAAATCGGATTTTCTCGAAAATGGCCCGAACGATTTTGATAAAAATGTAGTATGCTGTGGCCCTTTAAATTCTGAACAAAATGGTACAAATCCCATTTCTGTAAAAATTACGATTCAAAAGTTATGGTAAATTATGTTATTTTCCCATAAAAACTCCATAAAATAACGAAAAATAGGATTTTAGAAAAAAATCCGGTTTTATTTTAACATAGTATGTTATAGCCCTTAAAATTTTGATAGTTTTTTTCATTTTTTAAATTTTTTTATTTTTAATGGGAATTTTCCCATGAAACCCCATAAAAAAGCGGAAAAATAGGATTTTCCCAAAAACGATTTTGATAAAAATTTTGTATGTTATAGTCCTTTATATTCTGAACAAAATGGTACAAATCCCATTTCTGTAAAAATTATGGTTCAAAAGTTATTGTAAATTATGTTATTTTCCCATAAAACCCCATAAAATCACGGAAAAATCCGATTTTCACAAAAATGGCCCGAAAGATTTTGATAAAAATTTAGTATGTAGTCCTTTAAATTGTGAACAAAATTGTATAAATCCCATTTCCGTATATTTACTCTCACCGCTTACACATGATAAAGGTTGTTGACAAACTAATGGGAGAAAGTATGTGTCAGAATGCTGATACCGTTTATTAATGTTTACTATGTCTATTGTCTACATAATAAACGTTTATTTAAAAAAAAATTTTAGGCAGTTTTTGGCTGCCGTTGATTTTTCATTTGATGTGTTATTTATAGCGGTAAATTTATTAGTATAAACGTTATAAAGCATTAAAACCCCGATATTCATGTATAAAAACACCCGGTATTATTGAGTATATCATATTGTCAATAATATTGATCGTGTAAGGTCTGCTAAACTAACCATGCGAAGTTGGATAATTGTTCGCCTGTATACAACATGTACTGTTTGGAATCGGAACACTTTTAGCGGTTCCGGTTATCAGTTATGCTTACACCGAGAGAAAAAATTGCTTAGAAAATATATGGATATCATCAGCAAGTTTCCGTGCTATCATAAAAGTATGTGTATTACAATTGTCATAAGCATTATCAAGGGATATTACCAGTATTTTAAAATACCTTCGAATGAAAAAGAATCATCTAATATGGCCGACAGACATAATGTATTTGTTAAAGGGAAACCGTCCTGAGTCTCAATCACTAGTATGAAATGATACTAGTAGTCACTTACTTTGTCTGCTTGACGCAGGCAGTCGATTCGCCTCATCTTGCCCTTCTGGTCGGGATTGGACAAGACACACATGGCGGGCTTTTTGCCGGTGATGCTTAGTACGAAGTCCTCTCTGCACTCTTGCGTGATGTCCTTCCGTAGCTTCCCCAGCAACCGCGAAGCCCACTTTTGCTTCACTTCTACTTTTTCGTTCTGAAAAAAAGATTGGCATGATTCAATTATAGAATATATATTACTAAGTATTAAAGAGGTGAATATTGATGATCTCATATTCTTTGCCTATGTAAGGCAAAGCTTCCACTTCTAGGTCACTGGTCCTGTATACGATCTATTTACATCTGGATTATCTGGATTATGTGGAAACTGCTGGGCCATGGTGCAAGGAAGGCAAGAACTGGATAAATGAAATAGGCCGCAATCTAATTGAAAAAACAGGTGACTATAAAGCGAGGAGCTACCTAGTTCAAAGAATTGCCATGGCCATACAAAAAGGAAATGTCGCCAGCATCATTGGTTCCTCACCCGCAGACGACGACCTTTCTTCAATATTTTATCTATAAAATTATTGTAAAAATTGGTACATTAAAACAATAATGTGTAATTCTGGATTATATCAACTGTGTCCTGGAAAACAAGAAAAAAATAAATAGGGAGTCAAAACTGTAAACTGTATGCATTTATCTATCATACGATTTCGTACGGAGTAGGTCTATGCATTTTACATGTTAACGCCAAACATTGTGAGTTTGACTAATTGCATTGCCGGCTCACTGGCAGCATTTAGCGTATCTTCACGAAGGCCAAATATGGGCAGATGTTTGGCAAGACAAGGACCGACTAAAGGATGTGTGTTGCGCAAGAACTACAAGGAGGTTAGTGTGATTAACACACTGACAGGTGGAAGCATTGCGGAGGACAATGATGAAGATAATCGCTCTCTCCCTTCTCCTCATAAAAAGGTGGCAAGTGTTAAAACTAATATTGTCCAAACAGGAGTAACGTCTGGAGTGGCTCGTCCAATAGCCTATAATTTGCCGCCCAGTGGCGCACTAATGCGTTGCGCCCGCGGGCACAAGTGTGGCGTGTGCCGCCAAGGTCCGTGGTCCGCCGCCCCTCCACAGTTCCAGTAATTTATCGACCGGTTCACCGTCTTCTGGGGACAAATTCGCAGAACAATGTAGCAATAAATAAAATCAACACTCGACTCAGCTAATCAAGCCGTTTCTTCTTCTTCAGCTGCATTTGTTCACAAATTGACTCGCCAGCCAAGTGACATCTTTATCGTTTCCTCTGTGCATTTCTACGATACAACATCGACGACTTGTTACATTGTTTGGTGCTCGTAACAATGAGTAATGCATTATTGAACTTAATAAAATAATAACGACTTTTGATTTTTGTTATATATCCACTGCTAAAAGGTGTTAACCTGTTCAGCGGTTAAAGTTAACGAAGTTTTACGGCAGAGAAAATATAAACATAGAACCACACCTGTGATGTCACAGGTATGTTTTCTCGGTTTAAATAGATTAGTTGCTAAATAGTCGTGTAAGATCGGTCATGTTTGCACTATGTGATGCGGGTTAGAGATTTATTTACAATTACAAAGTCCGGTCTAGCACGTGTCCCCCAACAAATTCTTTAACTTGTCGATCTTAACGACCTCTAGTTGGCCTGAGACGGTATCACAGGGTAGTTATGGGAAGGAAAAGGAAGAGAAGTCATCGATCACGCTGGCCTTTAGAGGCGCCCGCACGGCCACACCACCCCGCAATGCCTGAGGACGGGGTGGATCTTCGCAGTGAAAAAAATTAATAGCCGCGTTTTCAGCTTTTTTGAAGTAGCCTACCGACCTCAGAACGGGGAAAATTAACATTTAAATGATAGGGGTCGAGAGCTCTCGGGGGATGTGGGTATAAATCAGCTGGGAGTTAATTTCTCTCTCCGTAACCACTAAACGTCAATCTGTAGCACGTCCACTTGATTTGTCGGTGAGGGAACCTTACCTCCGCCTTAGTCGCTCAGTATCCTCCCGGAGGATTCGAACCTTACTGTGGATTTACCATGAACGGATATAACTTGGTCAACTTTGTAGGTGTACTTGGCAAAAGATTAATACATATTTAACTTATATGAGTTTAACGTTTATTTAGAATGAGTTCCGAAGTATTGTACCGATACCTACTATTATATTATATGAATATTTTTTTCAACCCCTTTATAATATTTAATTGTGATGAAACATGCATGAACCTAATAACTCTGCAACCAACGATAGGTGAGTGATTTGAAATTAAATATTAATTGAATGGCTTCATGCAACCATATGTATTTTAGTAATATAACACTGTATGTAAAGAACTATGTAAAGATGCGTACAGTAAAAAAAAAATACCAGGTAAATCTCCTGGTGAAATCTATATTTCAAGGAACTTGACATTTAAAATGGTTGTAACGGAGAACTCTTAGTTTGAGTGACATTGTCATTCTAAATATTCCTCGAGTGATTCAAAGAACTTAGTCGAGAAATTTCACAAAAATCATATATTACGCCTATTCCAATAGTTGAACACCCAATAATATTTAACACGCTTTCCTACCGAAGAGTATGTGCTTTTTAGTGGGTATTACAAAACATTACCGTATTTCCATCACATATCACTCAACTCTAAATTGTATAAACAAAATTGTTATCAAATAAATTAGTGGCACATTTTTGGTTGTGGTAAACGCGGGTGGAAAGGGAAGGGGAGATGACAAGGAGCCGGAAGGAAGGCCCGGCAAAACCCCTCGCTCTATTATACAAACTTGTAAGAATCAAAACAACATTTCCCCTTCTGCCACTTTCTGACCACGAGAGTTCTACTGGGCTCCTAAGGCCTACTCTGTCTGTGCAATAACAAGTACACAAGTACATAATAGTGAGCCTGATGTGTGTGGATGTAGTATACAGTACAATGTTATTCGAATCGAGGAAAGAACGCTTCTATCGAATATCTTACTTTATATTGCAGAAAATTTACAGCTTACTTACTTAGGTCAAATTAAAAAAAAATGAGGGTTAGGAGTGGAAAAACTGTTGTATGTATTATTATTTTACCGTATTTTATTTGTATAATATATTTTATCTACCATTAGTAAAAGACAAGTGTCACGTACGATTATTTACAAATAAATTTATCAATTACTATTTAGAACCTCAATTTTACTATGCCTTGACATAAGTATAAGGTATGTAAATAGATAGAAAATTAGCATAAACACATTTAAGCGGGTGAAAGCATATCACTGTTAATTTTTTAAGATAACAACGTTATTTTTTACCATTTGAAAAATGTTTGCTATCATGCTGAAAGAGGAACATCATAACTTATAATTATAAGACAGTACCGAAATGCCATTTAAATCACTAGCTGCCATGTGACATTAAAATTTCGAGATTTGAAAAACAATTAATGCATTAATTGATTGTACCCATGGAATTGGTTATCACATTTTATATGGAATAATTTTGAAAATCACACAGTATTTACAAATGTAATTTAATTATTTTTGATATTCAGCGTGTGCATAATTCGCACAATAGTATCAAATTAAAACTTGTTCAGCCGGATTATTAAAATTCCAACAATTAGCAAAAAAGTTGAATCGTGTACAGTGTTCAGGCCGGGGTAGAGCATAACCTCTACAGGTTAAATGTTTTTTTTTACTGTTCGCATACCAAGCTTTCTAAACCCACTGTTAGTTTAATATTACGAGGACCTGTAAATTTAGACTTGTGTGAGCAGAACGTAGCGAGCTGAAGATCTACATTGGACCGGTGGAGTACACGTTTCTACGGTTAATGAGGGACCGAGGAATCAATGGGCCTACCAGCTCCATAATGTAGATGGAAGCGGTGGAACAGGCCCGGGCTTCTTCCAATTAGAGATGGGTTACACATATAACGCTTGTCGCTCACACCAACATACTTGGCCGCGACGGACGATAATATCTGGGTGGCCGATGCAGCGTGTTCTGCATTCGCCCCAGAAACACCGTTGATTGTCAGGTGAGTCAACAAATCCAGTAGTTCGGATAGGCTCGTCGGATTATACGATTTCAACCCGCAAATCCGCAGTTTTCAAATCGGTGACTTTGAATTAACCACGTCTTTGCAGACGAAGTAGAACATGCAAAGCGTATGTAAATTATGAAAAGCCCAATTCTGCCTGACACCGTGATAAATATGGACCGGTGGTAAATCCTCTGATGCGGGTAATCAGGAGTTGCAGAGAGCGACAGATCGCCTCCCACGGTCATAGACCCGCTCCATTTCGGTCCGACTGCGGAAAGCTGTATTTACGACCACTTAATGGAATTTACTTTATTTGCGGATGTAACCTGGAAGCTGAGTGATGACGTGGCGCGGCGCGGCGGTAAACAGACCAATGTGAGCCTGGAGATTCCCTCCACAAGCCAAACTGTAGTATCTGCTATGTAACATCCAATTTATACTATCAACTGTGGCACACCCATTCAACTGTATTAACTATAGTAAATTAAACTACATAAACATACATTTTAAAATGCAAAATGGCTTGTTAGGCCAAAACTAGCAGATTTTTTGTCGCTAATGTATCCATTTTTTTGTAGAATTATTATATTACAATACGTGGCAAAAGAGGCACAAAACTTAAAAACGCTTATAATCAATACTGTGATAAATCTATTTCCGGTCATTATGTTATTTGTAAATTAGCTTTTATGAATTTGAACTATTGAATTAAGAAATGTAGTCAGGCACGGCAAAATCTAAGATGCTGACTGTAGGCCTATTAGTGCAAAGGTCAATAACATATGCTTACTGACACGTTAAAATTACTACTTATTTGGACCCCTAATTTTTATCTTACGTCGATCAATTAATATAAATCAATTATCAATAGCTAAAATATGCCGAAAATGTGATGCCTTCCTCTCGCACCAAAGTCCAAAACGCCAACCACTTAGCTATAAACACATCCAACCATAGTCTTTAACTTGTAATTCGAACAAAGTATTCGAGTTTTGTTTTGAAAATTGGTCACATATTTTGATTTTAATAAAGGTCGCCTCATTTAAACACTCTTCATTTTGTGCCATAATGTAGGAAAGTCGAGCGAAGGTGAGTGGCTTCGGGTAATACCAGATATCAGGTCCAATAATATGTGTAAAGTTATGCAATTAGGCGAAGGGTGCTGGGAATGAGACACATCAAATCCAATGCTCTCCCAATTACTAAGGAATTCGCGTAGTCCAAGTAGATAGGTACCGGTCTAGCAGTAGGCTATCGGCCATTCCCTTGCTAATCCGTCTCCAACTCTCTAAGTGTTTACACAATTTTTTATTACTGAAAGCCTTAATAGGCCAACTAAACGTTGATGTAAATACCTCGGCTGAAATATTATAGCGACACATGAAATATTATATTGCGAGAGCAGAGATTTGCCAGGATTTATGTAATGTACATGGGAATTCTAATGAAATTTTGTTGTACTTATTAAATGATTTTCAATTAAAACAAAACAAAACCCAAAAAGAAGATAATATAGATGAAGATTGAACAGAACCACTGTTATGGGTTACCGTGGCAAAAAACAAAATACTAGTTCAAACTATTCGGTAGTTTAACAAAATTAAATTTCAGATAGATATCCTTAAACCAAAGAATTATGCTGTTATTTTGTCACGTTAAAAATGAAAAAAGGTATAAGACCCTTACCCGAGTGATAAACTGTATTTTCGTCATAGGACTACTGCAGAATTTTTAAGTTAACTAATTCAAAAACGTAAATTTCATACATTTTTTTCCTTATAAATTAGCTTCAAGTCTTTTTTCCTTATTACTTTGCTGCTAAATATGAACAGAAAAAATGTAGTTATTTATCTGCATAAGTGTTACTCCACCATAATAATGTTCAATACATATTCAAACGATTTATTTAGTTTCAAGTCTAAAATATTTTTACATTCAATATGGTCTAATTGTCTAACATAAAAGGCATACAACGTAAAATTATATACTAGAAATATAATAATGATACGATAATATTTGTACTAATCAACTAATCTAAACTATGGACTATTTTCTTCTGTAAAATGAAAGAACGAATATTAAAGTCACAAAACTTTACAGCCTCGACTCCAACTACTTTGGACTAAAGATAGAAAACACTTCTTTATTCCTGCATCGCATTTATAGTAGGGAACCAATTCATTGTATAACGAAAACACATTTTCTATGGACCATTGTGATTACTTTAATGGCATAAATGAAAAGGCCCAGTATAGTGTAGGCCCGGTGGTGGGGTGCGGTGAGGTGACGGTGCCAACTCATAAACATAATGGACGGCCAATAAAAGTGTAAAATTAGAACCACATATTGAGTAATTAGGTGGTTAATTATGGTTTATGGACGATGGCTTCCACAAATACTGGAGCGCGCCTAATTGCTATGATTATAACGAACAAGGCCCTGCCTACGAACGTTGGTCGATCCTGGGCCCAACACACATTTACTCTTGAGATTTCCATAGAACTAGAGTGGATGTTTTTTTAATACGTAAGGCACTATGGTAAGTAACATCTTAAGGAAGTATGAGTTATTTTTGTCGTGTTACAATAAATATAATATTCAAAGTGTCGTGTAATTTATCCCCTAAGTCTATTGTATTTTAGACACATTTAAAGAGGTAAAACGCATTTAGGTTCTTTTAGGCATAGGGATTGGATAAACAAGTTTAAATTTTAGTTAAGATTAACTAAACAGAAGCAAACATGAAAATGAATCATATATGAAGCTGTAAATACATGCCTAGAATTGACTAGTTCAACGTCAATGTTTCTTTGCAAAAGTGTTATGAAGTTTTTATTTATGTGTCATTATTTGCTTATTATTTTTGTCTCAATTCTATAGCTGAGTTAACGGTTTTTTAACTTACAGCTTTTAAACTAAATGCCTTCAAATACTTCAATGGAAACCATCTTGAAATCAACAAGAGTACACCGATTATGATTGGTATATGCATAACTGATCTGACCAAGTTATGAGTATACTTACACAACTCTAAATCAGACAAACATAACACATAACAATTGACTTATTACTTATTACGTTTATATATATTTGTATATAAATATATTTGTATATGTTACCACATCAATGATGTTCTTGTTGCCCAAAAAGAGATTATTAGAACTATAATTAACAAAGATCAAAATGAACATTGTAAACCATTATTTATTACTGTAACTTTAATGCTTTGACTGTGATAAACCTTTATATTTATAATGTATTGTTATCTAGTTTTAAGTTGCATGAAACCTTTGCTCTAAGGGGTGATTTTCATTGCTTTGACACTAGGAAAAGAGAAAACCTTGACATTCCTTTTACAAGACTGGAAAAGATTAAAAGAAGCCATATTATTATGGGTAGAAAGTTGTGGAACAAACTATCGCCAAGAATAATTCAACTCCCATACAATAGTTTTAAGAATGCAATTTATGAATGGCTTGTCAGAAACCCCCTGTATAAGATTGATGAGTTTTTTGCTTTACAACTAATGACAATGACATAACCCCAAATGATTATTTAATACCAGCCTTGCATGTATTTTCAGCTTGTCTATGCTTATCTGCTTTTGTATGATTATTTATTTGCATGATTTGTAATAATTCTTTATTATTACTATTAGTTGCTTGAACTTGACTTGTGCCTCTACCAGCATGTATTTATATAATTTGACTGTGTCTCATGCATTTATATAATGTCTATAGACGAATAAATATCATTTCATTATCATTTCATCATTTCATTTCATTATATCTGTCTTCATTTAAGGAACAAACAAACCAACTTTGCCCATGAAGTGTATATACACACTCTATAGTTCACCATTGAAAATTACAGAAAATAATACTATCGCAACATAATGCAATAAGATATGAGAAGCATTTTACCACAAACTTTTAAAACAATAACATAAATATTAACAAGCATACTTCGACTTATCTATAGGAATTAGTGTCATAAAGAGCCGGAAAGTGTATTTGACATTTTAAAGACGGTTCGACATCGAGAGTTTGCAGCCCTGACCGGTCCCTGTCTGTTGGTAAGTTCGTTAGTTCATTACCCACTTCAGTCTAACATAACTCATCAATCTTGGTTAAGACATCGCTTTTAACCAATCAAGTCTTAGGCAAGCTTATGCGCATCAAAATACGAGTAATTGGTGTGAACAATAGGTAAAAATCACATAGAAATCTATTTCTACAACTTAGGCTTATTTAATTACTTTTGAGTCGAATTATTTTTCAAATATATTAAAATTCTTTTGCAACAAAATGAGTGGTTTAATATTTGTCCACAACCTACATGAAGTAGGGGGAAATACTTTAATCATCGATGGCACGTGATCATCATTAGAAAACAAATTTCGTGAAATATAAAATTGTTCACGAATAAAAAAAGATAACCAATCGAAATTATATCTTGGCCAGAAATTATGTAAAATGCACACGTAGAAGCAAACCTGTATACTAAGTGAATGTCTAGTTGCTTGATACAAATTGTATCCAAAAATATAATAAACTACATGCAATAGCCTATGTTTATTCAAACTTAAATCCATGTGAAGCACAAATAACATTATGGGCTTAAATCCTTTTTAGCTGCTATATGGGACACACTTAGTCGTTATTATTACATTATAAAAGAATATCATGAAATATAGACAATTTGCGAAAATGTATTTAGGCAAATACATTGGAGCATATCCATTGGTTATACATACTTCTCCATAAGAATGAAAGTAGCTAATTTCCAAACCTGGGAAGGATTATAATTATTCGCGTTATTACGGCCACTTACTAAAATGTATTTACAAATTGTTATTCCATTTATTTCTGTTTTGATGATTTAATTTTGTTTGTAACTTGCACACTTAGCAACATGAAAGAAGCAGAAAACTCATTTCACTTCATAGAAGTTTATAATATCTATCCGCAAAAAATTGTTTTATTTTGGCTTTACAAGTCTTTATATTTTCGAAACCTTAAAGATTGGCTGGAATTGACAAGCTTAAAATATAAAACTTGATTGTGCACAAAAATGGGACTTTATATAGGTGTATCATGTTCAAAAGAGATGATAAGGTTACTATTATATTAATTTATCAAAATTATTACGAAAAAATCTAAATTAAAACCAATTAAGAGTTTCCGATTGTTTATTTATTTCATTTTATTTCTCTGTGTAAATAGTCATAAAATAAACAATAATATCTTTTAAAATGATACTGTGAAAGTAAACTGTGTCGGTCCCATTTAATTTTGAATTTATTTATAATCCTTTAAGTTATCTCAATTGCTGTTCAATCTAGCCGCAACAGATGGTCAATATGACTACTGTTGTAATAGTGCTATATGGAAAATATGCTATGTTTATTTCGTGTACTATCTTTACAAAGACACTTTTCAACTCATTAAGTTGTAAGTGGAACCTTGATAACAAGAACCTCGATAACAAGTCGCCCTTTATAACAAGTGTCATTTTCTAAACCTCTTGAATTTTATCTTACCCCTAATCACATGTTATTGTAAACCTCGATAAGAAGTCGACCTTGATAACAAGTCTTATTTAATAATCCCAATGAGAGTCTTGTTATCGAGGTTCTGTACCCGCTTCTATCTAGAACCAACGTTACCAATATCAAATACAACTACAGCAAAGATTAGCCTAGTTTGCTGACCTGAGCCTGCTGTCCCATAGGGGTGTTTTGAGTAGCCCTCCCCTCAAGACGGTTCTCCCCAAGGACACAAAAATTGCCCTATTTGTTTAACCAACCCCAAGGGTCCCAGTTACTTCCAGGGCAAGATTTACTTTGCTTGTTTGTATGGACATAATCTAAATCGATGGCACTTTTTACAATCATAGTTGTAGTTTAGTAATAGCTATTATAACTAATAATTTAATATGTAAGTAATAATATTTTCCCTAACTAATATAAATAACCGTACATTAAAATGAGTTTAATTTAAAGTGTGAATATATCGATCAGACATTATATTACACTTGGAGTTAATTAAATGCATGGGAAATATTGTTGAATATTGCCTTGCAGTTATTCATTTAATACGCTGTATTATACTAAACATTCCCATGTCATGAAAATGAACTCAACGTTTGATCAAAACTAGTTTTAGCAATATTAAAAAAGTTGCCTTGTAATCATATTAGTACCACCCGTACAAGTAAAATACGGGACAACCCACATGATAACCCTGTTGAAACGTTCGTGTTATATTTTAATCGTGATAGTAATACTTGTACAATATTACTGGGTAGTATGCAGCTTATACAACTAATTATACTGTCATCCTTTTTATTTAGTATTTAACTTGTTAAGTACAAATCACGGTTGAATTCTATAGAAAGTTTGGTAAAAACATTGAATTTTAAAAGAAGGCTTAAACCAAATGTGTTTCGTGTATTTAAGGAATTTGATAAAATTATAAAATACTATTGTACTGAACCATTCACTTTTGACGAAGTAAAGAAAAGGTACGAGAATATTTAAACACTATAATAACAAGCCAACATTATTGATCTGTTAAAGTACGGAAATAGAGCGTAGTGTCGAAGCTGTAACCGTATATTCGCGATGACAAGAGATTGCGGATTAAACGAAGTAATTCTAATAATTAATCGTATCGTAGTCTAGCGAGTCGTGAGAACGAGAGAAGAAAGTCTAATTTATTACGCTCCACCTTAGAAGGTTTCATTTAGAGATGAAAATAGAAGAAAGAGTAAATTAAAGTGTTCTCCCTCGAGTGCGGAGCATCAGGTGCACCTTTCCACTTTCCAGACAATAGACTCGCAGTCTTGGCATCGGCTAGCAATATGCCGAGATGTGCTGATTTACTTGTGTATGCCCCTTGCTTTCTCGCCACTCGGATAACAAACAGGGAAACCATCGGAGCGTGAAAACTGCTGAATACGGCCTCCCAGCGCCAACCGACTTGCATGGGTAAAAAGGCGAAGGTGTGGACACTGCTCGTCGATAAATCTAGCAGATAGCCCTCCCCATGTGAAGATGTATAAAAATCATGTTGACCAACATTATATTTTACAAGGAAAAATTGTTAGACCTTCCAAGGTGTGACTTATTACTTATTTTGAACATCAAATTACATGTTTACTTACTTTCCGCAAAACATCAAATATGGTAAAAAGTTCCATTGAGCGATTAAATTGAATTAAATTAGTAAACTTTTAATACGTTAAGAAACATTCAATTAAACTGATTATTTTTTATATTTACCATCTGTTCGGAATAAGAATAATATATTTAAAAACAACAGTAGAAATTGCGATTATGAAAATGTCGATTGTCTTCAGATATATTAATGTCCAGCGTTACCAGTGTTATGCGTGTGTTATAAATACATACATATTTCTACCGCATATATTTGATATTTTAAGTAATGATTACAGCTCCGGGAATTGAAAATCACACTTTAAGTTAATCCCTGATATAATTTAATTGTCGCCTTTTTGTACATAAAATATCAATATATGACATTAATTTTAAACCTGTATTCAGTATTTAAAAATAACAATCAAACTAACCACGTTTAGTTTGTAGAAGATATAAATAAGCAATGATATGCTAATAGTGTTATGACCTTTTACCACAAAATCATCTCCCAAAACACTTTTAACTACAAAGAAAGATAATGCAAATTACCAAGTAAAACTATAACTTCACATTCGTCAAATACATCTCCAAAAACCCTTTTAACTGCAAAGAAAGATAATGCAAAATTACCAAGTAAAACTATAACTTCACATTCGTCAAATACATCTCCTAAAACCCTTTTAACTGCAAAGAAAGATAATGCAAAATAAACAAGTAAAACTATAACTTCACATTCGTCAAATACATCTCCAAAAACCCTTTTAATTGCTAAGAAAGATAATGCAAAATAAACAAGTAAAACTATAACTTCACATTCGTCAAAAACATCTCCAAAAACCCTTTAAACTACAAAGAAAGATAATTCAAAATTACCAAGTAAAACTATAACTTCACATTCGTCAAATACATCTCCCAAAACCCTTTTAACTGCAAGGAAAGAAATGAAAAATTACCAAGTAAAACTATAACTTCACATCCGTCAAATTCATCTCCAAAAACCCATTTAACTACAAAGAAAGATCATGCAAAATTAACAAGCAAAACTATAACTTCACATCCGTCAAATTCATCTCCAAAAACCCATTTAACTACAAAGAAAGATAATGCAAAATTACCAAGTAAAACTATAACTTCACATTCGTCAAATACATCTCCAAAAACCCTTTTAACTACAAAGAAATATAATGCAAAATTACCAAGTAAAACTATAACTTCACATTCGTAAAATACGTCTCCAAAAACCTTTTTAACTGCAAAGAAAAATAATGTAAAATTACCAAGTAAAACTATAACTTCACATTCATCAAATACATCTCCAAAAACCCTTTTAACTACAAAGAAAGAAATGCAAAATTACCAAGTAAAACTATAACTTCACTTTCGTCAAATACATCTCCAAACACCCTTTTAACTGCAAAGAAAGATAATGCAAAATACCAATTAAAACTATAACTTCACATTCGTCACATAGTTTCAAGAGTAAACGTATAGTTTCGAGCATGTGGGATGATTGTGAGTTGGTAAGACTGGGGCCTGGCGGTGTGCAGTTTTATGACCGGCTCTAACCCCCGCGAAACCGCATCGCTTATGCTAATTGGTTGGTTCCCTGGTAATTACAAATCTGCAGTCAAGGAAAGTTACGGCCTATACCTTGCCGTTGACATCAAGACGGAGCTTGTTTCCTTAAAAGGATCGCTTCGACAATATCTAGACCTCACCGTGGGTTTAGTTTAGATACCGTTTCACGGATACGTTTGAAACTAACGTTGCAGGCATTTTTACTTTAAATGTGCAATACTTTTCAGTGACATTTTAACTTTGAGAACAGTCCTAAAGGATTGTTGGGATTTAATAGATTTTTTTCCGAAATTTGATGGTTTTAAATTAAATCAACTAAATACTTCAGCATATATTTCGCAATTTTGTACGATTGTAGAGAGACATCTTTAATAAAAATGTTTAAGCTAGAGCAACATTTATCCTAAGGGTGTCTACGAACTATTCACATTTTTCTAACTTGTTAGTGAGACCCCACTGCCTTATTCTTAATTTCTTGTTCAAGTTTGTGCATTTTCGGCTAGTTGGGTAAGCATTGTAATTTCTTAACGATTTTACCTCACAAATTTCTTTTATTAACTTATCCTTGTTGAGCAGCTAACAATTAATTACTTGCACTATTTTACTTGCACCACAATTTGCATTACTACTTTATGCTATGTAAAACAGGTGATTCTCGTATGACTCAAGGCCACTACAAACTTTGTTCAGTGTAATGGCAGATCGCCAATGTACTACCTGAGCTGAAAATGCATAACACAATGTGAATGAACAAGTGCAACAGTTTGATCCAATATGCATCGCCACGATGCTTAGAAGCCGACCAAGGCACAATACACTCATCATTCAGACTTCGGGATAAACGTACTAATACGTACAATATGAAACATAAGTTGTATTATAATCGCTGTCTTCATTGTAAGAGATGTCACGAAAGTCGTACGCCCACATATCCTTACAAAAGTGCAAAAACGTTATTCGACATAAAAACCAACAGTGTATTCCTAACCAACAAAACGATGTCAAATATTTCTGCGGGCGTTGGCGAATACACAGGCTGACTCTTCAATCAGTACACGTACCTCACAGGTACTTGACATTCATCTTTAACACGAAAATGATTGTAACCCGGATTTAGGATGCTTGTCCGAACCGAGCCACGCTATCTATCGGTTATAAAGTGTACTAAGTATCCGTGGAAACAACGCATGCGCGTCACGTGCCTGGCGACACGGCGTACATCGTACATCCGCGGCTGACACTTAGCACACTGCGCACACACAGCTGTAGCGCCGCGCGAGCATTGAGCATGGAACAGTGGGTGTTCAATGAGCACTGAGCATAGGGTATTGGACACAGGGAATTTTCCCGGTAACTGGTGAGCAACGATTACTCAATCAACATTTGCTATAAACAAAAGCCATAAAAAATAACAGTTTATAAAAAAAAAGTATTGCTTGTATAACATTTTGCTCCAAATATTTTACTATTGTAATGACTGTGGATTATGTCTAGTAACTGCACGAACTCACACAGAGCTCTTGCGTGAGATCAGTGGACGTAATTTCACTTTTAGTCTTTGATGAACTCTATATTGTTGATCAATAAGGCCAGTTTTACTTATTTATACGTTTCGACACAGTTTACATTCGCGTGCTGAGTGTCGACGCCTTCAGCAATTACTCAGTGCCGATAAGCAGGGTTTTTGTGAGCCAACAGTCACCGATGGCCATTTATCCTGTGCTAATTATTCAATCTTACGCTACTCTCTAATGTAGAGTAATAACTAATGTCGGTGATAAACGAGGTTTTAAACGACAGCACTTAATAAATACGTCTCCGCTAACAGGAGTTTTATTTACGGAGAGGGGAGGTAGATTAAGTAAGGTTCTTCTCCACCTGAAAACTTGTACAAAAACTCGCTCTAAATATTAATTTTGGAATTTTCTATTCACTATTTCATTTTATTTTTGAGATTGTTTGGAAATGATCACTGAAAATCACTGGATGTATCATTGAAACACACTCTAATATTCAGATTCACCCTGAGGACCTGGTAAAAAAAAGTTCTATCGAATGTTATTTAAGTAGGGACGTTAAGTTGGATAAATAAGTTAGACATTTTTGTTATTCTTAGTTTTAGCTATCCTGTATATGACACTATGTCTTGTCAAATGGTGGAATGACATGAAATAAATAAATAAATAAACCTGATATTCAATTCGAAATTTTTCACACGCGATGCATTAATATTGAATATGGTTATTTATGAAATAATTTATATAACTGCAGTATTCATCATAAGCCAAATTAAATTTTGGATACGTGATTTTGAATTAAATAATAAAAGTATACCTTCAAAATAATAGGTAACTGTAATAAATAATGTTTATGTACATATGAAACATCAACCTGTGATAATGGAAGATTCAACTATGTAACACGAGTTGTGTCGCAAGAAAACCTGTGTCCTCGGGTTCGACAAGTAGGCTAGAATAGTTAGAAGTCAGAATCAGACTGTGGGAAAATAAGTTGTTCGCATGTTGTATGCTACGAGGGGTAGCAACAACACAGGAAGGCCCGATCCGCTGTCACATGCACTCTTGTAAATATTAATGTGAGAGTAGAGTTAATATGGAGGCCAAGCTTGTAGTGACCAACGCCCGAACTGCGACCCGAATTTTGTTGAACATATTTGATTATACTGACCATTATCTAAGCAACATCATTTCGATGTTTCGGTTGCATGCAGGAAACTCTTATTTTTTCCAAATAAAACTTTAGTTACGGCGTTTAAAGTTATGGAGTTATGAGGTATGTAAACCTGATTTTCAATACAAGGTTTTCGCACCCAAAGCATACATATTGTCTCAAGATTATTTCTGAAACAATTTATATTACTGCAATTATCGTCATAAGGTAGGTCATCGATACATAATTATATATTTACCAAAATGAGAACAATATGCAGAAAATTACTACGGGAGAATGCACCTATGGTCAACCCTTAAACAGGTGTACGCGGACGGGACCTACTAGAAATATTCTTATACATGCTTCGCACCTGACCAAGGGGTAGGCTAAGGTCGAGTTCAGGAACAAACCAATTTGATTTCCTATCCTTTGATGTAAATCTTTGCATTTGCCATCAACCTTGCTATTTCCACTGTGTTTTTTTTAGATCTTTTACAATGTATTTATTTAAGAAATTTTAGAAATTCATTGACAAATATTACACAAGATTTTGATCCCTTTTCAATACTAAGTGGCATTAAGATCCGAGGGGTAATATAACAATTAGTGTGATTGTGCGTTCAATTTAGTTTAAAGTAATATTGTTTTAAAGTAATATTGCTCCTGTCTGTAATCTCTAATTTAGATTCGACTAAAGCCTATAGCATTAATTTTTTGTATTTATAATTGGTTATATTCTACATTCTCAAACTTCATCTAACAATAACTAGCAACGGGGTGACTCAGAACCCCCCATGAAGTTTTGAAACAAAGGGACATTCGTATATTTATTTTGTATGTGAAAGGTAAGAGACAAGATTGTCATACTGTTGGCCAACCAAGTCTGATACTGGACACATAATTTACACTGTTATGATAGGTAGCTCCTCACACGATCATTACAGGGGAAAATCGGAAGGAGCTCATTAATAGCGGATGAGTAAACAGCTGTCATTAATCTTTATAATTCAGCCGAGCCGCATGTATTGGGCCGCGCCGAGCACCGGTTTCCGAGATCGCTACCTCGCACCCGTTGGTACTGGTAAGGCTTGTGCCTTATATAAATATACTAACAAAATAAGGTAATTAAAATAAGAGATTACAAATCATGAAACACTTTGTATTAAGAAAGAACTACAATAAAATGTAATATAACATTTGCAAACAGTCAGCTGATCATATGATAATTTTACATTCAAAGTACAGTTGAGACAGTAAGTAGCAGATTCATTAATAGCAAAACTATGTAGCCACACTGGTCAGGGCTAATGACAATAACTCACTATTGTTTAGCTAAATAGTGAATGTGACCCTCTGATACTTTTATAACTCATTCAGTTCAAAGGTTGCTATTATAATTTAGCATGCAAGGTAATGAAAAATTTAATAATCACTATGGTAAAGAATTGTGGAATCTACCAAAGTTATGGTTTGTTATAGTTTCTAATTTCATCTGCATCAAAGAAGAATGCTGCGTATCATAAACGACGTCATAACACTGTACGTAAAGAAATAATCATAAGTGAGTTAACATAAAAATAATTTTAATTGAGCTAGGTAAAAGCAATGTGAGAACGTATAAATTACAAGGGGACATAACAAGTAAATACTGCTCAATAGAAAAGTAAATCGAAATAAAAGAACAAAATAATACAAACTTATTATAAAGAAGACACCAATCATCAAATTACAAATATTTTACTTTCATAAACTTGTTAAATACAGAGTGAAATTTAGCTTTACTCTGAAAAGATTTAGATCAACAATTTGAGTCCCAGGAAACAGAATCGGTGTTGCTTTAAACGGAGAAAAAGAGCGGCCGTAAGTCACGACGAAGAATAGAAGACGTGGCAAAAACATAATAAATGCTCTTTTACCTTACGGCGACGATCGGAAATCTATAATTACGTAAAGCCTAAAAGGGAGCGAGGCGTATGTCGGGGGAGGGCGTCTTAGATTTGTGTTCCCTAATCCCCGGCCCATTCCCGATGACTTATTTCGCACCGAGGGACAATCCAAGAGGACGGGATCTCCATTTAGTACCTCCTTTTTGTTGGAAATTGCATTTTAATTATAGAGCTAATGCGAGTTCGTTTGTCTTTGGTAGGCACTTTATTGTCTAATGACTGGCTTGTCCTCAAGAACGGTTCTTCTTTCCTTTATTCGATTCTTTATGTTGATAAATTGTTTGATAAAATCAGACTGTTTGATAATAATCTGTAATATATTAAAAAGTAATATACTATATTATTAAAAATTTTCATACTGTTACGTTCCTTATTAATTTTGAAATTTCAATATAGTGTGTACGATTTATGGTAACAATTAACTAGTTATTAATGGCCAACCATCGACTTAATGAAATCTCTCTTTGTATAAAATATTTAAAGAAAGTGCTTTAAGCAAGTACGCATTTTAATTCGTTAACTATTCTTCGATAAAACACCATACCATCAAATAAGTTTGGGTGTTTGGAAGAAGAAAAATAGTCTGCTCTCACGCTGAAAATGTTTCCTCCCACTATTGCTACAAATCCTTATATGTTCATCAGAATCATTTCATACAAAGGCACAGGACCCAGGACTCAAACGATATCAATTACTGATTTAAATTAGCCAAAGAAAAGCGAATGAGGTTCGCGTATGTTGTTGACACACTGCGGTGGATTCGCGCCAAAATATGCGGCGTTTGCTGCACTGCACACTTCCCTCTTTTCGGACCTCTTAATTCCCTTTTACCCCACCGGTACACTATTAAGAGACCGTCGATAACGGCTGAAAAAATGGGAAACGCACTCGACTGAGGCCTGCATAACGAACGAAATATTTAGTGAGTGGTTTTATGGACTATTCCGTAGTGATAATCGGGCACTTAGGCCCTTGATAACTGCTCCTTGACGCTCCCCCTTCCACCATGGGTAAATCGCTCGGAGAGCATCTGGGCTTGACTGCTACCGCTGCTACCGATGGTGATCCTTCCACAATTAATGACGGATCCTGTGCTGCTGCTCTGCCTCAGCGGATTATATATCATAGGATACGTCAAACATATCTTTGCTTTAAATTATAGTCAAAAAGGTTTCCTGAATATAATGTCTACGATAATTGGTTTAGTGGGAAAATTGTTTTAATTATGCTGTGAAATTTTTTTCTTTTATTAGAATATATTATAGATCTATTACAATTCTGGCTAGAATACTACTAAGCACAAATACTAGAAAAGACCCGGTATGGATCATAAACACAAACAAATGACGTTTTTGGCCCGAATGTAAACAAAACCATATGTTAATGAATGCTATTGGTATAGGGATTTTGTTTTCTTTCGGCCAAAAACGTATTTTTTTCATGTTTATGATCTATACCGGTATTTTTCTAATATTCGTGCTACCAAGTATATTAACAGCTTGAACTGTGGTCATATAACTATTGTATAACGAATTAGATAAATCGAAGAGGGGAAAGTAAATGGGAACACGTCATAAAAAATAACTTATAATAAAACCAGGGAAGTCAAACATTACCAAAAAGAATTATAAAATGTTATGAGTACTGATCATTCAATAAAAAAAAACCTAAATTAATATAATCCGTAAAATCCATGTAGAGTTTATTTAAAAAAATAATGTTACATCACTTTCTTTTACTAATTAAGTGAACTAAAGTGATAATCCATTTTGAAAGTTTACAGAATATCTCACAGAGTGATCCTTTTGTATTTGACAATGCACAGTAGAGTCCCGACGAAAAGATGCTTGGATGTGCACATTTAGGGCAAAATAAATTATTGTGAAGGTTACAAATCCTAAAAATCTGTTAAGAAATATAGATTTTTTAAAATATACACTTCTTGTAATTCTAATACTTATATTATTTGATGTTTTTTGTATGTTTTTGTAATGTATGTTTTTTTACTTGTTGGTGCTACCGTTGGGCAAAAACTATCTTAACATGTGACTTGATTTGACCTTGTTTTGGGAGGAGTGTAATCAATGAAGACAAACTGCTTGGAAGGAGGGCAAGAAGGGAGGGACGCGTATTGAATGTGATAGCGGGCGAATGGGCTAAATATTGACACAGTATAAGTGAGAGCCCTAGACCGTCGCTGCAGGCGCGTTACGGTACAGCAACGAAACTGACTTCACCAGTCATAGTGACAGTGAAGTAACAGTTGGTAAACAGCAACGAAACAGACCTCACAGCAGTCATAGTCATAGTGACAATGAAGTGACAGTTGGTTAACAGCAACAAAACTAGCCTCACAGCAGTCATATAGTTATAGTGACAGTGAAGTGACAGTTGGTTAACAGCAACGAAACTAGCCTCACAGCAGTCATATAGTTATAGTGACAGTGAAGTGACAGTTGGTTAACAGCAACGAAACTAGCCTCACAGCAGTCATACAGTCACAGTGACAGTGAAGTAACAGTTGGTTAACAGCAACGTAACAGGCTTCGCGACAGTAATATAGTCATAGTGACAGTGAAGTAATAGTTGGTAAATATACATAATTACATAGGAGACTTTACATGAGAATTCTAGAAAAAGTTTGTATTTTTTGATTAGTTGAAACCGGACCCAGTTGGCTAGTTGTCCTTGGTCAGCAGGCTAAATTGCCCCGGCTAAAAAATAGCTGATCTTAGTCAATAACAAAATTAAAACTACAAAAATCATCGCACATACTCATATTTGGGCTTTAATCCGCCTCAAGACGCATCCTTGTTCCGAATCGGCAGTGGTACAGTAACCCACTGAACTATATACACTAAAAAAATACAACAATAAATAATTAAGAAAATAAGTGTAATGATAACATGCTACAATTGGAAACCTTTGTTAAAAACTACTAGAGCCAATAACACATCCATAATTGTTATTTTAATACGAATTCATAGTTTTTACAATTGTAGAGATGAGTTAACTTAAGTTCTGTCCTCGGCGTACTTTAATTGTTTGTAATGAAAGTTTTTATAATCACGGTTTTATTTGTTGTGGTTATAGAAAACGCATAACCATAATAACTAATAGACTTAATGAATTCATTTTATTCGTACAGTAAGGTTAGTATAAAATTGTACGCCAACTAGCAGGCAAATCAAAACATATAATAAACCTGTGCTTTAAACGTTTCTGTAAACGAAAAATGCAGCTCAGGTATTCCTTATACCGGATAATGAGAAAGAACTTCGTGTATCCTCTTGAAGGTTTCTATACGAGCACTACACATTTCATAAGGATTTTCTTTGCAAGGTTACGTTCTTTTGAAATATATAATATTCAACGTTATTGTTTCAAAAAATTACAGTGGCTGACATTAGGATAGCGTTTGAATTTTAAAACAGCTTTGGAAAGGTAAAAACGTATTTGCTGTAAGAGCTGAAATAATACAATAAACCGTTTGAAGGATGAGTAAAATACACGTATCCTCAAACTATGTCATACGAATTGTGTTTCTCAAAAATAATTTCAGCAACTTTAATAAAACTAAGAAAATCCAAATTTTATCATTACTTGTAATTATGATAGAAGGTAGTGTCACTCGCATGAGTCATATTAGGTGCGGCGTCGCACGAAGGGCCGGGAACAGGCTTCGCCGAGTGGGGTACTTTATCTTGGGCTTAAACCTGATTGACGGAGTCGTTAATCATTAAAGGCCGGACATTTCAAGGTCCGGCCAAGGAACACATGTATATTGCTTAACCTCTAAGATCTCCTTTGTGATAACGGAGGTGCTTACTCGGGTATGATACTGACTTGGAGCATTTCACTTTGCGATGAGATACGCAGCGCATACAGTAATAGTTAAGTTATTTACTAAATACATCAGGGGTTTCAGTTCTTGGTCCTCACGCCAGTAGACTGTCAAGGTAGTATTTCGTATTTTTTATTTAATTCAAAATTACAGTCAACTAGCTTGTCGACTAAGTAGACCAAGTAGTGTCACACAAAACGGTGGCTTTCATACAAAAAGCGTATAGATACAATCCATACACAAGTATCTTCACTGTAATGATAACCAGTGTTGTTTTAGAACGTTAAGGGAACTTTGAGTCGCTTGTGGTAGACGGAACATGTCAGTTGCCAGATAACTAATTGACTAGAAAGGAAAGGTCGTAGCCATCGATTTAGTCTTCAAGTTTGAAATCGACAGGTTCGCAGTGTAGATTTGAAATCCTTTGCCTTGACCGATCAGCCAACGCAACTTTATCTGAACTCTATCAGTGACACTAAGTCAACGCTAGAAGAGTCAAGTTTGACTGTACAATAGGTGATAGCTCATTCTGTTGCGAAACATATTGTCTGAGTTAATCTTAGGTCACTCCCTCTGTGACTACATTTCGTGTTGGCCCGGACGTTATGGCGAGAAAGAGGTTCGATTCCGACACAGTACTTACAGTGAAGAACAACCTTTCAATAAAATGCCTGTTTGCTTAATAGCACAATATTTCGACTAGCAATTTATAATTTTCAATATACAGTATTGTCTTTACGAAAATTATTGGAGAAAAAATTATTGATTTATTAAATAATCACTAGCATGAATTTATATTTGAGCCATTCAAATGACAAGGAAATTCACCGATATTTTGTTACTGTGAATCAGAGTGGTAGCTGACTAAAATATCTGCATTTATAAAAAAAGTAAATTAAACAAATACCCACAAAAAATTGCAAAATATGCATAAAATGCAAAAACATAATGAAATGTTGACAATGCAGACAATTAGTACTTGTCTTTAAGATTTGTGTTGGACGTTAGAAAACTTTTTAACTAAATTAAATGATAGTAAACAAAACGTTGAAACTTCCTAGCTTCTACATAAACACAACCTTTGACGATTAGAAACACCACGGAGACTTCTTAATTTGACTTGTATGTAAGGAATGAGCGACTTGACTGCATCATAGGTCCTTTTCACAGGAAGGTAGGTTTTTTTATTTGGTCTTGGATTTATTGGACAAAGTGGCATACCTTGAGAAAACATTAGCTAATAAGTGATAGTTTTCATATTATTATGTTTAAATTTAAAGACAGTTGTCCGAGTAAAAATCTCGTACTCAAATTTGTATACTTTATTACACATTCAATAGCTTTTCAGCTTAAATACTTCTATAACTTCTAAGTTGTGTACTTAAATTTTGTTTTAGTCCATGACCGTATATTAAATCCAAGTAATGAAAGGAACATTCAGTTTAGACTATATTCCCAATGGCAGTAGAGTTCATGAGTGTTTTGTGTTAAATACAGTATCTAGATTTAAATCATTCATCAACAATTTATGGGATGGTCACAGTGTAGTAATCAATCGGATAGAATCTCATAAACAAACATGGCACTAAAGAAATACGTTTTAAAAACCGTGCCTATTAAAACACACGCAACTTTTTCCAAAAATATAGCTAGAAACAAAGTACCTAAGCAATAAATAGGGGTTTCTTTGGGCCAGCGAGAGTTGGATGCCATGTTTCAAATCAGAAAGGTCAGTATGAATTTTCGGGTGCAAAGCCAAGTACAAGGCCGACCCCCACACAGGTGAACGTCCGAGATGTCAACACAGCTAGGGCTAACCCTGCCTTGTGATGCTGGGACTTTGGAACTTATGTTGCATTGTAATTGTACACTAGAATCATTCTATGGCTAACTGTAATGCAAGGTATTGGATATAATAGCACTTACTTTTTGACGAGGCATTCAGTACGTATTTTTGAACTATTTTATGTATACTGTGATCTGGAAAATATTTAACAAAATGTGAAATTTTGACCTAATTTATCTGTTTTGTGACCTAATTAAATTCGAAGATAGTAGCACTTTGGTCAATCAAGATAGGGACGCTACTGGGCATATTTGAACCCAAATATTATATAAGTGAAGAATGAGGTGGGATGGAATGATCTGTGTGTAGCTTCTTTACTGCCTGAGAACAGCTGTTTATTTACTAAGGAGCATTCAAGTTCAAGTTCAAGTTCAAGTTGGCCTAACACTTACAACAATGGTATTTTGGTATACAATACAATATTAACAAGCATCTATTTTTTAATGGTTTTGCAAGGAAATAAGTTAGATTTAGTTTCAATCAAAAAATATATAAATACTTTGAACTAGAGCAGCTATAAAACAGAAATACCCCCACCGCAGCAATTCTGTAGCCTAAGCGCATTTCCTGGCTGGATTTCTACAAAAATATTCCCTGAAAATGGTCAGATTGTTTCCCTATTTAAATAACATTAATTTTAATGAGTACCTAGGTTTGCTGCCACAGGTTAGGTATTAAGGTGTGTTTTTTATTGAAATGTTAATATTTTATTATGAAATAAACATAATTGCCAAATTTTATTAAAATATATCCATAAAGAAGCAAACTACAACCGTTCGATTATTCTCCATAAGAATAACATGGAAAATTTAAATATAAAGTTTTTTTATTATCTCCGTAACCGTTAAGCATACAACAACACTTTAATAGACAACATTTATTTATTTTTTTAAGCTGTACAAAATGGTCTGGAAAGAAATTGTGAAATTTTATGTTTTTTTTTGTCAAAGATGGGAAACCCCAATTTTTACCCCATAAACCACCCCCCCCCCCCTCCAAACCCCCGTTCCCATAGACCGATCATGCTGGTTCGCGAACTCGTTAGAATAAACGTAGGTTTACACGTTTCTACAAAATTTCTTCAAAATCGGATCATTTTTGCTCGAGTTATCGCGCTAACGGACACACACAAACACACATAGGCTACATATATACTCGTATATATATATATGCATTTGAACGGAGGGTGTTTTTGGCCTCTGGGAACCTCAAAACGGAAAAGTAAATCGGTCCTAGGTCCAGGTCTTACCATGAGTAATACGGTAATAGCTTATTACCTATATTGGAAAATCGCTAAAAACCTTATTTGCTTCTGCTTATATGGATGCCTATTTTCAGCTGAAAATAAATAAATAAAAATTGAGATTGATTTTAAACTCTCAAATCAAATCCCACCTATTTTAAAACTATGCTTAAGAAAAAAATTCCCGAAATAACTCCAACCTCTCTTGTTTAAAAACCTAACCATTTTAAAAATTGGGCACTCGGCAACTAAATGAAATGAAGTTTAATCTTTATTTAGATTGAGGGGCCACATTCATTAACAGCCCAATGAGGAGAGCTGGATTCAGTTTCGAACCATCAACAAGTTACTCTTCTCGAGATCAAACATCCAACTTTCTGATAGATAAAAGCGCAATAACTACTTGGTTTCCCACCTTACAATTGACGAGTTTCAACGGTTCGTATTCTGATCTTAGAAACGCTACAAATACAGAAAACCCTTAGACAATTGCAATAGATGAATGCTCAACGATGCTATAACCTCTCAAATGTACACCAACCGATGTATTGCGGGTGAATTAACAATACTTGTGTTGTGAAGCCATTAAGATTTTATTAAGTTAGTGTGGATTTAATCGTAAATATACTTAGCGTAAACAAATGGTAACGCGAGCGTATCCGTGGGGCAGAGTCGCCGCCCGCAGACTTAACAGACAATTAAACTTAGTCGCATAATCCATCCAAAAGACAACAGATTTTAATTATTGCAATTATCTGTGGCGGGAGGAGCGCTGGGGAGTCTGGGTTCCGGCTTGTGATTTACTAGTAGAAGGGTTCGGATCTGCAGAGAATATTTCACAGCTACTGTGCACAAACCTGACATTTATATTATTAGGTTTGACTTGCTACATTTACAAGAGAATCTGGGTCCCTTCGCCCTCCCCCCTGCCCCCCCCCTTCGACTGTTTTAGTAATAAAAAAAAAACTCTTGCTCTTTCGGATGGTAAGATTTTTTATATAATATTACAGCTTTAATTTTGTTTAACTAAGTTAAAACATAATAGACTAGTAAAGATAGCTTCCTGCACCTAGAAGTAATTGTAATATAATTTACGTCAATCAATTCCGACATAAAAATGGATTAAAAAGACTATGGTAACAAATCTACCACTTGGTGGGGCTGCTTAGGTCCCATGAATTTTCCAAAATAGCCACCTTCTCGAATTAAAAGTTAAGGTCATCATGGAGGCATTTTATATTATCTTAACTTTTTACGCAGAACGCAGTTTTTAATCATAAATGTGGTTTATACTATAAACAAATAAATCACAAAAACGATTTTCAGTAAGAACGCAAAACTCGAAACCAACTGGGCCGAAACTTAACATTAGAGTAGGTAATAATCTGAACCAGACAAATTACTAATCAGATTTCGAAAATCACATGTCTTGGTGTTTAACCCATTGGCCATAAAAGTTTAGAGTTTATTCTTTTACCAATTTATTTATTTTCATGATTACAATAGAAACAACTAAAAATGTATGGCTAAGCACATATTTAGATGAATTGCCTCCAACATAAATATATATATATTAATAGGTTTATATAAAAAAACTAATTTCAATTTTATAACATTTATTAAAAAATAATTGGAATAAAATGTAGTTTTTTACAAAACCAGTTTAACTTCCAAAATCGTTTACTTGTCTAACACATAATGGTTATTTACTTTATTGCGACGGTGGTCAAGATAGTTAGTCCTCATCAACATTGACACTTGCATAATTGCAACAGCTGGTGCCTCGACAATCAGAGCAAGGCACTTGTTGAAACACTTTGAAGTAGACGGCTACTGTTATGTTGAGTTTTAAGTAAAATTATTTAATTATACATCAATAATAAATAACTTTGAAAAACTTGGGATGTTCGTGATTCAGCAGTGTTATTTAGGTACGTCCGATAATAATCAATCATTCAAATGAAAGCGTTTATTTCACTGAAGGTTCTTAGATCAAAAAACCGATGTATGGTAATTATAATTGAGTAAATATATATATCAAATTAGATTCCAAATCTGAGGAATAATCAAATTTACGTTTTTTGTGAGTGATACAGTATATTGAACTTAACTGATTCAAACTATCAACATCTCAAATGAAAGTCTTAATTTCTAGGAGTATTTATTTTAAGACCAAGGCATATAAAATAACTGAAATAAAAATAGAGTTACATATCATTGATTGCAGATAAGTCCTAAAGCAATCATAATTATTGTTGATTCGTGATTCAGCAGCGTGCTTCAGGTACGTCCGATCTTAATAATCAATAGCTCAAATGAAAGCTGGTTTACTAAAGGTTCTTGGACAAAAACATATAGGAACATTTAATTAAAACTACTGAAATACATCTTTAATTGAAGTAAAAATTCGAAAACTAATCAAATTTATGTGTTGTGGTCGAGTAATACAGTGGATAAATGAATTATGATGTTTTATGGCAAATCCGTGTTTGCATAGCTTCAATTTAAGACCCAAATTATGAAAATCGGCTCGGTGAAAGAGCCAAACGAACTCGGTAAAGAGAAAAAACCCATCATCATCATTTCACTTATAATGAATTAAAAACATCACTACTGAACACGAAAACGGGGGAGCTGGGGGAGCTCGGTGTAGTGGTTAGAGCGCTGAACTTCGGTCTCTGAGGTCCTGGGTTCAAATCCATACTAGCATCTATAAAGCATGCTGATTTATTGTTGACACGGTTGCTTAAACTCGTAGTAAAAGAAGTTGCAATAATGAAAAATAAATAAAGATAGTTTTATACATTTTAACTAGGCCTGTTTTTAAAAGTATTCTGTACGTAATTGCTATGTATTTTACGGAAAGTAAATAAAAGAAACGTCTTATAACACTTAAAACATTTATTTACGCTTATACTTGTTACTCACAAGACGTGGTGATCGATTTCGATTGGACACTCCAATCATCATCAGACCCAATTCTTTTATTTACTTTCCGTAAATTTAATAACACGTACAATGATGATCAAGAAGTTATTTATATATTTTAGTAGTGTTATCTTTATATTAGGCATTCAACGGCTTGAGTATTTTTGCGAGAATCGGTATTAGAATAAAAAGGGGTTTTCTCATTTTTGACCCTAAATACAAAGAAAATTTCAATTTCTTTCCAAGCCGTTTCGTAGAGCTTAAAAGAAGAAACGATTTAGTATATTGAAACGCTGTTTTCTCATGCCGGTTTTCTCATGTATGCCTGACGGTCATGAAGAAAATAAAAAAAGTGTAATATACAATTCCCATATTATTCTTATGGAGGAAATGAAAACTGTTGTAGTTTACTTGTTTATGGATATATGTTAATACAATTTGGCAAATTTATTTATTTCATCCTATACTATTGACGTATGGTCAAAAAACACTTTTTTACCTTCCCCATAGCAGCAAACCTAATAATAAATATGTCTTAAGGAAATATTTTAGCAAAAGTGTAATCAGACAAGTTGAAATTTGCTTAGTCTGCAGGTTTGCTGCGGAGGGGGTATTTAATGTAACAATATCACTAAGTAGTTGGTCATGGTGCGAATTAGTTTGTTGTTTTTTCCATCTCGTTTAAAGTTTAAACCTTTTTTTATTCGATAAAGTTTACATTTCTCAAAGAATTCAAGAAAGAATTACTTATGAATGTGGAAATTCTATCTTTGACAAAGTGGAGATAGCTGGAGCCTGTGTGTGTCCAGTAGAGTAGTCTTAATCAAGACGAAACTTACTAGCAATGTAACCGGCTGGCCTTGGACTGCCTCTGCTCTTTAAACAATAGTCCAGCACATATTTACAAGGACTCTGCGTCTTCCGTGTACGCCTAGATAATAACTGCTTGACATAAATACCGAGGCTCATTAAAAATTGACAAGCCCGACGTACATGACACATGATTTGTGTAAAGCTCGGCGCGGCGCTGGTAGGTCCCTACCTCACCGGTTAGGCTCTCACCGGCTGTTTCAAATCCTTTATGCAGTATCGAAGCTATTTGGGCAGCCCCCTAAATAGTTGCTCAAAGATCATGATAAATAAATAAATAAATAAATAAGGTCTTTATTTGCAAGCGTTCATCAAAGTACAAACTCTGTTTTTCATGATAACTTTTGTCAAATTAAGTAATAAAACAATACAATAATCTATTCATAAAATCAAAAATAAAAGTATCTATACAGTAACATTTAGGTAAACATTTTTTACACATTTCTTAAACCTATTATAACTGTACTCTTTTAAGGTGGGTGGCAAAGCATTGTACTTTTTTTGGCCAAAGTAACTAAACCCCTTCTTCTCCGTTTCAAGTTTTGTCTTTGGCAAGTGCAACAGGCTGTCCTGTCGAGTACTGTGCTCATTTATTTCATGCCTAAACACCAACTTTTTCCTAAGGTATTCAGGTTTTCCCGTCTGAAGAATTTTGTGAACCAGATTAACAGTTTGTATGTCAGAGTACTCCATGATTGACAACACCTTGGCACTCAATCTGTACTCGCTAGTGTGATCAAATTTTTTCAGATTGTAAACAAATCTAAGCACTCTGTTCTGCAGCCGGGTAAGGATCATCAAATGTTCCCGAGTAAGGCAACAGGCAAAAGCAGGAAGAGCATAGCATAATGAAAGAATATGTGAAAATATACATGATTTCAACACTGGGCGTGCTGAAAGACTTGACGTTACCGACAGTATGAGTGGAAATGTTAATTATGTTAAGGGTTATATCTATTTAATTCTAGTTTACGAACGATCAAGGGTGATTGAGTGACAACCAACCACTAAGATTAGTGGTTAAGTGACATACATTATTTACATTATTATACATTATATACATTATATACTATTCTTTAAAATCACTGTCCTTAATTGATATCTATCAATTAAGGACAGTGATTTTAAAGAAATAATGTATAAAATACAAATTTGTTTAAGCCTTGGGCACACATCTTGTATTTAATCCTTTGGTTGGTACAATCATAAACAAAAACTAAATTCCATGGGGTTTTCATAGTTCATTTTCTTTACCTTTGCCAATGTTCGAGATATTTCATTTTATTTTAACTCTTACTTCTATTAAAACAGAAACGTCGGATTTAGATCACCTGTGCACTTAATCACTGATGAGTATCGCGTAAGAATTAACTAACGTAACATCACTACTTTTAAGATGACAGCAATTATATTAAGATAACACATTCAACAACAACTAATGATTGTTTAACCCAATGTTAATAAATCGATGTGTCATATGCTGTCTTAAAAGTTTAACGTCTAAAAAGTTTGAATTTTGCTACGGAATAAATTTGGAAAAACTTATTTTGCCATCTCAAATTGCAGTACTTATACTATTCAAATTATATATAAAAATACAAGTGAAAAAATAACTTGTAGCAGAGGTTTTGATTAGTTTTGGATCTAAATTTAAAGTTTTTCACAAGTTTTTCTGAGCTATGAGAGTCCTTTATTCGATAAACACAAACTAAAAACCCTACACACATAACCTAAAAAACATGTAAAAAGGTTTGTAATACAAACTTTGGCTGGATAGTAAATTAGTATGTAAAAAGTAGCATGTGTAAATAAATAAATGGTGTACACTTTGAAAGCTAGCGATACTGGCAGCCTAGATTTTCCAAAAATAATATTTATTTTAAACATAATCGCCGATTGGTGGCTGATGAGTATTTTTTTCATCCTGCTCGAGCAGTTGTATGGGGAAAATTCTCAACATTTAACTAAATTATTGATTTACGTCGACGCATTGATCAGCAAGAAATATTTGTTTTATTTGATTTCTAACTACTTTGTGCTTAAGCATTCAATTTATGAATGATGGGTGTTTATGCTAATGAAACCCCAAAAGAGCCTTACGTATTATTAAAGACATGCGCAGTCGTTCTGTGTACAAGTGGGATAAGAACTATTTGATAATATTAAAAATAACATTCCCCACCAAGTGAGTTTATGTGGGAACAGTAGTGGCGTTAAGTGACGAAATGGAAAAACCACGATAGCTTTATTGTAAACATCAGTTTATTTCACATAATGCCAACGCAAACACCATTCGATTATCAAAATATGGCAAAGTTGTGACGGTTTAGTATCAGCAAATTATTTATTACTGACGGAGAAGTGTCCTTAAAAGCAAAGACAGTAAATCAAAATTAAAAGACCCGAGTGTTTTTCTTCATATACTTGCTAAACACAAGTTTATTTTATGAGCTTATATACCATCTGTATACACCTGTCAAACAGTAAGGGGAGTCCGAGGTCCTATCTTTAGTAATGTTAACTAAATGTCACTTTTCTCAGGAGTTAGAATAGGTAGGATAGTGAAACTTGGTATACTTTTATATTAACTAATTAACTAGACACAGACACATGATTTTTCATTTAAAATTAAAAATAACTGTTATATGGGTTTTTATAGATTTAACAAAAGTTTGTTTCAAAAATAAAATTTATTATTTTTTTTACATGCTTCTACTAAAGATATGATGAATTCCTTATGTCTGTGTTTAGAATAAGTCACTAAGACTACATGGTAAAAATTTCACAGCTGTATGTATTACCAGTCCTGAAAAAAATGACATTTAAGTTTAAAAAAGTAAAGTTGCGGAAATCGGCAAGAAAAGCCTCCATTAAAACGTCACTGCAATGTTATGGAAAATATATTTTTTTATACATTTCTAGGTTAGTAATCAAAAATGTAAGTATACCATTTTTAAGAAGAAATTCTGTGCTATAAAAAGAACATAAAAAGTAAAAATTGAAAAAAATAAAAAAATTTCGACTTGGACTCCCCTTTTAACACGTTCCCCTATTGCTTAACATCGAAATAAATGCAACTTTTATTTTCAAACATGTCGATCGCACTAATAATATTGAACTGTAGAAAAGTTCTTGTGTTCAATTTACGTGTGTGAACAAAGAAAACAGACTCAACCCGGTCTTCTTTATCCCGTAATCCTTTTGATGTTTTTACATCTTTTAGTTTTAGATTCTACTGAGTTTCCACTGGTTCGAGCCATTACAAAGACTTACATCGTTGAAGCAAAAATTTAAAGCCTACGGAACAATGAACGGTGGGGCCGGGGCGATGTTTAGTAGGACATAATGGTTGTTTACCGATGGTGAAGTGAGGAGGCACTATTTTGAGCAGAACACAGACTAACATATAACTCGTTAATTAGCTAATGGAACCCACATGTCAGACTACAGAGACTGTGGTTAGTAGCTACTTGCCTAGTCAACGAGCGGAAAACACCTCGACACTGGTTAAACACCAATAACTTGATTTGTAAACGTTTCTAGTTACTTCTCTCTGTTGGCGAGGATTTACTTTGTCTACCAATAAGAAGTCAATTAAAAGAAAAGCAATTACGTAGTATCAATATTTTTTCAATCTGAAACATCGCTGCATTTTGTCACCATGAGCAAATATTAGTAAAGCAATAGGCGTTGAGATTTCTTACTGAATTGAAATATAAAATACCCCCACCGCAGCGAACCTGCAGACTAAGCGAATTTCCATTTATCTGGCTGGATTTCTACTAAAATATTTCCTAAAAATTTTCAGATTTACTTCCTATCTAAATAACATTAATTTTAGTGAGTACTTAGGTTTTCTGCTACAGGAAAGATATTGAGGTGTGTTTTGTTTTTTTATTGCAATGTTGATAGCTTATTATGCTTATTATGTTATGGTTATTATGTCATAGTCATGGTTTCCAAATTTGGTTAAAATATACTGGATCCATCAAGATAACTACAACAGTTGATTTATTCTCCGTAAGAATAACATAGGAATTTTAAATTTACAATCTTTGAAATTATCTCCGTAACCGTTGAGCATAAAACAACGCTTCAATATACAAAATTGTTTTTTTTTCTTCAAAATGGTTTGGAGATAATAATGAAATTTTGTGTTTTCAGTGTAAAAAGAGGGACAGATCAGTTTTTACCCCATAAAACCCCATATAAACCACCGTTCCCATAGTCCGAATATGCTGGTTTGCGAACTCGTTCGAATAAACGTAGGTTTACAGGTTTGTAACAAATTTGGTCAAAATCGGATCATTTTCGCTCGAGTTATCGCGCTAACGGACACACACACACACAAACATATATATATAAATCGGTCCCGGGTCTAGGTCTTACCATGAGACACACGGTAATAGCTTGTTCCCTATATGGGAAATTCGCTAGAATGTAGAAATATTAATATAGAAAATAAATAAGATTATATACATATAAATATTAAACAATATAAATATAGGATATAAATAATATTATATCAATATTTAAGAATATAAAATATAGAACGTAATCTCAAGAACAAAATTACTTTTAAATTGCCAACTTTACAAGCTTGTGAAATTGAAATAAATCCTTTTTTCAATCAACGATATATCATATCCCACTAATTATGTTAATGTAGTTAAATTTAACTAGTTTGAAGCTTAAAACCTGTCCCTTAAACTAACACTACCTGCTGATTGATCTGATATATCATCCTTTATTAAGTACTAAAAAATCTACATTAATCGGGTTGCTTTCCTTCCAAAATGATCCGTTATTTAAAATTAAATTTGTTTTGTAGACACAAATTCAAAATATATATATTTACAACTCCACATACTACTGAAATCCATGCTGACCGGCTGCTCATTCGTTAAAATACAAAAAATAACTGCTATAACCTAACTACTACAATCAAGTATGATTGAATGATTAATACATACTTGTTTTATGGGCTACTTTGGGTGCAGTTTTTAAAAGCATTTACGTGTTACATCTTTATCATTTATCACTTTTCTTCCCGTAAATTTGTGTATGTCGTTCTATTTACTACATTTATTTATTGGTTTATGTTTGTTTCGGTTAATTTTTTTACTTTGTAACACCAATCAAAGAGGCAATGGTAATCAAATTTGGGTGATTTCTACAGCAGAGAGCGGGTTTGTAGTCAGTGACGCACTGTGGAGTATTGGAGGCCTGAACACATGGCAGCATGGCAGGTTCTGACAAAGAACGCGTGGGCCACGACATCGCAGCACAATAGTGCCTAATTACAAACACTGAGAAGCACCTACGATTGTGATTCAAATTGATTATGTATTTTGAAATGCCAGAAATGTAATAAAATTTGATGCCACAAAGTGGGCTTAGGGTCGACCTAAAGATTCATAATACAGTAGTATACTTACTAACCAATGTAAAGTATCCTATCCCATACGAGCTCTTGTTGGGAAAATAAGTCAGGGTCAAAAAGATATTTTAGCCCGTTTGATGAACTAGGGTCTGGACCTAGCATTAAAAAAGTTTTTGGGTGGTAGAGCAACACAAGTGTGCCTCAAATCCACAATTTAAAAAAATGTATTCCATATTATTTTAATTGTTTAACCTGTACATTTACAAAATTTTAAAAATCCTCTAGTATTTTCATATATTTTTATAACTTTGAAACTACCATCGTATTCTCCATTAAATTCTATGTAAGAATAGACAGCTTTTGGTGAGCCCAAAGCTTCAGAATTGCCGTTTAAATTGATTAGAAAGGTAACTTTAAATACAGACACGATGATTAGGAAAATACGCAATATAAAAATACGATTGTTGAAAATTCAATTACGGAAAGTAAACTAAAATACGTCTAATAACACTTAAAACATATATTAACACTTATACTGTTACGGAAAGTAAAAATAAAAGTCTTATAACACTTAAAACATATATTGACACTTATACAGTTTTACAAGACGGTAAATACACATAAAAGATGGTAGGTGGTGATCGATTTCGATTGGACACTCCAATCATCATCAGACCCAATAGGCGAATGGCAATAATCTTGAATGAAGTAACAGTATAACCGTAAATATATGTTTTAAGTGTTATAAGACGTTTCTTTTATTTAATTTCCGTAAATTTAATAACACGTACAATGTTGATCAAGAAGTTACTTATACTGTTAACTCACAAGAGGGTAAATATATTTAAAAGATTGTAAGTGGCAGTCGATTTCGATTGGACACTCTAATCATCATCAGACCCAATATGCGAACGTCAAGAAATTATCGAGAAATTATTTAAAATTGTATTAAAACATTGTATTTATTAGATTAGATTTGAGTGGTTAGGTTAGGATACCTATTGATACTTAAAGCGTTATGAATATCAAGATATTAATAAGTTAAGCTGCATATTTAAGATAAAATTGTATAAATGCACATTAATTACCTTACCCTATTAACTTTACTGTTAAAATCATTAGTGTTGGTCCGCATAATGATTACGACTGGACTTTGTAAGTTTATTAGTAAGATATCAAACGGTTCCAGGGCTATTTGGGATTTTTGTTTCGTAGGCTATCTGTTTTCAGTGAAATAAAAGAAAATACCCCACCGCAGCAAACCTAAACAAATTCCCATCTGTCTCATTTAACATTTACTCAAATATGTCCTTAAATATGCCAGATTTATTGCCTATTTAAATAACATTAGGTTTAACGATTACTTACGCTTGCTGCTACATGTTAGGATGTATTTTTTTTCTCTGTAAAATGTTATTTGTACAGTATGATCAAACAACTTTTCTAAATTTGATAAAATTATATTCATAAACAAGCAAACTTTAATAGTTACATTTTCTCAACGAGGATAAAATTGGTAATTTAAAATTACAGTTTTTTTAGAATCTTCAATATAATAATTCAATAAACTCTTCAATATACTAAATTATTTTTACTTCTACTCTATACAGTGACTGCAATGAAAATTCTAATTTTTCAAGAGTAAAAATAAAAAAAACAATAAAAGAATTAAACAACTTTGGAACTTAATTCGCAACTATTGGGCTGGTACGTGAACTTAATTACGTTAGTATGACCCTACACATTTATGACGAATTCGGGTCAAAATTGCTTGTTTGTGTTAATGGACACAACTACAAGATATTTATATATATATTACAAATAAAAAAATCTTTTGGCCTCTGAGGACATCAAAATGAAAAAGTAAAGTAAGTCCCGGGACTTACGGTGCCACCTACGGTAATAGCTTCTTCACTATGTAGGAAGTTCGATAAAAGCCTTCATCATTTTATTTCCCTACAAAGAGCCGTCTAGAAACTCTTTCTACTTAACTCAAATTCCATCAGAGTTAAGATTCCAATAGTTTTTATGATGTATCTTTCAAGCATCAATATATAAATATTTATTAATTCGATTACGTAGTATTATGCACTGGCAAAACGGAATACATTGAGAGGATTTTTCTATTGTAATAATTGCTCCAAGAATAACAAAAATGTAAAAACAAGATAACATGTTTGTTGCGAAATGCTTGTAAAAAAGTAAACAAAACTGTCTGCAAAATTAATTTATTGTTATTCTAAAATTTCAAAAGGGACCTCCCCAAACACAATTGTTAGCTGCTTAATTCTGATCAGTGTCATTTACAATTTACTATGTTTATATGCTGTTTGTCGGATATAAAACAAAAAGTATGAAAGATCAAAAGAACATAAAATAAAAAAATAACACCAAATATTTCAATACGTACATTTATTCCTACGAACTATTCATCCCCCCCTGCTTTTATGGATATTTACCGTCAGGTGAAACTTATACTAAACGTGATAAAATATATTTTAATTAAAAGTAAATGGTTTAATGGTAAGTAAATAACTTAGTTTGTTACCAAAAACAGCTGGTAAATTATGATACTGCCAATCACTGTAATACATTAGGCACGAAGGCATTGCATATTGCTAGATAGACAATCTTAAAGGGACTCGGCGTACTAATATTTAAACGTCATCGTACAATAAAAAATCACAGTGCACTAAACGAACGGAGTCTTTTTAGTTACGGAAAGTAAATAAAAGAAATGTCTTATAACACTTAAAACATATATTTACGCTTATATTACTCACAAGACGGTAAATACACAAAAAAGATGAATTCGCCTATTGGGTCTGATGATGATTGGAGTGTCCAATCGAAATCGATCACCACTTACCATCTTTTTTGTATATTTACCGTCTTGTGAGTAACAGTGTAAGCGTAAATATATGTTTTAAGTGTTATAAGACGTTTCTTTTATTTACTTTCCGTAAATTTAATAACACGTACAATGCTGATCAAGAAGGTCTTTTTAGTTGTAAAGAGTGGCATATTAAGGGAACACACACTTAATTGTTACATCAAATGCGATTTTTGAACAAGCCTTAACGAAGACCAAAAACTGAGCTGTGCGGACCAGGAGAGGTGCGAGGAAACGACGAATCGATAGTGGATGGCTCGATTCCAAAATGTTCTGCAGCCATCGTATATGGCGCAAAACTGTGCCTAACCACAGCCCAAATCAGCCATTTGCTCGCCCCTAATCGCTACACCAACACATGCTGTAAACTATAACACTGAGGCCCTTAACACAATAGTTGTGGCGTCTCACTCTTCGGCCTTAAACTAGAGCTGGATGAAATACCGAGCTAGATAGTGTGTGTAGTCGTCGAAGTCTCAGGCTAGAAGCATTTTAATCTGAGCATTTGCATAAAAGGATTTGTTAAGCATCTATTAAAATAAAAAGTTATAATAAAGAACGAATTGCGTAGGAGGAACTTCTACCTGCAAAGCCAAACGCAAGCGCCTTTCAAGAGCGGTACATCAAACATTGCATTGCAACACGATACAAATCAATTTTGCTGCAATAATGTGGTAATTTGGTACGTTCTTTTTATTGCATAGATTACATAATTTGTACTCAATGTGGACAGAATACCTATTACTATTACAGTTAAAAACATTACAGTGTTCATAATAAACTTTTTATCTTAAAAAATGTATTGTTAAGCATATTTTACGAGATATTTTAGCTATTTATTGACAGATGAGCAGTATGGACAAGCTTGATATAAAAAATTGTTTTTAGAGATATGCTTTTATAAGTAGGCATAACCCGGCAATTTGATTCCCGAGCAAAGCACCTGTTTATTTTCAAATCTAAACATTAGAAATTATACAAACGTTCAACAGATTCTTAGCAGTTCTTTCCAGCTCAAACGTGTACCAGTTCTTTTATTTTGGTGGTACAGTATGTATAGTATTTTTCGAAATTAGATACTTTACAGTAGCATTTTAAGTACAGCTTGAAATTGACTCGTTTAAACGTTTTAATGATTAAGACTATCTGAATTTTCCGCCAAATTTATATCAGTATTCTTCGTTGGTGGAATTTCGATAATGAAATAATAAGTAATAATTTTTATCATTCTAAACTCGTCATCAAAAAGAATAATTTGGTTTTTTCGTGTTTGAGTATGTTCAAAATAGTTTGGTGTCTTGATAGAAAAATATCATATAAATTGTATTTTAAAGGGATATATATTCGTATTGTTAGTGAGAGGGGCAGTTGGTATAATGGTGGGAGAGGACGAGTTCGTATCCGCACTACAACATGTCTTCCCTTTTAAACCGGCCCTACACAGAATGGATACTTTCAACTTTCCCAAAACCTCCATAACAGCGTCCTTCTAAAATGTGTTTTCTATATTATTTGTGCATTCATTTTTCTTCGAAAACACTGCTCGATATAAATATAAACACACGTCTTACGTGTTGTTGCAATGTTTCAATCATTAATACATTTGGTTTTGAAGTTAGGTGTTTGAGATATTGTTGTGGATATTAGTCTTGAACTTTGAACAGGGATTATTGGATTATGATTAAGTGTTGTGCTTTATGAGTTCTTTAGTTTATAAAAAGTCTAATACGAAAAGCAGTTATATTATCAATTATTAAACATGCCGTTGAGTTATAAAACACCATTTTCATAACTATGAACAATAATGTAATGTACTAAAAAAATTCAGTATTATCATTCACAGGGTATTTCAAACAAATTTCCTATACGCCTAGTAAACTAAATAAAACGTGAAGATCACTAGCAAATAATTGTTTGAAAGTACAAAAATACGTCAAATAACACTTCTAATAATACACTTGTATTATTACAAGTGTGTTATTACAAGTGTATTAATACAAGTGTATTTTTACAAATGTATTATTACAAGTGCATTACTACAAGTATTATTTGACGTATTTTTCTACTTTCAAACAATTATTTGCTAGTGATCTTCACGTTTTATTTATACTGTTTATACTGTTCTATGAAATGGCAACCATACAAAGTAGGTATTTTAAGCCAAGTATGAATGGGGATGAGTGTAGGATGAGTGGCGCGATCTTGTAGTCTTGTTAGTGACTAAGGCCGACATTCCTTAGACACAGCTGTTAAATAATAGCCCATACAGCTAATGGCAACTAAGGGACCTACAGTTTATAGTGGAATCCGAACCACAATTTTGCCTTGGTAATTACGAATTGGTCTAATTATCAGGATAGTACTGCGGATAGTAGTAGTACTTATCCGTGCAGACGTTAATCCACACTGGGGAGTATCGCATCCACAGTGCATGCCTATAAATATCCACAATTCGTGACCTCCTAGTAGCTGGATTACAGGACGACGCCACCCGTCCCAGTCAAATTGCTCTTACTAGGTGTATATTTACGCTTATCCTGTTTACTCACAATTTGTTAAATATATATAGAAGATGGTAAGGGGTGACCGATTTCAATTGAACCCGCCAATCATCATCAGACCCAATAGTTGAATGTTATGTATAAGTGTAAATATATCATTACAAGTGTTATTTGACGTATTTTTGTACTTTCAGATAATTTAATAACACGTACGATGCTGATCAAGAAGTTATCAAATGTTTGTTGCGAGATAATCATTTAATTAATTTATTATTTATTTATTTATTTTAACGTTATTACCACTGGTAATGTATTATGAGTTTATCAAAACTCGAACCATAGTTGATTCGAATTAGAGACATTTTCCTGATTTCGAAACTCCGAGATAAAGTGAAAGCACGGGTGTTAGCCTTACAAAGATACCTGTGAAACTATTTTTATTTGTAATCAAACCAGCGACAGTGGAGTGCGGCTCGGCGCAGTCGAGGGCACTGATATCGGACAGAGCCTAATGGCGGACGTAACTCCCGTCGCCGTTTGACAACAAAACAAACGTGAAAACGTCTCGATATATTGTACAAGGGGGGAACAAAACACGGCCACAGCACGCCACGGAAACGGTTCGCTTACAGGACGATACTCCGTCACGAGAAAAAGAATCCAATTACAAGTACGGTGAGAGTACACGGACCGCGAGATTTACAAGGTGTGACGGTCCTTCGAGCCGGATCGGCGACCCTGTGGAGAAAATCCGCACTACGGACCTGTAGGTTCAGTGGGTCTGTTCAACCAGAAGGCCGACACTATTAAAATGTTCTTTATGGAAATTAATGTGATTTAAATTAGGTTAGTTTGAGTTAGGTTAGGGTTCTGATAGGTGAATACAGGTAGGTTTTTTTTCCTACGACGCTAGGCACGAGCCTGGGATTGTTTTTCACATTACTTCAGGCTAGACCTAGGGGTTGCGGCATTATCACTTAGATCAAATCCGTTGGTGACTTGGTGGGGATCGAACCCGGGACCTCAGAGACTGAAGTCCCGCGCTCTAACCACCACGCCAGCTCGCTCCCCGAATGCAGGTAGGTTAGGTCGCCTTACGGATATAAGTCAAACAATTAATTTCTGTTAATTGTATGAACGAATATATACATCGACTATTTTCATTTACATTACCTTCCTTGGCAAAGTAATTTCAATCGTGGCGGTCCTCTTCATGTAAGACCCAATAAGTGGGTTAGTTATTATATGTTATGTTTACACGTGTTCATGTAAATCCAAAGAGTTAATCCTAAAAACCAACCAATACTGCTGCTATGTAACTAATGTGACTAAAAGGAAAAACCTAAATCCTGAAATCTGAATAACTCTTTGTAAGTTAATGCAATTGGAACCTAATCAGCATATTAAATTTATATACGTACTGAAAATAATCAAACAACGAATATATAGACACAAAAGTACTACTAAAGAAAGTAAAACTATCAGGAATCGGGAATTTTATGATAGTCTACCGAATCACGAGAACATTGAACAAACTAGTTTATGTATGTAGCAGTATGTAGTTCATATAACTATAAATTATTATCTCCATTGAACAGTCATTAGTATAAAATTCACACCTATTTACAAAATAAAAAACCATTTTAAACTCGTTTTCTTGAGCTTAATACGATTCAGATATTCATACTTTTTATTTAAATCCCTCATGCTGTACTAACTTTCTTTCTCGTCGTAATTCGGTCGTGGAAGATATCAGGTTAGTTTTTGTTTCATTTTCCGAGTCAAATAAATACTAAAGCGCTGATTTGTGCTTAATTAGTGAGTAGTGGGACCGACCTGGAGAGAAATAAGGTATGGAAATGGTTTAGGCAGCCTTGGTCGAAGCACCTCTGAGTTGTCGAGGCCAGACTTCAGCGTTCCTTTCACAAGAGTGCTCCACGCAAAGGCAAGAAATCTTGCTACGTTTGTTAAGAAATCATCAACTAGAATGGCGTATCCTGATTATAAATCCATTGTGTAGCCCCTGAACTGTTTAATTAGACTATTATAGGTATACCTTACGTCAACAGTTCAACAAGTGGTGGTGAAACTCAATATTTACCTATAGTATTGTTTGAATCATATTGGGTAAAAAAGGATTTATTTTACTTGTGTTTGGCTATGAATTATCTTATGGTTACCTAAGAGGATATAGTGCTCACCTACTTCTGTAATCAGAAAATCTTATGTTCGATCGATATAGTACTTTTTTGTGGTTCGAAATTGGACCCAGAAGTTTTCTCGATCATGGGCTTCCGTGGATGGCCCTGACTAAAGGACCAGCTATTCTTGGTAAGTAACAACACTATTCTCACCCTTTTAACAATTACATTTAACTCATCTTCGCCTTAAGATACATACAACACACCCTGCACCCTGGTAAAATAAAGACTTTGCCTGGTAAAATAAAGAATTTGTCATTTAATTTCATTTCACCCTGGTTAATCGGCGTTATACAATTCCACTCCAAGGCAGTTTGAGCCTACGTCTTGTGTTGGGAGTTTATGTACCAGTGAGTATGTGTAAACAATTGGTATTTCGGTTTCTACTAGGTTTTATCACGTTATACTCTACTTCATACTCTAGTGACCCGAGAATTTTAGCATGATTTATTTCACATTTTGAAATAGGGATCCCACCATTCCCCTGAAGCTATAGAAAAGTAGAACAACGATTTAAAAACAACGTAAAACACGATATACAGTATACGTGTTAAATAGTTTTCTTCGTTTCTCTAAATACATTTTAAAATCTATAATCAAAATAGAACAATAACATATACTATAATTACATATACTGAGTAATCCAAAAAATACAATATGTAATCGTTTTAGGTACGAGTAGAAAAACGATACTATTAAGGGGGAGTACCCACAGACTGTCTCGAAATCTCATTTTTGTACAGGAGACCTTTATACCCCTTGCTGGAGGTAAATAAAAATAGCTGTCAATTGGATCCCCGGGATCTCCGCGGAGGTCGATGCTCAAGCCTCACATGCTCACTGCTCACTGCTCACTGCTCAGGCCACCTTCGGCCTCGTGCTACGGTAGCAATAAACCTAGTCGTAAATCAACTATCGCTGTTATATAGCTGCAGTATACCTATTTAGAGAAACCACATTTAAATTATAATAAAGATCAACTTTAACAACCGAGAAGTTGTAAAACACACCATAAACAGCCGTAATCGGAAACTACTCTTGTATGATAGACTTTACGCCTGTGTTCCTGTAACGTAAACGTGTTAATTGATTGCTAAGAAATCCTACGCGGGAGGCATGTTCCAGAATATCTCAAAACAGCTGATTTTGACATACCCATGCTGGGCTTTTTTACTATTACGGACTTTGAATACAACTATTGGCGATTTTGAAAAGATTCGATAATTTATATAATTTTTTTTGTCCAATTAGATGGAATATTTTCAATTTGTTATTCATTGTGTTATTCAAAATTTTGTTTAGAAAATACATTTGTTCATATACGTTATTTACTGAGTACATTGTTTCACCGACTCACATAGGCCTACTCTGAGTAAGTTAAACACTACAATCTTTTGACAATCACAATATTATATGTACTTTCGCAAGTACAATACACACAACAAAAATGAATTTTTTGGTTAATTACATTTGTCACACATTACCGGCCAAGCCGGAAATCCCTGACACATTCGCAATGATAATACATTGTGATTACATACATGTTCTAACTAAATCATATCGCGTTATATTAATGTACGACATAATTGTCTGGTGTTATGTCATTGAAAGTTGTAGCGTATATTTTATGAACAGATAAAGAGAAAAAATCATAGCAGAGTTTATTATTGTAGGGGTTTTTGTCACCATTCTAGATCTTACAAATTCATTGAACCAATGGGTCATTGGACTAAGGACAGACCGTAACAAATAGCTACGAAAATTACAGAACAAAACTAGGGACAATGTTCATATGTTTAATTTACAACATTATGTGTTTGGGCTTAGCAATTTCTCATGAACGAAAGCCACAAGGGTCCTTATTTAAGTAATGCACAAGACATTTAGGATTTTTCTGGTGACAAAGGTATATTTTAACATCACCTCAACTATAGCCCCATATCACTTTCAGTGTTACTTTTGAAAGCGTTCTGTTTCGTCAATGTCTTTCTTGTTATAGTGTATTACAAGACGAAGGCATGAAAGATATCCGTTTTCAAGCTGTGTTCAGCACTTGGGAACAATTGGAAGTACTCGTGCAGTAGGCTCCAGTAGTGTTGTATGAAAAGGCTACAAGCTCGCTCAGATTTATAGTCTCAAACAGTACCTGTTTCTACTCGTTCGTAATTAATCTACCCGCACTAGCTATTAATTGCGTCCTCGCTTTTCCTACTGCGCACATTTCCTTGGGTACAAGGCTACAAGCCTCGTCCAACGCGTCGCGCGTCGAGCTTCTTTCTGTTCTAGGTAACCTCCCAAACAATTAATGGTGATACGATTTTCCGACAGTTAGTTATTCAAGTCGCAAAGTAAAAAAGCGCCAACGCAAAAAATTAAACTAGCATTTCAACGCATGTCATTAAGGTGTATCCAAAAATATAAATATGCAACACTAGATTTAAAAACACTTTAACAAACCATAAACAAAATCAACAGCCTGTAACAACTGTAAATTGAAATTTTACAGTTTTTACCATCTTGGGTTGACAGGTGTTTTCATGAAGTTAACATGAGTTTTGTTGTATTGAGTTTTACAACGCCTCCAAAGGTGTTGGTGTCAGAAGTTTGAAATGGAAAAAAAAATTTTTTTTACCACAGACCTGGACATTTTCCTTTTCTCCAAAAATACAGCCATCATACAGTAGTTACAACGTTAGAATGCGAGTTTCCAAATTTTCTAAGTGATAAGATTCAGCGTAATATAAAAATTATATTTTGTTATAGACAGTCACTTTTTTCGTTTTTAAATTTAAATAAGTAGTAATCTCGCAATGAAGGAGAACTATTCCTGTTTATTTCACACGAATATACACGATAAGGATGTAAAACATCTCTTTCTTCAGCATGCACGACAATTGTATCATTAATTTGGAGCAACTGACAAACTGACACTCAAACAAAGATTGATACATTATTATTTAAGTGTAAATATTTAGGTGTAAAAGTATCTCAACAATAAGATTTGTAAGAAATTTGCTGTTCCGTTCTGTAGTTAGGAAATAAGGTTGAAGATAATTGACCTTTTTTGCACAAAAATGATCGGGGTGATTAGACCTTTAAATTGATGTATCACACAACCAATGCTTACATTTGAAATATTTCACCTTTGTACACAACAGATACGGAATGATTTCAAATGAACCAATTATCGAAAATGAGCCATAGTTGATCTAGAAAATTAACATAGTTCAATGTATACAGTGACATTACTTATAAAAATTATTTTACTAACATAAATACTTAGTTAATCAAAATCGACCCAGATTAATCAGATAGTATATTCTTATAAATCTCGATCGCGATTCAACAGTTTTAAGAGCAACAATATAAGGCTGAAGAATAAGTAAGTTAGTAGCATGGTTCTTTTCGCCCAGTTGTAATATTTCCTGTAAGTGCACGATAAATTCTTTGCCAACGACAAGAAAACAGTTGGAGTGATTGTCTTCAATTTTGGCTCACGCATTTGCTTGGATGCCAAACTGCATCTTTTACTGCATCCATTGTGCCGATGCGCGTCGTCCCCCTGTACTTCCTTTACATCTTTTAATGCCCCCCGTCTCCACTAGAAATTCAGCGGGAAAAGACACCCGGGTTCCTGACGCGTTCCCGCGTTTAATACTTAGATAAAACGGTTAGTTAGAAAAAGCAAGATATTGCATCATTAATGTCATAAATTGAGACATGTACTATTTTAAGTAGTGAATGTTAAATTGGGAAGGACTTGACAATTTCAAGTTTTTAAAAGAATTTGTTAGAAATAAAGCTCTTGGAATAATTCACAATTATAGGCCTGCAACGAGTCAACAATAATTTCAACTTTTATGACTTCAGGGAACTCTTTGCAAAAGTTAAAAATACATCTTTTGGAAACTAACTTACCACCCTAGTGATTTGGGTTTCGAACGTTTACCACTATACGCACTACGAGATTTCGGCAACACTATTTTGTACTATAATTTGTAGAATGTTCCCACTCACCATCAACTCCTCCTTGCAGCGCCGCTCTTCTTCCAGTGACATCCGCTTTTCGTGCTTCTTGAAGTATTTGCGTTTGGCGGCTTGCAGATTAAACCACGTGTACGAGAAGGACTTCACATGGGGCAGAAGTGCCTCGATGAACGGATGAAACTCATCCTGGAAAGGAAAATAGCTATTAGCGATATCTGTTCATATCGTATCTTATTTTTACTGTTTGCTCTCTGTACTATTAATTATAAGAAGTTATTTCAGTTTACAACTATCTAAAGAAACTAAAGAGCACAAATATGATGGGTGCATTATTCATACATGCAACCAATGATTAAAACTACCAGAGAAACTCTAAGACCAAACTACACGTTTACAGTTCATCGGTTGGTACGAATCGAAAGAATCATCTCGGCGTAATTGGGAATAATCTTTCTCGATCATTAACCACTTGGTGTAATGATAATTCATTTCTTGTCTTTCATTAAGACAGTTTAGTTACAATAGTGTCGAAATATTCTGTGAAAGTGTAAGAAGTAAGAAAATTAATTACCGAGTCGGGAATTATTTCCAACAGCTTCATCGCTGAGTTAATAGTGGTAAGGCTATCAGTTTTCGACCAAGAAGTACCTTATTACGGTACGGTTGAAGGAAAATCAATCCTGGAACCCAAACTTTGATGAATAAAACCCTTTAGCTCGTGGATGACGAATTGATGGTAAGAATGTGACTGGGTTAAGTGTCAGTTTATTACTCGTAAGTGTTGGGGGGTAGCCAGTGTTTGACTGTGCCAGGACCTTGAACTGTGCTTGGAGCAGGACCAAGCGTCAGTCCACCTAGCCACCTGCCTCCATCCTCCATACACCTATAGGCTACACCCGCGGACTAGGTTGTAAATATTATAGTACTTCGATGTTTGGACCGACGTGACAAAATATTTTATTTAACCTTAATAACATTGTTTGACAAACTATTTTAATTTAATTATATGCTCTGAGGATTCTTTGATGTTTTACAAAAACTCGAACCTTTGTGTTTTGGAATTAATGATCTATTTACGGCAACACGCCTGTAAAAAAATGGTTGAATCAAGAAACTTACACAATTATTGATTGATCAAATTTAAAAAATAATGCGTTGTATCGTAAGCTTTATGGCTAGTTATACAAAAACTGGAATTAATAGACGCTTAACTGTTAATTGTCTTATTCACAGATTAGTACTGTAATAAAATAAAACATATTTGGAAAGGTAAATCAAAGTCTTACTAGGCTAAGAGTGGGGTTTAAAAGTATATTACGTTACTAGTCCTAAAATGGGTGTTTACCGGACGAGTGCGGTCGTTCCCGTGCGAGACGAAGTCGAGTGCCGGATTACCATACGAGTCAAAATAATTGATCTTATTGGTATAACAGACTAATAGTCAGTTAGTTTTATTTAGTTATTTTTACTAAGTTTAGTTTTAGTATTTAAAAATCTTGAGCTCATTTCGGGGACCCGGGAAAAATTTTCATACCGACCAAAAAGTAGTTTTTAGTTTCTTTTTACGGTAATACTGAGTTTAGTTTTCCTGGCAAACCTATAACAACTTGAATAGGGGATATTGATGTATGAGCTTTATTACATGCGATTATTAGATGGGGTCTCTCAGGGCGATGACAAATAAAAATGGATGTAATTCTGTAATGGGTTGAGATAGAAACCTCTAGTTTTCACCGATATTCTTTTTAAATAATGGCCTTTAAAATGGGGTGTCACTTGATGGGGCTTTGCATTTAAAACCTTTGAGCAGCCCTCAAAATAAACCATTTTGGGGTTTCGGACGACATTTTGATACCAAAAAAAGTGCACTTTTATTCTGTATTGAGGTCTGCAGAGTTTGGTTATCTTAGTGTAACCCATTTAAAAGTTAATGATGAGAGGTCTCTAGACTTTTAATCTGTAGGTAATACGACGCATTTTTCATATTACCGCATCAAATATACAGTCTGATTTGCTTTCTTACCACACGCCAGGACTGATGACTATAAAATGTGCCGTAATCATTAATGTTTTGTTCATTTGAGTTGTCGTGACCAACTCTCGTGACCTTTTAAATATTGCAATAAAACTTCAAGAAATGAAAACGTAACACCGAATACAATGACATTTCTGCAATGAGACAAAATAGTGATATTTTTACCCAACAACATAAGCTAATTAATGTCATACGTAAGGTCTTCTGTGAGTTTTTTAGAAGCTGGGTAAGAAATCTTTAACCACGGTAAAAAAAAGTTGGGTAAAATAGTATGTTAGTTGAAATTTGACGATGTTCACCTGTGTACTGTACATGGAGCTATTCTACTTGCGTCATCAGGACGAAGTAAAAGTCGCAGCACTAGTGACTCGCGGATATATGGTGCGCTCCGGGCCGGATCAAGGAGCAAGGGTGCCTCCTATTATTTTATCGGCTCCAACGTGGTCCTTAGTTCCCACAGAGCTAGTGAGTTACGCGCCCGGTACGTTGCGCAATTTAGAGTTAGCATCGACTGCGGAGAATTTTATCAAATAACCGGACAAAACGAACCCGATGATTTACGGCTTGACAAGTATTTGTTTGCGGTTAATGGCGTCTATATTCAACGACGACGACGGTGTCATTTCATAAACACGTCTATAAAACAAACAGGAATATATCTTGTGCAACGATCCAAGGAGACTCGACCGTGCCACTTTCTCGCTCCTACACACTTCTCCGCTCTTCAGCTCTTCAGTCTGTGTGTCGCCATACGTTTCTGCTAAATTAGCCAACAATAACACTTATAGACATAACAAAAAATCTCCACATATTTACCTTGAAAATACACACATACTCACTAATTATACTATTTATACATTTTTGAAAACTAACAAAAGTGTTTCAAATCAATATTAACAGTTAGTAACAATAGATTTGGCAATTTTAACATTTACGAATCACTGTATATTGAAGTAAGTTTCATGTACAACACCGGTTCGCGATCATACTCGTTCTTAAATTTACACAGGTCTTTTCAGTTTTCAAGGGTATCAACATGGATATTGAACAAAATACAAAGACAATGCATGAACCTACGATTTATTTTAAGCACACTAGTATTAGAAGTTTAACATATACAGTTTAAGCTATTTTATTGTGTATTGAAACAAACCTGAATCTAAAGTGGTTTCGTAGGAGCCCAACAGTACTGTAGAAAGGCTTTCCACATCGTGCATCTACTTTCCTACCTTACTACCTCTGTTATAGCCTTGTGCATAGGTTTTCTTTGATAATTAGATTATAGATTGATGATTTTTCTTTTAGGCATTCAAGTACAGTTTAGGCCAGTGGACAGTGAGATCACGATCAACCGACTTGGCAGATCTCAACATTCTTGTAAAAAATTCAAGTCAACAACTGAAGAGATTCAGAGGAAGAGGTAACTTGAGGTGATTTCAAGGTCAGATGACGACCCTGAGCGTCTCGGCGCCTTACCTGTTGATCGATTATGCTGGACAATCCAATCTTTGTATCTTACATTTCCTCATGATCGATAAACAACATTTCAATTATGGAGAGATAAGAAGATAGGAAGTTATCAATCACGCGTTGCATAGGAGTCCGTAGTTTCCGTGCCTGGATACTAAACGTGGAATACATTTTGTATGTAATTATGTTAAGAAAATATCCTGAACCGTTAAAGGAGACAACAATTCAAACTCTGTATGGAAAGTAGCGAAACCCTTCAATTCTCCCGAAACGAGAGATTTACTTGCAAACTATTTGGCGAAATAGGAGTCTGCAGGACGCAAGGTCAAGTGAGGGTAGAAATGTAAAAGCTCCAACAGCGCCATATAAAACAAAATACGACATACAAAAATCGGTCGAGATGAGAGCAACAATGCCGGGGACAAACCACTGCTCTTAGCCGGGGTAGCGAGGGAGGGTTGATATAACTTAATTTTCCAGACATAACTTTGTGTAAGATGTAATGGAGGTTCAGCCCAGCTAGATGTTATCAAATCCGACCCCACAAAACATTTTAAAGCTTGTTTATTATAGGCTGCTGCGATCGGCCTAATAAGAGCTTGCGACGTTTATTTTTAGAAGCAGTTTCGTATCAGCTCTTTACACAGAGAAAACTGTTTAGCATTTATTATATAACGGGTTTTTGGTTCTACAGAAAGATGTGTTTGCTAGTTTAACTTAACTTTCAAATCTTATAGTCCAAAATAAAAGACTAAATGTTTAAACAATAGTATATTACATTTCAAAACATTAACTTTTATTTGCTCTATAGTCCCTACCACTCACGCGTATTTATAATACCAATTACAACGCCAAAAGATTCATCTAAATGCATAAATACCATTTCAAATCATACTTGAATTTTATACTTGGTTAAGAACTCATATCAACATAAGGTATTTTCACATAGCAAATAACAATAATACAGTAGAAGATTATACAACTTCGTTCCTTTCGAATTATTTAGAAATCGTTATTTTCATAGACTAAGATATTTGGTCAGCATTAGACAACTATTAAAATAATCATTCGACTTAATTTAATGGCTTAAATTAATGTAAACTGTATTGAAATGTGGGCTTGATTAAAGTGTATGTGTGTGTGTGTGTGTGCAGGTGGAGAGGGTAGGGTAAGGCCTAGTCTGAGTGTAGGGTACCAGTCTTGAGTTAGAGCTAAGGGGATGAAATTGACTTGGCTCATCTCCTAGCCGTTGTAATTCATTGAACAGGCCGCTTTTTGTTCAATATACAATGTTTATGTTTCAGCAAGATTTATCATAAGCAACGTGGCATCTTCGCCTCCAGGCAATATACTACATAGTCAGTTATAAGTCAATTTCAAATAGACTTTGATGGTACTTATCAAAAAGGGTTCCAATAGTTGTAGGTGTAGTAAATCTTGCAAACATAATGAAAATAATGGCTTCAAAATCATTATTCAGAAAAGGCTAAGAAATTATCCCTTATTTTATTGGACACTTAGTGAAAATTAAATTAAGGATAATTACTTGGAAAAGTAATCATTGTTCCATAGAAAATTAATATTGAAATAATACATTAACGATACAATAATTATTTTTATTACAGGATTTATTACTATGCAATTACAGTGCTCTATAATAAACACATTTTAATATTACTAACATAGCAAACTGGACTATTTACTTAAAGGTGGCTCGATTGGCAGCGCATTGGCATTTCAAACCAATACGAATCCTGAGTCTAATAGTGTTTCAGTATCGTTTACTGGTTTGTCCTTTAGTTTGAGTCGTTCCACACAGAGAGCACATGTAAAAGGGTAAATGAAGTTAGTAAGTTAAAACTTGAATGCGATAGTTTTAGCCTCTTAAACGTGTTGTTAGGTCTATGCGCACAATCGTTCTCTACTTCTGCGATTTTTTTATCTCTTTGCAATATGACCTGCTTGCTAGAATTACAGCATTCAAAAGATCCTCACAAAGCCTTGGTGGATTGGAATGCCTTGCAAAAATCACTAGTAAACTATTTAAACGTAATTGCCACTCTGGATAACGGAGTTTCTTGATTTAAAATCTCCCCGTACAGCTATCAACTTGAATCGATTCGTGGTCGGATAGGAATCCAGGTTCGTGTCATTTATCGGTGTAAGAACACACTACCTCAGACCCAACGTCAGTATACTTGACAGATCTACCCATCACGGGAAATTACGTTATGCGTTATAAACTAACAATAAACATCGAGCGTATAGTCAGTCGGATGAAACAATGAGCAATCGGACAAGATGGAGGACGATGCCGAGGCGAGAGTCGTAGGCAGGGCGCGAGCCGTGTAAAATAGCATGGCAATCGTACGTCGGTCGCGCGCGTCGAGCCCACGTGAAACAATACGTACGGACCGAGACCTCATTTGTACGGCACGATAAATCCACGGTTTACGCGACAATCCTAGAGCCCTATAAAATAAAATGCAGCTGCAACAATGAGGGTAGTGGGCAGACTATTGGTCACCCTAGGCCAGGTCACTCAATCGTCCAGTTTCTCTTCGATCAAACATTTGTTATTTTTTATAGTAAATTACTACAAATTAGTTATTACATACTAGTTTGTATTAGTGATGGTTTTATTTGAGTGCTCAAAGTAATCCTTTTCTACTCGTGTACCGAGTGACCGAGTAACGCCGAAGATCGAAAAGACATGGCCCGTGTGATGAACTATATTTTCTGTCATACTTGCGTCGTTGATAAGTCATTAGGCGAAAATGTACAATATTTACCTTCAAAGATGTGCTTACGAAAAGGGTCCCGTCTATCTTCTTTATTGTCAAAGTGTACAGCTCTTGTCGTTATTTAGATACAAATCTCATCACTACAACGATACAATAATAAATTCACATTCTTGAAGTTTTTTTTTTATTGTCGATAGAGGGCAATGCAATGACGTGACTCAAAAATAAACACAAACACATTTTAATAACGATGCAATGTTTTTTTCTCAATCGGGACTAATTTCTTCGGGAAATCATGGGACGAATTCTGAAGTCCAAGGGAATTTCTACTCGCCCATGATACTTATTATATTTGTTTACTAGTAGGTGGAACTACTGTACAACACATGAGCTCTGCATGGGATTAGCAAGAGGTGAGCGGCGAGATTTTACCCCAAATCATCTGGAAAGAGATCATTAGCGCTTTCGGTGCAGACCATAATAAACGTTCAAAATTGGCTTATACTTAAAATATTGAACCATTAATTCAACGAAGTTATAAGATACCGTCACGTTTTTGCCGCCATCCAAGTGAAATTGTTCTTCCAAGACTTTAGTACACCCAATACTTTAACAGTCTAAGAAAATAATGATGGACGGAATTGGGATGAACTTAATATGCTCATACATTACTTAAAAATCATCAAATTATTTACATTTTAGTATTGTTTCAGGATCAGCGAAAACCACGTATTGTCATTTTATAGATTAAAATGTCTTTTTGTTGTTTTAGATTATCAAGAAATTTAATTCTATGTAATTTATTTTAAGTAAGTGGCGACGGTCATGATGTGGTTTCATACAAGATTATGGCAATCATTGACTCAACATAGATGTGTACTGAAAGTTGTACAGCGTGATTAATTGTAACATGATTATTTACACCCTCTTAGTTACGTCCCTCTTACGATTTGTACACTATCTCTCGATTAGAGTAATTTTTCAATCGCAAACGCACAAATACGTTTAGCAATTTCATGAATTACATGTAAAATATCTTGATGTAATCTCTTGCGTTTTCAAGTATAGCCACGGTCTACGTTACACCCTACCTTTATCCTAAGTGTAATCAAGACACGCCAGTAATGGCTATCAAATATTTAACGTGGTTGTTCAACACGATGTTGTAAGACAAAAGCGTATTTTATTTAAACTTTTGGAAACCCGGTTTTGAATGTGTAACGGTTGATCTGCAGTAGCGAGCAAAGACGAGCGACGACGGTAACGGTAGCTCGATAAATTGCGTCAGAGAGCGCGCCGGGAGTCGATCGGACGGGGCTCGACACTGAAAATAGACGAGCAGCCAAGAAAAGCAAGGCCGGGCCCGGCCAACGCCAGGTGCAATCTTGAAACTATATTATTCTGGTGCTGTAGCACCGACCGTCGCCGTGAACATCCACGGAGGAACTGGCGAAAACGGCGGTTATACTGGAGAAGTTGTAAACGGACGCGGGTATTTGGTATTTTGTGCCAAACCCATCGTCAATGCCAAGTGTAGTGTGTAGTGCCATCGCTAAACATCGTCTGGCGACTAGCGCCCGCTGGCGGACAGCTTGGAATTAAATTGAGAACAAAATATAGATGTTGAAGTCTACGTTGTACTATAGCTGAACGTAGGGTGGCACTTGGGGTGAGGTAGGCCTACAAGACTGTATGAATAATTCAACCGTAGGCCTTCAAGAAACATCTGAGATCCGAGGGAAATTAACCCTTCAAATGATGCGTGTTGAACGAAAACTTCTCGAATATATCCTTTGATAGAGTTTAATCATTTAACGGCGTTATCCCAGATAAAATCAATAAGGAAAAACTAAAATCTAATATTCGTGCCAGATTGTAAAGAGGTGAAAACAACGCCCCGTTTTCGAAACGTTGTCACGTATCCTCAATATGCCTCCTTGAAGCTAAGAACACTTGTCTCAGACTCTTCAACTAGTCGTATATCTGACCGAAGGTGCAAGTCATGGGACGACAAACCTTCTATGCTCTTGGTATACTTATGGGACAGCGAGAGAAACTAAGAGAACTAAGCAGGATATGCAGCAGCAATAACTTACTGATTAGTTGTCAATGACTGTACTTGTGGCCCAATTTAAACAAGAGTAGGCCTATTTGACTTTCATAACGTTAGTACGCAATTGTTTTAAATACTATGTGAAAAAATATAACTGCTTAATATATCCTTAATGTTTTAATGCAAAGAAATTCCTAATACAAGTTTAAACTTATTGTGTATCATTATTATTAGTAAAGGTATAGTGCTAATGATGAAAGATATCCCCAGAAGACACGGTTCCAGTATTTGTTATTTTTGCTCAATATAAAAAGTATTAATAAGACGGTTCCGAACTGTCTTACGAATTTCGGTCTAATTTAATTATTATTTTAAATTTCAATTTGATCATTCTTAACATCGCCCTTTTATGTTTCAACTAATAATATACACCACTTCTACAAGATCCTAAAAACATCATATCGTATAGTATAAGATAACTTTTTATCTGACCATAAACTGATAAAACGTCACTTTCCACTTTTTAAACAAGTGTGAGCTGTTTTTTCTTACAGAGTAAATGTTTTTCAATACACCTATTTTTATTCTTCTTCGATGATAAGGAAACGGAAACTGTTGAATACTAGAACATTATATCTGTCAAAAGGGAGTAAACTTTGACAAATTGCACATGTCTATCCCAGCAATAAAGGCTTTTAGGGAAAGGAAAAGCGGTGCAGTAGGGACTCGGATAGGACACGAAACAAAAATGTAGTGCAAGGGTCTTATATCATGAGTCGTAAAGTGAAAAGCCGGCGCCTCCCTTCCAATGTCCGGGTAGAAGTACATGACCCGACTCTGCACGCACTCGCACACATACAAGAATAGGCCCGCCGTTTAATTAAAACAACGTCATCTCTGTCCGAACAAGAAAGAATCTCACTCTTCTCTTGAATCAGCTTAAATTCCTTTGCAATTCTGATTTGTTTTAAGAGATGTAGTCAGGGGCGTCGCAAGAAAAAATATTGGGGGAGACACTTTAAATTCCCCAACTATTTACGTGGATTTCCCATCTTTATTACTCGAATTTCCCAACTATATTACACGGTTTTCCCAACTATATTACCCGAATTTTTCAACTATATTATTTATAAGTTTTGACAGTAAGAAGGATATTTTACCTTTAAATCCTCTTAGTAGCTGACGTACACAAATATCAAGAAGATTTCTCTCACATTATTGGTTTCACTGCCAATCTTCAATGTTGACTGTGTCTTAAGTGTCTCAACAAATGTTCACACTGTAGGCTTACTGATCAATAATACATTAATCTTTCAGCCTGTTAAAATCAATTCATAATAAAAACTCAGTAAGTACGGCTCTTCACGCGCAGCTCAGAAAGAAATGTCCCTAAAAAGCCTTGAATTACTGTGTACTACACATTCGTTACGTAACGTACCATACTCAACAAATGCAATTTATTTTACTTTTATTACTAGTTTATAAAGGTAAATGTCTGCTTAGTTTTAAAATAAACTTTTAGGTTGACAACTTACAGTTTCAATTTCCCCAAAATCCCAACTCATATCTTTAAATACCCTAAAATTCCCAACTTTTACACTTTTCCAACATGACTGGGGGGAGTGGCTCCCCCCTACATCCCCCCTTATGGGCGACGCCCCTGGATGAAGTTATTGTATTAGTGAGGAGAAATGTTATCAAACCACAAGTGGTTTTTGGACACAGTAAAAAACTTACACAATATAGAAAAATAATATAGATGAAACTGTTGTTATTAAGGTAATGCCAATGTCAACTAAAGTTAACAGTCAGATTTTGTTGCTCAGCAGATAGAAATAAAGATGTAAACAAGTTACTTAGCTCAAGTTCGTTAGCATACATGTACATCTTCTCACGTACCTTATACTTATCAAATGGCAAATTAGCTGTCGAATACCTAAGAGACCGAATCAAAATAGGAGAAAGAAGATAAGTTGAAATCATAGAATGAATCATTGACCGACCTTGTCAGCGATGCCATTTAACTGAGCAAAACCGGTGTTTGATACGAGGCACGGACCCGGCTTGCCAAAAATATGTCCGGATCGAGCGGACTGCCAACACACTGAAAGGATTGGCAAAATCCGATGTATAAAAACATTATGAATGAATGCGCCCGGTAGAGCCAGACCATTGAAGAGTTTTGCTGGAATGCTACTACGAGTGCCCACTACGGAACAAGAGCAGCATGTGTGTTAAATGTAATGGTCTCGGGTATGTATTAATTACGATCTGAAACAGATGCCTCCTGACTAGGCAATCACAAGGCAATGGAATACCAATGTTCAAAGCATGTATGTTTCATTTGGGAGGCTTTTAACAAGAAAAACGTGTCTATCTTGGGTGTAATGTTCTAAAATAAACGTTATTCGTAACTCACACTACTAGGAATTTTAAATAAATATAACTTATGGTAGATCAATCTGTAATACTAACGAAACTAAAACGAATCGGTCTCTTTGTTAAAGTTAATAAACTAAGTATAACCCCTTTCTGGGGATTAGGGTGGAAGATTCAATCGGCCAAAACAACTGAGAGGGCAGAGAAGGGCATGTCGTGTTGCGGGGAAGGGCAGTTTGTAAATAGCTCGCCCAAAACAAATCCCAGCAAAACATTTGTCTTCGTGTAAAAAAAGCAGATGAAAACAATAGGCGGCGGATAATGAAGGGTCTTGGGTCAGTTACTGAGGAAGAGCTGATAAATCTAGTGAACGGGTGGTTCCGACAATCTAGCTTTTTATGGTTCGGGGGTTCGGGGTTATTGATAAAATCGAATCCCTTAATTAGAATAGACGAGTTAACGGCACTTGTTTTGGATTTTCCGAGTCGATTAATGGGTAGAGTGTGCCAAACGAAAAGCCACTACATGTGCAGGTCTGGTCTGGACGTGGACTGGCCTCGTGTGTAATTTGATATATCATATTACAAATATTAATATACAGTATATATGATAAGTTATTGACATTCAGTGGAAATTCATTCTGTATAAACATTGTACAAGGAGAACATCTAAAAATAACCTTGGTCAAAATAGGCTAATTTATGGTCGCTTGGATACAAGTAACAATACTACTGCAAATACTTGATGGCTATTGTCATCTACAAGAGTTATTCACTGTTATTTGGTTCCATATAACGTATTTATGCACGGGAAATTGAACCCTTTAGCTCCCAGCACGAACTCGCTGTAAATTGCATTTTTCTGTTCTAGGAACATTTCAGTCTTTATTTTGGTAACGTGTAAATTACTGTGATAATTATCAATGACTTAATAGGCTAGTACTTAAAACCCGAATTATGAGTGTATTTTATGGGAACATATTAAAATTTCGTAGAATCTATTAACAATTTAAGCGTAAAGAACAAATCCCACATTTCGAGAGCGAATCATCTTCGCCGCCGTCTTGTTTGAGCTATAAAGTTAAACACGTTCAAATTGTGCAAAAGCGTAGGCCGATCACGTTTTGAAACGTTAAAATGGTACGTACATTTAGATTAAGGATAGTCAAATTTAGATAGTGCAATTGTAATTATTACTATAATCTTAAATTGGAAACAACATGTTTTCAAAACGTTTTGCATCATCCTAACTTGGGAAAAGTTAAAGACAGAATTTAATAAATTGATATAAATATTGATAATCACAGATAATAGTACAAAAACAGATAGGGCGTACTTATGCATGCATGAACTACGTAAGTTGTTCAAATTCTGTAGCATATAAACAAACAGAAGAAATAATGAGAAATATTTCTAACGTATCCCGAGCACCTGATCGATATACCTTGGTATACAAACTTTGTTCACCATACCAAATCAAATTCCAAAACTTCGACATACAACCAATCGTCTTAAAGGACTTTTTGACACATAATCGATATCAATGCACAGGGTTTTCCTAAATGAATGGTGCGGGTTTTAATTTAGCATAAATAGAAAAGAGTACCGTGAAAGGTATCATATCAATATTTATTTTATAAAATTCTTATTAAAAAAGTTGGTCTGCAGACATCTAATCGATGGTCAGTGTCGTCCATACGCTGTGCAACAAGGCTCTTGTTACCGATGATACTGATTTATAAATTATTTTCTTTAAATGAGCAACATAACGAATCTTCTTAGAGTACAAAACTTTTTTCCATTAGATAAAATCTCATGGCTTTAAATCTGGACTTCTAAGGCAAGACTTTCTTACGTTATCAATTGTTACCTTAGGTGGTATCCCAAAACTGTTTTACTCCAACGTCTAGGTTATTTTTATGAAGAGCAGATTTGTTCAATAATTTTCTAAAAGTCATTTGCACTAACAAACTGACTAATCTTACTCTTATAACAGATTATAGACCAGATTTTATTCACCTAACAATAGCACACACTTCGCTTTCTCTTGATCACAAAACATATTTTTCGATCAAAATTAAATATTTTGAGCAAATGCAAAGTTCAACGACAACAATGAAACGGTTGTTTTCCAAGACAGTAAAACAAAACTATTACGAAAGAATTCAGTGATAACAACCTCATTTTTCTTCCTCACCTGGTAATTTTTGTATAACATTGGAAACTGCAGCATTAATTTAGGAAAATTCTGTATTTTTTTTTACTGAATGGGGATTTTTATGAATTAAAACTGACATCTAAAGGACACACGTGATGCTATAAATGGTAAAACTTGCAGTACTTAATGTATTTTTCTTTCGTTTCCTCATCAGAAAATATGGACACCTCATGAAAATATCGTACTGTATATGGCTTTCTTACAAACAATTATGAGATTCAAAAGAGAATAATATACAGGGTGTCCCGTAACTCTCTGGACACTTGTATATAGCGTTATTGCTTAGGTCAAGACAAACACATTTCACCATAGGAACATGGGTCTGTGGTGTCTAGTTTACCGACTGTCGGCATTTGTGTATTTTTTACAAAAACATCAATAACTCCTAAACGGTTTAAGATACAGCTTTGATATTTTGCAAAAATGTTAATCTTATTAAGACCTATTATTGTTAGAAATTATACTAAAAAATCATTAACAGTTTCAAAATGGTGACCATTTAAAATATTTCATGTCAAATTTCACGAAAACCGTTAACTTTACAAAAGAATTGCAAGAGACAAAAAAATTTGTAAATTGTATGTAGTTTTCAATGATACCTTAGTTGTTAAGATTGGATAATTAACAACAGTTAAACGTGTTGTTTTCGTAATGTATGACCACTTTTCTCCATTTAAACAATGCTAAACAACGTAAAAGAAGTATAAACCTCATAACCTCAACCTTGTATAATGCCTGTTGTTGTTTGGCATTGTTGCAAAATATCAAAGCTGTATTTCAAACTGTTTAGGAGTTATTAGTTTTTTTGTAAAAAACACATAAATACCGACAGTCGGTAAACTAGACCCACAGACCCATGTTCCTATGGTGAAATGTGTTTGTCTTGACCTAAGGAATAACGACCAACCTATACAAGTGTCCAGAGAGTTACGGGACACCCTGTAATAACAATGCAAATCTAAGGTACTCAAGATAACTCAAGATTTTAACTTCAGACTTTAACCAACAATATTTTACTACTTATATGGGGCTTGATGTACATAATCACAGTATAGAGATGTGAAATCAGGTGATACAATGACGTCACGACACTTCCGTCAAGCGGAGGTTATTCCTGTCACTGGCCGGGACCGTACAGGCTGAAATAGACCTAAACGCTGACAATGCCATCCCACGAGAGAATCACTATATCAAACGAGTTTCATTTAGTATCTTGTCTTTTACGTTTTGGATATAAAAATAATCTTCTATTGGCACACCACGGAGAATCCCCAATTTCCCTAAAAAAGTCCTATTCGCAACTAATTGAAAAAATGTAAAATGCCACAGTGTAATATATTTGACCACATTGTAGTTTACAAAATTATATATTTTTCATACCTTCAAGTTTTGTAGGTGCTCTGCTGAATTTACGATCTGACAAATGTAATATGACGAAATCAGTAGTTGTTATAAACATTATGTCGTAATTTGTATTAGGCACCGTCTCAGCTCACGACCTCATTCTATAATATTATTTAGAAGAGGCATAGAAGAGTGTGTGAGTTTGTGACTGTCTGTTAGACCCAGATAAACGCAAAAACTACTGAACTGACAAGCTACCGCACCGAGGATTTGTTTAGAACTATTCCCGCTTCTATATGACCTCGGGATCTGCCCCGCGGGCTTTCAAAGTTCTCAGGGGAGGTTTTTAAAGTTAATTGATTGCTATTCGTGGCAACTATGAGAAAAATCACGATGTGTAAATGTGTTTTGACGTTTCAATGTAAATAGGCAGAACTACCAAATGCAGTTAACTTCACGGTTCCACGCAACTGATTAAAAAAAAAACAGTTGATTACATTAAAAATATACATTGATAAACATGGTTTCCCATGGAAGGTGTCTCAAATTGATTACGGAAGAATGGCTTAACGTACAAGGATGAAATGAAATTATTTCCCTCAAAATCAACCCCAAGGAGTAACGTAAAAATATTTTCAACTTTTTTCCAATACAGAGTGTGCCAAAAACTGAGGTTCACTAGTTCGAATCTCAGAATTTTCAAACGTAAACATAAGTCATGTTATACATAATTTCAAAGGTATTTAATAGACAAACATTTTGGCGAAAACAGAAATGAATTATTTTTATCCGTTTCGAAATGGCGGCAGTTTATTTGGAAAAAATCAATATGTTTTTAATACTCAGTGTTTCCTATACCAATGCACTCCAACTATGTAACTATGTGACACAGTAGATTAATTTAAGCCCTTCTCTGGTTGAGTTTTCTTGCTCTTATGAAATTAGCTTTACTGTGATATGCAACAAGTAACGGTTTTTTTAACAATACAAATTTCAAACAAAATTATTTTTGAAAATTTGCAAATGCCCATTGTTCAAAATTTTCAATTAGCAGCATATGTCGAGTGGCACATCATTTTATAGGTTTTTTAATTCCTAACAACTTTGTAATTTAGACTTACTTCGTATCTCTTTTAGTTTTTGTGTAAATAACAAAAAACACAATTTTCCTATATCAAATGCAATTTGTAGTTGTGGTTTTCAATTACAAGGACTAATTCTGAAGTTCTCACCCAGAGCTGTATTACATACTTATATTGTTGTGATCATTGTTTGAACCCTATTTTTTACAATTCGGCAAATTTATAGGTTGTGTTTAGATCTAAATATTTAGATAAAACCAAAGAGAACAACTAAGTCGTACATAGTTGGTTGACCTTTTGGAAATCAATGGTAATTGCCTAACTTTTTTTCTACAATTAATTAATAGTAAATAATAACATAGAAATATAATATGGAACGTGCAAATTACACTTCCTATTAGATGTACCATATTGGTGCTGACCAGCTGTTTGTATGTTGTTTAAATTGATGAAATATGTGTCTTAATTTTATAATAGGGCTATGTTTAATTGACAACAAAAAGTAGTAGGCTTTCAAGTAGTAAAAAGCTTTTTAATTAGGAAATTTTAAGATTTTTCTTTTGACTATTTACTTCAAACTTAGGTAGGGGTTTCTTTTATGTATGTATCTTTTAAACATTAAATCGTATAGTTACAGTATGTGTTATACTTGCATAAGCGCTTTATATCGTACTAGGTAGTTTACCCCAGTAGCCAGAATTAAAGAAAGGTGATTTAATCAAACTAAGCAGTACAATTTAATTTTGTTCCTAAAGTCATGGGTGGGTATGTAACTATGTGACACAGTAGATTAATTTTAAAAGAACCATTTTTTTCTCTTTAGCGTCCTCTCTCCATTGGAAAGCACAGAGATAACGGTTAGTTTGTTTTTATTTTTTAATATATTTTATTAGATGATTTGTAACATGATTTGTGAGCGATTTTGAACTTATCCTTGATTCTTCCTATTAGATTAACATTTTGTCTTTTAATTAAATTATGTTTCCCTTTTCTAATCTTACATCCATCTTACGAACCATATTACTCTACGTGACAAGTATATTTGTACAAAACAATTGTTTATATGGTATCAAAACCAAAAGTCATAACAACTTTCGATTGACTTTCAAGTTTCAGGGGTGTTGATTTGTAGCTAATTCTACTTAAAAGGAATATAGTGTCAATATACGTTAGTTTTTAAGGGATGTTTGTACAATTTAGAGTGATAACTAATCATTCGTCTAAATTGATCATAGAAAATAAACTTATATTAGAATATAATGAAATGAATCTTATTGTTATTAGTTTGTATTTCTGAGTTATAACCTTTTTGTAAAACTGAGAAATCAAAAGTTCTCAAAGAAATGAAAATATAGTATGTTTTGTGATGGATATTTTCCATTAGAGGGTTGCTCTCAAGACCCCATGATATAGAATCATGATCTTATGTATCAGCCAATCAACCTTTTTAAGACGATTTCAAACCTGGTTTTACTGGGCAGACCACGTTTAATCTGTGTACAATAGAAGCTACTTATTACTATGAACATTATTTTGTTAAATTCCCACAATCTTTGTAAACACCTTTAGAGGAAATTTGTCAAAATCCTCAAATTCGAGGGATAATACCCATTATTGCACTTAAGTTAAAAACAACTCACATGTAGATTCAACCAAATATTAATTCTAGTAAAGCTTATCATTACTGTTCTATTAAATTAATTTGGACTTTGTATATGCGAATGTTGTATTAAAAATTGTATATCACTTTGCCAATATAATCCCTCTTTAGAACCGTTATGACTGCACGTCTGATTAACTAATAAATCAGTGAGCAGAAATCGGTCTGGAGAAGGACGAGTTTACCTAAATAATCGATCAAATACTTAATATATGTAAATATGCGTTAAATATAAATAACGTATTAAAACTAATCGAAACAAAGTAACTGGGAGAAATGGAATCCACTGGCACACAGAAGGTTTGGCACATAAGGTGTTAGTGAAAACATTAACGAGCAACATGAGTTGGCACATCCACGTAAACATTGGCTAGTGCACGAGGTCTCTAGCTCTACAGGTGTGAGTTGTGCCATATACCTCGCTCCAGCGACCAGCGTCCACTGATAAACTATCAGGAATTTGTCAAACTCTTGTTTATAGCCTTAATGGAGGCATGTTCAACTAACCACATGTTCAGGATTCACCAACAGTTTGTTTATAGCCTTAATGGAGGCATGTTCAACTAACCACATGTTCAGGATTCGCCAACCGTTTTATTATAGCCTTAATGGAGGCATGTTCAACCAACCGCATATTCAGGATTCGCCAAACCGTTTGTTTATAGCTTTGTGGATGCATGTTCAGCTAACCGCATATTCAGGATTCGCCAAACCGTTTGTTTATAGCCTTAATAGAGGCATGTTCAACTAACAACATGTTCAGGATTCGCCAACCGTTTGTTTATAGCCTTAATGGAGGCTTGTTCAACCAACCACATATTAAGGATTCGCCAACTGTTTGATTATAGCCTTAATAGAGGCATGTTCAACTAACCACATGTTCAGGATTCGCGAACCGTTTGTTTATAGCCTTAATGGAGGCATGTTCAACCAACCACATATTCAGGATTCGCGAACCGTTTGTTTATAGCCTAAATGGAGGCATGTTCAACTAACCACATGTTCAGGATTCGCCAAGCTTATAGCTTATATATTATATTCCATTGTTTATAGCTTTGTGAAGATAATGTATGTTTAACACATAGCCTAGATTCGCCGAAGGTTTTTTATAGCTTAAGTTTAGTGAAGAGATAGTTAAGCTATGCACACGGTTAATATTTCACCCATCAGGGGTTGTAGTCTTGTGATGGGGATAGCTCGTCACCATGGTCAGTTCCCTATGACTAAGAACATACTTAGTTAAGTTTATCTAAAACAGTTATTTTATTCAATGCCAACGAGAGCTGTGTTTTTTTCATGGAATAACTGTATTTCTTTAGAACTTTACCCTAACAACGAGCGTATGTCTGATGAAGTATAAAATGTAATAGACGCTACAAGCAGAAACAACCAATAAGCCTATTTGGGGAGCCATTTCCAACTTCGAATTTGTATTTATTAGTAATGACTTTGTTATTGAAATAAAGCATGTTTCATTGATTAATTCATCTCGACTAAATGCCTGCTTCCGCATTCAGTTTATAGCGTTCAATAATGTTTCAACCGATCAGTTGATCTCGTTTGGTTCTTAACAATATTTAATTATTTTAAATCACGTTTTTCGTCGTCATTTCCGAAAAATTTTTCAGTTTTTTTCTGTAATTTGAATATCTTAAAATGTGTGGCCATAGTATTCGGGTTTTACGGACAAAACTGAGTCCAAATTGTATTACATCATGCAGAATAAAAATGGTAGTATATAAAGAAATGTAAATTAAGTTAAAAATTTACATAATATCAGGTAAGAGATACATGCTATACACCCTTTAGAACTTTTTCCCATTCAAAATATTTTTTGTGTTTGAATTGTTCCTCAAATTTGAAAAAAATAATCTATAAACACTCTGTAAATGATTAGCATATATAGATGCCTAAGATTTTCATTGACGGTCCCCATCAACTATATACTACGAGATATAAGTTAACTTTAAATTGTATAGTAACTACCGGGTCCCTGATATCACAAGCATATTATTAATTTAGTTCTAATAAAAGAATTTTAAAACTCGTAAAATCGGCACCCTGACATAACCAACTTTTGTGTGCTCACATTTAATGTAAAACGTAATGTATGTCAATATATATCAAAAGCCAAGAAACGTGTTTAAAATAACTCATTGTAGCAGCAGCATATTTGTTGTACATCAATAAATTTAAAGTAGGAGTTAATTTAAAGAATTCATGTACTACTGATTTATTTCATTATTTGTTTTGTTTAAACTGAAACTGTTGTTTGTTTAACTGAAATTATTAATATTAAAATGTTTTAAATGTAATGTAATAATTTATGTAACATATTAAGTAATTTCAGTCTAAATTACTAAAATAAACACAGCTTCTTTATTTATGAACCGATTTTATTCATTTTTGTTTTGTTGAATTTGTCATAATAAATACTAAAACTGTTGTGTCTTACAAAATTTTGATTTAGGAACCGGTTTTCATGAAATTTGGCATTAAAAAATTTAAACGGCCGCCATTTTGAAATTTTTAGAGTTAAAATAACAATTTTTTTTATAAATGTTACTTACTATAGTGTAAACAATTTGGCCAAGTTTCGTAAAAATATCTCAAAGGGATTTTGAAATAATAAACATTTTCCCCAAAAAACAAAATGGCGGATTACGGCTAAACTAAGCCGAAATCCAAAAAATTTTATTCTTCATTTTTGACTTATTTTTGCATGTAGAATTAGGTCCTGTATAGCCCATCACACTTTTTTGTGACACCCTGTACATGCGACATTTTCCTGTTATAAAAAACTGTCACTAAAATATTTGAAGTGCATTAAAATATAATCAATTGTGATAATAAATTATAGAACACGATTAGCAACAACATCTTCGTGGAAATGAAAGCACCGTGAGTCATATGATATTGCGTATACTACCACTTCACGATTCGACTGTTCTTAGAAATGTGTAACGCATCTGACAGTGATAAAACTGATATATTTAAAGGCGAACCCTAAAATAAAAAAATGTTTACGGCAAAGGATCGCCGATCGACCTGAGCGCCAATTGTAAACTGGTTTTGGCGTCAAGGCTGTTTAGGCGTAGATGTATAACTGTAGGGATCAGTAGTTACCTCACATAGTGGAGAACAGAGGAGGACCGTTGTGTGACTCTGCCAAACACTGGGTAATATGATATTTAGCAGGACAATATCTTGGTCAATTGAAATCCATAAAAATTGTGATTAGCTGTAAATATTTAATATATCACCTAAGTACTAAAAAGACTCTAAATTGTTTTGGGAATTTCAATTGTGTAGAAATAAAATGTGCAGACATTTATGAAAATTAAAAAAATAAAGAATAATAACTGAAGCATAAAGAAACAACGTAAAGATCCTCAAAGTTGGCAAAGTAATAAATAAAATTAATTACCCGCAAATTGCAATTATAACAATTTATAAAACTAATATTTAAAAATATGGTAATATCATTATTTGTTAATATTATAAGACAACTAGCTTGAAGATCCACAATTATGACATTTAGGGGTCGGAAAAGTAAAATCGATGGAGCAAAGGTAAGGTATTGGCAGATGCTAGGTGTGGGTTCGAGCCTCTAATGACTCAACTCCGTGCCAGATCCGCCCATCTGATGAATGGCACGATTCCCCATGTGAGATTAATTGCAAGAAACGTCCCTGGCAGATCTCCTGCCCCGTAGTCACCACCCGCTACCGGCACACTCTGCCACTCTGCGCCCCCTGATCATTCTAGTAGATCTCCTGCCCCGTAGTCACTACCCGGTACTGGCACACTCCGCCACTCTGCGCCCCCTGATCATTCTAGTAGATCTCCTGCCCCGTAGTCACTACCCGGTACTGGCACACTCCGCCACTCTGCGCCCCCTAATCATTCTAGTAGTTCTCCTGCCCCGTAGTCACTACCGCTACCGGTACACTCCGCCACTCTGCGCCCCCTGATCATTCTAGTAGATCTCCTGCCCCGTAGTCACTACCCGCTACCGGCACACTCCGCCACTCTGCGCCCCCTGATCATTCTAGTAGATCTCCTGCCCCGTAGTCACTACCGCTACCGGCACACTCCGCCACTCCGCGCCCCCTGATAATTCTAGTAGATCTCCTGCCCCGTAGTCACTACCGCTACCGGCACACTCCGCCACTCTGCGCCCCCTGATCATTCTAGTAGATCTCCTGCCCCGTAGTCACTACCGCTACCGGCACACTCCGCCACTCTGCGCCCCCTGATCATTCTAGTAGATCTCCTGCCCCGTAGTCACTACCGCTACCGGCACACTCCGCCACTCTGCGCCCCCTGATCATTCTAGTAGATCTCCTGCCCCGTAGTCACTACCCGCTACCGGCACACTCCGCCACTCTGCGCCCCCTGATAATTCTAGTAGATCTCCTGCCCCGTAGTCACTACCCGCTACCGGCACACTCTGCCACTCTGCGCCCCCTGATCGTCCTAGTAGATCTCCTGCCCCGTAGTCACTACCGCTACCGGCACACTCTGCCACTCTGCACCCCCTGATCATCCTAGTACATCTCCTGCCCCGTAGTCACTACCCGCTACCGGCACACTCTGCCACTCTGCGCCCCCTGATCATTCTAGATCTCCTGCCCCGTAGTCACTACCCGCTACCGGCACACTCCGCCACTCTGCGCCCCCTGATCATTCTAGTAGATCTCCTGCCCCGTAATCACTACCGCTACCGGCACACTCTGCCACTCTGCGCCCCCTGATCATTCTAGTAGATCTCCTACCCCGTAGTCACTACCCACTACTGGCACGCTGCCACTCTGCGCCCCCTGATCATTCTAGTAGATCTCCTGCCCCGTAGTCACTACCCGGTACCGGCACACTCTGCCACTCTGCGCCCCCTAATCATTCTAGTAGATCTCCTGCCCCGTAGTCACTACCCGGTACCGGCACACTCTGCCACTCTGCGCCCCCTGATCATTCTAGTAGATCTCCTGCCCCGTAGTCACTACCCGGTACCGGCACGCTGCCACTCTGCGCCCCCTGATCATTCTAGTAGATCTCCTGCCCCGTAGTCACTACCCACTACCGGCACACTCCGCCACTCTGCGCCCCCTGATCATTCTAGTAGATCTCCTGCCCCGTAGTCACTACCCACTACCGGCACACTCCGCCACTCTGCGCCCCCTGATCATTCTAGTAGATCTCCTGCCCCGTAGTCATTACCGCTACCGGCACACTCTGCCACTCTGCGTCCCCTGATCATTCTAGTAGATCTCCTGCCCCGTAGTCACCACCCGCTACCGGCACACTCTGCCACTCTGCGCCCCCTGATCATTCTAGTAGATCTCCTGCCCCGTAGTCACTACCCACTACCGGCACACTCCGCCACTCTGCGCCCCCTGATCATTCTAGATCTCCTGCCCCGTAGTCACTACCCACTACTGGCACACTCCGCCACTCTGCGCCCCCTGATCATTCTAGTAGATCTCCTGTCCCGTAGTCACTACCCGCTACCGGCACACTCTGCCACTCGGCACCCCTGATCATTCTAGATCTCCTGCCCCGTAGTCACTACCCACTACTGGCACACTCCGCCACTCTGCACCCCTGATCATTCTAGATCTACTGCCCCGTAGTCACTACCCGCTACCGGCACACTCTGCCACTCTGCACCCCTGATCATTCTAGTAGATCTCCTGCCCCGTAGTCACTACCCGCTACCGGCACACTCTGCCACTCTGCACCCCTGATCATTCTAGATCTCCTGCCCCGTAGTCACTACCCACTACCGGCACACTCTGCCACTCTGCACCCCTGATCATTCTAGATCTCCTGCCCCGTAGTCACTACCCACTACTGGCACACTCCGCCACTCTGCGCCCCCTGATCATTCTAGTAGATCTCCTGCCCCGTAGTCACTACCACTACCGGCACACTCCGCCACTCTGCGCCCCCTGATCATTCTAGATCTCCTGCCCCGTAGTCACTACCCACTACTGGCACACTCCGCCACTCTGCGCCCCCTGATCATTCTAGTAGATCTCCTGCCCCGTAGTCACTACCCGCTACCGGCACACTCTGCCACTCTGCACCCCTGATCATTCTAGTAGATCTCCTGCCCCGTAGTCACTACCGCTACCGGCACACTCTGCCACTCTGCGCCCCCTGATCATTCTAGTAGATCTCCTGCCCCGTAGTCATTACCGCTACCGGCACACTCTGCCACTCTGCGTCCCCTGATCATTCTAGTAGATCTCCTGCCCCGTAGTCACTACCGCTACCGGCACACTCTGCCACTCTGCGCCCCCTGATCATTCTAGTAGATCTCCTTCCCCGTAGTCACTACCCGCTACAGGCACACTCCGCCACTCTGTGCCCCCTGATCATTCTAGTAGATCTCCTGCCCCGTAGTCACTACCCGCTACCGGCACACTCCGCCACTCTGCGCCCCCTGATCATTCTAGTAGATCTCCTGCCCCGTAGTCACTACCCGGTACAGGCACACTCCGCCACTCTGCGCCCCCTGATCATTCTAGTCGATCTCCTGCCCCGTAGTCACTACCCGGTACAGGCACACTCCGCCACTCTGCGCCCCCTGATCATTCTAGTCGATCTCGTGCCCCGTAGTCACTACCCGGTACAGGCACACTCCGCCACTCTGCGCCCCCTGATCATTCTAGTCGATCTCCTGCCCCGTAGTCACTACCCGGTACTGGCACACTCTGCCACTCTGCGCCCCCTGATCATTCTAGTAGATCTCGTGCCCCGTAGTCACTACCCGGTATAGGCACACTCCGCAACATGCATGTTATCGCTTAGGTAGTATATACTCGTGTCTGTTGTATATTTATGAGGATTGGAAAAACCTTTTCAATCACATATTATAAAGGGAAAGGTCTATGGTGTGTATCATCGGACGTGGCCAGAGTGTTCGTTGCTCGCCTCACTGACGCATCCAAGGCCAGTCAGTGCTGTTAAGGACAAGCTACACATTAAAACGAAAATGATAGCTGGAGCTTTTATCATTTATGCATAAACTCGCTATCACATAAAGAAACAAGTATGTAGAATATATTAATTTAATGCCAATAGACAACATAAACATTTCTTTCCTGGAGTATTATATAACAAAAAACAACGTGGTATTGGTGTTTATATCACGCTTATAATCACAAGATTTGTAAAATAAATTCAAGTGGCAAACGCTTTTTAGTAATACGTCAAAAGGTTTATTCAGAGAGAGGAATTGTATATACTAAATTTTTACTTAAATTTGCCTGTTAAACCATGTTTTGGGTTCTCTTACATTTCAAGAACGTATAGCACTTAAGTAGTATGTTGAAAGTGACTCTATGGTTGAGTAAACAGGATTTTTCAGATTAAAATTAAATACACTTAGGACTTTTCTCTGACAAAATAAAAATAGATAATTTAACGGACAAACAAACTGCAGCAATCTTTCTGTCAAATAGATCTTGAATAATCGTTGTAGATCACTGTTGCAGTTTTAACATCAAAGTTGAAACCAAGTGGCCTTTTTCTTGCAACCGTGAAAGTTGTCCATGGTGTGGCTAACACTATCGTGGTTTTTCTACTTGTATTTTTTCAAAGGCATGTATTTGTTCTTATACGAATTTAGACCGAACTGGCTGACGCTTCAGAAGGTTCTGCAGCACCTCGTCTAAAGCTGGGTTTTCCTAGGCGCGGAGTCGGTGAGTGGAGAGAGGAACGCGGAGAGCGGAATTGAAATTAACATGGTATTCCGCTCCGCTTCTAGGAAAACAGTAACATTAAATTGCCTAAGACAAGTGGAGTCCGCTCTCCGCGTTTCTCTCTCCGCTCGCCGACTCCGCGGCTAGGAAAACCCGGCTTAAAGTAGGTCGTAGTAGATCACTTGGGCAGCCCAAGTGTATGGTTCATTGATTTGTTTTTAAAACAAAAATAGAAAAGATAGATTACAACATAAGTAACACAAGTAAATAGATAAATAAGAAAAACTCAAACCTTTAAATCTTGTTTTTCTTCAAAGTTGTTTAGGCTGTGTCTGTATATTCGCATGATTTTCAACAGTAAGTTAAAATATTGATACTGTGACATCGTCAACTACAGATACTTAAATTTCAATAAACCTCCAAATACTCCATTTTTGTCTAAACGTTTCGAAATTTGGCCTTATACAGTGCACATATGTTGTTCTACGCCTACGCGGGAACTTAATGATGCAAATGCTTCTAACGGAACTGAGCATAGTGGCCGTACAGGTCGGCAGGCGCGCTCGATCCTGTACATTGGACATGGGACACACTGGACACATCCTCACAACCACAAAGTCGCCACATGCTTTCAATTGCGCTAAGAGTGCCATCCAAACATTATTGCAACGCTTGACCTTAAAAGTTGAGAGTTCCTTAAGCAGTTTGTAAGTTGATCTTCGTCTACAAGATAAAAGAATTCACTTTTCCGACGGCGATTAAGGTTGGATATCTTTCTAAATCCAAATGTTATATTGAACACATTGAAATAATTCGAACATGTTTTGCAGCACGGAAGCCATGAGTTCAATTTAAATTTCATCTTGGTCGTACACCTTAAAAAAAGGTCGCACACTTTTAGTACAGACCCAAATTATGTCCTTTCGTAACTACATAGTTGTCCCAGAGCTCATTCAAGGTGGTGTTGCAGGGAAGAAACCGACCACCAGGAACCCCGAAACATAGTAAAAGTATTTTCAAGTGTAAAATTTTATTTCCTATTTACCACATTTTCTTATGCACTGGTGAAATAAGAATTTTTGCCTTACGAGGAAGATGTAATAGGATTTTATTTAACTTTTGAGAAAAAACTGACCTATTTAGGACCTATCATATTTGTTAACTTTTCCGCAATACAACCGAATCGTTATACAAGTACATATGATACAGTTGCATAATTTATCCTACAAACGTATTCGTCCCTTCACCCACTGGTTAAATCGTAAGGTTTGTTACCGAGTCATACGGAATTATCTGTGGATCTAATGATAATTTCTGAAGTTATAAATATAAAATATCGTGTACTGGACAATCACGGCTGACTTAGCAATTTACGAGATCATAAACAATGGAGCGAGCCTACACAGAAATGTGGAGTCTACGCCGAGGGAGGGGCGTGCGCAGGCGCGCCAAGGTATAGAGAGCCTACAGTATATACTGTGCATACCAGTACTGGCACTAGAACATGGCTACTGGTACTGGTACTAGAGTCAAGGTCAAGAAACGGAGAACTTACAGTATATACTGTACATACCAGTACTGGCACTGGAACATGGCTACTGGTACTGGTACTAGAGTCAAGGTCAAGAAACAGAGAACCTACAGTATATACTATGCATACCAGTACTGGCACTGGAACATGGCTACTGGTACTGGTACTAGAGTCATGGTCAAGAAACAGAGAACCTACAGTATATACTATGCATACCAGTACTGGCACTGGAACATGGCTACTGGTACTGGTACTAGAGTCATGGTCAAGAAACAGAGAACCTACAGTATATACTATGCATACCAGTACTGGCACTGGAACATGGCTACTGGTACTGGTACTAGAGTCATGGTCAAGAAACAGAGAACCTACAGTATATACTATGCATACCAGTACTGGCACTGGAACATGGCTACTGGTACTGGTACTAGAGTCATGGTCAAGAAACAGAGAACCTACAGTATATACTATGCATACCAGTACTGGCACTGGAACATGGCTACTGGTACTGGTACTAGAGTCATGGTCAAGAAACAGAGAACCTACAGTATATACTATGCATACCAGTACTGGCACTGGAACATGGCTACTGGTACTGGTACTAGAGTCATGGTCAAGAAACAGAGAACCTACAGTATATACTATGCATACCAGTACTGGCACTGGAACATGGCTACTGGTACTGGTACTAGAGTCATGGTCAAGAAACAGAGAACCTACAGTATATACTATGCATACCAGTACTGGCACTGGAACATGGCTACTGGTACTGGTACTAGAGTCAAGGTCAAGAAACAGAGAACCTACAGTATATACTGTGCATACCAGTACTGGCACTGGAACATGGCTACTGGTACTGGTACTAGAGTCAAGGTCAAGAAACATAAAACATACAGTATATTCTACGTAGTACATACCAGTAATGGCACTGGAACATGGCTACTGGTAGGCCTACTGGTACTAGAGTCAAGGTCAAGAAACAGAGAACATACAGTATATTCTGTAGTACATACCATTAATGGCACTGGAAAATGGCTACTGGTAGGCCTACTGGTACTAGAGTCAAGGTCAAGAAACAGAGAACCTACAGTATATACAGTACATACCAGTACTGGCACTGGAACATGGCTACTGGTACTGGTACTAGAGTCAAGGTCAAGAAACAGAGAACCTACAGTATATACTGTACATACCAGTACTGGCACTGGAACATGGCTACTGGTACTGGTACTAGAGTCAAGGTCAAGAAACATAAAACATACAGTATATACTGTACATACCAGTACTGGCACTGGAACATGGCTACTGGTACTGGTACTAGAGTCAAGGTCAAGAAACAGAGAACCTACAGTATATACTGTACATACCAGTTGTAGTGAATATCCTTGGATTAGTTTTAAGCTGTAGTTTAGTTTACCTGTTGCTTTACGTTTAAATAAAATCAGTTAAATAGATTCGTAGTGTAGTTCCAATTTGTCCGTGGTATAAAAGAGTGTAAGTTCTATCCGTGATAAATGTATTTATGTGAATGTGTAGTTAGGCAGGTTCTAGTTTTGAATTCATTTTCAGTTGGTCGTTGTAAAGTTTCAAACAAGTTTAAAAAGTTCAATTAAATAAACAGTTAAAGCAGGAAACCTGCTCTGCTACCATGTAGTGAACATCCGTAGATTAGTTTTAAGTTGTAGTTTAGTTTACCTGCTTGACTTTTTATCAGTTAAATATGTTCAATAAATGAGAGTGAATTCAGCATCAACTTTCTTTCTTTACAAAGTTTACAATCTTACAATTATTTCCTTAGTTACTAAATAAACAAAAAAATACAAATCACAGCTGTCTAAAGACCAATAACATCAGTAGTGTATTGGTACATCCTAACCAGTCGTAATCAGTAGGCAACGCCACGCAACCCCAATAACATTTATTGTTCTAATTAATCATGTAGCTCTACAATGATGAACTGCATGCATCAATCATCTGAACTACTTCGGCCAATGACAATGCATTTCACTACAATACTTATTGGGCTACTTCATTCGATCATGGTTCTACCTAACGATTATGATGATCGGGGCAACTTAAGTAAACAATTGATTACGGTATTACCTTCTCCATACCACGGTCTGCTGGTAGAGCGCGGTACTTCGGTGTCTGATGTTCAAATCCCACAAATCACCAGCTATGTGATAACCGCCTGTACGCCTAGCCTGAAGCGTTAAACATACTCCCTTAGTGTATATGTCACTCTTATGGATCGGCTGAAGAAAACTATAGTGTTAGGGGGGTGCCTCTAGGTGTGTGTTTTAGCTATAGGGAACTAGCTATTACCGTAGGTCTCATGGTAAGACCTAGGCCGGGGACCGATTTACTTTTTCATTTTGATGTCCCCAGAGGCCAAAAACACCATTCGTTCCAATTTTTAGATATGTATATATATGTCCATCCAGACGATAACTTGAGTAAGTTTGTCCGATTTGCTTAAAATTTGGTTTTAAGGTGTAAGGCGGGATGAACTTAAATGAGTTAGCAAACCAGCATGATCGGACCATGGGAACAGGGTTTAACGGGGGTTTTATAGGGTAATAATGGGCTTTTCTCATTTTTTACCCTTAAAACACAAAATTGTATGATTGGTTACGAAGAAAATTCAAAAAATTGTTAATTTAAAATCAACATAAGTTTTAGAGTTCAACATAAATGTTTATTTAATATATTTATTGAAAATCATTCCAGGCAAATGGAAATTCGATTAGTCGGCAGGTTTGCTGCAGCGGGGGTGTTTGTTTACAATCTGCTCTTTTTTTAAGTTATTTGAAACCTCGTTTAACCAAATAAAACGATATAATGAAACCCCATATTATAATGCTGTTATAATATGCCCTCTGGTTATAATACCAAAAAGTACAGAACGAATAATAAAATTAACCCTAGAAAATATGAATAAAATGTCGTCTACACTAGTGTTCAGTGTCACCATTATGAGCTCGACAAAAAAAATCTTCAGATTTCACAATGGATAAGAAGTATACTTGTGTTAGTTTATGCCTGAAGTAATGTTTGAACCTGTTCTAGGCTAAAACCCCACGTCCTTGTATGAGAAGGTGACACAAATTCTTAATAATAAAGTTATAGTATCAGTGACCATAAATAGCAAATACTTACAAAAAACCTGAAAATAGTTGTTACAGTAGTTTAAACGCAAAACGTGACTAAAATAACACAAAAATGTTTGTTGTTTTGTGGTTTTACGTTACTTCGGTATACAATTACTTTAAACAAATTTTAGCGAACGTAATGAAAGAAACAGAATGAGGAAAATAACGGGGAGCAATGCCGGAGAGAAAACGGCGCGGCGGCGGCGACGGAATGTGGCGTTCTCAAGAACACAAGATAAGGGGAATAACCGTCGAGCCAAAGTAGTAGCATACAAATCTAGCGTTACCACTAGCCGAGTTTGCATATAAAGGCGGGGTATTTATTCGGAAATATGAAATGGGGTAGCGACATGCCGGCGAGCCACGCATAACGTAATAGATTGGGGTGCGTCTAGTCTATTGTCGGCTCCGGCATGCATGAAAACAAAACGAGGGAAAGCATCTTACAATGGTAATAAAGCGGTATGTATAACTGCACCTCCCCTCCTCTAGAGTGGTCCTATACGCAATACAGCAAGTTTTATAGCCGGGTCAGCAGATTTAATCAAACATCGATGCCTGCAAAGATTTTATGTTTTGAAAACTGGATTGAATTAAATAAGTTATTTTTTTAGTGGAACACTAATATCGTGAAACTATTTATTACCTTCCTTCACTATTTGACATTTTAGTAATTCCTAACTACCAAAGTACTAGAACAGAATAACTATGTATGATGTTTGTTTGAAGTTTATTTTTGGTGTTGGTCAGTTAAAAAGTGCGAAAAAACAATTATTGCGGTTCCCACCACTGAAAAGTAAAACTCAAGTTTCTTGAGGTCATATAAGTTTTCATATCCGGAAACTGAGGCCGTCTTCAGGTGGGAAGGAAAACGTTTATTACACAAGCCGGACGCGTACACGGCATACACAGTAAGTACACATTAGCTGAACTTAGAAAAAAAGAGCAGTCAAGTGAATAAAGAAAAAACAATTATAGCAATGGACAATGTCCACAATAAGCTTTTGTGTATAAGATGTATAACGTTATAATGATTTTAAAATATACAAATCATTGTATTTTTTAAAGGAATATCCGTTTACAAGAAGGGGCGTAAAAAAAGTTGTAGTAATGAGATGAGGGGACGGTGCTTGTGTGGACTAGAAAACGTGGGTTCATCAAGAGCCCAAAATAGCATGTCCCCCGCACGCGTGCAACGTGCGACAGTGGGCTACTGGGTGACCTACACGCCACATGCTACACACCACACGCCTGGTACACGCGTGTAAATCACTAAGTGGTATACAGTGGGTGACATATACGCTAGACATATAGTTCCGCGGACGTATTGGGAATTTTAGCTAGCTTACGATAGTTTTAGCGAATTTCCCATATAGGGAATAAGCTATTACCGTAGGTCTCAGGGTAAGAACTGGACCCGGGACCAATTTAATTTTTCGTTTTGATGTCCCCAGAGGCCAAAAATACTATCCGTTCAAATTCATATGTCAAATTCAAAATTTAGTGTTGAACCCAAATCATTTGCTATAGGAAAATCAGGGTTTTTGTTATTTACACAAAAACTAAAAGAGATACGAAGTAAGTGTAAATGACAAAGTTGTTAAGAATAAAAAAACCTATAAAATGATGTGTCACTTGAAATATGTTGCTATTTAAAAATGATGACCAATGGGCATTTGCAATTTTTCAAAAATCTATTTTTTGAATTGTTACTGTTTTATAACCCCGTTACTTTTAGCATATCACAGTAAAGCTAATTTCATAACGAGTAAGAAATTTCAACCGGAGAAGGGCTAAGTACTTTTGTATAGGAAGCACAGAGTATTGCAAACATATTGATTTTTTCCAAATAAACTTACGCCATTTGAAACGGAAAAAGATAATTAATTTCAGTTTATGCCAAAATGTTTGTGTATTTAATACCCTTAAAATGATGTATAACATGACATATGTTTACATTTGAAAATTCCGAGATTCGAACCAGGGACCCTCAGTTTTTAGCACACCCTGTATCGGAAGAAAGTTAAAAATATTTTTACGTTATTCCTTAGGGTTGATTTAACGGGAAATAATTTTACTTCATCCTTGTACGTTCAGCCGTTCTTCCGTAATCAGTTTGAGACACCTTCCGTGGGATACCCTGTATATTTTTAAAGTAATCAGCTGATTTTAAAATCAGTTGCCTGTTTCAAATAGCAACATATGTCAAGTGAAGAAGTAATACCATGGATAAACTCTATACTTGCTGATTGTTCATCTACAGTATGATTAAATCGATTTGTAGTTAGTAGATATAGCTCTAATAAACATGAATAAACTGAAAAAATGGGTAAGCCGAACCAATTCAATTTTATTAACTTACTACTCTTTGTGTATAAAAGCCGTAATAAATGTTATTGATTAATGATTTATCGTTTTATACACATTGGTACACATTACTTTGCCTGGTACACACTAAGTGTGCTGAACATAACCCAGAAAAAAAAACATTATGTTTATATTTTTAACTAACAGAACATGAATTAAATCTGGCAGAATAAAATTACACACCACCAAACAGTCATTTAATTCATCTAACCAGATATTATATAGTTAAAATTCGATATCACGTACAACAAAGAGTTAAATGCTAAAGCGATTTTGCTAACTACTTTAATGAATAAAATTAACTAAAAATGTTCATGTTGTGTTCATGTTTAGTTGGTCTCGAGATCTTCAGTACATCTGTTACCTAGGTAATAGACGAGTTTACTTTGATAAATATTTCTGTGCCGATTTAAATATCGAACATCAAGGAGTAACGATTTTCAGATGGACAATTTTTAAATTTACATGTTTCGATTAGAAATAACATTTTGAATATTTGTACTTTTCGTGTGATTAGTAAAATATCTACTTGTTTATCAATATGTGTTGATTACGTTCGGACAATTTATTTACTTTATATTGCCCTTTTACGATTTTACAAAATACCTTACACACTTTATTACCTTCTATGTAGTAGAAAATCTAAGTACTAATTGATTATATACTGTTATTTAAATAGGGAATGCATCTGATATGTACAGTATAAGGAAATATTCAAATTGAAATTTATTAAGGCCAACAGAATTCGCTTAGTCTGCAGGTTTGCTGCGGCGGGGGGTTTACTTTCCTGATCGTAGTTTTACCCCATTGATATGGTGAAAAAATGAGGTAACAGTTGACGACTTCACGCTGATACTTAATCATAAAACTAAAATATCCTCTTTAGCTGGTCAGTGTTCATCTGCATAAATAGTCTTTTTGAATGAATATATTGAACAAAATATTGTGCAAGGGACTCAAAGTTGATGATGACGAGTGGTATATGAATAATAATTGGGTTCTTATTCTTAATTCTTTGATTAACTAAATGTATTTGTTAACTTAGGACTCTTTTGTACTGAAACAAAATCCAATCATGGTAACAAGTATCAATAACTATAAGAAAATATCATAAATTATGAAAACTGGCCATCAGTGGGGTAGGTTCAATACACTGCTATTGCTACGTTGGCTTTAATAAAATAAACTCACAAGATTGCCTAGGGATGGACAGGATTCCCAAGCTTAAACCAGTCAAGCCATGGGAGAATGAGTCAACCAGTATTCCGGCTAAGTAGACATGCGTTGGCTCTGAAGCAAACCTTTTTGGCAACATAGGCTAATTATAGCTAGGGCTCTGCCGCGCGGTGCAACCCGGACCTAGGTCAGTGATCATAAGTTGTTTGAAAATACCTTTTAGATTAAGCCTAGTGTTGTGTGTCATAGTGAAAAACTGGCCAAACACCTAGAAAAATTGTAATCAGCAGGTAAATGTTGTTGGTGAAAACTGACAATATTATTCAAATCTGCTATCAAAGCCATCTAAGCTACCGTCAACAAACTATGTAAACAGATGATATTATATTCTATAGGTTACGTTTAGAAAATGGAATTGAAATTAAAAATATATGTGTAGCAGAGTATTCTCATTAATTACATACTGAAGAAGTCACCCCTTCTATTTTGGCCAGTTCTGTTACTCAAAGGTAATAGTTGAACAAACCTCTTATAAAATGTACTACTCTTTTAGCGAATTTCCTATGTAGGGAATGCACTACTACAACTGTCAAAAAAACTTGTAGAGATTTTTAGTCTTGGATTCCATCCTGTGAATCTTTTATGATTTTTATCCATGCCGTTTCTTTTCTATGCGTGGACGATCCCATTGTTGCGATGTTCCACGAACCCAAGACTTAACACGTCACAACTCATGCAGTTGCACTTTAATAATATTACAAACTCGTCTATTTTTGGGCCATTTGTCTATAAATATTATCCATACCGTTTCTATTTTATAATCCATGGTATTGTCAAACAAAACGCCGTCGGCACATCGTCGAAAACTACCAAAGGTCCTTTGGGTTTCCCAATGGTTTTTTTAGTTCAACATTTTATTTGTTGTATTTTATTTTATCTTTTGCGGTAAAATACTGTACGATTTTGAACAATCGTAATTTCCCCGTTGATTATTAAAACCCCCTAAGTGTATTAAATAATCAATGCTTAGTGGTATTAATGTATTTTTCTTTTGTAGGCCTACTGTATTTAGTAATTTGCTACTGTACTGTAGACGATTGGTTATAAGCATGTGTTGCACTTAATTATTTACATTTTCGTTGGAATGTCTTGGATAAATGGCATTCCATAAGACCAATGTTAAAAATATTAAGATTTGATTTTAAGTTTTTGCCGAAAAACTAATTTTCCCAGAACAGTGGCTAGCATCGATATTGTTTTAGCGTGAAAATAAGATGTTTCTAACAGTTAAGACGAAATCATAGGAGCCGATTTCGAAATCAATGAGCTTAAACGTTACTCGTCGTTTTATAGTATGCATATCAATAGTAAATATGGCAATTATAAGGAAATATTTTAGTGTTAATCGATGGTGTTAATCCAACCAGGTTAATGAAAACTTACTTAGTCTGCAGGCTGTATCTTTCGGTTGTTTACACTGACATGGTTAAGAGTAACACAAGTTAAGCAATAAGTTAAGTTGTCATAACTGCAAAACATTTAGTGCGAAAGAAAGAAAGCTTGTACATCAGAAAACTAAAATAATAGGTGTTGGTAATGTTGATAGGAATTAAAATGGCAGTCAGAAAACATACTAACATTTATTTAGGACAAATACAAATATTAAAAGAAGCAAGTTTGTTTTTAAACGTTAACCAACAAAATAAAAGGTAAACAAATAACTGTAGGGAATGTGCTGTTACTATCGCATGAGCATTTTCAGGATTTTCAATAATGATGTATAATTAAAACAATTTTTATCTACAAATAAAATATTTAAATACCATGCTAACTTCACATCAACTAATTTTACAGGCTGTTCATGGCTACAATTGAGGGATATGCTAAAAGTAATCTATTATTTCACTAACATTCAAACTACTGTACTAAACCTATTACGTTTATAAGTTGCAATGGTTTGTCATTAACCACAGACTGGATTTTATGTTTATTGGTGGACTGTTTGGTTTAATATTAGTTTTGCTGGTATCAAAAATATGTTAAATATCAGGAAACCAGTTTGGAAAACCTAACTGGTACTTGTTACATTGCGACTGATAATAAGACAATATCGCAACACAACTAAATGATTTTAATACATTTTTTTTAACTATTTTAAGGAACTGTGCATTCTAAAGTTAACAAAATGTTAATGTTTTTAAAATTTCAACAAGCCTTTCATTTTATACCTATTAAGACTCATCGTTTATAGAGGCATTTTGAAACTATGGCAAATAGTTTCATGAATTAAATTAAATCACATTAAATTAAACCGTGATCAAAATAAATTCGGCTTGTACAAAATGAGAGTAGACAACATAATTGAAACCTTTTGAATATAACCATATGGCAACAATTCATTTTTATTGTTCAATAACCACAACTTCATTTGTTTTTCATTGTTTCCAGAATTAGTAACTTAATTCTTTTAGTTTTTACTAAGAAATGCGATCACACGATTATGGAGGATTATTAATACTTTCTCATTATAAACAACTGTATGTGGTTTAGTAGTGTTAGCAGTAGGCTAGTTTTATAATTGAACCTATAAGAGAAATTAAAATGATTCTCTCTCCTGTAACAGTGAAAAAAACCATTCTTTGATTATTAGCTATGCATACGCAAAGAAGCTAGAGGTTATATAAGGAGAGGATACGCAAAGAAAATTATAAGTGATATCAAATTTGTTCAAGACTTTTGAATATACACAGCTTACTCACAATATTAAATGCAGTTTTCAACCCAATTGCTCGCAAAAAGCATTGATACGGTGGATTTTCTGTGATATCAGAACGCAATCCAAAGAATACGCAACTACGTAAAACCAATGTGATATTTTGATTCTTTTTAAATCACGATATGGGTTCTGTTAGGCCTATGTGTGCTGTTGTATTTTTTTTTTCTTTAAATGTTTTCCCGCTAACGATAAGCGTGAATTACTTTGTACAGATGGGTGATTCTGTAAGAATTGTAGTCGAGCATTAAAAAAGTTATCAAATTTCATTGGATAAAAATACAGTGCCCAGTTATTTTTTATATTTTTAGCTTGGTAATTACTCTCAATACCATTAAATATTATTTTAAATGTATTAAAAGAGCAAAAAGTTGGCTAAGCGTATCGTATAAAATATATTCAGGACAAACTGAGATCAGAATAATAAGTATTATTTAATAGTTCACATGGATGTGATATTAACTTCCCTAAGTAGGCCTAGTGTAATTCTTAAAATCCATTAACATATATTAGAAGGCATGATAAAATAATATTCCAAAGCAGCTTCCGACGTATGGAATGCCGGCTATTCGACATTTCCAGATATATTCGATATATAATTTAATTCAGATATGTATTATTGGTAAAAACCATAATTACGGTACAATATCCGCTTTATGTAGTTTTATAGATCTGAGCACAGCATTTCTAATAGGAAAAATAAGAAATTACATTCACCAAAGCTGTTACATTATTCCATTTTTTTTACTTAGGATGAAGATCATATATTAAACAGATTATTATGAATAACTATATCTATTTGTATACACCAAAGTCAGGGATTTAAAGTATATGCATCCTGAGAATATGTAAATTGTTCCAGGACCACTCTTTAAAAACATTCCAAAAATAGGAATTATTGCCGTATTAAAAAAAATTCCAATAATGAAATAAAACCTCCAAACAAATACAGGAACCAGTTTGGGTTTTAACAGGGGAACCCGTCCATCACATATGAAAAGGAAACATTGTTAATGCAAAATTAAATGTTATTTACATCAATCCAAAGTATCGATTGAATAACTAGAATTTAATGTAGGATTGTTTTAAGTAGATTAACTATTTTCGACAACTCGCGATTATGTTACGTTTAATTTTATATCCAACTCATACAGTATTTAAATTCAACTCAAACAGCATAAATTCAACTCATATAGTCATACAATTCTTTAAAGAAATATTGCAGAAAAGATTAGTTAAATGTGGAAATATAGTTTTCCGATTAAAAAAAGGAAATTTATATTATATTTTACTTGTATCAAATTTAATGCAAATGCATACATTCTATAAATACGTGTATGTAAAAGTATATATAAACACTTTTAAAAAGCAAGGGATACGATTATAAATAATGCTAACCAGAATATTTGAACTAATTGCTATGTTTATATTTTTAATGTTAATCATTCGTATATAAAACATAAATTTGTTCAACAGAAGAATATACTGTTTTAAGATTTATCAAACTGAATCCTAATAATGTCAAATTATCAAATAATCACAAGAACCTCAGCAAAACATTTTAATCGGGAACATAACACTTTAAAATTCAGAATTGTCAATATAAATGCATGACTACGTTTGGATATAATGAGTTTTAAAACAAGTTAAACCGTTTCAAAAAAAAAAATCTCCATTCTTTAAATTGACTAAACACATTCAAGCCCGTTTTTTAACAATCATGGCTATAGTGTGATATGCATGATTTCTAATTTCAAATGTTAAATTTGGCCTACTTTTGTACTTAATAGGTAATTTAAATAATAACTAAAATTGCCACCATAATTTGCCTGCAATTGCAGTTCTGATGAGCGTCTTGTAATTTAACCTATAGTAATTTTTGTATATTATATTTTGACGTCAAATGTTAATAATACTAAAATGTTAAATTAAACTTCTATTGGTTGCATTTGAGAACAAAAAAGTTAGACACTTAAAACAGCGAATTTTAATGAAATTTGGAACTAAAGACCAGATTTTTTAATGTAAATATATAAAAATGATTCATTGATCCATCGTTTCTCAGTAAATAGTGAATTTCAGAACATCTTTCGTCTTACTAAATAACAATTATTTCCTGATTAAACGTAAATAAAATCAGGATGATTTTGTGGTATCTTTCATAAAGTATACTATTATGATTTTACGAGGAGTCAATATTATAAAAAGAAAATACTATGAGGTGACATTTATACATTCAATATTAATAATGTATATTGTAAAGACAAATCATTGGTTTTCAACTTATAACTTTCGTTTCTTAAAAAAGATTGACTTATAAGTACACAAAAACGAGCATTATTATTTACATATAGCCTAAATATAGGAGTTAATGTGTTTAAATAATATTTTACATTCCATTCCGTGAAATTAACAACAGAAACGATTAATTACAAACGAACGGAAATATTTTAATCCGTCTTTGAAATTATGGACCACGCAGGATGCATTATTTAGGTATTTAATTACAGCTAGATTTTTATTCATTAAAAACTATAGCCTAGTATAAAGATAGTTAAAAAATAAAATTTAAAACAGAAATATAACAGTTGGATACTAAACTCATTTTAACCTCTATCATGATTTTTACCATATTACTATATTTGGGGGTTCATTTGCGTAAAAATACAATTTCGAAATGATGATTTTTTTTATAGCTTGATTAAAATGAATCATGAAAATAAATAATATTTTACGAGGGAATTTTTTTATGGATATTATCAGATTCCATATTTAATTCTAATGAAAAAAAAACTATCGTAGTTTATCTTTTATATTACCTCCAAGCTTTTAAAGACAGAAATGGTATAATTTTTTTTTTTTTTTTTTTTTTTTTTTATATAAGTAATTACCTAACTTTGTTCGCACATTTTAAAGAATTCATTTGATGGAATATGGAATGCGTGGTTTTTAAGTTTAACACATTTTGAGCAACTTATTGGGAAATATAAATAAAAAAAAATAAAAAAAGCGTATTTGAACCTACTGACGCCAAATATTGTATCATAATTGCATTTCAAGGTTATTAAACACATAATTACCCAGCCATCAGGTTAATATTGAGCCATTATAGGCTCTTTTATATAAAAAGTGGAAATCGGATAAGAAGAAACTGGTGTCGATTTATGATTATTTTATGTGATGAAATTATAGCAACGATATATTTTAATCACGATGTTAGAGAGGGTGTTCATATTGAAGATCATGTCGTAAAAAAATAATTTAACTCGTTAGAGTAACTTTAAATGCTGCATTAATAAGATTATTTTAAAGGTTGAGTTTATTGTTTGTTGAAATTTCTTGATTTAAATATTGTCCTTGTTTAATCCTCGAACATGAAGCAATATTTTAGTTATTTTCTCTGTGTTGTAAATTATGCAATGAGTTGAGCATCAATAAAGAATAAACGTTATAGAAATTCGAGTCTAAGGCAGGGTGCACACTGGAGAAATCCGTTTCAGGAAACCGATTTCATGAAACGAGAAACTTTAGTTGCTCGCAACAGATGGATTAGTTTAACACAGGGCAGTGCACACTGCGTTGCATGAAACTGTAATTTCATTTGTTTCTTGAAACTGGTTTACATGAAATCCAAAAAACAGATTTCGTATAGGCTTCAGTTTCACGTTTCTATTGGTTTTATTGACTTCTCAGTGTATTGTTATTTTCCCTCAGCACTCAGAGCTAACCTCCGGTTGGTGTCCTTCTTTGTTATTAGTGGACTAAGTAATTCCACCAAACATTCAAAAAAGAGGCTTTGGCATTTTAAAAATAAAATAAAATTACAAGATCACTGCATAATTAATTAGCTACAATGTACGTACTGTGTTGACCACCCCTAACCAACGGGTGGACGATGGACCCAATACTTCCTTCTTTTAGTTTTCTTTAGCCACTCACCACCAATATAGTAGGTACCATAATCATTATCCGAATTCATATCACGAAACTGATGGAATACCGTTTCTTCTGTGTGCATTTGTTAAAGAAATGGGTTACTTGAAACCAATTTGATGAAACCAGTTTCCTGAAACGGGTTTCTCCAGTGTGCATCCTGCCTAAGAAAATAAGTAGAAGAGTTGAAAAGTGAGGTAAATTTAGTGAAGAGCAGAAAGCTTATCAATTTATTGAAAACTGAACTCAGCTGAGATCTGCATTACTTCTAGATGATTTTTTTTTTCAAGCTAAGCATTTGAGTTTTCAGGAGTCTGTAAACTTTATTCGTATAAGTAAACTTCTTGAAAACGAAGCAGTGAATTTTGAATGATCTATACACAGAAGACAGCGATTGATTACAATAACTATTGACTGTTGTTGTAATTAACTTGTCAACACAGGCTTCAACGATCATTTGAAATTGCTAAAGACTTTTCACTCGTTATTGCAGTGTGACATTTTAATACAGTACGGTTTTTTTCCAAAACTAGCCTCTAATTCGATGTTAAAAATCATATTGGTAGTGGTCCTTCTTATCGTTTGATAAGAACGACATCGTTGATATTGTTTGAGGGGTATAGCGTGAACTTTAGTTAAAGTTTTTTTCCTTTTTATTCTTGCTATATAGGTGTAAAAAAACTCCGATCTAATTAAAAAATGTGTGTATTAGCTGAATACTTTGATGTATTTAGTTTTGTTGGTTTTATCTTATTTAGATATTTAGTCGAATCGAAATCCGAATTTGAATTGTAACACGGGTTTCAACACGTTTTATCACGTGATGTTCTAAGGTTAAGTGGTGATCCATACAGCAGTAGAGTCGAGCCTTCCAGCGCTCCGTAGGTCAAGTGAATATGTGTGGTTGTAATTTTGACTGGAATAAGTGTCGAAAGAGAGGCCGTGGCCCCCCTCTCTCTCTCTCGGCGCTGCTGGGTGCCCACGGACCCGTTCTCCGTTCTCTGCCAATATTTTGTGTACAGTCGGTCAAATAGCTTTTTATTCGTATATACCTTATTGGCTCGAGCGGCTTGGCAGTAGGACCGCCATTCAACCCTCGCCTTATACACTACCGCTACCACTACAGTACTAGTATCCGGGGCCCCGGCCAAAGCCAGAATCAGTATCGGGGCCCGTCGGAGCCAGTGGCATCCACTAGTCCGTCTCTTACGCCACACTACACCTACTCCTACTGACATACACTACTCACTACTCACTACACACTACACACTACACTCTACACTATACATCTATCCTACTCTAGTCTAACCTTGTGCTGATAGCCTTGGGACGGCCAAGAAGTTATTTGATAGCCCACGTTCGGCGCGTAGTTTCCAGCTTGATACATACCCGCACTTCTTCACTCACCCGCGCATTAGTTCGTTCCGTTCACATACACTTACACTACTATTTCCTTATTCTTCTCTATTTTCTTCGATCGTCGATAGCGGAAAAATCGATCGGGAGCTTAGCCCCGCCTTCCGCGACGGAGGGCTGCCAATGAGCGTAGGCTCCCGCAATTCCTCCACGCCCTCCGCATTCCGTCCTGGTATCAACTAGACAACCGACTGCGGTGACGGTGGTGCGGACCGCGAGACACTGAGCTCTCTCCTCTCCCCGGACCGACAGTTTTATTTTCAAACCGAGGGTTGCGAAACGTCCTCACCGAGCGAATCCGTCATTCGCGCATCCGACGCGGGCGACCAGAGGCTGACGACACTGCGGGACTGTGGTGATGTGGAGTGCGCTGGTCTGTGGAGCTGTTACAGGTGAACTCGCGGTTCTAGAGACGCAGTGACAGTGACAGGCATGGTGTCTAGTGGGATGTGTGAGAGCGACTGTCGATGTAGTGGTCGAGGAGCAGGTCCACGGCATGAGGTAGGGGGCGTTACCCCAGTGCCCGCGCACTCTCGCGCCGCCTACCGCCCCCACGTCACCATTGGTCCTTACACTACAATACCGCCTCACAGACACTACAACCCGTCATCGACTTACCGTTCCGATTACAAGGCAGGTAGACACCTGTTTGATCGACGAAATCACCCGTGTCCGACATAAGGAATGATAAGAAACTCGAGTCGGTAGCGGTTGTACTTGAGTTTCACCTTGTACTTTACATTCTGCGAGAATTGAAGTAAAACCCAAAAATGTGTTAAGACTTTGGATGGTATAATAAACAGCTGGTTTAGGCATATGACTAGACAATGTTTACAAGGGTGACTCGACAATATCTGCCAAGGGTTTGAATGAGTAGGCTACTGTGTAATCTTTTTACGCTAAAGAGGGAGATGTATTATTATAGCCTGTCTTGCAAGAGCATCGTAACGATTTCCCTAGTCCCTAGTATATCCAAAACTTTATGTTGAACCGTAAATCTTAATGTTAAACATAATTCAATAGATAACCATAAATCAATGATAGGACAGACTACACTGTCATAGCATTGATTTATGGTAAATTACGAGTTTTTGACAAGTAAGATGAAACAGTCTTAGAATAATATGTATGGTGTCTCTGGTAGCAAATTTCTCTATAGTTCTATAGAGCAGGAACTATTACCGTAGGTGGCACGGCAAGAGCTAGACCCGGGGCCGATTTACTTTTTAATTTTGATGTCCCTAGAGGCCAAAATCACTATTCGTTAAAATGCATGTACATGTCCGTGAACACGATAACTCGAACAATTTTGGTACTATTTTGAAGAAATTTGACATGAACTGTGTGACTTGATACACTTCATTAAGTTCGTGGACCATCAAGATCCAGGAGAATGGGTAAATGGGTTGTCAAAGTTTTCAAATTTTAACTCTTAAAACATAAAGTACTCAATTTTCATTAAAACCATCGTTCGTAGAGCTAAAAACAAATAATGGTTTACCCATAATAAAGCGTTGTTTTAGAATTAAAGATAGTGGAGAAAATAAAAAAAGCTGTACAGTACATTTAAAATGCCCAAGCTATTCTTATGGTTGTAGTTTACTTGGTTACAAATATTTTTCGATCAAATTTGATGAATGAAAATGTTGATCTATTTTATACTACACTATTATTTATTTACAAAGAAACAATTTTTCCTTCCCTGTAGCAGCAATCCTCGATACTCGTTGAATCTAATGTTATTGGAATAGGGAATGGTTTGAGTAAAAATCCAATCAGACAAAAATAAATTTGCTTTGTAGGCTATGCAGGTTTGCGGCTCAGGGGTATATAAGTCTAGTACTTACATCTCTGTGATAGTATCGAAACACTGAAATTTATGGCTGTAATTCGATTCTCACTGAACATTGTTCATAATATGTTAGTCTATTATGTTTATATCAAATTACATGCTCCATAATGATATAAATTTTACGGAAACTTTAGTTCAATGATATTAATATGAATACAAGACTGTTACTTAAAAAATATTCTGGACAACCTGAACAATAATCCCCCATCCATTAACACATGAAACTAAACTGAATTACCCGTGTTACAGTAAATAATAAGTTCGGCTACGAACGTAAGTAATCTATGGTAAAATTACTCAATTTATCGCTTGTATATGCAAATTTGAATGAATAGTGTATTTGGCCTCTGGGGACATCAAAATGAAAACTTTAATCGGTCCCGGGCCTAGGTCTTGCCCTGCCACCTAAGGTAAATAGCTCTTTCCCTATAGAGATATTCGCTAAAAGTAGACAATTGAATTGGCTCACAGAGAGTGTTGAAGTCTAATATTTGATGAATCATAAAATATGCAATCGTGAACAAAGCTCTGTACTTTTTGGCTTGGTTAAAAAGTCTCAGTGTTTGATGGAAAGTGGTAATCTACAACGGGGCGCTCTAGCGGAGGCTCAACCGAACTACATTCATGTTTATTATAAAACCTGCAATAGCTTTAACATGGAATGGATAGTTCTATCTACAGCCAAGGGTTTTATATAGAGACAACTATAGTATACATAGCCAGCATGGAACTTAAAGTATCAAGAGGAGGATGTCTACGGTTATTTCGTAATTGTAAAATATGATACACGTAAAATTGTACGTAGTACATCTTTAAACTTAGCATACACAAGTTAATGATTCGGCAGAGTAAGTTTACATCAAGCTTCCCCTCCGATCTACAGGGTAGTAACTACGACTGCACATGTTATAGTAACATTAGTGACGATAATAAACTTCCTTCATGTTGGTAGTACTGCGTGAATGAAGGATCAAAACATGCATTCACACGATTATTCATACATAAACATTTGAACATTGTGAACTTGAGTAAGTAGAGCACTTATAGCGTATGGTACATAGTAACAGTCAACAACTAACTTCTAAGTTAGATCAGCAGCAACTGCACGTATGACGTATGTCTCAGGATAGGTGAATTGCTGAACATTGAGATTTCAAAAACATACATTCACGCAATTCTCTATAAGAAAAATGTTTAAACTCTTGTGAAAAGTAAAACACTTATAGGTTATGGAGTATGGCCGTCAGGCAATATTACAATAGATTATATTAGATTTGTACTAGAGCACGTATTTTGAGGCAAAGATTACTGAAAGAGTGTTGAATTGAGATTAAATCAGCTGTTTCGTAAATTAGGGCCAATTACTGTAAATCCAATTATGAACAGCTGGTTGTAGTTTCAAGCCATCAAAATGCTACTGACTTTCGTTAGGATTGAACCGGCGACCTTCTGATTAGTAAACAGCACTCATCTCCCTAGATATGAGTAGGGGGTGTTCCGTAAGTAAACAGCCTAACTCCAGGAAATGGTTATATGGGTCAAAATAAAGAGAAAATCAGTAATAACATTTGTTTCAAAAATCGCTTCGTTAACCAGATATCCGTAATTTTGTATTTTTTACATAAACATTTTTTTTGAATTTTTTAATTGATCTTTATAAAACTTGGTATGTAGGTTAAAGAAGGAAAGACCAATCAATGTTAGAACAAAAATTCATCTTGATTCAACTTAAAATTTCAAAATGGCGGCAATTTTAATTTTTTAAACCTGAATTACTTAAAAACAAAAACAGTTTATTTTATGAAATGATGTCAAGAACACTTTTATTTAATATTTTTAATACCCTATCAAACGATACCAAGTTCAAAAAGATCGAATAAGAAATAGCTGAAATATTACGATTTTAGTTGTAAAATGGGGCAAACCTGACTAGCTTCTGCCGTATTCTACCCCATATTGTAACTAAAAATCGTAATATTTCAGCTATTTGATCGTGTTGAACTTGGTATTGTTTGATAGGGCGTTAAAAATACCAAATAAAAATGTTCTTGACATTTTTTTCATAAAATGAGCCGTTTTTGAGTAATTTAAGTTAAACATATTAAAATTGCCACCATTTTGAAGTTTTAAGATAAATCAAGATGAATTTTTGTTATAACATTGGTCTTTTCTACTTTTACCTAAACACCAAGTTTTTTAAAGATCGGTTGAAAAAAATCAAAAATCAAAATGTTTATGCAAAAAATACAAAAAGGCGGATATCTGGTTAACGAAGTGATTTTGGAAATGTTATTCCTGATTTTCTCTTTATTTTGACCCATGGAACCATTTTGCGGAGTTTGGCTGTTTACTTACGGGACACCCTGTATAAAATGGAGTCGAGTAGGGTCAGCGATAACACGACGCGCGTATTCCGGAGGCTGTGGCACAGTGGACTAGTGGAGTTGGATCAATGTGGAGGAGGATTGCCAAGCGAGAGGTGTGTACGAGGACGGTGCCAAGTCCCCACGTGGTCGACCGTACACGGGACCGTGTCCTGTCCGCGGCGGTATAATCGATAGTGGATCCCTACGATGCCAAGGGATGGAGTCAAAACTACGATGCTGCCAGCTTCGGCCCGTCACAACATCGCTGGCCTTGAATGTTGGACGCTTCCAGGCTTTAGCCACCTTTCCATTGACACTATATCTTTACACTATATCAATAACAATTGTTTATTTGTTTGTAAACTACACAAGTTTACATTATCGTATAAACAATGTGAGGAACGACATGGTATAAGAGTCGTGCTTCGGTCTCCTAAGTCTGGAGTTCTAATTCCGCCAAAAATGCCTTTTAGCTATTAGATAGGCTAATGATTGTACCACACTTAGGGCTTAGCCAAAAGTAATGTGTTACAGATATCTTTTCTCAAATAAAAGCATAGATTAATCTGCAGTACACTGATGAAATCGGGGAAGTGTTCAAAAACAAAATATCCACCAATACAATTTTAATACTATTTAAAGGTTCTTCCAAAAGAAGGGATACCAGTTAACGTAGTAATAATAACTCCGATGTCGTACGGTATGGGAAATATTTTATTCGTTGAATGATTAACCATATTTTGTAACTAACGCAATAGTCATTATTGTTTTTACACTTATTACTCATTAAACCATGCTAAATGCTCAAAATTTGTATTATTTCACTCAATTTATCGCAGTTAGAAGAATTAGCGTATGCCTTGAAAGTAACCGTCGATTCACGGGTTTTACCTAGTATAATATAAATAAGAGTCCATCAGGATCAATTGACATGAAACTCAAAGCTAAATTTTAAACTTGCGAACACTCGATGCAAAAAATAAACATAAAATCGTTTTATATTTGACATTCTATTTAGTCAAAATGCGGTCATTATCAATAATTAGCATTCATAATTTTCACTTCACTGAGTTAAGATAGTTAATGAATACATCAAGTGTAATATACAAATAAACTGTTAATTTAAAACTGCAATACCTTCAAGTAATTAATTGAAAAGTCTTGATACTAAATTTGCCCGAAAGCTGTACTTATGTTAAGAAGTCGTGATTAATTGGTCGTTTAATTATTGCATTGACTGTTTACGTATTACAATTAAAACTAAAGATACGTAATAATATTAAATTCCTCAATAGTGTAAACGATTCATTAGGATCCTTGGTTTTTTTTCAATTACAGTAGTGTGCTTTTAATTAACTGATTCAAAGTTGATTATCTTTATTCTTAAGTCACATCCAGTCACATCTAATCCATTAAAATTACGAACTAAAATATGTCATACAGTACTTGCAAGGAAAACTATACATATTTCAGAACTTGCCAAAGACTGTTCTAAAGATAGCTTGATGGCCGTGGCGACACAAAATCATTGTAGCACATACAGAAAGTGGATTTAGTATTTAGTTTTAGTATTAGCCCTACATTCCTTGTTCAAGTTATCGTTTTAACGGATATTTATATATGCATGTCTATATTTGTATTGATCTTAGCCCAAATAGTTTAGCCTAGACACATTTTACATGGTGTATTAAAAATTCATGCTTATATTCTCTGAACTAAAAATTGGATTAAAAGTCATAGAAATGCTAAAGCAGGGGAGAGAAGGCGTCTCAAGCAGTGGGCGGGGTGGTACCTCCCTTTGCGCAGGTACAGAGGTGAAACCCTGCACACGTAATACCCCTTTGATACATTTCAATCTCGAAGCTAAGATTGTCTTCATTATCCTCACGTTAAGGTTAAAATAAAATGTCAACACTTTTACATGAAAGATACTAGTCCCAAATTGTTGTTTTCTATACGTTCGTGAATGCAAATGAGTTTACGCCACCCTACATTATTTTGACGAACTTCCCACGCAAGGATTTAGTCCAGAAAACAGCTGTTTGCCGCCAGCTTATTCAAATTGGGTTTCATTGCGTACTACTGTACTGTAATGAGTTTTACCGGACACCAATCAGCTGATTATACTGTATTTAGGTGGCAATGAGTGGTTCTAAACAAAAACATAACCCTTAAGAGAGGTTATGACCAGTGATTTTTAGTCCTTTAGTTGGTGGAAATATATAAGGATTTGTACGGATTTAGTAGTATGGCGTAAACTATCGTACGTAACTCGTCCAAAATGTGTGTACCGGACTCGTATGGTAATCCTGTACTCGACTTCGTCTCGCACGGGAACGATCACACTCGTCCGGTAAACACTTATTTTCAGGACTAGTAACGTAATATACTATTACGCACATTAAAACCTACTTTTATCTTCTAATAATGTATGGTTAAAAATGGTGAGTGTATGGAAATAGTAGATTATTAAGTTTAAAAAATGCATCATAATTATTTGACGTCATAATGACTTGTGACTAAACCGTTAAGGAATACAGCTTATAGCGAATTTCCCCTATAGGTAAGAATGGTAAGACCCAAAATCGATTTACTTTTTTCAATTTAATGTCACCAATGGGACCAAATGCCTTTACATATATCATCGCGTGGATCTTAAATACCCCCGCCGCAGCAAACCTGCCGACTAAGCGAATTTCCATTTGCCTGAATTGATTTTCAATTGAATGTATTTAATTAACATTAGGTTTTATGAGTACCTAGGCTTGGTGCTACAGGGAGGGTAAAAAAGTGTATTTTTTGTAAAATATGAATAACTTTGTATAAAATAAATAAATTTACCAAGTTTGATTAAAATATATCCATAAACAAGCAAACTACAACATTTTACAATATTCTCCATAAGAATAACATGGGAATTTTAAAATAACGTTTTTTTGAATTTTCTCCGTAACCAATAATTGTACAAAAACACTTGGATATACTGAATTATTTCTTTTTTTAAGCTCTTTAAAAAGGTCCGGAGAGAAATTGGGAAATTTTGTGTTTAGAGGGTAAAAAATTAGAAAAACCAATTTTTACCCCGTAAAACCCCCCATAAAACCCTGTTCAAATGGTCCGATCATGCTGGTTCGCGAACTCATTCAAGTTTATCCCGCCTTACACCTTCAAACCAAATTTCATCAAAATCGGACAAAAATTACTCAAGTTATCGTGTTCACGAACACATATATATATAAATATATATATATATATATATATATACATATATAAAAATTTGAACTAATGGTGTTTTTGGCCTCTGGGGACATCAAAATGAAAAAGTAAATGGGTCCCGGGCCTAGGTCTTACCGTGCCACCTACGGTAATAGCTACTTCCCTATGGGGAAATTCGCTGAAACAACAAATTGTTCATATCGAACTGTTCCAAGTTTGTTTGTTGCTTTATATACAAACACGAATCTGCAATATATTTTGAAAATACTTGACGTTTATATCAAAACATGTCTACTCATGCACAATTTTACCCACAGTGTAAGTCATAGACTTTTGTCAGTATTCTAATAGAAAACACCAAACGCAAGTACTCATAAATGATTAAAAGATAAAATTTACTTAATTTTATTTAATGCAATAAGATAAAATCAGTTTTACTTTGCTAAACGTATCAAGTATATAATTAATAACATTTTTAATTATTTTGCTACAATTTACAAACGTTAGAATTCGATGTTTATTCTTATTTATATTATATTATACATAAAATAAAAGCTATTTTTGAATAACAGCTGTTAAAAATAGATTCCATGTATACTTCAGCATCGAAAAGTTAATACCCTCGATCGAAACATATAAAATACGTCATGTGTATGATAATTTAATATATACATTAAACAACATGTAGCAAATGTCTGTGCTGCATACATTTGGTATCATAATAAGGTTCAAACTAGGAATTATGTTGCATACGTAAGCAATTTTCAAGGTTTAATTCATCATATTACAGTTGTTCTACAATAGTCAATATATTTTGTTTTTTTTTTCATCAAATAATTCCGTTATGATTTGGTTAACTAACTTTTTTCTATCAAGCCAGCAGGCGCACAGGCATATGTCTGCTGATTCCATAAGTTAAATAAAATTAAGTAATACAGAAATGTTCTTTCGTTATCTTGACTTTAGTTTATAGTGTTGTCATTTATTATGTTTTCTTAAGTTTGTATTTGATTTGTTCATGCTGTATATTAAGTTGAATAAACATATAATTTAATTCACTCATTCATACATTTCATCCCTTCGACGGCAGGCCTACTGATCCGATTTCGCCAGGTATTAGGGTAAGATTGATGCACTCTTCATGTATTTAATTATATTTTTTCAAGCTGTACGTTATCATAAATAAATAAATCCTTGATGTTGGTTTTCAAACATAGATTTAACCATGTTCATTTTAATTTCCTATTTGACTTGAACAATTTGTTGCCTGTTATTTATTTTCTTTGCTGTCCAGTTTTTCTGTGATAAATATTTGCTGTCAGTTCTAAAAAGTATTATATTTGTTTTTATATATATTGTAAATCATCTTTTGATAAAAAGAATAGCTTTTTAATTAAGGATTGATTAAGTGTGTAAGCATAATAATAGATCAAAATTTGTAAAGTGTATTAACATGATTAGAGATAAATATCGGTAGAGTGTGAAGGCATCATTATCATTTTGAGTGTGAACGGTTGGTTACTCAGGCTGTTGGCGTAATTTCACAACTTATTAGAATTTTAAAATTTCAAAAGTTTTTTTAAGCAGTATTTCATTTATATGTTGTATAACGTATCGTGATAGGGGCAAATGTTTCTCACTCTATAATTCCGTTTTAATTACATTTAGAGATTATTTAAATTAAAGAACTGTAACCATTTCCTAAAATATGAACCTTTATGAATTACATGTTGATCAACTTGTATCCAATCAAGTCAATGGGGGTAGATTTCTTAGAGGACTCCAACATAGTGTTTAAAGACTATGCAGATGTGTGCCAATATATATTTAGGTCTACAACATTTTACCTAATTTCACCTAACATGTTCGAAAAGTATAGATGTAATTCTTATAAAATAAATATTAAATAAATTTATTCCAAATGTCATGGCATTCTATCGTTTAAACAAAAGTCATAATTTAAGCTTGAAACTAAGTAACTACGTCGTTTAATTATTCGTAATTCAAAACTATCTGTTGAAAGCAAAATTCATTTTATTTCATTTTATTAAAATATAAAATATTTTTAAGCACTGTGATATGTCATAATCAAGTTATTCATCGAAACATCAAAATAACTTTTAACAGAGAATAAATTAACGGGAAACAGAATTGTATGAATAGAGAAAAAGCGTATATATGAAAAAGATAAATAAGCGGAGTGAGTTGCACGGGTAGAGGCCCCCAGCGGTGAAGGCGATATATGACTCTGTCCCGACTAACGTATGTGGTCCAACTGCGAGAATTATACAGCTACAAACTCATTTGTATGAAAAAACAGGACTATATAGTAAAATTACACCAATGTTCGGGTATCACTAACTACATAAATTGACCAGAGTTGGAGCCACGGAACCCGGTACACGGTCCCTGGATTCCGCATTGCGAGTCCACGTCATAACCTTGCTACTGGAACTGACTAACACCGGTCTTGCCACAGGCTTCTCAACTAATCACCACAAGACTGTTGATATTTGTACTAACATATATAGCGCAGCAATGCACAACAAAACAATTGAATAATGTGATCTAACCATAAGGATCCTTACGTTGCTGCAGAATTTCTAATGATCCACTGGGTATTCATGATTCCACTACGAATGTTATTGTCTAATTAAGTGTTGTTTACGGATTAAAGAACACAATATTATATATGATATATATATAGTCTGATTAGTAGTGAGGACACATACACGGAAAACGTTGAATAATTATTAAGTTTAAGTTTTTAATACCACAACACTGAGGTATTTGGGTAAAGATAGCTGACCTGTAGTTTCGTAGATTTCGTCATACCACATTACTGTTGTTAGGAGGAAGGATATGCAATGTCACCACAAACTGTGGTAACTGGGTACCACAGTTAGTGGCGACATTTGTTCATATAACAATAATGTGGTAAGTGAATTGTGATAACAGTTCTCAAACCACAATAGTGAGTTGAGATAAGACATTATTTACATCACAATACTGTGATAAAAGCGTGGCGTTAGCTTGGTCACACACAACACTAGTGAGTAAGGACTTGCCGTTGTGGTGGGGTACCTTCAACTGCGCCGACGAGCCGCGTGGTGCAGTTAAGCCTCTCTACGCGCTGTTCCATAAATCAGACATCTCCGAAACTAATGTGCCTCACTCCCGTATCATTCATCGGGATAAGCACGAGAAAACACACAATCAAATTGAATAGAGCCGATTATTAATGATGGAGATTGCGCTACTGTTGCGGCGACTGGCTCATTTGTTGAGTCTATGCGGCGACTGGAGGCCTGGTAGCTTAGTTGTTCACATATAGCCGAGTATCGTACATCAACTGCATTATAGAGGGCAGACACACTAGCGAACTAACCGATCGGATAAATTGTTGAGCTACTGCATACAACTTAACTCATATGCATTACATGTGTGTGACATTTGGATGACAATGGCAATAGAATTTGGTGAATTTTTTAGAGGTTGGCGGCCTCTTTTAACCTTGCATTTGCCCGTCCACATAGACTAACCGCCCGTGCCTGGATCGTATACAGCAAAGCAAGGAGTGAGCCGGTACAGTAGAAAGGTGATATGTACTGATAAAATGTTTTCGGCAGTGACAAGGATCCGAACCCACGACATCCGTTTATGACGTCCGGTCCGTTCGTTATGTTTATTCTATATAAACTATAAGTGAGTATTTCATACTCACTGTCCATATAGGCTTGAATTAAATGTAAGTTATCGGGTATTGCATCCCCCGATCGGGGTAATTGCATAAGTAATATTATAAATAAAGTCATAGAGCAAAGTGTATTCTTCTCTTGTTATAACATTTTGAGTTTCAAGTTATTTATAGTTATTTAATTTATTCGCAGTAAATTTTCCAAAAGAAACATTTCAATGTACACACTTACATTTCTAGTGCTACAAGATTACAACGGTTATGAATAATTAATTAATTTATGTTGAAACGCATTTTGATTTTTGACATTATCACAGTAGACCCTAATTTATCAAATTTTTCATTATCAAGATACGAGTTCGATACTCTTGAGTATAATAGCTTTAATAAAACCGAATTAAACCACATCTTGGCCCACGTCTTTATTTGAGTTTAGAAGGGTCAATTTAGTGGAATACTTTAAAAGTGCTTATAATAAACATAGATGTGAGCATTATTTTGGTACTGTGACCATCATTTGTATAACTCAGTCCTGTTAATTTCTAATTTTGATGTACAGTATGTATTTTTTCTTTCAATATTAAGTTTAATTCTGTAAATACTTCAATTTAAAGGTAACTATGTGTAATATTGATTTTATATAGCTTATAAATTGTTATAAAATAAATCCATATGTAAAATGATTTAACTTGCAAACTGTAACTAAATCATATAATATGCTGTATTTTCATATTGTGGTCAATTTAACAAGAGTGCAAAAGACCTTCGTCAAATTAAAAAGGCCTTTGTTGAACGATAATCGTGTTATTCAATATGAACACATAAAACTATGAAGTAAAACAACATATAATTTCATATTCATTAAATGCAAAGTTCACCCTATATACATCACGTATATAAGATATTCTGTGCTCTTTGTATATACCTTACTCGCCGTTCCATATGAAGCTCACTCCTCGCAATCGTAAGTATAAATCGAGTCTAATTTCTTGGGCTGATTGACATATTCTATCTTGTGGAGAAACGATGTCTTGGACCTGTTGAAGAAAGCGAGTCCTATCTTCACCACTTCCTTGACGTGTCGGAACTCTGAGACGAACTCCAGAGCTCGTTCCTTGATGTCAACTTCTCCTAGAGCGACGTGAGCCTCGTACTCCAGATGATCTTCCACGGAGGCCCTCGAGAAGTTCTTGTTCCGTAACACCCTGTACTGCAGCAGAAACGCACGCTTCTTGGGAGTTCTGCACTGTGGTATCAACACATGTCTGTTAACACTGACTGTATCACTACGAACTGAGGACTCAGATTAATCAGCACTTCTTGCATCGCAATCTCGTACGAGTTTTTGTCTGTGAGTAAATCCCCATCGGGTCCGGCGAATAGATCCCGCAACTCTTGCTCGAACTTGGGGTAATGTCTGTTAATGAGGAGATCCACTATCCTGTAAGCATTCCTTTGATTGTAGCGTTCGAAGGGTTGTTGAAAACAGAAATACGACTTGACTATACACGAGAAAGCAGATAATGCAATAATAATAAGGTTCATGCTTTTAATATACCATGTAACCAGCTTGTGGACGAGTTAAGGAATGAACTTGTCGGCAGCATTTGTCACGAGATTTTCATGGTACGATACAGCTAACGACGACAGATTTTAAGAGTTACTGATAATCACAATTATTTTGCGTGGTCATAGTTGAAATGCCGTAATTTGTCATGAAATATTCTGGAAAGTAATGAGGATACAACTTGTCGTTAGCATTCATTACTATTGGATCAAACAAAGGTACGCACAGAATTGAAAGAAAATAAATACACAGTTTCTTGTTTAAAGTAATAGAGTGACTGGTTACTAATCTCTGTTGACAATCGGTTTCTTATCTGAATACTACTAATATCGATAAACATGCAGTCCTAAAGTAGCAGTTTTGTTCAATCTTAAATCAGGTTGTAAATAGTGTATAACATAAAAATCACACTCTTCGATTTTATTGAGCGAATTTGTGATATTTAGACGTATAAATGAATTTATACTTTTACGTGATTGTTCTTTTTTTGTTATCAATCAGACTTGTACAATATTATAACATAGAGTATAATAAAACATTGCAAAACGGCTGTTTAAAGGTGTGTGCGATTGTTACAGTTTGCGAGATCAATGTTCAATAACCTTGATTTAACGGAATGGAAAATATATTGAGCTATTGAAATCAATATTACACCTGAAACAGTTGGAATAAGTGTTTCCTTTAATATATTGTACATTACCATCTCTTTATTGTCTTTCAGCTCTACAAAAGCAATTGACATTGCCAAAAATAATACAGTAGGTATAATATAAAATAGCATCTTATCGTTAAAACATTAAACATGGACATGGAATACATAACAGGAACAAAATCAGAGAGATAGGATCAAAAGCTTTAGCCAAATCAATAAATGTAGCAGACATATTAATTTTAGCATCACAACCGTTAAAAATATCTGGGATTATGTTTTCCAAGGCCTTGATTGTGGACAAATTTGATCTAAAACCAAACTGACTATCACGGAACAAGTTTTTATTTTTCAAAATATGAATACATTTGTTGGTATAGACAGTGTTGTAATATTTTAGAATGAATTGGGATTAGAGATATCGTTCTGTAATTATTTGGATCTGTTTTTTTTTTGCATTTTTTGAAGATTGGTATTGTAACTGATATTTAATACATTCTGGAAAAGTTTTTTGTTCAATCATCATATTATATAGAATTTTAATATATAATATGATTGTCAGTGGATTTATCAAAAAAGGGCCTATCTTTTTGATTAAATAATTGGAGAATCCATAATAGTCTTCAGCCTTAGAACTACTTAGTCTATTAATGGATTCTATAATATTTAATTGGGAGATTGGTGACCATTGGAATTTTATATCAACCTTTCTTGAAGCTAAGATTAGAGCAATAAGGTCTCTTGCACTTTGTCGGTTAAGTAAAATATATTATTATAGTATTTTCAACAGGTAAACAAAAAAATCCAATTGATCCAGTGATTAATTTAAAAAAAATTCTAATCTTAATCAAGTTACTACAACTACATTTTTGGGCTTAGTAGTTGATGAAAATATTTCATGGAACTCCCATTTTGACCATGTTGTCAGCAAAATCACATCAGAAATTTATACAATTTATAGAATGTCTAAATTTTGTTCAGCAGATATTTAGTACTGTTAACCTTACACCCAACATTTCTGTAATAAAGCATGTTGTAAAGTCACAGCTGCCCAAACATAACCTATTTACACTGATAGTCGGGCAATGGTAATTCCTAACCTAAGCTAAACTCACATATGTTAGGTTGGTTCCTCAGTTGCATACCATATTAGCATATTATTACGGAGGCGGTGTAACGATTTTCTGATACCAAGACTTTAATGCTACTTTGTAAGCATAATGTAGTATTTTAGGTTTACGTTTTCTCCGTATACTTTCAGCTTTGTTCTGCAAATATGTAGACACTGAAGAGGTGCCTGTTCGGTTGGAGAGAGCGGTTTCGAAGCGGGCGGATTAGCACCGAAACCGGTTGCGAGGCCTACATCAACTCCTATAGAAAATACTGCTTCATTTTACCACATGGTATCATATACTCTAAATAAAAATAATTAAGAAATGTGAATGGCATTAGCATAGACTAAAGACAGTTTTGAATAATAATAATGTATTATGTAGTTCCAAATAATACCAATTTAATATTTTTGTCACAACATAAAATATCCAACATACATTATTATAAAAAATGTTGTGAAATATTTGTGTAACATTATCAATTAACGAATAGGCATACGAACAAAAAAATATCATCTCTATTGATCATCCCTTTTCATCTGTTAATTCGCAAATAAACCTATGCATCATATTGTTATATTTCCGTACAGCTTTGTGAAAATCGTCGATTTCCAATCTGTCAAAACATATGATTTTTCCTGTCTCAAACAAACGTTTTCCTGCGAAAACAAAGTTTCTGTTAAGCTCAAAAGGAGTACAAATGTACGTATTTTTTTATGGGAACTATTTAACTAACATCTAGCTTTTAAGTAAATTAAAACTAAGTTATGAACTTTTAAGTGAATTACTAGAATATGGAATATTATTTTACTGTTCAAAACCAATAAGTGTTATGTGATTGTTTGAATCGTGATGAAACGTATCGTTCACTACTCGTCACAAGAGTTCCATTCCGGGGCTAAATTGTTGTTTCCGCACTCGGTTCGCTTCGCTCGCTAACCACTATCTTGCTTTGAGGTGGTTTACTTAAAGGACTAGTGGTTAAATATAATAGTACGTTAAAATAAATCACTTGATACATCAAAATGTTCACAGTAATCAATATCATATCAATTTTAAATTAAGGTAGGCGAATCTACTAAATAAAACTTAAGGTTCCATCAACGAATGTTTAACTTCATGCCCCAAGGTTGAACATGAACAAGACTTACCCATTCTATCGATAGCTTAAAGTCGGTCCCTTATAAATGAGTTTTATAAACAGAGTTTACCTATTTACTATTATTATATCTTTACATAGATATTCATTTCGTTTTACACGTTTACACTTTTTCAAATACATATCTGTACAATTTTTAGAAATTCTGGCTTAAACATAAATAAAATGTAAAACAAAACGCGTAGCATGGCGCCACGCAATGTCGATGGGACAAATTGATTAATCCTTATCCACGGAGAGTCGTGATATATAGGCCTATATAGAGCTTTCTGCTTAACCAAGCGAAAGCGACTCTACTGTTATAATACTGTGTTATACAATATTATCATTTCCAATGAAGAATGTAAACGGTAAGGCATGGGACTGGCATTAGGCCAGCCAAACTCCCCCGGCTCCTCCTGCTAATTTAACATCTATCTTCCGAACTGATACCATTTCATGGACAACGTAAAATTTGTATACAACCTATAGTTTAGCACTACGAGAACTATACAAAGTAGCATGTCTATGTACAAAGTTCATTTTTGGTGATGGTGATAACATTATCGGACAATGTTACGGAACACATCACTTGCATGCTTCAACCAAATGACTCTGGATACTATGATAAAAACAGTCACATCGCTGTAATACGTTATAGTTGACTAACACCAAGGTTAGTTGACCTTATCCTAAAACAAGATTTAAGTTATTGATAGTTAATTAAAATGGCTAATGTCATGATCAAGTTTTATCATTGACTTTCGATACCGTACTGCAATAGACGTCCCATTGGTATGAAACAAGAAATACAATTTTTATTAAAATAGAACCTCGTTGAATAAGTGATCTATTGTAATAATTATAAATTATCTTTTAGTTGTCGTCACTTCGATAATTATTATAAAAAGTAGAAGTTTACAAGAAGTTGTACTTTGCAATTGTTCTTTGTTGATGGCTGTCGCCGTATAATAGCTTTGAACTATTGATAGTGCGTCAAAATTCCTCGAAATAGTGGAAGTTTACAAGAATTCATTTAAGCACAACTAAACATTAAATACCCTAGCCACAGCAACCCTGCAGACTAAACGTCTTTCCATTTACCTGGTTGGATGAAAAAATACCTATTACGTTACAGTATCAGATTTATTTATTATTTAACGATCATTAATAAAAAAAAAAAAACTTATGTTTGCTGATACAGGGTAGGTAATAAAGCGTGTTTGTAACTGAAATGTTAAATCTTGGCATGAAATAGACAAATTTGCCAAATATTTTATCAAAATATATCCAAAAGCAAGCAAATTACAACAGTTTATTTACACAACAGTATTAAAAGGGACTTTTTAACATTAAGGTTGTGTCTTTAATTTTCTCCGTAACCATTAGGCGCACAAGGCTTGTATGAATCAAAATATTTGTTTCTTTAAGCTCTACAAAATCTTTGAGAAGTAAATTACGAAATTTTATGTTTAGCGTTTCAAAAATTGCAAAACCCCATAAAACCCCGTTGCCATTATCCGATCATGCTGGTTCGCGAACTCCTTTCAGGTTTACACGTTTGTAAAGAATGTCATCAATATACGAGATACTACTATGTCTATATATAAATTTGAACGGGTGGTTTCTTTGGCCTCTGGGAGATCAAAACGAAAAAAGTAAATCGAACCTGGGTCTAGGTCTTACAACGAACCCTACAGTAATAGATTATTCCCTGTATGGGAAACCCCCTTGACATTTAAAACACAAAGAATTATTTTCCTAACTTAATGTAAACATTTGTAGAGTAATTTCGTATTAACATTAACCAATTGAATTTATAAAATAAAAATTTAAACGAAGCTTAATATCTTACGATCTTATAACTATGTGTGTAACCAATATCTTAGTTGAATTAGCTTCCTCTGTAGATTTACTGTGTCGCGTTCCTTGTTATAAACAAATGTATAATAAAGATTCCTATGATATAAATTTACTGCACATGGCTTCATTATTTATTTAAAACCCAAGTCTATAACTCTAAAAAGTGCCGATGATAGTTCTGCAATTAATCTAACCTTATGAATGAAAACTCCCCCCACCGCAAACTAAATCATGACGAACATAAAACCACCGCTAGTGCGACGATGTAGCGCAGAGTCCGTGTTTTCATAGTGTGTTGGTATATAAATTATGATTAGTGATCGTTTAGGCCTATTGTTAGTTGAGGGACAATAATAGCGCGTAAATGTTGTAGAATTATTGGGCTTATATCTAGAAAATGAACCCGCGTTTTATCAAAATTAGATTACTGCAATTGACAAATTGAAAACTACTATACGAGTTTCATTGCGCATTGTCAATGGTTTATGTGTTAATAGCAATACCGATAATATAAGTATGATAATGTATGAGTTGCCTGGTTTTTTAATTACAACTATTTATTTGAGAAATCCTTCAAATAAATAGTGTTAGTAGCGAACACTGATCATAAAATACTCTTTACTAACTTACTCACTCACAGGTAAAATGTTACAGGGTTATCACAACAATTATGTTGCTGATTTTGATTATAAATATTACTGGATAATTTGTTTTAAGACTCTTTTAGTTGGTACTATTGAAAAGAAAAACTCATAAAGTTTAATTTACATTGGTTGTGTATCAGCTGTTTTTCAAGTCAATTGTTGTAAGTGTTGTGTAATATGAATTTGAAGACAAGAAAGCTTTTTGTGTGTTGAATTGTTACATTAACCAATATGTTATTAGTACGCAAAGACACAACTAGGTTTAATGAAGATCCTTTTAGTTACCACTATAGTATTCCCAATCGGTATTTGAATTAGAAATAGCTGCATTTGTATAAAGAAATAAACTGGAAGGCCGTCAGTGTTAAGTTGTAGAGCAGGTGAGGGAAAGTTTTGCCCGTAGACCAAAGAAATCTACTGCAGTCAACTGGGAAATTCTAGGTAACGTTTAAAATTCAAACCTTACAAATTTCAGCAGCTTCAAGCATTAAAACAAAATTACAAAGTTATAAGACATTCTTTTTGCGAGAACATGCAAATCGTTATAAAAAACTTTGTAATACTTTTAGTCTTAACCGATGAATTGACATTCCACTTGTGTGGTTAGGTTAGGTTAGACATGAACAGACATAATGTCAGGATATAGGGCTCGGAGAACCCACACGCCTACATTAAGAACGTGCGCGATTAATTGAAATTTGTGCATTCGTTTACAACACAGACATTTTTTCTTCATTGTAAAAACTGTAAAGAGAATGATTTTCTTACATGGTGACAGAATGACTTCTTCCACAATTAGAACAAGATTCTGCAATTGGATGGATCACCTCCATATTACCGTGGATGTTAGGGCTGAGCTTAACAATGTGCTGCCTGTGATATGGATCGGGCGCGTTTGTCCAAACGACGATACAATCCTGAACTGGCCTTCGAGATCTTCGGACGCCTCTGTGATTTTTTCTTGTGGAGATACATCAAAGATAATGTATACACACCACCATTACTAGATAGCAAACCTTAGTTCCAGAAACGAAGATGCATTGGATTACCAATGCAATCGAATCAACCGATCAAGACACTCTTATCAAAGTATGGCAAGAGCTTGACTACAGGATTGACATCTGTCGTATCATAAGTGGTTCCCATTTCGAACATTTATAGTTCTGTGTAGATGTGACGAAACTTTTTGTTTTTCATGTGTTAGTTGTAACCATTTTATTCCTTGTACAACAAATAAAACTGTATTTTATGTACGCTCGAAGCCATGAATATCATTTGTAATAACCCTGTACAATAGGTTAACCTCTAAAACTTCCCATTATGAGTGTATCGATAGTTATCTTGAGGGAATCGTTTAAAGCTTAGGACGTATCGCAACTACTATATATTATATATAATTTTAAGTAAGTGTTTTTGTAAAGAGTTCAGTTTTAGTAAACTGTATTATAAGCTCATTCCGGTTACAAGACTTTCATTATACAGAGGACACAAGAGCTGTATTTGTAGCCTACGCGATTCAGTGTATGCTACAGCACTAAAAATATTAAACTCATTCGTGTCAAATAAAGTTTATCAAAGCATAGCAAACTCCATAGGACATTATTGCAAAACGAAGACATAAGCTCATGAAAATTTGATGAACATAGAGTTTAAATTTAAATTAGCTGGATTAAATGTCATGAATAAACATATTTTTTGACTAGGGGTCAAACGTAAAACCAAAATAGTACGATTGGATAAAACTTTGCAATAGCCTTTTTTCAGGCTTTTATTTTTCTTTATTTAGTTTTATTTTTTTCCAGGACCAACGTCTGGTCGCGGACTATAAAGTCCCTAGCTCGTGAACCACTCCTTAAAGTTTCAGATGGGACTATAGTAGTAAATAATGATTAGCCTTCAAGATAAGCAGATAAAATAATAACTGCAATATTATAATTGGTTTACTTTTCTAAAAAAATGTATTAACAAAAATTTATTAACACTGTCACACAGCTGATTTAAGAAAATAGTTACTAGGTGGCGTTCGCAGAGGCATCCACAAAATTGAGCGGAGTCATCAAGGGTTTATATTATATTGTTTTGGTCATACTGCAGTAATACCAGTCGTTTTTAATGCATGCGTTGCGGGTCTAAAGTAGCATTTTTACTCTTTAGGAAGTAAAAATAGTTTTTATCCTCTATGGAGTAAAAATCAGGTGTTGTCAACTCAGTTGTAAATTACTATTATAAACGATTGCATGTATCGAAATATGTATCGATTCGTGCTTCGTAATTATTTTAACCTACAGTCTACAGTCTCTTCCCATAGTGTTTTAGCATTGCAGATACATTAATCCATTCCCAAACTCAACACGCTCACCTTTACTACTTCCTCACCACTCCCTACGTCGTGGACCTATTTCCCTCTCTTCCCATAGCATTTTAGGATTGCAGATACATTAATGTAATTGCCAAAGACAGTTCCCACACTCTGCACTGCAAGCCTTACTACTTCCTTCGCCATTTCCTACGTCATAGACTTGTTTCCTTCCCTTCTCATAGCATTTTTGGATTAAAGATACATCAATCTAACTGCCATAGACGGTTTTCACACTATGCTCATACTTTACTACTTTTTAAGCCATTTCCTACATCCTGGACCTGTTTTCATCACTTTCCATAGCAATTTAGTATTTTAGATACATTAATCTAATTGCCACAAACATTCCCCACACTCCGCACTGCTAGCCTTTACTACTTCTTTCAGCATTTTCTATGTCGTAGGGATGCTTCCATCCCTTCTCATAGCATTTCAGCATTGCAGATACATTAATCTAACCGCTACAAACGGTTTCCATTCCCACGCTCCACACTGCTCACCTTACTACTTCCTTCACCTCTTCTTACGTCGCGGACATGTTTCCCTCTCTTCCCATGGAATTTTTACATTTGTAGATACCTTAATTTAATCGTCATAAACAGATCCCACTCTCCGGACAGCTCACCTTGACTACTTCCTTCATCACTTCCAACATCGTCTCGGACCTTTTCTCTCCCTTCCTATAGCATTTTAAAATTGCAGATCCCATAATCTAATCGTCATAAACAGTTCCCACACTCCAGACTGCTCGCATTTACTACTTCCTTTACCACTTCCTACGTCACGGACCTGTTTACCTCCCTTCCCATAGCATATTAGGATTGCAGATACCTTGATCTAATCGTCATAAAAAGTTCCCACACTCCGGACAGCTTACCTTGACTACTTCCTTCATCACTTCCAACATCGTGGACCTGTTTTCCTCCCTTCCCACAGCATTTTATAATTGCAGATACCTTAATCTAATCGTCAAAAACAGTTCCCACACTCCGGACAGCTCGCCTTGACTACTTCCTTCATCACTTCCTACGTCGCGGACCCGTTTTACCCCCTTCCCATAGCATTTTATGATAACATATACCTTAGTTTAATCGTCATAAACAGTTCCTACACTCCGGACTGCTCGCATTTACTACTTCCTTTACCACTTCCTACGTCACGGACCTGTTTACCTCCCTTCCCATAGCATTTTATGATTGCAGATACATTAATCTAATCGTCATAAACAGTTCCAACACTCCGGACTGCTCACCTTTACTACCTCCATCGCCACTTCCTACGCCACGGACCTGTTTTCCTCCCTTTCCATAGCATTTTATGATTGCAGATACCTTAATCTAATCGTCAAAAACAGTTCCCACACTCCGGACAGCTCGCCTTGACTACTTCATTCATCACTTCCTACGTCGCGGACCCGTTTTACCCCCTTCCCATAGCATTTTATGATTACATATACCTTAGTTTAATCGTCATAAACAGTTCCCACACTCCGGACAGCTCGCCTTGACTACTTCCTTCATCACTTCCTACGTCGCGGACCCGTTTTACCCCCTTCCCATAGCATTTTATGATTACATATACCTTAGTTTAATCGTCATAAACAGTTCCTACACTCCGGACCGCTCGCATTTACTACTTCCTTTACCACTTCCTACGTCACGGACCTGTTTACCTCCCTTCCCATAGCATATTAGGATTGCAGATACATTAATCTAATCGTCATAAACAGTTCCAACACTCCGGACTGCTCACCTTTACTACCTCCATCGCCACTTCCTACGCCACGGACCTGTTTTCCTCCCTTTCCATAGCATTTTATGATTGCAGATACCTTAATCTAATCGTCAAAAACAGTTCCCACACTCCGGACAGCTCGCCTTGACTACTTCCTTCATCACTTCCTACGTCGCGGACCCGTTTTACCCCCTTCCCATAGCATTTTATGATTACATATACCTTAGTTTAATCGTCATAAACAGTTCCCACACTCCGGACAGCTCGCCTTGACTACTTCCTTCATCACTTCCTACGTCGCGGACCCGTTTTACCCCCTTCCCATAGCATTTTATGATTACATATACCTTAGTTTAATCGTCATAAACAGATCCTACACTCCGGACTGCTCGCATTTACTACTTCCTTTACCACTTCCTACGTCACGGACCTGTTTACCTCCCTTCCCATAGCATATTAGGATTGCAGATACCTTGATCTAATCGTCATAAAAAGTTCCCACACTCCGGACAGCTTACCTTGACTACTTCCTTCATCACTTCCAACATCGTGGACCTGTTTTCCTCCCTTCCCACAGCATTTTATAATTGCAGATACCTTAATCTAATCGTCAAAAACAGTTCCCACACTCCGGACAGCTCGCCTTGACTACTTCCTTCATCACTTCCTACGTCGCGGACCCGTTTTACCCCCTTCCCATAGCATTTTATGATAACATATACCTTAGTTTAATCGTCATAAACAGTTCCTACACTCCGGACTGCTCGCATTTACTACTTCCTTTACCACTTCCTACGTCACGGACCTGTTTACCTCCCTTCCCATAGCATTTTATGATTGCAGATACATTAATCTAATCGTCATAAACAGTTCCAACACTCCGGACTGCTCACCTTTACTACCTCCATCGCCACTTCCTACGCCACGGACCTGTTTTCCTCCCTTTCCATAGCATTTTATGATTGCAGATACCTTAATCTAATCGTCAAAAACAGTTCCCACACTCCGGACAGCTCGCCTTGACTACTTCCTTCATCACTTCCTACGTCGCGGACCCGTTTTACCCCCTTCCCATAGCATTTTATGATTACATATACCTTAGTTTAATCGTCAAAAACAGTTCCTACACTCCGGACTGCTCGCATTTACTACTTCCTTCATCACTTCCAAAATCGTGGACCTGTTTTCCTCCCTTCCCACAGCATTTTATAATTGCATATACCTTAATCTAATCGTCAAAAACAGTTCCCACACTCCGGACAGCTCGCCTTGACTACTTCCTTCATCACTTCCTACGTCGCGGACCCGTTTTACCCCCTTCCCATAGCATTTTATGATTACATATACCTTAGTTTAATCGTCATAAACAGTTCCTACACTCCGGACAGCTCGCCTTGACTACTTCCTTCATCACTTCCTACGTCACGGACCCGTTTTCCTCCCTTCCCATAGCATTTTATGTTTGTTGATACCTTAATCTAATCGTCATGAACAGTTCCCACATTCCAGACTGCTCGCCTTTACTACTTCCTTCATCACTTCCTACGTCACGGACCTGTTAACCTCCCTTCCCATAGCATTTACGGATTGCAAATACCTTGATCTAATCGTCATAAACAGTTCCCACACTCCGGACAGCTCGCCTTGACTACTTCCTGCATCACTTCCTACGTCGCGGACCCGTTATCCTCCCTTCCCATAGCTGCTCGTCTTTACTACTTCCTTCACCACTTCCTACGTCACGGACCTGTTTTCCTCCCTTCCCATAGCATCATAGGATTGCAAATATCTTAATATAATGGTCATAAGCAGATCCCACACTCCAGACAGCTCACCTTGACTACTTCCTTCATCACTTCCTACGTCGCGGACCCGTTTTCCTCCCTTCCCTTATAGTTTTTGGAATGCAGATACCTAAATATAATAGTCATAAACAGTTTCCACACTCCAGACTGCTCCCCTTTAGTACATCCTTTAGCTCTTCCTACGTCACGGACCTCAAGCTAGTGTCGTTATTTGATTATATTTATGATTCATACCGTTTCTATTCTAATATCTGTGGAATAATGCTATCAGCTATTTCTTTATCTACTGCATTCAAAAGTCAACAGCTGATCATATGTCTTTGTTTATGTGTCAAATACTGCTTCCATAAGGATTAAATTGAAACTTTGAGACCCAGTGGGGCGGATTCCTGAGAGTTATTTTTAACGCCATATAGATGTTGGCACTCACCGATATGGTCTTTATCACCATCCAAAATTTGAAAACGATTGATTCAGCCGTCTAGGAGGAGTTTGCGTATTACGAAATGCATAAAAGTCGACGTATAAGAGCTTCGCTCGCTTCGCTCGCTCCGCTCAATAATTATTTCAATAATACAATCAATGGTAGATAGCTGGATCTCTGCAGAAAATCCTTGGTTCATAAACGTCATTTAAAAGCAGATATAGCTAAAATGAACAAAATACTTCAATTAAATAACATATTGATCGTAGCAAGGGAATTTCAGTTAGTCTACTCTTAACTGTGAACTAGATTTGTGGAATAAGCGTGAGTAAAACGAGGCTTACTGCGAATAACGATTGGGATCCAATAATTAAATGGGAGATGCGAGTTAAATCGCAGAGGTGGTTTACGAGACACAGCTTAGCAGCCCTTTAGTGTCTTAAACAACGCGCAAATCTTGATTTAGTGGTTGTAAAGAGCGCAGTACCAGTATGGACTGCCTCTGTCTCCCCTAGAAACGAACGACCGAGTTGTCACTTCAGTTTCACAAACTTAAACTTTTGCAAAACATTGCGTATTATATAATGTTATTGTACATATTATATTATACGTATTATATAAGTATTAAGTTGTTGTACATGGAGGAAGACTATAGTTAAAGTTGTGTTGTAACCCGTCAAATGAGAAACAAATCAATAAAAAAAATTAAATTGGTTTTAGGATCTTTGTGTAAATATGGTTGTGGTACATCTGCGGGAGAGTATAAAAATGAACCCAATCGAAGAAATTCCCTTTGATTTTTTTACATAAGCAGCATGATTATAAAGGATCCGAAGAAAAAATATGAATATTAAATAAAAAGCTGTGTTAATATCAGGTAATGATTTTTATGATGCTGGTGTGAATTTTACGATGAGCTTGTTCATAAAGAGCTAAAAGATGGATCTTCTAATTTAAACTCGGTTGGTACAGTACTATGAAAAAAAAACTCCCGTAATAGTAGCCTATATTTCATTACTGGACCGAAAGTGGCATTTTCCAGCGCGCACTCCAGTTTCGAGTGTGAAGAGTATTTTCACGTATGATGTGAAGCCGAAGACGGGAAATCGAGCAAGTACCGGTAAATCACTTTCAGTACGAGTTATTAACTATAAATTTCATCACGACACAAAATACAAAAAAAAATAACAGACCTCAGTAATATTAAAACTATTATTCTCAATTAACATTTTTAAATATCAATATAACAGAATTTTTTTTAATCAACCCTACATAATAACTTAAAAATTATAAGTTCAAGGTTATGTTTATTGTGCCGTTTTCAATGTTGGATAACAATCATTCCTTCGTTTATAAGTTTTTTGATGTTTTGAAACATATATATCTTCTTTTAGTTCTAGACCACTATCATTGAAAATCTACTTCACAACGTATATGGTTTCATGAGTTTATATTTAACATATAAATATATTAATAAATACTTCGTTACTTACATTATTTGGTTTAACATTTTGTACTTTGTACCAGACAGTAAACTGCATGTTTACTCTTCATATTATATTTCCCGCGATTTCGGCGATTTATTTGTTGGGAGGTTTTTAGTTATCTCTGAAATTTTTTTTTCATCAAATCATCAGGAATTTTAGACATATTTTGAACAATTTCTAACACTTACCATACTAAAAACACAGCATAACAAACTAATGCCTATTTCTGTATACATTTAGATAGTGCAACAATGAAAACAGCTGATTTAAATCATAAAAATAAACCGTAACAAAACACTAGCACGCGTAGTGGGTAAATGTAGAACTAATTGAGAGCGAGAGAAGTATATTTAGAGCGAGGGAAAATCAGCTGATCGTTTTCCCTCGCTCTAAATTAGAGCTTGGGAAACAACTACTTTCATTAATATCAGTTGGTATTGAAAATAGATATTTTCGGTACGGAGTGATGAAAACATATTTGCTGATCTACTTGTTATTTCAGTCATAGATATTGTACAGATGTGGATATTAAATCAACATATGCACATAATTTCTGGTATTTTGTATGACTGTTTAAATGTCTAAAATAAACTAGGGGACCAGGATTGATGTTAAATAGCAGCAGAAGCCGGGAGGGTAAGGCTGGCCTTATGCCAGTCTCAGCCTTCCCCTAATATTCTCAATTCGACACTATAACATTTTATAATACGGCATTATTACAACACATATCATATTTGCTTGGTCGAGCAGAAGCTATTATGTGCTCACACGCAAAACTTACACACGCTCTTCGGTCCCCAAGGTCCCGGGTTCAAATCCCGCCAAACACTAATGACTTTCAGCTATTTAATAATGCAGCGACCCTTTTGGTCTAGCCAGTAATGTGTAAAACAGTTTGAATACGACGTTATACAATACAAATACATTTACAGTACAAATACATTTACAGTACAAATACATTTACAGTACAAATACATTTAAAGTACAAATACATTTACAGTACAAATACATTAGAAATCTACGTATCGAGAAGTAAAGTTCTTTAACTAAGATTACCTTCGAGGTTCATTCTTTAAAAGAACGATAATGAGTTTACATATGATAGCTATATACAGTAGAACCTCGATAGTTCGACACTTTTTGGGCTAAGGGTGAGCCGAACTATCGAAATGTCGAAATATAAGGATTTTATTGGACATTTACACACGGAGAGTATTTAAACACGAGATACAAATTAAATTAGCAGTATACAACTGGATAAAAAATATATACTTGTTAATTTACATCTGTACTGTACATTCTTTGTCTTCTTACACTATAAAATATTTTTCCTACAGTCACCTTACAAAGTGGGCTTCCTTGCACAGATTATAGTACAGAAAGCCTTACTTTGGCGCACACTTTTTACTTTGGCGCACACCAGTATTCAAACCAAACAACACAAAACAGCGTGCTTTTATTATGCACGTAATCCGTGTACGCTTCAAAATAAGTTGGTAACACTTAAAGATATTACGACTACGATCAGCTGGTACAGCTTTTCCCAATTCAATGTTAAATGTTCTATGTTTGGATTTAACCTAACCTAAAAACGTGTTGTACAGTGTTTAAAAGACTAATTATTTATATGATTTATAGTAACTGTAGGAAAATATAATGCGTAACACGAGTGCAAACTGCCTTTGCTGCACTCGAGAAACTTTCCATATCGTGTCAGAGGTCATATCATCATACCATGTGGTTGCGGGGTTTTCACTAAAATTAATAGGTATAGAAATTTAATACATATAAGTTTTACACTTGTTATGAATACATTCCAGGATGCTGTATACTACCCAAATAACACAGACACCACAACTTGTGCTTCATGCTGTATGTTAAAAATCAGCATCACAAACTTTACGAGAAGATCAGCACAAAGCTAGACTGGTGTGAAATGATATATTAGTACAGTCGTACGCACCCGGTCGAATAAAAGAAAATTCTTCTCTAGAGTAATGAAACACTTATGTATGAGGGTTCCACACATGCGAATCATAAAACTTCACCCACCATTTAACTTGACTCCATTCTCCCTCACGCTTGGTCAACGGTCTTTATTTATATTACCTATGTGAGGGGTTAAGAATACAATCTTTCACCACAGAACCTTCAAGAAACTTTACTTCGGTTGTTAGGCAAGTTACTATTGTGACGTTTGACTCATAAGAAACTGTTTTCGCTTTGGTTATTGTTGAACTAAGGCCTGCCACACACTGATAGCTACGTTGACTTCCTCGTCTCACATGTTAAAACCATACTCTAGTAGAGGACCCGTAAAAATAATATTTATTTTTTCTTATTTTTGCTTAAACCAAATATTGAATCATGCTTGAACCTTCCGCACACTGGAGAAGCAAAGTAACAAAACGCTTCAAGCAAATCGTGCAACATTTTGCTTCAGGTGAAAATGCTGGATCAGTGTGCGCCCAGCCTAAAGAACTTCCATTGTAGTTTTAGTTTCATACGCCACCAAGTGTTTCAGTAAACGTTCGTGGGGAATTTTTTGACAAACCAATTACTTTGACACAGTGGTTACAAGCGCCCATAAAGGTTTTTATCCATTAATTAGTTGGAGAAGAGAAATTATATCTTTTCTCCATAACAAAATAAATCTTCAATATATTGCTTTGAATTGTATACATGAGCTATGATCAAGCAAAACACAATCAACTGGTATGTGATTTAATAGCGCATTATTATTTTTCACATTTTGTTGTCTTGATCTTGGTTTATTTTTTAAATCAAAACCATCAGGAAAGATTAAAGTATTTGATCAAATCTATCAATTACACATAGGAATCATTTAGGTCAGGTTTGTTACATTAAAATAAATAATTTCTACCTTAGTTGGAGATGCGGAATGAATTTCTTAAAAGTGTTAGTAATAAATTAACTGCATGAGAAGTTTCATTGGATATGTAATGAACAATACATAACCATAATCTGCTTGATTTCTGTTCTGTTGTGATCATTTAATATTCTCAATTAGATAAGATCTCCCTTGCTTGTCACAATAGACCATTGCATATCAGTTTCATTTTGATGTTCCTCTGGTTCATATTGGCAACCTTAGAGCGTGAATAACACAAACGTACGAGTAAACTTAACGAAAAACAAAACGAGTCATCAGTTTATACTGTTAAGAATAATAGTAATTTGATTTGTAAGAATTCCATTCCACCACAACATTATAAATCACCACATCCACCACCAACATAGACCAAACACCATCGTGCAAAAAGTAGAACATGAAATCATATACCGTGTCTATTTCCCGTTTGAGTATTTAAACAAGGCTCAGAGATACTGTTAATCAGAAGAACCACGCATTTTATATTGAAACTGATGTTTAATATTTACATAAATTCCTTATTTAAAGTGAAGTAGATAATCTTTTGTCATAATTTATCGGCTACGTAATAAGATGTACTACGTAATAGAGGTATGCGCAAGGTAGTCTTAAAAGTTAATTACGCTAGTTGCGAACACTACTTTATCTACGACCTTTTTTTAATTACTAACAATCACTCATAACGTATAAGAGAGGTTATGTTTTCGTTTATAACCTCTCATCGCCACTGATTATGCAGCACAATATACTGCAGCAAAATATATTCCATGCAGGTCTAAATTAGCTCTTTTTCTCCCTAGAGACCAAAATAATCCCCTGGGGTCAAGAACACCAGTTATAATTATTTTTTACTTTCTGATTTTGCAGAAGAAAATGGTCCCAGTTGAAAAAAATATGATTTAATCGTTATCATGATTTTGTATTTATTATCGTGACACAATGTATGTTTCACTGCACTTTTTTGCGAACTTGAATGTATCATTGTATTGACGGGGTTTTAAACATGTTACTTCTAAACAGTGGTAACAGATGTTCGTATACTATACATTACCAAAACAAGATGAAAATTATTTTCTAAGCTAATTTTAAAGTAAATATCGTAAGTAAGTAACACAAACCATCGTTTTGTCTTTTAGTTAATAATACAGTATAAACGAAAAATATAGTTGATCATTCGGGTTAAAATATCTTTACGCCACACTACACTATTTTGACGAACTCCCCACGCAAGGATTTAGTCCAGAAAACAGCTTTTTGCCGCCAGCTTAATCAAATGGGGTTTCATTGCGTATTACTGTACTGTAATGAGTTTTACCGGACACCAATCAGCTGATTATACTGTATTTAGGTGGCAATGAATGGTTATAAACAAAAACATAACCTCTAGTGATTTTTAGTCCTTTAGTTGGTAGTAATATACAAGGATTTATACAGATTTAGTAGTATGGAATAAAATATGGTACGTCACTCGTCCGGTAAATACTTATTTTCAGGACTAGTAACGTAATATACTATTTCAACCTTGCACATTTTCCAACCTTGATTTCGCCTCGATCGTTAAACCTGTGCTTACGTAAAAAAGTCACTCTATACCATAGTGATGATATATACGATATTAGTCAATATAGCAATCTTTTTTTCATCTTTAAAAATAGCATAAAATACTAAAATTAGGTAGCAGTAGGATTCCACACGAATTATATTTAAAATCAGTTCGTTCCGATGAATTATCTTTATAGCATTAAATTTTAAGTGGAGCAGTCGACAGAAACGCGAAACGTCTTACACAATCTGCTAGTCAGAGACAGAGGGACTAGGCTGTGTTAGAATTACGGTTGTCTCGAGCATAACAAACGGTCGACGAGCTTTGTCTACGGAGCTCCGGACTTCCGACATTTTCCGGCCCGTGGACCCCCACACCATAAACAAAGTATTCCTTGCAAAAACAGTCACATCACATATGAGCCCCTTCCACAATACCCATGCCATCTGTTCATTTATCTTGGGCTTTAATCAAGAGATTTTTTAAATGTTTATGTCACACCTGCACATCCAGTACGGTAGGCTTATGCCCGCAACCGTTTTACACAATAGTCTTTGGAGATTGGCGGTATTTGAACCCTAGACCTCAGGGACGAAGCCCCGCACTCTGCTCACTCCCAGCGGTATATTATATGATATTATTTCAATGTCAACACTGTGAGATGACATAAAATCACATAAAAAGGATCATAAACTAATCTATTTTCCCCCATCAATGCCAGTTGACGCTGCTGCTACCCCAAAATATTTTATCTTTGGGCAAGCACTTTACTTTAACAGATTCGTCAAAACTGGATTCTTGGTGAACTAAATGTTGTTTATGATAGTAAGAAGTACTCTATGTCTAATATCTACTGCCTGCTATCTGAAGATAAAATTAGTATATTTCATTACTAGGACCGAAAGTAGCATTTTCCGTCGCGCGCTGAAGTTTTTGTGCGAGGCGAAGCCGAACACAGGGAACCCCAATTTCACGTGCGAGGCAAAGCCGAGTATGTGAGAGCTATAATAATGGAGCAAGTGCTGGATAATAACTTTTCGGTACGATTTATGAACGATACTTTACATCACGACGCAAAAATACACGAACACAGATTAACAAACCTCAGTAATATTACAACTATTTTATTTCTCAATTAATTTGATTGAACATCAAAATAAAATAAAATCTTCTAAAAGGAAACCTACGTATATTTCTCAATAAACTTTGTTTAAACATGAAAATAAAAGAAAAAACAACTTTTAACAATACAGACAGCTGATTCAAATCATTAAATTAAACCGTAACAAAACACTAGCGCGCATAGTGAATAAATGGAGAACTAATTGAGAGCGAGGGAAAGTAAATTTGGAGCGAGGGAAAATCAGCTGATCGATTTTCCCTCGCCCTAAATTAGAACTTGGGAAACGACTACTTTCATTGATGTCAGCTGTTATCGAAAATAGTTACTTTCGTTACGGAGTGATGAAAAATATGTTTTATTAATTGTTATGATCTGTTTATATTACTTGTATACATTTATCAGTGCTTTCCAAACCATGTATAAACCATCTATGTGAAGTGAGAATGACGACCCCTGATAAGTGTAAGTAATGATTAGTAACCAAACAAATCTGTTTGATAACCTAACGAAAATTGTCGTATTTGGCTACTTAAAAAATGTTTCGTTGGGAAAATATGGAAATGAGAGAACTAGAATTTATCTCTTGGAGTGAAACAGCAAAGAACAAGTTGAATTATTTTGTTAAAAAATCCAGTAAATGCTAAATTTTCTAAAACCCCCCTGCTAATTGTAAAGTAAAATTCCACCCCTCAACAGTTGAGTAATCGTATTAATTTCACCCTTGAACTGTGTATTCAAAGAATGCATGTTAACGAAAATCGTTAAATATGTTTTGCTTATTGATCTTCTTAAATTGTATTATGAGTAGAAATATCGTATAAGTAACGAATAAGGTACCGAATAAGGTAACGAGTTTGTCCGTTAAACCTTTTAGACCGTATGTATATATTCTGAACAAAATGGTACAAATCCCATTTCTGTAAAAATTACGTTTCAAAAGTTATTGTAAATTATGTTATTTTCCCATAAAACCCCGTAAAATCGGATTTTCACAAAAATTGCCCGAACGATTTTGATAACAATTTAGTATGTAATAGTCCTTTAAAATCTGATCAAAATTGTACTTATCCCATTTCCGTATACATTATTTACTCTCACCGCTTACACATGATTAAGGTTGTTGACAAACTTATGGAATGCTGATACCGTTTATTTATAAATATGAAAGTTTTCATAAACTATTTTATGAACGATCAAATAAACTGTTTTCAACATCACAACGCCACATTAAACAATTATACTCGTAATTTATGTGATAGAGCATAACGATTGAGAATTTGTGTGAGACGATTTTCTAATTTGTAAACGAATATTATGTATCACTAGATAATAGCTACTTCCCTATAGGAGAATTTACTAAAACACCCAAAATGCCATATAAATAACTTTTGTAGCAAAGCTCGACCACCAGGTAGGCATTCGTACAACCGAACACAACCGTACAGGATAAATGACATAATGGCCCTGCGTTTGTGACGAACGGCGGTGAGTTAAAACGATGGCTTCATGTATGCCTATTGAATGACCATAAATAAGCCAGAACACGGCTCCCGGCTTTATTTACCGACGTAAACCATTTTCAACACTGTCGACACCTCATCCACAATCATCGATGTGATTTATACTACTGATATGCCGGTGGACAGTCGGCCGACAGTCGACACTTACTCGATAGTAGGATCCGTACAGGACTAATACCCTTACAAAACCTTACAGTTAAAAGTTTGATAGGTTGGTAATAAGCTTTCTTTAGTGTTGTAGTATATCATATTTCTAAATAAACTCCCCAAGGAAATACTGTTATTGAACAACAAAGCCTTCAAAAATAAAATTCTTCTGTGGCTGACTGTACACCCTTTTTATGGGCTGGGAGAATTTTTTGAATGTTCAACCAAAGAAATCATAATCTAGTCACTGCCTTGTTCTAAGTATTTTTTTTTTTTTACTAAGTTATATCTTGTTATCTATTTTTCAGTAATTATACTATAGTCTTCACTGTGCCATCTAAATGACCTTTGTATCTATTTGATTTTTTTGTTTATGCCTTATTTGTTATGTACTGTAATTTATCTTTGACTTGTGTTTTTGCAGCATGTATTCAACTTTTTTGACGTATCCTAATGCATGTACATGTTTAATGGAATAAAATATTGATTCTGATTCTGATTCTATCTGCATATTTAATAACAATTTAAAAATGTGGATAAAATCAATGTGTTATTTAAGGTAAATAACTTCTTGATCAGCATTGTAGGTGTTATTAAATTTACGGAAAGTAAATAAAAGAAACGTCTTACAACACTTAAAACATATATTTACGCGTATACTGTTACTCACAAGACGGTAAATATACAAATAAAGATGTTAAGTGGTGATCGATTTCAATTGGACACTCCAATCATCATCAGACCCAATAGGCGAATGACAAGAATCTTGAATGGCGTCCTTATACCCTATTGGCTACCGGAAGCACCGGCCAATACATTTTTATAAGTATAACTGGAATCGAAATTTACTTGTTCATTAATCAACTTATTTTGATTTTTACATGTTTCCTTATAAATATACAATTTACAAGATTCTTGTCATTCGCCTATTGGGTCTGATGATGATTGGAGTGTCCAATCGAAATCGATCACCACTTAACATCTTTATTTGTATATTTACCGTCTATTTATTTAACAGTCTATTATTTACTTATTTTCCGTTATTTAAGGTATTATTGCTAAAAACCAAGTTTTCGCCCAAAAATCTGTTTAATTTCTACCCCTATGAATAGTATGGGCAAAGCATTGTATTAAAAAAAATTATGAGTTTCCGTTTTGGGCCCCCCTCAACCCAAAGAATTGGTTACCTAAATTGTGGATGTGTACAGAGCTATAGGTCCCACCTGTGGTCCGATTTTGGTGAAATTTTGTAAGTGTGTACGGATCTATGGTGTCTCCGAGATTTTTTTTTCAATTTTAAATTATGAAATTCCAATAAAAACCATAAAAAACGGAAGAATTTGGCTTTTCACAAAATTTGGTCAGAAGTATTTTGATTAGAACTTATGTCTTTTAACTCCGTACAAAACGGTACAACCCCCATTGATGTAAAGATTACGGATTGATAGCTATAGCAACTTTTGTGATTTTCCCTATAAAATATCATAATTACTCCCACCGCTTACCCATGAAGGTAGTATCTGTCATATTGATTTTATTCACCAACGTTTTCACCGTGTATTTATCAATTGTGATGGAAAAAGTCCGATAAGATCTCTACGTAACCTTATCCTCTCCAAAAAATTAACTTTAAACAAAGTAACCAATGTGGGCGAAATTACTCGGATTCATATAAATTATATTATAAAAACCCTACAGTTCACCGTTTTTGGAACAGAGATAATTCTCCTGACTTAGATTAAAGCTGGGTTTTCCTAGACGCGGAGTCGGCCAGCGGAGAGCGGACAACGGAGAGCGGAATTGAAATTAACATGGCATTCCGCTCCGCTGCTAGGAAAACAGTAACATTAAATTACCTAAGACAAGCTGAGTCCGCTCTCCGTTGTCCGCTCTCCGCTGGCCGACTCCGCGTCTAGGAAAACCCAGCTTTAGGTATATGAATGCATTTATTTTTTGATAGGTTTTAGTAGTTTGGGGTCTTTGGTATGGTAGCATATTTCTGTATTTATAATACAGATTTTTTAAATGAGAGCGTGATTTAATTAATGGTTTTTTTGCACTAGAATTGACAATTGAATGTATATTGCTGTATGCTTAAGACCAAATAAAATCATCGAACCATTAAATATATTGGGATGAAAACAATGTGGATGAACTAATTCAGCTTTAAATAAACCATTAAGAGTTTTTGTTAAGAAACTTTTGTTTTATTGCTTTACAAACAATGGGAAACATTCTGAATTAGAGTTACTACTAATAGAATGGCGGAAGGTATTTTACGAAACTAATGGACATTATATAAAAACTGTATTTTTGTATTTATCGAGAATCAGAGACACATTTACATTTCCATATATTTCAAATGCGAGGACTAATATGAGAATATTTCAGGTGTATGTACACATGGCAGCATAGTTATGCTTCATGCAGTTTGTGTTATTTATCATGCAACCACCCACAGGCACGCTTAAAAAAACACCATAACCAATTGTAGAGACGTATATGGACCCTACAGATAAATTATTCCATGATACTTCTCTTCACGCTCGTTATTGGGAAGCAGTAAATAATTAATAACTCAAAAGAAGGCTGTGCAAATCCCATAGATAAATGCATTGCAAAACTTTGTTTGTAAACATTTCAAATGCTCCTGACCTTTTTATCCTTCATTTTCTAATTGAAGTTAAAAAAAAAAATAAGTTTTGTTTTGGAGAAATAAAGGTCATGTCACCTCAGTGTAGGCTTCATTTAACTGCCAACAAACATCTTTTTTGGGTTTTTGTAATGTCTATATCAGTTTTCACCCTAAAGCAAGGTTCTTTCATTGAATGTGTTTGTAATAAATGTGTATGAATGCCTAAGCATTCTATAGAAAGACCACAGGAGTCTCAGGCAAAGTATAAAATAAAGATACTTGGTATAAAACTATTTAGTCTTCTTTATAATATTGAAACAATTTATGTATGGTCAGGTTACATTTTAAGGGTAGTGTATTATAGATCAGCTAAACAAAGAAACAACGTTTTCAAGTCCTATAACAGAACATATATTTTGCATGTAGTGCATTGTATAGAATGACAGGGCAAAGTGTATATAAGCTATTATTTCATACTTTGCTGATAAATTTCAGGCGATGTATAGAACGACTGATTATACACTGCCTGAAACATATGTAATTCTGGAAGATGCAAAAATATATAGTTATTAAGGCATTAAGTGGGTTTAATAAATTAAACAAAACGTTTCTCAGCGCACATAAAACTAACCTCGTCATTATCTTCGTAGTAATTTAGATGAAACATCAATCTTTACAAGTTTGTCACTCTCATACATTAGTAGAGAACGACCTTAACCTATGTGTGCGTTAATGTATTAAATTTTATTACCAGTATTTTTTTACTTTCTCCCCCTATACCATAGTACATGGAGAAATGTATATGGAGAAAGTATTGTTTTCGTATTTTTTTTAATTATCGTTACCAAATAGAACGATCTATTTCAAAGCTGATACTTTGGTAACTAAAAGATAAAGTGCGCTGTAAAATTGATCCTAAACCAATATTTAGTTAACATAAAGCATTATCATAAAAGTTTAAAAGTTACTGTAGGATGGGTAGTCTACAGGTAGTGCCAATCCATAAAAATTTTTGCCAAGTATTTACTCAATGGGCAATCTTGGAGTTTTTCGTTTTCAGTGGAGACGTAGCGACGGTGGACTGTAGGCCTACCTGTGGTTCGGCTCCCACGCTCGTCACACCTTCCATTGTCACCTACACTCTCTACAATGACAACACCTACTGTATACTGGTACTGGCCTCCCTGGCCTCTGCGACGCCAGCCACACTCACACAACATCACAAACACCAAACTCATCAACTAAGCCTCGTCCACACATGGCGATTTGTCTGCGGAAACATTGTCTGCCGACTGTCTCCGGAGTGTTGCTATTTTGCCTCCAGTAAGTCGGCTGACTGTCGGCAGACAAATTTCGGTGTTTCTGGAGACAAAATACGGTGTTTTCAGTTTCCCGTTCGAATGGGAAACACTGGGACAAGAGACAAAACTTTTGTCTCAAGACTGCATGTGTGGACGTGTCTGGAGACAGGAGACTGGATACAAGCCGAAAGTGTTCAACATTCAGCCCATTTATTTAGTATATTTATTTAGTAGACTGCAAAGCGGTAATATTACGATTTTTGGGCGGTAATAAAAAAGCTGGATTGAGTTTCTTGAAAGTTTTGGAATTAGTTTTCAATGATGTATATCATTATATGACATTTTATTGAATCGTTCGTATTTTCAAGTTTGAAATCTTAAGACCAACAAAGCCCAGCAAAATTTCAAAATCTTTAGAATTCAACCTCGTGAAGATCCTAAATCCTCCACCTAATCTGAGGGTCTAATAGAAGATTGTGGCCATAGTACGAACCTTGCTCGATAAAATGTTGGGTCCATCATCGTCTCTTCCTAGATTCATTAGGCCCATGGTTCAGAAAAATGAAGCCCGCACAGGATATAATTACGTCCTCCTCGGTCACCATACCAACAAACATGGAAACACTGGCTGGCTAGTGTGGACGCAAAACACATCGGAAACTTGTATCTGAAACTGTGTTGACAGACTGTCCGCGCACAGTCGGCAGACAGTCGGCCGACTCAGTCTCCATGTGTGGACTAGGCTTGAGGTTGGTACTAATACTGTTCACGCACTGACGACACTCACTGGTACCTATGGGTTCGTGTATTAATTTAGTTAAGTTTTAAGGACTACTTTTTCACCTGAAGACGGATCTGTTTTCGGATCCCGAAACGTCATGAAGGTTTATTTTTAATAATCAAGATTGAAAATATCCGCAACGATTCTATATTCAATAATTTACTGTTCTGGATTGAAATCGTGTAGTCAAATGGGTTTGATTGGTTTTAATATCGTTGACTCGTTGTCGATTATAAAAACCCTACACTAGCCATTCATTGTAACTATCGAAAACAATTTCGCTCACAGATCGATAAAAGATACTGGAACACTTTCACTCATAGATGTTTACAGGCACCGATTCTGAGACAATTAAAATAGAGAAAATCATATTTTTGGTATTAGACTAATTATAAAAATCTGTTTAACAACATTAAAGATTTTGTGATAATACCTTACAGCAGAGAATATCAAACTCAATCATATGTTTTGTAAAAGAGGGGACGACTTATTGAAAATATTATAACTTTGTTATTCAGTTTTCCATGCCTAATAGTAAACACACTTTACTTTCCTGATGAAACTTAAACTGAATTTATCTTTACACCATTATGGACACAGAAAATTATTTTCAGAATATTACTTGACCATAAGTATTTAATACACTTTATCGAACATATAAAATTAAATAACATTAAATCAATAAACAGAAAATGGTTTGCACGTACTAGGAAAATTTTAACCAAACTATTTTTACCGGTCCATAATAAAAAGACACTTAAATTTGTATTAAAAACCACATTTGCTCAAGGGGTAATTATTTTTTTATACGAGGGGTAAAGTGAAAAAAAGAAATTTACACAATTTGCTGGATATTTTTCTATATAAGATTTATAAGGGAACTAAATTGTTCCATACTGATGAAATGGGATACTACGTAATACGTTTTGAGCATTTACTCAACGTAGCTAATCACCATTTCATTTTACGTTAGAGTTATACTTGACGTATTTTGAAGATCTTGTGAATTGGGAACAAAAGATGTTGGGCTTAAGTGTCAAAACATGATTTCTTATTAACGTATCGGTCTGGTTCATGTACCCATCAATTTAACAGAATTTCACTTTAGGTTTCAAAGGATCCTTGAACTAAAACAGTGATTACGGAACAAGGTACACGAAGACTACAGAAAGTAATAAACCGTGGGTAGCCTACAACGAATGACGAATGCTGATTCAGCAACAAAGAGATTCGTCATGTCTGTTTTGTATATTGTAAATTAATAGAAGATGGGTCGTGAGGTATGGACCTGTTGTCAGGCATCGCAAGTGGGTTCCCACAGGCTATCATTCAGTATGCTACCAGCGCGCATCCTTCCCCGCGCCTCCAAAGGACATTTACCTGCATAACTTTTGTACGTAGCACATTCCGTTAATGTAACAAAGTAGGCCGTGTCGTGGGTGACGAATGGTCTAATATTATTTCGGATGGTTCGAGCATTTGCTGTAAAACGTGAAGGATATATCTACAATGTACATTCAACGAATAGATTATCGCGAATTTATAGTTTAGCTGCTTAAGAGGTCAAACAAAATTTGTCTGATCTTACAGTTTATGAAAACAATAAATATCTGGTACATCGTACATCAACCACAAACAGTTTATCTACCCTATCCATGAGGAGTAGTTATATAGTTAATAATGCAATCAAGCAAAATAAAAGGTTGCAATTTAGTAATGCACTTATAAAATCATCCCTTACCTTTTAAATTCCTTTACTTCTTAAATTATCCTAATTATTTATGGTAAAGACCATGAAGAAATGTAGCATGCCTACATCCAAAAGTGTACCTTAAAGATTACCAATCTTAGAAAGAAACACACCAATCTTGATCAAAACAGAGTAGCAATTAGAAAAATTTAACGAACTTTAGAAACCTTTCCATCGATGGTGGAGTTATTGGAGCAAAATATATATTTACAATTTGCAATTATTAAAGTAAATTACAAATTAGGGTTCGACTCACCCTTGAATATAAATAAAACGAAACCTCACCAAAACTGTCCGTGTTTGTATATGGTTTGTATAGCAAAAACCAATGTAACGGATTCTGTCGCACAATACTATGGGGGAAGTGAATCGGACGCGAGAGCTAAGTTGTTACTTCTGTGCAGATATATTTTAATTAAACAGATTCAATTAAGGTGGAGCTGGTCTGGGACCGAGGAACGTGTAAATGGTCTGATTCGGATTAATAGAGGAGTTTGATAGAAGGGCCAAAACCGGCTGGGTGGGTTTGCTATCAGTGCCTCGCGCCATCCCGTGGTCGCGCCAACACCGCTGCCGCCGAATATACACACGTACGTGAAATATAGTCATTACGAGCTAAATACACACACGTACGTGAAATATATTCATTACGAGCTAAATACACACACGTACGTGAAATATAGTCATTAGGAGCCAAATACACACACGTACGTGAAATATAGTCATTAGGAGCCAAATACACACACGTACGTGAAATATAGTCATTACGAGCTAAATACACACACGTACGTGAAACATAGTCATTACGAGCTAAATACACATACGTACGTGAAATATAGTCATTACGAGCTAAATACACACGTACGTGAAATATAGTTATTGCGAGCTAAATACACACACGTACGTGAAATATAGTTATTACGAGCTGAGTGATTCTGGCTTATGGCAACTTAAAATCGTAGACAGGACTTATCTTGCTAAAATACAGGTATTTGTGTAAATATTAGCTTAGAGTTACACATATGAAAATGTAAAAATATAAATATCGTCAGTATAAACTTATAGCTATCGATAAAATTGTCTCTCATCATACAATAATAGTCTGGTTGACTTGTTTGGAGAATTTCTGATTAAGACGTAGGCTATTACAATATACAATTTCGTATTTTTACAACCATACACATTTATTCGAAAAAGAATGTGAAGATACAAAATATATAGCGTTCACCTACCACTTTTATTTTCATCAGTAATTCCTTTCACTGAACTTCAAAACTTGCTTCTTTATAACGTATACAACAACGAAATCGGCCTGTAAAATGTTCATAATTTACCCTATCAATGCTTACTTTACTCATTTTACAATCCTCAATGTAAGTTTGTTTGAGTCTGTTTTAATAAATATATACATAATTTTCCCAAATTTCCTCATAATTAATTGTCAGTTCACGTCAGTATGGACCATGACAGGACTATCATGGCGACCATTTCTTAATTAGCTTACGTTTCAATATTCAGATTCCTTATATTAGCAGGCAATTTCGTCGATTACAGCGCGCCACTGCTCCTGTGCTTATCGGCAGCTCGTTCAATTAAAACCTCGTCCCCGACTCCTATCTACCTATCTACGGATCTGACCGTACTACCTAACTGACAAGGTAGCAACAGCGCGAACCCTGATGATCTTTACAATTGCTCTGCAATAGTTGAGATCTCCCTCCGGTATTTCACAATAGAGTGGTGTATCTTTCCTATTGATCTCTTTGCTTTATAAAGTATATGCTCCTAGCGAGCAGGAGCTTCAGGAGATGTGGCGCTAGTCGCCACAGTCAAACAGACTTGGACTTCGCTTTATTTTGTGTTTGTGAATTTCATGGAAAGGGTGGACCCTAGGTCCAAGCACGTCGATTGTGCTTATTGTGCATGTTGGCATTTAATAACAGTCAATTTCTCCTATTTCTTCAGAACGTTCTGCGATTATGAAGCTTTGCAACTGTATATTATTTGTTTAATCTGGGTTCAACGATTAACATCGGTATGAATCAACATCAATACAAATGAGTGAACTAAATTATAAATTTCAGTTAAATCTAAATGTGCGCGGCGATGTTCGTAGTGAAACACATGTACATGTATCCGTACGTGGGATAGTAAACCAATCTGATTAAAATCAGATTATTAAATTGTTTGTTTATTCGGATTAAAAACAATGTTACCGTTCACTCTGTTTATCATTTTATTGGAACTATAAATTTTGAATGAAAACTTACTCATAGAGTGAAAAAAGAATAGTGTTTAATGGTTACATCCATTCGATACTGTCCAACAAATTCTTGGTCCTCAACCATGTTGTTTTAGCAGCAAATCACGATTGTATATCCATTAAAAATTATGTTGTATTAGTATGTTATATTAAAATATTTTATACAGCAGAACAGGACAATTATGTAGAGTATCCCTTTTTATTCATTAAGCTATGGAAATATGCAAATATTGTGAAGAAAATTTAAAGGAATTGATCTCACATAGATTATTCGAGGCCGGGTTGTATTTATTTATTTTAAAATATGCAGCTTTTGAACGGTTTAAAATTGAAAACTGAAAATTGTTAAGATTGTAACAGTACAGAATATAGCTAAGAACTACGTAGAAAATTTCTCTCTAAGTATAATAATGATTGTTTATATTGTACCCACAAAACTTGTATTGTTCATTTGCACTTCCTGAGCTAACCAGATGACTTTCGAGGCAAGACGAAACCAGTTGATCATAACACAGACTTGATTTGAAGCATTCCAGCAATATGCGGGTAGCGCCACGATAGCGCTACGCAATCCGGGCATTGTACCATACGCCCTAGTTATAATATTATACCGTATACATTATGCTAAATTATGCTGCTAAAGTGATAAGTAGCAACTTGTGCAATTATTGTGCAACTGTCCTAGATAGTCTAGAAATCAAATATTCGGGTAAAATTGTAGGTAGAGAATTATACTAGGGGAAACACATTTTAAACCTTAAAAGGAAACTTAGAAAGGTATTAAGGAGGTCTTTACGTAAAATCAGCGACGAGGAAGTTTTGAGAATGCTCTATCTTTCTTTAGTTCAAAGTAGATTTAGTTTGACTTGCTAGGGCGGACACTAGCACCAAACATCTACAGCAAGAAGATTTTATAAGATAGATTTTCAAAAAAATGTCGAACCACAAAAACCGTTACTTTTACCTTTAAAAGGTTTACCACTGGAATATGTTTGTAAGGTTCTTAAAAGTTTTTATTGTCGAAGTGGGGATATTGGTTGCTGCAAAACACTTTTCAGATGAAGGTAACAGCTTTTTATATTTATAAACGAACAGCTGTTACCAGTGTTACTTGCTACGCTTTGCTTTTTTTATTAGCAAAGCAATGTGCGACATTTTCCTTTTGTCAACTATTTAGCTTAAGAAATGTGAAGTAACATTGTATTTGCTATTCCTCATCACTGGGAAATTGCTTATAATAAAATCAACCATGAAAACCTACAACATGTGGTGCATGCATGCCGCGTATGAAACTTCGTACCTTTACCTTATCCCATTAAATCCATATAAACCTAATCTTGACTGACAATGGAGCTAAAAGAGTATTACCTCAACCGGATGGTCGTGGCTTAACGGGATGGCGTGCATTAGGCCCAGATGCAGCAGTGAATTCGAATGCATGCGTGCGTGTGATCGCGCGTTAGGTTAGGTAAGGTTAGGTTAGGTTAGGTAAGGTTAGGTTATGTTAGGTTAGGTTATGTTAGGTAAGGTAAGGTTAGGTAAGGTAAGGTAAGGTTAGGTTAGGTTAGGTTAGGTTAGGTTAGGTAAGGTTAGGTTATGTTAGGTTAGGTAAGATAAGGTTAGGTTAGGTTAAGTTAGGTAAGGTTAGGTTAGGTTAGGTTAGGTAAGGTAAGGTTAGGTTAGTTTAGGTTAGGTTAGGCAAGGTTAGGTTAGTTTAGGTTAGGTTAGGTTAGGTTAGGTTAGGTTAGGTAAGGTTAGGTTAGGTTAGGTTAGGTTAGGTTAGGTTAGGTTAGGTTAGGTTAGGTTAGGTTAGGTTAGGTTAAATTTTGACTTAAATTAACTTAAATTGACTTAAATTTTTGTTGTCGAAGCCGGCCGACTCAGTCTCCATGTGTGGACTAGGCTTGAGGTATTGCAACAATCGCATTACCTGTTGGTTAGTAATTGTGTTTGTTGGTACTAATACCGTTCACGCACTGACGCTCAATACAACAATAATATATTCAATAATTTACTGTTCTGGATTGAAATGGTGTCGTCAATTGTGTTTGATTGGTTTTAATATCTTTGACTCGTTGTCGATTATACATAACCCCTACACTAGCCATTCATTGTAACTATCGAAAACAATTTCACTCATAGATCTATATTATTAAAGATACTGGAACACTTTCACTCATAGATGCATACAGGCACCGATTCTGAGACAATTAAAATACAGAAAATCGTATTTTTGTTATTAGACTAATTATAAAAATCTGTTTAAAAACATTAAAGATTTTGTGATAATACCTTACAGAATAGAATATCAAACTCAATCATATGTTTTATGAGAAGACGGGACGACTTATTGAAAATATTATAACTTTGTTATTCAGTTTTCCATGCCTAATAGTAAACACACTTTACCTTACCGATGAAACTTTAACTGAATTTATCTCTATACCATTATGGACACAGAAAATTGTTTTCAAAATATGACTTGGTCATAAGTATTTAATACGCTTGATCGAAAATATAAAATAAATAACAATAAATCAATAAACAGAAAATGGTTTGCACGTACTAGGAAAATTTAAACCAACCTATTGTAACCGGTCCATAATAAAGGGACACTTAAATTTGCATTAAAAACCACATTTGCTCAAGGGGTAATTACATATTTTTTTTATACGAGGGTAAAATGAAATAAGGAAATTTACACAATTTGCTGGATATTTTTTGTATATAAGATTTATAAGGGAATTAAATTGTTCCTTACTGATGAAATGGGATACTACGTAATACGTTTTGAGCATTTACTCAACATAGTTAATCACCATTTAATTTTACGTTAGAGTTATACTTGACGTATTTTGAAGATCTTGTGAATTGGGAACAAAAGATGTTGGGCATAAGTGACAAAACATGATTTCTTATTAACGTATCGGTCTGGTTCATGTACCCATCAATTTGTCAGAATGTCACTTTAGGTTTCAAAAGATCATTGAACTAAAACAGTCATTACGGAACAAGGTACACGAAGACTACAGAAAGTAATAAACTGTGGGTAGCCTACTACGAATAACGAATGTTGATTTAGCAACAAAGAGATTCGTCATGTCTGTTTTGTATATTGTAAATTAATAGAAGATGGGTCGTGAGGTATGGACCTGTTGTCAGGCATCGCAAGTGGGTTCCCACAGGCTATCATTCAGTATGCTACCAGCGCGCATCCTTCCCCGCGCCTCCAAAGGACATTTACCTGCATAACTTTTGTACGTAGCACATTCCGTTAATGTAACAAAGTAGGCCGTGTCGTGGATGACGAATGGGCTAATATTATTTCGGATGGTTCGAGCATTTGCTGTAAAACGTGAAGGATAAATCTACAATGTAATTCAACGAATAGACTATCGCGAATTTATAGTTTAGCTGCTTAAGAGGTCAAACAAAATTTGTCTGATCTTAACAGTTTATGAAAACGATAAATATCTGGTACATCAACCACAAACAGTTTATCTACCCTATCCATGAGGAGTAGTTAGATAGTTAATGATTAAATGCAATCAAGCAAAATAAAAGGTTGCAATTTAGTAATGCACTTATAAAATGATCCCTTACCTCTTAAATTATCCTAATTATTTATGGTAAAGGCCATCAAGAAATGTAGCATGCCTACATCCAAAAGTGTACCTTAAAGATTACCCATCTTAGAAAGAAACACACCAAACTTGACCAAAACAGAGTAGCAATTTGAAAAATGTAAGGAACTTTAGTAACCTTTCCATCGATGGTGGAGTTATTAGAGCAAAATATATATTTTCAATTTGCAATTATTAAATTACAAATTAGGGTTCGACTCACCCTTGAATATAAATAAAACAAAACCTCACCAAAACTGTCCGTGTTTGTATATGGTTTGTATAGCAAAAACCAATGTAACGGATTCTGTCGCACAATACTATGGGGGAAGTGAATCGGACGCGAGAGCTAAGTTGTTACTTCTGTGCAGATATATTTTAATTAAACAGATTCAATTAAGGTGGAGCTGGTCTGGGACCGAGGAACGTGTAAATGGTCTGATTCGGATTAATAGAGGAGTTTGATAGAAGGGCCAAAACCGGCTGGGTGGGTTTGCTATCAGTGCCTCGCGCCATCCCGTGGTCGCACCAACACCGCTGCCGCCGAATACACACACGTACGTGAAATATAGCCATTACGAGCTAAATACACACACGTACGTGAAATATAGCCATTACGAGCTAAATACACACACGTACGTGAAATATAGTCATTACGAGCTAAATAGCACACGTACGTGAAATATAGTCATTACGAGCTAAATAGCACACGTACGTGAAATATAGTTATTACGAGCTAAATACACACACGTGCGTGAAATATAGTTATTACGAGCTAAATACACACACGTACATGACATATAGTTATTTCGAGCTAAATACACACACGTACGTGAAATATAGTCATTACGAACTAAATACACACACGTACGTGAAATATAGTCATTACGAGCTAAATACACACACGTACGTGAAATATAGTCATTACGAGCTAAATACACACACGTACAGGAAATATAGTCATTACGAGCTAAATACACACACGTACGTGAAATATAGTCATTACGAGCTAAATACACACACATACGTGAAATATAGTCATTACGAGCTAAATACACACACGTACGTGAAATATAGTCATTACGAGCTAAATACACACACGTACGTGAAATATAGTCATTACAAGCTGAGTGATTCTGGCTTCTGGCAACTTAAAATCGTAGGCAGGACTTATCTTGCTAAAATACAGGTGTTTGTATAAATATTAGCTTAGAGTTACATATATGAAAATGTTAAAATATAAATATCGTCAGTATAAACTTATAGCTATCGATAAAATCTTATATCTCTCATCATACTAATAGTTTGGTTGACTTGCTTGGAGCATTTCTAATTAAGACGTAGGCTATTACAATATACGATTTCGTATTTTCTCAATTATACACATTTATTCGAAAAAGAATGTGAAGATAAAAAATATATAGCGTTCCTACCACCTTTCATCAGTAATTCCTTTCACTGAACTTCAAAACTTGCTTCTTTCCTAAAACGTATACAATAACGAAATCGGCCTGTAAAATGTTCATAATTTACCCTATCAATGCTTACTTTACTCATTTTACAATCCTCAATGTAAGTTTGTTTAAGTCTGTTTTAATAAATATATACATAATTTTCCCAAATTTCCTCATAATTAATTGTCAGTTCACGTCAGTATGGACCATGACAGGACTATCATGGCGACCATTTCTTAATTAGCTTACGTTTCAATATTCAGATTCCTTATATTAGCAGGCAATTTCGTCGATTACAGCGCGCCACTGCTCCTGTGCTTATCGGCAGCTCGTTCAATTAAAACCTCGTCCCCGACTCCTATCTACCTATCTACGGATCTGACCGTACTACCTAACTGACAAGGTAGCAACGCAACAGCGCGGTGCGAATCCTGATGATCTTTACAATTGCTCTGCAATAGTTGAGATCTCCCGCCGGTATTTCACAATAGAGTGGTGTATCTTTCCTATTGAACACTTTGCTTTATAAAGTATATGCTCCTAGCGAGCAGGACCTTCAGGAGAAGTCAAACAGACTTGGACTTTATTTTGTGTTGGTGAATTTCATGAAAAGGGTAGACCCTAGGTCCAAGCACGTCGATTGTGCTTATTGTGCATGATGGCATTTAATAACAGTCAATTTCTCCTATTTCTTCAGAGCGTTCTGCGATTATGAAGCTTTGCATGTATATTATTTGTTTAATCTGGGTTCAACGATTAACCACGGTATGAATCAACATCAATACAAATGAGTGAACTAAATTAGCAATTTCAGTTAAATCTAAATGTGCACGGCGATGTTTTTAGTGAAACACATGTACATGTATCCGTACGTGGGATAGTAAACCAATCTGATTTAAATCACATTATTAAATTGTTTGTTTATTCGGATTCGGATTAAAAACACTGTTACTGTTCACTCTGTTGTGAAATCTGTTGTGTTATACAAATCTCTAACAATAAGTAAGGCAATTAACGCCGAACTTTACACCTTATACGCTTCATTTTATTGGAACTATAAATTTTGAATGAAAACCTACTCATAGGGTGACAAAAAATAGTGTTTAATGGTTAAACATCCATTCGATACTGTCTGACAAATTCTTGATCCTCAACCATGTTGTTTCAGCAAATCACGATTGTATATCCATTTAAAATTATATTGTATTATTATGTTATATTAAAATATTTTATACAGCAGAACAGGACAATTCTGTAGAATATTCCTGTTCATTCCTTAAGCTATGGAAATATGCAAATATTGTGAAGACAATTTTAAGAAATTGATCTCACATAGATTATTCGAGGCCGGGTTGTATTTCTTTATTTTAAAATCTACAGCTTTTGAACGGTTTGGAATTCAAAAGTGAAAATTATTAAGATTGTAACACTACAGAATATAGCTAAGAACTACGTAGAAAATTTCTCTCTAAGTATAATAATGATTGTTTATACTGTACCCACAAAACTTTTATTGTTCATTTGCACTTCCTGAGCTAACCAGATGACTTTCAAGGCAAGACGAAACCAGTTGATCATAACACAGACTTGATTTGAAGCATTCCAGCAATATGCGGGTAGCGCCATGATAGTGCCATGCAATCCGGGCATTATTCCATACGCCCTAGTTATAATATTATAACATATACATACCGGCTACATTGTGCTGCTAAAGTGATAAGTAGCAACTTGTGCAATTATGGTGCAACTGTCTTAGATAGTCTAGAAATCAAATATTCGGGTAAAATTGTAGGTAGAGAATTAAACTAGGGGAAACACATTTTAAACCTTAAAAGGAAACTTAAAAAATGTATTAAGAGCATTTTTACGTAAAATCAGAGAAGTGGAAGTTTAGAGAATTCTCTATCTTTCCTTAGTACAAAGTAGATTAGAATATAGTTTGACTTGCTAGGGCGGTTCATATGACACTAGCGCCAAACATCTACAGCAAGAAGATTTTATAAGATTGATTCTCAAAAAAATGTCGAACCACAAAAACCGTTACTTTTACCTTTAAAAGGTTTACCACTGGAATGTGTTTGTAAGGTTCTTAAAAGTTTTTACTGTCGAAGTGGGGATATTGGTTGCTGCAAACACTTTTCAGATGAATGTATAAAGGTAAGGTAACAGCTTTTTATATTTATAAACGAACAGCTGTTACCAGTGTTACTTGCTACGCTTTGCTTTTTTTTAGCAAAGCAATGTACATTTTCCTTTTGACAACTATTCAGCTTAAGAAATGTGAAGTAACATTGTATTTGCTATTCCTCATCGAAGGGAAACTGCTTATAATAAAATCAACCATGAAAACCTACATGTACAACATGTGGTGCATGTACTTAACGGGATGGCGTGCATTAGGCCCAGGTGCAGCATTGAATGCATGCGTGTTTGTGATCGCGTGCTAGGTTAGGTAAGGTTAGGTAAGGTTAGGTAAGGTTAGGTTAGGTTAGGTAAGGTAAGGTAAGGTTAGGTAAGGTAAGGTAAGGTAAGGTTATGCTAGGATAGGTAAGGTAAGGTAAGGTTAGGTTAGGTTAGGTTAGGTTAGGTAAGGTTAGGTTAGGTTAGGTTAGGTAAGGTAAGGTAAGGTTAGGTAAGGTTAGGTTAGTTTAGGTTAGGTTAGGTTTGGTTAGGTTAGTTTAGGTTAGGTTAGGTTATGTTAGGTTATGTTATGGCGTGCATTAGGTGCAGCAGTGAATGCATGCGTGTGTGTGATCACGTGTTAGGGAAACGAAAGAAATTCGTATTATTTTATAAATTTTGTTGTGTTACTGTTAGCAAGGTCCAGGAGGTCTCAGTTTGTCTCAATACAGATGTATTACATTTTATTTACTTTTTGTAAGACAAAAAATGTAGTTGATAACAAGGGTTTAACATTTCTTTCACAAGTCTGGTGATGAAATATACTATTTTTTGTTAACCGTTACAAAATAACTAATATAATACAGATTACATATCAATATTGTGACGTACTCACTTCGGATTTGTATTTGCCTATGGTGGTCAAGCAATATTTTATGATTATTAAAAGGGGTGGATAAAGAAAAGTTAAACATATGAGAGTTAATTTCATTGAATAAACTAAAAAATATACTATCAATAGCTTAAGAGTTATCTACAAAAAGAATAATGGGGTTTTCATTTCACTTGTAAACTAGCTATAAAACTAAAAATATCTGTACTACGTAACAGCGTTCTTAACGAGTTTCCAAAGTTGTTCCCAGTTGCTTTATTCAGTATTTATTGAAACTGAGTATATTAAAGGAAATGTTTACTAAATCAACATTAAGATTGGAGACTACAAACTTTATTAGAATTTTGATACATCGATAACCAATAGCAGCGGAATAAAAATGAGCTGTACTAAATTGGTTGTCTTTGAAAACTAAATAACTGGTTTGTGGAAATATTTACGGTACTTTCCTGTTAAAGGGAACATTCATTATTATCGATGATTTTTGTCGATATATCGATATTAACAAATTGAAACATATCAGCTGACAACTACGATAAATTTTGTCCAGTATCAACAAGCAATAATACAATGAAACTGTTAAAAAAAATAACCTAACATAACCATAACTAACCAAACTTGCTGTAGCATTTAAAAATTCCGTGTTTTACTTGCCTTTACTGTTATCAAACGGAATTTTTAAATGGTACAGCAAGTTTGGTTGGTTATGTTAGGTTAGCTTAACTTACAACAGTTTCATTTCTTAATCCATATAATAGACTTTTAGCCTAAACAAGATCAGTTGTCAATTTGTAATGTAAATCGATATATCGAAAAATAAACCATCGATAATAATGAATGTTCCCTTTAACAGGAAAGTACCATATTTACAAACATAGTAGAAGGTACATTCAAGAATCGGATATTATATCTTACGCATAGTAAAACATATTAGGTGTGTGAGCTGGTCTAGTGGTAGTGCACGGGGTTTCGGTCTCCGGGGTTACGGGTTGGAATACAGCTAATCACAAATGGATTGTATGTAAGTGATAATCCCGAAACACTCTAGTTCAAGCCTTAAGTAATGTGTAAAGGTTCCCAGCAATCTTGGATGTAATGATGGGTCATAAAATATTAAATACAACTTTTAACTTTTTACCTTGACACAGAAGGTTATCATTACAGAAAAAAATATTGAATGCAAGAACATTATCTACCAAGGAATATAGACACTCAATAGGTCTATCCTCGCCCACTATCATTAAATAATTATAAATTTAAAAACTTGGAATTGTAAAAAAAAATACTTTTAAATATTACATAAAGAAATATTCCCTCTAATACTGAATATTCAGTCAAATTTGATCGCTTGAAATAATATTTTATTAATATCCAAATTTCTGTACTTGATTAACTTATACAAATTTCTGTACGAGTATTATTATATTTTGAGAACGTTTTTAAACGCATCCAACAAGGTTCTCTAAACAACAAGCATGTTAAAACAAGTTATTTAATTATAATATAATTTGTTTCAATTTGAGAAAGTGCAACTGTTTACCTACGTAACATAGCCATTTCTTTAAATAACTTTTACCTTTTAGTACTAGTTAAAATTCTGCTCTTTAATTTATTAAGACGATTTTTGAACTGAATTAGTAAACGGTATTTCCACAAGATATCTCTGGCGTAGCAGTCATGCAGTGGCGCGGAGTAGTGGAGAAACCTGTAACTAGTGGCGATTCAGTCGATATAAAAATAGCTGCCACGTAGGGGGTGCCGCAGCATGCGGCAACAGACCCCAACTCACACACAAAAACTCCACAACTAGTGTATTCATAACAACTTTGTAATAATATGCAGAAAGTAGTAGCTTACCTTAAATTGGTTAACTTAACATTGAACGAGAAACTGTGAAAGATTTAAACTATGTATGAATTTTGAAATGTAAAAACTCATTAAATTTTTCGTTAAACAATAAGCTGTAAAGAATTGTTGTAATAGTAGTCACCCAGAAGCCTACGTACGATGTGCGTTTACTTTTTTATGGGTAAGATCTAATTTATATCACAAATTAAATGTGTGATTTGTAATTGTGACAACAAACAAAGTTATTTGAGTGTTATTTTTGATGCGTTGTTAATTGCATATACGCGAAATATTCGCAGTTAAAATATCCCATTAATACTTACTGTTATTTTAATCAAATACTTATATGGTTCAATCTCAAAGTATTTACTCTAGGTTAAATTTTTATAAAACTTTTCTAAATATGATAGTCAAAGTGCGTTATAATACAAAGTCTCCATAAAATCATACACCTATTTGTAATGTTGTAGCCATTATTGATAAAGTATTCTACGTATGTCGGTCCTAACTTGATACAACGTTTTCTTTTGAATGTGACCACGATTGGTGGTGCTTAAGACAAGAAGTTCATTTAACTTTGTATGATAAAACTTTTAAAAACCTAACTTACTATGTTTTGATTTACTTCAAAAGCAGTAAACTATTTCTTTTACTCTATTAAAAGTCGAGACTCCCACCTTTTCTGTTTTCCTTTATTGATATTTTGGGACGAAACATTATAAACATATAGGACCGGTAACAAAAATATAGTAATTTCTAAGGTATTGTATAATGAATACGTTAGCCAAAGGAAATGCATAAATGCAGCTCGGGCTAACTTACATTAATTTTCTGTTAGAAAAAAACGTATTATTAGTTATGACGAACCGAAATTATTAGCCAATATTTACTATGACAATTCCACTTCAAATATACGAACAATGAATCCGCTCTTTAACTCGCACACTTACAGCCTCGATTCAAAAATAAATATAATTATATTTTAATTTATTGGTATTTATCTCACTAGTGTGCTGAGCGTGACAAATCAGTTATTTTTGATGAAATGACAACAACTGTTGCGAGCGCTTATTTATTTCGTTCATTATTTTGACTGATTTAGGTAAAGATTCGTTAGAAGGTATACAAATTGTGAGATAACCATTTGTACAGTAAAGAAAGCGTCATGTAGACCACAAGGGTTTTTAAAAATTCTTCATATATTTAAAACCCATAGACATTATTAAAACATATCAAAGCTAGAAGATTATTATTTATTTACTGGGATGAGATGTTTTTGTATTTTCCATCCCTTTACAAACATACAGATGGTTGGGTAGGCGCAGGCTGTGATTCAGATACTTGCATGCCGTGCGGGTTGCAGCACAGCCCCTGCTTTGTATAGCGGGTTGCTGAGACGCCAACAAACATCTACTGCTTCTGCTTCATCAGTATTATAAATTACAGTAGAACCTCGATAAGAAGACCCTCGATAACAAGTCACCCTTGATAACAAGGGTCATTTTCAAATCCCCTAGAATTAATTTTACCCCTAATCACATGTTATTGCAAACCTCAATAAGAAGTCAACCTTGATAACAAGTCTTATTTTATGATCCCTACGAGAGTCTTGTTATCAAGGTTCTACTGTACTATCCAAAAACAACGTAGCTGGTAGCATAGTAACTACAAGCCTAGTAATATACCCCTAAAACGTCCGTAGTTCGTACTTTTTGACGTTTCGAAACTGAACCCAACTGCCCTTGATCATTGGGCACAAAACGGGCCTGAATAACGAAACACCGGGTTCTAGTCTGTAGAAAGGTTACACAAAGAATCTCACTCCATTCTACACTTGTATTTTGCTCATATTAAAGTTAAAATACGTAGTATTGTTTTCTTGTCTTAATAAAATATTAAAAACCACAATATTGAAATAATGTGATAATATTTCATATTAATAACAACAACATCCAAAATTACTCGTACAGTTGTGTGGTAAAATTAGGCAATAGGTTTTTTCAGGTATATAATGTCGGACCTTCTAGAAAATGAAAAAAATAACACAATCCATGTCAGGGTTTAGTTTGTGTGTGAATTAGTTTAGTTTACAGAATAAATTCCAAAATAGCTAAAATATACATCTATCACGCTGATTATTTTGTGTCAGTTTTGTTACAAGCCTTGTGAACTGTTCTGGTGAGTAGTGAATAACATAAACTAAAGAACCGAAGTTAATTTTATAAGAACTGGTACGCAGCTATACCTGTTTTTACTATTAAAATGTTTTATTAATATACGACTGTATACAGTATACTAGGGAGAAAAAAAACTTAGTTTGAAATAAGTCTTTAAAAAATTAAGCACAAGTATCAAAAGTTTTCATCGGACCTTACGATTATTTTTCAACAGTTTTATCACCAAACAATTGTTTTTTATGTATAAAATATTGTGTTATACTACTTTTAAGAAGTTTTAAAACAATAACCGTTATAACGTTCAACTGCCTACGATTTTTATTCATTAATCGACAGATAGTTCAGTTTTTATAAGTGGTAAGACCTAGACCCGGGATCGATTTACTTTTTTCTTTTTGATGCTCCTGGAGGCTTAAAGCACCATTAGTTTTAATTACTACATATTAAAACAGTCTTCATGTATGCAGGGTGTCCCGTAAATAAATAGCCAAACGCTGTGAAATGGTTCTATGGGTCAAAGTAAAGAGAAAATCAAGGATACAATTTTTCGAAAATCTCTTCGCTAACCAGATATCTGTCATTTTGTTTTTACATAAACTTGTTTATCTCTGGATGTTCCAACCGATCTTTATGAAACATTGTATGTACAGTAGGTTAAGGTATAAGCAACCCATGTGAAAAAAAATCTTGATCCATTTGAAAATAGCGGCTATTTAAATTTTTAACTAAATTAAAATGGCTGCCATTTTGAAATGTCTAAAAAGAAGCCTGTACGATTTAGATATTCCCTGGTTTCTTCTTCTCGCGTTTGTTAAGTTTGGAACCATTATTTATTACAGTTTTTTCGAATAATATAGCTATTTAAGTAAATACATATTTTTATTATTTGACAGCAATTTATATTAGTCATTAGTGTTATCAATCTGTTGCAAATGCTTTCCTGTGGTTGTGCGTGTATTACTTTCTTTTAGCGAATTTCCCATATAGGGAATAAGCTATTACCGTAGGTCTCATGGTAAGACCTGGACCCGGGACCGATTTAGTTTTTCGTTTTGAGGTCCCCATAGGCCAAAAACACCATCCGTTCAAATTCATATATATATATATATTTATATATATATATATTTATATATATATATATATATATATTTATATATGTGTCCGTTAGCGCGATAACTCGAGCAAAACGGATCCGATTTTGATGAAATTTGGTATAAACGTGTAAACCTACATTTATTCGAACGAGTTCGCGAACCAGCATGATCGGACTATGGGAACAGGGGTTTATAGGGGGTTTTATGGGGTAAAAATGGGTTTTTCTAATTTTTCACCCTGAAAACATACAATTTTGCAATTTCTTTCTAAACCATTTTGTAGAGCTTAAAAAAACAAATAATTTAGTATATTGAAGCATTGTTGCATGAATAACGGTTACGGAAAAATCGCAAAATAATGTAAATTTAAAATTACCATGTTATTCTTATGGAGAATAAATACAGTGTTGTACCTTGCTTGTGTATGGACATATATTAATGAAATTTTGAAATTTTGTTTACTTCATACTGAGCTATTAATATTTCAATAAAACCCCCCTATTTTCTTCCCTGTAGCAGCAAACCTAAGTACTCATTAGTATTAATGATGTTTAAATAGGAAATAAATCTGACAATTTTAAGGGAACAATTTAGTGGAATTCCAGCTGTGTATATATGGAAATTCGCTTAGTCTGCAGGTTTGCTGCGGCGGGGGTATTTAGTAAATCTGCGTGACTATATTGTTCAATATAAATTAACTTAAAATAGTTTACTTGTGCTGTGCGACATAATACATGTATTTCAAGAAGATCTTACGGGATTATGAAGCAATTTTCAAGGCTGCTATGTGATTTTCGAAACCAGTGACAACGACAACAATTAAAAACATTCGTAGATTATTAGGGTATTTGTAGTTAAATCGGACATTTAGATTAAGTTAAGTGGTACTTAAAAGGCAATTATGCCATTGGATTCAAAACTGAGAGTATTTGACAAAGTTCTTTAACATGAATAAACTATCAAGAACACTGAGCTAAAATTATTTCTCTTCAGTTTAATATATTTTGACACACATCTCGTTTAATTAAAGTATGGGCCTACTTCTACAGAATGTGGGAATAGTCTACATGTTTATATAATGTGATACAGTAAAAGTTTACCGTTAGAAGAGAAGAAAATTGCTGTGGACTTCCGACTCTGAGACGTAATTCCGTGTTATTTTCACAACAGCAATAAACGGGCACTAACCATATGACCATGACGAGAAGATGCCCAGGTTGGCCACGTTATTGTAGATGCAACGGCTGGGGTCGGTCTAATGTGACGTAATCAACTTGTCTAGACACTGTTATGGGCACACCATGGTTAATCTGTGGGATATGGGATATGGGATGTGTCTACCAACATTCAACCTTTACGTTAGGAGGGCAATCGATGGATCCACAATGTCACTTGAATTTTGCTGGTAAGCAAATACCATAGTTGGGAAGAATACCGTAGCTTTTTACCCCACAGCTGTAGACAATTTATGCGAAGTTCTAAAAAAAATAGAAACATTTTGGTATTCTAAATGCTTCGGTTAAAACAAAGGATTTGAGTACTGGATAATTTTGTTTAACTTCAGCAAAAACATCACAAGTACAATACGGACTTAAAACCAAGGAATTAGATTAAATAAATACGAAAAAATGCACGATTCCATATTTTGCCTAAAATGGCACATAGATTCCGTATATGTTTTTTTTTTCTGTTGGCCAGTTATGGGTACATGTTTTAATTGTTTTACATTTATAAAATACAAGCAAAATGTTGCGAATTTAGTAGTAAACAGAGAATACCAGCTGGAAGTTACTCAAACCGAATGAATGGTGATGAGTTGCTGCGACTTAAGGATTGGTGAGGGGTGGTTGAGAACATGAGTGGGGGCGGAAGTGGGGTGAAGCGACTGTGTGACGCCGAGTCCTCCCTACACCCCTTGGACCACACCATGTCGTCATGGTTAGCCGGAATATACTTCTCTATGTACTTGGGCTACGCCATTTCGTTATAGGTAGCGAACATTTACTATGAACATACCATGTCTCTATAGGTAGCCATATTTACTTTGGACATACCATGTCGTTGTAGGTAGCCAACATTTACTTTGAGCATACCATGTCGTTGTAGGTAGCAAACATTTACTTTGAACATACCATGTCTCTATAGGTAGCCAACATTTACTTAAAACGTACCATGTCGTTATAGGTAGCCATATTTACTTTGGACATACAATGTCCTTATAGGTAGCCAACGTGTACTTTGAACATACCATGTCGTTATAGGTACCCAACGTGTACTTTGAACATAGCATGTCTCTATAGGTAGCCATATTTACTTTGGACATACAATGTCCTTATAGGTAGCCAACATTTACTTTGGACATACAATGTCGTTATAGGTAGCCAACGTGTACTTTGAACATACCATGTCGTTATAGGTAGCTGACATTTACTTTGAACATACCATGTCTCTATAGGTAGCCAACATGTACTTTGAACATACCACGTCGTTGTAGGTAGCCAACATCTACATTGAGCATACCATGTCGTTGTAGGTAGCCAAAATGTACTTTGAACATACCATGTCGTTATAGGTAGCCAACATCTACATTGAGCATACCATGTCGTTGTAGGTAGCCAACATCTACATTGAGCATACCATGTCGTTGTAGGTAGCCAACATTTACTTTGAACATACCATGTCTCTATAGGTAGCCAACATTTACTTTGAACATACCATGTCTTTATAGGTAGCCAACGTGTACTTTGAACATACCATGTCTCTATGGTAGCCAACATTTACTTTGAACATACCATGTCTCTATAGATAGCCATATTTACTTTGAACATACCATGTCTCTATAGGTAGCCAACATTTACTTTGAACATACCATGTCTCTATAGGTAGCCAACATTTACTTTGAACATACCATGTCCATGATTAGCCACAGTAATCTCAGATATGTCACTTGAACTAAACAATCACACAACATTGTTTCAGATCAGTGGGATCAGCTCCAGGGATGATTCTGCAGGTAATATGAAATCACAGATAATACGATAAATATTTATTAAATCTCATTTCCAGATAAGCTAATATTTGATTTTCCGAGCAATCATTTGGAAAAAAATATATTCATAGGTATTCGTCACGCTTAATAATTATTACACGCTTCGTGAAAACAACTGGACTCCATCGATCGAACATTACATTGTAATATGGTTCAGGAAATAAGAAATAACATTTACATGTAAATACTGGATATTGTCTGATTCCTTTCTGATTAAATTGGCAACCACCCCATTAGAAGATATTTAACTTCAGTTTTTCTTTGTAAAAGGAAATCTGTTGTTGACCCAATGCGTGTAATTGTAATCGTGTGGACTACTGAAATACGTACTGGGGCATATGAACGAATTATTTACCCTGGCCATTAGCATCGGATCACAAGTACCTTGTTTCTCAGCAGGCGAAGCGATCCAGACGTCCAGATGATCTCCGGTAAGAGGAAATACTCTATAAATAAAACGCGCCGTAGTTAATCAGCTGTGGACGGCCCGGTGTAAGACCGGCTCTTGGTATAATTAAAATCCACCGGATTCCCCAAGAGATTGAGTTAAGGTGACAGGCGACGCTGGTGGGTGGTAGCGGCCGTGTGCCGTGTGCCGTGCTCAATGTTCGATATACGGTCGCATGAGAGCCTGTCGGAGTGTCGGTTGTCTGCAGAGCTAGTGATGATAGACCAAGACCCAGTCAGCAACTCATCACTGCCACGCCCACAACTTCTCAGCACTCACCACTCAGCAGGAGTTCCGCGTATCGTAACCAACAAAGACTTTTGGATTCCATCTACATGGTCCAGTTGTAGCCATCGTTTTATAAAAAAAAGAACATAGTCGAATGGGTTCCTCACAGTGTAAAATTATATTTTCCCTTAGTTTTTGGTTACTATAATGATTGATGCGATAAAAGCGGCGATAGTTTACAGTATTTGCTTTCAGCTTGGCTTGGTTTTAAAGAACATTTCACAGAAATCAGTAATTAAAATCAGCTCAATCTATCGGTAGCACAATTTGAGCTACGTTCATTTGTAAACTAACAACAGCGTTATCATGGGCGTGAGATGTCTTCGTATATCCAACAGTTCGAAAGTGATATTAAGATATCCAACACTGCAAGTCGTGTGTTCTTGAGGTCAAATAGGTCAGCTCAAGGTGGACCCGAACCGTTATCACTTAGGAGTAACCATTTTTGTGACGAAAAAGACATTCAAATCATAGCCACAAGCATCAGAGTTTTACATAGTTTTAGAATCAGCAATGGCAACTCTCATAATAAAATTAATAGTACAGATGATAGTCTAAAGAATAAAACTATTTATTAAACAACTTATTTCCATTCGGCAGATATTATTGTACAATGAAGAATGACAGGGTGTACAAATAAATATTCTCATTATCGAGTCACTTATCAACTCAATTATCTACAAAACACATATCTTTGTTTTAGTAATTGTATAAATATATTTTATTTATATTTAAAGTCCTGAGAGACAATAATGACACAAATAACTATTTTTATTTCAAATAGATGTTGTGTTTTTATAATCGGAGATGGAGGAGGCACAAGCAAACTATAACAACGTAAATAGTAAAGCTCAACATGAAATCGTGGCCAGAACCAAAAAGAAACATCGATCATTTCACTCGAATAGCCCGGCAATAAACCTCAGAATGTCACCACACACACACACACCAACACACACAACGTTATGTTCGCATCCCTCGCTCTCTCTCCCAATAGTATTTATCGTCTCTTTCGTTTGCGATAAAACTATGTCAAAAAGCAAAGCTGTGTATGTTATACAGTAAAACAGTGAAACGAAAAAGATATTATTGTGATGCTTAAATATCGCGAATTTCTTTCGTTCAGGTGAATTGTAATGTGTATTGTTGCACGTCGATTTCAGAGGTTAAAAGGAACATAATTTAACGTTGTTTGATATTTTTCAATCTATAAATATAGGTAGAGGGATCTATGAATTGATTTTTGCAAGTATATTTCAATTAAGTTAAGCCATCTTCATTACAAATTCAAATTGTGAAACTATTATCACAATGTTTTCTAAACATGGCAGTCTTACTTTTATAAGATGTGTAAGTAACTGTATTTAGATTCTTGGACAATCCTACATTATACCTGCAGGATTCTTGGAGTTTATAATTCCTGTTGGCCTTGAGTGGGCGAGGATAACTTGCTAGGAGAAATATATAGGTTGTTTACGTAGTCATAAATAACATTATTTTTTACTCGCTTCTTATATTTCTGATTTAAATACATCAGTATTTTAAATGCAATAGGTTTTCGTTACTCTGAGTATTTATGTAAGCTAAACCAAGTGTTTAGTACAACTAGTAATTTAGTCAACTAACGGCACCAAGCAGACAATAATTATACTGTAGAGCCAGAAGAATTGGTATATTTTCCCACGTAAAACGTAAGTCTTTTTACTATTGTATCTTAACTTTCCAAAAAAGAACGACATTTTACCATTGCACTGACAATATTCTGTGCTGTATATTGAAGTAAGATATTTTGAATATTTCAAGTATCTAACTAGGAGGGGCAGCCAATGTCAACAGGTTCACTTTTTAAGTCAGGGAACTCGTTTTTAGGATACTAGGGAAGCAGCCCTAGTAGGAAAATGTGTATTTTTAGTTGGAAGGTAAAGCGTGGATAAGAACAGCTGGTAGATATTGGGTAAATCCTTTAGGGTGTCCTAGGACGCAAGTTTCCTGTTCACCTTGTGCCGGTCTGAGACTGGATTTGCAGTCAAGAGTATATTATCATCCTTCTCTTGTTGGAGAAAAGGTATACAAGTTGAAGCTTAAACTTCTGCGTATCATGACACAGCTACACTTGATCATTTGGTATCCTGCAGAATAGCCTGACTTCATTACTGGTAGAAAGACAGAATGGCATACACAAGCGGGTCTTATCATAAAATCCTCACTGTCAGATCTGCTCACTCACTAAAGGATGTTAGTCGAGCTAATTTTTTACTGTAAAGGCATTTTTGTGGCAGCAGTAGCCTACTTGGTGTGTGGCTATTAAACTTCGCATAATATATTATTTATTGCGATATATTATCTTGGGCCCTAAAAGAAATGTTAACATTGATTATGTCATAACATATGCTGTTTAACATGTGGTTATGCGATGTGAGGATCCATGCTCAGTGGTAATTCGAGTTATATCCATGTATTTAATATCAACAAATTTAAAAGTACAACAATGGTTGAGGCGCATAGGAACGGTAACGGAGGGAATTCAGGGAACTGCTTCTACTGGGAGCAAACGTCACTGGGGGCAAAATTATTTGGTAGCAAAAATATAGACTTATAGCATTCCAGTTGCAAAGCATGCACTTGACAATATTGTCGGTTGCTTCCTTACAGTGATGACTGCCTTTCGAGCATTTCTGTGTTTGTTGAAGTTTGTCAACCGTGTTTGATGACGGTTGCCAAGCAAGACAACACCGTTGCTTGACAAGTGCGATGGTTGCTTGTCAAACATGTTTAAAGCATCAAGCAAGCTGTGATAGAGGGTCAGTGAACGCACGCGCCAGGAGGCCGCAGTTTCTGATGATATTTCTGTATTGTTGTCTACACTGATGTATTTTTAGCGTTAGACTCTCGCACTTTCCGTCTTTCGGCAGTACAGCAACCGACCCAAACTGCTGTATAGTAGAATCACCCATTGATGTTTCACGTGGTCAAAGTGTCGATATATGAAATGTAGATTAATTTTACTTTCCTTCGATGATTGTTTGAAATTTCCTAGCCACATGATGATTATGTTAGGGGTGTATTTATAATGGTAATTCAGGCAATACAGTGATTGCATGTATATGAATAACTACACACAATGCCTAACGTATAGTTTTATTACATTACTAGCTTATGGATAATCTAAGTGAAATTCACAGCCAAACAAACGGAAAACTATTTACTTTACAACTACGTATTATATGTTTCTTTATTTTAGTACATAACGTGTTTAGGGGGGTTAAACTACACTCTTTGTGGCTCAAAAGATTGTACTAACAACTATATAGTGATGTTTGTTCAAATAATAATTATAAATATTTCAAACTTGAAAATAGTATAACTAACATTTATTTCTAATCATATCTGAGGCAGGTTATACATCCAATGTACATTTGGATCGCATATACTTACCTGTTTCCACACTTAATTAAATTAATAAATGATAGTAAAATAATTATGACAATGACTTCAATTGCTAATCCTAATCATAGATGAGGAAATTTGTAAACGATTTAATTAATTTGTCTTGCCTCCAGATGCGAACGACCGACAAAGATCAAATAAGGTTGAATTTATTTATTTAATGTTCATCAGTGTTAGTGATGGAAAATGTCAGCAATAACCCAGAGCTGTTGATAATAACATCAACTTATTATCTCCAAATATGAACCTCAAATGGAAATTTTTTATATTTAGTCGTAGTGTAGTTGCGTCACAATGTTTTCTTACTCAAACACTTCGGAATAGAGCATGATATAAAGTTCGCCTGAAGAATATTTCTTGTAACTCGACACCGGTAGCCTATTCTTGAATTTTTGATCACTTGGAAGATAAGGTAATCTAAATCAGTTAACGTCTGTTCGGTGATTCGGAGACTTAAATGACCCAAACATAAATAGTAATTTGTCAAAGCCAAAGACACTTATCATTTACTCAATACTAGAGTTTGATGTTGAGCTCAGGTCAGTGGGTACCATTAGGGAGGGGAAGTGTGCGAGGTAAGTAGGGGCTCCCGATAAATTGACGGGTCCTTTTAGAGTAAATTATAGGGAGATAAGTGGCATGACCAGCCGCTAGCAAGGGTCTCATCAACAGTCATGGACTTTCTTTCTACTAATTTGGTTTGCTTCCGTTCAAATACTGTACTAAGGATAAAAGTCGATCTTTAACATACAGGGTGATTGATATAAGTGTACCAGCTGTTTTATTCGAAAACTATAAAATATATCAAAAAAGTTAAATGGTAAGTGCCTTAGATTTTTTATTTTAAACATTTTAGTCAAGTCAAAAAATATATTTTAGCCACCATTTTTCCAATATGGCCGCCAACTTTGATTTTTCTTATGGAACACCCTGTATTTTATGATGTTTTCCGGTATAAAATGTAATTTTAAGACGGTTTTAATCTTGTGATTTTTTTTCATAAACCTAACCGTTTCAAAGATAATAATGGTTAAAGTTGTGAAATTTCGAATAGTTTTCGAATAAAACAGCTGGCACGCTTGCTTAGGCCTACATCGAAACTCTTTCTCATGCCGAAATTTCAAAACTTTAACCATTGTTTTCTTTGAAACGGTTAGGTTTATACAAGAAAACACAAGAGTAAAATCGACTTAAAATTACATTTTCTACCGGAATACATCATAAAATACAGGGTGTTCCATAGGAAAAATCAAAGTTGGCTGGTCATATTGGAAAAATGGCTGCTAAAATATTTTTTTCGACTTGGCTAAAATTTGTAAAATAAAAAATCCAAGGCACTTTAACATTTAACTTTTTTTTATATCTCTTATAGTATTCGCATAAAACAGCTGGCACACTTATTTATATCAATCACCCTGTATAATAAACACGCGTTACGAATGTGACGTATGACTAATCTGGCAAGGATCCTCCGTATGGAAATGTACTTGTGTTTCTTGCAACAAAGTTCCAATAGGCATCTTTTACAGCAATTTAAAAAATTCGCCAAATTTTCCAAAGAGTTAAACTTTTCCACAGAGTAGAGTAGTAACTAGAGCTACTTTTATATTTCGAATTCTACTAGTTTAATATATTATATTAGTTTTCCCTTGATTTATTGTCAATTATCTATATATTTTAATTGAACAGAGCATGGTAGGATGGAAGGAGGCCCGTGTTTACATTGGAGGCCCAGCTCAAGGCGCGGGCGACGCACGGCGGCGGCGGACAATCAATACCACGTGGTGACAGCATTGTTGGCGACCGCCTAGTCTCCACCGGCACCTACAGTCCTACGCTCTACTGCAAAACATTGCATTCTAAAAAGCAAACAGTTTTAAATAATACTTGAAACGTTCAAAATTGAAAATTCAGTAAAAATGTATCAATTGAGAAGAATCCCTTAGGCAGATTTACGTGTGTCTAAATATTATTTTTATTTTTGTTTGGTCGGTGGCTGAGTCAGTATTGCGAAGAACTACAAATCCATTGCAGCGATTTCGTGGGTTCGAGTAGTTGTGTACCGGCTCCCCCTTGCTTTGGATACGTTCCACGCACAGGTCCGTAGCCTATGTGGTCGGGGGGATGCAAAGTTAAAACAGGCCACCAATCTCTAATAATATACAGTATATGTGTGACGTTAACATGCCAGAGTGCGAGTCTTAAGCCGATGAGGAAAGAGGAATATTGAATAACTTAAACGGCAGCTTTGTTGCTAACCTAAGACTAGCTTCTTAATCCATGAATGTTTATTAAAACCCAACGATTAAGAACACCAGGTAAAGGTTAAGGATAAGAAAGGGGGTTAAGTATAAGAGTGACGTTAACTTTGCGTGTAAAATTAATCATTTATCATTTCATTTCAACCTGAATCTAGTTTCGAGGTATCAAAATGGCTTTGAACTTTTCAAGATTGAATCGGCTTCTGATTGGGTGGGATCTATATCCACTGAATCAGCCTCCTATATCGTTCCTTGTATTTGACATAAGTGCTAGGTGGTGTTGGGAGTTATAGTTACAAAGTATCAAGACATCCGAGTCCAGAAGGAAAGACTCGGTCTGGTGGTTTTATGTGCACGCACGACGACGCCAACTTCTTTAGGAGTTCTCCCGTTCCATTTATGATGCTCACTTCAGATTTGGAATATTATTTCCCAATTAATGGATTTATTCTCATTGGGTCAATGCCATCCACAATTAAAGGTTACGTTTTAAGTTACACGCTTTCAACCAAAGTACTCGTATTACTACTATATTATTCACAAAATGGCTCAGTGTATGCATTTTATGACTAACAGACTAACGACACAAAGGTGCATGTTTCGAACCCTACGATTAATTTCACCGGACCTGGACCAGGGACAGATTTACTTTTTCGTTTTGATGTCTCCAGATGCCAAACCATCTGATAAAATGTATATCAGTAGCATATATTTTATTTATTTATATCTATATATTAATTTTGTCCGTTAGCACGATAATTCAAGTAAAAATGGTCGGATTTTTAGAAAATTCCGTTAAACTTCTAAACCACATCAGTTACCACCATGTTTATTAGAACATGTTCGCGAACCAGCATGTCGGGCTAAGGGAACGGGGTTTATAAGGTAAACATTGGGTTTTATAATTTTTTTAACCCTCAAAACATAGAATTTGAAAAAAATATATTGTTTGAATAAAGGATTTTTTTGATTTGATTTGAATGGTTAATAAAAATGACTGTATTATTCTTATGGAGAATAAGTAAACTGTTGTAATTTCCTTGTTTATGGATATCAACTTGTAAATCTTATTTAATTTATACTAAACAAAAAACACACTATATTACTCAATAATAACTCAATAACTCATTTATTTAGCCAGATCAACATTACAAATGCATTAGCCAAGTCAAATTTACTAAAAATAACTATTAACTAACTTTTAAAATAATTAAAATTATCCAATTTTCGGTAACATGAACAAAAATTACCCTCCCCCTTTGGCAGAAAACCTAAGTACTCGGTAAATCTCATAATTTAAATAGGGAATACATCAGACATAATAATATTTAAGTTAAATCCAATTCGGCAAATGGAAATTCTCTTAGTACACAGGTTAGGTATGGCAGGGGTATTTTTGTCCTATAAAAGATACCTTACCATTGGATTCCCCATAAAAAAAAACATTTAAACAAACAATGTGATTATTTATATACCAAGCTTACAACGTAAAAAAACTACAAAGTGTGACACGTCTTTACGTCAAAAGAAAACATAAAAGCGCCTTAAAAACATCTCACCAGTTGCAGAATGTTTATTTTTATATTAAACTGCCATAGGTTTCGCGAACACTTTCTTCTTCATACTTGGGTTGGGAACTTGCCCAATCACGTCGTTCAAAATGTTATACAAATAATCGATTATAATCAACTTCAACTTAACAAAAACATAAGTTTGTTATTCAAAATTAACAACTAAAATGGTCATTGTTAAATAATTGTATGCTTACCAGCCCCATGAGGTGCGAAGGGGAAAAGTTGAGGCGGTCCCGGCGACTACTGATGTCTGTGAAGCGATTTCATCCCTACCTAGAACAATAAAGTTATTAGGGGAGGATTGCGATACTAGATTATATATTTCTGCTAATCATCATACCAAAGAGTGCAATACGTTAGGAACTCCGTATCATGGTTCAGAGACCCTCAACTAACACTAAATAAAACGCCGCACTACACTGCTTCTCCTTAGCTAAAAACAAGAGGTCGGTTTATCCACCCTTAAGTTTTAATGGGTTGATTTGAACTACCTTTCCTAGGAATACAGACACATCTTAACTCTGGTCTTAATCGGTAAAAATATGCATTTAGACTTTTCACGTCGAAAAAAAACATTTATTTCAACATTATTTTTACACAATTACATGACTGCCCGTTTTAACTGACCTTTTAGGAAATCCAAGCGAGGCAACCCCGTTAAGGTATGTTAAAAGAGTCAACTGTATAAGTATTACGACTATTTTAAGCTTTGCAGTAAAAGTCCAATGATGAATAATACGCACGGAACTGTAAAAGCAGGCAAACGAAACGAAAACAAATAAAATAGTAGTTTGCACTTAAAATAGTATGTTAAATTCATTATACAGTACTTCAAATTATCAATTTTTAGTAGTATAAATTTTTTTACAATGACGCATGAATTTCAGTATGCAATGTGACGGCAATTATTAAAGGTTATCATACATAATTTAAAGTTAATTTTAAGAGAAAGTTTTTATAATACTTGATACTTTCATTGGCACTACGCGACATATAAATAAGGATTGTAACAGTTATTAAGTGTTTCGTCTTCGTTAAAGAAATAATAATAAGTAGTAAGTAGAATCTCATTTAATACACCAATGTGTATGTAATATTTTTATCGTAAATCTTGTGGAATTTCAAGAATGACCTTTATTTTATCAACACAATGACTTTTTCACATAGTACATAATCTTTTTTATACAATTACCAATATTAAGAAAATCCTAATTCATCTTTTATTCCCCTACCGTTTGAGTTAGGAACCTCAAATAGGCGTCTTTCAATCACCATTTTGATGTAGTTTCACAGAAAATTTAATTTTAACACTTATAACCGAACACCCTGTATTTTATATTCTACCCACAAGAAGTTTTGAGATAAGTTGTATCTTTTTATAACAATTGGTTCTCTGACGAAATATACAATCAAATGTTTGTAATATTTGATGTAAGAGAAGAGGATCTTTAGTACAAAAACAGTAACCCTTGTCTAAAGACTTATGGAATATATTCGAAACTCTTCATGTAGGCTCCGAACCTCCTAGCATTATAATATGGCTAAAACTGGTGGCAATTGCACGAAACATGAGATGATAGGCCGTTAATAAAATCCCGTTAACATTAACAATAATTTGTGATGAAGGTAGAACGTTGTGATTGTCATTTAGGCCTACTTTCATTCTCATTTGAATATCCTAAACATAACTCATTTAAATTGATTTTAAATTTAACCATTGTCAATTATACAAGATGTACAAATAAAACAATTAGAAAACAACTATCAATTATTAATGATAACGTATGGCCATGATACAAAAACCATTCTCTACCGATAAGAATATTATTTATAGCAATCAGCCTAGATATTAAATTATGTAGGAGAACAATTCCAAATATCACTAAATAATCATTAAGTTAAGATAATTGTTCAGGATGCATCGTCAAATAAGAGTGATTTTAAGTGATTCTGATTGTGTTACAGCTAAATATTTGCAACGATGCATTTTACTTGTTTTGGGAATATAGGTATGACGCTATTGTGATGACACAAATTTTAGTTGACTCTCAATTTTCAATTATTTAAAACCTATTTATTATTAAGTGTTTTTGATGTTTTATATCTTGGGTTCCACCCAAGACGCTCATAGTAAACCTTTATTCCTCAAGTTAAAAATTCAAACTGTTGTTAATTTGTACATTTTTGATCTTATGTCTTATGCTTTACAGAATCTACCCTCTTCAATTTTTAACAATCAAGTCCATACACATAATACAGAAGTAATTGACCCATACACAGAACATTAGTACTTTGTTGTTGGTTCATATAATTTATTCTTTGTTAAATTATCATATTTATTTATAAAATGTATTTATTGTTAAATCACATTCCATACTGTTGGTAATCCACAGAGCTGTCACCTAAAAAATTAACATATTGGACATGTTATTTGTAATGTCTATCCTGACTGTAGCCATGCTATATACATGAAAATTGTCAATGCATTTTTTCTAACGTCTAATGACAAATAAATATTTCTGATTCTGATTTCTGATTTTATCATAGAATTATCAACGTACGATAATTCACGACGGATATTACTTTTTCATTACATCCCGTATTTTGCCGAATATTTCAGAGTGGATATTTAACAAATTGCACTGTAGTCTACGATACGGCCCCTCTGAGGTTAACTGTAGCAATAAAAGTGTACTTAAAAACACATATTACAAATTGCTGACGGCGGTGCAATAAATTGGACAATATTTCTGATGGTGGTAGGGAAGGGGTATATTTCATGCAGCCTAGCCCCGCGGCAGAGTTGCAGTTTATAGATGCAGTTTGGTACGCCGCGCGCCGCACCAGTCTACATACAGACGACCGTGTTTTATGATTGTCACCACCGCCAAAGTCGTTCCACGTTGTCGTCCATCTACTGCAGAAAATTAGGTCCTCCTGAAATTATACCTAATTATCCATTTATGTGCAGAGTACAAACAACCACTTAAAACTTCGCCGACACCCTAATGTTCGCTCCCACTCAACATTATAGTTGTACAATCTTTGTACTCGTCATCGTAGTCCTTTAAATATCCCCGAACGTTTAAAGAATTTACAAAGATTTACTTTGGTTGTTATTTGTAACATTTCATTTACATTCTATTTTTTTATACCACCAAATATTCATGGATGTGTTCAATTGGCACATACTGAAGATTTGTGGTGTTCGACAACAGTGTTTAAAGCTATGAAACCATGGTTCCTCGATGTAAAGTGTCATTAAAGGAAAATTTTTCCATTCGCACAGTTGACTTAGTGATTAAGTAAGTTATACTTAGTGATTTGATAAGTTTGTACTATAAAAAGAGAAAAATCTGTGAAATTGTATTTATAATTAATTCTCTAAATATTAATTTGACCTAACCGACAAAATCCATTAACTTGGCGGTGTCCAAGCTACTGTTATGTGGATGAATACATTTTACCTACGACCGTTTTAAAAAAAAGCCATTTCAGTTCAGTTCTTAGAAGTGAAAAGATTCGCATAACAGCATTGTTTACTTATTTAGCAGCATTGTTGTTTTACTTAACAGCATTGTTGTTTTACTTAACAGCATTGTTGTCTTACTTAACAGCATTATTGTTTTACTTAACAGCATTGTTGTTGTACTTAACAGCATTGTTGTTTTACTTAACAGCATTGTTTACTTACTTAGCAGCATTGTTGTCTTAACTTAACAACACGGGTGACGGACCATTGAGGGTTAAGGATTTAGAGAGGAGAGAAGAAGTGAAGTCGTAATGCTTCAAACGTCAGCTAATCAGCTGTTTAGACCTATTTATTTGTTTACGAGTGGTGCATTAGTGTGTGGTACAATTATTCGTTGCATCACTGTCAGTGGCAATGAAAGGTTATAAACGAAAACATAACCTCTCTTAAAAGTTATGAGTAGTGATTATTAGTAAAAAATACCCCCGCCGCAGCAAACCTGCCGTCTAAGCGAATTTCCATTTGGCTGAATTGATTTTCAATCGATCTATTTAAATAACATTAGGTTTAACGAGTACCTAGGTTTGCTGCTACAAGGAAACTAATAAAGTGTGTGTTTTAAGTAAAATAATTATTGCTTAGTAGAAAATGAATATATTTGCCAAGTTTGATCAAAAGATATCCATAAACAAGCAAACTACAACATTTTACAATATTCTCCATAAGAAAAACATGGGAATTTTAAATTTATAATTTTTTTAGTTTTCTCCGTAACCAATAACCAAACAAAAACACTTTGATATACTGAATTGTTTGTTTTTTAAGCTCTTTAAGAAGGTTTAGAGAAAAATTGGGAAATTTTGTGTTTTGAGGGTCAAAAGTGAGAAAACCCAATTTTTACCCCATAAAACCCCCCATAAAACCCTGTTCCCATGGTCCGATCATGCTGGATCGCGAACTCATTCAAGTTTATCCCGCCTTACACCTTCAAACCAAATTTCATTAAAATCGGATAAAAATTACTCAAGTTATCGTGTTCACGGACACATATATATACAAATCTATATATATATATATATATATATATATATATATATATATATAAATTTGAACGAATGGTGTTTTTGGCCTCTGGGGACATCAAAATGAAAAAGTAAATCGGTCCCGGGCCTAAGTCTTACCATGAGACCTACGGTAATAGCTACTTCCCTATAGGGAAATTCGCTAAAAATATATCAAAGGAAAATTATTGTACTAAACTCGCGTAAATAGTGTTAACTTAACTTTAAGGCTCGTGCCTTAAATTTTCTACTCGAGTCGTTAAAACTATCTTTACGCGGTAGTTGCGTAAACTACTATTACATTTTTAAAATGCTCAAGAAACGGTTGAATTTGTAAATTAACTAACTTGGTAATTGAGAGGAATGAGTAAAAATAACTCAATCGAATAATGTAATTGTCCAACAATATTGAAGGATGTGTATTGGTTAGTGTGTGTGTGTGTTGGTGTGTTTGTGTAGGTTTGACCTTGGACGGCATCGGTGAGCTAAGCACGTGCCTTCGACGCCTTTCTCGGGACCAAGATGCATTAGTGTTCATAGCGACAACTACATTGCATTCGCTATGCATGCTGTACGCTGCACCATAGTATAGTAGACAATTACAACAAACATCTAATACCACTATATAAATGCCCTTTAAACAGCTTGTATACTATGAAAAGTCAAAGAAGCGTAAGATTATCAATTTGTACTTCGTAGATACTGTACTTATAGTAGTCAGTTGAAACCTTCCTATATTAAGAACAGCAGTTGGTTTGCATATTTTCAGGTATGCTGGCAAAACTATTATTTATAAACCTTCATAAATATAGTGTCTGAAAGTTTCAAATCAAAACAAATTCATCACAATTAAATGGTACCCGGATCGAGTTGGTCCATGTTATATCCAATGATTAAACTTAAAAAAATGCTTTATAGATCTATGAAACATAGCCCTAAGGTAGGCCTATAGTTAAAAGTTACTTTTCGCGATGATTAAAATTAGTTAAAATACTACCTCAACCCTCACCATAAACACATTTTTTTCCCGGTTGACATTTTCATTATTAAAGGTGCTCTTGTCCTTTCCGTGTAACACTTAGAAATAAGGACATTAATGCGTTAACATACATGCACATAAAATACAGAATTTAATTAAAGAATTTGCTACGCTTTAACCATGGCAAAGTAAATATAAAATTAGTATTTGAAACCGTTGTTAGCGTGATCAAATTTTATCATAACAATTTATATTTGCTTAGTCCGAAGATTACCTACAATTCTGTCGAAATTACGGCTTACTATATGAAATGAAGGACTAAAGACGATTTAGACTGGTAAGCTAACATTTTGGGATGCATACAGAAAAAGCAAAACTTACAGTAAGACATTAATGAAATTGAATGCGACTGTAATAAATAAGGTGCAACACCAACGATAACTAATTTGTAAATAGTAATGTGTTGGTATGTAAAAAAGTTTCATGCTGCTACCACTTAAGGAAAAGAACCAGTACTAAAAACCAACGTTTATATTAGTTAAGAACTATAGTACATCCGACCAATTAAATGCGTTAATGAAGTCCCGAGGCTATTGGCGGTCTCTCTTGGTTTTGGATTTTCTCACAAAAAGTTATAGGAAATCAAAGTTATGTCCAATGGGAATGAACTGCATTATTTGTAAACAAGTTTTAATGTAAACATATCGGTGAGAGTTTGCATAAAACAACCTTATCCAAACAACCTTTTGTTATTTAGTATATGACGTATTCTCAAAACGATGTTTGGTACGAGTATATGTAGTAAACTTTGGAAGGAAAAGTGAAAAAATCACACAATGTTGGGCTTTTGGTCATTTTTAATTTTATTTCCTAATCAGGTAGGCCATGTATGCTAGGAAAAAGTACCGGTATCAAGGATAATCATCGAATAGGTTGTTATGAATAATTGGGTAGGCCTACGTACCCAAGACACAGGGTATGGGCCTATTGGCTGCATGGTTCAGCAATTGCAGCTGACCTTCGAATAATATACTATGTTACTAAATTGAGACAAAATAATTATTGTATATAATTTTTTATTCAGTAGCCTACCAATTTTGGAATATAAAACTAGTTTGTATAGATTATTTATTTTAAAATACTATATATTGAGGAAACATCTTTAAAAAATAATTATCATTTCATTTCAATCATTAGCAATCAATGCATTGATTAAAAAACAATAACTTGAAAACATATATTTTTAAATAACAAATATTTATCGAAACATAAATAATACAGATAACCATTGTTGTTCCCAAAAAGGTGCATCAAATGAAAAATCATATTATATTTTAAAATTTGATAGTTTGTTTGTTAAAAACATTGGGGTAATATGTAATATTTTTGCTAAATGTTTATTACTATCCTGCTGAATAGATGAATTTGGATACAAACGATGATAAGTTCAGAATGACATGTAAAATGTACCAGGTTTATAAGAATATATATAATAGTAACATAACGTATCATAATCAAAAAGAATGCATTGATACCCTTGTATGTAGTTTATACGATACATATTTCTATTAATATTTCTGGATCAAATAATTATATAATCATAAATATGGATGTTGATCATATTATTGGTGCTGCTAGTAAGATAAATTGTTATGTTGTAGTTGTATCTGAAAACTTGCTTCAGTATAATACAATTCGTATATTACGGGAGTAAAATTTAAGTACAAAATCTGACGACAGTAAACAATTACTGTTCTATTTTAACACCGAGGCAATCCTACATCGTTAGCTGATCCACAATTATTTAAACTAGCTGTTACCCACGGGCTTCACCTCGTTTGATTTCATAAGTATTAATAAAACTATTGATTGGTTAAGTTAAGCTGAAATAAACAAAACAGACTACAGTAATACAAACAAATAATCACAACCTGAGTTCAATATGGTAGTAAATTTAAAGAATAACAAACAAATAAGTACAGCTGAGGTATTTTAACATTAGGTATATGAAAAGTTCCCTTTAAAAAGTAAATACGACCTTAAAGGGCAATTTATGAAATAATGGATAGTTTTGCGCAAGGTTTCTCGTCATGACGAACATTTTAAGTATATTTATGGGGGTGTGACTTGTAGTTATCTCAAAATTTCATAGGTACTTTGGGATTTATATATGGATATGGGCAATTATCTTTTTTAGCTTTGGTACTGGTATCAATTTTACTTTTTATAGACAGTAAAAAAGATTTTATCGGAACTCATAGCAGTTTAAAATGGATAGGATGGTTACTCAATTTGGGCAAGAAATAATAGTGTGGATCAAATAAGTCATCATATACTTTTTTTATTTTCATAACAAAAACAATATAATGAGTTCACACAAAAACCGTCTGTTTTGTTTACATTTTAACCCGGTTCTTTTGCAGGTACATTTATCATTCTACTTTCGAAAATACCGATGAATAGAAATACGTTAGTTATGTGTTTCGAAGAAAAATATAACTGCTCATGGTGTAAGGACGGGCCAGGACAAGTCTACTATTTAGATTATTTAATTGCCTGCAAATGAGATAGGGGAGTTTTCCCCCACAAGTCAAACTCCATTAGATATCTTTTAAATGAAAGTACGAGTCAATATCACATTTACAAATTATCAGGATAAAGGACCAATCGTTTCAACTCAAAAGGCGATTCGTAGAGAAGACGGAAAAGTGAAGTAATACTTTACCTACAAGTTATATGCTTTTGTTTTGAGTTATGGTAACCAGTAGAAAAGAGGTGCGAGTGAATTTAAAGCAGTCAAAAAATTTTTGGAAAATCTGCACCTTAACAGTGTTAAATATGTGGTTAAAACTACCACATATAATTTATTTACATTTACCACAAGGATCAGTGTTGGATTTGTGTTGTTGGATCAGTGGATTTTGCTGATACTGCATTATTCTATAAAGCGAATTCCATTCAAGACCTCAAGGGTCAAATGCAACATGACATTAATATGCTTAGATATTGGTTTTCAAATAATCTTATGGTTATGGGCCCAGAAACAAAGTATATGTTTTTGTTAATGACTAAACAATTATCCTTTTGTACCGGGATAAAATATCATAAAGTAACATGCTATCTGACCCAAAATCATTGCACTTGTCAAAATACAGAGCTAGTGGATAGTATCATCTAGGGATATGGGCTGACAGCAAACTTATCAGGTGCTGGGAAGAGCACCTAAATTACTTAAAAACAAAATTAGTAAAGTACATACGCATATTTTATATCCATAGGTCTGTTTGCTATACTCAACTGATGAGAACAATTTATTTCGCATTGATTAACTCTAAAATAGATTATGTAATAGAAATATGGGGTGGAGCATTTTACTAGCCTAAAACCAATCATTACTTTACAAAATCTTTCATCAGAATAATGTAAAATTAAACCAAAACTGAACCTTCATCCCCACTTTTCAAAATTATTGAAATTTTACCCATCAGGAATCTAAATGTTTACAAAGTTTTGAAAATATATTTTAATAGATGTTAAAAAAATGAAAGACATACTAGACTAAGAAGAAAACGCAACGTGTATCTAAACCTAGACCAAGAATATTAAAAAAATCCTTTTTATATTTGGCTCCCACATTTTATAACCTTCTTCCCGAGCCCATCAAAGCAAGTTAAAACGTCAATGTATTTAGCAAAATTAACACGAAATTACTTGCTCGAAATATATAGCCCAAACACATTTTTTATCTCATTGGTCTAACAATATAGCATAGTTACTTTTAATAATCCTGCACTTATTAAGTGAGGGATTCTCGTTTAGTTCAAATATGCTGCAAGTTCACGACACTCCAAAATATGAAGTACTGTAATCACGACGAATGACAGGATAGGGTTATTTTTCAAATGGATTGGTAGATAAGGTTTTATTGTGATAGGCTGCTGTGTTAAAGGTATTATTTGACGCCTAGTTTTCGTATAATGTGTTCTTTTATTTTTAATTTTGTAATAAAACTACAGTGCTAATGGAGAAGGGCTGGACTTCCCAACCACAAGTTGCTTCAATTACTAAAAATGTTTATTTACCGCACAGGTGCTGTAACCAAAGGCTTTATTGTTCGATAACATTATAATTAGTTAAATTTATGTTGTGATGAGCATTTGTTTTTTTTTTTTTTTATATTATAATAAATACAATAACTTATGTAATACTTGTCCAACCTTAGTTTAAAAAGAGATATTGTATTGTACCTATTGTATTTTGAAAAGAACAAAAAAGAATTTTTCAATTCACTTGCAAGGTTTTATAGTGTCTCAACCATTCCGATGTTTATTTATTTTATATACCGTGAGTTATTTAATATTATATGAGAGCGTGCTTTAGTGCAAAAATAATTCAAGATCTGAAACGAGGAATAGATAATCCGTAACTATAAGAAATTGATTAATTTTGTATAAAAGTGTCAAGAGCATTGCTGTATGACTGTGTCATTGAGCAGTTTTCAGTGTATCACGTTAGTAAACTTCTGATCCTATGGTTAAATCTTTAGTATGCTTTGTAGTATGTGTAATGTCCGGCAAGCATATATTATGTGTGCTTTGCGCTCTGATTGTAATAGCAGAGAGCTGCCATTTGTTACTCGAGTTATCGTGTTTAACGGACACAAACGTATGATTTTTGAGATACGTGTAAAATGGGTATCCGATCGTAAGTGTTAAATAAAATGATCTGTCAAACTACATCATGAAGGCGATTGAATCTATTTGAGGTTCCTAACTCAAACAGTAAGGGAATAATAGACTAATTAAGATTTTTTTTAATAATGGTAGTTTTTATTTAAAAGATTATATTACTATGTGATACAGACATTGTTTGTATTGATAAAATAAATGTATTTTTTTTTATCCTCACAAAATGTACAATAAGAATAATACATACACTTTTGATTATTGAATGAGATTCCACTTAAGTTTCATTGTAAGTTAAAAGATTTTAAAAGAAAAAAAATTAATAAATTTTAAATTCCTTATTTCTAGGTTGCAAAGTTTCGCCAAAGGTATCAAATATAATAAAAATCTCCCACATCAAATAAGCTTTAAAATAATGTATTATAACCTTCAATTGCCGTCCATTGCATAGAAATTCATTGTGGAAAAAAAAAGGTCATACTAAAAATTGATAATTTGGAGTATAATTGATTTAACATACTATTTTAAGTGCAAACGTCTTACAATTGGGTTTCCTTCTGATGTTTGGGTTCTGTAGGCAAACCAATAGTGACCAAAACCTTCAAAGAATCCTTTTCCACTCCTCGGAAAAATTAGTTTTGGAAAATACAGTACAATAATTATGATTCGTAGACTAATAATTTGTAATTCAACCCGTTGAAATAGCTAAAGTATAGATCCCTCTTGGTTTCGTATGCTCAGACATTTGTTTAACGGTGTGGATAAAAGTGATTGTTGTATAAAATGTAATGCATCATCACCAGGCCAAGACTTACCATTTTTATACCATAGCTGCATATTCGTAGTATTGTTATTACCATACACTCTATGGAGTGTTCTTTGGCTGCAACATCATGTGATACTGCTTATTTCTTCTTCTCAACTAATTTCTAGACAACTTTATTGTACCTGAGTAGACAACTGAGAATCGGGGATTGTGTGATCAGGATGTCGCGTCTGCAACTCCTTCCGATATGACTTTCAGTTTGCACAAATTATAAATTAAATGCATTTCTTAGTAATCTAGAATCGGATGAGACCTGGTTGACTGTTTATTTGTGACTGATGGGATGTTTTTTTCATGACTCAGCTTTGTTATCTTGTCCTTAGCTAAATTGTTTGTATTTTTGTAATACCTGAATCTATTAAATAAATGTAACAAATAAAAAATTGTTCTAACTGAACTGGAATAGAGGTAAATGGAACTTTTCTAATTTCATATCAAATTAATGTTAACATTAAAAATAGCTAAAAGTCCTTATTTGCACAAAAATAACAAACAAATATGTGTTTATTGGTAAATGTACCAGTTCAGAATTTGGTGTCACATCCGATAAAAATCACTAATTCTGATTGGTCCAAGCTTAAAAATTGCTGTATTTGTAATTTTATTAAATTTTCAATTAAACTAGCGGTACCTGGATACTCTAATTCGTATAGTACGCTCATAGTACCCAAATACCTGGAAAAACATAATCATCCCAAGGTTTCACTTAAAATAGTATGGTAAATCTTATTATGTTAATTTTTTTTTATTACCTGTTTTTAGCATGACCACGTCTTTTCACAATGATGCATGAATTTCACTATGCAATGTGACAAGGTTATTATACATAATTTTAAAGCTTATTTGATGTGGAAGTTTTATATTATATTCGATACCTTTGGCGGAACTTTGCAACCTAGAAATAAGGATTTTATTGTATACTATTCATTATTTGATTATTTAAGTTTTTGTCCTTGTTAAAAATTTAAACTTTTACGATGACACATAAGGAGAATCTCATTCAATTCCCCAATGTAAATTTTGTGAGGATTTAACAAATTACCTTTATTTTAACAATACATGTCTTTCTAACATAGTAATAATAGTTTTATCATACAAACAACCATTATTTTTAAAACTCTTCATTTATCTTTTGTTCCCTTAATGAGTTAAGAACGTAAAATAGGCGTCATTCAATCACAGATGTAGTTTGACAGATATTTTTTGATTAAACACTTATGACCGGACACCCTGTATATGAGAATATGTTTAATCTGTTTTAAGTGGATTGAAATTTGCACTAAGAAATAAAAAGTGACACGAGTACACAATTGTAACACTTTTTCATCTCGGTTTGTGAGAGTGGCCTAGACCCCTGGCCTTGACTCAAAACTGATTCCACTATCTGCAATCCGAGCTCCATTAAGACATTGCATTTGTTGACATGTTGAAAAAACGTTAAATACAGACATTTTTTTGTAAACTCATAATAGTAAAACACATAATAGTAAAATGAAAATATTAATAGTATTATATCCATGATAGTATATGGTGCTTTGAATGTATTACATTATTATATACTTTATAAACTTAAATATATTTATGTATTTCAAATTACATTTTCTTAGCTTCAGCATTTTGTGTTTTAGCGAAATTCAAATGTATGAACCTTAAAACTTTTACATTTTTAAATAACACATTGAACTTTGGTGGTTTAAATCTTTTAAGAAAAACGTATACCTTTCATAAATGGTTTGGAATACAATTTCAGGCAAATCGAACCATGTAGGCTTGTATAAATAAAATCAGTATTTTTTCACTGAACATCTTTTTAGCAACCGAAATTGGGGGGCCACCAGTTGACCGACAAGATACTTGGTCGTCTTGCCACTAGACCGTCCTTTTTAATTAAATAGATAAATACTGAAAACCAGTACGTCGACAAGTTATTTCATCGTCAGTCCAGTTGACCGGCCTGTAAATCTAAATTATTATACACGAGAAACCAACTTGTCGTCAATCCTCCCGACCGACTTACCACTTGCTCGTCTTTTAGGTGGGGATGTGTTGAGCGGCAGTGCCAGCGGCGCGCGCAGCTGTGGAGGGCACTGCAGGCGTACCAACTTCTGTATCTTGTAGCGGCGGTTTTCATTCCGACGATTTTCAGCTATCACAATGCAGCGGACTAGCGAGGTTTTTATTACGTGTAATTGTTTGTTTCTCAATCGATATTTTGTTATACACAGTACAGTGAATATAAATAGGCCTATATTAGTTTACTTCAATGAAATAAATGTTTTATTTAGCTAAATAAATAAAAATACGCCGATTGAACAAATAAAATTGTTACAGACAACAGGAAGTCCTTAATATGATCAAAAAAGTGTTTATCTTTATTAAAAAATTACTGAAATTTGTAAACTTACTGCTGGTGACAAGGGTGGTGCCATGCATAGGTTTATCAATAAATAAGATAAACATGGACAACCTTATGCAGCTATAAGTCAGGAAACATTTGTAGAAACATTAAAATGCAATACCAATTTATGAAATATGATAAAATATTTACAGGAAATGTTGATTACTGTATATACATCGTGAGTATCTCCAGCAGTTACACACTGGTGATCTTTGAGTTGACTCTTTTAAACTCATTGAATATTACTTTTTTCGTTTTGAAATAAATTCTGTAATACTTTGAAATTGCTCGAATTCGAGCAACATGTACACGAGTTTGAATATTAAATTAACTAACATATTTATGTAATAGGAGGGTCAAATATTGTGAACAGTGGTGAGGTAACTACCGTTACATTTATTCAATTGAGAGATAAATACAAATTGATAATACCGGTTATTTAAAGCTTTGTTGTCTATTTTTCCCTCTCTTAAAAAAATAAAATAAAGAATGAATTTAGACTTTTGGTGACATTAGTTTGTACTATTTCTCCTTAAATGACACTGCTGTCTTGGTAAGCAATAGTTATCTCGGTAAACTATTTATTTGCTGAAGTGCACAGTGTGCTACTTAGCCTGAGAAACATCTTTTGTTTTATGATTTTGTTGTAGGCCTATTGAAAACCTTGTCTAGAAGGAATTCCCATTGCCTGTGTTACCGGGGAGAAGTTTTTCTTAGTAAAGTCTGTAGACGTCTTCGGTTTTACACAGAAACATGTAATTATAATTGAAGAAGTACATGTTTTATCCTCTCACGTTGTTGCGTGGACAATACTATGGTGATTCAATTCTGTGTACTTCAATTGTCTAACTGGCCCTAACTGACGCATCCTTGTTTTTTTTTTACTAAATAATGTAGTCTTTACTTCCGTGGATCTTTGCGTTTTATTGTGTAACTGTCCTCAAGTAAGTCTGTGTTCTGAGTAAGTACTTCAAATGCACGGCACTACTGTATATTCAGATTTTCTAATGGACTATCATAGATAAAAGGAGTATAGACATGTATGTATGACAGAGTATGTCTACTCCTTTTATCTATGGTACTATTTCCAAGTTCATCTGGACGACCCTGCAAATCGTTTCTAGTAAAAAAAATTTTATTTGGTTTATGTTTATGAACTTGTATGAGTGTTGTTAACTAAAGCTAAATTCACATCAAATTAATTAATTTAATTTATTTTAATAGTATTTCTAATTAATTTCAGTTTTAAGAACATATAGTAAATAAATCCTTGTTGAAACGGCTGTACTATCCATGCAATTATTGTCAAACTATATGTTCAAAGATTCCTGGACGGCAATGTTATAATACTAGTTGGAGCAGAGGTACTGGATCTAGGGTTAATACAGTTTTGTGACGTAAGGTATATCACAGCAGAAGTAGTTAGCTCAAGAATTATGACGCGGATGACAAAGATTGGTAGCTTTTGCTATAATAATCAAACAAATTATCAAACCCCAAGTACATAAAATCATTCACAGTTTTTTTTCACAGTCTATTGAATAGCCTGCAGTTAAGTTCACTCTAATGACGAATATAGACGTGGCCAGAGTTCCAAACTATTTAAGTAACAACTGTTTACATGAACTATCCTAGTGTGCAATGTACTTATTGAATTTTCATTAGTAATATATCATGGCTATATCGTTTATGTAAAAGTATCAAAAGATAGTAAAACGAAAACGAAACAATCAACCAAGACCAGTGACCGAAACAAGTGTCGAGCTGGCGGCGCCGCGCCTACCTCGGGATTCAACGAGGGCATTAATTCATCTTTGAAGTAACACCGGTAACACTGACTCACTGGCCGACACGGATACCCGCCTACCACCCCCTTTGTGTCGTCACCCTATGACCACCGGTCGGTCAGCCACCCATCCAAGGAAACTCTAGACATCGGCGGCTCTTTGTCGTTCGTTGACCAGCGTATTTTCTAGAGTTGAATGTATACCCTCACTCACACCAGGGAATAAGTAAACTGTAGGCTAGTAGTTTTCTTGTTTATGAAAATATTTGCATCAAACTAGAAAAAAATCATTTATTTATTTATAAAATGTTATTATTTTACACAAAAAAAACACACTTTTACCCTCCCTGTTGCAGCAAACCTAAGTACTTGTTAAACTTATTCTATTTAAATATGGAATAACTGTGATATTTTCAAGAAGTCATTTTAGTGTAAATCCAATCAGGCAAATAGAAATTTGCTTAGTCTGCAGGTTTGTTGCGGTGGGGGTATATTTCGTCATAAACTCTTTTTCCACTTAAGAGTCTTCAATAGTAAAGTGGCAACTAAAACGCGACTCCAGCGACCCAATTCTGGCGGCGCTCTAGAACTACCCGAAGGCCTTTTCCGGTATTACGCGTGCCGCATCACACAAGTAGTTTTCCCGCGCCCCTATTCAAACGCTTGTAGGCGAAGAAAAAGAAAGCGAGTTGACGACCGAGGCTAGGTAGACCCGATCGACTTCGACAGCTGTTTTACTGTCTCTCTCCCTCTCTCTCTCTGTCTTTGGATGTGTAGGGTTGGCGAGGGTTGTAAAATTGCTGAAAGTGAAAGGGACGTGGCTGGCGCTACGTTCCTAGTTTTTGGCCTCTTGATGCTAACACTGGGTCGGCTACTCGAGATCAAACAACAGCGTGTGTTTAGTACAAAATTGGGTCCACAGTCACATCTATCTATATCTATACTTATTTAATACGCAAGCAGGATTTTTGTGACAATTACTCATCCGAAACTACTGAACCGATTGACATGTTTTTGGCGTCATTGGAAAGAGCGTAACGTGAAGTTGTGCAGGAAACTTCTTTTTAGGTAAATAATTAGAGAGTGAGGCCCTGGGACCCTTTAAAGTTTCGTATTTCTCCATAAGATTAACATGGGAAACAAACATTGTTTTGAAACTCCAGCTGTTGTCAGGAATTAAATATTAATAATTAATTGCTCCCCATGGAAGCATGAGAGTTCTGTAGAGTTTAAAGTAGCCTACACCTTATTGTCTACAAATTGGCTAAATAACATAGGTACAGTACATTATAAAAGCTGACAGACTTTTTATGTTGACTTAAATTGTAAGCTTACCATTTCCCGTCCATGGGCAGTTTGATAGTTAAAAAATAACCTTTTAAACTGGAATAGGACTGTTATGTAAATTGTGAGTATTTCCATTAGTTAATAATATTTTAGTTGACTCTTTTAAAATCATCGGAAATTATGACTGTTATTAGTTTTTTAACAAGTTATTTGTTTATATGTAACTCCTGTACTTCTTTGCAATTGCTCGATTTCGAGCAACATGTACACTAGTTAACCTATAATTTTATACAATAGCTCAAATATTCCACATTCCAACCAAATTTCTGGCCGAAAGTAGTTTTTAATTGCATTTTAATTGAATGATTTGTAACGAATCGAATTAAACCATAACTGTGGTTAATACTTGGGACTAACAATTAAGGGACACTAGGTTCTAAATACTACAAGTGCAGAAGGGCACGGTACCCATTCGAGCCGTGTCCATATGTTGTTAAATTAATAGTAGTTTACAGCAACTGGATAAACATTTTACAATATTTATGTAGAAATATGTGCATGATTTAGAAAGTCATTAAGCTGGAAAACTGCAATATACTACAGACTTTTCAGAGAGGTTACGTATTCATTCAGCTTAGTGAAAACATAATATAGATACGTATACAAATAAGAACTTGAACTCTTTGAGAGCCATTGAATGTTATTAGACGAAAAGGGTTGTGCATGTTTACTAGCGCTACTCAGCAACAAAAACCATTTAATTTATCTCTAAAATGTAAATTTTTAAAGTGCACTGAGCAGCAGCCTAAAAAATCTACGTAACTTACCTATATAGTTACAAAATACTCAAACTCGCATTGTGACATTATAATTCGGCTAATATTTCTCCAACAGATAATTCATCCACAGAGAAGAATTTTATTGTACTCTTACCGTGTCTAATAACATCCAAAGACAAAAACCTTGCCTAAAAATGGTACCTGTCTTAACAAATTATTTGCAGTGGCCTATATTACGGACCGTGGCTCACTGGTTGGTAACATTATTGAAAATAACACGACATTTTGGCTGTAAAAATGGCCCAATTAGTAAATACTATTTAAGCAGCTACTGTCAAAACAGAAAGGTCATATTCCTTTTAAACTAGATCACATCATCCTTTATAAGATACGTTGATTAACAATGCATGTAAACGTCAATAAATTACGTAACAGCCAATTTATTTTTTGCTTTTTGGAAATGCCAAATTTCTATGTAATTTCCATTATTTGTTGCCAATGAAGCCACACACCCATATAAATGAGGAGACCCCTAACAGTTCAAGAATAAAAGCTAACTTCACTTCAAGTATATTCCACTACACCTAACATTCCGTAGAGAGATTATATTGACATCTTTATGAAATTGATAAGGCTGAGACAATTAACTGACATCCCCCATGTCAAGGAATTCCAGTTTTAACAGTAACCCCACAACCAATTAATTTCTCAAAACTGTGCTAGAGGGTTATTCATTGGCATAGAAGTACGATATGAACTGACGCGACGTGACGAAGGAAAAATCAAACTTACGCTGTAACTGATATACCTTCCTTTAAAGTTAAAACATGTCTTCCCAACAAACAGATATATTTTTCAAATAAAATCATAGATTAATATGCATTAGGCTACACTGATGAAATCACGGAAGTGTTTAGCTACAAAAGATCCACCAATACTATTTTAATACTATTTAAAGGTTCTTTCAAAGGAAGAGATACCAGATTAACATATTAATAAAAACTCCGATTACGTACAGTATGGGAAATATTTTATTCATTGAATGATCAACTATATTTGGCAACTAACGCAATTAATATCATTTTAGCGAATTTCCCCTATAGGGAATAAGCTATTAACGTAGTACTCATGGTAAGACCTGGACCCAGGACCGATTTACTTTTTCGTTTTGAGGTCCCTAGAGACCAAAAACACCATCCGTTCAAATGTATATATATATAGATATATATATATTTATACATAAATATACATGTACATATTTATATATATATTTTTGGATTGGTTTTTCTATGATTATTCTAAAAAAACTCCCTCCAAAAAGTTAACATAAAACAATATAACGAATAGAGACTAATCACACTATAACAATGGAACAGTTCCAGAATTTGTGTAAAACTGGTTTACAAATTGTTATACTGTACTGTATATACAACTTTATTTTACTTGGGGTTTTCTACGAAATAAACTAAAACAAAACTATAATGCGACAAGATGGTAAGGTCATAAGAATACTAGAATGATAAAATCGTCCATAAAACAACTACAAAAAAAAAAAAAAAAACTAAAAACCCCGCCTATGCCGTTTGAGTTTCAGTAGGGGATGGGACTGGTTCTGAAGACTAGGAGTTTCCTTGTTTGTTAGGCATTTCTAGGAAGAGGCACTTTCTAGTTTACAGCCCCAATGTGCGGTTGTTTAGTTTGATCACATTGTTGCCGCCCTTTTCGGGACACTAAATCATAATCTCCACAAAGGCAACACACAACACTACTAAACTTACCCATATTCGAAACAGATGGCTTTTAAAAACATTGGGCCCAATCAATAGATTTTAAAGTACAGAATTTAATTATGACATTTAATATGATTAAAATCTAATCTCTAATTTAATTTTAATTAGAGTACAGGTAAAATAAGCATCGCAACGTAAACAATGTCAAGCGTAAGTATTTTATGACGGTTTGCTAAAAAAAAAATGTTAATTTAAATGTGTTAAAATTTTGGTAGCATGAACTAACGTTTCGGAATCCAGACAGATAACGCAAAACTTATACAGTACGGTATGACATAAATTATAAATTAAATGTAACATGACTGTAAAAAATAAGATGGGACAACAACGATAATTAAGTTGTAAATAGTGATTTTGTGTTGTCTTCACTTGATGTTGATGTTCATTATCTGACAAGGTTTAAGTAATTTGTTTCTGTTTAGTAATGTAAAATGTGGCAATGTTTGATTAAAACACAAGTATCAGGAGACCAAGCTTGCTCGAGGTGTCAGGTTATTTCATAAGTAGCGCGATGCATATTTGGCTAAATACACTCTCGCCAATTCAGTCAATACAAAAAGACTATTTTAATGCCTATCGTATTTCGTATTCGTATCTCAGGAGAAGACCTCTCGTTCATCTTTACATGCAAACACTACGTAAAATACCTTCTGGGCCGTGACAGACAGACAGAAATTGAGATAAAACACTAAAAGCTTTTTAATGTATAAACGCAAAAATAACCGAAAATAAATAATTCTGAACAGTGTACAGACAAAACTCTAATTTTATTTGTGATCAACTACCGTACATTAAAGTAAACAAAAATCAGCTGTGTGTGGTTTCTAATGCTATTCTTATGGAGACAATGTTACGTTATATATAATTTTGTGTTGAAATTTGGGGAAATTAACTATTTTTCCCGCCGTCACGGGATCGAGTCCTTTAATTTGAGCCCTCTCCCGTCCTTCTACGACTTCCCAGTCACCCACAATTTTGAGGTAAAGACCCGCGGCTTACGTAATAACGTAATTAATATATAGATATGAGGAGTCTACTTGTATGGTATAATGTACCAATCGTAATAGATGAAATGATTGAATCCATTGCTAAACAGCTGCTTATTTGCTATAGCAGAATTGAAAACAAGCTCATTTTGATAGGTTATCTATACACAAAACCCTATTCGTTTTCTAGTTTAGTTTGTTAATTAATGATGCATATGACGAAAAATATAGTTCACCACACGGGCAATTTTCAACTCTCGCTCATTTACCGACCTCGGCTTTGCCTAGGTCGTAAAACTTGACCTCGGGTCAAAAAGAGTCACTTGAGGTCCTAGTGATTAAATATTCTAATAAGATAATAATAAGATAAAACAATTATTGTTTTGACGCTAATATGCAGTTTGTAACAACTGTAAAAAATAAAGATGTTTGAGTAGCCGACCCTGTAAGTCAACATAAAGTTTAAATGAGTGTTTTAAAGTTTGTTTGATATTTATGCCAATGTTAGTAATTAACAATGTTTAATATTTAGAAAATCATAAAAAATCTTACTTTAATAAAAACTATTGTTATTGTAGGCGTACCACTATCACACACTGTACACTGCTGCAATGTCTTGTTTGTGTTTTTATGCCATATTTTAGGGTCTTTTGTCTTATGTATCCTTTTGTGTTCCTTGTTCACTTATAATAAATCAACATTAATAATTCATTATAATTAACAAGGGAAATCTAATATTTTAACACCTTTTACAACTAAAATTAAGTCTATTTAAATGATTAGCCAGCTGTACACTTTAATAACCCCAGTATTATGTATTCGATATTGTTACTTATGCATTGTAATTACATTTTAACGTTGGTCAATTTTAGGAAAGGGTTTGTCAATCATTAAATTTTTAGTTGTTATTTCATGACAACGTAATACGAAGTTGACGTACCACTTTAGCATTGCTCTGCATTTTACCCAGAACTGAAAGAGTAATATATTTTTTTATTACAATTAAATAATATCTCATGAACTGCCATGCTGTAATAGCTAGTTTCCGGCGTAGGGCTATGGGAGTAATAACACCCTGGATGCCCCAAACTCGTGCCGATTATTAAGTATTGTGTGAACCCAAATCAGCTATTATTATTTCTTTTTCTTCGCCTCCATACTAGGTACATGGCTAAAACCTTCTTTTGCCGTGGTGTTAGCATCGCAACTACTGAGCCACAACTGAACAGAAAATAATAAATATTCAGGCGTGAATAATATTCTAATTAATAACTATAAACTTTTTAAAACCTCATACCATCAAAAGAGTAATAGTTGGAGCAAGGTAATAAGAAAAAAACCTATAGTTTACCCAAGAATTGAGAGTTTTAAAGCAGGAGAGAGCTAAAGACCACCTACAGTGACAGTTCCATGTGACGTCAGGCCTCTGCCAGACCATAGGACACTATACATACAACATACAACCATGATATGAGTCATGATGACATACTGTTTTTTTGGTCAGATATTGTAGAGATTTAAATCATATACATTGTATACTTATTCCCATACTGATGGGTTGAGGCGTTCGAAAGTTATGGGACTTTGAAATCTCAAATTTAGACAACTTTCTTCACCCAGAAAATCATATTTTCAGTCTTACAGTATTTTCAATTAAATTCTCAACAGTTGTTACAATTTGCCCTCTTGATTTAATGTTTAAAGGTATTTCAAACCTACATCCTTATTCCTTATAAAGTAAAATTCAGAGACATGCCGGGAGACAGCTATAGTGTAAGAGTTCCTTATCTATTATCAGGCTCATGTAACCTATATCCTTGTCCTTCTACTGTCTGTGCTGTAGTTTGACCAAGTTCATACAGCACAGGTCAGTTTCATACAGCACGGACAGGATATAGAAATATTCTCAAGTCATTAATTAAACAAGCCAAGTACAGTTTTTTTCAAAAATAAAATCGAAGATGCAGACGGAGACTCCAGAAAATTGCGGCACATCGTAAATAAGGTTGCAGGACGTCCAAGTAGGAAGAAAAAATTCCCAATAGAAGCATTCTGCGCGCACGATGGCACTGTCACCTCTGACCAGATAATAATTGTATGCAATAATTTAGATTCAATTTAATTATTAATTAAATTAATTTAATTATTAATCATTCCCTAAGACTTTTGAAGCATGGCTTTGTATAATTCCATACTCACTTGACATTTCCCACCCTCCAACTTGCCTCCACTTCCTCTACGTCGTGGACCTGTTTCCATCATTCCCTAAGACTTTTTAAGCATGGCTTTGTATTATTCTATAGTTACTTGACATTTCCCACACTGCAGACATTTTGCCCTTGCAACTTGCCTCCATTTCCTCTACGTCGCGGACCTGTTTCTATCATTCCCTAAGCCTTTTTAAGCATGGCGTTGTATAATTAATTCCACAGTCACTTGACATTTCCCACACTGCACACCTTTTGCCCTTGCAACTTGCCTCCATTTCCTCTACGTCGTGGACCTGTTTCCATTGTTGTATATTTCCATAGTCACTTGATATTTCCCACACTCGAGACATTTTGCCTTTGCAACTTGCCTCCACTTCCTCTACGTCGTGGACCTGTTTCCATCATTCCTCAAGCCTTTTTAAGCATGGTGTTGTATATTTCCATAGTCACTTGATATTTCCCACACTCCAGACCTTTTGTCCTTGCAACTTCCCTCCACTTCCTCTACGTCGTGGGCCTGTTTCCATCACTCCCTAAGCATTTTTAAGCATGGTTTTGTATTATTCTATAGTCGCTTGGCATTTCCCACACTCCAGACCTTTTGCCTTTGCAACTTCCCTCCACTTCCTCTACGTCGTGGGCCTGTTTCCATCATTCCCTAAGCCTTTTTAAGCATGGCGTTGTATAATTCCATCGTCACTTGACATGTCCCACACTCCAGACCTTTTGTCCTTGCAACTTTTCTCCACTTCCTCTACGTCGTGAACCTGTTTCCATCATTCCTCAAGCCTTTTTAAGCATGGTGTTGTATATTTCCATTGTCACTTTATATTTCCCACACTCCAGACCTTTTGTCCTTGCAACTTCCCTCCACTTCCTCTACGTCGTGGGCCTGTTTCCATCACTCCCTAAGCATTTTTAAGCATGGTTTTGTATTATTCTATAGTCGCTTGGCATTTCCCACACTCCAGACCTTTTGCCTTTGCAACTTCCCTCCACTTCCTCTACGTCGTGGACCAGTTTCCACCACTCTGATACGTCTCAGGAAGCAAGTGATACAAAATATGCCACAGAACATGAACAAGACGCAAGTGATACAACTTACTACAAGAGAGCTCAATGACGAAACTGACGAAAAATCCAACGCAAAACCTGGTACATATATATATATATATATGTATATATATGTATATACTAGCTGTTGTACCCGTGCTTTGCAACGGGAAGAGGACACAAAATATAAACATTTTGATCTTTACATTTGTTGTATAAAATAGTTACACATATAGGCTACCACTTTTAGAAACAAAATTTGGCCGCACTTTAGTATCTGTTCTACACTCAAAACAATGAAAAATATCGATATAGGCTATGAATTATTCTATATATTCATTTAAATTAATAGTACTGTACCCTGTCAGTAAACTTTATAACTTGTTAATGCGAATTTAATATCACAGAACCAACTTGTGTATTTGAAACAGCTGACGAAATTCTTTTATTCGTTTTAAATATTACTCATAAGGTTAACATGGGAAATTCCAGAGCCACTGGGGCGGAGCCCGAACGGACTTTTGAGATAAGAATGCGTCTATATGTTAATCGGGAATGTGAGCTATCATCACACCAAATTTCATCCCAATCCGGCCAGTATTTTCTGCGTTTACTTGTCACAAACATACATCCATACATCCAAACTTTCTCATTTATAATATTATAGTAGGATTAGTAGGATATATATATATATACCATAATACCATATAACCACACTACAAATTTAATTCTACAATATACGGTACGTAGTTTTATCCAAACAAACGATCAAAAACCCCGAATGAAATTTTTAATTGACTCAATAGTCAATGCATATAAGCGAGTCTTATCTTTCGATGCAGATTAAATAATACAAAGGCAGAGGAATGCGCGAGACCAAGGACAATGTCACGGCACGGTTGCTATAGAAACGACGCAACGAGAATTGCGCGCCAACGTCAACTTAACGCCAGACTGTGTAAACACGCCGCGTGTGTAGTGTTCGACGGAGCTATAGTACTTTCAGTTGGCAATACTGGCTTCTAGCCTCGAGTGAGGTGGTTCAACCATGAGAAGCGCCTCAAACTCCTGGGTAATCCCCGGTTAGCTCCTCCCACTCCGCCCCCTATCCCCACCTAAAAGACGAGCAAGTGGTAAGTCGGTGTGGAGGATTGACGACAAGTTGGTTTCTCGAATATAATAATTTAGTTTTACAGGCCGGTCAACTGGACTGACGATGAAATAACTTGTCGACGTACTGGTTTTCAGCATTTATCTATTTAATTAAAAAAGACGGTCTAGTGGCCAGACGACAAAGTATCTTGTCGGTCTACTGGTAGGCTCCCACCGAAATTGGCATTTGAGTTGAATAGACTTCGTTCTGAAACAGTGAAATTCTAATAGTATTTTAAACATTTCCATTTTATGACTAAATACCCTCTCCGCAGCAAACCCGCAGACTTAGTGAATTTCCACTTACCTAAGTGCATTTTCACTAAAATGTTTCCTTAAAATTGTCAGATGTAATTATTATTTAAATTACCTAACCTAACCTAATTAAGTTTGCTGCTACAGAAAATGTAATCAAGTGTGCTTTTATCAAAATTTTAAAATAAAAGCTTATTTAGCTTAGCTTGCTATTTAGTTTAAAGATTGAAAAAGTTGATCCAATTATATTCCTAAACAAATAAACTGCAAAAGTTTATTTATTTTCCGTAAGAATATCATAAAACATTTCAAATGTTCTGTTTTTCTTTTTTATTTGCTCGGCAACCAGGTGCACAACAACGCTTCAATGTATTATTTTGTTTAGTTTCATTTGACGTTAGAAAATATTATGGAAATATATATGAAAATAATATGTTTTGTGCGTCAACAATAGGAAACCCCAATTATTACTTCATAAAACCCCGTTCTTACAGTCTGATCATGATGGTTTGCGATTTTGTTCAAATAAACATAAATATACATGTTTGTATAAAATGTCATCAACATTTGTATGGTTTTTTATTAGATTTATCGTGCTAATGGACACATATATGTATGTATGAAAATATATTTGATTATATGAATTTGAACGGATGGTGTTTTTGGCCTCTGGGGACATCAAAATTAAAAAGTAAATCGGTCCTGGGACTAGGTATTACCTTGAGACTTAGGTTATAGCTTGTCCCCTTTGTAGAATTTGCTAACAGTATGTGTATCGTCATTATAATAATTTTAATTTAAGGGAAACCAGCAAAGAGAGTAAATAAATGACAGTCTCTTGTGGTTAGTTAAGTTATAGAAATATCACCAAATTGAAGTTCTGTACTATAGTTACAATATGGTTGGAATTAACAATTAAGATAATTTTAGACACAAACCATTTATGGTTCGTTTTCGTAATGAGTAGATGATATTGTGATGCATTTTAGCGACAAAATTATTAAAAAATAGCAAATGTGTGGATAATGTAATAACACAAATTTATAATCACGTTTTGGAATGTACATCATTTTTAGTTCAATATACACCATTGTACTATTGCCATGTAATTACTTAAATAAATCCACACAATTATTGAACATATTCTTTGTTTTGGAGTCCATTTTGCTGATGGTTAGCTTAAGCTACTTAACCAAGATATTTTTTTATACTGTTATATAGACATGAAATATCCACAAGCTGCTAGGTATTTTATTATGTGTTGACTCAACCTCAACCACACAGGGCCTTAAGTGGTTGTTTGATAGACATTAGTAAATCAGTGTGTTAAGATACAGGAAATCACGCGTTCTAATCCATGTGTTTATCAACGATATAAACAACTCAATGGTTATTTACATCGTTGGTTTTTATCCACCTGTCTGTGTCGACAATAATTTATACTCACAAAAACTCTTTAAGCTTGAACTGAATGCTGACCAAATATCATAAATAGTAATTAAATTTCACTTGATTTACTGATTCACCATTTTTCGCTATTAATTTCACCCTTTAGCAATGTACCAATAATTAACTGCAGATATTCATACGACCTTGAATAATACACAATGTTACAGTATAAAATATGAGAAATAAAAACTTTATGAAACACAAATTACTGACCATGAGAAATTTAAAAACAAAAATACCCCAACGCAGCAAACCTGCGGATAAGCGATTCCATTTGCCTGATTGGAGATTTCTACTTAACTATTTCCTTAAACAGGTCACATTTATTCCCTATTTAAATAACATTCGGCTGAATAAAAACTTAAGGTTGCTCCAACTGGGAAGGTAATTAAGTGTGTTTTTAGTCAAATGTTCATAGCTTAGTATGAAATAAATACATTTGCTAAGTTAGATTGACATATATCCATAAACAACCAAACTATATCAGTTTGGTTATTATCCTTAAAAATAACATAGGCATTTTAATTTTTTCCCGTAACCAATAACCGTACAACCACACTTGAATGTAATAAATTATTTGTTTTTTAAGGTTTTTCAAAATGGTTTAGGCCTAGAGAAAAAATGGAGAATTCTATGTTTTGAGGGTCAAAAATTAGGAAACCTACTATTACCCTTTAAAACACCCCATGAACCCCGTTCAATTAGTCCGACCATGCTGGTTCGCGAACTCGTTCGCATGAATCTATACATGTTTGTACCAAATTTCATCGAAATAAAACTATTCTTACTCGAGTTATCGTTCGGGCTCACATATACATGGTGTCCCAGAACTCTCTACCAACTTATTAATTAGTCGACGTTACCGATCAGTTCGATCTATGACTGCCCCCTACTTTCTGTCATTAACTTTGAGGTTGGTTTTTGCAAACACATCTAGAAATGAACTGACACAACTATCGTTGCTATTCCGATCTATTTAATCACTTTCGATCATTCAAATCATTTGAGACCTTCTTGAAAATTAGGGGTTGAAGACACATCGCTGACATCAATAGCTTTACGCTTTGACTCAAACTCGTTCACTAGTTCTATTTATCTTGATTTTAGACTCATCCAAGGGGTTTTAAAACCTATTTAACTTATCATCCACCGATTTGACATAATTTTTATCTCAGTTAGCGCCTTAGTTTTATTTTGTTACGATTACAACAGTGAGTTTTGTAGTTCGGTGAGCAAGGGAAATGAAGTAATATTGGTTTAGAACAATAAGCACGATGGCTAAATCGAGTTCAATTGACTATTTGGTGTATTCAGTGGTAGAATTCATTGCACTGTCCTTATGGATCCAGCGTTTGAAATCCCCGATATATTGGACAACATAATACCGAGCAGTAACATCCTCTGTACGTAACTATGCTGTATCGTGGAGTAATTTGGTGCTTTAAATTATGTTCAGACAACAGAAAGAAGAAGTAATAATTATGAAGCCCAACTATAGAGAGGAAACAACCGACAGAGCGAGAAGTAGGGTGGAAATCTCCTCCTCCTTCTAATAGCTGTTATATTATTTTTAGGTTCCCTATAATAAACCTAGACTGCTGCCTGGAGGGAGCCTTCCGTCTTCCGTCTAACTCACAAGGAATCTAACTCGTCTAGTTGTACAGGAGAACGTTACTGATAGCAATTTTCTGATAAACAGCTACTTAAGTTATGCTTCTACAATAAAGTGGATGAAACATAACAGACACTTTCTTCGACAATTTTAGGCTTGTTTAAAAACTCTTTGATAAAAAAATCTTAAATGTTACACTTAAAAGTAGTTTCGAAAGTTTAAAGTAATTTGCAAATTAATTTAATAATATCATAAATACACAAATACCTTACAAAATTAAACACGTTCACATGTTTTTCGAGGAAGAAATCACAAAAATTGCGACACTTCGTTGTACTGTTATTATTCAATGTTGAATATTTCGATATCTAAGTACCATTCAGGAATAGTATTTCAGAAGGAAAATATTTTAAAGTAGGTTTAAACCCAATACCATTAAGTGCAAAATGCATGTGCTTCTGAGATGGTATGTAGTTTAGACGATGGTATATCGAAAATTTCGGTGTTTGTGAGTTATGAGCATATTGAAACTTACTACTTTAATTGCTTAATCACGCTACGCTAATAACTTATCTGCACAATTCATATAATTAAATTACACGATAAAATAATAACGTCTATTTACTTCATCACTCTATTATTTATTGACTAAAATGGAAACGATATTTATTGGCACAGTTGAAAACTGGTACTGGACCCAAGAGTCAGGTCAACTAATAGTTAGACAGTTATAGGATTGTCATTTTCAACTTATATGTATCCATGAAGAAGTAGGATAGCGGAGAGTGGTTGCTTATTTGCTTTCTATCGGTTGTGATCGCCGGTCTTTCACTACATACACATCTTTCTTCACCCACTATAATTACTGTTTTGTAGACTATAATACTATAATATTGTTTGCAGAATACGGCTATTGTGGACATTTTCCATCACGATTGGTAAAATACTAGATTTGATAAGTTTCGGGATCCGGAATCTGATCCCGTGTTCAGGTAGGAAAGTACCCTTCTACGGTCTACAATAATCCCTCAAATTACATAAATTTGCCTCCACAAAAATTAACTGAAACAAATGACTTGAACGTTAACGTTAATTTTAACACCCCAGTGAAAATGTTAAAGCAGTTTGGTTGCAAAATCTACGTTCAAAAGAACTCGTTGTTTAAAATCTTTATTTTCCCGTTGGCCAACATTCCCGTTGTATTCGTAATCAAAGTTTTCTTGACATCGTTACGAAGACGCTTACACCTCACGTGCGTTGCAGAAATCATTTAGCATGCTGAGAGGGAAGCCTTGAATGTGTTTAGGCAGTCGGGTCGCGTTCTCGCTATGTTAGTATAAATATTTTGTTTAGCGCGGAGTTTTGAGGTCAGCAATATTTTCAACTCGCTTCATCTTTAGGAAGTCTCAACCCAAAACGTACACTTCCAATATTGCCGTATCAAGTTTGTCAACTTTGTAAACACAACACCTAACATAATAAATAAACTTTATATTACAAATTGTTACAGCCCTACTGAACAAGTATTAAATAATCTTAAACCAAGATGTAGGGATACGAAACGGTACAAATATTTGTCTTACGAGAGCTAATACATTTCCAGAAACAAACAAGGGCTATAAAATTTGCATACTTTGCGTGCTTCGCGAAAATATAGGCAAGAGGTCCTGAGATGAGTTTAGAGGATAGAACTAGGGAAGAGGAGCAATCGATTGACCATAGGCCCACTTACGCATGGGCAGTTGTCTCAATTTACAGAATAAAGTTTGGATTCTGGGGCAGCGACGGGGAACAAAGCCGTGACCCATGTTTCGGTTTAAACAATTGTAAATGTCCTAAAACATGTTATGGGTCGGCGCCGTGGTGGCGACAGGGAGCACACCGAGACAATAGTGGCCGCTCTGCACCGCACTCAATACATCACCCTACTGTACTACTGTACTGTACTGCAGAGTACACACCGAGACAATTAGTGGCCACTCTGCACCGCACTCAATACATCACCCTACTGTACTACTGTACTGTACAGCAAAGTAAATACCAAGATAATAGTGGCCACTCTGCACCGCACTCAATACATCACCCTACTGTACTACTGTACTGTACTGCAAAGTAAATACCAAGATAATAGTGGCCACTCTGCACCGCACTCAATACATCACCCTACTGTACTACTGTACTGTACTGCAAAGTAAATACCAAGATAATAGTGGCCACTCTGCACCGCACTCAATACATCACCCTACTGTACTACTGTACTGTACTGCAAAGTAAATACCAAGATAATAGTGGCCGCTCTGCACCGCACTCAATACATCACCCTACTGTACTACTGTACTGTACTGCAAAGTAAATACCAAGATAATAGTGGCCGCTCTGCACCGCACTCAATACATCACCCTACTGTGTACTACTGTACTATACTGCAAAGTACACACCGAGATAATAGTGGCCACTCTGCACCGCACTCAATACATCACCCTACTGTGTACTACTGTACTGTACTGCAAAGTACACACCGAGATAATAGTGGCCACTCTGCACCGCACTCAATACATCACCCTACTGTGTACTACTGTACTGTACTGCAAAGTACACACCGAGATAATAGTGGCCACTCTGCACCGCACTCAATACATCACCCTACTGTGTACTACTGTACTGTACTGCAAAGTACACACCGAGATAATAGTGGCCACTCTGCACCGCACTCAATACATCACCCTACTGTACTACTGTACTGTACTGCAAAGTACACACCGAGATAATAGTGGCCGCTCTGCACCGCACTCAATACATCACCCTACTGTACTACTGTACTGTACTGCAAAGTACACACCGAGATAATAGTGGCCGCTCTGCACCGCACTCAATACATCACCCTACTGTGTACTACTGTACTATACTGCAAAGTACACACCGAGATAATAGTGGCCACTCTGCACCGCACTCAATACATCACCCTACTGTGTACTACTGTACTGTACTGCAAAGTACACACCGAGATAATAGTGGCCACTCTGCACCGCACTCAATACATCACCCTACTGTACTACTGTACTGTACTGCAAAGTACACACCGAGATAATAGTGGCCGCTCTGCACCGCACTCAATACATCACCCTACTGTGTACTACTGTACTGTACTGCAAAGTACACACCGAGATAATAGTGGCCACTCTGCACCGCACTCAATACATCACCCTACTGTACTACTGTACTGTACTGCAAAGTACACACCGAGATAATAGTGGCCGCTCTGCACCGCACTCAATACATCACCCTACTGTACTACTGTACTGTACTGCAAAGTACACACCGAGATAATAGTGGCCGCTCTGCACCGCACTCAATACATCACCCTACTGTGTACTACTGTACTATACTGCAAAGTACACACCGAGATAATAGTGGCCACTCTGCACCGCACTCAATACATCACCCTACTGTGTACTACTGTACTGTACTGCAAAGTACACACCGAGATAATAGTGGCCACTCTGCACCGCACTCAATACATCACCCTACTGTACTACTGTACTGTACTGCAAAGTACACACCGAGATAATAGTGGCCGCTCTGCACCGCACTCAATACATCACCCTACTGTACTACTGTACTGTACTGCAGAGTACACACCGAGACAATTGTAGCCGCTCTGCACCGCACTCAATACATCACCCTACTGTACTACTGTACTGTACTGCAAAGTACACACCGAGATAATAGTGGCCACTCTGCACCGCACTCAATACATCACCCTACTGTGTACTACTGTACTGTACTGCAAAGTACACACCGAGACAATAGTGGCCGCTCTGCACCGCACTCAATACATCACCCTACTGTACTACTGTACTGTACTGCAAAGTAAATACCAAGATAATAGTGGCCGCTCTGCACCGCACTCAATACATCACCCTACTGTACTACTGTACTGTACTGCAGAGTACACACCGAGACAATTGTAGCCGCTCTGCACCGCACTCAATACATCACCCTACTGTACTACTGTACTGTACTGCACAGTACACACCGAGACAATTGTAGCCACTCTGCACCACACTCAATACATCACCCTACTGTACTACTGTACTGTACTGCAGAGTACACACCGAGACAATAGTGGCCGCTCTGCACCGCACTCAATACATCACCCTACTGTACTACTGTACTGTACTGCAGAGTACACACCGAGACAATAGTGGCCGCTCTGCACCGCACTCAATACATCACCCTACTGTACTACTGTACTGTACTGCAGAGTACATACCGAGACAATTGTAGCCGCTCTGCACCACACTCAATACATCACCCTACTGTACTACGGTACTGTACTGTACTGCAGAGTACACACCGAGACAATTGTAGCCGCTCTGCACCGCACTCAATACATCACCCTACTGTACTACTGTACTGTACTGCAGAGTACACACCGAGACAATAGTGGCCGCTCTGCACCGCACTCAATACATCACCCTACTGTACTACTGTACTGTACTGCAGAGTACACACCGAGACAATAGTGGCCGCTCTGCACCGCACTCAATACATCACCCTACTGTACTACTGTACTGTACTGCACAGTACACACCGAGACAATTAGTGGCCACTCTGCACCGCTCACAATAAATCGCCCTACTGTACTACTGTACTGTACTGCAGAGTACACACCGAGACAATTAGTGGCCACTCTGCACCGCACTCAATACATCACCCTACTGTACTACTGTACTGTACTGCAGAGTACACACCGAGACAATAGTGGCCACTCTGCACCGCACTCAATACATCACCCTACTGTACTACTGTACTGTACTGCACAGTAAACACCAAGACAATTAGTGGCCACTCTGCACCGCACTCAATACATCACCCTACTGTACTAATGTGCTGTACTGCACAGTATATACAGAGACAATACTGGGATTTAAGAAATAAATATAAAGGTTAAAAACCATTAAAGTACTGGTTATAAAATAATTTAAACACATTATTCAGTGATACGCTTACGCTACCTCCTCAGAGAGGCAGCTTTAGTAGTCAGAAGGAAATGTACATAAAACCAAAGGTCTTTATCAATAGAATACAATGTCACAAAACACGAAATTAAACGGAAAGTAAAGTCAAAAATGGCTGCCATTCAAAGATGACTTGAATTTCTAATTGTTAGTGAAATTCAAATGTCAAACTAAATTTATCTTTAAAATCAATAAAAATATATTTATTTTTTTATGTGACGGGAGGATTATTAATGCCTTTATTTAATCATACAGGCACTTTACTATTATTGCTATTCAAACGATAAATTATAATCATCGTACAAGTTTGTTTCGCTATTATGCAGTGTATTTGGTAGTGCAGTGATAGTGGAAAGAGTGCAGTACATCCATCTTGGGAGGTTCGGGTAAACAATGGATTTGAGCTACGTTCTAATGCCAGCTGTAGGAAAACATCTCCACTAAAATCCATGGTACAATTTAAATTTCAAGAACTCAATTTGCGCAATTACTTCATTGGTCAAGGAAGATCTCAGTGGCTCGAGTCTGGTAAAAGCATGCAATATATAAATCAAGGTTGGCGTAACGCCCAAACCTTGTACCATTGAAGCTGTATCTTACTTCTCTTTGCTGTAATTACTACTGAGGATTGGATGTTCCCGAGGGAGTAGCCCTTCCCTCCCGAAGGATGTTACAGGTACACGGGAAGGGAGTCTAACATAACTCACATATTTTCTGGGGTCTCCCGTCACACCCTAAATACCCATCTCCGTAGCTACTCCATCCTGTTTGATAGAGTAATTTTATCACGACTGAAAAAGCAAATGTATACGTTATATACGTGTATAAATATATCAAATAATTAATCTATAATATTAAAACGTGATAGGTTTTTTTTATTTCACGATTCTGAATCAACCACTTGACGGGTTTTCATGATTTTTGTGTTGAAAGAAAGATAATCTTGAGAACTAGGGAATGTCGAAGCCATCATTTTAGTTTAGGGTTTCAGTTTTTTGGAAATTAAGTTTTAAATTTTAAAAAGTCTAGCAGCCGACGCTGACATTCTACTCTAGCTTTTGGTATAATAAAATTTGCTTAACGTAACAGCTGTAAACATTCCGCGTTTTTCGACACAAATTCAGCTTTTGGATGTAAATTAAATTACATACTTAGAATTGACTTATTTATACTATGTGTAATGCTATTCATTGATACGTTTATTTAATCGGTAAGAGGATGAGAGTTTTTTTTTAAATATACATGGTAAAATAATAGATGTTCTAATTTATTTTTTGAGCACTCTTTAAAATATTTAGTTTGTTTTATTGAAATATAATTTGTTCTAACAGCTGGTTGAATAAAAAATATTCTATAGATTTATGAGGTTAGTTTATTTACTCTGAGATTTTGACATTGGTTAGTAGTGGTGACCTGGTGGAAACGCGCGTAACAGCTGTCGGGCAGATGTTAGCAGATGTTACAAAGTTAATTAGTTTAAAGGGTATTCGGAGGAAATTACGTAAGAGCAGGTGGTTTTGATCGTACGTCACTTGTGACGTATGTGGGTACTGTTTTAATTGTTTAATGAGTAAAACACAGTTTATACAATTAAATGATGGATTTAGTTAAATTCATAGTCAACAGTACTGTGTAGTATTCTAGTAAGGTCAGCGGGGCGCGGCGCGGTGTGGCATGGGTGACTCACTGGTCGCCGCGGAATTGGGTTAGTTGGACGGAGGAAAGTTTGGTCAGGGTCGCGGCCATGTCCGACCTTGTTACTCAACCTTCGCGGAGCTGTACCCAGATTTGGATAGTATCCACACAGTTCGCGTTTGGACATAGCGGCGGAGTGTTGTACGGTCCTGGGTCTATCGTTTTGCAGTGATGCCATCGTAATACTACACCTCGATTGACTCAACAACACAAGGTATTGTAAAAACCAATTTTAATTTATATCTTATGTTAGATAGTCGCAGGTTAGCTGTTTGTGGTTAAAAAATGTTTATACAGAAATATGTTCCTAATAGTAGATATATTTTCCCCCTGTTAGAAAATATTTGTTGGTCTTAAAAAAACACATCAGTAGTGTTGTATTAGGGGTACTGGAGACCGTGACGTAAAAAATAAAGTAAAATTAAACATCGTTTATATTTTGTTAAATAGTTTGACAGATTAGACTTTGTGGTTCAAATATGTTTATATAATGGAGTCTTTAGAAAGACTGATTTTTTTAAGTGAATTATACCCAATTCCATGTGTCCTGACTTGTGTGAATCAAATAAATTAGTTTGCCATCTTCAACGTTAGGAGGCTTTGGCACATTTAATCGTGTCGGAAAGCAAACCTCTAAAAACTTGTTGTCATAAAAGAAAATAAATGTTTTACCATTTTCATTTTGTCTTTGTTCTACTAATTGATAATGTTTGTTTTGTAACAGATATTTAAATGTTACTTTTTCTGTTTCTATTGGACTTACTAGTTGAGGAAGCTTCATTTCTTGACATATGGCTTCAGGTGATAATTGATTAGAATAATTTGATCCTGATGCATTCCAATGTAGTGGTAATTTAATTTGCTTCTGAAACTTTAGACGTAGTGACATTGACTTGCGAAAATTGCTAGTTTTAGTAGTAGTAGATTTCTTTAAATCTTCTTTTATTCTCTTTAGTTTATCTTGTGTGATTGTACTTGGCTTATCCATAGTTAACATCAGAACAGAGCTAGCATATGTGAACAGTCTCCGTTGAAGGTTCAACACTGAATGATGTGATGTTGGAGACTTCCTTACTTAGTAGGTAGAATTACCCGACAGTAGGGAAATTTACCCGCGAAGCAGGGTAAACCTCCCAACCGACCCCCTCCCAACTGGCTCGCGGATAAAAGTAGCGGCAGCGAACGGACTGTAGTCAGTCTCACCCAACTGGCACAGCTGACTGGTTGAGTGTAGACTGACTGACTTTTGATTAAAACCTTTCGTTAGATTTGGCCAATCTAACTTAATGTTTTAGTCAATAGCATGTGCTGCATGTTGTTTTTTTAGCTTGTATCTTAGATGGTTTTACTTTATGGAGTGCATCGTGTCTTTAGTACTTGAATTGCGCAGAGTGTTGTATTTTTCTAATCATGTGATATTTCGGCTAACAAAGGATAAAGAAGTCCCCCATTAAAATGAACAATCTTTTGTGACTGTAAATATTCTATATTTAAAATTTAAGTTGACCATTTTGTAATTAGTTGAGAGGTCCAACGGCCTGCATACTATTCTGCATTTGGTTAAATTAAATTTTAAACTTTTGTTGTCATTGGTAGTTTACTTATGTCAGCTAACAATGAACACTTTCTTGTGACTGTAAATATTCTATATTTTAAAATTTAAGTTGACCATATTGTAATTAGTTGAGAGGTCCAACGGCCTGCATACTATTCTGCATTTGGTTAAATTAAATTTTAAACTTTTCGTTGTCATTGGTAGTTTACTTATGTCAGCTAACAATGAACACTTTCTTGTGACTGTAAATATTCTATATTTTAAAATTTAAGTTGACCATTTTGTAATTAGTTGAGAGGTCCAACGGCCTGCATACTATTCTGCATTTGGTTAAATTAAATTTTAAACTTTTCGTTGTCATTGGTAGTTTACTTATGTCAGCTAACAATGAACACTTTCTTGTGACTGTAAATATTCTATATTTTAAAATTTATGTTGACCATTTTGTAATTAGTTGAGAGGTCCAACGGCCTGCATACTATTCTGCATTTGGTTAAATTAAATTTTAAACTTTTCGTTGTCATTGGTAGTTTACTTATGTCAGCTAACAATGAAAACTTTCTTGTGACAGTAAATATTCTATATTTAAAATTTAAGTTGACCACTTTGTAATTAGTTGAGAGGTCCAACGGCCTGCATACTATTCTGCATTTGGTTAAATTAAATTTTAAACTTTTCGTTGTCATTGGTAGTTTACTTATGTCAGCTAACAATGAAAACTTTCTTGTGACAGTAAATATTCTATATTTAAAATTTAAGTTGACCACTTTGTAATTAGTTGAGAGGTCCAACGGCCTGTATACTATTCTGCATTTGGTTAAATTAAATTTTAAACTTTTCGTTGTCATTGGTAGTTAACTTATGTCAGCTAACAATGAACACTTTCTTGTGACTGTAAATATTCTATATTTTAAAATTTAAGTTGACCATTTTGTAATTAGTTGAGAGGTCCAATGGCCTGCATACTATTCTGCATTTGGTTAAATTAAATTTTAAGCTTTTGTTGTTATACCTAAACACAGACTCTTTCCTCACTACAACAGAAGGAGAGATAGAGCATGTTTGCTCCATCTCTTCTTTTGGTATTATTTTAAATGACCTTGACCTACTTACAGGACTTTGAAAATATCTTGGAAAAAATATAAAAACGGTAGTAATGGATCTTTGAATGAAGCCTTGTATATGTTTGAATCCGACCGGGCACATATTCTAGCTAGGGACCTACTATCGCTAGTTAATTTACATAAGCAGGTGCAGCGTTGTTCTACCCCCACCACTCAACCCGAGCGTATAAAAGGGCTGCGAGCAGACGGATGATTGTCAGTCTTGCACAACCGGTGAAGCTGACCGGATGGGCAAACTGGCTAAAGACGAGACCCTTAGTTTAGAGTTGGTACCACTCTAACCTAAGGTTCTTGTCACTTAGTAGTTATATTAGAAGCATGTTGATTGTAGTATTTGTTGGCTTGTAGTTAGAGGGTGTTTTGCGTATTTGTATCTTTGGTAAGGGTGTTGTATTTCTTAATTATGTGTTGTTCTATTTCAGGTATCAAAATAATAAAGTCCCTATTAGTAATTTTATTTTCAATTTGAGTTGATCATTGTATGTTACAAAGTTCTAAGTGACATTAGTAAGTTGAAAACGTTCACACAAAACAAAAACATGAAACCAATAGTAAATTCATGACATAGAGTTCTCTTTGACATACACACATTTTTATGGGGACAGTTCGTTGACTGCGCTGCTCCGGCTATTGCTAATGAGTCTTTGATCAATACCATGAGGACAGTCCTTTGGCTGCGCTGCCTCTGATCAAAAAGACTGATACATTGGTCTTTAGCCAATTCAGACTTACACACAAACATGAAAATAAAACAAACACTAAGTTCCCCCACTACAACAAAATGAGATAGATGACATTCACACATTTTTATGGGGACAGTTCGTTGACTGCGCTGCTCCGGCTATTGCTAATGAGTCTTTGATCAATACCATGAGGACAGTCCTTTGGCTGCGCTGCCTCTGATCAAAAAGACTGATACATTGGTCTTTAGCCAATTCAGACTTACACACAAACACGAAAATAAAACAAACACTAAGTTCCCCCACTACAACAAAAGGAGAGATGGAGCTTATTTTTGCTCCATCTCTCCTTTTGGCATTATTTTGAAATGACCTTGACCTACTTACAGGACTTAGAAAGCTTCCCTTAAAATACATAACAAACACTAAGTTCCCCTATTACAACAAAAGGAGAGATGGAGCCAATTTTTGCTCCATCTCTCCTTTTGGCAATATTTTTAAATGACCTTGACCTACTTACAGGACTTAGAAAGCTTCCTTACAGTACATTATTGGGAACCGAGAACAGTTCTTTTAAGTTAACACCAACGGACACAACATTTCCCCTCCAACCACAAGCTTCCCCCCTCCACCCACAAGCTTCCCCCCTCCACTTGAGTTTTGCTATAAAAGGAGGTTTGCTTCGCAGGCAATCATCATTCAATGGTCTGAAGTAGTCCTAGCTAGCTGAGTCAGCTCCAGTTACTATTCACTGTTTCATTTGCTATCATGGCTTACCTTAGAATTCCCACTAGACCCTCGAAAGTAGTTTCTTCATCTTCAAAGTCTCTTCCTCGATCTATTTTAATTTCATCACATGCGTCAGATCCAAAATCGGTTCTTCGAGAAATACTGCAGTCAGAAGGTGCAAGTCCTGGAGCAGAAGAACAATACACCTTCCGAGCCATTGGTGATCAATCTCCTCCACTGATTGAAATATTGTCTTCATCTTCATCTTCACAATCAAGTTCGTCTTGTTCATCTTCTTCGGAGTTAACCTCATCTGATTCGTCTACAAGCTCTTCCTCGTCCTCTGACTGCACTGTTGCTGATATTCTATCAACACCTACTGCTACTAGAACTGCATCTCCACCTCCAACTTCTACACCATGTATTTCTCCCTCGACAACTCCACCTTTACAATTCACTATTCCACCACCCATCATATCTCCTCTAAAAGACTCCCTACCAGCCACTTCCAAATCCTTTGACCACCTTCACACTTCTCCTTCAGATAAGTGTAAACAATTAATTGCTGACAGGAGAAGAAAATTTGCACACACCCTCTCTAAGTGTCGATATGTTTTTAAAAAGGGTGCTAGTAAGGGGGAACACTGTGAAAAGGTTTGTGTTTTGAATAGTGATATGTGCTCCATTCATTCAAAACACAATAAAACCACAGAGTCTTCCAATAAAATTAAAGAACTTCCCAAAGCAATCCGGGTAAGAAGGATGAAAAGGTGTACGAAATATTTCTTTGTCAGATGTGTATGGTTTAATAACATCATTATAAAACGTAACGATACAGGAGAGCATTTTTCAATTAGATTACCAAGAGATGTTGTAAACCCTGAACATCCGAAAAGAACTGACTACCTTATCCGGGATGCTAAAGGAAGATTGTCTTGGAAATCTTCAATTTCCAAGATCAAGAAGACACGGTAATTTTTTTTCTTTTAACATTTTACATTACCAAAGATAACACAGTAAATTCAATTTTTCCAAATTCTTAAAAAAAAAATGTGTGAGCAATTTGTTTAATTCTGATACATCATGTGTAAAAACATGCTGAAGAATTAAATGAATTGTTCACACATTTTTTTTATTATCTTGCAATGACCTTGACCCACTTCTTAAACTTAGAAATTTCTGCAAAATTTTAAAATAATGATAATATCAATTTCTACCACTACTAAAATTAAGGTGGTTTGTTTAATTCCACCCCCTTTACCCCCACCAGTACATAAAGGTATAAAAGACGCTTGATATTGCACATGATTCATTCTTAGATTGGAGCTAGCAGAGGCAAGTTTAACTATGAATTCCCCAGCTACAATAATAATTAAAAGAAACTTAAAAAACCTTCAAGAAGCATTTGCATTCAGGGGAAGTTTAGAAAAATATTTAAATCATAGTGTGACATGTCATTTTACTTTGTGGAAGGAAGAGAGAAACATCTGGAACTCAGAAGCAAACGGGTTGAAACTAGAATTAACTGATGTACGATTTAATAAAATAATTCGAAGGCTAGTGGAAATGTTAGAAAAAGGGTATATTGTGACTGCCACATTCTACATAAAACCAGACCGCAATAACTAAAAACAAAATGGAGTAAAGGTTAAGGGTGGGGGTAAAGGTAAATGGTGGGGGTTTGTCTATATAACATGTTTGCTGAGGTACAATCAGTTACTTCAGATTTACCACTCTTGTACATTATGTCTCCTGTGGACAATATTTTCCCGACAACTTCTTTTTTAAAAACCTTATTGGAAAACATTGTTTTTGAAGCTGGTTCAGAGGAAGAAGACATAGACTTGGAGGAAGAATCTTTATCCGAAGAAGAGTTGGAATCGGATGGTGACGAAAATTTGGAAGTATTGACTGATGAAGAGTTAGATGAAGAAGATAGAAGTTTTCTACTTGTTGAAGATTCATCATCTACTGAAGAGATGGTATGCTCGGAGAAACTTGTTGAGCTAAGGGAAACACCTACAACAAGTCATATAATGTTTAGTGCAATGTTTAGAAGTAGAAGACGATTGTTTGACTCTGACTCTGACTCCGATAGTGATTAATGTACAAAAAATAAAATGAGTGGGAAAAATGGGTGGGATGGGGGTTTGTTTTGCAAATCATAAATTTCCACAACAATAACAGTAAATTTTCTATTTCTAAATTTTTAATCTCTGAAATATTTAATTTATTTTAAATCCTGATAATCATAAAATCATAAAATACACAGTAAATCGGCTTTTTCAAAATTTTGAAAAAAATGTCTGAGCAATTTGTTTAATTCTGGTATATCATGTTTAAGAAAACATGTTGCTGGGTTAAATAAATTGTTCACACATTTTTTTATTATTTTACAATGACCTTGACCTACTTAAAGGATTTAAATAAATTCCATGGTTCAACAATAAGGAAAAATGTTACCCATTTCCCCTACTACTATAAAGTAAAGTGGGGAGTGGTCTACCCCCACCACTATATGGAGGTATAAAAGAGATTTGACATCCTGCATTAAACATTCTTATTTCTGGAACTCGCAAACGCAAGTTTAGTCAAGATGGATAAAAAAAAGATTAGACATAATGAAAGAGAAAGAAGGAGGGTGATGAAGCTAAATGAAACATTTGAGGTATTGAGAACCATACTCAAAGCTAAAAAAGGAACGTCTAAACTCCAAATTATAAATTTATCAATTGAAAGAATAAGGTTTTTAGAAAAGGAAGTTGAAGAAGCAAGAATGAGGACTGTGGGAGAAATGAAAGAAGCTAGTGCTATAATTGATAACCACGTTGAAAAATTAAAAGAAGATGATGATGAAAAAATGCTGTCGGACATGATACAATTAATGAATGGTGAAATGGAAGAGCGAATTCTGTCGGAAATGATGGATTTATTGGATAGTGAAATTGATGAAGAGTACTAACAAATAAAAAAATGGGAAGTGGGTAGGTTGGGTTTGTCTTGGAAATCTTCAATTTCCAAGACTATAACACAGTAAATTGGGGCTTTTCCAAGTTTTGAACAGTAAATAACTTTTTTCCAAATTTTGAATAAAAAAATGTCTGACCAATTTATTTAGTTCTGGTATAACATGTGTAAAAACGTGTTTCAGAACTAAACGAATTGTTCACACATTTTTTTATTATCCTGCAATGACCTTGACCTACTAAACCAGAATAGTTAGTAAAAAATAAAATACCTTGTTTTTCTATAAATATGTTTGAAAGTTGAAGAATAGCCTGTATTTACGTTAGATTATAAAGCAATTGGGAAATGGGGTGATGTCATTAATTTAATAGTAGTAGTAGAGGGGAGAGAGGGGAGGGAATGGTATAAATAGGGGTGGATGTTCACACCTTTCATCAGTATGTTGCTGCTTCTTGAATAGAGAACATCTACAACATGCTACGCTGCGCCATTTGTCAAGCCGAATTCGAGGATGAAATAGATCTTGTACTACATGAAATAGTCGATCATCCTACAAATGCAGAGGAATTGGAAGGATATCAAGACTTGATTCAAGAATTGTATAAAATAGGACAAAAAGAAGAAGAAGAACCCAAACCATCTACTTCAAGAGATCGAGGAGAAGAAGAACCAAAACCATCTACTTCCATGCTACGCTGCGCCATTTGTCAAGCCACATTCGAGGATGAAATAGATCTTCTACTTCATGAAATAGTCGATCATCCTACAAATGAAGAGGAATTGGAAGGATATCAAGACTTGATTGAAGAATTAAATCAAATAGGACAAGGAGAAGAGGAAGAACCCAAACCATCAACTTCAAGACCAAGTGTTATTCATTATGCACCCAAACGCCCAACTTCACCTTCAACTGATGCATCTCCAACAAACGTGGAACTACACGCTCATGCTCTACCGGGTAAAGTGGTAACACATTTTAAAATTGACAATGCTACATTAAAACTGGAAGAATTTATGTTTAGTGCAAAAGGACTAGTAATTGAAACGCTACAAAATGAATTACAAAGATTAAATTTTATAAAGTTTGGACTATTGCTGGACACTATGTTTACCAACATGCAAAATGAAACATCGCCTAGAGGGTTTTTAACAAAAAACAGAACTATCATGTTTGGCTCAGATATTGAATTAATTGTAGATGAATGTTTTGAAGAACTTTTGACAAAATTGCAAGAACATGAAGGCAGGGGATCAGGATGGACTGTATTGAGCATATCAGGTTTGGATATAAGAGTGCATAAACATGGATATGGAATGAGAGGAAGTAGCTATATTCCTCTACCCAAGAAAATTGCTAATACTCTATCTTGCATAAATGTACAAAATGATGATACAGAATGTTTTAAATATTCAATGTTAGTAAAACATATCAAAAACAATCACCCGGAAAAGGTAGGAAGAGAATATAAAGAAGTGCAGCACAATTATAATTTTCAAGGAATGAGCTACCCTGTAAAAATCAAAGACATCACCAAGTTTGAAAAACAGAACCCAACTGCTTCTGTAAATATATATGGTTTAGATTCATCAAACAATGTATATCCTCTACGTATAAGTGCACACGAACTAAATAATCACACTGACTTGTTATTAATTACGAAAGGTGAAATATCGCACTATGTATATATTAAGAACTTTAACAAACTCGTTACTTCCCAGATTTCAAAGCATGGGGGATGTAAAACAATTTGTAAAAGATGTTTCTGTCATGTGAACAAATCTATGAGAAATGGAGGGTCTGAATGGTTGTTAGAACATAAAAGGTTATGCAATGGAAATGAAGAAGTTAAGATTAACCTACCACCAGCTGATAGAGCATTTGTACAGTTTAATAATGTAGTTCATCAATATAGAATTCCTATTGTCGTGTATGCTGATTTTGAATCTACTCTACTACCATTAGAACATCAAGAGGAGGACACATCAAGAAGAAACAAGTACCAACTACATTCACCCAACAGTTTTTGTCTACTCATCAAGTCAACACTTTCCAAAGAATATTTACAAGATTATGGACTGACAGCTGAACCAAAAGTGTATCGTGGTGAAGATGCAGCTAAACACTTTGTCGACGAGCTGTACAATATAGCTGAAAAAGTAGAGGCAATTTATACACAGGTAAAACCTATGACACCTATGTCACCCGATGAAGTTCAAGAATACGATTTATCAACATCATGTTATTTGTGCAAGAAAACATTTACAGAAGATAATCATAAAGTGCATGACCACGACCATCTGACTGGAAGCTACAGAGGTGCTGCGTGTAACGCTTGCAACTTAAACTATAAAATTCCTAACTATATTCCAATTGTAATGCACAACTTAAGCGGCTATGATGGACATTTTATAATACCTGAATTAGGAAGGGACAATGGTAAAATTGATGTATTAGCCGTAACGATGGAAAGGTTTATTAGTTTTTCAAAAAAGGTTGGTAAAATGAAACTCAGATTTCTTGACTCCTACAGATTTATGCCTTCTAGTCTTATGAAACTATCAGAAAATTTGACAAGAGAAAATTTAATAGAAACAAGTAAAATAGTAGACAACAACAAATTGGATTTAGTTCTTCGAAAAGGAGTCTTCCCCTATGATTACATCGATGGATTGCACAGATTTGACGAGACATCACTTCCTCCACCAGAAGCCTTTACCAACAAGCTGAACAATTCAGAAATATCACCAGAAGATTACCAACATGCATGCAGAGTTTGGAACGAACTTGATATGGAAACATTAGGGGATTATTCAGATTTTTATGTTAAACTCGATGTAACTCTGCTTGGTGATGTGATGGAAGAATTCAGAAACACCTGTTTGGGAGCATACGGATTAGACCCTCTTCATTCTTACACCTCTCCAGGATTAGCTTGGCAGGCGATGTTAAAAGAAACCAATTGCAAACTTCAACTTTTAACAGATATTGATATGGTGCTGATGGTTGAGTCCGGTGTCAGAGGAGGATTGACTCAAAGCGTTGTAAGACATGTTAAAGCCAACAATAAAGATCTGCCAAACTACAACCAGCAAGAGCCATCAGTTTATCTTGGGTATTTTGATGCAAACAATTTGTATGGATGGGCAATGTCCAACCCCCTTCCATACGATAACTTTAAATGGATCGACCCAGAGTCAATTGGAGATATAGTTCAAATTCCAAAACATGGTGACACAGGATATATATTAGACTGCGATTTCGAATACCCAGAACATCTACACGACCTTCACTACGATCTTCCTCTTTTACCAAAAACAGAAATTTCACCAACTGGAAAACATCCTAAATTAATGATGAATTTAAATAACAAGCAAAGATATGTAGCGCACTTTTGGACTGTACAACAAGCACTTGAATTAGGACTTCGTCTAACCAAAGTACACAGAGTTTTGGAATTTTCTCAATCTTGCTGGCTGAAACCCTACATCGATTCCAACACTACAAGAAGAGCAGCAGCAACGACAGCCTTCCAGAAGGACTTTTTTAAATTAATGAACAATGCGATATTCGGTAAAACTCTGGAAAATAAAAGGAAACACAAAAATGTAAAACTTGTAACAGATGCTAGGAAATTGGAGAAACTTGTACAGACACCTAACTTTGGATCATCAGTAATCATTAATGAAAACCTTGTTGCCGTATCAATGAAGAAAACCAGTATAAAAATGGATCGACCTTTGTATATAGGAATGTCAATATTAGATATATCGAAAACGCACATGTATGATTTTCACTACAACAAGATGGTTGCACATTATGGAAGAGAGAACATAGTTATAACTTACATGGATACAGATGCATTTATTTACAAGATAATTACTCAAGATATGTATAAAGATCTTCGCACATTTGTATATAAAGATGAATTTGATTTTTCTGACTATCCTAAAGATCATCCGAACTACGATCAAGACAGAAACAAGAAAGTATTAGGGAAATTTAAAGATGAGGCTAACGGAGTGTTACTTGAAGAAATCGTAGCACTTATATCAAAATTGTATGCTGTGAAACTACATGATGACAACATTATAAAAAAGGCAAAAGGTGTAAAGAATTTGTATTTGAAGAAAAATGTACTTTTTGAAGACTACAAGCAAGTGTTGTATGAAGATAAAGTTATAACTGCACACTTCAACACAATCAGGAGTTATAATCATCAACTGTACAGCGTGACAGAAGTTAAGAAGGCGCTCTCCTGCAACGATGACAAACGACACATCCTACCAGACCGGATCCACACACTTCCATTTGGTCACTATTCCCTTAACCCTATCGACTAATTACCTTTTCATCGTCCTACACCACTTATCCTTTCTCCTTTCCGTAAAATTGGGGGAACACAGCATTGTCCGCTGTGTTCCCCCTTTTTTACACAAGGTTTGAATGACCTTGACCTATATAAGGAGATGCAAGAAAAAATGAAAATCATTACTTTGCCAACATTGACAGTGAAAACAACATAATGGCTTTTAAAGAAAACGTTGTAAATGAGCTACACAAACCTGCAAGAGTAAACTTTCCAAGAAGAAATACAACTGTAAAAGGAATAAATGATTTGTATCAAGCAGATTTGATTGAAATGCGGCCATATAGTAAAATAAATAAAGGACATAATTATATACTTACAGTGATTAACTGTTTTACCAAAGTTGCAGATGCATTACCATTAAAGGATAAAACTGGTAAAAGCGTAACACAAGCCATGGAAATCGCTATAAAGAGAGATAAAAACAAAATGAAACATTTACAAACTGATGATGGCAAAGAATACTTTAATAAAAGTTTTTCAGAGTTAATGGAAAAATACAACATAAACCACTACTCAACCAAATCTGAAAAAAAGCGGCTATAATTGAAAGATTTAATAGAACGTTAAAAGGAGCGATGTATAAAATGTTTTCAAACAGAGGAACCTACTTATGGATTGATATTTTACCAATGTTAATAAGTGATTACAACAACAGGTTTCACAGAACTATTGGGATGACGCCAAATGAAGTAAACAAGAAAAATGCTAAACTTGTATTAAAAAGAATAAAGCACAATACAAAACCTAAAGTTGAAATAAAGAAGCCTAGAAAATTCAATGTAAATGATAAAGTTCGAATAAGTAAGTATAAAACGATATTTACTAAAAAATATCTACCTAATTGGACAAATGAAGTATTTACCATATACAAAGTGCAACCAACTATACCAGAAACATACATATTAAAGGATAATAAAGGCAATTTGTTACAAGGTGCGTTCTACGGACATGAATTATTGAAATCTACAGTAGGTGATGTATATCTTGTTGAAAAAGTGTTACAAAGGAAAAAAGACCAAGTTAAAGTACGATGGCTAGGTTTTAACAAAACAGAAGATTCTTGGATACCTATAAAAGACCTAATTTAACGGGAACAGCTCATTGTACCATTGGATTTCGAATAAGATGGAGATTGTTCATCATAAAGATCAATTCAACATTAGTAATATTGATGATTACACTGTTGATAACGACACAATCAACACTGGCAAACATGGTAGTTTACTTCCAAACACAGTCAGATGTATTATAAGTGGTCCTTCAAACTGTGGAAAAACTAATGTCGTATTTAATTTGATTACAAATCCTAAAGGATTGAGGTTTAATAACTTATACATATTTTCAAAGTCACTACATCAGCCAAAGTATCAATTGTTGGAGAAAATCATATCGAAGGTGTCAGGTGTTAACTTTTTATAAATTTAACGCCAGTGATAAAGTTTTGCAACCAAACCAAGCTAAACCATATTCAGTATTTCTATTTGATGACGTTTCATGTGAAAATCATGATACTATTAGGAACTATTTCGCCATGGGAAGACATAATAATATCGACAGCATATATATAGGACAAACATACAGTAAAATTCCAAAGCAGCTTATCAGAGATAATGCAAATGTTATAATTTTGTTCAAACAAGATGAAACCAACCTGAAACACGTATATAACGATCATGTAAATGCTGATATGTCATTTGATAAGTTTAAACAAATTTGTGGAAAAGCATGGGCAGAAAAGTATGGATTTTTGGTCATTATGAAAGAACAAGCCATAAAAGACGGACGATATAGAATAGGGTTTGATAAATACGTTCTGCTTCACTAAATATCACTATTTCAAATCAACACTTCGTACTGTAAACATGGCAAGTCAAGAAAAGCTCTTAAAAGAAATAAAATCACTTAGTGAATCTATTAGACATAAAAACAGAGCTCTGAAGTTAGGTATAAGCGAAAGAGAAAAGTTTATAGAATCAACGTTTAAACCCGTTACTGATCCTTTAAACAGATTAGTTAAGAATATTGAAAAACCTTTCGAAGGAGATGCTATTCTACCGATTTCTAAGTATGAAAAAGAATCAAGAGATTATGAACAATACAAACAATTTCAATCAACTGAAGAAAGTGGTGAAAGCGAAGAAAGTGAAGAAACAGAAGAAACAGGAGAAACAGAAGAAACTGAAGATTCAAGAGAAAAGGAAGGATTTTCCGCAGGTCAAGAAGAAGGATCTACTAATCCTACAAATTTAAGTACATTAAGCACAAACATAGCATTCAAAGGGAATTTGGGCAGAAAATATTTATTAAACATGTTACATTCAACACAGGCTAATCGAAGATATCACATTTATGGAGCTAGACTAGAAGACAATGGTATTATGATTGGAGACAGTAATTTGGATATTGATGAAAACGATAACATCCTTATTGGTAACCAAAAATATAAAGGTACAACAGGACTGTTTGAACTTATTTTTAAAAACAAACCTGGTAAATATACCAAAAAAGACCTATCAGTGTTTAAAAATATACTAAATGATACAAATGCACATAAAAAGCAGTATTCCAAAGATTTGCCCATTTATCGAAATCGATCAATAAAATACACAAGTGTCATAGCTGATCTTTTTCCAACACAAGTGAAAAAATCTCAACTTAAAAGAAGAGCTATATCTACAGCTGAATTAAATGTGTTACACAAAAGACCAAGAACCAACGAACCTACATCTTCAGGGAAAGGATTATTAAAAAGTCTATACAATACCAACATAATATATTATAATGATGTCAATAAGCTGGTTGATCGAATGAGATTATTACATGAAGCCATGGAAGCCGGTCATACCGGATTGGACAATGAATGGGTAGCTTTAATCGATGAACTACGAAATCGAAGGATTATTGCTTAATCATCGCATATAAAAGGAGGACAAGAATCGAGGGAACTC